>NC_090921.1:113893757-115093757 GCF_040938575.1 Ambystoma mexicanum | reverse complement strand
CTGGCTAAGCCTGCTGCCATGCAGGAGGCTGGTGTTTTTCAGATAAATGCTGCTCTATGTCATGCTCTATTCCTGTTAAAAAATGAAACTAACTCCCACAGGCATAGAGAAAAAGAATTTCACATTCGGTGAAAATGGATTTGGTGAACTGTACGGATACGGTGTGGCATAGCAGTAAGACAGATAGAAATGTCTCTCCAAAGTCAGTTGTGACTGGCCTTTCAGAAAAACTGGTGAGTGACGCAGCGCTTTGCATTTCCTGTCCTGACGTCTATTTGAAGGTATTAAAGAAACTGAAATTTGGACTCATTGACCAGCTAAAGAATACTCGGCACCAAAGGCCTTGAACGTACTAACCTGTTAAGTTCAGCAGTCTCCTAGAGGCTCTCGTAGGGGCTTAAAACCCAAAACGATTAACCGTGGAGGTGAATTACCAGATTGACAGGACAGACTATTATACTTGTGTTTCTATAAGTTCTTTTGGCCCCTGTAAAGTAGTGAGCCAGAGACAAGAAGGTAAGTTAACCAATAGTATTTTATTCTTACAGCTCACCAATGGTTAAGTGGTTGGATGCAACCGGTCTTCTCCTTAGCCAATTAACTTCACTCATAGTTCATAGCGAAAAAACAAATAAAGGGTCTTCCAGGATGCTCGAAAAAAAAAAACTCAAGGATTGCAATATTGCTTGTCCACAAATGAATGCAGTTCAAAACGTGGAGAACACAGGAATGGCAGCCTTTCTTTGATGATCGAAAACAGCCGTTTGTACCTTGAAAACCCCTGGAGTAAAATCCTCTTCATGTATTCAGGACTCGAGCGCTTTTACTCCACATACCTGAATGGTTCAGAGCCTTCTTGTTCAAGCACTGCTGCAGGTTCTCGGAGCTAGCCGTTCCACACTGGCCTCGGGCTGGAATTCAGTAAATAAACAAACTTTCCTTTTTACGCTGTTGTGACTCAGGCGTCTTCATCTGCTGTGCAGTTGGATTTGACTACAGGTCCGGTATGGGACACTCCGGTGAGATTTCCTTTTCCCTCTAATACGCCCACCGATATGGCGTACTGGCCTCTTACCATTCCGAGTCCACTGTCAGCCTCCTTCCACTCCTGCAAAACGAGAGACCAGTTGAGCTGTTTTCTGATGCTTTTAACCCCGGTGAGTCTCCTCCCCAGCAATTAGCGTTGGGCGTTCCCAGCCCTGGGCTCCTTACACCCGAGGCTAATTCACCTCCTCCCAGCTTCAACTTCACTGAGTTAGCCTTGTATTTAAGCCCTGACTGCCCGGAACCCCCACTATATGGAAACATGGTTTTTCGTCTTCCTTGTCTGATTTCTATTCCAATTTTCTGGCTTTTGTTTTGATTATGTATCCGTTGGGGCATTCTGGGATATGTAGTTTGTGTCTTTTCTCTCGTGTCTCTTAGATTTGTTTTGTCCGGTGCGATAGTTGATTGGTGGGGCATTCTGGGACATGTAGTCTGGGTTTTTAATTGTTCCCGCGTGTCTCTTAAACTTGTCATTATATGGTCCGGTGTGATATTAGACTCATACCCCTCCCTCCTGTTTTGTTCCGTATTGGCCGCTACTGTTTCCCCATCACAGCCCCCCAGCATTAAACGTGGACATGCTCAGATGATGGCCCCAATGGTGGGTGGCCCGCAAGAGTCCAAAAGCTTTTATGACATGTACCTCAATATTAGACAAGCCAATTAAGTTTCCTCGGCATTCAGCACAACATGGTCCATAAGCAAGCCGTAGGACAGTCTGGAGCACATCCACTGGCTCAGGACAGCACAAGCTTTTGGGAGTGATGGATGTGGGAACAGCCAGATGCACGGTAGGGACAACCTGCCTCGTTTGCGTTTCTGGTAGCTAAGAGTGATGGCCCCATCCCTATAATCGAGAGACGCAGGTGGAGTGGCCTTACAAACCCAGCTTCCCCATATATAATTCTTCACAAAGACAAATGAGATCCTCCTCTCAACTGGATAATCATCCAGCAAACATTATATTCAGGTAGCAATCATCAGCTTAAAAACAAAAAAAATTCTTGTACTGTTCACGAACGGGTAGAACGAAGATGAAGAAAAAATAAAAAGATAAGCCGGGAAAACTTATTTTTGCTTTTTATTTAAAGCCAAATTGCTCAAACGGTTAACACCCAAAAACTCTTGACCTCAGCTTTTGTAGGGATGCGCTTAAGAGGACAAAAATGTACTAAATGACAATGACCACTGGAGCAAACGAGTGGGGGTTTTCTTGGTGCATCTTTAGTTTGTGTGTGAAGAAAGGATATCGACTGCATTTATTATTCAAGTGTAAAAATAGGCAAAACAAAGTGCAAATTGTCATTTTCTCCTATACTCTTGTTAACCTGACAAAACTGAACATTTATAACAGTATTTAGATTATTTTCTAGAAGAATTCTATCCCTGCCATTCATCCCCACCCTCGTGAATACACTTATGCATACAATTTCAAAGGTGGATTGGAGAAAGGAGAGTATCCCGAATACACAAGAAAAGGCAGTGTATAGTATAATCCAATCCATTAATATCAGGGGCAAGACCCACTGGACATCTTTCGAATGCTGGGCTCGGCGAGAGAGTAGTGGTCAAAAAACACATCCTTAAAATCAATGCCTCACTCCAAGAGATCTCTCTCTCTCTCACACACACACACACACACACACACACACACACACTTAAAGTTCACTGGCCTAAACCCCTACCAAGCAGAGAAGGAAGACCAAAACAAAAACAAAAAAAAACATTTCAGATCAAATTAGCAGCAGCAAACGTTTTATTTCTCTTTCTGTTTGTATTTTGATTCTTAATAAACTGTTGTCAGCGGCAGCAGCAAGAGTACAGTCATGACTGTTCCGGCAAGTTAAGGAGGGGAGTGCGGTGCGACTGCCTCCATCACCCCTAAACCTTCACAACACCTGAATAACAGCACAGCTTGCAAATTACACAGCTGCTTCAGATTTTATTTGATATCTGTGCAGTTCTGGGGCACAACAAACATTTTTTATCCCCTTCTCCTTTCAAACCAACAGCAGCTTCTTTCGACCATTTATTTTATTTTCCCTTTTAGTTTTCTTAAATACTGTACAATGAAAAATAAATACACTTTTTTTTAGGTAATGGCCTTGCTGCACAATCTGCATTCTGCTGAAGGAGCCCTGGCTCGCCCCCTTTCCCTTCTAGCCGACGTCCTTCAGTCGCTCATATGCCCCTTTTTGTAAACGCTGCTCTTCCACAGTGTTATGTACTCGAAAGAAAATGAACTGTGCATACTGCCTCAGCCTAAAATACCATCTGGGTATCTGCTCCTTCCCAGCGCAAAGGGGTGGGGCACTCTTGGTCCACCTAAGATATCCGAACCATCTTTTTCGCCTTTCTGTTAAGTGGCTCCTCTTTGCTCCCAGTCGCTCACATCCAGGCCCCATTTCCAGCCCACTCCTCGCACGATTTCTCTGTTTTACTAACCAGTTTCCTCAAGTTGAACTTTCTGGCCGGCCTTTGCTTGCCCCTTCGAATACTACTTGAAAATAATAATAAAAAAAAAGTAACCCCAGTGTCTGGGTATACCGTGTCAAGGCACAACAAATTTGTGTTTTTGTACTTTTTTGTTTATAATCGGCTCTTATACTTTTCCCCTTCCCTCCCTTTTCAAACTTTTTTTTTTAACAGAGTCAAAAACAGATACAGTTAATGTTACTTGTCGAGGACACCTCAAGGGGGTTCTCCTGCGACCGGTGCGCCGGGAACCCAGCCGAGAGAGTCAGTGCATTGCCAGCTCCGGCTCTCGCTATTTATCGCACAGAGTACAGCATCGTCAATGTCGTCTGGTCATCTCCCATCTTTGGCAAGCTTTTAACAAGCACTAGGTTATTATTCATGGGTTATTTTTTTCAGTGTTTAGTTTTTATTTATTTTTTGTTGATTTTATTCCGGTTTAAAGAGGACGCAAGCAGGGTTGAGATTTTTTCTGGAGGATGAAAATACGATTCTTTTGCTTCAACGGAGAGAGGGTTCTCACTGGGTCGTTTATATATTTTTACGACACTCCGTTCACCAGGACAGCAGGCTCCTTGGTGGCCTTGGGGCTAACATGCTTTCCATTCTCTGAAGGTCCATTGGGAACTTTGAGGTCACTCTCCTCCTGAAGGAAGATCAAAAAACAAAACTATCAGGGCAGTACCAGAAATTACAATGTCAGACAAGGTGAAAGGTACAAGTTACATTTCATTACAAAATGGAGATCAGGCAGGAATGAGAAAATGCAAACACAACTGGGAGGATGGCTCCAGATCAACATGCTTTCGTGGTAAAATTAAATGCTGTGCACTATGGTTTCAATAACCCTGATCAAGGAGATTCACCACCACCCAAACAGGTCGATATATTAAGTACAAGTGGGTGCAATTGACATTGATTTTAACAGCACGTAAGTTAAAGGATTCTAGAATAAAGCAATACATAAATCAAAAAAAAGATTGCACTATTTCTTTCAAGAGGGACCTTCCTGCCTCCCCACCATGCTTTTAGATACTACAGCTGCAGCCACAATTAACTAAATGAATTCAAGCACTATCAGCGGGTACTACAACTACAACTTTTGCCAAGCGTGTGTACGATTAGTTCACCCAGTGAGAGAAAACACTCTCCGAGCAGCTATTTGGTATTAAAAAGAAACAAATCTGCCTGGAACAAGTTGATGAAATATCAGGTAAATTCCATTTCTCTCTTGAAGCTGTGATTAACCAACATTTCATTATACCCTCATTAACTTCAGAAGAACAAGTTACTTACAAACTGGTAACGTTCTTTCGACTGGATTTTCCTCCAATGTATTCCTCATCTTTGACATGTAATGTCCAGCTATGGGAAAAAATAATTCAGCACAGGGCGCCCTGCGTCGAGCTGATGTCCCTCGAAGGCCTCCGTCGAGGGTGACTTCATTGGAGGTTATAAGTAGCACACACTGCAACCGTTGGCCATCAGTTCTGTTTTTCCCCTCCTCGTTCAGCAGAAATGCCCATAAGGAACAAGTTACTTACCTGTAACTGTTGTTCTCCAGCATGGGTCTGGCATGGATTCACATGCTCATGAATATTCCCCGTCGTCAGGCTGGGAATCCTCGGTAAAGAAAAAAATCAGTATCAGTTTCGTTTCTGATCTGTCTTTCTTAGTAGTAACCAATCACTGATCTCTGGGTCATACTGCCCCCAGCCAATGACTGCCCTCTCCCTAAGCCCCGCCTCTGGCAGCCATCCTCAGATTTGGTAGCACGCCAAGTGGCAGTATGACCAAGTGAAGAGCCGCAGAGGGGTAGGTGGGAGGGTACGCATGTGAATCCATCCAAGACCCATGCTGGAGAACAACAGTTACAGGTAAGTAACTTGTTCCTTCTCCAGCATGGGGTCTGGCATGGATTCACATGCTCATGAATAAAAGAATACATAGCAGTATACACATGCACAACCACGGGAGGTGGCAACAGGCTCAACATTAGGCAATACAACAACTCAACATTAAGCATCTCTTACCTCCTCACCAGGTTCACCTTAAGCAAACAGGTTGCGCAGCACTGCTTGGCCGACCCTGGAGTCCCGATCGACGCAGTAGAATCTTATGAAGGTGTGCGTCAACCTCCACGTAGCAGCCCTGCAGATGTCCAGAAGGGGCACACCAGACAGGAACGCCGTGGTAGCAGCGATCGCTCTGGTCGAATGGGCTCTCGGACGGCCGGGCAGCGGTTGGTTTGCCAACCAGTGACAATGCATGATGCAGCCGGAGAGCCATCTGGAAATGGAAGTCTTCGAGAGAGCCTTCCCTTGATTCACAGACCCAAAGTTCACGAACAGTTGTGACGTTTTCCGAAAACTCTTCGTGCGGCCCACATAGAACTTCAGCGCTCTAGCTACATCCAGCCAGTGCAAAGTCCTCTCGGCCGGCGTCGAAGGCGACGGAAAGAAAACTGGTAACACCAAGGGCTCGTTGAGGTGGAAGTCCGACGGCACCTTGGGCATGAAGGAGGGGTGCGTCCTCAGCACTACCCTCGTGTCATGAAAAGTCAAGTATGGAGGCTTGCAAGATAGGGCCTGAATTTCTCCCACTCATCGTGCAGAGGTGATGGCCACGAGGAACGCTGTCTTCCATGACAGGAACTTCAAAGGCGCTGAATGCATATGCTCGAATGGGGCTCCCATGAGCCTGGTCAGCACCACATTAAGCTCCCACACCGGGGCTGGGGCCTTCACCGGCGGGAATGATCGGAATAGTCCCTTCATGAATTCCTTTACCAGGCGATGAGACCACAAGGACGCCCGTCCCGTAGTCCTGGTGTATAGAGAGATGGCAGCCAGATGTATTTTTATAGAGGCGTGAGCCAGTCCAGCTTTGGCCAGTGACAGTAAGTACGGCAGCACTTGAGGGGCCGTAATCCGCAGAGGGTTAATCTTCTGTGCACGGCACCAGATAGAGAACCTCCTCCACTTATGACCGTAACACTTGAGAGTCGAGGACGCCCTGGCCTTTGCAAGAACCTCTCTGCAATCAGCCGGGATACCGTACCCTCCAAACTCTAGTGCTGCAGGAGCCAGGCCTGCAAGTTCAGCGACTGTGGGTCATGATGGAGAATGGCACCTTCTCTGGAGAGAAGATCCGTGTCCGCCGGCAGCTTGACTGGTGGGGACGTCGACAAGTCAAGAAGGTCCGGGAACCAGATCTGCCTCGGCCACGCCGGTGCGACGAGGATCATCCTGCACCTGGACTTCTTGAGCTGGTTGATGAGGCGGAGCAACAACGGCGGAAACGCGTATAGAAACAGGCCGTCCCAAGGGAACGAGAAAGCATCGCCCATGCTCCTTGGCTGTGGGAACCTGCTGGCGAAACTCTGGCACTTGGAGTTTGTCGTTGTCGCGAACAGGTCGATCTGGGGTTTGCCCCATCGTTGGAAGAGTCGATCCACTTGGTCCTGGCGCAGTTCCCACTCGTGGCACGAGCGCAGCTCCCTGCTGAGTGAGTCCGTGACAGTGTTTTTTATTCCTGCCAGGTGGAAGGGAACCAGAAACATCCCTTGGGCGACGCCCCAATGCCACAGATCCTGGGCCTCCTTGAATAGGGCTGGGGATCTGGTGCCTCCTTGCTTCTGTATACAGAACATCGTGGTGGTGTTGTCGGTGAAGATCCTCACCACTTTGCCCTTGAGGGACGGAAGGAACGACTTGAGAGCCTAGAACACTGCTCGGAGCTCCAGAATGTTGATGTGGAGAGACCTCTCCTCCGGGAGCCAAAGGCCTCTTGCATGGAGGATTCCGGTGTGGGCCCCCCAACCCTGTAGAGAGGCGTCCGTTGTCACCGTCTCCTGAAACGCCGGGATTTGAAATTCCGTGCCTGTCGTGAGGTGAGCACGGATGCCCCACCAAAAGATCGCCCGACGGAACTCCTCGTCGAGAGGGATCCTGTCCTCGAAACAGCCCCTCGCTTGGAGCCAGCGGGTGTCGAGAAACTCCTGTGGCGAACGCATCCGATGTCTGCAAAGGGGTATACATGAGGACATCATCCCGAGGAGGGACTTGATGGTCCTCACCCTGGCCACGTCCGTGGCTAGCAGGCGCCGCACCTTGCCCAGGATGGTCTTGGTCCTCTCCTCTGAAGGGGAGGCAAATTGCTCCACTGTATCAAGCTTCGCTCCCAGAAACAGTGCTATCTGCGATGGAATCAGGTGGGATTTGGGGTAGTTGATGGCGAACCCCAGCTCCGTGAGGAACCGGACGGTCCTCGCCGTGTGTTCGACGGCGAGTTCCCTTGTCCTTGCCCGGATTAGCCAGTCGTCCAGGTAGGGGTAAACGTGGATCCCCTGCAGACGCAGCCGCGCCGCCACTGGTGCCAGGCACTTGGTGAAAACCCTGGGTGCCGACTTTAATCCGAACGCTAGGGCCCTGAATTGGTAGTGGCGTCCCTGAACCACGAACCTGAGGAACTTCCTGTGCCTTTTTAGGATAGGGGTGTGGAAGTAAGTCGCCTTCCTCCAGCTGTCCCAGCATGTGCTGGAGGGTGACCATCCTGAATTTCTGCGCCTTGATGTACTTGTTTAAGCGACGCAGGTCCAGGATGGGGCGCCAACCGCCTGTCTTCTCCTTGACGAGGAAGTACCTTGAGTACGCTCCGGAGCCCCGGAGCCCTCTGGGGACGAGCTTGATGGCACCTTTCTTGAGCATCGCCTTTACCTCCGACAGTAGTTGAGGGACGTGATTCTCCTTCCTGGCCACGGGAGGAATGCAAGGGCACTTCTTTTGGAATTCCAGCGAGTGCCCGTTGGCCAGGGTGTCCAACACCCAACGGTCGGTGGAGATGGACTCCCACACACTGACGAACTTAGTCAGCCGGCCTCCCACCGGGGTGCTTTGGTGGGGCCCCGACAACCCGGACGGGCCAGTCTTGCTTGGAGGCGGTCTTGCCGCCTTGGCCTCCTTCGCGACGGGAACCCCCTTGCTTGCCGCAACCTCTGTAGGCCTCCTGAGAAGAGGAGCGGGCCGCCTGACGGTAAGTGGAGGAACCACCGTCTGCCTCCGGAGCTCCGAAAGGGCCGCCTTACCAAAAAGGTTGTTGCCGTCGAACGGCATGTCCAACACCCTGGTCTGGACGTCCTGGCGAAAGTCTGTCGCCTCGAGCCATCCTCGTCGTCGGAGGCCAACTCCGTTGCCCAGTTGGCGAAATCCGGTATCGGCAATGTCCGTTGCCACCGTTATGGCGTGATCCGACGCCACCTCGCCTTCAGGCAGAATTTCTAGGGCCTCCGCCCTTTTGTCATCAGGCAGGAAGTCTAGCAGGGGAACCAGAGCTCCCTGTCGTAGCCGGCCACGATCGCTAAGGCATTGGCCGCCTTAATCGGCGTCGCCGCCGACGAGATGACTCGTCCCATAGAGTCCAACTTCTTGCCCTCGCTGTCCGGCGGGAGGTGGAAGTTGAAACCGCCGCACCCGCTGCCGCCTTCTTAGCCGCAGCCGAGACGACCGAGTCCGGCGTGGGCTGGGCCCTGAGGCACAAGGGGGCGGCATCGGGGACTCTGTACTTCTTCTCGTACCTGTCCCTCTTGGCTGGTGTCGTGGAAGGGTTCTTGAGGACAGCAAGTCCTTCCTCCCATATGTCGTCGAGTAAAGGCACCGCAAGGACTGTCTTCCTCTTGGCCTCTCGTCGTTGGTACAGAAACCCCTCCTTTTTCTGTTTTTCAGGGCAGAGCTGGAAGAGCTTTGATGCCCTGGTTATCATGGCGTGAAAAGAGCCAATTTCGTCAGCTGGAGACGCCCCGGAGGGAGGGGGGTGGGGGTGGGGTACGACGACGGGATGTCTGCTGTGTCATCGCCGCCGCCGCTATCGTCCGTCCCCGTCGCTGTATCCGTCGCCGTATCCTCTCTCGGGTCCGGCGAGGGGGATGAGGGTTCCACCGGTCTCACAGGCACGAAGGGCGGAGCGGGGTGGACTCTCCTCCGCTTGTTAGGAGGGCTTCCCGATGGGCCTGGTTCTGGATCCTCCGTCGGGGTCCGTGGTAATCTCGTCCTTATCTCGCTGCATAAGGATTGGATTGCCAACAAAATGGCCGCCAAGCTATCTTGGGGCTCGGGCAATGGCTGCGACGGACGGGGTGGCCGTTCCACTGGGCCCTGGTCGTCATCGCTATCTTCGATCACGTCAGCAGGGACCGCCCCCTGGGATCGAACCTTCTCGAACCTCTCGTTGAGGCCTATGAACCTCTCGTTGAGGCTTAGGGACCTCTCGTTGAGGCCTATGGACCTTTCGTTTAGGCCCTTCTCGGTTTCCACCAGTTCCTCCTCAGAGGCGGATTCCGAGTCTGTAATGTCCACCACCCCTCCTCCCCTCTTTTTCAGCCAGGGGCTTCACGGGGGTCTTAGCGATGGGCTGGAAAGAGGAATCCCTCCGCGGTGGCAGGGATACTCTGGGCCCGGCGGGCGTTTCCACAGGCGTAGTCTCAGCCGGCTTCGCCAGGGTCGCAGCGACCACTTCGGTAGAGGCCTTGCCGGGTGGATCAAAGCCCTCACCACCTGAGGTGCATCCTGGGCCTTTGCCTTGGGGGGGAGGGTCAGCACCTCGCTCCCCCTTCGAGATCGACCGGGTCCGCTCCAGCGGCCTACCCGGGTTCTCGGACTTCCTCTTCCCCAAACCAGAGCGCTGGCTCGTGGTCGAACGTGCCGGGGAAGTAGCGCCCTACTTGGCAACCGAAGAGCCTGACCTTTCGGTGCTCCCGGTGCCCGCGGACTCGCGGTGCTTGGCCAACTGTTGGGCCCCCGTCGCCGGGGCGCCCTCACAGGACTTAGAAGCCCGCTCAGACTTCTTCTTCGCCTTCTCACCTGCTCTGCCCTTCTCCAGCCAGGCGGCGAGGCGGGAACGACGATCTTGTTTGGTCCGTTCCGAAAGGTTCTTGCAGAACGCAGTCTTTCTCCACGTGCGTCTTGTCCTCATGGAGGCAGTAGAGACATCGCGAATGCTCGTCCTCCTTGAAAACATTCTGTAATCCGCATCCAGGGCAGCACCTGAACAGCTTGGATCCGGGCATCGAGCTTCCCTTGTCGTGGGCCATGTCCGTTGAGGTAGGCCGCAGATCTTCCGGAATCCTCCAAGAAGTATAAACTCGATGAAAAGTTCACCCTTGAGGGGCGTAGAGAATTCCGAAACGGGTCCCCGTTATCGGAAGTAGAAACGGTGGAGCTTGAGGCTCCATTAAACCGAAAAAACGAGAAAATCTCCTGAAAAAACGTGAAAACGCAGTAAAAAACTCAAGAGCTAAACACAAGGACTCCCAACACTTGAGCGTGCGGTAAAAATCTGAGGATGGCTGCCAGAGGCGGGGCTTAGGGAGAGGGCAGTCATTGGTCAGGGGCAGTATGACCCAGAGATCAGTGATTGGTTACTACTAAGAAAGACAGATCAGAAACGAAACTGATACTGATACTGATTTTTTCTTTACCGAGGATTCCCAGCCTGACGACGGGGAATATTCATGAGCATGTGAATCCATCCCAGACCCCATGCTGGAGAAACACGGGGATGACAGTAATCAGCCTTGGTGGAAAGAAAGCTGTAATAGCATGGGACATTCTACAGAGGGGTATGTTGCGAGGGCGATGAGCAGGGCCGTTGCTAGGGGGGGCTAAGGGGGCTATAGCCCCTGATCTTTTGGTTGTAGCCCCGGATAGAATCTCAGGAGCTACAGCCAAAAGACTAGTTAGCCCCCAGTCCCAACTGTTCCGACATCAGCTTAGCCCCGGGTCTTTTCCAGACCTAGCAACTCCCCTGGCGATGAGGAATACGTTAGAGGAACATCCTGTCCACAGAACGTCACCAGTTGGTAAGTAACTTGTTCTTGGAATGGATTGTGTCCTCCAACGTATTCCTCATCTCTGACAGACCAAAGCAGTATCCATGATTGGAGGAGGGTGAAGAATGTATGCATATTGAGAATTTTAAAGGGCAAGGTAAAGTACTGCCTTACCAAAAGCAACATCTTGAGCATGGGAAATATCCAGAGAATAATGCTTTGTAAACGTGTGCATTGACGACCACGTTGCTGCATAGAGATGTTCTTAATAAGGACACCCCTTTGAAGGGATGTCGATGTAGCCATGCTCCTGGTGGAACTGACTCGTGAACCTTCAGGAGGGTCTTTGCCTGTCAGTCTGTAGCATTCAGATATGGCGAGGATGATTCATCTAGACGAGGTCGGTTTGGAAATAGCCTGGCCTAGCTTGTTTCCTGTATACACTACAAAGAGCTGATCGTCCACTCTCAATTTCCACATTCTGGAAATGTAAAAGCTTAACGCTCTCCTAAGGTCAACCTATGGAGCCTTTCCTCTTCCTTACCAGGATGAGATGGAGGATAGAAAGCGGTAGCACAATCTTCTGACTTAAGTGAAAGTCCTTAACACAACCCTGTCCTTGTGGAATACAGTAAAGGCTGGCTTGGAAGAAAGTGCCTGCAATTTGCTCACTCTATGGGCTGATGTTATAGCAACCAATAGTATTTTCTCAAAGGTTAACAACCTTAACTGACATGTGCGCAAAGGTTCGAATGGAGCACACATCAGGAATTTTAAAACCAGGTTGAGGTCCCAAACCAGAACCTGAAGAGGATATGATATTTTATTTATATTGCACTCATACACAAGTGTTTCAGAGCACGATCAAGTAAAGGGAGGGGAACAGGGGAGAACAAAAATACGATCTTACTAGGCTCAGTGACATTAAGAACGGGCAAGGGCATGGAAAAGTGAAATGGGGGGGAAATGCGTGTAGAGGGAGAAGTGGAAAGTGCAGACAGAGGAGAGAACAGAATAAATAATAAGGGGGATAAATAAATACATGCAGACAAAGGTAGTGCAGCCAGACACGTGACAAGAACATTATTAGTCAGATAGGGAATATCTGATAAGTGCAGAGGAAGAGTGGGAGATTGTGTGGGTACAAATACAGATCCCAGTGCCAAGGATGGCCCAGAGGCAGTGCAGGAGGGAGGCAGCGTGCGCAGGTACCTGGGCCCGAAGGCCAGAGGGTGGCCAGGTGCATGGTTCCGAGAGAGAGAAACAGATCAGCAGGGGAGAGGGGCAAAGGCATAAGCGAAGAGGAAGGTCTTGAGGTGCTTCCGGAACCGGAGATGGTTTTCCTCAAGTTTCAGGGTGGCCGGGAGGCTGTTCCAAAGGGAGGCCCCAGCCAAGGACAGAGATCTGCCCCCAGCTCGTTTCTTGAAAAACGCCCGACCCTGAGGGAATTAGACGTAGAGGAGCAAAGGGCTCGAGAAGGGAGGTATTTACGGAGGGATAGTTGAAGGTATTTCGGTCCCAGGCCCCAGAAAGCCTTGTGGACAATGCAGAGGGTTTTAAATTTAATCCTTGCATCCACTGGGAGCCAATGAAGGGATTTCAGCGCAGGATAGATACAATCCCAGGGCTTGAGGCCAAGGACAAGTCTCGCAGTCCTGTTCTGGATTAGTTGTAAAGGGCGGAGAGTGGATGCAGGTAGATTTAGAAAGAGGCTGTTACAATAGTCCAACCTGGAGAGAACCAGGGCTTGGGAGACACAGAGCTTCTGGGGGAAGGAGAGGAAAGGCAGAGTGCCTCCATGGAGATGGAGGGAACACATTTGTGAGCCCTTTTAGAAATTGAGTCACCAATGGGATCTTGAAATAGAAGCATTATTCTGATGAACGCTTAATGATTGAGGGCACTGCTAAGCAGCCCATATAATGGGGCCAACCTGAAGACCTTTATGCGCTAATGAAAGCAAAAAGGATAAAACCTCTGGAGTTGTACACTGAAAAGGATCAACATTCTTTCCCCTGCACCAGTCGCAAAACTTATTCCAACGACAATGGTACAGAGATTTCGTTGCTGGTCAAAACCTCCATTACGTCATCCGGGAGGTCCCAATCCTTGCATCTCAGCCTTTTAGAAACCAAGCATGAAGATTGAGAGTTTTGACCTCTGGATGGAGAACCCAAACAACCTCTCGCGAGAGATGGTCCTCTCTTTGCAGAAGACACATCGGAAGACAGATGGGCATGTCCAGGAGGTCCGGATACCACGTCGTCCTGGCCCAAACCGGGGCAATTAGGATCATGTGCGTCCTGAACCTTCTCAACCGCCTTATGACATGAGAAATGACGGGGACTGGAGAAACTCATACAGCAGTGGGAATTCCCAATCTACCACAAACGCGTCTTGTAGAGCTCCTCTTGGAGGAAAGTCCCTTGAGCAGTACTGCTCGCACTTCCAGTTGACTCAGGTCGCGAACAGATCCACTTGAGGGGTTCTCCAAAGGGTGAAGATATCTTGAAGGATTGCCTGAGCTAGTTCCCACTCGTGGGAGGCTGCTCTGCCTGTTCAAAGCATCCGCTGCTGTGTTCTCCACTCCGGCTAGGTGCACCGTCGACAGATTCCTTCTTGATTTGCCCAGTACCAGAGCTGCATTGCCTCTCTGCACAGTGGTAGTGACCCCTACACCACCTCTCTTGTTGAGGTAGTGCATGGCCACTAGGTTATCTCATTATCGGGCCATTCTTTACCCTGACAGAGGGCAGGAAGGCCTTCAGCTCCAAAAGATTGATGTGTAGTTTGGACTCTGATGGAGACTAACAACCGCTGATTGCCAGATCAATGGCATGAGCACAGAATTTTGTCACCACCTGAAGAATGTCTTGAGTCCTCATCTCGGGTGGCAAGCTCTTTCCCAAGGATGGATCTATCACCACTCCGATGTATTGAAGTTTTTTTTTGTTGCAAGTACAGTAGCTGTTTCACAGTCCTTAGTTATTAGCCAATTTCACACGCTTTTACAGTGGTACATACCCATAATTTCCCTCATCTCTTTTCAGCCAGGTACTGGCGGAGTCCTCCCCATATGGTGATAGGGCGATTAGTTTGAGGAAGCAGGCTAGACTACAACTCTTCCCTGTCATTCGCCCAGGCCATGTCACTCAGCCATTCTTCGACCGTAGGGGTGCCTTACTCTTCCACTGTATCAATATAGCACGTTTGGCCAGCAATAGCCCCATATCTATATGTTTACGCTTCACGGTGTTCATTTTAGATGTATAACCCAGTATGCATGATGTATGCTCCCAGTTAACAGGTTGGTCCACCATTTCTTCCAGCGTATCACACACCTTAGCACAGTACACAGACGCCCCACAAAACCACAACATATGCACTAGATCAGCATCTTCAGTTCCACATCTCGGGCATCTCCCCTCCGCTGTCAAATACATTTTCTTCAGGTGGGCCGGGGTGAGATGTACTCTATTGAATATCTTAAAGCGGATCAATCTGTACCTGAAGTTAAACGATACTCGTTTCTTAAGTCTGCATATTTGCAGCCAGTGTGCCTCTGGAAAGGTGACCCCTAGGTCCTTTTCCCCCAATCGCTTTTGATATCCGGTGCCAATACCCTTGTGTATTGGTGCTTTTGGGAAGGTGTCATATGGGACTTCTTGCAATTGAGGGAGAAGCACAGTCTGTGAAGAAAGTGACAGGTAACATTGAGATGATCCAGTGCTTTTTCGGGAGAACCCGCCCCGATCAGCCAATAGTCTAGGCAGGGGTATACGTGAATGAATCCCCCCCTCTCCTAAAACTCGCTGCCACCACAGCCATCAGTTTGGTTAAAACCTTCGGGCGGAGGTTAATCCAAATAGCAGGACCCGAAATTGATAGTGTGCGCCGCCAACTGTGAACCTTAGGTATTTCCGGTGCTTGAGATGAATTGGCACAAGAAAACAGGCATCCTGAAGGACCAATGACACCAACCAATCCTGGAGTTGGAGGGCCTGAAGGATCTGAGAAAGAGTAACCATCTTGAACTTGTCCTTCCTGAGGAACTTGTTCAAGTATCTCAAGTCCAAAATGGGTCTCAGACCTCTGTCCTTTTTGGGAATCAAAAATGATGGGGAATACCAACCCCTGTTCCTCTCTGCTAGAGGCAATGGTTCTATAGTGCCTTTCTATAGCAGGGTCAAAATTTCCTGCACAAGGAGCAGATCCAGAATCTTCAAAGTGTGTTTCCCTGGTGGATTGGGCTGAGGCGTCTTTATAAAAGGAAGGCAGTAACGGTAGGCTACTATCTAGAGAGCCCAAGCATCTGAAGTAATGTCTCGCCATTCTTCTAGATGTTGAGTCAGTCTGCCCCCCACCGGTGAGTTGTGACTCAAGCCCTCAGAGTGGTTTTGAAGCGACTGTTGCAGAGGACGATGGCAAAGAGGCTGCTGCTTGAGCTGACTTGGCACCTCTACCTCATCCACCATGAGGACATTTTCGTTGGCATCTTTGACTGGCCATTCCTCTCGCCCTTCCAAATGAGTAGTAGTGAAAAGATCTACTCCTCCAAGGTTGTCCGCTAGGAAGAAAAGGTTGAGGTTGCCTAACAGCTGTGCCTAAAGATTTGGCAGCCGCCTTCGAGGTCTGCAAATTTTCAAGGCTCTTCAGCCTTGCTGCCAAAAAGAGGATACCCATCAAATGGCATGTTGAGAAGTCTAGCCTGCACATCAGGTGCAAAACCAGACTTGTGCAACCACACAAATCTGCACATCACGGTGCTAGAAACCATGGACCAGCTGATGCTATCTGCAGAATCCAATCCAGACTGAAGGGACTCTCACATGGCTTCCTTGCCGTCCTTAATAGCTAATAAGCAATCCCTTTCATCCCCTTCGGGAATATGCTCTGCCGCCATAGAAATACACTCCCACAGTGAACACAAATTTTGCAAGGTCAGAAAGTAGAGTTGGCAGATTTTAATGCCATGCGCCCTGCAGAAAATACCTTTCTTGTCAATCCTATGCGCATATCGTCCCCATCAGCAAGGATGTAGGGTACGCTGCCTGTTTAGAGGTAGCTGTAGCTGCCTGGACCACCAGACTCTCGGGAGTGGGGTATTCTGACCGGTAGCTGGGGTCGCTACTGGATGGGTGGGATTTCTTTGTAAAAATGTCAACTGCCGGATTAGTTTCGGGAGCCTGAAAATTCCTGGTCACCCTTTTTTGAAGTGCCACATGGAACAGTAAGACTGGATCAGTAGGTGGACCCTTGTCCAGAACATCGGTCAGATCATCCCGATGATATGGGGCTGTATGTCTAGACCAACCCAAGTATCTGACAACCTTAGACATGAGTTGTCTGTACAAGGAGTCAGCATTCTCCCCTGGCTGTGGTGTGACTAATTCCAGCTCAGGAGAGGTGTCAATGCCACTAGCACTGAGCAAATTGTCGGAGATCTTGCATTTTACTCTCCTCAGAAATAAGGCATTCAGGCACATTTGGTGTACTGTACTGGAGCCCAAAAGGGACTTCCTCATCTGAATGCTCTTCCTCCTCAAAAATGGAAGGGACTTGCAAAAAAATCCTTTTTTGGCAGAGCAGTATATATCTTCTTCTGTTTAGAACCTAGAGGCCTCGATGTTGTCGAAGTAGTCTACTTTTTCTTAGTCAGTGCCTTTTTCGGAGGCTCACTAGGCACTGGTGGCTGACCTGGCAAAATTGGAACAGCTTATCAGAAACGATGTAGACAGTGGCTTCGATGGCTTAATAGGGGTCGAGGACCCAATGGGCACCAACGGTGTGGAAAGGGGCCGAAGGCGTTGACAATCTCGATCTCTCCTCCAGTCCCGAGTGATCCTTCGATTTCTTTTCAGATCTAGGCCTCGAGGGCTCACTATGAGGATCACGCCATTTACTCTGACTCGAGGGTGCGCGAGTTATAGGCCGAGACCTCTTCTTTCCGGCTTCCGTAGAAGGCTTGGTCGGAGCATGACCCTTTTCAAATATTTTCAGCATTTCCACACGGCAAGCTTCCCGTCAGGGGAACAGTCAACCAAGACATCGATGAAGGCAACCAGCGGTTCCTTCTTCTCGATCTCTTCGAAGAAGACGATGAGTGGCAGCAACCACTCCTAGACCTAGAGTGCTTGGCCTTCTTTCTCCGAGGAGAGTCGCCTCGTGACTAATCTGTCGAAAGGCCTAGCAGGTCGAGACTTCAGAGGTTTGGAAACTTTTCCTACCGGGAGCTTCCCCTTTCGTTGCAGCATGGCCTTTCCTGTCATGGATTGACACTTGGAACACGTATCCATATCGTGGCCCTCGCTAAGGCACCACAGAGACTCGATGCGGGTCGGTTATGGAAATCTTCGAGCCACAGTCTTTACATTTCTTGAACCGGACCGAGTTGTTGTAGGTGTAGAGGATGAAGACATACCAAGAAGATTTCGAAAGACAGAACAAGTTACTTACCAAATGGTAACGTTCTTTCAACTGGATGTTCCTCCAACGTATTACACATCTTTGACATGTAGAGTCCGCAGCTGTGCTGCTTTGAATTTTTTTTGCCAGAGGGCATCCTGGGTCGATGTCCATCGAGGGCCTCCATCGAGGGTGACGTCATCGGATGTTATAAGTAGGACACACGGCGCCCGTAGCCTTAGTTCATGTTTTTTCCCTCCACGTGTGCCATAACCACACACCAAGCCTCCATGACTGCACATAGCCTTGTGGGAAGGCAAGCTGCAATAACATAGGCAATTCTTCAGAGGGCAGTCTGGGAGGGGGATGTGGAATATGTTGAAGGAGCATCTAGTCTAAAGAACGTTACCAGTTGGTTAGTAACTTGTTCTACAAATGGATTGTGTCCTCCAACGTATTCCACATCTTTGACAGACTCCCAAAGCAGTAACAGTGAACGGAGGGAGGGGGGGACAGGGGGGAAAAATTTGGATATACCCAATCAGATGGCAGAATAGAGCACTGCTTTAACAAAGGCCATATCTTGACCATGGAAAGTATCCAGGGACTAATGCTTGACATAGGTGTGGATGGAAGACCACGTTGCAGTGTCACAAATGATTTTAACAGGAACTCCCCCGTTGTAGGGCTGTGGAAGTAGCCACACCCCTGGTGGAGTGAGCCCACAACCCCTCAGGAGGGTCCTTGCCAGCCAATCGGTAACATTCAGCAATGTTGAGGATAATCCACCTGGACAAAGTCTGTTTGGTAACAGCCTGGCCCAATCAGTGTCCAGTGTATCCCACAAAATGTTGGTCGTTCACTCTGACCCTGGACATCGTAGAAATATAAAAGCTCAAAGCTCTCCTTGGGTCCAACCTATGCCGTCTCTCCTCTTCCTTACCAGGATGAGGAGGATAGAAAGCAGGAAGTACCACCTTCTGGCTCAAATGAAACTCAGACACTACCTTAGGTAGGAAGGAAGGATGTACCTTCAGTACAACTCTATCCCTGTGGAACACAGTAAAGGGTGGCTTAGACTAAAGTTCCTGCAACTCGGTCACTCTGCGAGCAGATGTAACTGCAATCAAGAAAACGGTCTTGAAGGTAAACAGTCTCAAAGGACAAGAGTGCAAAGGTTCAAAAAGAGCACGCATCAAGAATTTCAAGACTAGATTCAGACCCCAAACCGGCACCTGAAAAGGAGACAGCGGGAATACATTTGTGAGCCCTTTTAGAAACTGTGTAATCAAAAGGAATCTTAAAATAAGAACATTCTTCAGACAAGCGCTTGAAAATAGACAGTGCTGCCAGGTAACCTTTAATGGTACCCACTTGAAGACCCTTGTGGGCCAAAGAAAGCAAGAATGAAAGAACCATCGGAATGGAACACTGAAAATGACTGACATGGTTTTCTCTGCACCAGTCGCAAAACTTACACCAACGGTACAGGGATTTGGTTGCCGGACGCCTGACCGAAAACAACACCTCCATCACGTCATCCGGGTGGTCCCAATCCATATATCTCAACCTTTCAGAAACCATGCTTGAAGGTTGAGGGTCTTGACCTCTGGATGGAGAACCCGCCGACCTCGCGTGAGAGAAGATCCTCTCTGTGGGGAAGACGGCGTGGAGGCCAGATGGACATTTCTTTTTAAAAATGTTTTTATTTATTAGCAGAGGTGTACAGCAAACAGCATCGGCAGAGCATGTAACAATCGTAGTAGACACAGTTACATCATCACACAGAAAAGGGCAGTACAGATCACAGAGTGGATAATTACAACGTGCTTAACCAGTAACAATCATTCCTGCAGGATCCCCGGTGAAGATGTTTCAGATGCATTCTCAGCTTGTCTAATAAGGTAGCTACCAAATGCAGACCACACATTCTTGGGACGAGATTGAGGCGAGAGAGAGTTAATGTATACCTCCTTGTTGGTCTGGGACCAAGTAAGCGCATTTAGCCATTTTTTGAAGGACGCAGGGGATGCGCTCTTCCAGTTCTGAGGCACACATTTCTTGGTCACCATGCAGCACACATTAAAAAAAATTAGCATTTTGTTTTTGCATCATCTGTGTTCCATAACCCAAATAACACTCCCTGCAGGCACGGGTCTACCACTGCGCCAATGATATCCGAGTGGGCCCTCATAATCCCATCCCAGAAGTCCCTTAGAGCCTGACAAATCCAAAACATGTGCAGCTGATCAGCCCCTTCTTCACAACACCGAGCACAGGTGTGTACACTGTTACGAGTAAACATAGCAATACTATAGGGGGTGTAGTACAACCTGTTTAGGAGTTTGTATTGCATGCACCTATATCAGAAGTTGAGGGACACCCTGTTGGTATGAGAGCACATTCTCCTCCACATATCGTCCGAGATATATAGGCCAAGGTCCTCCGCCCAACCATTGCGCGCCTTAGGTTGATCCAGACATTTTGCGAACAGAATTTTATAAAGTGAGGAGACTACTCCACAGGCATTACCCGAGTTGGATATAAACACTACTTCCGGAGTACTGAGGGGTTCATCAGGGCAGGAAGCCCACATGGCACGAAGAGCAGCTCAGAGCCTGTAATATTGCAACATCTCGAGTGCAGACCCGGTGTGGTCCGGGCACCACTTCTGGGGGTTGATGAACTTCCCATCGAGGAATAGGTCAGTCAGTGCCTGGTAACCCAAGGGGAGACAGTGCTGGGCAAGGAGTTTATCATGTGTAGGTTCGAGCCCCGGGAGTCCCAAGATCATGAGCCACTTGTAATAAGGACACAGTTGTATTGTCGGGCACAGTAGTCTATTCCATGCTAGCAACGTAGTTGCAATGGGATCGGCCAATGAATCATCCGCATAATTACAGCATAGTAGGAGTGTCATAGTATTAACCTCAGGAGTTGCCAGCTTTTCCAATTTGACATGTGGCCGCACCATCAGATTCGGGTACCAGTGTGAAGCATATTGGGCCTGCGCAGCAGTCCGGTATAGAAGCAGGTTAGGGGCAGCAAATCCCCCCCTTTCATAGGGCAAAGTCATATGTAACAATTTTTTCCACACCGGCATGCCACAGGAATTTGTGCACACAGTTTATGGAAATCATCAAAGTACTGTTTCTCTGGCCATAACGGTACGTTCCCGAAGGAACTTGGGAACCAGAATCATCTTAATCAGGAAAAGTCTACCGGCAAATGAAAGCGGGAGTGAGCGCCATCTCGTTTTTGATTGTCTGCCGTGCCACAGCAATATAGTTCTCAGCCTTCAGTGTCGGTCTAGTTAAGGATATCTGGACCCCCAAGTACCTAATTTCCCCCAGGAGACCATCGGAGAGGGTATTCGCACGCAGGTTTTGGGGTAGTGCTAGTGAGCGGGAATATCTCCGAGTTGGAATAGTTGATCAAAAAGCCAGAGAAAGTGCCTTTAAGTGTCACATCTCGTAGAACAGGGTCAAGGTTAGTAGCAGTGTTTCTGATATACAACAGCACCTCAGCATATAGGGATATTATTTCAGGAGTGTCCTTCAAGCGTATCCCTCTGTGAGCATGCCATGCTGATATAGTCTGCTATAGGCTCGATAACTAACGCAAAGAGGATTGGGGTAGTGTAGTGCAAATGCTGTGTATGTCATGGAGTTGACCCAAACTCTAGCCGTGGGATCTGTGTACAGTAAATTGATATACCCAATCATATTGGGGCCCACGCCCATATTTTCCCAGGACTGCCCACATGTACTGCCATGACACCATATCGAAAGCCTTTTGGGCGTCCAGCGATACCACCGCAGCATCAGAGTCCTAGTCAATCCTCAACATGACATTGAAGAGCAGTCTAATATTGAGAGAGGTTGATCTCCTGGGGACAAAGCCTCCCTGGTCCTCATGCACCAAATGTGTCATGATCGGAAGAAACCTGGCCAGATGGACATTTCTAGAAGGTCTGGGTACCACGCTCTCCTGGCCCAATCCGGAGCAATTAGGATCATGTGGGAACCGAACCTCCGTAACCTCCTTAGAACCTGAGGAATGAACTGGGAATGACCAATCCACGACAAACGTGTCCTGTAAAGCTCCTCGGAGGAAATTCCCTTGAGCAATATGTCTCGCACTTCGGGTTGGCACCGGTCGCTAACAGATCCACTTGAGGGGTTCCCCAAAGGGCAAAGATCTCCTGAGTGACTTCCTGAGCTAACTCCCACTCGTCGGAGACCGCGCTCGGCCTGCTCAGCCGTCCGCCGCCGCATTCTCCTTTCCGGCCAGATTAACTGCTGAGGGTGAGATTCATTGCTATACTGCCCAGAACCAGAGCTGCATCGCGTCTGCAGAGCGAGAGCGACCCTACACCCCCCCTTTTTGCATGGTCACTGTGCTGTCGGTCATGATCGGGACACTCTTCCCGCGTACAAACGGCAGAAAAGCTTCAGGGCTAGCCTGATGGCCCTCAGCTCCAAAAGATTTATGTGAAGTCTGGACTCCGACAGAGACCAACGACCGCTGGTGGTCAGCTCGTTGACGTGAGCTCCCCATCCTGTGAGGGAAGCATTCGTCACTACTGTCATCTCCGGCCATGGTTGCCAAAACGGCTCTAACTTCATCAGATTCACTTTGCTGGCCCACCACAGAAGATCCTCTGAGACCTTCAGTGGAATCTGCAGAAAATCCGACATCTTACCTGAGAATTAGGACCACTGTGTCCTGAGAGCCCATTAAAAAGGGATCTCATCCGCAGGCTGGCCTCTGGCACCAAAATAATGCAGGATGCCAAGAGGCAGAGTAACCTTAAGAATTCGAAAGCCGGGAAACTCTGGGCATGTTGAAACTTCTCGGCCATCTGGACGATGATGAGCCCTCACCACGGGTGGCGAGCACTTCACAAGGATGTGTCCAGCACAGCCCAATGTACTAGAGCTGTTGGGAAGGTGTCATTTGCGACTTCTTGAAATTGAGGGAGAAGCCCAGCTTTTGAAGGGAGTGGCAGGTGAGGCTGAGATGATCCAGGGCCTGTTCGGGAGAACGTGCTCGGATCAGCCAGTCGTCCAGTTAGGGGTAGACGTGAATCCCCCCCCTCTCCTGAGATACGCTGCCACCACCATGAGCTTGGTGAAGACCTTCGGGCGGTGGTCAACCCCAATGGCAGGACCCGAAACAAAGTGCGAGCTGCCAACGGTGAACCTCAGGTATTTTCTGTGCTTTGGCTGGATGGGCACATGAAAATAAGCATCCTATAGGTCCAATGACACCAACCAATCCTGAAGTCGAAGGGCTTGAAGGACCTGAGAAAGAGTGACCATCTTGAACTTGTCCTTCCTGAGGAACTTGTTCAAGTGACCAAAGTCCAAGATGGTTCTCAGTCCTCTGCGTTTCTTGGGAATCAAAAAATATGGGGAATACCAGCCCTTGTTCCTCTCCACCACAGGCACTAGTTCTATAGCGCCTTTCTCCAGCAGGGTTAAGATTTCCTGAAGGCAAAGGGGCAGCTGCTTGAACGGCTTTGGCACCTCACACCTGTCCACCGCGAGGACCCTTAAGGTGGCCCCTTCGACTGGCTGCTCCTCTTGCACTACCAAAAGAAGACTAGTAACGATAGGAGCCCCTCCACTGCTGTCACATAGGACAAAAAGGCAGAGGTTGATGCACAGCTGCGCCCAAAGATTTAGCAGCTGCTTTGGAGATCTGCAACCTCTCAAGGCTCTCGTCAGCCTGGCTGCCAAACAAATGGGAGCCGTCAAAGGGCATGTTCAGAATACGGGCCTGCACATCCGGTGCAAACCCAGACTTCCACAACCATGCAAACCTGTGTATCACAGTGCTCGCAGCCATGGACCGGCTGACACTGTCGGGCGTGTCCAACCCAGACTGAAGGGATTCACACATGGCATCCTTGCCATCCTGCACAATAGCAAGGAACCCATCCCTTTCTTCCCATTCGGGAATATGCTCAGCCGCCAGAGAGACAATTCCACAGAGTGCATGAAAATGTGGCCAAGGCACAGATGGAGTTGGCTGATTTAAGGGTCATACTCCCAGCCAAAAATACCTGTGCCCATCCATCGAAGCGCTTGTCGTCCCTATCTGGAGGGATGGTAGGGTACGCCGTCTGCCTCGAGGTGCCCGTGGCCGCCTGAACCACCAACCTCTCAGGAGTGGGGTGAGTGGATAGGTAGCTGCGTTTGCTACAGGATGGGCGTTATTTCTTAGTCGATGACTTGCTGACCGCAGGAAAAGACTCCGGGGTGTTCCAAGCAGCAGCCACCCTTTTCTGGAATGCCATGTGAAAAGGCACTGGGTCAGCGGACGGACCCTGATCTAAAAGGTCAGTCAGGTCATCCTGATCGAATTCAACCTGAGGGCCGGACCATCCCAGGTACTCCGTAACCCTCGACATCAACCTCCTATAGGAGGATTCAGCGTGAGCCCCAGGCTCCGGCCTGCCAAACTCCATCACTGGAGATGTGCCCAGGCCACTGGCCACTGGCATGTAAAGATAGACGCAGATCTTCAAATAGACCGTCCTCAGAGACACCCATGTAAGGAGCATCACCAGGAGCCTCAAAAGGCTCCAACTCCACATCTGATCTCTCCTCATCCTCAGCTATCCTGTAGAGAGTGAAATAACTCCCTTCTGGGTACAGGAGTAGACCTGGAGTCAACAGGGGGCCTCACAGTCTTGCACAGAGCCTTTCTCTGAGGTTCCACAGCTCTAAGGGCCTTGACCAGCAAATTCAGACCTGTAGGCCCGATGGCGCCAAGGGCCTGGTCGAGGGCAAGGATCCGACAGCCGCACTCGATTGGCACAGCGCCGACGGGTTGGACACCTTCCCAGACTTAGACAGTCTCGCAGGAGACGAGGACCTCGACCTGGATCTGGCAAGTCTCTGGCGATCTACCTTGTTCGAACGGGACCTCACCGGTTCCCGATGTTCATCACCCCAAAGGCATGCGAATGTCGGACCGAGACCTTTCCCCGCCGGCTTCAACCAAAGGCATGGACGGGGCAGTGCCCCGAGATTGAAAAATCTCCAGCATTTTCTCCCCGAATGCCTCCGACTCCTCCGGAGTAGAGGATTTAGTGGGGCAAGCCACTTCTCTTGCAGAGCCATCATCTGATGAGGAAGGTGACCAGTGACGCCGCTTCCGGGAGTGCCTCGACCAGGGGGAGGAGTGGCAAGAACCACTCCAGGACCGAGATCCCCTGGACTCCCTCCGACGGAAAGAGTCGCCCCTCGAGGAGTCGATGGAAAGACCAGTAGACTTTTTGGATTTATGGGGTTTGGAAACGCGACCTGCCTGCAACTTCCCCATACGCTCCCGCAAGGCCTTGGCAGTCAACGACTGACACGTCGAGCAGTTGTCGGTGTCACAATTAGATACAGTGCGGGTCTGTGATGGACATCTTGGACTTACAGTCCCTGCACTTTTTAAAGCCTGACAGCGGGGTCAGTGGGGTAAAAGAAGAAGACACTATTGAAGTTGATAACACGAGGCGTGCCGAATTCTTGAAGCAAACACGTTTGCGGAAAAAACAGAACTGAGGCTATGGGTGCCATGCGTCCTACTTATAACATCCTTTGACATCACCCTCGACGGAGGCCCCCGAGGAACGTTGACCCGACGCCATCGACGCAGGACGCCCTCTGCCAAAAAAATTCCAAAGCAGCATAGCTGTGGATACTACATGTCAAAGATGTGGAATACATTGGAGGACACAATCCATTCAAAATACACTTCACAAGTACGTGGTGCACACAGTTTCTAACGAAGCAAACATGTTTGCGGAATAACGGAATTGAGGTCAATGGGCGCCGTGCATGCTACATATAACCTCCGATGACGTCACCCTCAATGGAGTCATTCGAGGGACATCAGCTCAACGCCATCGAAGCAGGGCACCCCCTGCCGAATTTATTTTCTGAAACAGTCAAAGCTGTACATTACATGTCAAAGATGAGGAATGCGTTGGAGGACACAATCAATTCAAAGGGTAAGCTTTACAGTCATGGACAGCAGATAAAAATGGCCATAGGTCACGCTTCCCACCGAAAGAACTTGGCAAAGAATAGCAAGCATTTGAAGGAGTTTTTTTTCCACAGCCCTCTGTTGAACGGGTGTGAAACCATCTATCTGGTACACAGTGTTCCAACTAAAGTTGGGGTTCCATGGACCAAACTCTAAATTGGTAGCCAGGACAGATTAATCTGCCTTCACTCAAGGGAGGTAAGAATGGTGGTGAAAAGTTGCAGTTAGTCCCAAAAAGAAACCCCAAGGGAATTATGTAAGGGCATAATTTCATATTTGGCAGTTACATTTTTGGGGGGAGTTTTGCCAAGGTCTGACACCTTTGTGGAGCGAGAGGGACGCCTACTGAAGTCCCTTGAAAAGGCAAACTCTGAGTATACGGTTCTGTGGAAATTCATATGGCTCCTGAACAGGGGTACTTTTAAGCACCCTATTTAGTCCCCAGCATGATTGCGTCAGCCTATATTGGCATTAGAGAGTGGGCTGTATGTTTTGGCTTCACAGGGTTTGCATGTTGAATTACTGCATTAGTAGCCCAAAGTAAATTTTTGTTATTTATTGGGATACCAATGTCCCTGCCCTTTTGTTTTTGGGCCCTTTCTTTGTTAACGGAAACAATGGGGCAAGGCCTAAAATGACCAATGTGCAAAATGGGTTTACTGGCATTGAATCCTCCACTGTGCTTTGGTCCCACTACTGCCTAGGCCGCCATTACACAGCCTCCGTCTATACTGCCTCCTCTCTGGACAGCTTCTTTCTGGCCTCCGGCAATGGGGACTCCTGTCGCAGTTACAGAAGTCAAGAACCTGGTTAAGGTCTCTGCGTGCCTCTCTCTCTATATGGAGGCGCAGATTAGGCACATGTCAGACTGGATACTACCATCTAAGAATCCCCGCAAAATCCTTGGCTATCTTCCGACTCCACTACGGCGCCAGGTTGTGGCTGCCTTAGTTTTGAGTCGGATTAATTATTCTAATGCTCTTTTCCTGGCCCAACCTCTTTCTCATACATCAGCTGCAATTGCTCCAAAATCTGGCAGGCCAGGTGGCGACTGGTTCCCCTTACGGCCAGAGCCCACATAACCCCTGTACTTCAGGCTCTACGCTGTCTTTCTGTCGGTAAGAGGGTTATGTTTAAGTCTACATGTATTGTACTGTTAGGCAATATTGTATGCATTACCCTGTGCGAGACTGCACCAGCCTTGACCTCTTGGCAATAGTAAACCCATCCTTTGGTAAAAACATGTACTACACAAGTTGGTAGAGTGACTGAGCAGCCAGGCTTATCTCAAGAGGGGTCAAAATGAACAGTAATGTTGTAACACATGGTTTCACAGTGACAGTTATTCAAATAAACACTTGTACACAAGGTTTCTTGATTAAAAAAAACTATTGATTTATTTGTCAGTAGAATAAGCCTTCTTTAGAAGGGAGCAAAACATGTAACACTTTAATCAGATGATAACCACCAGGGATGGCGCGCACACACACACTTCCTACACCCTCAGGTGACAAATAGTTAGGACACTGGACAAGGATTATCACTGGTACATTTAGAGCAATACTGAGTTTGGTGCAAAAGGATAGATATGGGAATAAAACAAAGGTTAACAAATAATTCATAAACAGGTAAGTACTTTTTAAACCACCCAATGCAAAGTAAATTAACCCTTTCCTGGAGGAAAGGCAAAAGCACAAAGTCAGAGGTAAGAAGAGTCTCTCAGGGAGCCAGGACAGCCAAAGTTAGTTGAGTAAAGTCCAGGGGACCTGAAGATCTTCTTGCAGGTAATTAAAAGTCTTGCACAATGTTTTTAGAGAAGTTTGTAGAAATGAAATCAATGAAGGGCCACAAGCTGGGAGGCTGTGAGGGGCATAGCTGAAAGCAACTCTGCAAAAGGCAACCAAGGCAAGTCTCAACTAAGAGCTAGCAAGGCTAGCAACAAGAGGTAGGATCCCTTCGTTTTACAGTACCTTTGGTTTGAAGAAAACTGGATCCAGCTGGCTTCTGTTCCTGTGCAGTTCTGCAGATCCTGTGTTTCTGGGCCTCAGGTGTGAGGACAAGAGGGAGGACGTCTGGGGAGTCCTGCACTACGAATGGAAAGTCAGCGGCAGAAATGGGCAAACTTCAGATCAGCAGCACTTCGCGGTTTCAGCTTCTCACAGCTCCTGCAGATAGCACCACTGCGGTTCTCGGATACCTTTAGTTCGGGTCTGACTTAAAAATGATGCACTCTATCTGGTGTTCCTCTCCCTGGCAATCGGCTCCTGCAGCAGTAATGGAAGTACAGCCAGCTCTGAGAGGATGTCCAGACGAGTTTGCTTTGGGGTTGATTGGTCCCACTAACCCAAGGAGAGAAGGCGTCCACTGCCGGGCTCCTCTAGCCGAGGCAAATTCAGAGCTACAGCACAGCAGCAGGGCTTCACCAGGCAAACAATGGTCCAGGAGTTGCAGCAGGCGTCTCTTCCAAGTTTTTCTTCGAATTCCTTCGTCCAGTGGTCAACTCTGCCTTCCAAGCAAATAGCCTAGCCTTTTATGCAGGTTTCTCTCATTCATTTGCAGCTTAGCTGTCACTCACAGCAGGGTGGCCTCCCCTTGCTGGAAAGCCAGCTGGCCAATCACCTTTGGGTGCATTCCTGTAACCAAGGGGATTAAGCACAGGGAGTTCGAGCACCTCCCTCACTTCCTGCCCCTGCCAGACACGCTGGAGCCGGAGGTGGGTTTCACCAGTGAATCCCACCAAAGACAACGAACAAAGGGACCAAACCTGGTTTGGCAAGCAGAGTAAATCTCAAGAAGGACCTTTCCAACAAGAGGTGGCGAAAAAAGAAGACCGGGCCCTTTTGACAAAATGGGCACCCATGGGTGCTTTACTGCAGCTGCAATTGCAGCCCGCGGTAAAAACACACAAATGGTAGGAAAAAGTAAACCACTGCCACCAGCCATTAATTGTAGAATGGGTAACAAAAATGTTACATGAGAAACTAGACAAAGAGGATACTAAGTAACCCCCCAAGCACCCTATTGTAAGATAGTGTGTGCTGGGTCTAGAAAGTAACAAAATGTAAGTAAAATCAATTTTACTTCACTGTCTCGTGGAAACAGTTTCATCAAGAGAAGGCATTTAAACCTTTGGGAAATCTAAGCCTTCCCTGTGTCACTGCATTGAAGGTGCTGAGTGTCACAAGGTAAAGATGATGCCTATGAAGTTAGTCAGACTCCAAATTTAAAAGAAACAGTGTCCAAATCACAGAAAAATACACGAGTGGGAAGTTTTTCTCACTCTCTCCAGGTTAGAAATTTAAAAAAGTTCTAAAGTCCAGCAAAAATAGCTGGGGGGGTGTCTCTAAATTAGAAGGGAATTAGCATATTTCTGAGAATGCTTCCTAACATGTACGTCAGGCTTTCTATGGTCAATGCCCATTGTATCTTCAAAAGAAGTTTACTCCCTATGTTCTTTTCGCCGTCTTTCGTTCCATGGACGTGCCTTCTCAGTCGCAGCTGCAAAATTGTTGAATAACTTGCCGCTCTCTTTCACGAGCATGGAAGATGATCATCAATTCCGCCGCTTGCTGAAAACTACCCTGTTTTAGATTGTTCTTCTCTTAGCCCTGGCTCTATTTTAGTGGCAAGATGCCCTTGGGCGATCGTGTGCTCTATGAATAACGATAACATAACACTGTACCTGAAAGTTTGCTGGTTTTTCAGGCCAACCTGATTGGCTGAACATCTAAACTTTTGTTAGTCTCCTTGGTGTGTGGTTGAAGGGCTGGTTTAGGCTTGCCCATGAATTTAAGTCCATCTAGTGGAGACCCGGATCCTTCCCTCAATTCTGCTGGATTTTTCTTAGAGGGCTGTAGGTTTAGTTACCTGTAAATTGTTGGTGCCGAAAAGTTGCTACCGATTATTTACACCAATTTGGGCCGTACCGGATAGGCCTGCATCTCTAAGATCAGGTTTTGATTTATGGCTGCTAGACGTCCTTCCTGGGCTGCCCTCTTCCTCCAACTGGTAGTCCTTGCATGCAAGAGTGGGTCTTCTGTGCTGGGGCTGTCACTGGGCCATTTTACCAACATCGTCACCATTTTACTACCTTGGTCACTCACCTTGTTGTAGTAAGCTATCATCACCCAGAAGGATGCTGGGGCCCCAATACTCTACCTCTCTTGTTTAACTTCGCCATCATAGGTCGACTCCAAGCTGTTTCTTCGTGTGAGTTTTCTGCAGCCTAGCTGCCAACCTTTCTCCTTCGTACCAGTGTAAAGGAGAACTTACTAACCAGTAATGTTTTTTCAATAGATTATTCCCCCACAGATTCATCTTGATAGCTCCCCCTTAGCGCCTGCTGCTCATGACATTTTGACACAGGGGCGTTAAGTGGCTTGGCATAGTCTCCTCGACTGCACCACTCAACTCTGTACGCCAACTCTCATATTTCGAGAAAAACAAATAGGACAGTAAAACATAACAGCTGGAGCTACCAGGAAAACCACCTTAAGGGAGATCAATCCAACCAAACAGGATTGATGGGGCTCAAACCGAGTGCTCATTTGAAAAGTTGAAGCTAAATAATAGTCCCATGCTGGAACCGCAAACTGGATTTCTAGAATCTGGCCTGGTGGACATATTTTAGGAGGCCACCTTAGTTATAGTGAGCAGGGAAACTGAGGGTAGGCAAAAACAATCAAGGTAAGCGTGGAGAGTGGTCAAAGGCTTAGTCTCAGGAGTGAGTGGTAAGGTTCCACAATGAGTCCACACAGTGAAGCACACAATAACTCTGCTTAGACAGGCAAGCACAAAAATACTCTATTACAGGCCCAAAACCCACTAGAAAAATGAAACAAGTAGGTAATACTATCACACAACACTCAGTAATAAAACATATATACAATCACTATAGGTTTGCAGGATTGCATACAATTAACTTTAAAACCTGAAACGAAGGTAAGCAATTACAAAGTAAGGAAAACCAGTTCACAAGTGTATGTGTCTAATCCCTATGTTGAATGGGGCCTTGTGCCCACAAGTTACTTCTAGGAGGGGACAATGTAGAGAAAGCTTCTTGTGGTTGCGAAAAATATTCCAGAATACATTGCAAGGATTTTACAGGCAAGAAAGATACTTTTTCTTGCCCTTAAATAGCTTTTGAAACAAATGTTTAAACATTTGTTTCATTCTTTTGCTTTTTATTCAAAAGTGTATTATAAGGGAGACTATTTCAATTACTCACCACCCTGACTCCGATTTTCCAAAGTGACTGGGAGATGCTGGAGGTAGGTCTTCCCGCCATTGGATTCATTACCGGTTGCCCATGAGCTGTGGGTGCAAGGAAGATTCCAGTTGGGCCCAGGAGATGAGTGTAACCCTTTCTGATGAATAAAAGCAGCAGGCACTGATGCAGGCCTTTTCAGGATACTACTAGACAGACAGAGGAAAGCTGGTTCCAGCAACAGTTACCGCACACGGGTGACCGCAGGCGTCTTAGCAGGCGTCTTTCCAGTTGTGATCCAAAACAACCTTTCAGAATAGTATCCCTTGATAAGGGTAACTGGAGCTTTGCAGGAAGGCGACCTGAAGATCTAGCTGGCGACTACCGAAGTTCCAGGCGAAAACACGGAAGAGCGACAATTCTGGTGCGGTAGCCCAATTCATATCTGGTCAATCCACGGGGTGGTCCAATTCTGAAGAAAGCTGCAGGAATATGATAAGACGTTGAGACTGGTTGGTCCCACCAGTTCAAAGGTCAAAGCACCGCAGAGGGCCTTCTCAGATCAGGTAGTCCAGCAGGGCTTCACAGGGAAAGTTGCAGGAAAGGTCGTCCATAGTTCTTCAGTCGGCTGCACAGGATACTATGTTCCAACGCTGATCGGCTGGAATGGTTGCAGAAGTCCTGTTATACCAAATCCAGACTCATGGCAGAAACCAGCCCACCAATGCTAAGGATCTGCACCACTCAGCCAGCAGTGGTGGTGGTCCAATCAGCGACCACCGAGTTTCACTCATGCAGGCACCACAGTTGTGGAATGGGACCAGACAGTCCCACCCACTTCCTGGGCTCAGGCACACATAGCAGGTACTAGCCCAGAAATCCATGGGAGGAAAGAATCCATTACAATGTACTGTGTCTATCCCCAGATAGTGGGTGTACACATGCAAGTATCAGAGTGGGTTGAGTCTTAAGTGACAACTGTTTTTTTTTTTTACCAAACACGGTTAATGCGTTTTCACTTATAGTACTTATTTTTATCAGATATATATTCTGTGTGCAATTTTATAATTAAGTGTATATTTACAGTATATAACAGGGTGCTTTCTTTGGATAGCTGTAGGGACCAAGTGTACATAATTAGAAGCCGTCCACCCTCTTGGAGATGAGCCTGACTGCTTTCCCACAGCTATCTACTTGAGGGGTTTGGTTTAGTCTTCTGGGTTAAGGCTGAAAACCTTTAGATTAGATGGTTACACAGCCCTAACCAGAGATGTACAAATATCTCCCTAACAGTGCCCCAATGTCACCATATTTGTAAATTGGGTTACTAAATGCAGGAAACTGGCTGCACCCCATGTGAAGCCAAAACTAAAGTACAGCTGAGCTGCCAACAGCCTGCTCTACAACAGTGCTGTAGGGTGATGGAATCACGGGAGGAAGTATAGCTTAGGGGCAAAGCGTTTGTCTTGGAAGCAAGACAGGTTAGAATCACGATCCAGCACTTAAAAACCACTCGTTGGTATTAAGCGCGTTATAAAATAACTATTATAATATTGTGGTGAAAATGGCATGCTTAAAATGCACCACTGGCCTAGAAGCATATGGGCTTCCAAAGAAGAGAACACAAGTTCCAAGCTCCTTGAAAAACCAAAAAGGAAACAGCAAGATTGTTAGGGGGTTTTGCAAAAAGTCCTTTCTGAGACAAGACTTTAGAAAGCCCACCTTGGATGAACAGGTTGACACCCCTTTGTTAGGGGAAATTTCCTAAAGTCCACTTGAGGTAAGACTTAACTATCCCTTTGGCATACATGTCCCCAACTCTCAGTATAAGCTTATAATACTCAAGGAACCTTGGTAGAGTGGCAGAGCAGTGAGGCGCATCATAGGAGGAAGATATGAGCCGTAGGTAAATACACTGAGCCCAGTTATCCAAAGGAACACTTACATCAATAAAGTTATATAAAATATTTATTATATGTATACAAGGAAGTCAGAAATATACAAATAACCAACACACTTAGAAATACTTAAAAATACTTTTAAAAAGGCCACTGCTTCAGTGGTAGTTGCTCGCAATACAATTGTTACAGAGTTTGACAATAATGATCGTTCTACCGTATTATCAGTACGACTGCGTACCCACGTTAAGACAAAGATATACGGTAATTGTATTTAGCAAAACCACAGAAGATAGTTTTTTAGGAAGGAAAAACGTTGGTAAGTTATACAGTAGCAGAGCTTAATGTTTTAGAAACACTTTCTTAGCAAAGAACAAGTTACTTTCTTACCTGGTAACGTTCTTTCGATGGGATGGTTCGACGACGTATTCCATATCTATGACAGTAATCACCACAGCTGTGCTGCTTCGGAAAATCTTTCGGCGTCTGCGTCCTGCGTTGATGACGTTGATACGCTGTCCTAGAGGGCCTCTGTCGAGCCGACGTCACCGGATGTTATAAGTATGACGCATGACGCCCCTAGCCTCAGTTATAGTTTATTCCCAGAACGTGTGGCACCAATCTTCTGCCAGTATGACCACAGAAAGCCTTGCGGAAACGTAAGCTGCAAGCGCATAAGAAATTCTGTAGCGGGGCAGGTAGGGCGAGAGCGATATGGAATAAGTCGTCGGACAATCCCATCGAAAGAACGTTACCAGGTAAGAAAGTAACTTTCGACGTATTCCATATATTTATTACAGACTCCCAAAGCAGTACCAACGTATGGAGGAGGAAAAAGAATTTAGAATATAGAAATTTAGAATGCCCATTTAAATTGCAGAGTAAAGGACCGCCTTGCCAAAGGCCAGATCCTGCCCATGGATATAATCTAGGAAGTAGTGTCTTACAAAAGTACGGACCGAAGCCCATGTGGCTGCTTCACAGATGTTACGGATAGGAACACCCTTCTGCAGGGCAGTAGAGGCAGCCATACCCTTAGTAGAATGGGCCCGTAAGCCTACCGGAGGGTCCTTACCCGCCAAGCGGCAGCATTCAGAAATTGCCAAGATAATCCATCTAGACAAATTCTGCTTAGAAACAGCTTGTCCCAAACGCCTTCCAGCGTAACTATAAAGAGCTGATCATCCACTCTGAGCCGGGACATGCGTGAAATGTAGAAACTTAAAGCTCTCCTAGGATCCAACCTATGGAGCCTCTCCTCTTCCTTATCAGGATGCCGAGGAGGATAAAATGCCGGAAGAATGACCTTCTGGCTTAAGTGAAATTCCGAGACAACCTTCGGAAGAAAGTAAGGATGAACTCTAAGGACAACCCTGTCCTTATGAAACACTGAAGGGTGGCTTAACAGAAATTGCCTACAACTCACTTACTCTGCGAGCGGAAGTGACCGCAACTAAAAACACAGTTTTAAGGGTTAACAGTCTCAAAGGACAAGAATGTAAAGGCTCAAATGGAGCACCCATTAGGAATTTCAGAACAAGGTTCAAATCCCAACCGGGCACCTGGAAAGGTGACGGCGGAAACACATTAGTGAGTCCTTTGAGAAACTGAGAAATTAAAGGAATCTTGAAATAAGAACACCCCTCAGACAAGCGCTTAAATATGGACAGCGCCGCCAGGTAACCTTTAATGGTACCCACTTGCAGGCCCTTGTGGGCTAATGAAAGCAAAAAAGACAGAACCACAGGAATGCCACATGAAAAAGGATCCACATTCTTAACCCTGCACCAGTCGCAGAACTTTCTCCAACAGCAACGGCACAGGGACTTGGTTGCAGGCCGTCTGGCCGAAAGCAACACTTCCATCATGTCTTCAGGGAGGTCCCAATCATTATACCTCAACCTTTCAGAAGCCAAGCGTGAAGGTTGAGGGATCGGACCTCTGGATGGAGAACCTGACCCCCCCCTCCCGTGAGAGCAGATCGTCTCGGGAGGGAAGACGACGTGGAGGGCAGATGGACAAGTCGAGAAGGTCCGGGGTACCAAGCTCTCCGGGCCCATGCCGGAGCAATGAGGACCATCCGGGAACCAAACCTCTGTAACCTCCGCAGCACTTGCGGGATGACGGGGACTGGAGGGAACACGTGCAGCAGTGGGAAGGAGCACTCCACCACAAACGCATCCCCTAAGGCTCCTCTTGGAGGAAATTCCCGCAAGCAGACCTTTTTGCACTTCCGGTTGACACTGGAGGTGAGGAGATTCACTTACGGGGTCCCCCAAAGGGCGAAGATCTCCAGGAGAATCTGAGCCAGCTCCCACTCGTGAGAGATCGCGCTCTGCCTATTCAGAGCGTCCGCCGTCTCGTTTTCGTCTCCGGCTAGATGCACTGTCGAGATCGAAATTTCCTGCTGGATGGCCCAGAACCAGAGCTGCATCGCCTCACTGCACAGAGGAAGTGATCCTGCCCTCCACCCCCTTTTTGTTGAGGTAGTGCATGGCCACTGTGTTGTTCCTCAGAATCAGGACATTCTTCCCTCGCCCAGTCGGCAGAAAAGCAGTCAGGGCAAGCCTGACGGGCCTCAGCTCCAACAGATTGATATGGAGTCTGGACTCCGACGGAGACCAACAACCGCTGACTGTCAACTCGTTGGCATGAGCTCCCCATCACATGAGGGATGAGTCCTTCACGATCGTCACCTCCGACCAGGGCAGCCAAAATGGAGCCCCCCTTCATCAGATTGCCTTCGACGGCCCAACACAGGAGGTCCTGGGCGACCGAGGGCGGCACACGAACGGGGTCCGACATCCTGCCAGAGCACTGTGACCACTGCACCTTGAGGGCCCATTGCAGAGATCTCATCCACAACCTGGCCTCTGGCACCAGAAGAATTCAGGATGCCATGAGGCTGAGCAACCTCAAGAACTCGAACGCCGGGAGACTCTGGGCATGTCGAAACTTGTGTACCATCTGCAGAATGTGATGAGCCCTCACCTGGGGAGGGAACCACTGCCCCAGGGACGTGTCGAGCACTGCTCCGATACTGGAGCCGCTGAGTTGGCGTCAAGTGGGACTTCAAGTTGAGGGAGAAGCCCAGCTTGTGAAGGGAGTGGCAGGTGACGGACAGATGATCCAGGACTTGCTTGGGATAGCGCTCCCTGATCAAGCAATCGTCCAGGTAGGGGTAGACTTGAATCCCCACTTTCCTGAGATATGCTGCTACCACCACCATGAGCTTGGTGAAAACCCTCGGGTCGGAGATCAATCCGAACGGCAGGATCCGAAACTGAAAGTGCGAGTCGCCAACCGCGAACCTCAGGTACTTCTTGTGCTTGGGATGGATCGGCACATGAAAGTAAGCATCCTTGAGGTCGAGAGACACCAACCAGTCCTGGAGTTGAAGGGCCTGGAGGACTTGAGAAAGAGTAACCATCTTGAACTTGTCCTTCCTGAGGAGCTTGTTCAAACCGCGCAAGTCCATGATGGGTCTCAATCCCCCGTATTTCTTCGAAATCAAAAAATAAGGGGAATACCATCCCTTGTTCCTCTCCGCTACAGGCACCAGTTCTATGGCGCCTTTCTCCAGCAGGGATTGCATTTCCTGCGCAAGGAGCGGATCCGGACTCTTCATAGAGAGATTCCTTGGTGCATTGTCGTGAGGCCTCTGCCGGAAAGGAAGACAGTAGCCGTGGGCTATGATCACCAGAACCCACACATCTGAAGTAATGGCACGCCACTCCACATGGTACTCCTACGGTGGCCCCTTTGACTTGCAGCTCCTCTCGATTTACCAAAGGATGACTAACATCGAAAGGAACCTCCCCTCCATTGCTGTCCCCTAGGACGAAAAGGCGGAGGTTGGCGAACTGCAGCGCTCAACGACTTTGCTGCAGCTTTAGAGGCCTGCAACCTCTTAAGGCTCTCGTCAGCCTTGCTGCCAAAAAGATGTTAACCATGTTGGGGAGCCGGGCTTGCACATCCGGAGCAAACCCCCGACTTCCGCAACCACACAAGCCTGCGTATTACGGTGCTCGCCGCCATGGACCGGCTGACACAATCTGCCATGTCCATACCTGATTGAACGGACTCACATGGCATCCTTGCCATCCTGCACAATAGCAAGAAAACCATCCCGTTCCTCCCCTTCGGGAATATGATCAGCCGCTAATGAAATACAGTTTCACAGAGTATGCGTGAAACGTGACAAGGCACACACAGAGTTGGCTGCCTGTAAAGCCATACCCCCTGAAGAAAACACTTTCTTCGCCGAGCCATAAAAACGCTTGTCGTCCCTATCAGGTGGGATGGTAGGGTACTATGCCTGCTTTGCTGGGGCTGTAGCCGCCTGCACCACCAAACTCTCCGGAGTGGGGTGCGTGGTCAAGTAGCAGGGGGTCACTACTGGCTGGGCAGTATTTTCACAGCAAAGACTTGCTCATTGCTGGGAGACTCTCCCGAGCAGTCCAAGCTGCTGCCACCCTTCTCTGCAAGGCCATATGGAATGGCAGTACAGGGTCAGTTGGTGGACCTTGGTCGAGGATATCCGTCAGGTTATCCTGCAGAAAATCCACTGGTGGCGGAGACCACCCCAAGTATTCCTTGACCCTCGACATAAGGTGCCGGTACGAGGACTCGGCATGGGTGCCAGGCTCAGGCCTACAGAACTCCACCTCCGGAGAGGTGTCCAGACCACTTGCGTCATACAACGACTGCCTCAGGTCTTCAATCTGGCTATGTCCAGACAAAATCTCGTCAGGTACCTCCTCAGGAACCATACCTTCTTCAGACCCTTCATCCACCTCAGAAATATAATCCAGAGGCTGGAATGAGGGCACAGAAAAAGGGACAAAGACATATTTAGCCTTGGCCAGAGCCTTTCTAGGTGGTTCCACCGTGCCACGGGGTACCTCCGACAAAGCAGCCTCGAAAGGCGTTGAGGGAGTCTATGGAATTGACATCGAGCGTGGCGCCGACGGCTTCCACACAGTCCTTGAGGGCAGAGCCCCGAACGTGTCCTTCGACAGCCTGGGCGCCGAAGGCGTCAGCGGCTTCCTCGGAGACAGAGCCTCGAGAGAGTCCCTAGACGACCTAGGCTCCGAAGGCGTCCATGTCTTCTTCGAAGACCTCACAGGCTCCGACGGTCTCGAGGGCGTCGAGGACCGGGACCTGGAGCGGGCATGTCTAGAGCGACCATCCTTGTCCGACCGGGACCTCCAAGGTGCCCGGTGATCACGATGACCACTCGAGCCCAAAGGCGTGCGAGTGGTGTCTCAAGCACGGTCACGGAATGCGTCTTTCGATGGCGCGGACGGAACGGAGCCCTGCAACTTCAAAAATCATCAACATCTCCTGCCGGAATTAATCCCATTCCGCAGGAGTGGAGTGCTTGTTGGGACAAGCCACCCGCCGATGGACGGAGTCCTCGGACGGGGAAGGCGACCGATGCCGGCGCTTCCGTGGGTGCCTCGGAGAGGCAGAGGAATGGCAGGACCTACTCCTGGACCGAGACCCCCCCGGACTTATGCTGATGATGCAGAGAGTCGCCCCTCGAATCATCAGTCAAAAGCCCAGTGGATCTAGACTTCTGGGGCTTGGCCACCTTACCTACAGAAAGCTTCTTCTTACGCTCCCGCAAGGCATCATGGAAATCTTAACAAACAGGTTCGAAGAACTGAAAGAACAGAATTCAGAAGAACCGAGGTGCGCCGAGATCTCCAAAACGAACATGTTCGCAGAAAAAACAGAACTGAGGCTATGGGCGTCGTGTGTCCTACCTATAACATCCGGTGACGTCGGCTCGACGGAGGCCCTCGAGAACAGCGTATCGACACAGAAAGATTTTCCGAAGCAGCACAGCTGTGGTGATTACCGTCATAGATATGGAATTCGGAGGACCCAATCCCATTGAACTAAAGCTTTTAAAGCCCGATCCCCTAACTATATGCAAAAGTCAGTTTGGAGACGGCTCAAAGTCTTAAGAAGCAGCAGAACAGCAAAGGTTTGTGAGGATACGCTCACTCTCTAGATAAGGATGCTAGAAGATTTACCACAATGATGGAGACCCTGTTAAAGGACTCACTAAAGGGACAGTGGTAAGAGTGTAGGCAGTGGACACCTCTTCACGAACCCTTCAGTTAGAAGAAATGCTTGTAGCTGGATTCTCCTCTGTGCAGCAGCGACAGACCCCGGTCTCCTGATTCTTTGGTCTGGTGATGAAATGAAGGACTATGAATGGGAGGACTCAGCAGCAGTCTCGAGGAAGGACCCTTGGCACAGATTTCTTCATCTTCTCTGGTCAGTGTGCGGTTTTGGTGCCTTTTTCTCAGCACCAACAAAGGATGGTTATCGTCAAGTCAATCTTCTTCGATTCCTGCACTCTGGTGAGGGGACTTGGATGAGTCAGATCTTATCTATGGAAGTTCACCTTTAGCTCAGCAAAGACTTGGACAGATTCTGCCTCACAAAGAAGTTGCACTGCAAATGGGTCAGAGGTCTCCTGGTATTGGCGGTCTGTAGCTCTGGAAAGGCACAGCACCTTGGGAGATGCTCAGTTTGGAGTTTGTCTCAGGGTTGGTTGGTCCCACTGTTAGGAAAGAATTAGTGCAGTCCAACTGCTGTGGGACTACACAAGACTTATCTCTTGGTATTAGGTAACCCACCTTTTAATGTAGGCCTGTACTACACAAGTTGGAAAAGTGACTGAGCGGCCAGGCTCATTTTAAGAGGGGTAATGTGAGCTGTAGAGCTGTACAATGAAATCAGTAAATACAGGTATCCAAGTAAACACTTAGTTATATAATAAATTATGTATTTATACACAAGGTATTTAAAGCATTCTTTAAAAAGCAGTAACATTAATCCCAAGTTAGGATTCAATTCAAAAAGTGAATAAAGCAGGTGAGTAATTCATTCATATGTTACACATGTTCCAGCACCCAGAGGTGACAACATTTGAGGTGAGCATAACACTTATTTTGCATCACCTTTCCAGTATTGTATTTTTTAAGGAGGGGAAGGTTGGGGTTAGATCAGAACAGACTCATAGTCTATATAAACAGTTCGATTCTCCCAAGGGGATACAGGCAGTCTTCTCAGCATTAAAGTGTTCAGCCGTTAAAACCTATAAGGGAACAAGCACTGCCAAAGCCAATAGGTTCAGAGGGAGGCCTTTAGGGAACCAGGACAGCAAAAGTCAATGGGCAAAGTCAAAGGTCGGATTCTCTCCTTAGAATTATTTTCTTAAATAGTCTGTGCTCAAAATGAAATCACAGCAACTCGAGAGCAACCCTGAAGGCTAGCGCAAGTGAGTTGAGGTCAACTCAGAGTAGGGAAACTATTTTAGAATAGCACCAAAGCAAATCAGGGAAGCACAACCAAGGGTTACAAGTTTACAAAAGCAGTAGCTAGTCAATGTAAGACCTATATACTTTTTAAAGGAGGCTCCAGCTAACTAAAAGTATGTATACACCCTGAGACTTAGAATCTGTAAGAAGCAGACCTGGGAAAGCAACACTGAATGTTGCACTTTAAGACACAATGTATTCCAAGGTAGGTAAACCCTATTGGTAAGCTGTTAAACTAATTCAGTTAAGCAATAATAAAGACAGCACCAACACGTATTACTTTTTAGAAGGGGGAAAACAACATTCAAAGTTAGCAAAGAAACATACACTTTTTAGAGGGGCAGAATGCAACTCAAAGGTAAGCATAACCTTAATGACACTAACTTCTTCCTTCACATAGATAGTTACCACACTAACTTCTTTAACAAGTAAGTACTTTTAGACTGGTTATACTGTCAAAGCAGAATCATTTTCTTATCTAGTCCTTCGCTAGTCTATTGCACGAGTTCTCTCAGGAGCAGAGGAGGGACCCTAGTGGTCTAGGTGCCGGCTGCAGGCAGGTTGAGATAGGGTTCAGATGCAGGAAAGTCCAAGTTCCATAGGAAATAATCGTTAAAAAGTTATCACTTTCAGAGTTAAGTGTTCAGGGTCTTCACAGATGGCTCCCTATATGTGTTCCAGCATTAGGCCTGGGCAAGTGATATGGGCAAGTGATGTGGGTAAACTGCCAACCACACAAATCACCCACTCAGCCTCGCAGGATGCACACCAGACTTACGGTAGTAATACTCCAGTCCACACAGTAACTTAGGAGAAAAGAAGAGCTTCAGAGTGGATGCCTTATGGATGCAGCAGAACAGAACCCGGTCCCTGGATTCTTGGTCTGGAGAAGAAAGAACTGGACACTGGATGGGAACTTGCAGCAGTCAGAGGAGGCTTCCAGCAAAGGTTCCTATACATATTCTCGCGGCTATGTGGATTTGGTGCATTTTCACAGCAGCCCAATGAAGAGCGAATATCACTGGTTAGATTCTCTTCACTTTCTCGGTCCTGCACTCTGGTGAGGGGAAGTCAGGGAATCGAATTGAGTCTCTGGAAATCCAGCAGGAGTCCAAAGTTTTGGACAGATTCAGACTTCGGAAGACCATGCACCACACTCAGGGTTAAGGTCCCAGAGTATTGGCGGTTTGTAGCCCCGCAAGGTCGTAGCACGTTGTGGGATGGCTCAAAATGCAGGTCGTCTTGAGAATAGTTGTTCTCAAAAGCCTCTGGGTAGGAGTCGTCGCATTCGGGACCCCAAGTCGAATGGAAGAAAGGGTTGCAAAAGGCTCTGGTTACACAGCAGGCTCTCCGGCCACTGGAAATCACTACAGACTTCTTTTCTTCCTCTTCGGTTTCAGCTCCAGTGGTCGACTTGTCAGCAGCTTCCAGGTTTGGGGAGTTTTCCTAAAGTCCACTTGAGGTACGACTTAAAACTATCCCAATTGTATACAGGTCCCCAATTCTTAGTATCAGTCTGTACTACTCATGGAACCTCGGTAGAGAGGCAGATCAGTCAGGCTTATCATAAGAGAAAGATGCGAGCTGTAGGTAAGTACACTGAACCCAGTTAGTAAAGCAGATCAAAGAGAAACATTTACACAATAGATTTATATAAAATATAAAATTCTATTTATACTACAAGAAATGTTTTAAAATACTTCGATCATTAAATCAACACACACAGAATTACTTGTACATACTTTTAAAAGGCCACAGTAATACCGTGCACACTCATACAAAGATACAGTAATTGCATTTATTTAGCAAAACCAAAAGATAATGTCCTTTGGGAAGGAAAACCTTTGGTTAGTCAAACAGTAGCAGAGCATAAGGTTTTAGAGACTGCTTCGGAGCCAACTAACTCTTTTAAAGTCCAATGCCTAACTAGCAGCAAAAGTCAGTTCGGAGATGGCTTAAAGACTTATGAAGTAGGGAAACAGCAAACATTTGTGAGGATACTTCTAGTCTCTACACAAGGATACTTAATGACATCAAAAACAGCGGCGGCTGCATCGTGGCAGCGGCTCGCCTCAGAGCCTCCCTTTCACCACGAGGCGTCAGGCATTAACAACGACTATGCCCATTTTGGCAGAGCACAGTCTGGGGGGCACTACTCTTCGTTCCATTGCTTTGAGTGCCAGCATCATCTTTCTGGGCATTCGTGATATTTAATGCTGATCCGGGACCATTCCAAAATGGCCGCCCTACACACAAGCACTGGAGTGCTTGGTGGTTTACTACATGAGGGCCTTCTGATTGGGTGAGGACCACACATCACGGCCAATGAGTGAGCCGGCAGTCGAACGTCAGCCTCCCCACCACAGGCCTGTCTGGACACTCTGAGGACTCCCTCCTCCATGTGCAACCCGCAGCAAACAATGGAATAGTCCCCAGGCAGGCAGTCTGTTACCCCACAAACTTGGGCCTCTGTTACTCTATGCACCCTTCAGAATACCTGTGAGTGATCGCTGGACATTGTCATTGCCTCTCCACCAACTCGAATATCTGCTGAACCAAGGTGTGCCTACACCATTTCTGTATTCCTTAATTTCACTTATTACTAATCACATTTCGTGTCTTTTTGAAAATTTGAAGCCTGTGTGTTAACCATTCCTGCACCCCTTTTTGCATTGCATTTTGTGTATCTTTTGCAACTACTAGCCCACCTATTCAGTTTGTGCTGGGACTGTTCTGTGCAGCCACTCTTTCTTCAAACTATCCACCGCCGCCCTTATGGCACTCACCATCTTCCCTATCTTTAACTGCTACACTATCACCTACCATCCCTCTCTCACAAAGTCTGGAAGAAAAAAACTTTAAAAAGACATCCTGACCACTAACCTTGGTCTACCTATGGCAGACAACTATGTCAGTGCATTTTCCAGACAAATCTTCACCGATACCCTCTTCTGTGGCCGCTCTCCAGATATAGGACTCCTCATCTCTACCCTCTCTCCCATCACCACCTTACCCATTAATGGTGGCACTATATAGGAATTCCTTTTGGTGGGCTTTGCATCATCCAGGTGCATCATTAATGTCGATCACACTGGAACTATCTTGGTTCAGGGTCCTCAACCCCAAGATCTTCCTCTCCCACCTCCTCTTTGACAGGCGCTTGCCGTCCCTCATTAACTTCCTTACCACACCTGCTACTACTCCTTCGACTCTCAGCCCCTGTTAGGACAGTTTTTCTGAAGTCCAACTAAGGGCTTACTAAAACCTTTCGGCTGATTCAGTACAAGACTCCACTCTAGTGTAAGGCTGTACCGCCTGAGTATATGGTAGCGTAGACAGAGCAGCCAGGCTTCTCTTAGGAGGGAGAAAGGGCTGTAGAATCAGTTCAATTAAAATTGTAATACCCATGGTCCAAAGACACACTATGTATTGAAAAAGTAAATGGCTTCTTTAAATACAAGTAGGCCCAGATAAATCTTGGGGGAAATAAGTACCACCACAGATCATATAAACACATTATATAAAAACACCACACTATGCTTTCAGGTACACAGACCAAATCATATAACCTTATTTGGAGCAGCGAACAGTAAAACCAATTGTTACATTTGGATTACTTGCAGTAATATAGGGTACTAGACCGTAACAGTTGTAATGTGATGCTCAGCAAGAAATCACATAGTAAGTCAACTGGAAAATATACTTTTCAGAAAAGTGGAACACTTATTCTAGGAACAATAAAACACCTAGAACTCTGATTCAGGTTAACAGTTACTCTAGGGGAGTTGGACCTTTGGGTGTAATCACAGTTTATTTTCAGTTTACAGACTAAGAGAAGCAACAACTTGTTAACTTATTTTTATATGGCACACAGCTATGCGACGTAAGTAAAACAGCTATATACTTTTGTAAGGAGCTATGACTTATTCTGGACAGGCTAGCAGCAAGCCAGGGGAATCAAGACCCAATTGGGGACACTCATACAAGTATCCTAAAATGAATAATAAAGTGAAACCAACAGTATTACTTTTGGGAAGAGGGGAACCCAAATCACAGGTGAGTAAGTTAACCTTCTACTTTCTATTAGAATGGCGAGACAGTGTCTAAGGAAAGTAAGACTGAGAATACTTCTTTAAGAAGGCACACAGCATAGGCAAGGTAAGTAAATCCTATATAAACTTTTCAGAATGGCAGAACATTTCTAAAGTAAATAATAACATATTGTAACTATTCACTCAGAGTTTAAAGTTACCAACAAACTCATGTACAAGTACACTTTTCAACACTTGTTTTACGTTAATCCTTTAAGTGCCATGGGTTTTTCCCCTCAGTGCCAAGGCCTTTTTTGATGATTTCGGTATGTCGCCATTCAATGCCTTGTAACTTTTTTGTTACATGAGATATCTCGGCCATATTGGGCCCCTTTTTTCCCCAGATGTAGGAATCCTAGGTTGCTGTAGGGGGTGAGAGAAAATAACCAAAAAGGGTGAAAATGTTGCATTTGTTTCAAAAAATGCCAATAAAATGATGTACAAAGAAGCCTGTGGTTTCTTCCTTGTAAGAGCTAGGAACAAATGGTTTGCAGTGCTGAATTCCCCAATTTCCTGGCTTTCAAGAACAGGTTGAGTGGAAACGAAAAAAAAAAAATATTTGTATGTGGTTATCAACCGTTTTGTGCGAGGTAGGCAATTTTTTGCCAATTGGACATATGTGGACGGAAATGAAGAAAAGGGTAGGAAAGCCGAATTGGAGGGCAGGGGCGTAGGAGACCCATAAAATCTGGGCGGGTCAGGGGACATCCTTTCTCTCAGATGTTTCAACAGCCGTTTGCCAAGTTAACATGCGAGATTGTTAGTAACTAATAAAAGTGTAACATTTCCATCAGGGGCCGTCACCTAGATAGTCATTACATTTGATTGATCTCATGGAACAATGCGGATGTAGCAACAAAGGTGATGTGGTTTCTTTTCATTATGTTACACAACAAAATCTGTCAATCGATTTGTTCTAAACAGATTCCTTTCACTTCTTTATGGTTACTGGAATTAAAGCAGGGGCACAAAGAATTCTGGGGGATTGTGACATGAAGTATCAATTAATCTATTACTCAGTCATAGTTTAGATGAAGCCGCTTCTAGTTCTGTGTGCTCGGTGAGGTTAACAACAAAGGAGAGGTCGAGTTAACTGGTTCTTTAAAGGTATTTGGGCAACGTCCCTCCGACCTTCATCTCACCTGCCATTGCCGGTTTATCTTAGGTAACTGGCATAAGAAAAGGCGGCCAGGTGCTCACTTTGATTAAGGAAGTAATGTGAAGTACCTTGTTTTCCTTTGTATTGAGCTGCCACTGCAGTGCAACTATGCACGTGAGCCTGGTGCACACAGCCTTCGTAGTCAAATGCAGATAGATGCACAGGAAGTCTCACATATGACTTCAGACTTGGGGGAATTCTGGGAGAGAAGCTGGCAGTAACTATAAATGTGTATGTATTTGTCTGGTTTTTACAAGTGTAAAAAAAGAGATTAAACTCAGAGATTCCAGCATCTCCACCCAGTTCAACGTGGGCCGAGCTGCAGGCTGATTGTGTGCTCCAAGCTGTGTTAAGAGGCAGAGCAGGCTTTCTGCCATGTGCTCAAGCTCTGGGCATTAGGTCCAATGGAAATCGCCAAAGCATACTTGACTGGAGGAGGGCTTCTCTTTGCCAGTTACTATAGGCCAGTATATGCAATCAGTAAAAGGAGAATATCGTAAAGCCCAGTGGAGTCAAAAGATGAAGCAACTCTTGAACTTCGTTCAGAAACATTTTAATAGGGCTTTGCATTGTTTTGGGAAACTCAAAAAGGTATAAAAGGCTTCAGACAATGAAATGTTTCTTCATGCAAAGTCTCTCTGGTCTCTGTGGAGTCACTCACTGTCTCGGGTATACATGCTTTGAAGACGGTTGCTGGCTGTTTCTTTTCTTGGTGGACTATGGCTGAGTAGGGATACTCCGATATTGCATGTATTGGCTCTTATTAATTAAGTTCCACACTATATCCCAGAAGTAAACTAACTGGATTCTCTTTGGATGCTTGTTAGGCCTGTACCACTAGTCTGTCTTAATTTCCTCTTTGCTGAGTCAATGCCCACAGATGCCTATAGGTCTGTTGCTAAGCCTTGCCTCTTGCCCTTGAGCTGGCTTTGGAGGACAGAGAGGGGCTCCACAGTGAGTGGAGGACAGAGATCAAAGGCAGAATTAGCAGAGGACAGACAGTGGAAACACAATGAGGAGGACTAACAGTGGAGGCACAGTGAGCGGGCGACAGAGAGGGGAGGCACAAAGTGAGCAAAGTACAGAGAGCAGAGGCACAGTGAGCTGCGCTAGGGTAAGAGACAGATCATAATCAGAGACAGGTGTCATAACCAGCAACTGCAATGGTAGAGATGTGCAGCATTCAGGCCAGAGCTCATTGCCATGCACGTAGATCTGTAACAGAGACAAGACAGGTGCCAGGGTGTTTGCCACCTAGGGAAATGGACAATTTGAGGCCCAGGTGCACAGATCAATGCATGCTCAGGCCAAGTAAGCCTTGTCCGATCACAGGCACATGCTGCCCCTCACATTGGATGGATGTGATTGGCCCCGGAGACAGGCGCATCCGTGCACGCTTTATTCTCACACAGAGGGCAGAGCACTTGCTGTAGCTTTGCAAGCGCCCCTGCCTGAAAACTGGAAGAGCATTTGTAGCATTACTACAGCATCACAAAGCACAAATAGAGCAGGCGCAGGGTGGGTCGCGGTGTGCTCAATTCTTCCCTCACTTGGGATGGGGCCCTGCCTGAATGCTGCCGGAGGAACGTGTTGTCTCTTCAAACACTCGCAGCAGCCATGGTACCTGAAACTTTGTTTTTTTTCTCCAAAAGTGCAAAGTGTGAATCCATGCCTCAGGGTGAACCAGCAGAGAGGTGGGGGGAAGAGGAGGGATTCAGGCAGGCACTCGACTTACCTTATTACAGTAGCTGCTGAGGTCTTAGGAGGTCAAGAGTCGCAGTCAGAGTCTCACTCGGTCTCCCTAAAACACACTCCGCTGTCAGTCGCTGGAGCACGCGTCGCTGCCTGGCTTCTACTTTGTTATCGAAACACCGAAGGCTGAGGCTGCGCAGCAGTGCACTGCACAGCCAGGCCACGTACAGTTTGTTCCCCAGCCTGGGCACGCTGCAAATGTGCAGAGGCGGGGCTTATGACGCATGAGCAATCAGCAGAAGTTTGTGTTTTAGAGTTACCTTTGTACTTTACATTTTGCACGCTGACAATGACTGCAGCCTGCAGACGTATCGCTGCAGAGACAATTCTAAACATAATTCTGGGGGGGGGGGGGATAAATGCCATTATATCCCCCCCACCTAAAATTGTGGGTGGGGGGTTTGTCCCCCCTTTATCCCCTCATGTCCTACGCCCATGCAGAAAGGCATACATTTCTGAAAAGTAGACAAAATTCGAAGTTTAGGAAGGGGTGTTTTGCGCAGGTCGGGCAACAACTAGGTAGGGGAAAATGCCATAGTTTGGGGGAAAAAGCGGGAAAATGACCAAAAATAAAAGATATATGGTGGACATGGTTGGCTTGGTACGGCAATGGCTTCTATGAATTTTGAGAAAAACAAAAAATGCTCCGCTACATTCCCCTGACTCTTGCAGTTAGGTAATCAAATTTTTGGTAGTGTTTCACAAAACAAGCAGTACCACAAGCCAAACGCTGAGCCACGGTACACAGGAGTTTTATGCTTAGCGCCTTAACAGACGTACTTAGTGTAAATCAGGAAAACCAATGTGGTGAGGAACGGCAAGCATACATTTTTTGAAAGAGCACAGGCAGACCTTTTAAAGGGTAGGTGACTTGTGCAGGTTACAAAAGTGTATGCTGACTAAATGTAGGGCACATTTGGGAAATGAAAGGGTTGTGTGACAAAGGGCACCAGCAAATGGGTTGAAACATTATGAAAACCACAAAAACAACAAATGTCATACCTTCCCCCGTTCCCACACGTGTCCCGATGAAAATTGTACCTCACATGTGTGGGTGCACCAACCTGGGCGGCAAGGGGAAAGCCTAAAACACCCCTGACCCAAAGTCTTTTCCGACAGCTGAATTTCACGATTGTTTTCCAGACGGGCTCACCATACAGATATGGGCCTAGGTTACCCAGAAACCCCGGCAAAGTCCAAAATGTGGCAAACCCCCCCCCCCAATATCCGCACATTTCACTCTGCTCACCCACCGAAACACACCGCCAACACCACATGGCCTACCGTCCTGCGTTCCCACAGGTGCCCCGATGAAAACGGTATCTGAAAACGGTACCACAATTTTTGGGGGCCCTCTCCCCCCTCACCTCAAATGGGTGGCGGGGGCACCTCATGCAGGCCTCCCTGGGCCTCCTACAAACAGCTGCGTGAGGTACACCCCCTCCATTTGGGGTGGGGGGGGAGGCCCACCAAAAATTGTGGGAGAGGCCCTCCAGTGGGTGGGGCAGTAAGGTTTGGGCACCCTGGGGCCAGATTGGCACACCAATGTGCCCCTCTGCACCAAGGCAAGTTTGGTAAACAAAGAAAAAAATTCAAAATGGCAGGCTGCCCTTTAGGAAGGGCTTTGGGGCACCCTAAACCGCCAGATAATTTTCTAATGTAATAGGGGGTGACCATCTCCCACCCCCCCACAGCAAATGCAGTAGGAGGGCATCTCATTCAGCTGCATGACATGACCCCAAGTCCATTTTGGGTGGCGGGGGGAGGACAACCACTTTCCATAAAAAATAATTCCCTGGTGGTCCAGTGGGGGGCGGGGGGCACGCCCCCCCAACACCAGCAATATTTTTTGTGGGTGCCACCTCATGTACTCCTCCCTGGGGTGAGAAATCTCCCCCCCCCAGGGAGGGTGACAAGGGCCCCCCCACTCCCCCTTTCCACTTGGGGTGGGAGGGAGAAGGCCACCACCCTTTCATGTCCTAAAATAAATCACAACCCCCTCCCCCTTTCCCATTGTGATCTACTTTAAGAAAAGATTTTTCATATGCCCCCAGGGGTCTCCATACATATGGTCCCATGCTTTGGGGCCGGGGGGGGGGGGGGCTTACCTAGTAAGCAGCCCTCCCCCCCCCACTTTCAAGGGAGCAGCAATGCTTACAGAAATGCTATTGTTGGAAAGGGGAGAATCTCTCCTTTCCAATGACATCACAAAAAAAATCCCTGGTCCCTAGGGTCCCCAACCCCCTCCTATAGCTTTTTTTTGTATGCAGTTTATATTATTTTTTTGCCCCCCACCACTGGTCACCCATCTGCCCCCAGGGGTCTAAATACATGTAGCCCCATGCTTTGGTGGCCGGGGGTCAATTACCTAGTAAGCAACACCCCCCCGTACTGAAAAGACATCCCTGGTGTCTAGTGGCATTGCTGCCCACGGATCGAGCGCTCTGTGCCCGATCCGTGAGCAGCAATGCTTACACAAATGGTGTTGGAAAGGGGAGAATCTCCCCCTTCCAACGACACCTGCCTCGATCTCCGGCTTGAAATACAGCCGTTGATCGACGCAGAGCGGGGTCACTCACCTGCTCTCTTCATGACCAAAATGGCTGCCGCAGTGAATTTACTTTGTTTCACGCCGGCATGCATTACGCACGCCAAAGTAAAACTGAAGGTAATCCAGCCCCCTGGCAGTGAGGGGGGACCTCTTTGCAGGGATCGCTCAAAACAGAGTGCCAAAAAGGACGAGCTATCTCGTCCTTGGCACCCTGGACGGAATTCCAAGGACGAGACATCTCGTCCTTGGCACTTAAGGGGTTAAGGCAGACCCCTTAAACTATTCAGCCCTTCCCAAATTTAGTACACAAGTTCTCTCAGATGCAGAAGAGGGACTCTAGTGGTCTAGGATCCAGCTGTAGGCAGTGTGAGATAGGGCTCAGTTGCAGGAAAAGTTCAGAGGTCCAGAGGAAGACTTTAAACAAGTGAGTATTTTACTTGAGTTAGTTGAGGAGGATTCCAGCAGTGGGCCTGGGTGAACTGGACAAGAGACCACCCAATCACAGAAACCCCCCAAAATGATCACAAGAAGCTTAAGGTAAGTAAATACAAAAGCCAGCACAGCACCTCAGCACAGACAGTTTGCAGCAGGACGACTTCAGGATCTGTAGTCAAAAACCCAGGCACTGCATTCCATTTTCAGCAGGGATCCACAGGTAAGGCTCCAGGCTAGAGTGTCTTTGCAGCTGGTTGCGGTTCTGCGGTTTTGGCGCCCTTTTCAGGAGCCAGAAGACTGAATATTGCTGGTCAGGTTCCCGTCGTTTGCAATGTCCAGCACTCTGGTGGGGGGACTTTTGAGACTAAATTCACGTACGTCTCTGGAGATCCAGCCAGGATTCCCACAAAGTTAAAGCAAGATTTGGAATTCGGAAGACCATGCACTGCACAATGGCTCAATGTCCCAGGGTATTGGGATATTGCAGCCCTGCAAGGTTGCAGCACGACATGGGATGGCTCAAAATGCAGGTGGTTTTGTGGTTTCACCAGGCTCTGGGTCAGCGTTGTATTCGGTGTCCCCAGGTCGATTGGAAGGGGAACAGCAGCCTCTGGTTACACAGCAGGCTCTGAGGTCGCTCTAAATCGTCTGTCACTGTAAATTTAAAAAGGGATCCAAAGATCCTTTCTACCCTTGGGAACTGTAGTTCTCACAAGGTTAGCCAGAGAGGGGAGCCCCAAGGGCAACCCTGCAACAATAGGCAGTATGTTCCAAAAGTTGTCAAAGAGGTTAACGTTAAAAAAAGATACTATGGAGATTCTTAAAAATGACACCCATGAAAAGAATAAAAGATTCTGCGAGTGTAGAAAAAGGTTCCCACTCAATGAGGAAAAAGGAAAAATAATCCACCACTAAAGCAAAAGGTTTGGGGATTGACACAGGTCAGGAACATTTATCATTGCTATGAAAGTCTTACCCAACACTCCACCACCGAATGGTGTACCACGCCCCTTTACCACCCTCTTCGAAAAAACCTTCAAAAAAAGATGGACTGCTTGCATCTAGCCAAGCTTAATGCTCGTTCTGCCATCAAGCACTACAGACATCTGCCTCCTCGAAGACCTTGACTTCGATATCCTTGCTTTCACAGAGACGTGATTCAATGACAACTCGGTCACGGCTTGTGACTCCTTTCTCCCTGATGGCAATATCAATCTCCAAGCCTCCCCCTAACCGTGCTGGCAGTGGGGTTGCTCGGATCTTGCTTGAGTGGGTCCCTTCTCTCATGCCCGCCCAGCTTTTCTCTTCCTTCAAGAGCCTTGTCTGCAAGTTGGTCATCTCTCCCACCTCCTCTCGGACAATTGTCACCATCTACAGGCCACCTGGCTCTTCCACACGGTTCCACTCTGAATGGGCTGATTTCTCCTCCCTCCTCACAACCACCTCTGAACTCCTTCTCGTGGGCGATTTCAACATAAAACTTCAATCACGGCATCCCCTCTCTTCCGTGACCTACGCACCCCACTCTCCCTCTCCACTCTCCTCTCTAGTCTTACCTACTCATCTGGATACACTATTGATGCCTTCATCCACACTGATCTTTCACTCCCCCGTCCCCACTGATCACCCAACTCTCCTTGTCAGACCACTCTTCTCTCACCGGAGTCCTCTCTGCCCTCTGACCGCACCTCCTCCAGCCCTGCCAACCTCGTTCATGAACATCAGTCAGATGAAACGAGGGTCAGCTTCTGCCTTTGCATCTAACTGCATCCTTCCTCCTCTCCCCACTCAGACTCTACCACTGACTTCTCACAGCAACCTCCATCTTGCCATTACAAATAACCTTGACATTCTTGCCCTAGTCATAAGGATCCCCTTGAATAATGCCTCCAAGCGTAACACCTGGTAAGACTCTGAACTTGCAGCCCTGAAGCACAAGTGCAGAGCTACGGAACGGAAGTGGCAGATCTCAGGCTTGTAGCCTGCTCCAAAAGGCAATACAGACTCTCCATCCACACCAAGAAAGGGCCCACATCCAGGTTTGCGGCTACACGGCTGAACGGTTTAAAAAATATACAGGGAACTAGCAAACCGTTCCACAGTCTCCGCCTCACCTCTTCTCTCCCAGGTCCACTGCAACTGGCCACACTTCACGGAGCACTCTTGCATGCCACCCCCGCCTCCTACGGACACCCACCCTCCCTCTTTCTTCACCTCACTCTGTCCATCTTCTATGGTCTCTCACCATTCTGCTTAATCTGAAGCCAGAAACCTTGGAAGCCAGAAACCTTGGAAGCCAGAAACCTCCTTTTTCCTTCCTCCCTCCCTCACATTCTGGACCTTGCTAGGAAGGCCCACTTTCAACTCCACCTCCTCAAAAGGAATTCTTCCGTTCCTCACTTCCCCCAGAAGCTCAATATCTCTACACCTATGGTTTTCTCTAGGCCAATTCTTCGACCCCTACAGCTAATCCAGCTAATCCAGAATAGGGCTGCAAGACTTATCCTTGGCCTCAAGCCCCGGGACCGCATCTCTCCAGCCTTAAAAACTCGGCACTGGCTCCTGGTTACTACAAGGATCCAATTCAAATCTCTCTGCCTCATCCATAAGGCTATCTGGTGCCGGGAGCCATGCCATCTACAACTTGCTCTCACTAAAAACTTCCTCCAGATCTTTACGCTCCTCCGGCAACAACTCTGCTTGTCAAGTGCTTTGCTAAACAGTGAGCAGGTGGCCAATCTCTTTCCTAAACAGGCTCCCTCCTATGAAACAGTCTCCCCCTCCGTCTTGAGCCAGCTCCTCAAATTCCAGAAGTTCATCAAGAGTTTCCTTTTCACCTCCTCCTTACCTTCCTCCCTTCTCTGCTAAACACCACAGTTGCTGATATTGATGACCAGAGCCCTTATGCGTCCTCTTGGGGCCTGGCCTTCCACACCCAAAATCCTTCGGCCTACACCCGCTCCCAGCACTTGCTTTGGCACCCAGTGGCCTTTGCCACTGCAGGCCTGCACTTATTTATTGGCAACTGACCACTCACCTAGGCACTTGCAGCTGCTCACTCCTTAATACCATTTCACCCCACAGTACCTTATGTTAGAAGAAACGTTTGTGGCTGGATTCTCCTCTGAACAGCATCGATGGACCTGGTCTCCAGATTCCTTGGTCTGGTGACGAAAGGCAGGACAATGATCGCGATAACTCAGCAGCAGTTTCAAGTGGAGACCTCTGGCACTGATATCTTCAGCTTCTCCGGTCAGTCTGCGGTTTTGGGACTTGTCCTGGAGTTCTGTACTCTGGTGAGGTAGTCGGATTGTGCGTCTGGAGGTTCACCTGGAGCTCAAAGACCTAGGACAGATTTAGCCTTGGCAAGACGATTCACTAAGATTGGGTCAGAGGTCTCTGGGTAATCGTGGACTGAAGCTTGATAAAGTCATCGGACCTCAGAAGATGGCTCAGATTGTACACACTTAATACCCAGAGGTTTCTAAGCGCGGACCCGGGGATCGAACCTGTGGTGCTCTGTGCTGTCTTGCTTCCAGGGCAAGCACGTTGCCCCCGAGCTATCCTCCCTGAGACACTTTGTCTCAAGACTGGTTAGTCCCACCAGTCAAAGGGAAGGAGGAGTACTCTTTGGATTTCCCATTTTCTATGCGACAGAGGGTCAGGACAGCAGTGGTCGCTTCACAGTGTTGCAAAGGTTCTGCCGGCGTCTATGGTTTTATTCTTCTGTTACTTCAGTTCCCAGTGGTCGACTTGCATCTCACCTTAGGAACCTTAACTTTTATCTAGTTTCAGCACACAGTCCTCTGCAATCTCTCAGTAGTTTACAGGAAGGGGCAGGTGGCTGTCCAATTAGGACAGCCAGACCCCCTAGTGGGAGCTGGTTCCATTCAGGCAGGCAGAGGGCGTAGGAGTGTAAAACTTCTCCCCCACATCCTGCCTACCCAGACACACTGGAGCCTAGGTGGTGACACCCAAGGGTTCCTGCCAAGGCACAATACACACAGACCTCCCCCTCCCAGAATGGTACAAGGGTAACAAAGAACCACCATGCTAGAAAGGGTGAAAAAAGAAAAGAACGGAACCACCATATTAGGACATAGGTGACCCTATTGTGCACAACCGAGATTGAATACAGTCTGCGGTAAAATATAGCACAATAGTTGTTAGACCATGTCCACTGCCACCAGCCATAACTAGAGGGTTGTCTATGTGACTAAAAAGTCACATAAGCAAAATGAAGGGGGAATACTAGGTATCCCCTTGGCACTCCACATAAGGTGGTGTGTGCCAATCTGTTATAGTAACGTTTTAGAAGGGATACAAAGTATCCCTCTATCCTTATGAACTGTAGTTACTCAAGGATAAAAGCAAGAATCTCAAAGGAGAACCCAAAGGGTTTCCCAGCAACACTGCCCATAAGGAGTTGTGTGCCGCAAATGTTACACACAGATGCCTTTAACAAGATATGGAGGAAAGTAGACTCCATAGAAAAAGTAAAAACGCAGAACAGAGTTCCGAAAGCCAATAAGAATGAATGAGTGGATAAATGTTCCACTCATTCAGAATGTAAAGAAAAAAGGTCTAGAAGTTACAGCAAAAAGTGCTGGGGCTCTCACTAGGAGAGGGGATGAAGCCTACAAATGATACATCTCTCAGGAACTACAGCACAACTGCAAGTCTGCAATGGTGTTCTTGACTCCCGCCAGGTGAAACTGAACGAGTAACATGCCTTGATGAATGGCCCACTGTCACAAGTCCTGGGCCTCCTTGAGAATGCTGGAAACCAGGTCCCCGCTTGTTTCCGGATGTAGATCATTGTTGTGATGTTGTCTGTGAAGATCCTCACCACCTTATTCTTCAATGACAGTAGGAAAGACTTCAGGGCCCAGATTGCTTCTTGAAGTTAGGGGATTCATGTGTAGGCCTCTGGCATGCAACTCTCCAGCGTGGGCTCGCCATCCCTCTAGAGAGGCGCATGTGGAGACCGTCTCCTGGTAAGGAGGAACCTGAAACAGAGCTCCCTGGATGAGATGCTGCTGAACACCCCGCCACCGTATTGCCCCACGGATATCTTCGTTGAGCGAGATATTGCCTGTAAAGTTCACTGACACTTGCATCCACCTCGCATCCAGGAACACCTGGAGAGGTCTCATGTGCAGTCAGCAGAGGCGAATGAGGTTTATGCAGGAGGACGACATGCCCAGAAGCGACTTGATGGATCGCATCGTCGCTGCCTGGGTCGACGACAAGCACTGCACCTTGCATGGTATGGTTTTCACCCTCTCCTCGGAGGGAGACGCCAAGCATGTCACTGTGTTGAGTTGTGCATCCAGAAATAGAGCGTCAAGAGATGGCTTCAAGCAAGACTTTGGCTAGTTTATGGAGAACCCCAGCTCTGTCGGCAATCGTACGGTCCTCGCTTGACAAGGACCGCGAGGGGCCACACATGAGCCAGTCGTCAAGGTAGGGGTATATGTGGATGCCCTGCAGGTGAAGATGTGCCGCCACCGGGGTCAGGCACTTCATAAACACCCTCGGGGGCCGACTTCAGGCCGAAAGGCAGAGTCTGACCCTGAACTACAAATCATAGGCACTAGCAGTGCTTTTTGATGATGTGGAGGTAGGCGTCCTCCAGGTCAAACTACATCAGAAAATCTCACTGCTGCAGCTGGCTGAGCACATGCTGCAACGTGACTATCCAGAACTTTTGAGAGCAGGTACTTGTTGAGATGAACAGATGCAGAATCGGCCTCCAACCCCCGGTCTTCTATCGAAGAAGATATCTTGACTATACACCTGAGCACCCGAAATTGCTGAGGGACGGGCTCTATTGCCCCTTTCCGTAACATGGACCGTACCTCCTGTAGAAGCTGCGACTAGTGTAGTTCTTGCCGCTGAATTGGAGGGTTACCAGGACACTTTCGTTGGAACTTCAAAGCGTGTCCCTGTCTGAGGCCATCCAGCACCCATCTGTCCGTGGTGATCAACTCCCACGTGCTGGCGAACTTCGCCAGCCGGTCTCCCATTGGAGTGCTCAAGTGGGGGCACGGAGCCACAGCTGGTTCAGGCCGGCTTGTGTTCTGTCTTGCAGACCACATCACCGCAGGTCTCTGCTGCCTTAAGAGCACCCCCGTACGCTTCTGGATTAGAAGAGCACAGAAGCTGCCTGTAAGGAGTACTATAATCATTTGAAGATCTTCCTGGTTTTCCTCTGGAGGAGCAAAAGGACGAGGACCGTTGCTGCTGCAAAGTTCCTAGGAAACGTGCCGTTTCTGTGTTGGTCTCTCTTGCTTGTTAAGCCTTGTTGACTGCCTTTCCGAAGAGGTTTTCCCTGTCAAATGGCATATCTAGCACCTTTGTCTGAACGTCCTGTCTGAAGTTCGTAGCCTTCAAAGAACCTTGACGGCGCAGACACCCAGTTCGCCATCTTGCAAAACCCTTTGTCTGCTATTTCTACCGCCTCCGAGGTCACTGCTACTTCCTGAAAAAGTTCCAGGGCCTCCACCTTCTTATCCTCGGGTAGAAAGTCCAGTATAGGGCCATGCTTGTACCAGAGTTCCCCGTCATAACGTGACAAAATTGATAGTGTGTGTTAGGCAAAGTTTGCATGCAGTACCATCTGGGACCACTACACACAACTAGGACTACAGGTGTAAGCAAAACCAACCTTTGGTATAAGTCTGTACCACACAGTTTTTGGTAGCGAGTGGAGCTACCAAAGAGGGAAAGTGAGCTTGTAAGGTTGTTACACAAAGGTCTACAATGACAAGTATTCAGATGCACTTCTACTCAAAGGTTTCTTGTGCTTCTGCAAAATGGCCTCTCCAACCACCTTCCAAGTTTGCGGATGCTTCTCCTGCATCTAGTACAGCTCTGCAGTCCACACCAGCTTTCCCTTGTGGCCCAAGTTGAAGTCTGCTGTCCCATCGAGCAGCAAGACCACCAGGAGCTTCTGCACTGCTCCCAGCGTCTCCACAGACTTTCAGGCTCTCGCATAGTGTTTCTCTCCCTGTCCTGGTGGCCTTCTCTTCTTCGCCAGCTCGCTCTCTGTGTCTTGCATTCATGAGCCTTAGCGTGGAAAGCAACGGCTCCTCCTGCACCCATCTCCTCCATAGTGCGGTTGCAATTTTTAAATGTCCTGCTCATTGCAGGTTTGGAGAAACTATTCCACATTTGCACCCAAACTCCCTTGTCATCGTCCTCGTCGGAGTACCCGAGTGGTTATGGGAGTTGAAGTCTATAACTTTCTTTGGGTTTTTAACTCCTATATGGTTTTTCTCCTGGATTTTACCTAAAGGCACATCAAGAACAAAAATGCGTTTGCGTTATGGGCGTTTGGGTGGAAAGTGGGGCCCAACTAGAATGATGTACAGAAAATGTTTCCTGACTTCCTCTACAAGGGGGGGAATCGTTATTTGACAATAGTGTTAGTTAAGATTTTCACAGAACTGGTAATTCTTCCTGACCTGGGTCAACCCCAGAACGTTTTGCTTTACTAGTGGGATATTTTTCCATAATACCTCTGAGTGGAAACCTTTTTCCACACTCACATAACTAAAAGTTATTGGAAAAGTGAGAAAAGGGAGACCATGTTTCCCCTGAGCACTCCACTTAAGGTGGGGGGTGCTGATCGCAGAAAATAAAATACAGGTCGGACAAAAGGGTGTTCAGCTAGCTGTCCTGGTAACATGTGCAAACAGAGGTAAAATACAAACAGAGGCTCAAGGAGCTCCAAGCAACACTGCACAGAAAGTGCTGTGTGTTGCAATAATACAATTTAGATGCCCGAAAATACGGAGGCAAGCATAACTCCATTAAAAAGTATCAAAAAGAGAAAAAAAAGGTTGCCCAAGCTTAGAGTAAAATAATGAGTTAGTGTGGAAAAAAAGCTCCCACTCACTCAGGAGAATCAGTCCAACAATCCAATAGTCCAGCAGGAATGCCAGGGAACTCAATGAGGAGAATTTCACTCAAGAATGAAAATCTACTCAAAGTTTGCACAAAATATTTATGTTTTATAAACTTTTGCTTATGCATGCAGTATGCTTAACAAGTACATGTTCACTTTTGTTCATGTAGATAGTTTTCAGTACAATATATTCCATAATGTGTACCGGAAAGGGGGCGATATTGTTTGCACTGGGTAGAGTATGAAATGTCTAAATGTACTTTGAAATAGTCAACACCACTTTCAAAACTAAATCTATTGTGCCTGTCCCCCGTAGTGTGTTTGAGAGTGCAATTTACTGTGATGAAAGAAAGTAACATCATTCAACATACCTTGTGGCTGGTTGTGGTTTCGGTGGATTTTTCCCTGGGCTCCTTCTGTGGAGCTCTCTGACGGCTCTGTGACTCGGCACGCGAAATATAGTCTGCCACCGTAACTGAAAAAGTGGAACCACAACTAGTGAGGAAGACTTTAAAAGACCACCTGGGTGCAGACATCTCAGTCTATGAAAAACATCCACAAAGAAAGGTTGCTGTAACAATTCTCCAACAGTTGCATTTTTAAGGACTGAGTAAAATAGTGGATATGGAACACTATTTATGTTACGCAATTCCCTAGAGAGCAAAAGCATCATAGCCTTTGGCATAGGGAAATGATAAAAAGTCAAAACAGCCTGTGCCTCAGCAGTTTCCTTTTAATGTTCGCAAAATGACATGTCATCACCTTTTATTCAAAAATGAAAAGGTTGGACCAGCTAATATGCAATCTAAAAAGGATACCAATGCTGGAGAAATAAGGTTACAAGGCAAGTACTAGATTTTTTTTTTTTTTAAAGTGTACTTAATGCGTAGGGTGTTTACAAGGCACCTATGCAACACATGGTGTTAAGGCACCACAAGAAAGAAAAAAAAAAGAGGGGGTGGGGGAAGAAAAATAATAGCGGTCCTACTAGGCCTTGTGACATTAGGATCGTTCAAGTGCAGTAACAAGAAGTACGAGGGAGAAAGGGGTGGGGGGTGGAGAAGTTCCAGTAGAGCGAGCTACATAGTGCAAGGGTGGGAAAGGAAGTGCAGGGTAGAGAGAAGGTGGAAGAGGGGGTGGGAGGAGAGGGCCAACAGGGACTTTGAATGTACAATAATGTACAATACTGTAACAAAGTGACCTCTTAGGCTTCTTGTAGGTTACTTCAAGTTTACTCACATCTTCTTAAATTACAGTTACATGGATAAGTTGCATAGAACAAGGCACTAGCACCCATCACCCAGACAGGGACTCCAACTGCTTGAGCTTGGAACCCTCACCTTTCATTCTCTCATCCACACCATAACATTCCACATGACAGACTTATGCATACACTCACAAGCACATCACAACAAATACAAACACTAATTACACTAAAAGTTGAAAATTCAAGACAGCTAATATTTCATAACACGATAAAGAGTACATATTTCATGATCGTACAATCTCCATTTGGAATTTTAGGTAATTTTCCATATTCCAACAAGATCTAAAAATACAGATTTTCTTCTCAAATTCCTTTAATATATGGAAGATATTTTCCACAATAAGCAAGGATTCTAGTGAGTAAATAGTATCCTTGAACTGATCACACTATATACGACAATGAGCTGACAAAATCATTCGATCCTTTCACATAAACTGGCTAATTCTGACAGCAAATTAAAACATGTCTTGCAGTTTCAACTTCAGATAATCTACAGTCTCATTTTAAAATCTATTTGCCCCCCCCCAAGCAGTGATCATTTCAAAAGTATATAGAACATTAAATCTTAATTGCATAATAACATTGAATCTAATAATATTTGATTGAGAAATCAAGAATCTAAAGTGTTCAGGGAAGGGGAAACTGTGACAACAGTTTTTTATAAAATCCTGCTAAGACCGTATAAAACTACACTTTAGACAATACAAATCTCCAACTCTTAGTACAAGGCTGTACCACCCGAGATGTTGGTAGCACGGACCGAGCAGCCAGGCTCATCTTAGGAGGGAGAGAGGGCTGTAAATCGGTACAAAGCAATTGTAGCATACATCCGGTCCAAAGAAACACTGATACACTTATGTACCGTAAAAATAATGATTTATTTTAGATACATCTCTGCAAAGATAAATCTTTGGAAAGGTAAGAACTATATCGTAACTCAAACAATTATAAAAACAAGCACAATACTTAAGGGATACAAACTAAATTATAACCTTATCTAGTGCATCAACATGCAGTTCAAGGTGAGTAAAATCAAAGGATACATACTTAGAATGGCAGAATGCTATTCATGGGGAGTAAAACCAGACTAGTTAGACTTTTAGAAAGACAACGGAATTCAAGGGAGGCAGACCATAATGGTAATAACAGTGTTATTCCGTTTTAGTAATCACCTAGTTACACCAAGACTGTTACAAGTATAAACCTTGCAACATATGTAACTTATTCTTCTGTTAGGAACGGATACAGTCACACACACAAGATGAGTAAAGAACGCATATACTTTTTCAGAGGGTCAGTCAGATACTCATGGATATATAAGAAATCAATAAGACTGTTTAAATATGTACGAGTCTGGTAAAGGTAAGCAAAACCAAGTGTTACACTTTTAGAATGGCAGAAGCTGTTCAAGGCGATTCAAACCCTATTGGTCATGAACTTTTAACACTATTTCTATTACAGGAATAGTCATTTATACAAATGATACTTTTCCGAAGAGTGGGACACAATTCTAGGTTAAGAACTGTAGCAGACTTTTCAGAGGGGCAGTATGCAATTCTAGGATATCTAAGAGTATTTTAGAAATGGACTAAGCAGTTCATGGTAATCAAAACCCAATGGTACAAGTTTAGAATGGCACCAGATAATCAAGTTGAGTAAACCCTTTTGGTTTGAAACTTATTCAGTTTTAGGGATAATAAAAAAATACCAACTGAATTACTTTATAGAAGAGTGGGACAAACTTCACAGCTAAGTTATAACGTACAGTTTTCAGAGGGGCAACAAGCAACTCAAAGACAAGTTATCACTTTAGGACACTTTGTAACTTGTCCTATTTCAGAGATACGGTTACACTTTTCAAGAAAGAGGCTTATCCTTCCCTAATTCTAGGGCACGAGTGATCCCAGAGGTAGAATAGGGTCCCCTTAATTGGTCTATGAGCCAACAATAGGCAGGTCAGGATGAAGCTCAGATGCAGGAAAGTCAGAGTTCAAGAGGATATCTTTGCCAAAAAGTAAGTACAAACTTCAACGTTCGTGTTAGGTAAGAATTGGTGAAGTCCCACTGTGTGAGACTACACAAAACGAATCTGCACAGTATTGGGTAACCCCACTGTTCGGGAGAATTCTCAGAAATGTGCTAATCCCTCTACCTTAGAAACCTCCAGCAACTTTGCTGGATTTTGAGGACTTGATTATTTTAACCTGGAGAGTGAGACCCTCTTTACCACTCTCTCATGCATTTTAATGTGATTTTGAACACTGTTTCTTTCGGTTGTTGAGTCCGACAAACTCCATAGGCATCATCTTTTACATTGTGTCACACAGCACCTTTAGTGCAGTGACACAGGGCAGTCTTTCAGATTTCCCAAAGGTTTAAATACCTTCTCTTGGGATAAACTACTGTTTCCCAGGGCAGTGAAGTGAACTGACTTTACTTACCTTTGTAACTTTCTAGACCCAGCACACATCATCTTACAATAAGGTGCTGGAGGGGTTACATAGTATCCCCTTTGTCTAGCTTCTCATGTAACATTATGTTACCCTTTCCTCACCTAATGGCTGGTGGTAGTGGTTCACTTTTTACTACCATTATGGGATTTTACCGCGGGCTACGTTCGTAGCCACGGTAAAGCACCCATGGGTGCCATTTTTGTCAAAATGGCCCGGTCCTCTTTTTTTGCCATTTCTTTGTGGAAAGGTCTTTCTTGAGATTTACTGTGTGCGTCAAACCAGCTTTGGTGCCTTTGTTCATTTTTCCTTTGGCGGGATTCACAAGTGAAACCTGCCTCTGGCTCCAGGGTGCCTGGAGTGGGCAGGAAGCAAGGGAGGTGTCCGAAACACCCTGTGCTTAGTCTCCTAGGAGACAGGAATGCACTCTTAAGTGATTGGCCGGCTGGCAAGAGGCCATCCTGCTGGGTGACTGACAGCTAGGGTGGAATGAATGGGAGCAAGCTGCATAAAAGGCAAGGTTTTTTGGCTTGGAAGGCAGAGTCGACCACTGGACGAAGGAATCTGAAGAACGTAGGCGTGCTGCAACTCCTGGACCGTTGGTTTGCCCGGAGAAGCCCTGCTGCTGTGCTGAAACTCCAAATTCTTATCGACAGAGAGGCCCCTGCAAGGACGACTTCTCCCTTTGAGTTGGTGGGACCAATTAACTCCAAAGTAAGCCACCTGGACATCCTCTCAAAGCTGGTCGAGTATCCACTGCAGTCCTCTGGACTCCCAGGAAGCAGGACTGACCGAGCCTGAGTCCCCTCAACAGAGTGCGGGACCCCAGATGCAAGGAACGCCCATATCGACATCCAGGAACCGCGGTGTTGCTATTTGTGGTAGACGCAAGGAGCTGAAACACCGAACAGCCACTTGTTTGAAGTTTGCCTGTTGCAAGCGGTGACCATCCCATTGCAGTGCAGGAGTCCCCAGAAGTCCTCCCTCTTGTCCCCACGACTGAGACCCAGGAACAGCGAGATCTGCAGAGCTGCACAGGAACAGAAGTCATCTGCTGCACTTCAACCTAAAGGTACTGTACAGACTAAGAACTTACCTCTTGTTGTGTAGCCACTTGTCCTCGTTGGAGACTTCCTTGTTTACATGTGTAGAGTTGCTGCAGCTTCTATACTTCACAAGCCCAATCAGCTTGTGGCCCTACTTTGATTTTCTTCCATTCTACAAAGACTTTTTAAACACGGGAAAAAACTTTGTACTTACCTGCAAGAAGAGTTTGTTACCTTGACTTTTGCCAACTTAACATTGGCTGGCCTAGGCTCCCTCAATGACTTCTCTCTTCTGCATATGTGTTTTGCCTTCCTACCAGGAAAGGTTTAAGTGACTTTGCCATGGGGTTGGGGGGGCTTAGGGGTTGTATTGAAAGTACTTAAGAATAACTATGAATACTTGCTTTATTCTGAACTCTCTTCTCTTTAACACTTATCAAGAATATTCTAAATGCAACAGTGATATATTAATGCCAACAGCACTCTAGCTACTACTGAAGTCACCTGAGGGTGTAGATAGTGCCTGTGTGTCATCCCACATGGCTATTTGCTGATTTAGATAACTATGAGTGCGTATTTATTAAGTGAGTTTGTTGCTTTATATTGCTCCCTTCTGAAGGAGGCTTATTCTGACTGATGAGGTCAGGGTTGTTTTAGCGCACCCAAAGGGTACTGCAAACAATCTTGCCTAACACCCACCTTTTGGATAGGTCAAGAGGGGTAAATGTGAGCTGTATACATGAAATCAGTCAATACAAGTAACCAACTAACACTTACACTCAAGGTTTTAGTTATAAATTATTATTTATCAGTTTTAAATAAGCATTCTTTAAAAAGGCAATTGGTTGAAACGGTTCAAGCCAACTTTCAGAATCAATAAGGCTGGTGGATACTCTTTGCAGATCCTAATACATTTCTCCTACATCCTAAAATAACAAGGATAGTATTGCAATAATATATCACACCAGTATACGTTACAGATTCTGAGTTTCAGGAAGGAAGGGTTAGGAAAATCAACAAGTTACTTACTTTATCTGGTAACTCTTTCGATGGGATGTTCCTCCGACGTATTCCACATCTATGACATGTAATGACCACAACTGTGCTGCTTTGGAAAATTTCGGCAGAGGGCGTCCTGCGTCGATGACGTCGATCCGTTGTCCCTCGGGGGCCTCCGTCGAGCGCCAACATCACCGGAGGTTATATATAGGACGCACGGCGCAAGTAGCCTCAGTTGTAGTTTTTTCCCCAGAACGTGTAGCACCAATCTCCTGCCAGTATGACTGCAGAAAACCTTGCGGAAACGTAAGCTGCAATCGCATAAGAAATTCTGAAGAGGGGCATGCTGGGAAGGTTCGATGTGGAATACGTTGGAGGAACATCCCATCAAAAGAACCTTACCAGATAAGGTAAGTAACTTGTTCTTCGAGGGGATTGTGTCCTCCGACGTATTGCACATCTATGACAGACTCCCAAAGCAGTACCAACATATGGAGGTGGGAAAAGAATGTACAATTTATAATTTTAGAATGCCCAATCAAATTGCTGAATAAAGGACTGCCTTACGAAAGGCCAAATCTTGCCCATGGATGGAGTCCAAGGAATAGTGTCTCACAAAAGTATGGACAGAGACCGATGTGGCTTCTTCGCAAATATTCCAAATCGGAACACCCCTCTGTAGAGCAGTGGAGGCAGCCACACCCCTAGTAGAGTGAGCCCGTAAGCCTACTGGAGGGTCCTTTCCCGCCAAACGGTAACACTCAGAGATCGTCAAAATGATCCATCTAGACAAGGTCTATTTGGAAACAGTTTGACCCAAGCGCCTTCCAGCATAACCAACAAAGAGCTGATCGTCCACTCTGACCCGGGACATCCCTGAGAGATAGAAACTCAAAGCTCTTGTAGGATCCAACCTATGGAGCCTCTCCTCTTCCTTACCAGGATGTGGAGGAGGATAAAACGCTGAAAGGATCACATACTGGCTCAAATGGAATTCCGACACAACCTTCGGAAGAAAAGAAGGTCGCACCCGCAGGATAACTCTGTCCTTATGGAACACAGTAAAGGGTGGCTTGGCGGAAAGTGCCTGTAACTTACTCAATCTGCGTGCGGAAGTAACCACAACTATAAATACTGTTTTAAAGGAGAACAGTCGCAACAGGCAAGAATGTAAGGGCACAAACGGCGCTCCCATTAGGAACTTTAAAACCAAATTCAAATCCCATCCCAGCAGCTGGAAAGGCAATGGTGGAAACACATTAGTTAGCCCCTTTTAGAAACTGAGAAATCAAAGGGATCTTAAAATAAGAACATTCCTCAGATGAACGCTTAAATATGGACAGTGCCGCCAGGTAACCCTTAATGGTACCCACTTGCAGGCCCTTGTGGACTAAAGAAAGCAAAAAAGACAAAAACCAAAGGAATGGAACATTGGAAAGGATCCACATTCTGTACCCTGCACCAGTCACAGAACTTTCTCCAATGGCAACGGTACATGGATTTTGATGCGGGCCTTCTGGCCGAAAGCAACACTTCCATCACGTCGTCGGGGAGGTCCCAATCCTTATAACTCAACCTTTCAGATACCAAGCATGAAGGCTGAAAGACTTGACCTCTGGATGGAGAACCCAACCCCCCTCTCGTTAGAGCAGATCGCCTCGGTAGGGAAGACGGCGTGGAGGGCAGATTGACATGTCTAAAAGGTCCGGGTACCACGCTCTCCCGGAGCAATGAGGATCATCCAGGAACCAAACCTCTAACACTTGCGGAATGACGGGGACTGGAGGAAACGCGTACAGCAGTGGGAAGAAACACTCCACTACGAACGCGTCCCCCAAGGCTCCTCTTGAAAGAAATTCCCGCGAGCAGAATCATTCGCACTTCCGGTTGACACTTGTGGGGTTCCCGAAAGGGCGAAGATATCCAACAGAACTTCCTGAGCCAGCTCCCACTCGTGAGAGACAGTGCTCTGCCTGCTCAGAGCATCCGCCACTGCGTTTTCGTCTCTGGCCAGATGAACTGCCGAGATCGAAATTTCCTGCTGGATGGCCCAGAACCAGAGCTGCAGCGCCTCCCTGCACAACGGAAGTGACCCTGCCCCCCTTTTTTGTTGAGGTAGTGCATGGCCACTGTATTGTCCGTCATAATCCGGACATTCTTCCCCTGCAAAGACAGCAGAAAAGCCTTCAGAGCTAGCTTGACGGCCCACAGCTCTATCAGATTGGACTCTGATAGAGACCAACGGCTGCTGGCTGTCAACTCGTTGGCATGAGCTCCCCAACCCGTGAGGGATGCATCCGTCACGATCGTCTCCTCTGGCCAAAGTTGCCAAAACGGAGCTCTCTTCATCAGATTGCCTTCGCCGGCCCACCACAGAAGATCCTGTGTGACCGAGGGCGGAATCTGAACAGGATCCGACATCCTGCTGGAGAACTGCAACCACTGCATCTTGAGAGCCCACTGCAGAAATCTCATCCGCAGCCTGGCCTCCGGCATCAGGAAAATGCAGGGTGCCAATAGGCCGAGCAACCTCAAGAACTCTTAACGTCGGAAGACTCTGGGCACGTTGAAATTTGTCCACCATCTGCAGAATGTGATGAGCCCTCACCTGGGGAGGCAAACACTGCCCCAGGGATGTGTCGAGCACTGCTCCTATGTCTTGGTGCCGCTGGGTAGGTGTCAAATGGGACTTGAGGGAGTAGCCCAGCTTGTGAAGGGAGCGGCAGGTGACGGACAGATGATCTAGGGCTTGCTCAGGAGAGCGAGCCCTGATCACCCAATCGTCCAAGTAGGGGTAGACGTGAATCCACCCTTTCCTGAGATACGCTGCCGCCACCACCACCACCTTGGTTAAGACCCTCGGGGCAGAGGTAAATCCGAACGACAGGACCCGAAACTGAAAATGCGAGTCGCCAACCGCGAACCTCGGGTACTTCCTGTGCTTGGGATGAATCGGCACATGAAAGTTGAAGGCCCTGGAGGACTTGAGAAATTTACCATCTTGAACTTGTCCTTCCTGAGGAGCTTGTTCAGCCAATGCAAGCCCATGATGGGTCTCAATCCCCATCTTTTTTCGCGATCCAAAAATAAGGGGAATACATTCCCTTGTTCCTCTCCGCTACAGGCACCAGTTCTTTGGCGCCTTTCTCCAGCAGGGATAGGATTTCCTGCGCAAGGAGCGGATCCGGACGCTACAAACAGACCTTCTCCGGTGGATTGTCGTGTTTCAAGGCTCTCATCAGCCTTGCTGCCAAACAGATGGACACCATCAAAGGGCATGTTGAGAAGCCGGGATTGCACATCAGGAGCAAACCCTGACTTCCTCAACCACGCAAACCTGCGTATCACGGTGCTCGCAGTCATGGACCGGCTGACACAGTCTGCCATGTCCAAACCCGACTGAACGGATTCACACATGGCATCCTTGCCGTCTTGCACGAGTGCTAGATAACCATCCAGTTCTTCCCCTTCGGGAATATGCTCAGCTGCCAAAGATGCACAATTCCACAGCGTGAGAGTGAATCTCGCCAAAGCACAAACTGAGTTGGCTGCCTTCAAAGCCATATCCCCAGATGAAAATACCTTCTTTGCCCAACCATCAAAGCGCTTAATCTCCCCATCAGGAAGGATGGTAGGGTATGCTGCCTGCTTCGTGGGGGCCGTAGTCCCCTGCACCACCAAACTCGCCAGAGTAAGGTGCGTCGACAAGTAGTAGGTGTCACTACTGGCTGGGCGGTATTTTTTCGGAAGCAACTTATTTACAGCCGGGATACTCTTGAGCAGTCCAAGCCGCCGCCACAGTTCTTTGCAAAGCCATGTGAAATAGCAACACCGGGCCAGTGGGTGGACCTTGGTCCAGGATGTCCGTTAGATTATCCTGATCAAAATCAACAGGTGGAGCAGACCACCCCAAGTATTCAGTCACCCTTGACATGAGACGCCCATGAGGAGGAATCAGCATGCATCCCAGGCTCAGGCCTGCCAAACTCCACCTCCGGAGAGGTGTCAAGACCACTGGCGTCATGCAAGGACTGACTGAGTTCCTCCATCTGCCTGTGCCCAGACAAAAGGTCATCAGGGACATCAGGAGGCACAACCATCTCCTCATTAGACCCTTCCGCCACCTCCGAAATATAAACCAAAGGTTGGAACAAATCCAATCTGGGAGGAGGAACAGAGTAGGGCTCAAAAACAGGCCTCACAGACTTACTGAGAGCCTTCCTCTGAGTTTCCACAGCCCTCCGGGGCACCTCCGGCAAATCCTCCACAAACGGCATCGAAGGCTCCGAGGGAATCAGCATCGACCTGGGCGCCGACGACTTCAAGGGCGCAGTCCCGAGAATGCCGCTCTGACACAGTGCTGATGGTATTGACGCCTTCCTCGAAGGCTTCACAGGGTCCGACGGTCTCGATGGTGTCGAGGACCGGGACCTGGCACGGCTATGGCGATCTCCCTTGTCCGAGCGGGACCTCGACGGCTCCCGATGATCGCGCCGACCGCCCGAGCCCGAAGGCGTGCGAGTGGTGGACTGAGCCTGTTCCCTGCCGGCTTCTTTTGAAGGCGCGGCCGGAACTGTGCCTTGCGCTTCGAAAATTGCCATCTGCTGGCGGAATGCATCCCATTCAGCTTGTGACAAAGACTTGGTGGGACAAGTCAACCGTCTGGCGGAATCCTCCGACGGGGAAGGCGACCGGCGACAGCGCTTCCTAGAGTGCCTCAAAGAGGTAGAGGAATGGTGGGAACCACTCCGAGACCCCCTGGATTTTCGCCGACAGAGTCGCCCCTCGAGTCATCGGTCGAAAGCCCAGCAGACTTCAATTCATGGGGCTTAGACACCCTACCTACCTTTAATTTCTTCTTACGTTCCCGCAAGGCCAAAGACGTCAGGGACTGGCAATCATCGCAGTAGTCGGTGGCGTGGCTTTCGCAGAGGCACCAGAGACAGATGTCGTGTGATGGACATCTTCGAACCGCAGTCCCGACATTTTTTAAAGCCCGACTTCAGGGTATTAGAAGAAGAAATCGCTATCGAAGAGAAGACTGGAGCACGCCGAGATTCTGAAACTAACACATTTGCAGAAAAAACTGAACTGATGCTACGGGCGCTGTGCGTCCTATATATAACATCCGGTGATGTCGACGTTCGAAAGAGGCCCTCGAGGGACAACGGATAGACGTCATCGATGCAAGGCGCCTTCTGCCGAAATTTTCTGAAGCAGCACAGCTGTGGTCATTACCGGTCATTGATGTGGAATATGTCGGAGGACACAATCCCCTCGAAACAAAGGTTAGAACCGTTTCTTATAATGGAGGACAACTGAATCCTCCAATGAAATCTAGGTAAGCCTTTCCCAGCAGTAACAGTATTCAACAAGCTACAACATATGGAGGGACAAGCAATGCCAAAGTCAATGGATTCAGAAAGGTGCCTTTAGGGAGCCGGGACAGCCAAAGTCATTTGTACAACGTCTATAGTTCTGATGCACTTCTTGGATAAATTCTTTCACAAAGTTAGATAATTCAAAGGAAATCACTGAAGAGACACAAGCTGTTAAGCCTGTGCAAAGGGGAGTGGAAATCAACTCAGAAAGTTAAGAGCAAATCTCAAATGAGACAGCACAACTGAAGGCAAGATGTTAAGTACCCCAAGCCCAAACAATACCTCTTATTAGAAGAAAAGATTGGTGAGTGGATATTGAGATTGTCGCAAGTCTACCAATTAACCAATTAAACTACCAATTAAACTACGAAGATTAACAGGTTTTATGGAACATTGAGTCACCTCCCTTTTGTCCATAGCAACACAAATAAACGGGTTAGAACATACAGAAGTAAACCATTTCGCATAGCGGACATGTCGAAGTTCATGAATACCAAGGCTGTGAACTCTTAAGCCTCCTTATTAGGTATGAATATCACCCTTTTACTGATCAAATCGAGACGCAAGATCCACCATGTCAAGTTTTGTAACTGCTTGATACACCAGCATAACCGGCAGAGGTCGAAGTGGGCGGGAGCAGTGCTCCCATACTTTTTATTTTTAAGTTTCACTGCTCCTATACTTTTATTTTTTTAACTGTTCTGGAATGGTTTCGTTTTAAAATAAAAGTGTAGGAAGAAGTTGAAGCTTGCACTTCAGTGCCCTGCACTGCACATTCCCATAAATAGCAAGTATGTTTGTTTGGGGGTTTGAACTGTGTGTGGGAGGGAGGAGTGATGGAGTTTGTGGGGAGCGGGACAGACCAGCAGGGAACATAGTTCCACTACTACTTTTCGTACACTTCGACCACTGATTACTCCTCCCGCTAATCAGATTCTCTTTTGGTTTAGACATCGGGACCGGACCCCTGGCTCTTCTCCACCCCATCCTTGAGATTTCTTCACTCGTGCATAATAAAAGCACCAGATTCAATCTAAAGTTTGAAACAGGTAAGAAGTCATGTGGTTGCAAGGTATTTTAAAAGAGACTGGTGGTGGATGATTTCTATAAACTGTCAGATTGATACAATTCCTGTTTTTTAGTATTCCATGCACTTTAAACAAGCACCTAAATCTAGTGTAATTTAATCACGTTGATAATTTTGTAAACAGCAAGATTAGACTGAATGAAACCTTCGACATGTATGCCAAAAGATGCAATCCAAATTCCAACACACCTTTATAGGCTGTATAAACAGATTTAGTTAGTCTCCCCCAAGGGGGACCCCTGCGGGTTAGATGGAGACTGAGCCAACTATACATAAGTCACAGTGAATGACCACTGTTAAGTTCTTTTATCTCTAAAATGCTGCAAACAGTATGTAACCATATTAAATCTAGTAGCAATAACTTGCTCGAGGTATTGATAACCACATGAACATATGGCAAATTGACACCTATGTTCTTGTTTCAGGAGAGTAAAAGGGGTCATGAAGAAGCAAGGATACTTATATGTATCACAGTGAAGAAAAGTGGGTCTTCTCTACACTAAAAGAAGAGAAAAATGAGCCCCAGCCATTGTTGTTAACTGAAAAAGGAGACAGCAAGCCCCTGATAAAATTCCTATAATATAATGTCAATGTGTTAATAGACATGAAGGAATTAAACATGTTTTTTTTTTTAATAGTATGAAAGGGTGAAATTGAGTAGTGTGCAATTTTTTGTAGTATACTGTGCAGCACAAAGCACTTTATCAATTATAGACATGCTATATTACTGTGGCTGTTTCCTATGTGTTTTACCGTTTAAAAAAATCAAAATAATAAAATATGATATTTAATTTATTTAGATACTGTTAGAAGTGCTATTTTTTGGGAAGGGGATGCAATGAAATATACCCCATTAAAATAAGTGACCCTTACGCCTTTGAACCGACCCAGATCCATGAGAATTATTGTTTTGTTAAGGTTAATAACCAAAAGAGGGGCAGCTCATAGGGGTCTGTTTCAAGAAATACCCTCCAGCCTCTACCTTGTAGAAGAGAAGTGGTCCAGCTGGATTCTGTTTTGCTACAGCCAAGCAGACCCTGGTTCCTGAGCCTCGGTTGTGGGGACAAGAGGGAGGAGGTCGGGAGGGCTCCTACGGCAGTACTCGGGAAGGTCTCCAGCAGCTACGGGCTCTTCGGTTCAGTAGTACTTCGTAGTTTCATCGCTTCGCAAACAGCACTGATGCAGATCCAATATCTCCGGTTGGACTTGCCTTGCTCCCTCAGTCCAGGACTCTGGTGATCGGGATTTCCTGCTTCTGTAGTGTCATTTAGAGGCTCCTGAAGATTTCGGCTGATTTGTTCCGTGTCAGACGTTGCACTCCGTTAGGGACACTCTACTGCTGTCATTGGGCTTCTGCAGGAACGGAGAAACACAGCAAGTCGTGGATTGTACCAAAGAGGAGTTCGTCTTGGCGTTAGTTGGTCCCACTAACCCAAGGGAAGAAGTCGTCCCACCCGGTGCTTCCCTCTACCAGCACGAACACAGCCCATTGACCGGTTATTGGGTGGAGGGCCCTTGGTACAGGTCATTGGGCTGTGTTTGTGCTGGTAGAGAGATTCCCAGACCCCCCTTTGTTTTGCATAAATTAACTTTGGGTTTCACCCCAAGTTACCAGGGCGTTCCAGACGTGGACCATTGCTCACTGTTCTTAGAGAGGCACTGCTTCACCTCACTGATTATGCCCTACAAGGCTGAAACACGTGTATGGGGTTGCTGTTGGTACTCTTGTTCAGAGGAGAATTGTCTAGCATTTTGGTGCTGGACTGCCCCAGGGCAGGACAAAGACTGATATGCGGGGACAATTCTTCTCTGTGAAAGGGGCAGTGAGCTTGGTAGAGTCTCTCGCAGGGGTTATTCACCCAAGAACAGGTCATTGGGCTGTGTTCGTGCTGGTAGAGAGATTCCCAGACACCTCCTTTGTTTTGCATCATCTTTTACATTGTGTCACACAGCACCTTCAGTGCAGTGGCACAGGGAAGTATTTTAACATGGGGAGCGAGACCCTCTTTTCCACCCTCTCATGCATTTTAATGTGGTTTTGAACACTGTTTCTTTCGGTTGTTGAGTCTGACAAACTCCATAGGCATCTTTTACATTGTGTCACACAGCACCGTTAGTGCAGTGACACAGGGCAGTCTTTCAGATTTCCCAAAGGTTTAAATACCTTCTCTTGGGATAAACTACTGTTTCCCAGACCAGTAAAGTGAAATTGACTTGACTTACATTTGTAACTTTCTAGTCCCAGCACACACTATCTTACAATAGGGTGCTGGAGGGGTTACTTAGTATCCCCGTTGACTAGCTTCTCATGTAACATTTTTATGTTGCCCTTTCCTCACTGAATGGCTGGCGGCAGTGGTTTACTTTTAACTACTGTGGTGTGCACATTTACTGCGGGCTGCGTTCGCAGCTGCAGCAAGCACCCAAGGGTGCCATTTTTGTCAATATGGCCACGGTTGTCTTTTTTCACTATCTCTTTGTGGAAAGGTCCTTCTTGAGATTTACTCTGTGCGCCAAACCAAGTCTGGTCCCTTTGTTTGCTTTGCCTTTGGCGGGATTCATGAGTGAAGCCCACCTCTGGCTCCAGGGTGTCTGGCGGTGGGCAGGACGTGAGGGAGGTGCCCGAAACTCCCTGTGCTTAGTATCCTAGGAGACCCAAATGCACTCTGACCATTGGCCGGCTTACTTTCCGGCAAGGACAACCACCCTGCTGGGTGACGGACAGATAGGCTGGAATGAAACCTGAATAAAAGGCGAGGCTTTTGGCTTGGAAGGCAGAGTCGACCACTGGACGAAGGAACCGAAGAACAACTTGAAGAGGACACCTGCTACAACTCCTGGACTGTTGGTTTGCCCGGTGAAGCCCTGCTGCTGTGCTGAAACTCCAAATTCGTATCGAAGTTGGTTGGACCAATCCACTTCAAAGTAAGCCACCTGGACATCTTCTCGGAGCTGGTTGAATTTCCACAGAATTCCTGCTGGAAACCGAATAGCGAGGGATAGGAACACCAGATTGTGTGCGTTGCTTTTAAGTTGGCCAAGAGCTCCAGAGAGACCCTCCTGACTCCAAGGAAGCAGGACTGACCAAGCCTGAGCCCCTCAACAGAGCGTGGGACCCCAGAAGCAAGGAAAGTCCATCTCGACAGCCAGGAACTGCAGTGTTGCCATTTGCAGTAGTCTCGAGGCGATGAAACACCAAAGTGGCACTTGTTTGAAGATTGCTGGTTGCGAGCAGTGACCCTTGTTTGAAGATTGCTGGTTGCGAGCAGTGACCCTCCTGTTGCAGGAGTCCCCAGAATTCCTCCCTCTTGTCCCCACGACTGAGGCCCAGGAACAGTGCAGCTCTGCAGAGCTGCGCAGGAATAGGAGTCATCTGTTGCACTTTCTTCAATCCAAAAGGTACTGTAAAGTCTGAAAGAACTTACCTATTATTGTAGAGTTGCTTGCATCTTCTACTACTCCTAAGCACAAACAGCTTGTGGCCCTACATTGATTCTTTCTTTCTTCAAAGACTTCTAAAACATTGTGCAAAGACTTTTCTACTTTCTACCAGAAGTGCTTCAGCTCATATAGACTTTTGCCCATTGACTTTGGCTGGACATGTTCTACTGAATGACTCTGCTTAAGGGGATCCAAAAGTATTTTCCTGCTTAAGAATATTCTTGTTTGTTCCAATAACCTTTTCCTTTGACCAATTCCTAAGAATGTTCTAAATCAGGGTTCTGCAACCTGTGGCTCTCCAGATGTTTTTGACTACGACTCCCATGATCCCTTGCCATTGACTATGCTGGCTAGGGCTGATGGGATGTGTAGTCCAAAATATCTGGCGAGCAAAAGGTTGCAGACTCCTGTTCTAATAGTTTTCCTGTCCTGCTACAGTAAACTATTAATGTCCCCAGCAACCAAGCTATTGAAGTCACCTGAGGGTGTAGGTTGCGACTGTGGGCCACCCCAAAAGGGTCTCTACTGATTTAAAAACTAAGTGTGTAGTTTGAGTGCATTTGTATGTTGCTTTTATATTGCTCCCTTCTGAAGAAGGCTCATTCTAAATGACTGATAAATTAATCAATAGTTTATTCAAGAAACCTTGTGGGCAAGTGTTCATTTGAATACTTGTTACTGTGAATCTCTGTGTAACTCCCCTACAGCTCACACTGACCCCTCTTGAGATCAGCCTGGCTGCTCAACACGCTCACAACAGACTTATAACAAAGGTTGGGTTCCTATTGCCAGGAGGACAGGGTTGTTGTAGTGCACCCAAAGGGTACTGCACACAATCTCGCCTAACAGACACTGCGCTGAGGGTGCTGCTTGTCACCATACAAAAAGTAGATGCCTATTGAGTTTGTCAGACTCCAAAAACAGAGGAAAGACATAATCCAAATCAGGTCAAAATACATCAGAGAATGAGAAAAAGGCCCCACTCACTCTAGGGTAAAAATGTAAACGTCCTAAAGTCCAGCAAAAGAGCTGGGGGTCTCTAGGGGTGAAGGGAATTAGCACAGAAATGAACATGCTCCCTAACAGTTAGTAGAAAGCGTTGAGGGACTTCAGAGAAGACTACCTAAATGTGTTCCAACAGTATTGGCGAACTCCCAAACACAGGAATCACCCAAAGGATCGACACAAGACTTGAGGAAAGTATTACCCAAGCCAACACGGTACCTAAGCAGTGAAGAATAGCCTGCAGATGGAAGCCTTCACGATGCAGCCGCACAGGAACCGGGCCCTGAATTCTTAGTCATGGTGACGAAAGAGCAAACATTGAATAGGAACTTACAGCAGCTGTTGACAGAAAAGGCTCCCCACTAAGAATTTTCTGTGCTTCTCGCAGCTCTGAGGATTTGGCGCCGGTTAACAGGTACCTCATAAAGAACAGATATCGCTGGTCGTATTCGCTTCGCTAATCTGGTTCTGCACTCTGGTGCGGGAACCTCAAGGATTTGAATCACGTCTCTGGACCTCGAGCCAGAGTTCACCAAAGTTTCAGAGAAACTCAAGACTTTGGAAGACTGTGCACCCCACTATGGCTCGAGGTCCCTTAGAATTGCTGGTTTGCAGCACAGCATGTCAAGGGATGGCTCTAAATGCATGTCTTGCCAAGACTAGTGAGTCTCAATAGCCTAAAAGGTCAGTCGTCTTCAGGACTCCTAGGTCGGCTGGAAGAAAGGATAAGAACAGGCTCTGGATAATTAGCAGGACCCTCCGGTCCTGGAATCAGTTACAGCAGTCTTTTCTTCATCTTCCTCTTCGGATGCAGCTCCAGTGGAGGACTGGTCTTTAGCTTCCTGAATCGGACTTTTAAACAGGAACGTACACACAACATCTGCAAACTCTTCAATAAGGACAGCCAGCTCCCCCACACCCCCAAAACCCCCAGTGGGAACTGGTTTCGCTCAGGCACACCAGAAGACAAAGGGCTGCAGAGTTTCAGACTTCTCCCTCACTTCCTGCCTTCAGACACCCTTGCGGCTCAGCAGGAAACACAAAAGGTTCCAGCTGAAGACAAAACTTCAACCAGAACCACCCTCACCTAGGACAGCAGAGGAAAACCCAAGAAAGGACAAGCAGACTTAAAATGGCAAAAAAAGAAAAAAGCCACTTTTCTAATAGAATGGCGACCCCTAGTGTGCATTAGTGTGGCTGGTTTGACAGCCTGTGTGTAATTGTTAGGTAAGATATTCATATTTGATTGAACTTCCTGACCTGTGTCAACCCCAGAACTTTTAGCTTGGACTTGATAACTATTTTACCTGAAGACGTCCTGCTGCATACTCTTCTTTGCCGAAGTTCTGTGTTGGCTGGGGTGTTACTTACCTTAAGCCTTTTGCGTTTCCCGTGAAGCTTTGGGGCATTTCATATGATTGGGAGTCCTCTCATCCAGTTCACCCAGGCCCAGTGATGGAATCGTCCTAGAGTGTCTTCTTTGATGTCCCTGGACCCTAACCAACTTGTTTTGCAGAGACTTCCACAGCAACTCTGACTTTCTGCAACTCAGCCCTATCTCACCCTGCCTACAGCTGGCACCTAGATCAATAGGTCCCTCTTCTGCCTCAGAGAAATCATGCAATAGACTAGGGAAGGACTGGATAAGAAAATTATTCTGCCTTGAAAAATATAACAAGTTACTAGTGACAGAGTTGGTTTGGTAACTCTCCCTCTGAAATTAGCAGTTACAAAAGGTTCTTATTTTGAATGGGTTTGCCCTTCTAAAAAGTATATATGCACATTTATTTTACTGACCTGTGAATTGGTTCCCCTACTTCCCTAAAGTAATGCAGTGGGCTGAACCCAAATATATAATCTTGAAGAATATAAGAGTATAGGTTGACCAACAGGGTCTTGCTTCCCCTGACCTGCTTACCCAAGTGTGTTCCACCGATCTGAAAAGCAACGGTAATAGTTAACCATTAGGTCTTACTCACCTAGTACAACCAAATGTTATCCTGAATGTAGTTATAGGTTCATACTGTGCCATGATTTTGTGTTCCCCTATTCAGAAAGGTATACTGGTAACTGGGTAGGTTGACTAAGTGATTGATTCCTTAACCGAGTGTCACTACATGACTTACCGGGTCTACTACCCTGGAATTACCGACTATTGTTAGGGAGAATTTTCATTTCCGTGCCGTGGCACGGAAATGAAAATTCTTCAACCCTTAGAGACCCCCAGCTCTTTTGCTGGACTCATGGCTTTTTAATTTTAACTCCTGAGTGAGGAGGACTTTTTTTCATGTGTTTTTTCTGATTAGGATTTGTGCGTTTCTTACTGTTTAATGGAGTCTGGTAAACTCCATAGGCATCTACTTTTTGCTTTGTGAAACAGCACCTTTTATCGCTAGACTGTTCTTAAAGTTGAACTACATTTTCTTGGGTGAATTAATGTTCCTAAGATTAGTAAGAGGAGTCCTGTCTTACTTACCTTTTCTTTTGTGGGTCTGATACACAAACACCACCCTATGTGGAGTGCTGGGGGGTTACATAGTAACTCCTGTATCCCACTTCTCATGTAATTTTCTGTTACACTAACTTGAATGGCTGGTGGCGGTGGCTTTTATACTACCGTTAGGGAGAATTAGGTTTTCTGTGCTAATTGCCTTCAGCCTTAGAGACGCCTAGCTCTTTTGCTGGACTTCAGACATTTTTAATTTTAACCCTGGAGTGCGTGAGCCCCTTTTCTCACTCATGTGTTTTGATCTGATTTGGATTCTACGTTTCCTTTGTTTCTGGAGTCTGACAAACTCCATAGGCATCTACTTTTTGTATAGTGGCACACAGTGCAGTATCACAGAGAAATCCTTTAAGTTTCTCCTAAGTTTAAATATCTTTTCTTGTGTGAACTACCGTTCCCAAGAACAGTAAAGTGAAATTGACATTACTTACCTTTTCTCTGTGTAGGTCCAGCACGCACCATTTTATCTTGAGTGTTGCAGGGTCACTTAGTAGCCCCTTTTCCTACCTACTCATGTAACATTTTTTATGTTACCCTCACAACTTTAAATGGCAGGTGGCAGTGGTTTCATTTCCTAGCATTGTGCTTTTCTACCGCAGGCTGAATCCTCAGCTGCAGCACAGCACTCATGGGTTACCACTTTATCACAATGGCCCAGGTCGTCTTTTTTCACCATTTTCTGTTTGTAAGGTCTTTCTGGGGTTTTACTCTGTGCTCCTAAACCACGTTTAAGCCCTTAAGTCTTTTTGCCTTTGGCGGGCTTCAGTACTGAAACCCTCCTCTGGCTCCAGTGTGTCTGGAAGGGCAGGAAGTGATGAGGTTCCCGAAACTCCCCTGCCCGTTGTCCTTAGGAATGCATGAATGCACTCAGTCCTGTTTGGCTGGCTGCCTGTCCTTGCCGGACAGCCACCCTGCTGTTTTAATGACAGCTAGGTGTGCATAAATGGGAGAAAACTACTCAAAAGGCGAGGGTTTGGGACTGAAGATGGTCAACCACTGGGAAGAACAGCCCGACGATGAAACCATGAACGAAGCTTGCTACAACCTCCTGGACCGTTGAACTGCCCAGTTAAGCCCTGCTTCAACTCCTTTTTCTAATCAACAAGAGAAGCTTCGGAAGGGAAGACTTCTTCCCTTGGGTTAGTGGGATCAACTAACCCCGAGACGAACTCCAATGGACCGCCTTCCCCGACTGGTTGTACTTTGCTGCTGCAGGAATAGATTTTCAGGGTTCGAGAAATCTGTGGTCGAGTGCAACGTCTGTAAGCCGGACAAAAGCTCCAGGAGTCTCCCCAGGACCCTCCAGAAGCAGGACGACCAGAGCTCGTATCCCCTCAATGACTCAAGGAGTGAAGGAAGCCCAACCGGTGTCCAAGATCCGTGGTGGTGCAGTTTATCGAGCGCTGAAACCGCAAATTGCTGCTGATCCGAAAAGAGCCAGTAGCTGCCACTGACCTAATTGCTGCCGCAGGAGTCCCCAGATGTCCCCCTCTTGTCCCCACAACCGAGGCCCAGGAACACAATCTGCATCGATGCAACCAGACAGAAGCCAGCTGGACCCTCTTCTTCTAACCAAAGGTCCTGTTCTGACTTGGTCTGTAGCTTGCTCTTCTCCATTGAAACTTTCAGTAGCTGCTTTTTCTAGAGTTGAACTCAGCTCGAACTTTCACAAGTCTAACAGCTTGTGACCCTACAGTGATTTTTCTTCAACAAACTCCAACTTTGTGCAAGACTTTTTTCTATCTAAGAAGTGCCTCAGCGCCATAGACTTCTCAAATTGGCGTTGGCTGTCCTGGCTACCTGCAGACTCTTCTAGTCCACTTGACTGATTCTTACTGTCCCTAATAGGTGATATGTTGGTTTTAACTAATATTTGCAGGGAAAGGTTTTTATCTAGACTTCACTGAAAGATTTAAAGTGCTCACATGCTCGGAGAACATGTTTATGTTCCTTTATATTACATTGCCTTTCTGTGAATTCAGAATTTACAAAGTGCCATAGTAATATATAAATGCAATTACTGTCCTAACTAGTAAAGTCACCTCAGGGTGTAGGACGCGTGTATGACGCATCTCTAAAGAGTATCTACTTGCTTTGTGATAATTCTGAACAAGTATTTTAGAGTGTATTTGATTGCTACATATATTGCCCTTTTTAAATGATGCTCATTTAAAAATGACAGTTAAATAAATAAAGTGTTATTTGGATACTTGTATTTGTGGATTTCACTGCTACAACTCTACAGCTCACATTTACCCCTCTTGAGATAAGCGTGGCTGATCAGTCACACAACCAATTTGTGTAGTACAGGCCTATACCAAAAGGTTTGTTTATTTGTTTGGTAATGCGCACCAAGCCCTTAGGTAGAGGGGCGCAACAGAAACAAGAAATCTTAAAACTTAGTTACAGTACCAGGTAGCAATACATAGAGCAGTGATTGCAGTAGGAGCAAAAATACAGGTGCAAGATACATTAAATACGAAGCAATGGTCTTGGTAAGTCAAGGAGGCATTATCGTGAGTAACAATATATGCACACATATGAGAATGCATTACTTACCGTAAAAGCATTTCTGATGGTTGTATCTGCTTAGATTCACATGCTGTGCATAGGTCCGACATCCAGTGGTCACTGCGGAGTATTGCATTTTGTTTTTCGTAGTCGAAAAGGGACGTCGACAAGGCGTGTCTGAAACACTATCCCTATAGTGACGTGCGTTGTACCCACAATCCCTCACGCGTCGAGGTCCCTCTGTTTGTATTTTTCTGCCCTGAGGGAGCCTTCTAGACGTGAGTGAGTACAGAAAAGAGAGAGATATAAAGGAAGTCTATGTTCCTTCCATCCGAGCGGGGAGGAAGGGTGGGCGCATGTGAATCTAAGCAGATACAACCATCAGAAATGCTTTTACGGTAAGTAATGCATTCTCTTCTGATGTTTGTTAATCTGCTTAGAATCACATGCTGTGCATAGACTAGCGAGCAGTACCCGGAGTTGGCGGTGGGTTATGAGAAGGAACAGTAGAGGAAAGATGTCTTAATACTGCCTGTCCCACCTGAGAGTCAGATCTAGAGTGTGCATCTAGACAGTAGTGTTTTGTAAAGGTGTGCACAGAACTCCAGGTAGCCGCTTTGCAGATGGACTCAAGGGGAACATTTGCTATGGACGCCCCCGTGCCTCGAGTAGAATGTGCTCTTGGCTTAAAGGGCAGTTCTCTCTTAGCAAGAGTATAGCAGAGAGTGATGCATTGAACAATCCATCTAGAAATAGTGGACTTTGAAACTGCATCCCCTTCTCTTCCTGCTGCCACCGAGACGAAGAACTGATTAGTCTTCCTCAGTGGTCTGGTTCTTTCCATGTAGAACATGACCGCTCTGCGGACATCTAGTGTGTGCAGAGTCCTTTCCCCCAAGTTGGAAGGATTTTGAAAGAACGCTGGTAGTTCTATAGACTGGTTTACGTGGAATTTTGAGATAAATTTCGGAGCAAACCTTGGGTGAGTGCGTAGAACCACCTTATCTCTGTGAACTGTAACAAAGGGGTCTAGAACAGAAAGAGCCTGTAGTTCACTTACTCTCCCTGATGGAGGTGATAGCTATTAGAAAAGCAGTCTTAAGAGTGAGGTCTTTAAGAGATGCTTTGTGCATGGGTTCAAATGGTGAGCCCATGAGTCTGGTAAGTACCACGTTAAGGTCCCATCCGGGAGCTGGGTCAGCTATCGGGGGGTGTATTCTCTTTACTCCCTCCATGAAGGCCTTTATAACAGGGATCTTCCACCACGACACTGAGTTGGGAAGTGGTGTATGCAGAAAGTGCCGCTAGGTGGACTTAAATGGAATCCAATAAATGGGTCAGGTATAGAACAATATGTGTGGGAGAGCAGTCAATCGGGTTGATGCTCTTTCCTCTGCACCAGATGACAAATCTCTTCCACTTGCTAGAATAGCAGTGGCGAGTGTTAGGTTTTCTGGCTTCCCTGAGGATGTCTATGCATCTCTGCGGGAGCTGTAGATGTCCAAATTCTATGATCTCAGGAGCCAGGCTGCTAAGTTCATGTTCTGGGGGCATGGATGCAGAGTCCTGCCCTTGTCTTGTGACAGCATGTTGTACGGGCAGGGGAGTTTCACTGGGGGAGATAGAGACATCTCCATCAAGTGAGCGAACCATGGCTGTCGGGCCCACATTGGGGCCACCAGTATCATGGTTACTTGTTCCTGGTGCATCACCTTGTTGAGAAGGGGAGTCGGGGGAAAAGCGTAAACAAATTTCCCTGACCATTGAATCGACAGACCGTTCCCCTTGGATTGGTTTTGGGGGTACCTGGAGGCGTAACTTTGGCATTGTGAGTTCTCCAGGGTTGCTGTATTTCTGGGAATCCCCATTGCGTGAAGACGTCGAAGACGACGTCTTCATGCAGTCGCCATTCGTACTCTTCGGGCAGGGAGAAATCTCTGCTGAGTTTGTCTGCCAGCAGATTGAGTTCCCCTGGTACATGTTGTGACAGTAGGAACATATTTTGTTTGAGAGCCCACTTCCATATATTTTGGGCCAGTTTGGATAGTCCTGGAGAGTGGGTTCCCCCCTGCTTGTTGATGTAATACATGGCTGTGGTGCTGTCTGTAAGGACCATCACTGTCCTGCCTTGTAGGTGTTCCTGGAAGGCTTTTAGCGCCTTGAACACCGCTAGTAGCTCCAGAAGATTGATGTGTTTGGATGCTACGTTCGGAGTCCACACTCCGTGAGCAGTCTGATGGGATAGGTGAGCCCCCCATCCTGTGAGGGATGCGTCTGTGGTTAGAGTGGCTTCCGCCGCGGGTGTGGCAAAAGGTTTCCCTTTTCCCAGGTTTTCTTTTGTCCACCACCGTAGCGAGAGAACTAAGGCCTGCGAGACCACCACTAGATCGTCCCATAGTCCGCTGGCCTGACACCACTGGCTGTTGAGCCACTCTTGCATTGGGTGCATGCGCAGGCGCGCGTGAGGTACCAAATAAATACACAACGCCATCATGCCTAGCAAGCGCATTGCTTTGCGTACCGTCACCTCTCGATCGGTCACATATTGAGGGATCTGAAACAGCATGTTTTGGACCCTCTCTTTGGAGGGGAAGACAAGGCCGTCCTTTGTTTGAATTAGAGCCCCTAGGAATTGTTTGATTTGGCTGGGGTCTAGGCTGGACTTCTTTTCGTTGATGGAGAAGCCCAACTGGAACAAAAGGTCTACAGTCTTTTGGGTATTGGAGAAGCATGTTTCGTAAGAATCCCCTGTTATGAGCCAGTCGTCGAGGTAAGGGTAAACTGGGATGGACAACCTGCGCAGGTGGGCCGCTGCCACTGCCAGCACCTTTGTGAATACCCTTGGTGCAGATGCTATGCCGAAGGGTAGCACTCTGAACTGGTAGTGTTTGCCCTCTATCATGAACCAGAGTTATTTTCTGTGCGCTGGCAACATTAAAATATGAAAGTATGCATCTTTCATGACCAATGTTGTCATGTAATCTCCCTGTGATAGCAGTGGGATCACTTCTTGTAAGGTCACCATACAAAACTTTTGGGGTTTGATAAACTTGTTCGCTGGGCGCAGATCTAATACAGGGCGCATGGTTAGATCCTTTTTGGGTACAAGGAAGTACACTGAATAAATACCTTCCGTTACCTGAGATAGAGGTACGACCTCTATGGCTCCTTTTTCCAGCAGTAGTTGTACTTCTTGGAGAAGGATGGCAAGATGTTCCGGTGTCATGCGACGTCCCCTCGGGGGTTTGTATGTTGGGGAACTGTTGAATTCGATGCAGTATCCGTGGGCTACGGTGGAAAGTACCCAGCGGTCTGACGTTATACCCTCCCATGCTGGAAGAAAGGATGTTATCCGGCCCCCGACCGGTGTTGCATGGGAGGGGACGCGAATCTTCGCGTCACTTGGTGTTGTTGGGGGCCTGGGAGCCTCTGGCGGTGGACCCCTGGCCTCTTCCTTTGCCCCGACGCTGGCTTCTTTGGCTGTACTGCCCACTATTGGTCTGGAAATTGGTGGCAGGGTACTGTTGCTGCTGGTTTTGTTGTTGGCGTTGGCCACGAAAAAAGCGTTTGTTGCCATAGCCGCGCCTGGTAGAGGGCTTAGAGATTTGGTCAAGAGTTTTGATAGTATCGAACTCTTTTTTAGCCATCTCCAGAGCCTCATCCACCGCTTTCCCGAAGAGGTTTGAGTCTTCAACAGGTTTATTTATTAAAGACGCCTGTGTCTCCGGTTTGAACCCTGAGTTGCGCAGCCATACGTGGCGTTTTAGGAGTATTCCTTGAACCAGGGAACGTCCCGCTGTTTCTGCAGCATCCAGAGAGTTTTTTACAATACTCTGGTTGACCTGGGTTCCTTCGCCAATAGTTGTAAGCAGGCGTGTACGTAAAGGTTCCGGCGCTTCTTCGGCGTCTTTGCGCAGTTTGGCCCACTGCGCGTCCGCATAGCTAGCGAGCAAAGAATTGTTGTTCGCAATTCTTGCCGAAAAGGCAGCCGAGGATGTAACTCTTTTTGCAAGGGCATATAACCGCTTGCCCTCCTTGTCAGGTGGTGCCTCCCTGGTGGAAAGTGGTACCCCTGCCCTCTTTCTTGTATTGGTTACTACCAGGAAATCCGGAATGGCATGTCCCCTGATGTACAGCGGGTCTGAGGGTGAAGGAGTGAAAAGTTTTTCAATTCTAGGATTGACCCCTCTGATTAATGCGGGTGTGGACAGCGAAGGGATGATTCTTCTCTTCACCGAAGCGAGGAGGGGAATGGTCTGACTGACCGGGGGTTTCTCCTTAATTACTCTTTCCACAAAGTCTAATTCAGGAGAGAGCTCCCCAGTGTCCATTTCAAAATGTGCTGCTGCTTTGCGCAACAGGGCATTAAATGTGGGCTGATCGTCAATGGGAGACGTGTTTCTAATAGGTGAATTGTCTGGAGGATTATGGTTCAGGACATCAGTGTCGGAATATATTGAAGGGGATTGCCAGGGGTGAGAAGGTCCTTCTTCTGGATTTTCTCCGAAGCCTTCTCCTACCAAGTCTGGGCTGTCTTCCAGAACTTCCTCCTGGTTCCGTCCCTCTTCCTCATCCATAAAATCATCCTCTTCCTCACAATAATGTTCTTCCCCAGTGAGGTCATACACACTATGGAAGTCTGAGGCTGTGTCCTGTTGGGGATTGACTAGTCTCGGAATTTTGGCCCTGGGGTCCTCCTGAGGCCCTTCTCTTATTCTCTTGGGAGTGGGAGGGTTCTGGGTATTCATAAACCTCTCCATTCTTTCCATGCAGAGATGGAGCCTTTCCATGGTTTTATGGGGTACCCCTGAGCGGTCTAGCGGGGGAAAAATAGTGTCTTGTAGCTGAAAACGGCTCGACCTCTCCCACAACGTCGAGGAAAGTGTCCCGTCGCCCTCCGAAAAGCCTTCAGGTGTGTTGGGAATCCCCTCGACTGAAGGAGATAGTCCCTGCCTTTCTTCGGGCTTTTTCGGCGTGTCTTTCGACCTCTGCGTAGCGCTCAACGTGTCTTTCGGCGTACGCTTGTGGGCGTCGGCTACCACGATCCTCGTCAAGCTCTCAGCGACTCGTTTGTCAGCGGAGGGCTGTGGTTTCGACGTTATGGGTGTCGATCGCTCTACGGCGGCATGCGCTTTCTGCTGATGCGCGCCGGCCGATGATTTGGGGGCGGCGCCCTTATTTGCCGAAAGCCCAGTCGCTGGTTGCGGCTGCGAGAGGGGCTTCGAACCCGAACGGTCCGAGGAGGCCGCCGGTGGAACCTGCGTCTCCTTGGGTGCTGATGCTCTCTTCGCCTTCGACGAAGAAGAGCCATGGGTTGTGTGCTTATGTGTGGTCTTGTGTGCGTCAATGTCGCCGGGGTGTTCATCTCCATAAGCAGGGCGTGAGCCGAGCCCGTCGGGGCCGGGGACAGACGACGAAGCGCTCTCTAGGGGGGTTTTCGACTTCCGTAGCGGAGGTCGTGGTATCACGTTCCTCGTCACTGTCGGAGGTAGCAACGGTGGGTGCAGCGTCGGCCTTCGACATAGCGTAGGCCGCCCACCTCTTGACCCTACGGTCTTTTAGAGTCTTAGGCTTAAGAAGCCGACAAGCCGTGCAACCCTCCTCTTTGTGATCGAGGGGCAAGCAGCGGTTACACCGTGAATGCTTGTCCTTCCAAGTAAACTTGCCCTTGCAAAGCGGGCAAAACCTAAAGGGTGTCCTCTCCATAGCCGAGGCAATAAATCGTGATAACCACCCCAAGGGAAAGGAAGGGGAAAAGGAAAGGCATTCTCAGAAAAGAACCAGAGATGTCCCACGACCCCCACTCTCCCTACTGTATATGGCCTGCGAGGCCAGGCCACGTGTTCGGCAACGCCGAAGGATCTCCTCCGCTCGTCCCCTCCGTCGAAGATCTTGCTCGGCGGAGACAGCTTCACAACAGCGTCGAGGGGGGGGGGGAGCGATAAGTTCTATATTAATATAGGAAAACTACCAAAGGTCGAGGAGATGAAATCTGCAATGTCTCTCGAGGGGCTCCGCGTAAAGGCGACCAGTAGCTGGGCGGAAAAAAACAATCTGAGGGACCTCGACGCGTGAGGGATTGTGGGTACAACGCACGTCACTATAGGGATAGTGTTTCAGACACGCCTTGTCGACGTCCCTTTTCGACTACGAAAAACAAAATGCAATACTCCGCAGTGACCACTGGATGTCGGACCTATGCACAGCATGTGATTGTAAACAGATTAACAAACATCAGAAATATACAGATATGTATATACAACCTTACATGTCTACGTTAACGTGCATGCAAATATGACAGAACAGACGACCATGCGTGTATAGTTAACCAATCTACAGTGTAGTTTAAGGGAACAAAAGGTTGTGTAGGGGCTGGAGAGGTAGAAGTGTAGTTTGGCAGCTAGGTGTCGTTGGTGTGTAGCCAATTGAGTATCTTATGTCTGAATATAGGGTTGTTCTAGTCTGAGGTCAACTGGTAATTTGTTCCAACATTGGGCCGCTTTAACAGGGAAACTGGTTCCTCCTGCTGTCGAGCGTTTGAACCTAGGAATCACCAACATAAATGAGTTAGCAGATCTCGTAGGGCGGATAGCTGTTCTCCTGGTAATTTTATTCATAAGGTATGGGGGTGCTAGGTTATTCAGGCATTTGGCGGTGAGGGATGCTGTTTTGAGGATAATTCTGTCTGTTATTTTCAGCCAGTTAACCTCCTTCCTGAATTCGGTAATATGCTCTCTGTAAGGGATGTTCAATGCTGCCCTCAGGGCGTTATTCTGCAGTCTTTGGATTTTGTCTGTAATGTATTTGTTGGCTCCCGAGTACAGGGCATTACAGTAATCTAATCTTGACATAAGAGCGTTGGCTAGTGTGGTGCAGCTCGCTCTCGAGATGTATGGTCTGGAAGCTTTGATGAGTTTGCAAGTGTACGTTGTGGATGAGGCAAGGGAACTGACTTGCTTTTTGAGGGTGAGAGAGGAGTCTAAGCAGAATCCTAAAGTTTTAACTACAGACATCACCTTGATAGGGTTATTATCAATGTTGAAGGATGTATAGTTTGGGCTGAGTTTTTGAATATTAGCTTCAGAACCTAAGATTAGTAATTCCGCTTTTTCGTCATCCAGGCAGAGGCCATGGAATGCCATCCATGCCTGAATGAGGGTGTATATTTGGTCACCAAGGCTGAGTCAGTCTCGAAGTTGCCCGAAAGGGGTATGAGGATCTGTGTGTCATCTGCATAGTTAGTGTAGGTGACACCCAGTCTGTCCAGCTTGTCAAACAGAGGCTTGGTGAAGATATTATACATAGTAGGGGAGACACAGGAACCTTGTGGGACCCCGCAGGTTATTTTAATGGGGGTCGGCAGAGGCTGAAGTAGAGAAGACTCATGGTCCGGTTAGCTAAGAAGGATTGGACCCAAGCTATAGCATCTTTGGTGAAGTTGGCGGCAGATTGGAGGTGGTTGCATAACACGGCGTGGTCCACCAAGTCGAACACTGCCGACAAGTCCAGTATGAGTAGCAAAGCTTTTTTCCATTATCCTTTAGTTCTTCAATTTGTGCCTAACAGCGCTGTTTCAGTGCCATGGAGAGGGCGGAAGCCCGATTGTCGTGAGCCAAGTAGGTGGTTGGCTTCCCGATAGTCCTGAATCTGTATGTAAGCAGCTCTATCTAAAATTTTAAGTAGAACTTGCACAGTGGTGATGGGTCTGTAATTGGTAGGGATAGAGGGGTCCAGAGTTTGTTTAAGTAATGGTAGAACCCAGGATTCTTTAAGATTGGCCGGTACTGTATTAGTTTTAAATGAGGAGATTATCAACTTGGAGATAAAAGGGGCTAGGTCTCTAGCTGCATCCTTTATTATCTGTGCTGGGCACGCGTCGCCTTTACAGTTAGAAGGTTTGAGGGAGAGTATTATTTTTTCTGTTTCAATTATGGAGATAGTCTTGAATCTAAAGGGTGTGGTTGTCCTAGTCAGCGAAGGTTGACTAGTTTGTTGGTCAGTGAGTGGTAGTGAGCCCTTTTTTTTTGGAATTTTGCATTGTAAGGACAGGATTTTATTCGATAGAGCATTTTGTATGTTAGTACACCATACTTTATCCTTTGGGGCATTGTCTACTGGTTGAATTGGGGATTCTAGTTCGCGGAGGATGGGGAATAATTCTTTAGTGTTGGATTTAGCATTCTCAATCCTGTCATTGAAGGTGTTCTTTTTGGCTTTGGTTATTTCTTTTTTGTACATTCTCGCAAATTCCGTTAGGTTATTTTTGTTATTTTCAGAAGGGGAGTGACGCCAAATGGACTGGAGTTTCCTTTTTTTGTGATCTTAAGGATTTGAGTTGGGGGGTGAACCAGGCATTCAGGTGCGCTACTTGCCTAGCTTTGCACAGTTTGACAGGAGCAATCATGTCCAGTGCCTTAATCATGGCATTGTTAAAGGTATTTACCAATGCGTCAGGGTTATTTTCCATTCCAGAGATGGCAGGGAGGAGAAGAGGGATACGTTTTTCAGCAGTGATGTCCTTCTTACTTCTGGTAGGGAGAGGCGGTGCCATATCATTAGGCTTGGGGCTGAGGAGGTCTAATGCGACAGAGAAATGTATTAAGTGATGATCTGTGCAGGATTGTGGGACGTTATCGGTGATGTTGATGTTGCAGTTTAGTTTGGATACCCAGTCAAGGGTCCTTCCTTTGATATGCGTTGGTGAGAGGCCTTTTTGCGTAAAACCGTGGTCATTTAGTAAGGCAGCAATAGATTCAGCATGTTTGTTGTCAGTATCATTAAAGGTGTGTTACCTAATACCAAGAGGACAAGGGTTGTGTACTCTCCCACAGGGGTAATGCATCAATTCTTGCTCAACACTGGTGGCATTCGTGGGATGGACAGAGTGGTTACATTGATTATTTTCTGTACTTGTGTCCAACTAAACCAGCCACAAGGCGAAGCTCCATCAAAAAAGTGAAGCAAATGTAACATGCCAAATATGTATAACTTTAATGCAGCAGACCTAATTGTTCTGACAGTAGATCAACTAAAGATATGTGCAAAAACAGGGGTTCGACTCTGAAAGGAAAAACATTTGAATTGACTACAAGGTTGTTAAATCACCAAAGTTTGGGTAGTAGGCCTGTAACACCTACTAACCAAAGTAATATGGTAAACAATGAGGAGGATGACAGTTTAGAGTCGAGCTCCAATCTGCAAGAGGCGGTAGAGGAATCCCATGAAGATGGACCCTCTCTGCCACAGCCTGCCCTTATGCCTCAGCCATTGTCCATTGGGACACCACAAAGTCCACAGTTAAGCCCAGAATTTGTTTCTCTTGAAAGAATAAGATTAGAGTTCAAAATGTTAAATGCCCAAGCTGAAGCCAAACATCAAGAGGTGAAATGAAGAGAAAGAGAGATGCAACATGAAATGGATATGAAAAGGACGTCCCTTGAATCTGCTTCCCTTTCAGGGTCCTCTAGTTCTGCTAGTCCCAAGAGACCTTGCCTGCCCAAAGCAGCAGCGAGTATGTATGAACCTAAACTTGATTTGTTGGATTGGCTGGGTACGTTTGAATACACATATGGTCTCTAAGGAATCAGTGGGAATGATTTACTTCCTTGGCTCATGTCTAGGTTCCCCGTGAATGGCTGTGATGCTGTAATGGAATTGGGTGCCATTGAGAGAAAGTATTATGAATCAGTGAAGCTGGCATTAATTGCCAGATTTGGGGAAAACTCCTTCCCAGTAACCTAAGAGGTTTATGACCCTCAAAAAGTCTGATGGTACCCCTTGGGGTAACTGGCTATGTGAATGTTTGAAGAACTTAGACGGTTGGATTAAGGGATACAGAGTTAACTCCTTTGAAGAAATTAGGATTTCTTTTTGTTAGAATCTATTTTTGATGCCTGCTCTCCTGAGCTGAGACAGCATTTGGCTGACTCAAAAGAGATTGACCCCAAAATGTTAGCACAAAATGACTTGTGGGTAGTCAACAGGGCCACACACAAGGACCATGGGGCAATTCACAAAAAGGAAGGGAAGCAGCACAAGAAGGAAGGGAAAGAGAATTCTAATTCCAAACATCAAAAGAGGACCACAAACATAGCAAGGGTTAATTCCATTGGTAAACCTGGTAAGTCTAGTGAAACCTCTGGTGCTAAAGCGGAGGGCAACAGAAACCCGCATTCCAGAGAACATTTGGGAAATGTTTTGTATATGGGTCTGTAGATCATGTGAAAGGGGATCCCAGATGTAAGGCTACACCTTCAGGGGTCCACATTGCCTTCTTAGCCATTACGGCTGAAGACCCCAATGGAGTTCAAGCCATTGTTCCAGTGTCCCTAGGTCTGTGGGAACAACAAAATGTGGATGTGTAAAACTCCATACCATATAACACAACAAAGAATAAGGACATTCTTGTAAATGGCCAGGAGAGCCCTGCCATACACTGGGCAAGCATTACAGTGGTTTATGAAAGTTATTTAAAATCTGAGGCTATAGCTAAGGCACCCAAAAGGTCCCACTAAACTTGCAGGAGGCCCTATCCAAATGGTTCCTATTCTGCCAGCTCTCAGCTACTGGAATAATATGGCTGTCAGAATATCTGTCGGTGTACAGAATGAAGTGCCAGGGAGAGTACAGTTGGGAAATTGCCTGGGAGTTGTATCTAGTACCCGCAGGCCTCCCAGCAAAAAAAAAGAAGCAGAAGCAAAGAAGATTGGCAAGAGAGACAACCTTAGGAGACTCTCAGTGGGAGGTTGAGGAGATTTCCAATACACAGGAAGGTCACACTTCTATTTCCAAGCAAAAGAAGGAGACAAATGGGAAACCCAAGGTCTCTGGGAGAAAGCAAGGTCTTAAACCTAAACTTGTTCACAGGACAAGGACATCCCCGAGAACAGAGTGCCAGGTCACCCCAGTGACCCCTTACCCAGCTGAGGCTGAGTGGGAGGACTAACCAAACTCGAGCCAGCTACTGGTAACACAGAACTAGAAGAAAACATTATAAATTACTCACTGTAGTGACTAACATACTCCTAATCCATAGTCCCCTTCCCACCATACTGTATGGGCGTCCCTCGCTAGGGACGGGAGACAGAACCTTTTTCACCATAAAAAAAAACCGCCCACCGGCACCGCAACTCAGTCCCCTTTGACGCGTCGACAATATTGCCTAATGACGTCAGTTTTATGGGGCGGGGGAGATGGTGTGGCGTATGGAGGAAAGGGGACTATGGACTAGGAGTACGTTAGTCACTAGGGTGAGCAATTTATAATTACGCCTATGTCCCGCCCTCTTTCCTCCATACTGTATGGGCGATTATAACTGAATGTAGCCCAGGGTGGAGAGCTGCCCCTCTTAAGAAAACCAGTTCCTTAACACTGCCTGACCAAATGCTGCGTCCGACCGGGAGCTGGCATCCAAGCAGTAGTGCTTGCAGAAGGCCAAGGGCGTAGCCCATGTAGATGCCTTGCTAGTGACTTGCCCCGGGACGTGCCTCTGGAAAGCAACCGCCGTGGCCTTAGCTCGGATAGCATAGGCATGCTTATTTGCTTGAAAATGTGTGCTGCCCCTCATACGCCTATTTGATGACCGCAACCATCCACCTTGCTATGGAGACCTTGGAAACCTAATAGCCGGGCTTTGACCCACCGAAGATGACAAAGAGCTTCTGATTTGCAGAAGCTCTTGGTTCTGTCCAGGTAGAATTTGAGAGCGCGCCTGACATCTAGACAGTGCAGTACCCTCTGAGCCTAATCTTTAGGGTCCGCGAAGAAAGTAGGCAGCACCATCTCCTCATTCAGGTGAAAAGACCACATTAGGTAAGAATGTGTGGTGAGTTCTAAGCACCACCTTGTCTTTATGCAAAATAGTGTAAGGCTCTGAAGCCACCAGTGCCTGGATTAGAGACCCCCCCAGCTCTTTTGCTGGACTTTAGGACTTTTAATTTTTAACCTGACGAGAGTGAGCCCATTTTTCACCCTCTTGTATTTTTATTGTGATTTAGACTATGTATTTCTTTTAGTTTTGGAGTCGGACAAACTTCATAGGCATCATCTTCACATTGTGACACACAGCACCCTCAGTGCGGTGGCGCAGGGAAGTCTCTCAGATTTCCCAAAGGTTTGAATACCTTCTCTTGGTGAAAATACTGTTTCCAAGTGCAGTGAAGTGAAATTGACTTTACTTACATTTTGTAACTTTCTAGACCTAGCACACACTATCTTACAATAGGGTGCTGGAAGGGTTACTTAGTATTCCCTTTGTCTAGTTCCTCATTTAACATTTTTTATGTTACCCTTTCTACAATTAATGGCTGGTGGCAGTGGTTTACTTTTGACTACCATTGTGTGTTTTTACCGCAGGCTGCGTTCGCAGCTGCAGTAAAGCACCCATGGGTGCCCATTTTGTCAAAATGGCCCGGTCATCTTTTTTCGCCATTTCTTGTTGGACAGGTCCTTCTTGAGTTTTACTCTGCGCGCCAAAAAAAGGTTTGGTCTCTGTTTGTTTCGTCTTTGGCGGGATTCACGAGTGAAGCCTGCCTCTGGCTCCAGTATGTCTGGCAGGGGCAGGAACTGAGGGTGGTACTCGAAACTCCCTCTGCTTAATCGCCTTGGTTACAGAAATGCACCCCAAAGGTAAATGGCAGGCCGGACGGCCGGCTGTCAGGCAAGCACACCCACCCTGCTGTGTGATTGACAGCTAGGCTGGAATAAATGTGAGAAACATGCATAAATGGCGAGGCTTTTTGGCTTGGAATGCAGAGTCGATCACTGAACGAAGAAATCAGAAGAACTTGGAAGAGACGCCTGCTGCAACTCCTGGATCGTTGGTTTGCCCTATAAAGCCCTGCTACTGTGCTGAAGCTACGTATTCGTCTCGACTAGAGAAGCCCTGCAAGGACTTCTCCCATTCAGTAGGTGGGACCAATCAACTCCAAAGTAAGCTTGTTTGGACATCCTCTCGGAGCTGGCTGTATTTCCACGACTGCTGCTGATGGAACCAAAGTGCCAGGGAGAGGAACACCAGATTGAGTGTGTTGCTTTTAAGTCAGACCTGTTAGGCAAAGTTTGTATGCAGCATCCTTTGGGACCACTACACACAACTAGGACTACAGGTGTAAGCAAAACCAACCTTTGGTATAAGTCTGTACCAGTTTTGTGGTGGCGTTGCTGAGCAGCGAGGCTTATCTCAAGAGGGAATGTGAGCTGTAAGGGTGTTACACAGAGCTCTATAATTAATAGGCTCTTATACTCAAGGTTTGTTGGTAAAACACTTAATAATTTATTTCACAGTCCGTTATAAAACAATCACTCGAAGGAGGCAATCTATATCACACAAACATACTTCAGTACTTAACAATATCAGGTTCTGAGGAATTTAAACTACTTTGAAGGAGGAGCAAAACGGCATTCAGAGCATTTGAGGTAGGAGCAAAAAGGCATAAGTTAATAAAACGAATATTACAGTTACTCTTAAACAGTGCAAATTGTTTGAGTTCACCAGAGGAGTCAATTCAATGCAATAGGTTATGCCAAAGTCAATGGGCTAATGTCTTGTATAGGATAGGCAGTTCTAGTAGTAAAACGGAAAAGTCTTTGCCAAAGTTCTTGGAAGTAGTTTGTAAAAGAAAGATTCATATGTTGGGTCACAAGCTGATTCGGCCTGGAAGTTGCCAAAGTTTCAAGCACTTTCGCAGTGAGAGGTAAGTTCTCTTGGTCGGGTTTTCACATTACCTTACAAACAAGAAAAAGATGCAGCTGAAGACGTCTGTTTCTGGCAGTTCCTGCAGATCTCGCTGTTCTTGAGCCTCAGTCGTGGGGACAAGAGGGAGGACGTTGGGGGGACTCCTGCACTACACAGGGACTGGTCGAAAAAGCTGGCAAAGGAAAATCTTCAACTCCGGTAGCTGTAGTCAAGCACACAAACTGGTGTCCTCCTCCTTGGCTATTCAGTTTCCTGCAGCACTCGAGGAAAATACAACCAGCTCCGAGAATGGCATCCAGGTGGCTTACGAGTTGATTGGTCCCCACCAACTGAAAGGGAGAAGTGGTCCTCGAAGGGCTTCTCTGTCGAGATGAACTTGGCGATTCAGAGCGGCAGCAGGGCTTCACCTGGCAAACCTACGGTCCAGGAGTTGCAGCAGCCGTCCTCGTCCAGCTCGCCTTCGGTTCTTTTGTTCCAGTGGTCGACTGCCTTTCAAGCCAAGAGACTCGCCATTTAAACAGTTTTCTCCCATTCATTCCAGCCTAGCTGCCACTCACCCAGCCGAGTGGCTGTCCTTGCCGGACAGTCAGCCAGCCAATCACGCCAGAGTGCATTTGGGTCTCCTAGGAGGCTAAGCACAGGGAGTTTCAGGCACCTCCCTCACTTCCTGCCCATCCCAGACACTTGGGCGCCAGCGGCGGTCTTCAGCCCTGAAGCCCACCAAAGGGGTAGGAACAAAGGGCCCAAACCTGGTTTGGTACGTAGAGACAAGCTCAAGAAGGACCTTTCCAAAAACAAATGGTGAAAAAAGAAGACCGGTTCGTTGTAAAACCACTGCCACCAGCCATTTCGAAAGGAACGGGTAACCTTTGACTGCTACATGAGTCTCTAGACATAGGGGATACTATGTATAAATGTAGAGGCGCACAGGCGCCACACCTCAGTCCCCATTGACGCATCGACAATAGATTTAAAATTGCCTAATGACACCAGTATTATTAGGGGGGAGGTTGGTGGGACGTATGGAGGAAAGGGGACTATGGACTAAGAGTACGTTAGTCACTACGGTGAGTAACTTATAATTACTCTTCCGTCCCGTCCCATTTCCTCTATACTGTATGGGCGATAACAACTGATGTAGCCCCAGGGTGGAGCGGAGACCGTCCTTAAGCAAATAGGTTCCTGAGAACCAACTGTCCGAAAGCCGCACCAGATCTAGAGCCTACATCCAAACAGTAATGCTTACAGAAAGCCGAGTGAGAGGCCCAAGTGGCCGCCCTGCTTAGGACTTGCCAAGGGACATGGCGCTGGAATGCGATGGCCGTTGCCTTGGACCCGACTGCGTGGGCATGCATGTTGGCCGGGAGCGGCTTGTTTTGGCCCTCATACGCTTCCTTGATGGCAGAGACCATTCAGCGGGATATCGAGGCCTGATAGCCTGGCCTCGAGCCCCTGAAAGTGACAATAAGAGCGTCCGACTTGCGGAAGCCCTTGGCCTATCCAAGTAGAACTTTAGGGCACGCCTGACATCCACTCTCTATACTTCATCCTTGGGATCGTGAAAGAACGTAGGAAGGTCTATTCCTTCGTTCAAGTGAAATGCAGATGGAACCTTGGGTAAAAATGCCGGGTGCGTCCGCATGACTACCTTGTCCTTTTGAAAGGTGGTATATGCTTCCGAGGCGACCAGTCCCTGGATCTCACTGACTCTGCGAGCTGAGGTAAGACTGACTAGTAAGGCCGTCTTGATGGTGACCAGCCTAATGTCCAAGGACGCCACTGGCTCGAATGGTTTGTGCGTCAGGGCGCCCAAGACTATGTTAAGATCCCACACATTGTGGGGTCTCTTGACAGGCGGGTAGAGCCTAGCGAGACCAGTCAGCTGTTCCTTGACAATTGGGTGGGAGGAGGCAAAAATGCCTCCCTCTGAGTTCCTTTAAGTCCCACTGGCTGTAAGGTATGTACGGCAGGTGTCCACCCGTACGCCCGAAAGAGCGAGGTGCGCCGAAAAGAAGAGCATGTCGTGCAAATTGCAGGCCAAGGGGTCAATTTTCTTGGAGTCTGGCCCGTGGCAGAATCTGGATTTTTGTACTGGGCCCTGGTGGCTTTGCTCCTGGCGCCCTGTATGATCTCCAGATTGTCGCCGAAGTGTCACCTGCTCAGGTACCACGCTGTGAGGGCTAGTTTTCCGGGCGTGCAGTGGATGAATCTGCCCCCCTGCTGAGACAGATGTGCTGGACCCGTCAGAAGGTGTATCGGGGCCACCTCCGAGAGGCTGAGTAGCTCCGAAAACCATGGCCTGGCCGGCCACCATGGAGCCATCAGAATGATGAGTCGTCAGTGAGACGCCTTGATCTTGCATATTACCCTGTGGATCAGGGGAGCAGACGGAAAGGCGTAGGCCTTCATGTTGATCCACTGGAGGTGAAATGCGTCGCCCAGAGAGCCGGGGCCCTGACCCTCCCAGGATGCGAACTGGGGGCACTTCTTGTTGTGCCAGGTGGCAAAGAGATCCACTTAGGGATGGCCGCACCTGTTGAAGATCTCCTGAATAACGAGGTTGTTTAGCTGCCACTCGTAATTGTCCGCTCCCAGCCTGCTGAGCCTGTCCGCCTCCAGGTTGGTTTCCCCCGGGAGGTGGACTGCCGAGAGGTAAATGTCATTTTCCAGGGCCCATTCCGACATGCTGATCGCCAGCCTGTACAGACGGGATCTGGGGCCGCCCTGCATATTGAGTACATGCTGGGCGAGTTGTCTGCCTGGATGAGGCCAACGTTTCCCTTGAGAAGTGGTATGAATGCTCTGGGCGCTAGACAGATGGCGCTGAGCTCTAACCAAATGATGTGGTATTCCTGCTCCTGGCGAGTCCAGGTGCCGTGGACTGAGAAATCGCACAGGGTGGCTCTCCAGCCCTCGAGCGAGGAGACTGTGGTGATGGTGGCCTGCAGAGAGGGCGGCCGAAAGGGCTTGCCTGTCCATAGGTTGCAGTCCATGGCCCACCAAGTTAGGTCCGGGTGGAGAGATGGAGGAACGTTGATCATCTCGGATTGTGAGTCCCGCTCCTGGTTCCATGAGGCCGCGAAGTGCAGCTGAATCCTTCTCATCCTTAGATTCGTGTGCGGCACGGCTAACAGGACCACCACCATTAGACCCAGGAGATGTTGGTACCACCATGCTGAGGTCCTCTCTCTACTGAGGAAATGGGCGGTGGAACTCCGAGCACGTGTCCCAAATGAGTCCCAGGAATGTCAGTCTGCGTAGGGTGCAGCTGTGACTTCTTGAGGTTGAGCGAGAAGCCCAGGTCGTGCAGTGTGTTCATAAGGGCATGGGAAGAGTGGCGAACCGCTTCCGGAGAAGTAGCCCTGACGAGCCAGTCGTCGAGGTATGGGTAGATGTGGAGGCGTTGCGCTCTGAGGAAGGCTGCCACAGCGTTCATGAGTCTGGTAAAGATCCCGGGGGCCGAGTTGAGGCCAAATGGAAGGACTTTGTATTGGAAATGGTAGCCCATGATCCTAAACGGTAGGAAAGGATGATGGGGCTGCCAAATCGGGACGTGTAGGTACGCATCCTTCAGGTCCAGGGAGCACATCCAGTCTCCCCTGTCCAATGTCTCCGCTATAAAAGCTGGCGTAACCGTCTTGAATTTTTGCAGGTATAGGGAGAGGTTGAGAGTGGAAAGGTCCAGAACAACTCAGGCCCGCCTGGTTGTTCTCCTGAATGGCGAAAATACTGGAGTAGAAGCCAAAGCCTTGCTGGGAGGCTGGGACTTCTTCCACTGCCTGGGTCTCTATGAGTGACCGGATATCCAGAAGAGTTGCTGTCCCAACCTTTGGGAGTGGAGGAGAGGAGAGGCTGGGATAGGAAGGCGGTACTCTGTGGATACTACGGAGAGGATCCAGGGGTCCGTGAAATTCTGGCTTTAGAATTGTGCATGGAGAGCAAACCTGCCCCCCCCCACTGGAGACACGTGGACCCGAATGGGCGTGTCATGACTACTTTGCCTCAGAGAGGCTGAGGGGGGGGGGGTTTAAGAGGACTGGAAAAAACCCTTACTCGTCCCCCCCCTCACCCTTTGTTGTTTGCGCCGGTTCTAACACGGCAAGCGGTCCGGCTGCCTGGATCTGCGTTCCAGGAAGCTGCGGAATGCTCCATAAGTACGACCCTTTTCCGAGAGCTGCCGAGATTGGGTGTACGATTTTGGCCTCGTCTTTGTAAGAATGGATAAAGACTTCGCCATTGTTCTTCTTGTCCAGCTCTTCGTCCGTAAAGGAGTGGAAGAGGGCCCCGCACCCCCCCCTTCCTCGAACGGCAGATCTAGAATGTGCTCCTGGACATCCGGGTTGAATTTCGTTGCCCAGAGCCAGGCTTTGAGTGGATTGTGTCCTCCCACATATTCCTCATCTTAGATGTATTCCATCCAGCTTTGCTGCTCGTCGGAATGTTTTCCAGCAGAGGGTGCCGTGCGTCGATGTCATCGAGTCGATGGTCCCTCGAAGGCCTCCGTCGAGGGTTACGTCATCGGGTTTAGAAGTAGCACGCGCGGCGCCCGTTGGCCTCAGTTCTGTTTTTCCGCAGTATGTTGCTTCGGACATTCGCACGCCTCGAGTTCTGTCAAGAAATATAATATAAACGAGAAGTAATTATGTCCTAGTCATCAACGCCGACCACGACCCCGAGATCGGATTTTAAGAAATGCAAGTCGTGCGGCTCAAAAATGTTGATCATGGACCCGCAACGCGAGTGTTTGTGGTGTCTCGGGGAAGGCCACGACATGGAGGCCTGTTCGAAGTGTCAGGCGATGACGGGGAAGGCCTTGCGAGAAAGGAGAGGAAAGCTACAGGTAGGTCGGAAGGATCGAAAAGCCTCTAGCGTCAAGTCGAGACCCCATGGGGAAAAATCTCCTCGACGCGAAAGGCATCGATCTAGATCCCAAAGCGATTCTCATCGCTCGTCGTCTTCATCGAAAAAAGTCGAAGAAACAACGCCATAGGTCTCCCTCCACCTCGTCGTCGGACGAGTCTCCGAAAATGAAATGCCCCACAAAATATTCATCTACCGAACAGTGGGAAGCATTCAGGGTCAAAATGATGGAGGTGTTTGAGAAGGCGAAGCCTCGGTCCGCGCCTTCTTCGAAAGCCGGCCGGGAGCGTCATCGCTCCGACACTCGCGCGCCCTCGAGCCCGGGTGATCGTAAAAGGAAGGATAGGGAACCTTCCAGGACGCCAAGCGATAAACGCTCGAGTCAAGTCGACTGCTCGAGGTCACCGACGCCGTCCGAGACTTATCACACCTCGAAGGGGAAACCGTCGAAAGCCGCCTCGACGCCCTCGAAGCAGACCGTCGATGGCCACTATTGTCATCGACGTCGTCGCCAAAACCCTCGGCGCCAAAGGCTCCAACCAAGCCAGGGCAGCCAGAAAAAGAGAAGTAAAAAGTTAAAAAACATGTAATTCCTTCAGAGCCTGGTACTACACCTCTTCCTCCTCCTCCTCCTCTCCCAGAAAAGGTTTTCAAGCCTGTCCCTAGGAAGAAGTTTTTCAAATCCTTGACCTCAATTTTTGAGGAACAGGAGAGATCTGAGGAGGAAAATGTACCTTTTGGATTGGAGTGTGGCACCCCAAATGTCCCAGAATGCTTGATTTCAGAGGAAAGCAGAATGAGGGATTTGGTGGAGTCTTTACACAATGCAAGTGGCATTGACAACTCTCCTGAGAATGACTTCGGTAGACCAGATCCACGAGAGCATGCCAGTCCATCTTACCGTCAGTTAATGACCAGGGTGGTAGATTACTTGGGATGGGCTAGACCACCAGCCCAATTCGTCCAGGAAGATTTAACAGAAAAATTGGACCATGGTCCCACTGAAGACCCAGTATTACCTTTTCATGTAGCCTTACAAAACGGGGTGGCCAAAAATTGGGAAACTCCCGATTCTATTCCTCCGGTAAATAAATCAATCGCATCAAAATACCGCCCAGCCAGTAGCGACCCCGGCTATCTGTCAAAACATCCAACTCCCGAGAGTTTGGTCATACAAGCAGCCACAGCTTCCAACAAACTTGCATATCCGTATATCCCTCCAGACAGGGACGATAAGCGTGTGGATGTGGATGGTTGGGCACGGAAGGTATTTTCAGCCGGGAAGGAGTCTCCCTTGCGGGGTGCGCTGGAAAATATCGGCCCTACCTTGGGCCCGATTCGATGCTTCACAAAGTTCTTGAGATCCTCTGGAGGCGACCTCTCAAAGAGCTCCCTCCACCTGGCTAGTCTGTTCTTCAGCACCTTCGAGGATAGCGAGTCACACGCCGAACATGATTGCCCACCGTGGTCTGAAGTTGGGAAGAGCCCGTTGCAGGATGAACACCTGCTGAACCCTGTAGAAGTAGACATGCACCGGGGAGCAGCGTGATGTCTGAGGACCGAGTACCTGAATGATAGAAAAGTATCCGCACGTGGAATTACATGGCCGGAGCCAAACCCAGGAGCGCTGGTGAATTCGACCCGTTCCCGTCGACGCAGAAAAGGGGACCGAGGTGTGGCAGCACATGCTCCCTGGGCCGCGCGCCTCTAAATTTAAGGGGAAGAAGGTTTTTTCTGGTGAAAAAGGTTCTGTCGGTCGTCCCTCGGAAGGGACGCACATGCAGTATGGTGGAAAGGTTACAGGACGTAAGAGTAAGGCTCACACTCTCTCCAGGCAAAAAAATCAAGCCCTCAAAATCCAGCAAAGTTGCTGGGGGTCTCTAAGGTGAAGGGAATTAGCACATTTATGAGAATTCTCCCAAACAAGACCCGAGCGCTAGGAAGATCTTCCGGACTTCCCTGATGCAGGACTGACCAAGCCGGAGCCACCTCAACATAGTGCTTGACCCCAGAAGCAAGTAAAGTCTGAAGTGGTATCTGAAAACCGCTGTGTTGCTATTTGCTGTTGACGTGAGGAGCTGAAACACTGAAGGACCGCTGAATTGAAGTTTGCCCATTGCTGTCGCTGACCTTCACATTGCAGAGAAGGAGTCCTCAGATGTCCTCCCTCTTGTACACACGACTGAGGCTCAGGCACAACAGGATCTGCAGAGCTGTACAGGAGCAGAAGCCAGCTGGAAGCATTTCTTCTTACCAGAGGTACTGTAAAATCTAAGAAAACGTACCTCGTTTTGTGTAGCCTTGCTTGCTCTCAGTTGAGACCCGTCTTGGCTACCTTGCAGAGTTGCTACAGCTTTGCCCCTCACAAGCCTCCAAGCTTGTGGCCCTTCAAGGATTACATTTTCTACAAACATTTCTAAAAACATTGTGCAAGACTTTTTACCTACCTGCAAAGAAGATCTTCAGCTCCCCTAGATATTGTGCAATTAACATTTGCTGTCCTGGCTCCCTGAGTGACTCTTCTTACCTCTGACTCAGTGCTTTATCTTTTCCCCAGGAAAGGGTTAATTTACTGAACATTGCAAGGTTTCAAAAGTACTTACCTGTTCATGAATTTGTTAACCTTTGTTTTATTCCCCTACCTAACCTTTGCACCATACTCCGTAATGCTCTAAATGTACCAGTGATAAATCAATGTCCACAGTGTCCTAGCTATTTAAGTCACCTGAGGGTGTAGGAAGTGTGTGTGCTATCCCCAATGGGCATCAACTGATTCAGAGAAACTAAGAGTGTGTTCTGAAGTAGATTTTAATTGTTACATGTTTTGCTCCCGTCTGAAGAAAACTTATCCAACTGACTGAAATAAATTAATAATTGTTTTATCAAGAAACCTTGAGTGTGTTTATTTATGAATAACTGTACTGTGAAGCTCCGTCACAACATTACTACTCACATTGACCCTTCGATATAAGCCTGGCTGCTCAGCCACACTACCAACCAGTGTAGTTCAGACTTATACCAAAAGGTTGGGTCCCTATTGCCAGGAGGTCAAGATTGTTGTAGTGCACCCAAAGGGTGCTGCATAAGGTCTTGCCTAACAGCTCACCAGGAGGGCTGTCTTAATGGTGACAGCCTAATGTCCACAGACCCCATAGACTCGAGTGGTTTGTGTGCCATGGCGCCCAACATGAGGTCCCACACCGGGTGTGGCTTCTTGATAGGCGGGTAGAGCCTGGTCAGGCCTGCCAAGTGTCTTTTAACCACCGAATTAGAGTATGAAAATACCTCCTCCTCCGAGTGCCGATAGGCTCCGATGGCCACCAGATAGTGCGGCATGTACCTACATGCACCCTTGAGTGTTCGAGGTGTGCAGAGAAGGATAGCACGTTGTCCAACATGCGGGTCAATGGATCGACCGCCTTTGATTCCGCCCAGTGACAAAACCTAGTCGGCTTGCTTTTGACTGGCGCCAGGTAGCATCACTCCTAGAGTCATGTATAATGTCTAGGTTAGCCTATGACAGCTGCAGATGCCTTAGCGTGACCTGTTCAGGAACCACGCCGGAAGGGCTAACTTCTTGACCATGCCTCCCTGCTGTGAGAATAGGTGAGCTGGGTCCAGCGGAAGGTGCACCGGGGGCTGATCCGAAAGGCTTAGAAGTTCCGAGAACCATTGCCTTGCTGGCCACCGCAGAGCTATCAGGATGATACTGAGGCGCCGGGCCTCCCGGATCTTGCATATTACCCTGTGGACCAGGGGAGTGGGAGGGAAGGCATACACGTTCATGTTGTTCCACTGGATCTGCATCACGTACCCAGAGAGCCCCAGCACTGTCCCTGCCAGGACGCAAACTGGGGGAACCTCCTGTTGGACTAGGTGGCAAAGAGATCCACCCGAGGATGACCCGATCTGTCAAAGACCCCCTGAAGGACCTGTAGGTCCAACTGCAGATCCATAGTTGTCTGCACCTAGCCTGCAGAGCCTGTCCGCCTCCAGGTTGGACTCCCCTGGGAGGTGAATTGCTGCCAAGTGCATCTTGTTCACCAGAGCCCACTCCCAAATGTTGACTGCTAGAGTGCAGAGGGGAGGCGACCTGGTGCCACCCTACTTGTTGATGTAATACATGCTGTAATACATGCTGGTCGAGTGGTCAGTTTGAATGAGTTTGTCTTGCCACTGATCGGGAGGAAGGCTTTGAGAGTGAGCAAGATGGTCATCAACTCGAGCCAATCGATATGGGCTGCCAGCTACTGGCGGGACCATACCCCATGGACACTGGCTGTCCAAGGTAGCTCCCCAGCCCTCTAGGGATGAGTCTGTGGTGATGGCAATCTGCAGAGCTGGTTGACGAAAGGGCTTGCCTATCCTTGCTGTCCGTGCTCCACCAGATTAGGGATGTTGACCAGCTCCGCCTGGGAACCCTTCTACTGACTCCATGAGCCTGTGAAGTGCAACTGCAATGACCTCATTTTGAGCCTTGTGTGCGGCACAGCCAGGAGACATGCCACCATGATGCCCAAGAGGTGTTGGTACCACCAGGCCTAGGTCACTGCTCTGCTGAGAAAATTATCCATGGTCATCTTGATGGCTGTGATCTTGTCTTCGAGGGGAAAATTCTTTGAGCTCGTATCCCAGATGAGGCACAGGAAAATTAGACCCTGCGTAGGCTCCAGCTGTGACTTCTTGAGATTGATGGAAAATCCCAACTCATGTAGTGTATTCATGAGGGCGGAGGCGGTGTTGTGGACTGTTAGGGAGAATTCTCATTTATGGCTAATTTCCCACACCTAGTGAGTCCCCCAGCAGCTTTGCTTGACTTCTGGAGTTTATTTTTTTTCCACTTGGTAAGAGCGAGAGCTTTCCCCCCACTCTTACCTGTGTTTTGCTATGTGTTTCTATCTGTTTTTGTGATTGTGGACTCTGAAGTACACCGCTTCAGTAGCCCCCTTCTTTTTGTGTGTCACACAGCACCTACAGTGCCGTGGCACAGGGTTGTCTTTGAAACTTCCCTCGACTCCATTTCTGAGGTGACTACTGTCCCCCAGAAAAGGGTGAAGTTACCATTAACTTTACTTAGTCAATCTACCACAGATCCAGTACACCCCATCTTCCATGGAGTACTGGAAAGGGTTAACTCGTATCCCTTTTTATCTGTACCTTCTAGAGCATTGTTTCGCTCTTTTAACATTTAAACTTGGCCGGTGGCCGTGGTATCTACCCTAACTTTTCTACCACGATTATATTAGATAAACGTGGTACTGTTCTTGGCTATTATATTAGCCTCGAACATAAACCCGCTTGACCAAATCGTCTGTGTTTTGGCTCCGGTTGGGTTTATTCGCCACTTCATTTTGTTAAAGTCCTTCTTGTGTTTTACTTTGCGCGGCAAACTAGGTTCGCCTTCTTTGTTCACTGTCTTTTGGTGGGCTTCTGCCCAGAAGCCCTCCTCAAGGCGCCTGGGAGTCTAGGTGGGCTGAATGTGAGGGAGGGGTGTAGTCACCCCCTGCACAGGGTATCCTGGGAAACCCAAGTCGCACTTTGTCATGATTGGCCAGGGTAGTTGTCCGGGCTGGACAGCCCCCTGCTGGGTGATTGACAGCCAGGCTGTGTAAATGGGGGGATTTTCGCATAAAAGGCAGGTCTCTTGGGCTAGAAGTCAGAGAGTCACCACTGGAACTACAAGGAACCGAAGAGAAGCAGAGAGAACGACGGCTGCTGCAACTACCCCGTCCCAGTGAAGCCCTGCTGCAGTCCTGAGCTATCTGCCCTTCAACGACTCAGAGAAGATCCAGTCCGGAGTCTTCTTCCCTTGAGCTTGGTGGGGATAACCAGCTCATCTTCTACAGCCAGAGGATCCTCTTCCGAGGTCGAAATACCTGCACACTGCTGTATTGGTCCAGATAGCCACCTGAAGAGCCTCTCCTGTTTTTAAGGAGCACACCTTTTATTCCGTGTCGCTGCTGCTGGCCTCATCCCTGTGTGGTGCAGACCCCCTTCAGACGTCGTCCTTCTCGACGAAGCTCCAGGAATCGTGGGTCTGTGGGAAACCAACAGGAACAACTGCCAGGGCACCAGCTGCACCATTGGAACAAGGTACTGTGTTCTGTTGAGGAAACTGGGTGAATCCCTTTTTCTTCATTTCCAAGGCTTGACCATGTCGTCTTCCCTCCTTATAACTTTTGCTTCCGAACATTGACAATATCAAAGTACTTTTGGCTCCGTTGAATCGTGAACTGTTAAGACCGTGTGATCTTCGGCTACTGGCCCCGGTGTCTTCCGACCCTGGCTCCGGTCCTTTGACTTTTGAACTCCTGCCTCGAGTGTTTCTTGATTCTGCCTGCGCAGTGGCACGCAAGTGGACTGTTGGGCTGGGAGACTCTGGTGCTATGCTGCCCTTCGTTTCTTCGTTTCTGCAGTGGACGTGGATCTTTTTCAATCAAGTGAGTGAGTCGGCAAGAGGAGGCACAAGTGGACTTTGGCTGCTTAACACGTGGCCACCCGGTGAAACGCTGCAGCCTAGTGCTTGGGGACTTGTTCTGGGACTTGCCTGGGAATTGGACTGGGACCGGGATTGGGGGACCAGGATTGGGGGACCAGGGGAACTGAATGCATTGCTGATCTGATCTCTCTCTCTATTGTCTCGCGGAGTCTGTTTTTTGTCTCTACTACCTGGATCCCGCCTCACACCTCCTGCGTAGAGCATTTAACCACTGGTGCTAGCGCACCCGGAAGTGGCACGCAAGTGGGCTGTTGGGCTGTTCGGCTGGCGGAGAGAGATTGCTTTACTATTCTGTTTCTGGGGTAAGAAGTGCCCCCTATTGGTCACTATGGCAACTGTGCCGCGCAACGGAATAATATGTGCTATAAAGACCCCCGGGCCTATACTGGCCGTTGAAAATACCCAGACCTCGCAGTGTGTTGGTACAGAGATAAAATCTAATATGGATGTGCAAGTACCATTTGAAACCACTCCTACGGGAGATGGACACAAAGATCAGAAATCTGTGTCCCCCCTCGTTATCACTATCCAAGAGGAGAATTTAGAGGGGGGAAAAGTGGAGGAGGATGTAAGGGCAAAAATGGATGCCATTAAACAGGAAGTGGAATTCTCCTATATGCACTCGCAAATACAAACAAAAATGGGTGCTCAATCTTTGGGGGAAGAGGACATTTCCTTTGTGCCTGCGGGCCTGTCATTTGATACCCAAATTCCAATTCACTCAAGCTTTCTGAGTATAAGAGATTCACTCAGTCAAAAGTTAACTAAGAGGACAGAAATTATGTCAGAAGAGATAAATATTGATGTATCCATGATGGGGCAGGCAGTAAGAACGGAATTGGGGAAGCGAGCCAGGCTCTCAAGGGGCCCCTCTACGCCTGTAAATGCGTCTAGAAATGGGATTGATCAAGTGCATCTATTTAATACGCTTCCTCAATCGAGTTCTACTATACCATACAGAGTATTCTCATCAAATGCTAAATTTTCGCTACCATCTGCCTCAATATTTACAAATACACAAGAGGGCTGGGGAGTGGAAGACCATGTTATAGAGGCGCAGGGGGCCCTTATATCAAAGGGGAATCTGCCGATCCCCGCTCTGGCAACTCACATTGATTCTTCCCCAATTTTAGGCGCTTCCCTCACAAGTTCCCCTATTAATGACAGAAATGCCAAATTTGAGGAATCACTGCCAGTAATATCTAGAATATTAAATCTTCTAGATAAAGGCCATGAGCTTACCCATTGGGAGAGGAGACTTGAAAAGGGTTGCTCTGGATACCCAATTAAAACTCACCAAAGTGGAAGGCTTTCTCATGGGCAAACATGATAGGATGGTAACCTCAAACAAGATAGATACCACACAAATTCCTAAAACAACTAACTCACAGGGATCTCAAACCTTGGCTGGTGGAAAGGACGCTTCGAGCTATGCCAGTATGATACCTGTGGGGACTGCAATGAATCTATCAAAGGAGAAAAAAAAAATGATGAGAAATATTAACAGAAACCAGATTCAGAGGGGGGAAAAAGGATCATGGAGCTCCTGAAAATCTCACCATTAGAAAAGGGCATGTTAGAGCTACCAGGTAAACTTGCACCTGTAATGCCTTTGAGACCGGTAAGGGCCGTCCAGGATGAGGACCCCATTCTCACTTTTGCCCCCGACAGCTCTTCAGTTCTGATAAAACTGATGGAATCTACTGATGGTGCAGGGGTCAGAGACGAGGATATAAAAAAGCAAAAGGAGGAGGGGAGTCCGATAGGAAACGGCTTCTTCCTGTCAAGGAAACAGAAACAACTGGCTTTAAAGGCAAAAAAAAGGCTGATGAAAAAGGGACTGACCTCCTCAAAGCCAGAAACTTTTTAGAAAGAACCCAAGGCACCCTCAAATGAAGTTGCACTATCCGATCTAAGACAACTCAACAAGGAAAGTAGGATGGCCTTGCAATTAAATGGTGCTGATACCTTAAAATCTATCAAAGAAAACAAAAAAAAAGAAAAAAAAAATCAGGGAATCAACGCAAATGGGAAAAATCTGAAAAAAATGGGGAAAATAAAAATGAGCCAGAGGGAAGATATTAGACCAAATGCAAATGGTAAGCCAGAAGGAACTGAGAATGAGAAAGTACACCCTCCATAAATGGATGGGGAAAATAAAGAGATAAAACAGTCACAACTTTCTAACTTTTACAAGGTTTTGGAGAAGTCGACATTCCGGCAGGTACTACCACAAGATAATCTCCAACTTCCTGGTCGAACATCCTACGACCTCAGCAGAATCTAATAGATTAGGTTTTTCTTCTCTACCTCCAGCTCCATCCTTAGCACCCACCCCAATGGAGACCGCAAAGACCCCTGGGGTGGATGCAATTGAGGCGAAAATGAACTCCGATTCTGGAATCTCCCTATTAGAGGGAACTGTGAATGAGTGCCCAAAGCTATCCCTGAAGGAAATCCAACAACCCCGGCCTGGGTTTGAAGGGGTAATTGCGAATCTCACTGACACCATAAAAAAGATCATGATGGACCTCCTTCCTGACCTATCATGGTTGGGTAATAAGAATCGGAGGGGGGGGGGGGCACGAGATAAAAGAAAGTCTACCTCGGGTTATGAATGAGATACCCACCTCTTCCTTACTCAGGGGAGGGGGGACACAGTGGGAGCAAGCTGAAGGATATCCAATACAAGTGCCGGTTGGACAAGGACACTTTTATCCCAATAGTCCACAGGATATGAGGAATCCTACACAATATGAACCGTCTAGACCCTAAACATGTGTGAAGGATAGTGATCTAAGGAATATAATGTGGCAAAACATCTCATTCCCGGAATATCCAAGTATCCTTCTTTACAATGTGTGTGACATTGTAGGCCCATCCTCGCTGAATAGACCTCGTATTTTGTCATTATTTAATGAGGTCCCTCGAGTTAGGATTATTGGTTCAGCAGATATTTGTTTGGTGGATTTTATCCATCCCTCTCGCTATGACCATGTCCGTATTGTTCCAAACTCACAAAAGATTTTTGAAATGATTATTCAGGAGACAGAACAATTCAATAGAATGGGTTACGATATCCTGATTTTCAGTAATGGTTGGGAGAAAGGAAATGTCCAGGAAATGGAAAAAGTAAATTCTAATCTTTGTAGGGATGAGTCAGATATACGAAAAGAAAATACTCCGACTCTCAATGGAGGGGAGGGGCAGGATTTGGCTTGGTTAGCCCAAACACTTAGAGAATCAATATCTGAAATGCAAAAAATGAAACAAAAGCTTTAATGTTACTAAAGTAGTGGACCATTGGAAATTCCTTTCATGGAACTCCAGGGGCCACTCGAATCTGATGAATTCTGGGGTTCTATGTGCAAAACTTAAATAATTTGATCTTTTTTGTATACAGGAAACGTGGCTGACTGCCCCGATACAACTTGATGGTTTCACATGTATACATCTCTTAGCTAAAGTGGGATTACGTGGAAGACCCGCTGGAGGTTTGCTCGTTGCAGCCAAACTTGAGCTAGGCACACGTATTCTAGAATTAACTGAACTAATGAATTTTGCACTTGCTGTTGTAGTGGAATATGGAAGGGATTCGCACTTTGAATTGATGTTAGTTCTGAATATTTACTGGAACTCACAAGTACCATTGGGCAATGCTGTTTCGCACTTTAACAATTGTTTATCCGTCATGTTGCTCAAATATAGAGGAATTGATATCATAATTTCGGGTGATTTTAATTCTGAAATCAAATTGGTCAAGGGATCGGGAAAAAGATGGGCGTATCAGTATTAAGGTCTACGTTGAATGCGGATAAGGTGGGGGGTGGCTTCTTGCGCCATTAAGCAAAAGTCAATTAACGGTGAAATTTGGAGGAACTTGTTTGACTACTGGGGTTTCGACCATGTTAATGGTCTATTCAATTAATCTAAGTATGAGCATACTTGGTCGAACGGCTTTTATAAATCACATATTAACCATATCTTCATGTCAAAATCTTTCAGTAATATGTTCAGAATTCCACATAACTGACACAAATATGAGTGACCACAGATTCTTGGAAATCAAAATGGTATTAAATGAAAGAATCCCGAAACGAAGCATAATACAGATACACTCGATAGTGTCATGCGGTGGAAATCGCATAATTTGGCACGAAGGAAATGTTGATAAACTCAACACAGTCTTCGTCCAAGACTATGACAGAATGTCTCTGTCAATTCAAATCCAGTGCTATTCGGTCTTGAATTTCACTGAGCATATTAAAAACTTGATAGGGAGATCAGTTAAACCAAGTAAACATGGCACTCTGAAACCCATCCACATATACACGTACGACCCTTTGGTAAGACAAAAAAAAATCTTGCAAATCGTCAAATTAGATCTATTTTGAAAACCAATTTGACTGAGACCGAAAAAAAGAGAAATCCTACAAATTAAACAAACCAAAAAAAACTGGTTGAAAAATCATAAGTGTGTCCTGCAAAATAATGATAATATCGATATGCTAGCAGCTCTAAAGGGGACTTCGGGTCGTGAATTTTGGGGGCTAATAAACGCACTTGAAAAAAGACAGGCTGTATTTCAATCGGCTAATGTACAGACGGATATCTGGGGAAAACACTTTGAAATCCTCTAAAAAGCCAAAATGGCTATGACGCATGAACTTTTGCTCATAAAAAAGGGGTTGTGGGGTTTCGATTTCTCGATTGAGAATATTGAATCCGAGATCAAAAGGGCAAATAATTCAAGAGCGGCCAGCCCGAATGGGCTGACAAATAATACCCTGAAGAAAACTCCGGAATATTGGGCAAGATCGCTATTTATCTTTTTCAATTCCATTAAACAGTCCAAGACAATTCCACAGTCCTGGAGGATATCATATGTTGTGCCCATATATAAAAAGGGGGATAGAACTTGCTTGACAAATTACTGTCCGATTTCAATTATGGACGCCGATTCCAAGATCTTTGCAGGGTTAGTACTGCAGAGAATGGAGGAATGGGTGGACCACAATAACATCTCCCCCCCCCAGCAGTTCGGTTTTCGCAAAGGGATGGGAACTGAAATAGGAGGACTGATTATTTGTTTGCTCCTTGAAAAGGCATGTAAAAAAAACGCATCCCCTATATATTTGGCATCAGTAGATCTGTCGCTTGCCTTTGATAAATTGGATAGGGTGAGACTTTGGACAAAACTAGCCAAAATGGGGCTGCCGTTTCATCTATTGACAGTCCTCATTAATCTCCATGAAGATTCGGCAATTCAGGTGGGATTAAACATGTCTGGCGATCTTTCCGAAATAATCCAAACTAATAATGGTCTTAGACAAGGGAGTTTATTCGCCCCTACTCTCTTCAATCTCTACACTACTGATGCTAATGTCCCCCTTACAACCTTTTATTTGGTTTCTCCAAAGATAGAGGGTACTAAAATATGCTGGAACGCCTATGCTGATGACCTGCTTTTGGTCGATAATACCCCTGTGGGTTTACAGCGAAAACTTATGGCACTATCAATATACGCGCAAGAAAATGCATTGGTGATAAATGAAAAGAAGTCTGTTATTTCTTTAACCACCAGGAAGAGAATTGCAAAATACAAATGGCGAATAAATACATTTCGAAGGGATTGTGTCCTCCAACGTATTCCTTATATTTGATAATACGTTTCCAGCTTGCTGGCCTCGGAAATTTTTTCTGTAGAGGGCGCTGCGCGTCGACGTCCGCCGAGTCGATGTCCTTCGACGGCCACCGTATCGGCGCTGACGTCACGATGCCCATAAATAGTCACGCATTGCGTCCGTTGCTCAGTTCTGTTTTTCCGCGCTTTGTGGGGCCTCGGAACGTTGTTGCTCAGTTCAGTCAGGAAAACTAACTATTTCTACTCGAATATTCCTTATCGTTCTCGATGGCTTCTTCATCAGAACCGACGCCGCTATCCGGCTTCAAGAAATGTCGAGACTGCGGTAAAAAAAATGTCAAAAACGGATCCACACAGGATCTGCTTATGGTGCTTGGGATCCGAGCACCATTGTTCGGAGTGTGAGGACTGCATGTCCATGACGGAGAAAGCCTTGAAGGAACGCAAGGGGAAGCTCGAGAGAGGTAAGTCAGCCAAAACCTCCTTGAAGTTTCGTCGGCTGAGTCGAGGCATTCGTCTCCTTGCCGTCGAAAACATTCCCATTCTAGATCTCGAAGTAGCTCCCACCATTCGTCGAGATCAAGACACTCAAAAAAGAGTCGAAGGTCCCATTACTCGTCGTCTTCTGTGTCCCCAGAAAGGGGCTCCTGTCCCACTAAACACAGTTCTCAAGCTGAGTGGGAGGAATTCAGAAAGAAAATGTTAAGCGTCTTCGAGAACGCGGCCTCGACCCCCCTCGAAGACAGCGGAGGGCGATACCCCGGGTGAAAAACCCAAAAAATCAAAACGCCGCGAGTCGCAGCACCCGGCGAAACATTCCACCCGAGAGGGCCATGAGCCATCGGGTGAGAGGGCCATGAGCCATCGGGTAAGAAGGCGCCATCTTGGACGCCGTCGTCGAAGATTCCTTCGATGCACGGATCGGCGCCATCAACGCCGTTGTCGAAGGGTTCCTCGACGCATCGGTCGATCGACTCGACGTCGACGCTGATGAGAGGACCAAGGCCACTCCACAGCCAACGGTGATTTCAGGGGCCTCCGGCACAACGCCAAGACCGTCGTCGATGCCCTCGAGTAGGATCCTGATCCTCTCGAGTTCTTCGAGACCCCTTCCAGTTTTCGACGCCTTCGAAGCCTGTTACATCGGCATCGACAACATCGACGTTTTCTCGTCCAATAACGAGTTTGGCTCCTTCTGCCTTAGAGCTGGGTTTTACTCCATTTCAGAGGTCAGAGTACCCTGGACTTTCTTCAATTCATGAAGAGGGGGAAGATTATGACCAGGAAACATTCGGGTTACAGAGGACCACACTGCCTATTGCAGAGGATTTCACCTCTGAGGAAAGAAGGCTGAAGGACCTACAGGAGTCACTACATGAGGCAAGTGGGCTGGACACTTCCCCAGAAGTGGAATTTGTTAAGCCGGACCCAGGGGAACATGCCGAAACACCCTATAGAACCCTGATGGCAAGAATTATTGAATTTATGGGTTGGTCTGCGCCTTCACCTGTTTTTCAACAGGATGACCTAACAGATATATTAGACAAAGGCCCACAGGAGGACCCGGTGGCCCCCTTCCATGCAGCCTTACAAAGGAAAATTGCATCTAATTGGGAAACTCCCGAAGTTATCCCTGCAGTCAATAAAAGATTGTCAACCAAGTATAGGGTAGCGGCTGCTGACCTTGAATACTTATCAAACAACCCGACTCCAGAGAGCCTGGTGGTTCAAGCGGCAACTTCATCTAGCAGTAGGACCGCTTACCCTACTGTCCCACAGGATAGAGCTGACAAGAGGTACGACTCTATGGCGAAGAAAATTTCTCTGCCTGTAGTATGGCGTTGAAGTCCATCAACGCCACCTGTATGCTCACCAGGTTCAGTCACACACTGGGAGTGTGCTTCATCAGCGGCTGAATGCATACCCGAAGGAGAGGAAAAGGAAGTCTTCCTTAACATTATTAAAGATGGCAAGGATGCCATGTGTGAGTCAGTTCAAACTGGCATCGATTCCGCTGACAGTATCAGCAGGGCCATGGCGGCAAGTACAACAATCCGCAGGCATGCGTGGTTGCGAAAGTCGGGCTTTGCTCCAGATGTACAGGCCAGACTTTTGAATATGCCCTTTGACGGCTCTTCATTATTCGGGAAAAAGGCTGATGACAGTCTGGAAAAGTTACAGACTTCTAAAGCAGCAGCAAAATCTTTAGGGGCTGCTATCCGCCAACCTTCTTTTCGCCCCTCAGGAACCTCTGGAAGAGGAAAGTCCTTTCGCTATTATTCCGCATTCGGGAAAGGCAGAGGACAGCCGGCTCAAAGAGGCCAAAGGAGATCCACCCGAGGTGGAGGGGTCAAAAGTACTAAGGCCGCAGCAGCAGGTGCCTCTTTACACTCGGCATCTGCATCAGCCGCCCCCAAACCACTCTGAGGCCTTTCCACACAATACACCTGTAGGGGGCAGGTTAACTCACCATCTGACAGAATGGCAGGCTATAACGTCAGATGCTTGGGCATTGGAAACTGTTGCCCAAGGTTACTGCCTACCCTTTCTACACATTCCTCAGTCATCCACCGGGGAACAGTTCTCTAAAAGTTCCAGATCCGCTCCTCTTGCAGGAAATTATAGACCTGCTAGAGAAAGGTGCCATAGAACCGGTACCTGTAGCGGACAAGAACAAGGGCTGGTACTCCCCCTACTTTCTCATACCAAAGAAGGACGGAGGACTGAGGCCCATCCTGGACTTATGAGAATTGAACAAGTTCCTCAGGAAGGACAACTTCAAGATGGTAACTCTCTCTCAGATCCTTCAGGCCCTCCAGCTCCAGGACTGGCTGGTATCTCTGGACCTTCAGGATGCTTATTTCCATGTGCCAATCCATCTCAAACACAGGAAATACCCGAGGTTGGCAATTGGCGACTCATTATCAATTTCGAGTTCTGCCATTTGGGCTGATCTCCGCCCCGAAGGTCTTCACCAAGCTGATGTCGGTAGTGGCGGCTAGTCTAAGGAGGGAAGGGATCCAAGTCTACCCCTACCTGGACGACTGGCTGATCAGGGCTGTATCTTCGGAACAGGCCCAGGCCCAGCTAGATTATGTCTGCCACTTCCTTCACAGACTGGGCTTCTCCCTCAATTTAAAGAAGTCACAGATGATACCATCACAGAGACTCCAGTTCATTGGAGCGGTCCTGGACACTTCCCTGGGAAAAGCCTCGCCAGCAGAGGTGAGGGCTCAAGATATTCTACAGATGGTCACCAAGTTTCAAAATGCCCAACGTCTCCCAGCCTTCGACTTTTTGAGGTTGCTAGGCCTCATGGCATCCTGCATCTTCCTTGTGCCAGAGGCTCGCCTGAGAATGAGATCTCTTAAGTGGGCACTGAAGTCAGTGGTTGCAATTCTCAGGGAGAATGACAGATCTCCTCCGGATTACGGACAAGGTAGCCCGCGACCTTCAATGGTGGGCCTATCCAGAGAACATCTTGAAAGGAGAACTGTTTTGGCAACCGTGGCCGGAGATAACAGTAGTCACAGACGCCTCACTCACAGGGTGGGGAGCCCATGCCAACGATTTGACCATCAGCGGTCGTTGGTCTCCATCAGAGTCCAGACTACACATCAACTTATTAGAGCTGAGAGCAATCAGACTAGCACTGAAAGCTTTCCTGCCATCAGCACAGGGGAGAAATGCCCTGATAATGACGGACCACACGGTGGCCATGCTCTACCTCAACAAAAGAGGAGGCGTAGGATCACTGCCACTGTGCAGAGAGGCGATGCAGCTCTGGTATTGGGAAATCCAAGAAGGAATCTCTCTATCGGCTGTCCACCTAGCCGAAGAGAAGAACTTGACAGCGGACGCTCTGAGCAGGCAGAGCACAGTCTCCCACGAGTGGGAGCTAGCTCAGGAAGTCCTTCAAGAGATCTTCACCCTTTGGGGAACCCCTCAGGTGGATCTGTTAGCCACAAGCAACAACAAGAAGAGCGATCTGTTCTGTTCAAGGGAATTTCCCTCGAGAGGAGCTCTAGGAGATGCGTTCGTAGTGGACTGCGAGTTTCCACTCCTTTACGCGTTCCCTCCAGTCCCTGTTATTCCTCAAATGATCAGGAGGTTGAGAAGATTCCGGAAAACCATGATCCTAATTTCCCCAGATTGGGCCAGGAGAACGTGGTACCCGGACCTTCTAGATATGTCCATCTGTCTTCCAATCCGTCTTCCACTCAAAGACAATCTTCTCTCGTAGAAGGGAGGTCAGGTTCTCCATCCAGACACCAGAACCCTCAACCTTCACGCTTGGCTTCTGAAAGGTTGAGGTACAAGGAGTGGGATCTCCCTGATGACGTCATGGAGGTGTTGCTTTCGGCCAGAAGACCGGCAACAAAGTCTTTATACCGCTGCCGTTGGAACACATTTTGCAGCTGGTGTAGGGAAGAGAATATCGACCCTTTTTCATGTGGTACACCAACGGTGTTATCGTTTCTACTTGGCAAACTCAGGCCTTCAAGTGGGCACTGTAAAAGGCTATCTCGCAGCGCTTTCTATCTTCAAGCGCACTGCGGAGGAACCATCGTATTTCAAACTTCCTCTAGTGGTACAATTTCTCAAGGGACTAACTAATGTTTACCCTCCAGAACCATTCCAGGTTCCCTTATGGGACTTAAATTTAGTCTTAAACTTCTTAATGGACACTCTATTCGAACCACTTCCCTCTTGCGCGCTGAGATTTCTCACGCTTAAAACTGTCCTATTGGTAGCACTAACATCTGCTAGGAGGGTGAGCGAGCTACAAGCTCTCTCCTGTAAACCCCCACATACAATCTTCCACAAGGACAAAGTTGTCCTACAGGTGAAGCCTAATTTCCTCCCAAAGGTGATTTCTGAATTTCATATTACTCAGAAAACTACCTTGCCTTCGTTTTACCCTCCTCCCCATCCGGGGAAAGAGGAGGAAAGGCTACATAGGCTGGACCCTAGGCGAGCTCTCAGCTTTTACATCAGCAGAATGGCTAGGATCAGGCAAGCAGACAACTGTTTGTAGGATACTCAGGTCACAAGTTGGGACTACCCATAACAAAACAAACCATCTCCAGGTGGATTATTTTGGACATCCTGGAATGTTATAGACTAGCAGGGAAAGAGCCACCCCAAAATCTCAGGGCTCAACCAACCAGGGGTATCGCAGCCTCTTCGGCTCTCCAAAGAGGGGTACCGGTCCGGGACATATGTTGCGGCTGCCTATTGGTCGTCCGCACATACATTCACAAAATTTTACAATCTGGATTCCTCCACTGCTCAAGAGACCAGATTTGGCAAGGCTGTATTACATTCGGTCCATCCCTAAAGGGATGCATAACACTCACTCCTGCCTCCAATTAGATGCCACTGCTATGGGAGTCTATCAAAGGTAAGGAATACGTCGGAGGACACAATCCCTTCGAAGAACAAGTTACTTTTTACCTGGTAACGTTCTTTCGACGGGATGTTCCTCCGACGTATTCCTTATCGCCCCTCCCAACCATCCCCGCAGTGATAACTTCCCTTGTGGTTGCAGCTTACGCTCCTTCAAGGTCAATAACCAATTCAGGCATGACTTTTCTTATGCTACAAAACGGAACTGAGCAACGGACGCAGCGCGTGACTATTTATGGGCATGGTGACGTCGGCGCCGATACGGTGGCCGTTTAAGGACATCGACGCGCAGCGCCCTCTACAGAAAAAATTTCCGAGGCCAGCAAGCTGGAAACGTATTATCAAAGATAAGGAATATGTCGGAGGAACATCCCGTCGAAAGAATGTTACCAGGTAAGAAGTAACTTGTTCGTCTTTTAGTAAAAGTAAGATCACTGTGCTATTTGGGATTCCCTATATTTGGGAGTATTTCGATACATTCTTACTGGAATTTCTATTTGGAGAAAACAGATAAACTCATTATCCAAATGAGGAAGATCTCTGGCAAATACTGTACATTCTCAATCACTCCCCTGATTAGGTTCTATAATTTGAAAGTTGTACCAAAACTAACATACGGCCTGGACATTTTACCGTGTGAAACATCTCGTTTGGTACAAAAAATGGAATCTAAGATCTGGTGGAAAACTATTTTTTACCTGCCCCAGAGTGTTCCTATATCCGCAATTCGCTATGAATTAGGCCTTATCTCACTAAATATGAGAGTGAAATGGAACAAATTGGCCCTATATCGGAACCTAATGGTATAAAACAACTCCCTTTACGCACTACTGGGAGATAGACTGAGAAGGGGAATTAGTGAATCAGCATGGATGCTGAAACTACAGAAAGATTGTGTAGATCTCCTCAATACCATCGATGTTTCACATGAAATGCTATTTGTTAATCCAATAGGCGTGAAAAAACGGCTGCAATGGTCTGACTGGCCCACCACCACCGAAAAGGTGGCTGCCTCCAAGATCTATAAACAACTGGTCGCAGAGGGGAAAAAGCTAGGTATGTTGGAGTCCTATCTGACCAAATTTCTAAAAGAAACGATATCTGTAAAGCAATGGACTAATATATACTGTGTATTATCTGTGATGATTTTTATATTTGGGATAATGCTGCAATTGTTTCTTTTTTTAATACTGTGAAAATGTTACTTTAAATTTTGTAAAGGTTTAATCTGTATAAACCGGATACAAGTAAAAAAAAAAAAAAAAGATTCTGCCTGCCTAACCAAAATATTGCCTGTGATTTTTGCCTCCAACTCCCTCTGGGTAACTCAGGTGCTAAGTGTGTTTTTGCCCCGGTAGCATTTAATGTCACGGATACGCGTTTGTTTAGTAGACCGAACTGTCAAAAAGTGATGGCAATTGTATCCGCAGTAATGTGTTTTTGTGCCCAACACCGGTTCATTCCACCACAGGGTACTTACCTTCAGCCTTACTGTACAAAGTGAATTGGTTAGTTATAGTATATTTAACGTGTGGTTTTTATTGAAGTTTAATAGAAGTGTTGTGTTTATAACGAATAGTTTAAAATAAATGTACTTCTATTTTTCTACCTGAAACCTTGAGTCAGTGTTTCCTTGAGTCACAGCAATTGTGGTCCCTTTGTGTAATCTCTGCTACTGCTCATATACTCTTGAGATAAGCCTGGCTGCTCCGCCACTGCTACCACTATGACATAGTAGTACAGGCTTGTATAAAAGGTAAAACTTGTATCACCACCTGTAGTCTTAATTGTGTGTAGTGGTCCCTAAGGGCACTGCACAGGATTCTGCCTAACATGGACTGCCTCCGTAGACCTTGCCCTGCAAACCAAGTCGTCTAGGTATGGATAGACGTGGAGACCAGGGGCCCCGAGTAGGGCTGCCACCGCGTTCAGTCTTGTAAAGACGCTGTGAGAGCTGAATTGAGGCCAAAGGGTAGAACCTTGTATTCGAAATGAAAGCCCACGATACTGAACCTCAGAAAGGGCCGATGGCGCTGCCATATAGAGACGTGTAGGTACGCATCCTTCAGATCCAGGGAGAACATCCATTCGTGCACAATGTCTCCGCTATAAGCGCTTGGGTAACCATCTTGAACTTTTTAAAAGGAAGGGAAAGGTTAAAAGGTGGAAAGTTCCAACCAAACTCTCAAGCCCACCTGGTTCTTCTTGTGTATGGTGAAAATCCATGAATAGAAGCCCAGACCCCGCTGGGAGGCTGGGACTTTCTCCATTGCCTGACTCTCTACGAGCAAGTGAATTTCCGGCAACAAAGTGGCTGTTCCAATATGTGGGAGCGGAGGTGAGAGAAGGAGGGATAGGTAGGCGGAAGCCCATGGACACTATGGAGAGGATCCAGGGGTCCGCAAATCTTGCATGCCAGGGTTGGGAGTGAAGGTCAAGCCTGCCCCCACTGGAGACTCGTGGATCTGGATAGCTGTGTTATGCCTTTTTGCCCTCTAAGGCTGAGGCAGCCACTGCTATAACTATGCCAACAGCCTATACCTCAGAATGCCGAATTATCTGTTGAAGAAACTGCAACATATACAGACCGCAGTGGCCAGACTTCTCCTCAAACTCTCACGAAGGGCCCACATCACTCCTGCGCTAAAGATGCTACTCTGGCTGCAAGTCAAATAATGTATACATTCAAAACAATGTGCATAACAGCAATCCATGGCCAAGGAGCTGAATTCTTACAAAAGAAAACCATTTACCAGCTGACCAGAACACTAAAATTCAGCAACATCTGCCTGGAACCTAAACCATACACAAGGAAAACACTGGACTCCCAACAACCGTACTGGATCAGCATTCTCCTGCCTATTGGCAAAAATATGGAACTCCCTCCCGAAATACGAAATATGAACTAAAATTTAGAAAACTCCTAAAAACCTGCCTTTTCTCCTGGGGAGGGGGGGGAGAGAACAGGACCACCCTCATGTGTAACATCAGGAGAGTCCATAATGGTGATGTTAGGGTAAGCCTGATGATAGGTAAGATTATATGGAGTACCCTTTGGGTGCACTACAACAACCCTGACCTCCTGGCAATAAGAACCCAACCTTTGTAATAAGTTGGTACTACACAGGTTGGTAGCGTGTTGAGCAGCCAGGCTCATCTCAAGAGGGGTCAATGTGAGCTGTGGAGGAGTTGCAGAGATTCACAGTGACAAGTATGGAACAAGTTACTTACCTGTAACTGTTGTTCTCCAGCATGGTTCTGGCATGGATTCACATGCCCATGAATATTCCCCGTCAGGCTGGGAATCCTCGGTAAAGAAAAAAAAATCAGTTTACGTTTCACTTCTGAACTGTCTTTCTCTAACAACCAATCCCTGGTGTCTGGGTCATACTGCCCCCAGCCAATGACAGCCCTCTACCTAATCCCCTCCTCTGGCAGCCATCTTCAGATTTAGTAGTACGTAAAGTGGCAGTAGGACCAAGAGAAGAACCGCAGAGGGGTAGGCGGGAGGGTTCGCATGCGATTCCATGCCAGATCCATACTGGAGAACAACAGTTACAGGTAAGTTACTTGTTCCTTCTCCAGCATGGGGTCTGGCATGGATTCACATGCTCATGAATAAAGAATACATAGCAGTACACACATGCACAACTACGGGAGGTGGCAAGGCTCAACATTAAGCATCTCTTAACTCCTCACCATGCTCACCTTCAAGCTAACAGGTTGTGTAGCACTGCTTGGCCGACTCCGGACTCCTCCCTGGAATCCCTGTCGATGCAGTAGAACTTCGTGAAGGTGTGCGTCGACCTCAACGTAGCAGCCTTGCAGATGTCCAGCAGGGGCAAACCGGACAGGAACGCTGTAGTTGCAGCGATCGCTCTGGTCGAACGGGCTCTGGAACGGCCAGGTAACTGTCGGTTTGCCAACTGGTGACAATGGGTGATGCAATGGGTGATGCAGCCGGAGAGCCAATTGGAAATGTAAGCCTTGGAGAGGGCCTTCCCTTGGTTCACAGGGCCAAAATTCTCAAAAAAACAGTTGTGACGTCTTCCGAAAACTCTTTGTGCGGTCCACGTAGAACTTCAGTGCTCTAGCCACATCCTGCGAATGGAAAGTCCTCTCAGTCGGCGACGAAGGCGTCGGGAAGAAAACAGGTAATACCAAGGGCTCATTGAGATGAAAGTCCGACGGCACCTTAGACATGAAGGGGGGTGCTTCCGTGGAATGTCAAATAAGGTGGCTTACAAGAGAGGGCCTGGATCTCTCCCACTCGTCGTGCAGAGGTGATGGCCACAAAAAATGACGTTTTACACAACAAGAATTTCAGCAGTGTCGAATGCATAGGCTCGAACGGGGGACTCATGAGCACCACAATGAGCTCCCACGCCGGGGCCGGAGCCTTCACCGGCGGGAACGAACGGAAAGTCCTTTGATGAACTCCTTGACCAGGCGGTGCGACCACAACTACGACCGTCCTGGAGTTTTGGTGTAGCGGGTGATAGCAGCTAGATAAACCTTGATGGAAGCCTGTGCCAGCCCTGCCTTGGCCAGAAACAGCAAATACGGCAGCACCTGTGGAGCTGTAATCCGTAGAGGGTCAATCCTCTGTACACGGCACCAGACTGCGAACCTCTTCCACTTGTGCCTGTAGCATTTCAGTGTAGACAAAGCCCGGGCAAGCACCTCCTTGCAGTCCACCGGGATATCTTATCTTCCAAACTCTAGCGCTGCAGGAGCCAGGCCTGCAAGTTCAGCGACCCTGCGTCGTGAGGCAGAATCACGCCTCCTTCTCTGGTGAGAACATCTGCGACCACCGGAAGTTTGACGGGAGGGGACGCTGACAAGTCCAGAAGGTCCGGGTACCATATCTCTCTCGGACATGCCGGTGCGATGAGGATCATCCTACACTGGGACCATCTGAGCTGATTGACTAGTCGCAGATGCAACGGCAACCGAGGGAACGCATACAGAAACAGGCCATCCCAGGGGAATGTGAATGCGTCCCCCCATGCTCCCCGGCTGGCGATCCTCTAGCACTTGGTGTTCGTCGACGTCGCAAACAGATCGATGTGGGGATTGCCCCATTGTCGGAACAGAAGATCCACTTGGACCTGCCAAAGCTCCCACTCGTGGCATGCGCGCAGTTCCCTGCTGAGGGAATCCGCAATGGTGTTCTTCACTCCTGCCAGATGAAACGGGACGAGGAACATCCCCAGGGCAACGGCCCAGTGCCATAGATCCTGCGCCTGTCTGGAGAGTGCCGAGGATCTGGTGCCCTCCTGCTTCCGGATGTAGAACATTGGGGTGGTGTTGTCCGTGAAGACCCGTATCACTTTGCCCTTGAGGGACAGAAGGAAAGACTTGAGGGCCCAAAAGACTGCCCGTAGCTCCAGTACGTTGATATGCAAAGACTTCTCCTCCGGTAGCCAGAGGCCTCTTGCATGGAGACATCCGTGTGTGCGCCCCATCCCTCCATGGAGGCGTCAGTCGTGACCGTCTCTTGATGATGTGGGGTCTGGAAGTCTGCGCCCACCGACAGATGCGTGTGGACTCCCAACAACCCTATCGCTCGACGGAAATTCTCGCCGAGAGAGATCTGTCCTCGAAGCTTCCTGAATCCAATGGGCATCAAGGAACTCTTGCAATGGCCGCATACGCAGCCTGCACAGCCGGATGAGGTATATGCATGATGACATGCCAAGAAGGGACTTGATGGACCTCAACCATGCGATCTTCAGAGTCAACAGCCGTTGTACCTTGCCCAGGATGGCCGATATCCTCTCCGACAGACGCCAGGCATGCCACTGTCGAGTCGAGACCGCAGAAACTGTGATGGCACCAAGCAAGATTTCACATATTTCACAGAGAACTGCAGCTCTGTCAGCAGCTGGACGGTTTCAGTCATGTGTGCAATGGCGATTTCCCTCGATTTCTCTCGGATGTGCCAGTCGTAGGGGTAAACGTGGAACACTTGGAGACGCAGCTGTGCCGCCACTGGTGCCAGGTACTTGGTGAAAACCATTGGCACCGAATTCAATCCGAAGGGCAGGGCCTTGAACTAGTAATGTTGCCCTTGAACCACGAAGCGCAGAAACTTGCGGTGACCCTTGTGAATGGGGATGTGAAATTAGGCATTCTCCAAGCCCAGCGACGATAGGAAATCCCTTTCTTCCAGCTGTCCTAGCACATGCTGAAGGGTGACCATGCGAAACTTCTGGGATCTGATGTACTTCAGACGGCAGGGGTCCAGGGCGGGCCAACAATCGCCAGTAGTCTTCTTGACGAGGAAGTACCAAGAGTACACTCCGGAGCCTCTTTGGAACAAGCTCCATCGCATCCTTCAGCATGGCCCGCACCTCCAGCAAAAGCTGAGGAATGTGGTTTTCCTGCCTGGCCACGGGTGATATGCGAGGACATTTTCGTTGGAATTCCAGGGTGTGTCCATGGGCCAGAGCGTCCAGCACCCAACGGTCGGTGGAGATGGTCTTCCACACGCTGACGAAGTTCGCCAACCAGGGTGCGCGGGGGAGGGTCTGACATCACGGCCGGTTCAATCTTGCTTCGTCACGGAGGCGCCGGCTTGGCGATGGCATCGTCCTCCTCTGGACTTGCTGCGGCCCCTGTATGCCTCCTGTGCTGAAGAGCAGGACGGTGGACAGTAGGACAATGAGCCTTCGCCGAAACCCTTGAAGGAACCTTTACCTCTGAAAGGACGGGCGTCGCTCCTGAAGCGTGCCCAAGGCACGAGCCGCCTCGGTAACAGCCTTGATGGTCTGAAGGGACTCTCCCACGGTTTTTCCGAACAAGTTATCCCTGTCAAAGGGCATGTCCAATACCCTGGAGTGCACCTAATGGCGAAAGTTTGTGTCCTTAAACCATCCTCGCCGATGAAGGCAAACACTGTTGCCCATTTGGCGGAATCCTGTATCTGCAATGTCCGTGGTCACTGTAATGGCATCGGGCCACCTCGCCCTCCTGCAGGATCTACAATGCTTCCGCTCTCGTCATCGGCAAGAAGTCCAGGAGGGGAGCGATCTTAAACCAGAGCTCCCTGGTCGTCGCAGCCGATGTGATGACTCGCCGTCCCATGGAGTCCAACTTCTTCCCCTCGCTGTCTGAAGGGTAGGGGGGTAGGGTGGTGGGAGGGGTCATTGACGCAGCAGAGCCAGAAGATTCCTTCCTCACCGCCGAGACTACCGAATCCGGGGGAAGGCTGGGACCTTAAACACTTGGGACGTCAGCCTGTACTTTTTCTACCGGTCTCTCTTCGCCAGGGCCAAGGACAGGTTCTTCATAAGGGACAGCCCCTCGTCCCAAATGTTGTCCAACAGAGATCAACAGCACGGTCTTCCTCTTTGCCTCAGGGCGTTGGTACAGAAACCCCTCTTTTCCTCGGGGGTCAGCTGAAACAGGTCCGAGGCCCTAGAGATCATGGCATGGAATGAGCGGTGAGGCTCTGGGCGGCGGAGAAGGGAGGTCGCCTAACCTGCCGTCGTCCGTTGTTGCGATGTCCGTAACCTCCCTCGGTGGGGGCGACGGGTGAAAAGGCAGTGGAGGGTGCCCCTTCTTGGTAGGAGACGCACCGGATGGCCCTTCTGTCGGTGGAAGGGGCATCCTCGTCCGAATCTCCAAACATAAGGTGTGGAGTGCCTGGAGAATGCCCACCGAAATGTCTGCTGGGGGTTGCGGTGGTTGCTGAGGTGGAGGAAGTGGGAGCAATGGAGGCAGCGGTGTAGGGTTCTCCAACTCCTCCACGGCCTGCTCCTCCTCATCGGTCTCGTCGCCATTCTTGACGTCTCCCTTGTCTGGGTCCTTCCCGTAGGCCTTGGCCTCGACAAATTTCTTCTCCAAAATGGTTTGTAGAGAAGAAATCTCGTCTTCAGAGAAGATTTCTGTGCCCAGCAGGACTACCGTGCCCCCCCCCCCCCCCCGAGCCCCCCATCTTCTCGACTAGGGGAGACTGTTTCGGGGAGATGATGGGCATCGCTTCTCCGGCATCTTCTCCATGGGCTGAAACAACGATTCCCTCCTGGCAGGCAGGGAAACTCTCGCCTTGGGGACTGTACCATGCGAACCTGCGTCCGCAGCCTTTGCTAGGGACGCCACCACGCCTTCAATGGAAGACTTTGCCGGGTGAATCTGGGCCCGTACTACCTTGGTTGAGCTAGGGGCCTTCACCTTGTGGGGGGTGGGGGCTGAGGGGGTGAGGGTTGGGGTCGAAGGTGCCGGAGACGCTGTGCTCGGCCTGGCCGCTGGGGAGCCAGTCGCAACGGCGCACCCGATGCCTGCGGACTCGCAGTGCTTGGCCTTATGTTGGGACCGCGTCGCTGGAGCACCCTCAAACATCTTAGAAGACCGCTCAGATTTCTTGTGGCTGGCAGGAGGCATGCTGCCGGGACTCACCCGTAGCAGGGGCCTTGGCCTGAAGCCACTCAGTGAGACGCCTGCGCCGATCCTTCATGGTGCAGGGGACCATCTCCTGGCAAAATGCAGTCATCTTCCATGTGCATTTGGTCGGAATGCAGGAGGTAGAGGCATATAGAATGCCCCTCGTCAAAGTAGATGTTCTGTAGGCCGCATCCTAGACAAATCCTGAACAGAGGCGTCAAGTCTTCCTTCTCTGCCATCTCCACGCGGGGTAGGCCTTGAAGCTTCTGGAATCCTCCAAGAAGAAACTCAATGAAAAATCGCCCTCGAGGGGTGCTGAAGAATCTGAAAACGGGTCCCTGTTAATCGGAAGATGGATTGAAGGAGCTCGAGGCTCGATTGGCCGGAAAAATAGAGTAGAACTCTTACTAAAATCACAAAACGCAGTAAAAGCTCTAGAGCTATAGCACGAGGACACCAAACACTTGAACATACGGTAAAAATCTGTAGATGGCTTCCAGAGGCGGGGCTAAGGTAGAGGGCAATCATTGGCTGGGGGACAGCATGACCCAGAGGCCAGTGAATGGTTCTTAGGAGAAAGACAGCTCAGAAGTGAAACAAACTGATAGCATTCCCAGCCTGACGACGGGGAATATTCATGAGCATGTAAATCCATGCCAGACCCCATGCTGGAGAATCAAATTAACTCTTACACACAAGGTTTCTTGATGAAACAATTATTAATGTATTTAACAATCAGAGTAAGCCTTATTCCGAAAGGAGCAATATAAACGAAGCCACAAATACACTTAAAAAAAATACACACTTAGTTTTCTAAATCAGCAAATACCCATTTGGGATGGCCCACAACACTGCCTACACTCTCGGGTGACTTCAATAGTTAGGGTGCTGGGGTCATCAATAGATCACTGTTGTATTTAGAATATTCGAGAGGGGGTGTCAAGGAAAACAGTGCAGAATAGACAAGTATTCAAACAAGTATTCTTAAGCATGCAAGTACTTCCAAAATAACCCCCCAATGCAGAGCCAGTTAACACTTCCCTGGAAGGAAGGCCAAACACATAAGCAGAAGAAAGAAGAGTCATTCAGAGAGCCAGGAAAGTCAAGGGGAGCTGAAGCACTTCTTGCGGGTAAGTATAAAGTCTTGCACAATGTTTAAAAAGTCTTTGTAGGATAGAAGAAATCAAAGTGAGCCACAAGCTGATTAGGCTTGTGAGGTAAAGAAGCTGATAGCAACTCTACAGATGCAACCAAGACAAGTCTCCAACGAGGACAAGTGAGGTTACACAAGAAGAGGTAAGTTCTTAGACTGTGCAGTACCTTTAGGTTGAAGAAAAGTGCAGCAGATGGCTTCTGTGCCTGGGTCTCAGTCGTGGGGACAAGAGGGAGGACTTCTGGGGACACCTGCACTGCAATGGGACGGTCACAGACCGCAACCAGCAAGCTTCAAACAAGTGGCACTTCTTCGTTTCAGCTCCTCGCATCTACCGCAAATCGCAACACTGCGGTTCCTGGCTGTCGAGATGGGCTTTCCTTGCATCTGGGGTCCAACACTCTTTAGAGGTGGTTCAGGCTTGGTCAGTCCTGCTTCCTGGGAGTCCGGAGGATCTTCCTAGAGCTCTTGGCCAGCTTAAAAGCAACAGCCATGATCTGGTGTTCCTCTCCCTGGTTATTCGGTTCCAGCAGCAACTGCATGGAAATTCAACAAGCTCCAAGAGGATGCCCAGGTGCCTTACTTTGGAGTGGATTGGTCCCACCAACTTAAAGGGAGAAGTTGTCCTTGCATCTGTCTATACGAATTTGGAGTTTCAGCACAGCAGCAGGGCTTCACCTGGCAAACCAACGGTCCACGAGTTGCAGCTGGCATCCAAGTTCTTCAGATTTCTTCGTCCAGTGGTCGACTCTGCCTTCCAAGCCAAAAAGCCTGGCCTTTTATGCACGTTTCTCACATTCATTCCAGCCTAGCTGTCAGTCACCCAGCAGGGTGGCTGTCCTTGTCGGACATCCAGCCGACCAATCACCTAAGAGTACATTCCGGTCTCCTAGGAGACTAAGCACAGGGAGTTCCGGGCAGACATCACTCGTGAATCCTGACAAAGACAAAAACAAACAAAGGGACCAAACCTGGTTCGGCGCGCAGAATAAATATCAAGAAGGACCTTTCCACAAAGAAATGGTGAAAAGACGGCCGGGGGCCATTTTGACAAAAATGGCACCCTTGGGTGCTTTAATGCAGCTGCAAACGCAGACCATGGTAAATGCGCACCATGGTACTTAAAAGTAAACCACTGCCACCAGCCATTCATCGAGGAAAGGGTAACATAAAAATGTTACATGAGAAGCTAGACAAAGGGGATACTAAGTAACCTCTCCAGCACCCTATTGTAAGATTGAGTGTGCTGGGTCTAGAAAGTTACAAATGTAAGTAAAGTCAATTTCACTTTACTGCTCTTGGAAACAGTAGTTTATCCAAGAGAAGGTATTTAAACCTTTGGGAAATCTGAACGACTTCCTTGTACCACTGCACTGAAGGTTCTGTGTGACGATGTAAAAGATAATGCCTATGCAGTTTGTCAGACTCCACAACGAAAAGAGAAACATAGTTCAAAATCACATTAAAATACATGAGTGGGGAAAAAGGATCTCACTCTCTCCAGGTTAAAAATTCAAGTCCTCAAAATCCAGCAAAGTTGCTGGGGGTCTCTAAAGTAGAGAGGAATTAGCACATTTCTGAGAATTCTCCCCCAACACCTGATCCTAGTCATCAGATTCCTCTGGATCATTATACCACACATTTAGATCCTTCATTCCCTGACCTTGATAAGAGTCATGAAAGGCTTAAGCATCAAGAAGACGTTGCTCAGTTATGTCCACAATCTTGTGTGGGGAAGACGTCAGACGCCTTGTGGATGTAGCTAAAGGCTGTTCCATTTGTAAGTCCAAGGTACTTTTCTATGAGTTACAGATGAGAAGACCTTGTTCTTTGTTCATAGTGTCTTCAACACTTTCTCTAGACCAGGTTCCTGTCTTGGGTGTTTCAGGTCAAAGGAACACAATAGCTTCAGGGTCCACCCTAGGACCTTTCTTCTGGAGAGACGGAGATATGGGGAAGTAGCTCCAGTGTAGTCTGGCACCTCTTGTGGGACAGTAGGTTTGTGCGGGATGAGTTGAGAATTTTTATGCATTGTTTCCTTGCTAGAATGAGTTTTATGCGATTTTGACATGTTTAATCGTTTATGAAACAGCGTTTGTGAAACATCTGTCGATGGACTGCGATGGACGTCCACTTGCGCCCGTTTAGTGTTTTCACCTAGCGCTAGACGCAGGTGCGGAAGCACAGCAGGCTTATGGTTGGTAGACCGCAAGGTGCCTTCAAGCAGGTGTGCAGCCTTCTTTGAACTCTGTTGAAGAACGGCTTGGGGGTGTGTGCGCTTTAAGGGTATGCAAGTGTTTGTCCCCAGTGGTCTTCCCCATAGCAGCACGCTGCAACTGCATTTCGGGGCTGGGTACTGTCAAGGGGGAGCCTGAAGTTTCCCTCAAAATGTCTTAGGCTCCTGAAACAGAGCTGTCGCTGCCTTAGCATTCCACATACAAGTCAAAAGGCGCTGGTAGAGGTTACGAACTGCATCATGGCATGGGCAACCCACCGTTTGTTGTGTCATTTTTTAAGAGATTTGGGGCTAAACATCTTGAACGATGCAATGCTCCCCTGGGTGGTCTCGGGAAAGGCAGTGGTTACACACTCGAGGGGTGTTTTTCCACGTGTACTTTCTTTTGTAAGATGCATAGAATGTAAAAGTAGTTTACCCCATTGTTAAATTTTGGTGAAAAGGCAGCTAGACAAGAGCAGTGTATAGAGGAAGTGGAAGTAAGCACTCTAAAAAAGATAACCAGTCCACCCCACTCTGCCTGCTGCAAGACCGAAGCCTGGTGTAGGCCAAAATCCTGTCGCTGAATCAGAGGACCCGTCAGATTCGGCAGTCGTAGGGTCTTCAGGATGCTTGTCGAAATGTGCATCGAACTGCGACCATCAAAAGAAGTTTAAGTTTGAAAAGTAGCAGCGCTACAGACTCCGTCTAACACGTCCGACCACGATGGCGGAAAACAAACTATTTGAGGGACCTAGATGCGGGAGGGATCATGGGTACAGTGGACCTCACATGAGGGATCAGCGGTGTTGCTAGGCCTGCAAAAAATCCTGGGCTACGTTAATGTTGGGACTCAGGGCTGGCCAGTCTTTTGGTTGTAGGCCCTGACCTATCCGGGGCTACAATCAAAAGACCCGGGTCTATAGCCTCCTCGCCCCCCCACCCATCAATGCCTCTGCGTGGGGTATTACAAACACGCCCAGTCAACGTCTCTTTTTTCAAAATTCGAAAACATGCGCCCCTACCACTAGATGTCTGCCTATGCAAAGCCTGAGATTCCAAGTAGATCGACAAGCCTCCGAAATAAATAGATTGACCTCCAAAAATCCACCCCCAGGGATGACTTTGGGAATCCACCTTAACAACCAAGAAAGAAAGCACTTTACCTGTGAGGGGGCTTTCCATACATCCCAATTCCGGACCAAAGAAGGCAAGAAGAAGGCTAAAGTACAAAATGGTTAAAGGACATGCAGAAATCTTGTGGCAGTCATGTTAGAGTATTTTACTCTTTAAGGAATTAAGCAGTAAAATACAACAGTGCACAAGTAAAGTCAAAAACACGGTAGAAAAGTAGCTGAGGTCACCAACCCATTGTGGACATATTGTAATTCTAACAAATAGGCTTCAAATGGAAATTAAGGATACAAAGTACACTAACTGCACTTCACTTTAAGGTGATGTGTGCAGCCTTAAAAATACAAGAAATCCACCAAGGCATACAGTCTCCTGGTACCGACAGTCTTGGGGCATGATCCGTATCCCCCTTAAGAATGAGCAAGAAGCAAGGGAAGTGAGGATGAGGGCTTGAATTACCTCCAAAACATTAGGCCAGCCAGCCAACAATAGCAAACAGGAAGGGTGCCCCATAAAGGTTTGTGGGAGAAAAGCAGCAAAAAGAAAATATCTTTCCTAACATGAATTTGATTTTTTCTTGTTACCCTACAAAGCAGATTATAAGCTGTGGCTTTTTACCCAATTGTTAGCAAAGTAACCATTTTAACCTTTTCTCCCCTCCCCCACAACTTTATTGGTTCAGACTCCCTTGCTACACTTGCAAACATTAACGTGAAATGTATATGCACCACAGATTAAAAAGGTTATCAGCTGCCATTAGCCCCATTCTTTGATCAGTAAATTGGCTACCATGTTTAGGCCATAATCTAAGACCACAAACGCTGTCCACAAAGCTTGTCAAGGATTGGTCCCACACTTTAATGGGACAAGCTTCAGCAGTATACACCCTCCCCAAGAATGCTTTGATCTGCCCCATGTCGTTTATTTGACCTAACCAATATATCAAATCATTTCAAGTGGTGGTAAATCATTCAGCACACTGCCTAATTCCCATAACTGAGCAACTCAGTTATAAAGGAGCTGAAAGATTCCGTTTGCCAACCGTTTGGCCTCTAACCTATGAATTGTTAGGTTAGCTAATTACTGTAGCCTTTCTTAGCGCCAGGAGTCCGATTGTAGCGGCAATGCACTCTATATAAATATCAATGCATAACATGAGCTAACAGGCAAACTAGAAAATAAAAGTCCTTGAAGTGAAGACCCAGCAAGAGTAGACAAACAAAATAAATCTTGCTAGCTAACAAAGTCCCTAGAATGGGTTTTCAGTACTGCTGACTTCTGCTCACCTGGTTGACGGTCCCTGCTAATGGAGCCATCAGTTCTGCTACCGCGGTTACGGCGCCGGCGACTGCGATTACGCCTCTGGGGCTTGGCATCATTATCCTCTATACACACACAAAGGAATAAACCACTTAATGGTGTTGCATCTGAAAATGCATCTATCCACAAAATGAATGTGTGTGCTAGTTTGAATCAGATTCTCTGGCTCAAAGAATACAAAAACAAAACCTACCTATGCCATTTTCGTTGACGGACGTGCTGTCAGACTCCACTGCCCCATCCATTATGGTGGCATCTTCATCAGTCCGACGGCGGCGTGACCGTCGTCGTCGGTTGGTAGTGGGCTGGGATTCACTGGCATCTGTATCCACTGCCTGGTCGGTCTCATTGCTGTCCAACAGGCTATAAGGGTTGATGTCAGGATCCTTCAGTACTGGTTTGGGGAGCAGAAAAAGGAGGTCTGTAAATAGGTTTCAACACAGGGAACACAGAAAATCCTGGAACAAAAAAGTGAAAATGAATCTTAGCTCAAGTAGAGAAGAATTAGACAAACAAAAGGAAGGCATACTCTATTCAAGCAAGGTGCAGGCTAATAGTTTTCAGTAGTAACTATGGCTGACCACTCAAAAGGAATACAACAGAGCTACTGTCCTCTGGTAAGGGGCTCAGGAAGACCAACATTGGTAAGATGCATTTGGGGTTGCAGTGCATCCACACAATGAAACACACAATTCAACTTTTAGAGTTAAGAACAAAAACACTATTTAGTCTAGGCCCAAGACTCACACGGAAATGAAACAAGCAGGTGATATTACACAACACTCAATTATAAGCATATATACAGTCATCATAGGTTCTTAGTAAAGCATTCAATAACTTATTCAACAAAAGGAAGGTAAGTGATGCAGTAAAATGGAATCAAGTCACAAGAAATACATCCTAACTTTAGAAGTCCAATACCTATGAAGTGTGGAGCCTTGTGCCAGAGAGTCAAAGCTTCTACAAATGTGATTTGGAAGAGTTCTTGTTTTTGTGAAATGTGTTAGGGGACTTTTCCTGGTATTATATACCATATAGTATTATAAAGTCTACATGGGGTAAGACTTTATAATACTATCCCTTGGTATACAGGCCACAACTTCAGTGTAAGTCTGTACTACTCAAGGTTCTGGTTTTATGGCAGAGCAGCCAGGCTCATCTTCAGAGGGAGACACGAGTTTTGGGTAAGTGCAATGAACCAAGTAAATACATAGGCCAAAAGAAACCCTTACACACTTATTATAAAATAGTTATTTTATAAACACATGGTTCAAGTTAAATTTCAGGTGAGTACTAATTCAAACTAAGCAACACAATATCAATTCAAAGCAATACTTTGAGTAAACCATAAGTTTAGAATTATATATGTAATTGAACACAGTTCAAAGTTGAGTAAAATTTGTTATTTTGAGTTACAGCAACTGTCCAAGTACATGGTTGCGCACTATACAATCATCCGTGTACTTCACTGGCTGTAGTCTCAAGACATTCTTCAATCTCGCCCAAAAACAAGGTTAGTGCAATTGTCAGTTTCTTATTTACTCCCGTGAACATCAAGTGCCACCACTCTTCTGCATTCATCATTGCCTGACCTTCCAACAATCACTTGTTATACCAACTCTGAAAATGCTCTGTTGAAGGAATAAAAAAGGTTCATCAACACCAACTAAAGCAGGTCAGTACTTTTAAAAGGCTTGTATTATTTTTCAGAGGCCTTAAGGCTTCAGCAGTCCAGCCCTATCTAGGTATGAGCTATTCAAAGTCAGATTGGAGGTAAAGCAGATAAGACAAAGTTCCAAATGGTTCTTCAATTACAAGTACGTAAAGGACTATTGGTCAAGAAGGTTTCAGGGACCTTGTGAAAGGCTCCCTATGGGCACACACGCGTTAGGCCTGGGCATATGGTATGGGCCAACACACAAACACTGAAACCAGTACTCCAGCAACAAAGGAGTGAAAGAATGACTCAAGGAATGTACCAACACAGGTCCCACAGTACTTGGAGTTATTAATAAGATGCAGCTGGATTCTTTCACAGTGCAACAGCGGTGGACCCAGTCTTCTGTTCCTTGATACTGGTGACGAAATGAGGGACTCTGGAAGGGATGACGCAGCAGCAGTCGAGAGAAAGTACTCTCAGCAAAGTATTATTCATGCTCTGTCAGTCTGCAGTTTTGGTGCCTTTTACAGGCACCAAGGGTGAAAGCTTACCACCCAGTCAATCCGCCTCGATTCTTCGGTCCTACACTGTGTGGAGGAGACTGGAGAGGGTGATCTTGCCACGGGAGGACCAGCAGGAGTCCACCAAAGTTCAGGTAGGATTTGTTCATGGGAAGGGGATGCACTGCAACAAGGTCTTAGGTCCCAGGGTATTGGCGTTTTGCAGCTCAGGAAGGTCACAGCATGTCGTGGGATAGCTCGTCTTGCAGGTCGGCCTATCGCTGATTGGTCCCACCAGCCAAAGGGAAGAAGTCATCCTCTTCGGAGCTCATAGGTCAACTAGTAAATGGGGTCAGGAGAGCAGTAGTCTCTCTGCAGTTGGTGAAAGGTGCTGCAGGTGTCGCTGGTCTTCGGTTCTTCTGTTTCAGTGGTCGACTGCCTCAGAATCCTCACCTTTTATCAGGTGTTAGGACAGTTTTTCTGAAGTCCAAATAAGGGCTTAGTAAAACCATTCAACTGAGTCCACTCTTAGTATAAGGCTGTACCACCTGAGTTCATGGTAGCGTAAACAGAGCAGCCAGGCTTATCTTAGGGTGGAAGAGAGGGCTGTATAATCTGTACACATGAAATTGGACTACAAATGGTACAAAGAAATACTGAAAAACTATGCATGTAAAAATAAAGGATTTATTTAAATACAGCTAGGCCCAGAAAAATATAGGAGGTAAGTAAGTACTAACACATTATATGAAATCACAATATAAAAACCCAACACTATATTTGAAGGTACACAGACTCAAGTATAGACCTTATTTGACATACCTAACAGTAGTTCTAGGAAAGTCAAAACCTTTTCATACACATTCAGAATAGGTCATACCTATTCTTGGGGAGTAAAAAAAAAAAAAACAAGGTGACTTTCACAATTACATTCAGTAATGCAAGGGCAGTAGACCCTACCAGTTATACACTGACTCTTTATACAAATCACATAATCAGTCAACTGGACAATAAACATTTGGTGAATAGTGGAACACTTACTCTAGGTACAGTAAAAACCTATAACTACTTTTGTGACAACACACAGTTATACTAGGTGAGTAAAACCTAAGGATGTAATATACAATTACAGGTGCTTTTGAGATCATTGAACCACAGATCGAGATAAGCAGTAACTCGCGTAACTTATTTTTGGATTGCACACAGCAACAAAAGGTAAGTAAAACCCACATACGTTTTTATCAACAATGAAGGGGCAAGTAAAACCTAATGTTACACATTGAGTCATTCACTAAAGTTATTCTAGGTAGGCAACAGCCTAATGCAGACTTATTCTGGACAGGCTAGCAGTAAAACAAGGGAAGCAAGACCCAGTTGGGGGACACTCATACAATTATCCTCAAATGAATAATCTGGTGATACCAACAGTTGGAGGACACTCCTACAATTACCCTGCAGAAATAATCTGGTGAAAGCAACTTTACTTTTGGGAAGAGGCACAACCTAATCACAGGAGAGTAACATACCTTCACACCTATTCTCAATTAGACTGGCAAAACTGTTTCTAAGGAAGAAAAGATATTAACCATACATTTAACAATAGTGCATCACACATCCAAGATGAGAACCTTTGTAACTGTTCACTCTCAGAATTAAAGTTACCAACCAACTCTTTATAAGTAACTTTTAAACACTTCTTTTCTTTTCTAGGCAAAAGCCCAATCCCTTCAAAGTCTTTCCCTCGTTCTTGACCCTTTGTAGTCGACTCTTTGACCGGACACCGAGCAAAGCAGAGCTCTGGAGACAGTGAGCTTCTGGGGGAAGGAGAGGAAAGGAAGAATACCTCTGAGGAGGTGCAGCTGATAGTGTGACTTCTTAGATACGTCAGAGATGTGAGGAGAGAACGAGAGTGTGGAGTCGAAGATGACCCTGCGGTTTTTAGTCTCATAGGTGGGAACAGGAAGAGGGACAAGGGAGGCCAGCCAGAGAGTGACAGGAAAGGAGGCAGCAGGTGTTCCGATGAGGAGAATCCCGGTCTTACTGGCATTAAGGCAGAGATCATTGGCGGCACACCAATCCTGGATGGCGGATAGGCAGTCTGAGATGAGAGAGGGAGAAGAGGTGGCTGAAGGTAGCCTGAAAAGGATCAGAGTGTCGTCCGCATAGCAGTGGAAGGTGGGACAGAGCGCAGCAATGCAGTGGGCAGGGAGTGGAAGTTATTGGTTGAACAGCCATGGAGAAGTTAGACCCTTGGGAACACCACAGGTAGAGATGGAGTAGAGGAAGGACAAGTTGAACCTGGGAGGGTTGATCAGAGAAGAAAGAAGTCAGCCACGCCAGGGCCTGACCGGTGATGCCCAATGTTAGCAAGATTGTATGCAGTACCCATAGGGTGCACTACAACAACCCTGACCTCCTGGCAGTAGTAACCCAACCTTTGGTACAAGTCTGTACTACACAGGATGGTAGTGTGGACGAGTAGCCAGGCTCATCTCAAGAGGGGTCAATGTGAGCTGTAGGGGAGTTACACAGAGGTTCACAGTGACAAGTATTCAAGCAAACACACACAGGGTTTCTTGATAAAACAATTATTAATTTACCAGTCAGTTAATATAAGCCTTCTTCAGAAGGGAGCACTGTAAAACACCACACAAACATACTTCAAAATTACACAATCTCTTAGTTCAGAATCAGTAAAAACCCATTTGGGATGACGTACAGCAGAGGCCTACACCCACAGGTGACTTCAATCGCTAGGGTGCTGTTGACATTAATGTATTTCTGTTGGCATTCAGAATTAGTTAAGAGCAAATAAAAAGGGAAAAGATTATTAGAGCAAATATTTTCAGGTTCCCCAATAAGAGTCATTCAGTTAAAACAGGCAAGAGTCTAAATAGGCTAAAGCACTTCTTTGAAGGTAAGTAGAAAAGTCTTTGCACAATGTTTCAGAAGTCTTTGAAGAAAAAGATGAATCAATGTAGGGCCACAAGCTGTAAGACTTGTGAGTGGTAGAAGATGCAAGCAACTCTACAGCAAGAGGTAAGTTCTCTTAGACTTTGTACAGTACCTTTAGATTGAAGAAAAGATGCAGCAGATGACCCCTGTTCCTGTGCAGCTCTGCAGATCTCACTAGACCACTCCCGCAGGTCACACCTATCGCCCCTCCCTCTTGTTTAACAAGAAACAAAAAGATTATCACTGTGGATACAGTGATCCCTGCAATTCTTCCGACCCTCAACTCACTGGCTGAAAATCATGCTAGCTGCACTTGACACAATTGCTCCACTCAAACTCAGATTGAGCAAGCCTAAATCTCATTTTAACAAGTGGATTACCCCTCGGCTAAGGGACCTACGACTCCTAAAAAGGAACTGAAACCACTTGGAGACTACTCCCCTCAGAAGATCAGTCCAAACTAACCAAAATCTCTGACCAATATAAGAAGGAAATTTGTTTGGTTAAACGTAACTCCTACAATGAACGAATATCTAGCGCCAACTCCAACATGAAAGAACTATTCATCATACTCAAAGAATTAGTCTCCTATACCCACACCTGATATTTGCAACAACTAAACTTGGTGCTCAGACATTCAACAGGCACTATCTAACAAAGTAACCACCCTCCAAAACAAAACAGCCAATAAAAAAGCCTCCCTTAACTCGCTATCCCAACCTAACAACTTGGACCCTCCCCTTACTGAAAACTCTTCCGACAAACACGCCAGATTCCACTTCACTAAAACATCTATACTTGAGGTAGAAAAAGTCATCCTTTCACTCAAGCCGTCCAACTGCCAGGGCATGTATTATAAAAGATGCAGCAAGAGACCTTGCCCCTTTTATATCTAAACTAATCAATGCCCACTGACCTCAAGCAATCTTGGGTACTTCCATTGTTAAAGAAGCAAACGCTGGATCCATTAATCCACACCAACTACCGTCCCATCACGACGGTACCCTTTCTGCTCAAAATAATTTATAAGGTTGCATATACTCAGATCCAAAAATATCTGGAACACCATAAACTCCTAGGGCCAGGACAATCAAGGCTTCCGACATCTACATGGGACGGAAACGGCCCTCATCGACTTAAAAACTCAAGTCGATGAACTAAGAGATAAAGGCAAAACAGCTCTCCTCCTACTGCTGCTCGATCTCTCAGCCGCATTCGACCTTGTGGACCACAAGGTCCTATGTGGCCATCTGGACTCGGCGGCCCACTTTTCCACTGAGACCATCACCTGGATAGAATAATTCCCGAGTAATAGAACCATGAGGGTCTTCTCTCCATCGGCAGCAGCGGACCCTGCCTCTACCACATGTTGTGTACCCCAGGGCTCTCGTGTCTCCTCCACATTATACAATATATTTACCAAGCCATTGTTCGATGATCTGGACCTCCTGGGTATCACCTACACTAACTATGCAGATGATACTCAGATTCCCTTCCCACTTTCTGGGGATTATAGCAATGATCTAGCGTTGGTGAATAGAGTTTACCTCATCATCCAGGCACGGATGGCCACCCATGGTCTATGCCTGAATGATGACAAGACCGAGCTCATCATCCTTGGACCCACTCCAACCTTAAGAAACTAGGCCAGGAATACTCGTCCTTTATTATTGACGGGAACACCATCAAAGTGGCTAAGGAGGTAAAGACTCTTGGCTTCTACCTGGATTCCACCCTCTCCTTCAACAAACAAGTGAAATCAATGGCCACCGCCTACACTTGTAAGCTCATTTGGACTGGCAAACCCTTTTTGTCTAATTACAACTGTATGATCCTGGCCATAGCCCTAATACTCTTTAGATTTGATTATTGCAACGCCCTCTACATCAGCGCCAATAGAACTATTATCCAGAGGACACAAATCCTACAAAAAAACACTGTAAGAGCTGCACTTGGTGTGACCAGAAGATCACATATGTGCGACCAGGCGCCAAAATAATTGGCTTTCGACCCATAACAAAATCCTACTAAAAACTGCCTTGCTCACCAACAAAGCCCTAAGCAATGCCGCCCCTAGCTATCTCGCTCATAAATTCCACAGGAGATACTCCACCAGACCGAAAAGACTAACACCAACTGCCTCACCATTCGCAGATTTAAGCTTGCAAAGGCAGGTGGTAGCAGCTTTCCTGAGAAAGCTGCCCAACTGTGGAATTCCTTGCCACACCCTCTTGGAGAAGATCAAACAAACCTGAATTTCAGACGGAATTATATCAACCTGCTGAAATCTACTGACCTCTAGACTTATCCGCCACAAGAACACTCCTTGGCACTTATCTGCTGCGCAAATGTCTACCTTGTGACTTAACTGTACATATATGTTTCACTCTGGTCTATTTCCTGTACTGTGCCCTCCATGATTTAACTTGTATATATGTAAATTCTTGCCTACTTCCTGTAATGTTGTAACCTAAGCTTTACATTTTCTTTAACTGTTGCTCCCCGATACCCCCGGGTCTGGCGTGCATTAGAAATGGATAAAACAAACTGTTCCTGGGCCTCAGTCGTGGGGACATGTGGGAGGATGCCGGGGGACTCCTGCACTGAACTGGGACGGTTAAAACGCGCAACCGGCAAACTTCACTTTCAGTGGCTGTTCAGTATTTCAGCTACTCACGTCTATCGCAAATAGCAACACTGCGATTCCTGGCTGTGGAGATGGACTTTCCTTGTTTCTGGAGTCCCGCACTCTTGCGGGGGTTTAGTCAGTCCTGCTTCCTAGGAGTCTGGAGGATCTTCCTGGAGCTCTTGGTCAACTTAAAAGCAACACACACAAACTGGTGTTCCTCTCCCTGGCTCTATGGTTTCCAGCAGCAACTCTGGAAATTCAACCAGCTCCTAGATGGCTTACTTTGGAGGTGATTGGCCCTACCAACTCAAGGGCAGAAGTCAACCTTGCAGGGGCTTCTCTGTCGATGCGAAATTGGCGTTTCGGCACTGCAGCAGGGCTTCACCGGGCAAACCAATGGTCCAGGAGTTGCAGCATGCGTCCTCTTCATGTTCTTCTTCGGTTCCTTCGACCAGTGGTCGACTGCACCCCAAGCCAAAAGACTCACCTTTTGTACAGTTCTCTCCCTTTCATTCCAGCCTTACTGTCACTCACCCAGCAGGGTGGCTGTCCTTGCCGGACACTCAGCCAGTCAATCATCCCAGAGTGCATTTGGGTCTCCTAGGAGACCAAGCACAGAGTTCTGGGCACCTCCCTCACTTCCTGCCTACCCCAGTCACCCTGGAGCTAGAGGCGGGCTTCACTCGTAAATCCCGCCAAAGGCAAAACGAACAAAGGGACCAAACCTGGTTTGGCACGCAGAGTAAATCTCAAGAAGGACCTTTCTACAAAGAAATGGCGAAAAAAGAAGACTGGGGCCATTTTGACAAAAATGGCACCCTTGGGTGCTTTGCTGCAGCTGCAAACGCAGCAAATGCACACCACGATAGCAAAAACGAAACCACCGCCACCAGCCATTCAGTGAGGAAAGGGTAACATAAAAATGTTAAATGAGAAGCTAGAAAAAGGGGATACTAGGTAACCCCTCCAGCACCCTATTGTAAGATAGTGTGTGCTGGGTCTAGAAAGTTACAAATATAAGTAAAGTCAATTTCACTTTACTGCTCTGGGAAACAGTAGTTAATTCCAGAGAAGGTAGTTAAAACCTTGGGAAATCTAAGAGACTTCCCTGTGTCACTGCACTAAAGGTGCAGTGTGACAATGTAAAAGATGATGCCTATGGAGTTCGTCAGACTCCACAACCAAAAGAAACAGTACAAAAATCACATTACAACACATGAGAGAGTGGGGGAAAAGAAAAAAAAGGTCTCACTCTCTCCAGGTAAAATAATGAAATCCTCAAAATCCAGCAAAGTTGCTGGGGGTCTCTAAGGTAGAGGGAATTAGCACATTTCTGAGAATTCTCCCAAACACCCAGTTTATCACGGAGACGGTTGAGCAGGATGTCATGGTTGACCGTGTCAAAGGCAGATGAGAGATTAAGATGAATGAGGACACAAAGGGGTGTTGGAATCAAGGTTGGAGAGCAGGTCTTCACGAACGTTCAGGAGAGCATTTTCCATGCTTCTGACAGCTCTGAAGCCAGACTGATGCTCATGGAGACAACCAACAGATTCAGTGTGACGATTGAGCTGGGAAATGGCCAGCTTTTCCAAGAGTTTGCCCAGTAAAGTAGTGATGGAGATTGAGTGAGTTACCGGGCAGGACGGGTCGGCAGAGGGTTTCTTAAGAAGAGGGTGCAAAAGGTAGTGTTTCAGGGGAGAAGGGAAGACTCCAGTGGCGAAGGCGTTACAGAAGCAGTGAGAAAGGGGATACTAGTTATCCATTGGTTTTGCGGGGGCCCCCACAAGCCTCCGCGATGCTCTGTGCCCCCCATCATGCAATGCCCAGCCTCCAGAATCTTCTGAAAGAAATAGTTTCTTTCTGAAGTCGGAGCTCGACAACTGAACGAAATGATTTCTTTCAAAAGAAACACTCTGGTTGGACCATTTCTCTGCACAACCGAAACGTTACTTTGTAATGGACTAATGGAGGTGCGCCCTCTGCGCATGTCAGGACAAGGAAACAGGGAGAGTCCTTGCTTCCTTGTTGCTGTCAGCGTGGCAGTGCTCATCCTGAGGTCTGTCAGAGAGGAGTCTCACGCCAGTAGCAGGTAAGAAAGAGAAAGTATGTTCGTGCAAGCAAAGGGGTTTTCATGTGTATGTATGTATGCAAGGGTGTATTATGCAATGTAAGTGATTGAGCGAGTGTATGCTGGCTCTGTGCGTGAAACTAAAGCCAGGGGTGGAAGTGAAAAAAAGGAACTAGTGGTTGGCTGCATTCAAAAAGGAGGGAGTGGGAATGTCTGCCAAATGGCAGGGCTGGGGGTAGAGGGGGCTTTCATTTTCACATCCTGAATGATAAAAACTATAAAGTCCCAGAATGCAAGATAATGCCAACCAGAAATCCAGTTTACCCTACTGTACTTTCACTGATTTAAGACATGTAATAAAAGTTGTGTAATAAAAAGATATGCAGATTACTTCCAGCACGATGTTATTCATGATGTTTAAAACATTTGATTAGTGAGTAAAGTAACTATTTTTTGTATGTCCAGACAAATCTTAAAATAGGCGCATTGTGTTGCTCACTTCACAGATTTGAAAGTTAACTGGTGCTTTGTGAAATCTTTGAGCTGGAAACGTTCATCAGGCATATGAAAGGCTCTCCCAGGGATAAAAGAAATGTGTTTGCAACATGAGCACCTTAAAGACCTGCAGAGCCAAGGAAGCAGTGTGCGTCTCTGCCTATCTGACTTGGATCAAGGACCCGTTTGCGCCTTTGAACTAAAAGGTATGCTCTGTAAAAATAAAATACTAGTGGTACGGTATACCAACAGTTTATATTGAACTTCAATCTCTGAACTGAAGGAGGGTTTGGGTTTTTGGAGAGGGAGCGAGCATATGCCTCATCAGGACTAGGCGGACTAGCATTGCACCCACGCCTACATCCATTGAAAAAGCAAGCTGTGTTCACAAGGGTCACAGGGGTGAATCCCAAATCTGCCAGTTTGTACCACTGCTTTCTGTAGAGGGTATGTTAAAAGAAAACTGCACATCAAAAGGCGTGTAAGAATGGAGGTTGGGCTCCTAATTGGATTCTGATGTGGCAGGAGGGGCGAGCAGGAGTAGAAGTTTGTAAGTGGCCAGCTAACAGGTGCAGGGTTTGTGCAAACGCGTCCAATGGTCCCCCCCAAACCTCCCAAGGCTTATGTTAGTCAAGATTGTATGCAGTAACCTTTGGGTGCACTACAACAACCATGGCCGCCTGGCAATAGGGAGTCAACCTTTGGTATAAGTCTGAAATACACAGGTTGGTAGTGTGGCTGAGCAGCCAGGCTGATCTCAAGAGGGGTCAATGTGAGCAGTAATGTTTCACAGTAGCAGTTATTCAAATAAACACTTATACTCAAGGTTTCTTGATAAAACAATTATTAATTTATTTCTTAGTAAGCTATATAAGCCTTCAGAAGGGAGCAAAACATGTAACAATTAAAATACACTCCAGAACACTCTTAGTTTCTCTAAATCAGATGATGGCCATTCGGGATAGAACACAGAATTCCTACACCCTCAGGTGACAAATAGCTAGGACACTGTGGACATTGATTGATCACTGGTAATTTTAGAGCAATACTAAGTTTAATGCAAAGGTTGGATAGGAGAATAAAACAAACGTTAACTAATAATTCATAAACTGGTAAGTACTTTTGAAACCTTCCAATGTCCAGTAAATTAACCCTTTCCTGAGGAAAAGATAAAGCACAGAGTCACAGGAAAGAATAGTCTCTCAGGGAGCCATGTAAGCCATTGTTAATTGCACAATGTCAAGGGGAGCTGGAGATCTTCTCTGCAGGTAGGTAAAAAGTCTTGCACAAGGTTTTTAGAAATTTTTGTTGAAAACAAGAACACGTCAAGGGTCACAAACTGGGAGGCTTGTGAGGGGCAAAGCTATAGCAACTCTGCAAGGTAATCAAGACATGTCTCAACCAAGAGCAAGCAAGGCTACACAACAAGAGGTAAGTTCTCAGACTTTACAGTACCTCTGGTTAGAAGAAATGGTTCCAGCTGGCTTCTGTTCCTGTACAGCTCTGCAGATCCTGTTGTTCCTGAGCCTCAGTCATGGGGAAAAGAGGGAGGACGTCTGGGGGACACCTGCTCTGCAATGGGAAGGTCAGCGGCAGCAATGGGCAAACTTCAATTCAGCGGTTCTTCAGTGTTTCAGCTCTTTGCGTCTGACAGAAAATAGCAACACTGCGGTTCTCAGACACCACTCTGGACTTTCCTTGCATCTGGAGTCCAGCACTCTGTTGAGGTGGTTCAGGCTTGGTCAGTCCTGCTTCAGGAAGTCCTCAGGATCTTCCCGACGCTCGGGTCCGACTTAAAAGCAATGCACACTATCTGGTGCTCCTCTCCCTGGCACTTCGGTTCCAGCAGCAACAGCAGTGAAAATGCAGCCAGCTCCCAGAGGATGTCCTGACGTGCTTTCTGTGGAGTTGATTGGTCCCACCAACTCAAGGGGAGAAGTCGTCCTTCGGAGCTTCAGCACAGCAGCAGGGCTTCACCGGGCAAACCAACGGTCCAGGAGTCTCTTCCAAGTAGTTCTTCAGATTCCTTCGTCCAGTGGTAGACTCTGCCTTCCAAGCCAAAAAGCCTTGCCTTTTATGCAGGTTTCTCCCATTCATTCCAGCATAGCTGTCAATCACACAGCAGGGTGGCTGGCCTTGCCAGAGAGCCAGCCGGCCAATCACCTTTGGGTGCATTCTTGAAACCACTGGGATTAAGCACAGGGAGTTTCAGGCATCTCCCTCACTTCCTGCTCCTGACAGACATACTGGAGCCAGAGCCGGTCTTCACTTGTGAATCCTGCCAAAGGCAAAACGAACAAAGGGACCAAACCTGGTTTGGCGCGCAGAGTAAAACTCATGGAGGACCTTTCCAACAAGAAATTGCGAAAAGAGAAGACCAGGGCCATTTTGAGAAAATGGGCACCCATGGGTGACTTACTGTGGCTGCGAACGCGGCCTACGGTAAAAACACAATGGTAGCAAAAAGTAAACCACTGCCAACAGCCATTAATTGTAGAAAGGAAAGCAGATTTATTTGATTTATAGCAAACATTAAGATATGAATTTGTACTCAATGGATATCAGATTGTTCAGAAATGTGCTAACTAACCTAAAAGTGAGGCCCTTTGGAGGCCTAATGATAGGAGCAAAAAGTACATTAGGTTTAGTGGAATGGGAAGCAAAACATGAAAACAAACACATCCTAACTGCTGCCATCACTTGACGTGGGGAGAACAGATACTCAAATATGAACACCCCCCACCCCCAGGAGACCACTTTTCTTCTGTAATAGAAGAGGTAGAAAATACATTAAGCGAATGAGTACGAAAAGAACCTAAAGCTATGTCCTTGATAATGGGTGATTTTAACTATGAAAGGTTTCAATCTCGGACAAGTGAGGATTTGGACTATCTTTTAATCATTAAACATACTAATGGAATGACTGTGATTGACTATATAGAAGAACACCCTACAAAATTAAACCCTTAGACAATCTTTATTAATACAGCTTGTCTACTGCAGTTGTACACTAGTAATGTAGTGTCTGGTTTGACTCCATGCACTTAGACAAATGGGGTCTCACCTACTTGGATTATATATTAATTCTGTATGTTTTATACGAAAAAATATAGTAAATTTCCAGATTAAACAAACTTTGCAAGTGATCATAGTTCACCAACCAAACTGAAAGAACAACTTATATGAATGTGGAATATAATATTAACAACCCAGGCAATACAATTGTCTGGACTGAGCATAACATAGAATGCTTCAATACTTACGTATATAAACTGTTTGATAAACATTTTGAAAGAAACAAATTGGGTAAAGAGGAATTTGAAAAAATATTGGATAAAGCTAAAAACACTATTAAGATCAATAAAAAAAAAACTTAACAGGAATAATCAAAAAAATACGATGTGACAATTGCTGAAGCAAAAAAGCAATTAAAGACAGAAATAAAGTAAAGGGGGAAATTGAAGAAAAAATCTCAGAAGAGCTAAAATAATAAAGTTAAAACTAAATTTAAAAATTATATTAGAAGGTATAAAGCATCCGCGACAACAAAACAATGGGTGATTTCTAATGCCCCGCATAACACAGATTCCCGAACATTTTGCAACCTGTATAAATCATTTGGAATAAACTTGCAAGATAAAAAGGATATTAATAACATAGTTGAAAAGACATGGATAACACAAATGGTATATATATTCTGCGGAACAGTCGGTTAAAGTGAATAAAGTTAAACTGGCTTTTCATTTTGAAAAAAATCAATTAGTTTTTGAAACTGAAGATGGAATTTCAAATGTAATTAAAAAAACTGAAATTGTGCTAGTTTACTCACTCGACTACCACACTATGTTAATCAAAGGACAAAAACGTAAAGCCTCTATTTTGGTCCCAATTTTCCAAAAGGGGATTAGGAAAACCCAGAGAATTACAGGTTGTTGGCCATGGTAGATGCAAGCTCTACATTATTTTCTCATTTGATACCGATGTAACTTTATGAATGGATTAGAGAAATAAAATATTGAAAAAACAACAATCAGGATTCCATAAAGGAATGGGCAAGCTTTCCAACCTATTGTCACTATTTTATCGTATTCATACCAATTTAAGAAAACAATAAAACCTATTCATAGGTTATCTAGACTATACGGCGGCATTTGATACAGTAAACCTCCAAGAATCTATATAAATAAAAATGTAAATTTTCGTTTGTTCAAAATCTTAAATCTATGAAAGTTCTTCACCGATTGCTTTGAAATTTTGACAAAGTTGCATTCAAATAGGCACGTGTTTTTATATACCCACTATACATGGATGTCACACCTGTGATAGGTAAAAACATGCTTTTACTGCAAAACAGTGCCATCTGTTGGAAGTAAAAGCAACACACACTATTTTACGATTCCATTTCAATGTTTCCTATTTAGAATGGCTCACATTTGTGCCGAAGAAGCAGCAGAGCGATGTGCAGCCAGACTTTAGGATGCACGGTTGCGAGCATGGCGATCACGCTCTGCAGCTTCAAATCTGCTTAGTTCTCAACAGAATGAACGTGACAGGCTGACAGTGGCTGAAAGACGTCAACAAGAAACAGCAGATCAGCGTCAAACACCACTCCGTGCTCAGCAATCGCACGATTACAATCGCCTTGCATTCCAGTACAACCCAGCTGATGATTATAGTTTGAGCCGGCATGTTCTCATTGGCACCATGACTGAAGTGTGTCCTTATTGCAAGGCTCTGAAATTTGATGGAGAAACGAAAGGAATGTGTTGCGCTGCAGGGAAAATTAAACTGCCTCAACTTGGAGAAATGCCACAGCCATTAAAAACTACCCACAAGCATTGTCAAATTAAACATATTAGAAATGTGCGCTTTGTCTTTTCTTTCTTTTCTATTTAACCAGACTGAGTCACAGCAACGTGTGGCCGGGGACAGCTAGTTATGGGATACATTTAAAAAGTGGAATCTCCGAACCCATGATATTATACTTTCTAAAAGAGTTCTATTCAGACACCAGTGTTCAAGTTAGAATGAACCAGGAAGGGGCACCATCTAGGAGTATACTGACATACCATGGCTTAAAAAGCAAGGTTGTCCACTAGCACCCATATTTTATCGTCTCTATGTAGCTGATTTGGGTCAAGCACTAGAGAGCTGTCATTTTCCACCCCGTATAGGCAATCAGCGTGCATCATGGTCTATGCAGATAATACTATCCTCCTTGACAGAACTCGAATAGGACTCCAACACAGTTAAGATGCACTTTACAACTATTCAAAGGAAAATGATTAATTTAAAAAGAAAAACAAAGATCATGATTATTTCCTCCAAAAAAGACACTGAAGTAACTTTAATTGAAAGACCCAGGAAGAGCGTATACAGTACGTTCATACATACATTTGGGAATTAAGATTACAAACTCTGAGTTTGTGAGTTGGAAAAAAGTGTCTGTCTTAAAGTAGAGAGAACATTTAATGCAGCACTGAAGCTTATTAAAAATGAAGGTGGATACTCAATTGAAGGGTTTTAAAATGATATAAGACTAGTTTCGTCCCTAGTGCACTACATGGACTAGAAATCTTCACACAGAAAGAGGCAAAGTGGCTGATGGCACTAGAGAGTAGACTTTGGCGTAGAGCATTGGAACTTCCCAAGACTACATCGCTAGAAGCAATATATTGTGAAATGGGGATGACTTCCTTATGCACCTTGAAGAAAATTGTATCTGGTATTTTTTAAGTACAAGTGTTGATGGAGGAAAAAGATTCAGAGTCCGAACTAGCCAACTAGGATTACTAAACTCGCAGCCCTCCGAGTGTATTGAAAGATTGGGTAAAGAAAACCACAACTTTGATGATATAGGATTTGAGATGGAGAAAAAGATGCATCTCACATTGGCTGAAATGAAGATCAAAAATTTGGATACGATATGGGACAGAAACAATAACAGCAATACTGCGTAAATAAACTAAATACCAAATGTATTTTAGACGAGTGTTCTTGGAGGATGAACCTTGTAGTTACAGAAAGAGATTGCATAATGGTAAAGTTAGGAGGTTTAATATAAGTATGGATTTGTTACCCAAAATGTCTAGGATACGAGCATGGAAAAACATCAATTTATCAGAAACGTGTATGTCGCTTCTTCTAAAATTCAAATTGATGTCGTAACTCCTAGACATTTATTGACAGCTTGCAGAGAACTGAATAATCTATATTTTAGGGGATACAATAACCTGTGTTATGAATGGAAAATGTTTTACTTTGACAAATTATGTTTTTTTTATACCCCGCGACCTGTACTATGTTACATTTTACAATGCATCACATTTGGTTGCACATTTTGAATCATTTAGAAAGATGAGCTAAATTAGTATTCCAAGCAATGATTTTAAATTTCTACTCAATTTTTTTACACTATATTAAGTATGTAAATGCATACACCTGGCAATCTGTTGAGAATATGAATTTCTGATATGGTTTCAAGAATAATTTAGTGTATTTTATAGAATTGTATAACATTTTATATATGCATTACTATTTTATTGTTGTATTTATTTAGTGTTAAAAGGTTTAATTAACCAAAACACTTTACGGAAATAATAAATATTTTTGGAAGAATGCATGTCAATGGGTGGTTTGGTGAGAGTGGCATTAACACTGATCTCTGAGGATGTGCTTAATCCAATTCAAAGCGTCCATGAAAATCTGAGACAGTGGAAAAAATACTTAATTGTACTTCTCCCAAAGTACCCTAGAACAAATATGGCACGATGAGCAGATTGTGATAAGGAGCAGACTCTGGGTCTCTGATGCTCTGACCTCTAGTCGAAGGGGTCTTATTTAAGGCCATCATTCACTGATGACATTTTGGTTTCGCTGTGTAAAAAGCATGACCTGACCCCAGAGCTCAAAGGAGCTGCTATAGTTGCCAACAGATGTGCATTTTCCCTAGGTTTACAATGCAAACAAGTCCAGTCGCAAAATATTTAGCAGGCCGGTATGCAACTCAGATTTCTGATCACTATAATGAGGTTAACCAAGGACGACGTCTGTGTGATGTTTTGGTTGCTGGTAGTTCACATGCAGAACTAGAAGGTCATTTTGCTAGGGTCAGATTTGAACAGATGCGTGACCATTTTTGGAACTGGATCACTCTTACCAAGAACAACCCAACATTTTGTCATACTCCTACGTCCTGTATTACGGGTGGGTGGACATTTCCCTTAGTGGAATACATTCTTGAGAACTGCCTGGCCAAGTTGGCCATCAGGCCAGGAGCTCCGGTCTAGGCAATGCTTGCAAAAAGCTGATGGGGTGGCCCATGTAGCTAACTTGGCAATGGACTCTCAAGGGACATACTTTTGGAAGGCAACAGCAGCCGCTTTGCCCCAGACCAGATGTGCATGAATGCTTTTAGGCGGTTGAAGGCTTTGACCCTTGATGGCCTCGGAAACACATGAAGCAACCCAGCGGGAGATTGATGCTTTTGAGGCAGGATTCCCCTTTGGATCACCAAATGTAACAAACAGTTAAGAGCTTCTGAGTTCGCTAGTCCTGTCGAGGTAGAACTTGAGGTTGTGCAGAACCCTTTCAGCATCAGAGACCTGGTTCGGGAATAAGATCGGTAGAGATATAGACTGGTTTAAAATGGAATTCCGAAACCACTTTAGGAAGGAAAGGAGGGCGGGTGCGAAGCCACACCTTATCCTTATGGAAGGTTAGGAACAGATGTTCCACAGATAGAGCCTGAAGCTCCCTTATCCGTCTTGCAGATGTTACCGCAATCAAAAAAGCCATCTTTCAGGATAGGTACTTAAGTTCAGTAGTAGTCATGGGTTCAAAGGGCTTATGACATAATGCGGTGAGGACCATATTCAGATCCCATTTGGGATGAGGGGCCCGAACCGGTGGAAAAAGATGAGACCACCTGCAAAGTGTCTCTTGATGAATGGATTAGCCACTGGAAGGGAACAGCTGTCTGTAGACGGGTAGATACAATGGCGGAAAAATAAGGTCTGCATGACAAGACATGTATACCAGAGGATGCAAGGTCAGCACAGTCTCGATAGAAGCATGCCTAGGATTGAGCTCTTTAGCTAAACACCAATGGCAAAAACAGCCATTTTCTCCTGTATTGAGCCCTCATAGAAGTCGTCCTACCCGCTTAAATTATACGCATGTTGACCTCAGACAGGTTGAACTGCGCTAAAGATCGGAACTCTAGCACCAGGCTGGCAAGCTGAACGATTGTAGGCAAGGGTGCCACAGCTGGTGATTGCTCTGGTGAAGAAGGTCGGCATCTGCAGCAACCTGATCAGGGGAAGCAACGACAGGTGCTACAGTCCCGAAAACCAGAAACTGGCAGGCCACCAAGGAGCCATGAAGAGGAGAGTGCAGTTCGATGCGTTTCCGAGTTTGCAAAGTGACTGATGAATCAGTGGTAATGGAGGAAAGACATAAGCTTTCATGTTGTCCCACGGGATCTCGAGGGCGTCGCCCAAGGAAGACACTTTGAGCTCGTCGCTGGAAGCATAAAGAGGAAGTTTCCTGTTTGATGATGTCGCAAAGAGGTCCAACTCTGGAGTACCCCATTGCTAAAAAATGTTGGCGAGAACATTGTTGTGCATCTCCCACTTGTAACTAGCTGCCGATTGGCGGCTGAGGGAGTCTGCACCCACATTGATGTGACCCAGAATGTGTACAGCTTGGAGCCAGACATTGTGCTTGATGGCCCAATACCAAATTTGTATAGCAAGGTCCACCAGGAGAGGAGACTTGGTGCCCCCCCCCGTTTGTTAATGTAAAACATGGCTACAGAATTGTCCGTGCGAATACGGACCACACGGTTTGTGATAGTTGGTTAAAAAGCCTTGAGCGCCAGAAAAACTGTCTGGAGCTCCAGGTAATTGATATGGAACCGCCTGTCTTGAGGCGTCCACAAATCGTACACCTCGAGGTGACGCATTGTCACTCCCCACCGCAGAAGGGAGGAGTCTGTGGTAAAGGTTACTTGTGTGGGGAGCTCCTTGAAGGAGGTCCCCAGCGAAAGATTGCTGGCAGACGACCACCACTGAAGATCCGCCGTCATGTCTATGTCTTTGTGCTTATGACACGCCGAAAGCCCGCGGGCATCAGGGCGCAGGGAGCGCAGAGAGGTTCAATTCACATTAAGGTACTTTCCGGGTGTATGGTGTCTCCTCAATTCTAAGTATGCACCAGGAAACTACTGACTTATTGGAATAAGGTTTTTAAGGCTTTCCTGAAACTGAGGTAGTTTCCCTCTTGTCTAAGGGTCACTGGTAATCCATTCCAATGTTTGGCTGCCCTAACAGGGAAGGATCTTCCCCTTCCAGTAGTTCGTTTGACCTCAGATATGGTCAGAAGACCCATGTCTACTGATCTTAGACATTTTAGGGGCGTGTACCTGACAAATTGTTTTTTGAAATAAGCCGGTGCTTCCCCAAAGAGAAATCTCTGGACTATCGTCATTGCCTTAAACTTTATTCTATCCTCTATTCTAAGCCAGTGCAGTTCTTTTCTTCCTTCTGATATATGGTCCCTCCGATTTTTCTTTTTGATGATGTGAACTGCATCATTTTGCATTACTTGGCATTTATTTAGCTCTCTCTTAGAGGCTCCCAATAGCAAAGCATTGCCATAGTCCAAAGGGGACAGCACAATTTCTCTAGCTATGGTAGCCGAGTTGATTTCGTTTATAAAGGGTCTAATAGCTCTCAGAAGGCGTAGGTAATACCTAATATTTTTGTGCAGGTAGTTGACCTGAGCGCCGGAGCCCAATGAGGCTTCCAACATCATACCCAGGGTTTTTACTTTAGATACCACTGGTATGATGGCTTCTTTAATGAGGAAGGCCTTGTATTGAGTGTCCAGCTTGGATCTGGCCCGAGTTGATCCGAAAACCATGAGTTCGGTTTTTGTGTTGTTTAAACACATCCAGTGCCTCTGCATCCAAGTGTCAATGGTGTTGTATATTTCCTCTAGCTTAGCACTGTCTACAGCATAGTCTCCTGTTAATTCGAAAATCAACTGCGTATCATCGGCGTAATTGGTCAAAAATACGCCGATTTTTTCTAGCAGTGAACAGACTTCTTATGTAGAGGTTAAACAAGAGTGGAGACAAGCTAGCTCCCTGAGGGACACCAAAAAGTATCGGGGTTGCTTCTGAAAAATGTTCACCCCAGTGTATTCTAGCCTTCCTGTCCTTAAGGAAGGATGCTAACCAAGCCTGTGCTGTTGGCGAACACCCCACTAATTTGTCCAGAGCTGATTGGAGAAGCTGATGATCTACCAGGTCGAACGCAGCGCTGAGAACGAGCAGCATGAGTAACCAAGGTTTAGCTTTCTCAATCAGTTCCAGCATGTGTTTGTAAATCCAGCATGGCTGACTCTGTGCTGTGGGCCGCCCTGAAGCCCGATTGTTGTTCGTGTAATACATCTACGGTTTCAACATATTTTTGTAACTGATTGGTAGCTATTTTAACTAAGACTTTTAAGATAAAGTTTGAATTTGTGATGAGGCGGAGGTTACTTGGATCCTTAGGATCCAGCCCTGCTGTCTTAATTAGCGGGGTTATCATGACCTTTTTTATATCCTCTGGAACGACTACCTCTGAGAAAGAAGCATTAACTATCCATGTCAGGATTGGTGCGAAGAGTTCTTTATGATCCAAAATGATCTTGGTTGGAAGGATGTTTTCGGCACAAGAGGTTGGTTTCATTTTCACCATACATAAGTCTTCCTCTGTGACAGCTGAGAAGTTAAATCTCTCCCTCCCATTTAGATTAAGATGTTCTCCCAGGTGGGTAGGGGGAGGGGGGGTGCGGGGGGGCTGGTCTCAAAACTGGTGGTGTCTCTAGCTAGGATGATGTTATTCCTTGCTTTTGATATTTTTGCAGCAAAGCCTTCTTGTACCTTGTCACAGTCTTCTTTCGATGGAATGTGTGGGGGAGAGAGGAACTTCGGTTTTTCCATATCCTTGAGTATCTCAAAGAGTTTGCTGGTTGAGTTGGGAGCTGCCTCTATTTCTTTATTATAGTACTCCGACTTGGCTTCTTTAACTGCCTTTTTGTACGCTTGATCATGCAGGATGGGACTGGAATCCTCTTGGAATCCGGTTCCGTAGCCTGAAGCCAGCTGCTCCGAAGAGCAAGCCGAGAGCGTCTCATCTTCAGGCGCGCACGCAAGAAGCCATGAGGCCCAGGAGTCTCTGGAACCACCAAGCCGTCATGCGAGAGGACTGGAAGAAGAGCTGGCACGTGGTCGACAGGTCTGCAATCCTGTCCTCTGTCAGGAACACTCTGGTACTGACGGTATCCCAACAGAAACACAAAGATCAGGTCTTGAAAGACCGTCATGGACGATTTCCGCCAGTTTGCCGACAGCCCAAGATGGAACAGGAGCTGAAGGAGTGACTGAAGATTGGTTGTAGCCGTCTTACATACGGTTACATTTACTCTGCATTATTGCCTAGAGCAACAGCATGCAGCAGATGTACAGATGGGGCGAGCAGTCCTGCGACACCTATTTCAGTAAGGTAAGCCCCACAGAGGGGTGTATCCTCCTGTCAATGTACCATGATTGGGGTTACTGTCAATGTACCATGATGGGGGTTTTGTATTTCTAACTTCATGTGCGGCTCTGGTAATATTGGTTTGTATTGCACACCTCCAGATTAGGAGTACTGCTATATAATCTATTGTAAGCATGTGAATCCATGAAAAATCCAATGCTGGAGAAGAGTAGTTTCTTACCTGTAACTCCATTTCTCCAGCGTTGGTATCTTTCATGGATTCACCTGCACCGGCCTCCCCTGAATGCAAAAGTAATATGCGCCTACTACTTTGGGGGTTAAAATCTGAAGGGAGCCGCGGGGGCAGGGCTATTTATACTGTACGTCCTATTGGGTCATGCGTAAGCAGCCCAAAATGACAGAGGGGACACATAAGTGTCGAATTTTTTCCAATGGAAAACGGCTTAATACGTATACCGAGGGTTCCCAGCCTGACGGGGAATATTCTAAGCATGTGAATCCATGAAAGAAACCAACGCTGGAGAAATGGAGTTACATGCAAGAAACTACTCCCATACTGAGCTTATCCTGGCGGCTGCCAATTTCAAACTGTGGAAGGAGCTAGCCTGCTGATAGGCTCAAGGACTTCAAAGGCGACTTGTCGGATGCCAGGGTTCTGGTGCAGGATCTACTTGAGGCTGCGGCCCATCTCTTAGACACTTCTGCTCGAGGCCTTATGGTCGAGGTAGACATTTCCCACCAAGCGTGACTGCATGCTACGAAGTTCTCCAAGTAAGTTCAGGACACAGTGCTTGATCTCCCCTTCGAGGATAAAGAACTGTTCCACTCCTCCACGGATAAGGAACTCAAGACGACTAAGGCAAGCACTTCACATTCTAAGTCATTGTCAGTCCTTGCGAAAACTCCAGCAAAGGCACCTTATACTTAAGAGGTCGGGGTCCCAAAGGAGGTCCTTCTCTGGGTTATGAGGATTTCAGGACTGCCGTGCGCGCTGAACAGATGCTCCAGCTGGTGGGCCCCGCCGTAAGCAGCAACGGCAAATTGGACGATTTTTCTCTCGGCCAACAGCCTCCTTGTATGAAACGGGTGATCTTCCTGCCGAAAAACAAATACTTTCCATCAGTCATACGAGACTGCGGTGGGAGGACCAATTACGTCTCATCTGGAGGCGTGGCAGACCATCACCGAAGACCAATTGGTTTTGTCAATCCCTCTGGCTGGCTTCCGCTTGCCCCTCCACCACCCTTCAATCCTCCCTTCCAGCAGTCTGGGTCGCCCTCCCTTAGCGCCAAGGTACAGAAGCTTCTAGACCCCAGAGCAGTGGAACCTGTTCCCCCTCGGTGAGCAAGGAGGCTACTACTCCTGTCTGTTTACAGTGCCCAAACCCAACCAGGCTGGCCTGTGCCCTATCCTCTACCTTTCCAAGTTCAATCTTTCTTCCCCCAAGAAAAGTTAGAGATGATTACACCCTGCCAGATAAAAGCCTCTCTTTGGAAGGGTGATTGGGTCAGCGTGTTAGACCTTCAGCACTCATACATGCACATTCTGATCTGGAGCTTGCATCAAAAATATTTGGAGTTTTCTGTGGGGACGGAGCACTTCCAGCTTTGTGTGCTTCCGTTTGGTCTCAGCTCGGCACTGCATGTCTTTACGAATAGGTTGTCGGTCCTCGCAGCATTCCTCAGACTGCACGGGGTTCATGTATATTTATACTTGGACGGTTGGTTCCTGCACAGTCCTTGCCCAAAGACGGCTACAACCAATCTCCAGTCACTCCTTCAGCTCCTGTTCCATCTTGGGCTGTCGGCGAACTGGAGGAAATCGTCCACAACGGTCTTTCAAGACCTGATCTTTCTGCGTTTCCGTTGGGATACCATCAGTACCAGAGTGTTCCTGACAGAGGACAGGATTGCAGACCTGTCGACCACGTGCCAGCTCTTCTTCCAGTCCTCTCACATTACGGCTTGGTGGTTCCAGAGACTCCTGGGCCTCATGGCTTCTTGCCTGTTAGCTCTACCTCTTGCGCGCATGAAGATGAGACGCTCTCGTCTTGCTCTTCGGAGCAGCTGGCCCCAGACCCCAGGGTAAGATCAGTATTGGCATGACGTAGCTGAATATCCGAATTGGAAAATACCTTTTTCCTCCCCAATGGCGTCAAGCTGGTCCTCCTTGGAAATTATCTGGGATGCTGCAATGAAGGATGTGGAGGCCAGCTTGGACTGGAGCGTAGCTGCTGCCACCATCGACGAAGGGAGCGTGCAAGTGGACAAAGATATGTCCTCAGAAGTATGAAGCTTATAGCGAGCGTCAATCTTCTTGTTCAGAGTTGCCCGAAATTAGGTTTTTCCCAGACCTATGGACGTTTTTCTGGAGGAACAGGCCGGTGCGCTCCTGTGTCGACAGAGTGAAGGCACCAGAAAATACGCCCTCTTTTGAAGCTGGGGCTTCTGGTACTTGGATGTCATGCAGCGCCATCATATCCAGCACGCGGTCATTAAAGACTCCAATAGAGCGGGCCGTAAACCGCCTGGTCCTCATCCAGTCAGGCGGGAGCAGAAGACTGACCTGCCGCATGTGGCGCCTCAGGACTCGAAGAGGTGGTCGGCAGAGCAACCAGAGTCTTTTCCACAGGAGAAAGTAGAGGCAGTGGGGGAGGAGGCCCCTATAGGGAGAGTTAGAGGAGGTGGCACTACGAGAACCTACATGGGGATTGCCGGAGCAGGGACCGGTTCAGGCGGCTTAGGATACATTTCCTTAAACAATTCCTTAAAGTACGCCTTCATGGGATCAGAATGTATAAGCGTCTGAAATTTCCCAAAAAAACGCATCCTCAGACGAAGGTCTAGGCGCTGGAGTGGGCAGCGGCCGCTCAGAAGGGGCATACACCCATGATCGCAAAAAGGACGGTTGCAGAATGGTCCCCCACCAATTGGATCCACGTAGATCAAAAGGTGCAGACGCAGGAGGGAGCAAGACTGTATGCATAAGCAGTGTCAGCACGCCAATCCATTGGAGGGCAGAAAGGTTTCTTACTCTTCACAAAGCGTGGAAAGGCAGCTCTGCCCCAAAAATAGGATCCTCAGCACCAGCCATAGTGAACGTTGGTGTAAGAGAGGTAGTCAAAATGGCCACCGGGGTTGGGCTGCCATTTTGTCTACGCCTAAGGCAAACTGTGTCACAGGAGTAAGTGAGGCAATAGTCACCACAAGGGAGTCAGGCGTCTTATGTGCCATTTTAGCCTTGGAACAAGGAACCTCGGCAAAGCTGGTACTAGCAGATCTAGAGGGTTTACCAGACACCTTAGGGACTGCTGAAGAATTAGACCCGGGTGGGGGACCAACGGCGGAATCAGTAGTGAAAGGCTCAAAGTGTGTGATCGGTTTCTTTGCGTCCTCTGCAGGATTTGTGTCACCAAGGTTCTGAGCTGGGGAAGGCTTAAGAGTTGCCCCCTAAAGCCAGGACACTCAAGGGGGGTGGGGGGATCCCTCAATCCTGCCGGGGCTAGATATAGCCCCAAGAAGGGGAACCTCAGTAGTAACCACAGTACATTTAGTCACCTCGAGAGGGACCTCGAGCCGAGACTCGGTGCAGTTAGTTTCAGATGTGGAAACCTCAGGGCGTACCCAGGTAACAAGAGCCACAGAAGTACTGGGCCTAATCTTATCCCCTAAAAGTGGAACCTTGGAAGTAGATCTGGATTTGGCAGTCCCCTTGTTGGGGTTCTCAGAGGAGACTCTGGTGCGCCAGTTAGATCCCTGGCAGGATACATCCACGAGATCCCCAGTAATAGATCCGCTTGAGCCCCTCCCAGCCCTAGAAGACCCCGGGAAGGAGTCCGCTGGCCCGGGTGCCCTGAAAAGGAAAGAACTTACCGGTTGTTTCCTTTTTCTTCAATGAAGAGATGTAAGTGTGGTGGAGGAACGCATTGAAACACCTCCCCACCTGAGAAGCCGACGCTGGAGTGCACCGACGGAGAGGGTGTCGCAATAGAAGCACAAGTCCCACTGGTGTTCCGGGCCAAAGCACTCCAGGCAAAGGGGGGTGCGCAGGGCGGAGCTCAGGAAGGCGGGGTTACAGTCACGTGCAGTGGCCCACTTAAAAATAAAAAGGGAAAAAAAATAATTGATGCTTTTTAACAAAAGTACTCTGGTCCTGTCCCGAAGGACGGAATGTATGGAGTAAAGAGGACGGAAGAAGGAGTAAGAAGTAGGACGGTAGAACCTGTGCACAGCAATGAACCATCAACGCAGTCTGTGTTCTTGGTACTCTTTAGACGTTTACTCCCACCCCCCCCCCACACACCTACCCGCCCGTAATCCACTGACACCCATGTTTGTGATTATTGTGCATATCCTTCTAGGTGTAAGCCACAGGACTCACGCATCACAGTGTATGGTTGACAGTGTGAATGGAGTAAATGAGCGAACGTTGCGTGAATGGGTGTCCATGTGTGCTGTATGTAGTGCTAGAAATGGACAAGGGGCGATCGGGTGGGGGAGGTAGATTGTCAGTTGTGTGGCTGGGACTGAGCAGTGGAGCTATGTGTCAGATAATGTGGGTGCCCTGAATATTGGATGCAGGCTGCTTTGCATAGAAACAAAGTGCATTTTGTGATAGAAATGAAAATGCGCATTCCAACTGAGCATGCATGTGGTGGTATGCTCATTTCATCTGTCAGAAAATTCATCATGGCAGTAAAATGTGTACATAGCATACGTCTTGTGAGGCTGTCCTGGTGAGCAAAGAACTACTCCCTTTATAGTGGACAGCCATCAATGATTAAGCAAGCAAGTCTGTTTGCGTGAGTAGAGCGGTATTATTATGAGTTTGCTCATGTTTTCTTATTGTGGCATGGCATTGTGAATGGAGAAGCCAACAGAAGTGATCTTCTGTGGGGATAGTGGCTGAGCCAGCCTGGACATGTTTTCTTATAGTATCATTACTGGCATTATGTGCAAAGCAAAAATGAGTGTTCTTTTCTTATATGGGAATACTGGCATATACATAGGTGCTTCGCAAGTGAACATGTATAGGCACAGCCAGAGTGAACATGTTTTAATACTAGCATATATTGGGGGCAAAGGCATTATGGAAATGCTCCTGTGCACGGCTGGTGAATTGCATATGTTGGCTTTTGCAGTTAAGACCAATTGCAAATTGTCTATAAGTGTGCTATAACCCACACAATGTTAACCTAGTATTCAGAGATATTTCTTGAAGACAGACTGTTCCCCCACCCTGAACCAATTTTGGTCAGTTAGGATTCCCTCGCTACGCTTGCATTCTCTGGCATATTTGTGGGTAATGTTTGCACCCCTCCAGCAAACGTAATCACCAGCTGCCAATGGGTACATTGTTATGAATGTGTGCAGGCAAAGCTGGGGCCCAGGAAAGGGGCATTGTATCATGGATGTTTCCTTATATATTTTACTGGGATTATTGGGCAAAGCCAACTTGATTAATTCTATTATATGGCGGAGGGGCAGGGGTTTATAGCACAATAGGGCAGGCAGAGTGGACATGTTCTTTCTTTAGCATGGCATTTATTACTTTCATAAGGACAAAGGCCAACATGTGTGTTCTTACATGGGGAGTTTGTGGGCACTTGTGCAGTCAGCAAGTAAATGTTTTCTTACTGTGGCATTGCATGTTTTACTGGCATCGAGCGCAAAGCCAACAATAGTATTCTTCCATGGTAGTGAGGGACTTGGGCAAGTACTTTGTGCAGCAGCAGTTACATATTTTCTTCTTGTGTCATTAGTTCTACTGGCATTAAGGACAAAGAGAATGTTCATACATGGGGACACTGGCAGTACCAGCATGAACAAGTTTTCTTATTGTAGAACTGCATTATATTACTGGCCACGCACAGGGTTGGCTGTTCCATTTGGGTGCCAGGACTCGGGAGCCAGTCACAGCCCCTGTTTGTGCGCTAGGTGAAAAATTTATGGTTTGATTAAAACACTTCTATTTTTTGCCTCGTGCAGTGCGCACCGTTTCCTTCCAGCAGCATGATCATCATGCACATTGTACAAACATGGTGGTCCAGGCATGCGCCAAGTGTGGTGCGGCCTGTGCCATGTTGCTGAGCTTGGAGGTGCGGGGGGTGGGCACATTTTGTGCTACGCAACTGTAGGTATGCCCCTCAACACAGGGGCAACTCGTTTGTCTTGGAAGTAAGACAACACATATCAAAACAAGTTTGAATCCTGGGCTCACGCTTAGAAACTGGTCCCCAGTATTAAGCACTGTATAAAATAATTATAAGCAATTTTAATAATAATTATAGGGTCATGTGTCCTGATCTCTCAAAAGGAAAAGCTAAGAATGATATAAAATATCCCTCTTACTTTGAAACAGTAGTTGTACAGGCAGTGCAGTTTCCTGGGAAGGGAGATGGACATTCTCATAAGATGGGAGACCCATGGCTGCTGAGCCCACACTGGAGCCACCAGGATCATCGTTACTTGTTCCTGGTGCATCTTGTGCACTATCCTGTTGAGAAGGGGAATAGTGGGGGGAGCATAAGCAAATCTCCCGGACCATGATGTCCAGTGACCATTCCCTTTGGACCACTTATGTGGGTACCCGAGGCCTAATCTGGGCATTGGCCGTTGTCCGAAGTCGCGAACAAGTGAATGTCTGGAAAACCCCACTCTGCAAAGACATGGAGTCGAATGGGCTCTTAAAAGCGCCACTCGTGCTCTACAGGTAGGTGCAGGTTTCTGCTAAACACGTCTGCCAGAAGATTGTGTTCCCCTGGAGTGAGCAGGACTTGTCTTCAACGAGTGCCCACTTCCAGATGTTCTGGGACAGTTTGGATATCCCTAGAGAGTGAGTGCCCCCCGTTTGTTCCGGTAGTACCCAGCCCTGATACTGTATGTGAGGACAAGAACTGTCTTCCCCTGTAGATGTGCTGGGAAGGCATTGTGTGCTTTGAACACTAAAAAGTTGCAACAGATTGATGTCATTGGATTCTACTGAAGGGGACCACACACTGTGCGCAGTTTCTTGAAGGAGGTGGGCTCCCCACCCCGAGAGAGATGCGTCCATGGGGAGAGTGGCCTCTACTGCAGGGGTAGTAAAGGGTGTCCCCTGCAAAAGGTTTTCCTTTGACCATCACTGCAGAGACTGAACAAGGGCTGTCGAGACAACCACTAGATAGTCCCACTACCCAGTGGCCCGTCACCAGCAGCGTAACAAACTGTGGGGGCCTCTCTGCAAGATCAGCTGCCGATCCCCCAACCCCTCCAAAGCTTCACAAAAGATGCAAAGGGTGTGCCAAAGACTGCAGGGTCCGACCCGAGACTCCAGGCGTGGCAAGACACAGATGAACGTACTGCTGACGGGAGGCACCAAGCAGTGCACTAGATGAAAAATGCATTTTAAAACAAGTATTAAACCCTACATCATTCACCCAGTTTAAGAGCAAGGGAGTGGCATGGCGTCTGTCCCTTACTGTCCAAATGTACCAGCAACCACAGTGTGCAAAACAGTAAAATTATTATGCACATGCTAATAGTAGTCAGTTTTTTGGTGCCAGGAGGGTGGGTGAATCCTAGAGGCCACTGGCATTGTAAACAATTTGAGGTCAGCGGTGGCAGGTGAAAACTTTTAGTTGAGGTCCATTAACATCTCACACGAATTGGTGTGAGCCACTAAGTGTACCAAGGGAGCCCTTGTAATGTAGGAGGTATAGGTGGTGCTCTGTCTGAGAAAATGTTTAAGTATTGTATCGAAACGGGCCAGTATATGGCAAATTTCTTGCGGGAAATGGGGTAAAAGGCCATGCAATTTACTATTCTCTAGGATAATACATGAAAAAACAATTGAGTAGATGCTATTTCATCAACAGTACGTGGGAAATATTTTACATTTTCATTATACCTGTGTCCACAACATGTGAGCATTGCCACTGTAAGTCACTTATGAAGCTGAGACCACAATGTATGCCTATATCTGTCACTAAAAGAACAAGTTACTTACCCCTGGTAACGTTCTTTCAACTGGATGTTCCTCCCACTTATTCCTCATCTTTGATATACGCATCTCATCAGCTTTGCTGCTTTGGAAAAAATTGTTCTGGGCAGAGGGCGCTATGCACAATGTCGTGGCGTATATGTCCCTCGAGGGCCGGCTGTGGAGCGTCAACGTCATCAGTAGTATATATCGCTTGTACAGCGCCATTGTCTTCAGTTGTTTTATGGTTCCAACAATCAAGGAACTAACCAGGCGTAACCCAGACCACAAGCTCTCAGGAAACGCAGAGTTTAATTCACACAAATTGTACAGGGGGTTAGGCTGGGAGGGGCGATGAGGAATATGTGGGAAGAACATCCAGTCGAAAGAACGTTACTAGGCTTAAGTAACTTGTTCTTGAAATGGATTGTATCCTCCCATGTATTCCTCATCTTTGATAGATTCCCAAAGCAGTGATAATTTGGAGGAGGGAGTACAATTTGGATTAATCGTGAATGGAATGAAGGACTGCCTTAGCAAAAAGACTTACTTCCTTGAGTGGAAGAGGAGTCCAAGCAATAATGATTAACATCTGGTGTAGTACAGGCCTATATTAAAAGGTGGGCTACCCAATACCAAGAGATGAGTCTTGTGTAGTCCCACACCAGTTGGACTGCACTAATTCTTACCCAATAGCCCTGATTGCATCCATTATAATGTATGCATGAGAGGATGCGCTCACCGTGCCCAAGCCCTCCTTCACCATTCCCAACACAATTATGCCATGCCCCCTTTTCTGAGGCCCTGCAGTTTACATATCACAATTTAAAGCACTGGCCGCCGCCCCCCGCCCCTTCTGCCGGACCAACGATACACATGCATGCAGACAGGGACGGCGTTGGGGCCTTTTAACCTTTTCAAATGAAAGGGGTCTCGAGTCTCAGAGGGGTATTGGGAGGAGGAGGAGGGGGGCAGCAACTGCTCCCATGTTGCTGGTCAGCTGTCCTACAATACAGAAATAGATTCCTTTTGATTTTATGGTTGTTATGGGGCTTTAAAAGTGCGCTTCGCAGCGTTCACATTCCCAGCTTAATTTGCTCGAGCTCTTCAGGTAGTCATGTGCGCTTTACAGTGCTCGCGTTACAAGCTTCATTTGCTGGAGCCCTTCAGGCCATCACTTGAAGGTATTGATCTGAAAGGTTCTAACAAATGAAGCTTGTAACGCGAGCACTGCAAAGCACACATTTATAGCAAATAAAAACACCCAGCATTAATCGCCACCAAATAACGAGACAGCCTGCCAGTAGGGAGTTGAAACACTAAATGCCCAATGAAAAGTTATACATTCTTCTTTGTCAGCAAGCGGCTGATATGGAGACAAGGTGAAATCAGTGGGCATTCAGTGTTTTATCTCCCTACTCGTTGACCGTCTCAAGATAAGGGGTGGTGATTACCCCCTAAACCATTCAACTGAGACAGTAGAAGACGCCACTCTTAGTATGAGGCTGTCCCACCTGAGTATATGTGAGTATAGGCAGAGCAGCCAGGCTTATCTTAAGAGGGAGAGAGGGCTGTAGAATCAATACAAATAAATACTACACATCGTCCAAAGAAAAACACTACGTATAGAAAAAATAAAGGAAATAAATACAAGCTGTCCAATGTAAATATTGGGTAAACAAATACATATATAAAACACATTATAAAAACACAACACTATGCTTGCAGGTACACAGACCAAAGCATATTACTCAATTTGTAACTCACGCAGCCGTTTGTAGGAGGCCTGCATGAGGTGCCCCGCCACCCATTTAGAGTGAGTGGGACAGGCCCCCCAGTGGTGGGGCAGTAAGGTTTGGGAACCCTGGGGCCAGATTGGCACACTATTTGGCCCATCTGCCACAATGCGAGTTGGGTTACCAAAGGAAAAACGTGAAAATGGTCGACTGCATTTTGGGGAGGGCTGTGGGGCACCCCAAACCGACAGGGAATGTTCTAATGGGAAGGGGTGGTGACCCCCCTACCTCTCCACCCACAATGGAGTGGGGGCCATGTCATGCAGCCCCCCCCCCCCCTGGGGGCAGATATCTGCTCCTAGGAAGGGACACCTGAGCCCAGGGAGGAGTGCAGGACAGACCCCCACCCCCATATCTGCCCCCAGGGAGGCCTACATGAGATACGCCGCCCCTCCAATTGGGGTGGGGGTGGTGAGGTGCACCCCCCATTACATTTCAACATTTTCCGGCAGTCTAGGGTGCCTCTCGGGCCCCCCTAAAGTGCAGCCTGCCATTTTCAATTTGTTTACCAAACTTCCCATGGCAGAGATGGGCACATTGGTGTGCCAATCTGCCCCCAAGGTGCCCAAACCCTACTTCCCCATCCATTGGTGGGCCTGTCCGACGTTTTGGGGTGGGCTTCTACCCCCTACCCCAAATGGAGTGTGCAGGGACACCTCATGCAGCCCTCTCCCTGGGGGCAGATATCTGCTCGTAGGAAGGCGCAAATGGGTTTTCACTGGGGGGTGAGGTTCAGTAGACCACCAGGGACGGCTTGCAGGGGGGTGGAGGGGTATGCTTGAAAAGTATTGATTTGTTTTTGCTGGTGTGACCCTAGGTAACATGTTTTGTTTACAGCATTTTCTAAGCGAGCAGCTGCAACGTTATGAGAGTACTGTTTTTTTATTATTCTAAGGTTAGGGCCCGCTGTCAGTGGGGTGGGTGAGACTGGGGCTGGATTGTTGGTGGTGTGGGTGGGAACGGGCCGTCTGGGCAGATATTTTGGTGGGCTGGGACACAATTGCAGGGGCAGGCCAAAATTTGCCCCCCCATGCCAGCAGAACATTGGCGTTTCCCTGGGAGCGGATCCCTCCCATGTGGATTGTCCGTCTGCAAGCCCAGGCTACACCTCTGGCTGTGCTACGTTACAGATGTCACCTCCGGGGAGGAATGGGGATCCTACCGGGGCTCCCTGGAGCTGCTGCTGTGCTTAGGGGACGGTACACCCATATGGTACATGGATGTCCAAGGCCAGGGACATCCCCCTCCAACTGTCCTGGAGTTGAGGCTGGGCTGCATTACAGCTTTTCCCTTCGGGGAGGTATTGGCACACTGCCGGGACTTCGTGGTGGGGAGAAGCTGTAAAACAGGGCAGCCAGAGCTCCAGCAAAGTTGGCGGTAATATCCCTGGCCTTGAGAACCCTTCTCCCATGTGGGTCTTTGCCGAGGGTTCTGGATAATAAATTCTGGCCCGCTTCACGCAAGTCAGACCTCTGTGCATTCCCACGGGTGTCCTCTTTTGGGAAATGCATGGGGTTGCCCGTTTTCCTTGCTGGCTTCGACACTCTAGGCCCAAATCTGAAGTTTGCCCACATGAACAAAATGTGCTGTGCTGAAAGGCTTGGGGTAACCAGTGGGATACCCTTTTTCTTTTGCGCCCCGGTAGGTGCACCCACACGTGAGGTACCGTTTTCGTCGGGACACCTGTGGGAATGCAGGACGGTATGACATCTGTTGTTAGTGACGTGTTTCGGTGAGTGGAGAGCGGGAAATGTCTCTGAAATTGGCTGGAAATAAACAATTCTCGGACATTTCGCTCTTATATCACAGGAGCAGGGAGGAGGATACTAGGTATCCCTTTGGCACTCCGCATAAGGTTGTGTGTGCCAATCTCTCAGACTAAGAACCGTAGTTGCTCTAGGATAAAGACAGGAATCTCAAATGGGGACCCCAAGTATCCCAAGCAACACTGTCCATAAGGCACTGTGTGCTGCAATAGTAAACATACAGATGCCTTTACGAGCTATGGAGCAGACTAGTCTCCACAGTACAGGTAGAATACACAGAATAGAGTTCCAAAAGACAGAGCGCACAAGAATGAGGGAGTGGAAAAAGACTTCACACATTCAGGATTATAGAAAAAGGTCCAGACGTACAGCAAGAAAATGCATGCATTACAAATCGTACACACACAAATAGCAATATACACTGACGGAAACATTCAAAACCCACAGAGCATCAACTTCACACGACAATGCTGCTTCTGGTCTTCAGTCTGGGCTCAGAGCCGCAGAATAATGCCAGAGGTGCCCTTCTCCTGTTGGCCGGCACATGGGGGGCTCCAGGTTGCATAGCAACTAACAGAGCAAGCTACCGAAAAGGAAAATGGGAAGGCACGAGCTCTGCACTGAAAGAAACAAAATGAAGATGCCTTTCATTTTCGTTTATTTAAAGAAAGCCCAGAGCTATGCATGCACTTTAGGTTTTCTTGGGGGTATGGGGTGCATGCATGCGCAACAGGGGCCCCCGCACAGAGGGGGGTTGACGGGACCCCCGAAACCACAGTACCCGACACATTGGCTCGAGAGCCACTCCTTCATGGGTGGCATGCGCAGGCCAGCGTGTGGAACTAGGAAGACGCAGGATACCATCATCCCCCAACAGCTGCATGCCCTCGAGTATGGTTACCCGATGACTGGCTACATGAGGTATCAAGAACAGCATGTTTTGAACCCTCTCGGAGGGTAAGAAAAGCTGGGGACCAGGCTGGACTTCTCGTGATAGAGAACCCTAGATTGAATAGATCTACTGTCTGCTGGGTATTCCCCAGACATGTTCGTACAAGTCTTCAGTTACAAGCCAGTGGTCGAGCGAAGTTTACACAGGGATGGACTGCCTGTGCTCGTGAGCTGATTCTACCGCTAGTACCTTTGTAAACACCCTCAGGGCTGAAGAAATGCCGAAGGGGAGAACCTTGAACTGATAGTGCATGTCCACTATCATCTTGAACCTGAGGTACTCTGTGCACTGGCAACATTGAAACGTTAAAGTATGCATCTTTCATGTCCAATGTGGCCATGTCATTCCCACCCCCCGACGTAGCAGTGGGATAACTTCCTGAAGAGTTAGCATCCTGAACTTTTGTGGTTTGACATAGGTTCACAGAACGCAGATCTAAAACAGGGCGCATGGTTGGATCCTTTTTGGGTACAAGGCAGTATATTGAATAAATACACTTGTTTACCTGGAGATGAGCGACGACTTCGATGGTGCCTTTTTTCCAGCTGGACCCAGACCTCATCCAGCAGGATACGCAGAGGCCTGGTGACAGTCGTCTGCTTCCGGGTGGCTGGAGGAACTCGAAGCAGTACCTGTGGGTGACGGTCTTGAGTACCCACTGATCTGATGTGATCCTCTCCCACACGTTTGTTAAAGATGCTAGATGACCCCCGACTGGGAAGTGTGGAAGGGGACCTGTACCGCCGAGTCATCTGGAGGTTGAGGCTGGGCAAAGTTTCTACCTCTGCCTTTCCCTCGACGAAACCCTCTTTGTTGTGGAGACTGAAAACCACAGAGCCCTGTCCGGAAGCCCAGTGGGTTCCCCCCAAGCTGTACTGTCCTGGTAGAGAGCGGGAGAAAGCCTGCCCCTGAAAGGGCCGGCGAGTGTTGAAACCTCCTCTCTGAACGAAGGGCTTAGCCGAGATCTGATTGAGTGATTTTAAGGTCTCATGCTCCTTCTTGGCAGTTTCCAAAGCTTTATCGACCACCTTAACGAAAAAGTTGGCATCCTTCACTGGCTTATTAATAAGGGAGGCCTGGGTCTCCAGCTTAAACCCTTAATTCTTCAGCCAGGCGTGGCACTTGAGAAGCGTTGACTGGGCAAGGACGCGTCCAGCAGTCTAGCTGTTCTCTGGAATATTTTTAGTATTTGTTTTATTTGTATAGTGCAAACCAGGCCCGAGAGCTACCGGGCGCGTATCTTGAAACAATGGTTACAACAGGGTATTGCATTACAAGACATAAATAGGACAAAGTTGAACATATGAATACACACACAATACAGATTTGTGATCAAGTACAATCAAAGGCATGCTTATCGAGCTGTCAATTCGTCTTCGGATGAGACTAGCCACAGTTTGGCTTTGTGTTTGAAGGAATTCAGGGAGGGCAGAGTTCCAGAGTTTGGCTGCCAGAACTGGGAAGCTGGCCCCACCGGCTGTTTGGAGCTTGAATCTAGGGATCAGTAGGCTCTGGCTGGCGGAAGACCTTAGTGATCGAGGTGGGGTATACTGGGTAAACCTGGAGGATAGATAGCTTGGGGCCTGGTCGTGCAAGCATTTGTAAGTCAGGGCAAGTCAGTAAAATCCTTTGGGTTACTGACAGCCAGTGAAAGTTCTTCCTGGTTTCAGAGATATGGGCTGATCTAGGGATGTTGAGGGCAGCTCGGATAGCGTTATTTTGTGCAATCTGGAGTTTGTCGATGTTACCTTGGTTGGTGCCTTGGTACAGTGCATTACAGTAATCCAGTTTGGACATGACCAAGGTCCTAGCAAAGGTGGTGCAGTTCTGAGAGGAGAGAAAAGGGCGACAGGCTGTGATGAACTTGCAAGTGTAAGCAGAGGTGGAGGCTGCTGCGTTAGTTTGTCTGTGGAGGGAGAGGAGTGGAATCTAGGTAAATACCAAGTGTTTTAGTATCTCTGGAACCTTTTATGGGGTTACCATCGATATTGAAGGCGTTGACCATAGGGTGCAACTTGTGGAGTCTTTGCTGTGTTCCAAGGATGAGGAGCTCAGTCTTAGCATCATTAAGACAGAGGTCATGTTGTGCCATCCAGGTTTGGATGACGTGGTATGTCATTTAAAGCTTTTGAGTCTACCGTGTAGTCACCCGTGATAGGGATGAGTATCTGGTGTGTCATCGGCATAATTGGTGTAGGTAACACTCAGATAATCGAGCACATCGAAGAGGTGTTTGGTGAACAACATTGTAGAGCGTAGGGGATACGCAGGACCCTTGGGGGACACCGCAAGGGACTGGCGCAGGGTCAGCAGAGGAGATGGGGGAGAATACCCTCATGTGTCTATTATCCAGGAATGATTTGTTCCAGTTAGTGGCATTATCATTTAGTAAGCTGCCGTTTTTAGATGACAGGATTGTGACTTGCTGCCCCTCTGCAACAACGACTAGAAGGTGTGAGTGGGTTCCAAAACCTCTTGGAGCCCACCTTGAATGAGTCCCCACTGAACGTCACTATAGCTCACCCGGAGCGTGGTATTGTTGGCAATCTGGGTGCAAAAGGCGGCAGAGGTGGTGACACGTTTGCCAAGGATGTACATTTTCTTGCAGTCCTTTACGTGGAGGGGAGGGGGATTTCCAATAAAGATAGTGGTACTGGTGCCACAGCCCTTTTACGCGTAGCAGCGACGACCAAGGAATCCAGGATGACATGGCCTGATGTACAGCGGGTCTGAAGGAACAGGGTGGAACATTTTCTCCACTCGGGGATTGACGCACGAGTGAATGATGGTGTGCGCAATGAGAGGAACAAGGGGATAGGTTGGCTGACGGGGACCTTCTCTTGATAGATACTTTCCACAAAGTCCAAGTCACGGACAGCTTCTTGTCTGGAGATTTTAAAGTAATCAGCCGCCTCCTTAAAAAAGGTATTAAACAGCATCTGCTAGTCGATAGGCGACAAGTCCCTGGGTTGAGTGACAGGAGGAGAATCCAGGAACATTTCCAGAGGATCAGGGTCATGTGGGGGTGTGGAATACCATGGGCCCTGGTCATTCACAGGTTTCAAGTCTGTGTCATGATGGCAAGGGTCCTGGATGCTCTGGCTAGGGTCCTGGACAAAGTATACTTCCTGGTCGGGGTTACGGGGTCAACCAGAAAGGCATCTGTCTGGGGTCCTGAGGATGATATGATATTGCATTTATAACACGCCTATACACAAGTGTTTGTTAGGGATTGGTAGGTAAGAATTGGTCTAGTAACACTGAGACTACACAACACTTATCTGCTTGGTATTAGGTGAGCCACCTTTTGGTATAGGTCTGTACTACACAAGTTGGTAGTGTGACTGAGCAGCCAGACCTATCTCAAGAGGGGTAAATGTGAGCTGTAGCAATGAAGTTCGCAAATACAATTAACACTTACACTCAAGGTTTCGGTTATAGTTATTTAACATCAATTTTGAAATTTGCGATCTTTAAAAAACTGCAAGATATGCAACAAACATACTTATACTTTTCCAGAATCATCATAAGTTAGTGGATACCCTTTAGAGATTCTTTTTAAGTTAAACAGGTTCTCAGTATAGGCGAGGACAATGAAACCTTCCAATGAGATCTAGACAAGTCTTTCCCAGCAATAACAGTCAAACAAGTTACCACCATTGAGGGACATAAATATCAAGGCCAATGTACACGAAGAGTCTGCATGGAGCCAGGACAGCCAAAGTCAACCGGAACACAGTCCATGGAGCGGAGGCACTTCTTAGATAGAAAGTCTTTCACAAAGTTAGAGAGTTTTATAGTAATCACTTGTAGGGTAACAAGCTGTAAAGCCTGTGAAAGGAGAGCTGGGGACAACTGGAGGGCTCCTGTGGCAGCAATTAGAAGGTCGTCAGTCAGTCAGCAGCTACGGACTCTTTTCGGATCAGCAGCACTTCACGGTTTCAGCGCTCGGTAAACAGCACCACTGCAGATCTCGGATACTGGTTTCCTTCACTCCTTGGGTCCTGCACTCTGGTGAGGGGACTAGAGCTCTGGTCGTCCCGCTTCTGGAGGGTCCTTACGACTCCTGGAGGTTCTGGCCATATTTCAGTCATTGCACTAGACTACAGATTTCTCGACCCTTGGCAGTCGGTTCCTGCAGCAGCAATGAAGTACAGCCAGTCGGGGAAGAGGATCCAGCTGAGTTTGTCTTGGGGTTAGTTGGTCCCACTAACCCAAGGGAAGAAGTCGTCCCTTCCGGAGCTGCTCTTTTCGAACAGAAAAAGTTTCAGCACAGCAGCATGGCTTCAGTGGGTGATTCAAAGGTCCAGAAGGATGCAGCAAGCTTAGTTCACGGTTTCTTAGTCTGTTTCTCCCAGTGGTCGACTGTCTGGTCCCAAAACGCTGCCCTTTTATTTAAGCAGTGTTTTCCCATTCGTGCATACCCTAGGCTGTCAATAACACAGCAGGGTGACCAGCCAATCAGGACTGGTTGCATTCAGGCAGTCCTAAATACAAAGGACAGGGGAGTTTCGGGAACCTCTGTCACATCCTGCCTTTCCAGACACGCTGAAGCCTGCCAAATGCAAAACGAGCAAAGAGCTCAACACGCAGAGTAAAACCCAAGAAAGACCTCACAAACAGAAAATGGTGAAAATAAGACCGGGGAACCCTCAGCTGCAGTACAGCACCCATGGGTGACCATTCTGTCAAAATGGCCCCGTCTTCCATTTATCCTTGGTTACTGAGGGATAATTTGTATCCTTCCTAAAACTTTATTTTATGAGAGATTAGCACACAACACCTTATGTGGATTGCTAAGGGGATACCTAGTAAACCCCTTCTCTCTGCGTGTCACTTTTTGTCACAGAGACAACCGTATAGTTATGGCAAGTGGACGTGTTCTACCAACGCTTGTGCTATTTTGTACCGCACACTGTATTCACAATCTCAGTTATACACAAAAGGGTGACCTATGTTCTAATATGGCGGTTCCAAGGGGAGAATTATACCTACTGATAACAAGCCATTGGTAAATGGGCCTGGGACCTACAGATCACAAGTCATTGTGTAGGGGTCTGGGAACCGCAGATGGAGAACCAGGGGAACAAAGTCATTCCCCCTGGGGTTTGCAAACATTTTGAGAGACCAGCAGTCCCACTCTTTGTATCAAGGATTTTGAACTGGAACTTTGCTTTTGAATTGAGACTTTTCAATCTGGAACTTTGTGTGCTGCCTTTGATAAGAACTGCAACCCGGGGAAGGGAGTAATTCCCCAGGGAGAAATCCTTGAAGATTAATGACGTGATGGTCCGCTCCACAGAAAAAAGGGAGCCAGACTTGCTTATTCTTTAGTTTCAGAGATGTAAACAAAGTAAACAGGGTTTTAACCTAGGAGGGTGGATTTTTTAGTTACGGACATTCTGACACTTCATTAGTATTGAGTTGAGGCAAGGAAACCCCTCTTAGTAAATGGGGACAGCTAGGTTTTTTTCTCTTTTATTTTGTTATTAATAAAGGTTTCTACCAACCACCAAAGATCACCTAGGTGTCGGTCCCTTCCTTACACACCCTTACAAAGCCCCAAGATTAATGGGGCCTTGTGCCAAAATGTCAGGGCCAACACAATGTTTCTCACCAATAGGAGTTCTCTTTAGAAAGGATGCAACAGACATGTGCTGGGAATTAGTTTCAAACTATTTTAAAGTTATTCAACAAATGACCAAAGTGTTCTCCTTTCTTCCAGTCCCAAAGCTAACCCAGTGGAATAATACACGGCCCAGATTCAATGACTAGAGTTGAGTAGAACAGAGATAGAAGGCAAAAGTTATCCTATGGAGGACAGTGAAGAAATGCAGAATCCAATGATGCAGGTCTCCTTAGGGCACTTCACAAGATGGAGGGCGGAGAGTTACAATGACCATCACTGTTTAGAGGCTACAACAAGTACCATTCCAGTCACAGCAGCAGCTCCAAGACAGGTTTCCCTTGAAGGTGGTGCTAGGCAGAGTTTGAATGCAGTACCCTTTGGGACCACTACACACAACTATGCCTACAGGTGTAAGCAAAACCAACCTTTGGTACAAGTCTGTACTACACAGTTTTTGGTAGCGGAGCTGAGCAGCGAGGCTTATCTCAAGATGGAATGTGAGATGTAAGGTTGTGACACAGAGGTCCACAATCACTAGTATTCAAATAAACTCTTACACTCAAGGTTTCCTGGTTAAACACGTATTAATTTATTCAACAGTCAGTTATAAAACATTCACTAGAGGGAGGCAATCTATAACACACAAAAAAATACTTCAGTACTTTATACTGTACGTTTGAGGCATTTAAAATACTTTGAAGGAGGAGCAAAAAGGCATAGGTTAACGAAAAGAAGATAGTTACTCTTTAGACAGTGCAAACAGTTTGAGTTCACCAGAGGAGCTGATTCAATGCAATAGGTTTGGGCCAAAGTCAATGGGCTAAAGTCTTGTATAGGATAAAGCAGTTCTGGTAGTTAAACGGAAAAGTCTTTGCCAAAGTTCTCAGAAGTAGTTTGTAAAAGAAAGATTCATATGCTAGCTCACAAGCCGACTAGGCATGCAAGTTGCCAAAGTTCAAAGCACTTTCGCAGTGTCTCTCGGTCGAGTTTTCACAGTACCTTACAATGAAGAAAAAGATGCAGCTGAAGACTTCTGTTCCTGGTAGTTCTTGTAGATCTCGCTGTTCCTGAGCCTAAGAGGGAGGACATCGGGGGACTCCTGCACTGCACTGGTCAAAGCTGGCACTTGGTAAAATTTCAATTCCGGTAGCTGTAGTCAAGCACACCAACTGGTGTCCCTCTCCCTGGTTATTCGGTTTCCTGCAGCACTCTGAGGAAAATACAACCAGCTCCGAGAATAGTATCCAGGTGGCTTACGAGTTGATTGGTCCCACCAACTCAAAAGGGAGAAGTCGTCCTTGCAGGGCTTCTCTGTCGAGATGAACTTGGTGATTCGGACCTGCAGCAGGGCTTCACCGGGCAAACTAACGGTCCAGGAGTTGCAGCAGCCAACCTCTTCAAGCTCGTCTTCTGTTCTTTCGTTCCAGTGGTCAACTCGCCCTTCGAAGCCAAGAAACTTGGCTTTTACCCAGTTTCCTCCCATTCACTCAGGCGCCAGAGGCGGTCTTCAGTCCTGAAGCCCGCCAATGGCGATGAAACAAAGGGACCAAACCTGGTTTGGCACGCAGACAAACTCTAGAAGGACCATTACAAAAAGAAATGTCGAAAAAAGACCGGGACCTGTTTAAACAAAGGGGGGCTCGGACGACATCTTGAAAAACGTCTCCCGCGATTTGACGCTACCGGTGTTCACGGTTGGGAAAAATCATGGTAGTTTGTTGTAAAACAACTGGCACCAGCCATTTGATAGAAAAGGGTAGACTGCTACATGAGTATCTAGACACAGGGGATACTAGGTAACCCCTCCAGTACTCTATTGTAAGATAGGGTGGACTGGGTCTAGGAATTTGAAAAGACTAGTAAAGTCAATTTCACTTTACTTTCTCTGGGGAACAGTAGTTTATCCCAGAGAAGGTATATAAACCTTGGGAAAGCCTGAAAGGCTTCCCTGTGCCACTGTGACATGAAAAGATGCCTATGGAGTTGTCCAAAACTCCATGATCAAAGAACACAAGAGTAAAACACAACAAAAAACGAGAGTGGGAAAAAAAGGGCCACACACTCCAGTTTAAAAAAAAACAAGTCCTCAAAATCCAGCAAAGTTGCTGGGGGTCTCTAAGGTGAAGGGAATTAACAGATTTTTGAGAATTCTCCCTAACAGATGGGAAGCAGGAATTCAGGAAGGTGGCCAATTGTGGCCCAAGTTGGTGACTACCAAAGTTCTGGACTCGGAACAGCCACTTTTCTGGCAAAGTAGCCCACAAGACAACTGGTCAGTCCAACGGGCGGTTCTTTACCCCAACATAAATCTTAAGAATAGCTGTTTAGTGTTAGGTGGATGTATCATATGTATACTTCATCCCCTCTCCTAGTGAGGCACCCAGCACTTTTGCTTGACTTCTGGGACTTTTTCTTTCAATCCAGAATGAGTGGAGCCTTTTTCCACTCATTCATTCTTGGGGGCTCTGTATTTTGGAACTCTATTCGTTGTAATCTACCTATTCTTCAATATCCTCCAGTAACAGTTCTCTCTCAAAACTCTATAGTCTGTGAGATTGGCACACACCACCTTCAGTGGAGTGCCAAAGGGATACCTTCTCTCCGGTCCTGTGACTTCTTAGTCACATAGACAACCGCCTAGTTATGGCTGGTGGCAGTGGACGTGTTCTACCAACTATTGTGTAGTTTTATCCCGGAGGCTGTGTCCATAGCCTCGGTGGTGCACAACAGGGGCATCCAAGTACTAACATGGGGCCTTCCCTTCTTTTTTTGTCATTAATAGCGTAGTTCTTTGTTAGCCCTTCTACCGTCCTGGGAGGGGGAGGTCAGTGTGTATGTTTTGCCTTTGGCGGGAAACCTTGGGTGTCTCCCACCTAGGCTCCAGAGTGTCTGGGCAGACACCTAGTGGGGAAGGAGCTTTCCACTCCTCCCCCCCATCCCCTCCTGTCCTTCGTCTACTAGACTGTCTGAATAGGACCAGCTCCCACGGGGTTTCTGGCAGCATATATCAAGATGGACAGTCTTAGATACATCAAAAAGGTATGAGCTTCGTACCTACAAAAAGAGCTGACCATTTTACCACTGAGGCTGAAGAACAGATGTTTCTTTAGAGTCCTTGAACTCAAATATTTCTTCAGAGATTCGGAGACAGATGGCAACCCAAGCTAAGAGCACGACAGGCTTAAAACCACCTTCGACCTACCTCAGCCCTGTGCCCCAATTTACTTATCTTTGAGAATAGGATCCTCCATGAAACCAGGAAATTACTAGCGAGTAGGCACTACTCAATAGACAAACGAAACAAGGAGGAAAGAAGTGATACACCAATTGGACAATAACCCTTAATTTCTTAGAAAACCAGCAGATAAGGGTGGTGGTATTGTGTTATGGAAGCGCAGTCACTGAAGAGAAGAAGCGCTGAAACTATTGAACAATGAACAGCATTACAGACGTCTCAAGGCCAACCAACAGACTTCAAGAAGAGATCACAAGCATGATGCAACATGCACTCCTGGAAGAATGGATCCAGGAAGAAACTAATCCGGTGTGAACCACCCCCAACGACCTGGCCTTCTATATATTACCACAAAAATACCCAAAAACCATCAGGGAAACCAATCATCTCAGCAATAGGGTTAATATTTGAACCACTGTCCCAATACTCAGACTTCTTTCCAAGACCTTTGTCCTGAAAATGAAATCTTATGTTCAGGACTCAACTCAATCATATTATCAAATGTAAACATCGAATGAGATGATCTCCTGTTAACGTTTCGATGTAGAAGCATTATACACAAGCATCCTCAAGGTGCAAGCATAGACTTAATGCATAATTACCTGGACCTATGGATTGAGACCAAAGAAAATGTGCCTACAGACTTCACCCTGGAAAGTATTAGACTAGCTCCAACAGAGAATTTCCCACCAGCCTAAGGGAGGAAGTCGCCCTTTACGAGTCTTCCCTGTCGATTCGAAAACTGGGTCAACACAGCTGCAGGCCTTCACCAGGCACTTCGCGGTCAAGGAGGGTGCTGCTGGTGTCTTCTCTCGTCTTCTGCTTTAGAGGTTATCTTCCAGTGGTCGACTCTGCTTTTAGTCCCAAAAACCTCCCTTTTTATGCACGTTCCCATTCATTCACAGCCTTAGGATTTCAATCGCACAGCAAGGTAGCAGCAGGGAAGCTGTCCTGCCAATTGGAACTGGTTTCACTCAGGCACACCTAGAGACAAAGACAGGGAAGTTTCGGGACCCTCCCTCATTTCCTGCCTTTCCCGACACACTGGCGCCAGGACTGGCTTCATGGCTGAAGCCTGCCAAAAGCAAAACACACAAGACTCAAGACCTGATGCAAACAGAAGGAACTAACAACAAATCGGGAAAAATGAAGACTGCCATTTTGAGAAAATGGTCAGCCTTGGGTGCAGCACTGCAGCTGAGGTATCAGCCAGCAGATCCATGTCACTAGGTAGTAAAAAAGAAACCACTGCCACCACCCATTCAACTGAGTTAGTGTAACTAAATGTTAGATGAGCAATGGGTTAAATGTTAATGTTAAAGGATATTTATACCGCACAATGTCACCACTGTAGTGGACGCCTGGCGCTCTGGCGGATCTGGAAAAAGAAGGGGGGTGGGTGGGGTACGTTAGTAGGATTAAGTTTGGCGAAAAAGCAAGGGAGCTGTGATGTGCTGTTGGCAGCTTCCGTTCGGTTAACGCTGACCGCTGAGCTTTTTGGTGTGGTATCTGGTCGGTATCCGTCGTGTGCTGTTGGGTAAAGCTATGTGTGGATCGTTTGTTGTTGCAGTGAAGTGCGTGCAGTTTGCTGTGGTTTCAGAGGTCTGGTTGCGTTAGAGTTTGAGAGGTGTATGCAGCGCGGTGGGGTTTTAGTAGGGTTTGTTATTACCATGGTTGTCTGAAGAGACACTCATTTTGTGGGTTCTATCTTGGTGTGACTCAAGGTAATGTTCACAATCCTCTCTGGATGCAGCGCAGGCTAATATTCACAGTTGTATCTTAGGCTGGCACAGGCCAATATTCACAGTTCTAGCTTAGTGTGGCTCATGTTAATATTTACAGTTCTATCTTAATGCGGCACTTGCTAATAATCACAGTCCACTCCAAGTGTGGCTCAAAAGAATCGCAATCCTCTCTGGATGAGACGCAGGCTAATATTCACAGTTCTATCTTAGTGTGGCTCAGGTTAACCTTCACAGTTCTTAGTTTTAACCTTAGTGTGGCACAGGTTAAAAAAAAAAAAATCACAGTTCCATCAGTGTGGCTCAAGGTAATATTCACAATCCTTTCTGGATGCAACGCAGGTTATTATTCACAGTTCTATCCTAATGTGACACTGGTCAGTATTCACAATCCACACTAGTTGCGAAGCTAGTTAGTACTAGCAGTCTAGCGTGCTATGTTCTGAGGGTAGGTAGAGTGGCAGGGATTCTGGAATATAGTGATTGCTCTAATCCCCACCCAGGCTACACCTACCTTGGCGGTTGCTGCTGGCCACTGGCCTCCCCTGCTGACACCTTGGCCTCTTGGGAATTACTATGAAAACTATGAATTACTATGCAACACCCCCTCAGCACTCCACATAGAATAGTGTGTGCTGGATCCATGAAGGTAAGGTAAGACAGGGGTCATCTTACTATTCTTGGGAATAGTAGTTCACCCAAGAAAATGTAGTTAAACATTAAGAGAAGAGTGGCACTGCACAAAAGGTGCAGTGTGTCGCAATGGTAAGACAGGGGTCATCTTACTATTCTTGGGAATAGTAGTTCACCCAAGAAAATGTAGTTAAACATTAAGAGAAGAGTGGCACTGCACAAAAGGTGCTGTGTGTCGCAATGCAAAAGCAGATTCCTATGGAGTTTACCAGACTCCATAAAACAGTAAGGAACTTCGAAAATCTTAGTCAGGAAAACACGCGAGCAAGAAAAAGGTGGCACTCACTCAGGGGTAAAAATGTAAAAGCCCAGAGTCCAGCAAAGGAGATGGGGGTCTCCGAAGGTAAAAGGGAATTGACACAGATATGAAAATTCTCCCTAACCCTTTGTGGGTGCGCGTGATTACCGTTAGTTCAGTAGACCTGATGTCCTGTAACAATTATGCGCGTTCAGCAACTACCCAATAAGAAGTGGCCTTTGGTAAGTATTGTAAACAGTTTCAGTAAATACAACCATTTCCTCCAAATGAACCAGAAGGAAATCCAGCTCAGTTAATGTCTGATCAAATACATATCTTGAGGCACACGAAGGCTTGCCAGATTGTAAAACCATCATATATTATACAAAAAGCCTGTTAATGCGTTTAGAATATAATACCATACACTAAAACAGAGGGCTAATGGCAAATAAGACCTTCATGATGTTTCATACCAGAGCTGATGGAAGAGTTGCCATACTTGCTGCCTCCTATCCCACCACGCCCACGCCCTGGTGGCGCAGGGACACGTCCCCGCCCAATGCCACCACGCTTCCGGTTCTCCTCAGCACGTTGCCGCAGATCACGTTCATTTGGATGTGGGTGGTCATAGTCATCCCTTTTCTCAGACTCAGTCTCCGATGTGTTGGACATCTCCGAGTTGGTACCTAAGTAGAAGGAAAAGTATATTCTAATGCTCGTTAATCTGCTTAGAATAACATTCTGTGCATATAGTCTGACATGTAATCCTATTTCATCACAGGTATCAAATTCATAAACGCAGAATATAAATGGAAATTCAATACGCAGGTTGGCTAAAGTGACAGGGTTATTCATGTTTAAAATGCATGCCTACCCAGTCTTGTTTTTCTTCTACCCCCCTATTGGATTTCATGCTGCATCTATATTTTGTATTCACTAACTGATTTTTGATGGTCAGAAGGACTTCCAATGAAGTCCCCGTGCCTTTACAACACCCTTTTCACTCTTTTAGAATATATTCTCCTTTGTTGTTCATAATGCTTCCTGGCCGTGGGGTGCTTCTTAAGCCATTTGTCCCATAAAGCGATTATAGCAACCTATATTGGGTCTAGGGGACAGGCTGCTGGCTTATGTTAAAATGAATATTCAGAATCAGACCTATGGATACATTTGAGAAGCAACCCTTTTCTGGCTAACAGCGAAAGATACAAATTGTTGAGATGGGTTTCCAAAATCATCTCTAGGGGAGGTTTTTGTGAGGCAACACTATCATGGTGAACAGGGAAGGTGCAGAGGTCGGCCAAACCCAATCAAGATGAAGTAGCAGAGCGGCAACGCTTAATGGGATCGGGCTACAATGAGTCAACAGAACAATAACAGTAATTCCAGTTAGACAGGAAAGTAGAATAAAAATAACATTTGTTAGGCCTTTAGATTACACACTAAGCAAGTAAAGAATTTAGTCAAATATGGTCACACTAAACCGATACATACATTCTCCAAAAGAAAAAAATATCATTTGGTTCAATGACCAGTGCAACACAGTTAAATATTCAGATGCATAGAAATGCAAAACGGTTTAGAATAATCACGGAAACTGCTAACCTAGCTCTTATAAAGTCCACCCCTAAGATGATTTGGGTCCTTTTGCCAACATGTCAAGTTCCAAAGTGGATACTTACAGGTGGGTTAATATAGAGATGTGTAGTGCTAGTGGTTATGATCAATAAGTCAAAAGGTTAGATAATATTTAGGTAAGTACTCGACTCAAGCCGAACACAAGTTGAGGCCTAGTGAGGGACTTTTGAGGGATTCTCGACCCAGGTTCTACCACGAAAGGTCATGTGAGAGCGAGTTAGTGTTAGGGGGGATTCTCAAAATGTGCCAATTCCTTCCACCTTAGAGACCTCCAGCTCTTTTACTAAACTTTGGGACTTTGAACTTTTCAATTCAATGTGTTTTCTGTGTTTGTTTCTTTTTGAATTACCAACTCCATAGGCATCCTCTTTTTCATTTGTGTCACACAGCACCCTCAGTGCAGTGGCACAGGGAAGCCTTTCAGGCTTTCCCAAGGTTTAACTACCTTCTCTGGGATAAACTACTGTTTCCCAGAGTAAGTAAAGTGAAATTGACTTTACTAGTCTTTTTAAATTCCTTGACCCAGCACACCCTATCTTACAATAGAATGCTGGAGGGGTTGGATGTGTCTAGATACTCATGTAGCAGTCAAATCCTACCCCTTTCCTCTGCGAATGGCTGGTGGCAGTGGTTTTACAACGAACTACCATGATTTTTCCCCAACCGCGAGCACCGGTAGAGGTAAATCATGGGAGCCATGTTTTTCAAGATGGCGTCTGAGTCCCCTTTGTTTAAGCAGGTCCCAGACTTTTTTCACCATTTCTTTTTGGAAAGGTCCTTCTAGAGTTTGTCTCTGCGCGCCAAACTAGGTTTGGTCCCTTTGTTCCTTCACGGGCTTCAGGAGTGAAGACAGCCTCTGGTGCCCGAGTGTCTGGGATGGGCAGGAAGTGAGGGAGGTGCCCGAAACTCCCTGTGCTTAGTCTCGTAGGAGCCCCAAATGCACTCTGTGGTGATTGGCTGGCTGACTGTCCGGCAAGGATAGCCACCCTGCTGGGTGAGTGAAAGCTAGGCTGGAATGAATCAGAGAGAACTGAATAAAAGGCGAGTCTCTAGGCTTGGAAGGCAGAGTCGACCACTGGAACGAAAGAACCGAAGACAAGCTTGAAGAGGACAGCTACTGCAACTCTTGGACCATTGGTTTGCCCGGTGAAACCCTGCTTCAGGTCCGAATCGCCAAGCTCATCTAGACAGAGAAGCCCTTCCAAATAAAGTTTTTAAAAAAAAGAAATGCTATTATGGTAAGTAATGCATGTCTTCCGATGTTTGTTAATCTGCTTAGAATCACATGCTGTACATAGACTAGTGAGCAGTACCCAGATATGATGATGGTGGGATGTGTGAAGGAACAATAGCAAGGAAGTCTTAGTATTGCTTGTCCCACCTGAGAATCAGACCTAGAGTGTGTCTAGGCAGTTGTGTAGGGGTGTGTACAGAACTCCAGGTTGCTGCTTAACAAATGGACTCAAGAAGCACATTTGCAATGAATGCTATGGAAGCCCACATGCCCAGAGTAGAGTGTGCTCTAGGCGTGAAGGGCTGATCTCTCTTGGCAAGTGTGATGCAGTTTATGATCCACTTTGAAATAGCTGATTTAGAGACCGGGTCCCTTTCCGTACCAGCTGCCACTAAAACCAAAAACATTTTTTCCTTAGTGGTCTTGTTTTTTCCAGATAATAGATCACTGCTCTCCTCACATGAAGTATGTGGAGGCTTCTTTCTGCCACATTAGTTGTGTTCTGGAAAAAGGTGGGCAGTTCTATTGATTGGTTCACATGGAATATTGAAATCAATGTAGGGGCAAATCGTGGGCGAGTGCACAGGACCACCTTATCTTTGTGAATCGTGACAAATGGGACTTGAACTGAAAGGGCCTGCAGTTCACCAACTCTTATTGATGGGATTGCGACCAAAAAGGCGGTATTGTAGGGGAGTGCTTTAAGGCTAGACTTATGCATAGGTTCAAAGGGAGGACCCATTAATCTAGTAATTACAACGTTCAGGTCCAATCCGGGAGCTGGGTTGGAAATAGGGGGATGTCTTTTTACCGGTTACATAACTGCCTTGATTACTGGAATTTTCCATCACAAAACCTTTTGGGACATGGTGTATGCTGAAAGTGCAGCGAAGTGGACTTTTAAGGAATTGAAAATCAAGCCAGGATCTAGTAGGTGATTTTGGTACGGGACAATATGTATTTGTGTACATTCAATGGGATTGATGCTCTTGCCATTGCACCAGATGACAAAGTATTTCCATTTGCTGGAGTAGTAATGTCTGGTGTTAGATTTTCATGCTTCCCTGTTAGGGAGAGTTCTCAGAAATGTGCCAATACCCTCTACCTTAGGGACCCTCAGCAACTTTACTCAATTTTGAGGACTTGATTTCTTTTTTTTTTTTTTTTTTAACCTGGAGAGAATAAGAGACCTTTCCCACTCTCGTATTTCAATGTAATTTCTGAACTCTATGTTTCTTTTGGTTGTGGAGTCTGACAAACTCCATAGGCATCATCTTTTACATTGTGTCACAAAGCACCTTTGGCAAGGTTTAAATACCTTCTCTGGGATAAACAATGGTTTCCCAGAGCAGTAAAGTGAAATTGACTTTACTTACATTTGTAACTTTCTAGACCCAGCACACACTATCTTACAATAGGGTGCTGGAGGGGTTACTTAGTATCCCCTTTGTCTAGCTTTTCATGTTAACATTTTTATTTTACCCCTTCCTCACTGAATGGCTGGTGGCAGTGGTTTTGGTATGCATTTTTGTCAAAATGGCCCGGTCTTCTCCCCCCCCCCCCATTTCTTTGTGGAAAGGTCCTTCTTGAGATTTACTCTGCGTGCCAAACCAAGTTTGGTCCCTTTTCTTAGTTTTGCCTTTGGCAGGATTCACAAGTGAAGCCCGCCTCTGGCTCCAGGGTGTCTGGGGTAGGCAGGAAGTGAGGGAGGTGCTTGAAACTCCCTGTGCTTAGTCTCCTAGGAGACCCAAATGCACACTGATGAGATGATGGCCGGCTATCTGGCAAGGACAGCCACCCTGCTGGGTGACTGACACCTAGGCAGGAATGAAAGCGATAGAACTGTATAAAAAGCGAGTCTTCTGGCTTGGAAGGCAGAGTCGACCACTGGACAAAGGAACCGAAGAAGAACTTGAAGAGGACGCCTGCTGCAACTCCTGGACCGTTGGTTTGCCCAGTGAAACCCTGCTGCAGTGCCAAAATGCCACGTTTGCATCGACAGAGAAGTCCTTTCAAGGACTACTTCTACCCTTGAGTTGGTGGGACCAATCAACTCCAAAGTAAGCCAACTGGACATCCATCTTCGAGATGGTTGAATTTCCACAGAGTTGCTGCTGGAAACCATAGAGCCAGGGAGAGGAACACCAGTTTGTGTGCGTTGCTTTTAAGTTGGTCAAGAGCTCCAGGAAGATCCTCTGGACTCCCAGGAAGCAGGACTGACCGAGCCTCAGCCCCTTCAACAGTGTGGTACCCCAGAAGCAAGAAAAGTACATCTCAACAAGCCAGGAACCGCGGTGTTGCTATTTGCAGTAGACGCGAGGAGCTGAAACACTGACCAGCCACTGAAAGTGAAGTTTGCAAATTTTGTCCGTCCGAGTGCAGGAGTCACCCGACGTCCTCCCTCTTGTCCCCACGACTAAGGCCCAGGAATAGTGAGATCTGCATAGGAACATGAGTCATCTGCTGCATCGTTACTTCATTTTAAAGTTACTGTATAAAGTTCAAGAGAACGTACCTCTTGCTGTAGGTTTGCTTGCATCTTCTATTACTCAAGTCTTACAGCTTGTGGCCCTACATTGATTCATCTTTTTCTCCAAAGACTTCTGAAACATTGTGCAAAGTCTTTTCTACTTACCTTCAAAGAAGTGCTTCACCCCATATAGACTCTTGCCTATTGACTTTGGGTTAGCCTTTTTTAAAGGAATTACTCTTATTGGGCGACCTGAAAGTATTTTCCTGCTTAAGAAATATTTGTGGCGTCTTATTTACTCTAATAATCTTTTCACTTTTTACTTGCTCCTAACTAATCCTGAATGCCAACAGTAATACATTAATGTCAACAGCACCCTAGCAATTGAAGTCACCTGTGGTTGTAGGTCCCTGCTGTATGCCATCTGAAATGGGTAGTTACTGATTCTGCAATTAAGAGTGTATACTTTTGAAGTATATTTGTTTGGTGTATTACAGTGCTCCCTTCTGAAGAAGGCTTATATGAACTGACTGGGAACATTATTTTATCAAGAAACACTGTGTGTAAGTGTTTGCTTGAATACTTGTCACTGAACCTCTGTAACTTCCCTACAGCTCACATTGACCCCTCTTGAGATGAGCCTGGCTACTCGTCCACACTACCAACCTGAGTAGTATAGCCTGATACCAAATGTTTGGTTACTACTGCCAGGAGGTCAGGGTTGTTGTAGTGCACCTTATGGGTACTTCATACAATATTGCCTAACATTCCCCAAGTATGTCCATACATCTTTGAGGGAGTTGGAGGTGACAGTTGAGAGTTTGCGAGCATCGATGAAGTGTTTCTCCATACCCCCCTACCCCGCACCCGTCTTGTGACAGCATGTTGTACGGCATGGCAGCTTCCTGGGAGGGTAGACTGGCATTGCCATGAGATGAGAGAACCAAGGTTGGCAGGCCCACATCGGGGCCACCAGAATAATCATCACTGGTTCCTGGTGCATCCTGGGCACTATCCTGTTGAGCTGGGGAGTCGCGGGGGGGAGGGGGGGGGGAGGGTTTGTTGTTGGAAGCGTAAACAAATTTCCATGACCATGTTATCCAGAGCACATTCCCCCGCGTTTCTGCTGGTACATGGAGGCGTACTCTGGGCATTGTCTGTTCTCCAGAGTTGCGACCAAGTCGATCTCTGGGATGCCCCAGTCTGCAAAGACGTTGAGAACAAGGTCTGTGTTATCGCTACTCGTACTCTCCAGGTAGTGGGAAGTCTCTGCGGAGTACGTCCTCCCTGGAACGTGTTGCGACAGGAGGAACATCTTGTTTCAGATCCCATTTCCATATGTTCTGTGACAGTCTGGATAGCAGTGGAGAGTGAATGCCCCCTTGTTTTTTCAGGTAATACATGGCCGTGGTACTGACCGTGAGGACTCGGACTGTCTTCCCCTGGAGGTCTGTTTGGAATGCCTTCAGGGCCTTGAACACTGCTAGCAGTTACAACAGGTTTATGTGGTTGGTTGCTACTGCTGGAGACCACACACCGTGCGCCGTCTGATGAAGGAGGTGAACCCCACCACCCCATCTGAGATGCGTCCGTGGTGAGAGTGGCTTCCACTGCGGGGGTTGTGAAGGTCTTCTCTTGCAAGAGGTTTTCCATTGACCACCACTGCAGAGACTAAACTAGGGTTGCCGAGACAACCACTAGATTGTCCCATTGTCCGCTGGCCTGACACCATTGGCTCGAGAGCCACTCTTGCATGGGGCGCATGCGCCGACGAGCGTGGGAACTAGGTAGATGCAGGTCGTCATCATCCCTAAGAGTCACATGGCTTTGCGTAGTCACCTTCTGACTGGCTACATGGTGAGGTGACTGGCCACAAGGGATCTGGAACAGCATGTTTTCAACTCTCTTGTTGGAGGGAAAGACGAGGCTGTCTTTGGTCCGAATTAGAGCCCCTAGAAGCTGACTTGGCTGGGGTCTAGACTGGACTTTCTTGGTGATCGAGAACCCTAGACTGAAAGGAGATCCATCGTCTTCTGGGTGTTTTTTAGGCATATTCCGTACGAATCCCCCGTTATTAGCCATTCGTCGAGGTAAGGGTAGACTGGGATGGACTGCCTGCGCAGCTACTACCGCCAGTACCTTTGTGTATACTCGTGGAGCCGAGGCAATGCCGAAGGGAAGAACCGTTAACATATAGTGCACGTCTTTTATCATGAACCTTAGGTACTTTCTGTGCACAGGCAACACCGAAATATGAAAATATGCATCTTTCGTATCCAATGCTGCCATGTAATCCACCTGCACCAGCAGCGGGATTACTTCCTGCAATGTCGTCATTCTGAACTTTTGCCTGTTTGACATATTTATTCGCTGGGCGCAAGTCTAAAACAAGGCACATGGTGAGGTCCTTTTTGGGGTCAAAGGAAATACACCGAATGGATACCCTCGTTTACCTGATGAATGGGGATGACTTCTACAGTGCCCTTTTACTTAAGGATCTGCACCTCTTCCAGCAGGATTTGCAGGTGTGCTGGTGATCAGAGTCTGCTCTTCGGACGATGGTATCGAGGAGGTCTGTGGTACTCTATACAATAACCGTGGGTGACCAACCCCCCCTCCCCCCCAAGTCATGGGGTGAAGTTTCTGCCTCTAACCCATTGATATTGGCTAATGCCAGTAGCATCTTGTCCGGAGGACCATGGGGTATTTCCTGCGCCATATTGTCTGTTTGGAGATCGGGAGATGGACTGACAACGAAAGGAACAACATTTGTTTGCACCTAGATTGGAGTGGCTCATGCTCTTTTTTTGCCGTTTCCAAGGCGTCATCCACAACTTTACCGAACAAGTTCGATTCTTCCACGGGCTTGTTGATCAAAGAGGCCTAAGTCTCTGGATTAAAAACTGAATTCTTTAGCCAGGCGTGTCTCTTGAGAAGAGTACCCTGTTCCAGAGTGCATCCCACCGTCTCTGCAGCATCTAGCGTGTTTAAGGATGTTGTGGGTCACCTGCCTTCCCTCAGACTACCGCCAGCAGGTGTGATTGCACAGGTTCAGGGGCCTCTTGGAGGCCTTTTTGAAGCATGTTCCACTGCACATCGCTATAACTTGCGAGAAGAGTAGTATTTGCAATTCTGGTAGAATATGCTGCCGATGTGGTGATATGCTTGTCAAGGGCATAAAGCTTCTTGCAGTCTTTGTCAGGGGAAGCCTCTGCAGTAGACAGTGGCACTACCAGCCCTTTTCCTGGTGGTGGTGACAACCAGGGAGTCTGGAGTTGCATGCCCTCGAATGCATATAGGATCAGATGGAGGGGTGAAACTGTTTCTCGTCCTGAGGGTTGACAGACCTTGTAACAGAAGGGGATAGTAAGGAAGGTGCAAGGTGCTTCTTAATGGAATACAGCAGTGGAATAGCTGGACTTGTGGGAGGTTTTTCCTTTAGAATGTCCTCCACAAAATCAGAGTCCTGAACAGCTTCCTGTGTGGCGATTTGGAAGTGGTCTGCGGCCATCTCCAGGATGGCATTGAACACCATTTGCTCATCAATAGGCGATGGCTGCCTCTGTTGAGGCGAGGAGTGCGGGTCCAGACAAATGATGTCTGGGTCAGGAGTTGAGTGGGTGAAAGCCAAGGTGCTTCACCTGCTGGCTGATCTTGTCCACAATCTGGGCACTGGTCAGTTTCGTCCTGCCCAAATGTATTGTCCTCATGACTATAGGGATCCTCAAATGTCTCCACTGGTTTGGAAAATTCAAATGCTTCTTCTCGGTGAGTTTGGGTTGGAAGCTTCTGCAGCTTTGGTAAAATGGGGCAGGAATCCTGCTCCTTAGGTCTCTTGGGAGTAACAAACCTTTCAGAAAAGTCTATAAATTATGAAATTTTGTCCATGTAATTTTCGAATCTCTCTGGTCCACAGGGAAGAAGCAGATGTCTGGAGGAGGGAAAGGCTCTAGAGAGGGAGGAGATTTACCTTCCGAGTACTCCTCTCAACAAGAGGGGGTGCTTTTAGGTCGTTCCACCGCCGAAACAATAGCTGCGGGACTCTTGCATAAGTTTGGCGGCTGTATGAAGGATTTCAACGTGCCTGCGGGCGTCGTCGCGGTTATCGGTTCTGCTGAAATTTTTAGAGGGAACGCGCTCTTACACAGCGTTTCAGCACTTTTTTAAAAAAATTTTGTTTTTAGAAGAGATACCCTCATGAGTGGAATGCCCAGCCGATGTGGGGAGGGCGCCAGACTGAAGTTCGGCAGGCACTGTCGAAGTTTTTGGCAGGCCTGTTGGCATTTGATGCTTCTTGAACGTATCCGTCGAGGAAGACCGGGGCTTGTATGTTTATCCTTGGGTGATGCGTGTGTGTGCCCCTGTCGCCAGGGTATAATCTAATAGCAGTACCAGTGGCCCGCCTGTAGGGGGCGGGGACGGGCACCTGGGAACCGGATGGGTCCGCCAAAAGGTCTATGGCCTCCACATCGGAGCCATGGCTGCCGCTAGAGTCCTCGTCACTCGAAGCAATGGCGCCAACGGGAAAGCAACTTTTGGCCCCGGCCTGCATCTCTTACGACGCCCACCGCTTTGTCCGCCTATCTTTCAACGTCTTAGGACGAACGTTTGCAGGACTTCCAGGATTGCTCGTCGTGGTCACGAGGGAAGCACCTATTACATTTGCGATGGGTGTCCTTCCAGGGGTATTTTCCATTGCAAGCCGGACAAAACTTAAATGGAGTCCTCTTCATAGCAGAGATAAAAGGCAGCAGGCAGACCAGCAAAGGAAAGTGGGGAAGAGGAAATGCATTCTCAGAAAAGAATCCACCCAGGTCCCAACGCTCCCTACTGAGGGCCAAGGCCTCGCGGTCGACAGTCGTCGATCAATGCACCAGTCACCGAAACAGCAGTTGGATTTCGCTGTCGTAGAGAATGACAAATTGATCCTAGAGATGTCAAAGACTAAACGACCAACTGTCAGGGGGAACAACAAATAATTACTTTAGCAATATTCACTCTGACGAGCACTGCATAAGGTGACAAACTAGTTGGGGGCTGGGGGGAGGAGGGAAAAATCTGAGGGACCTCAACACAAGAGGGGTCTTGGGTACAATACATGTCAAGTTAGGGACAGTGTTACAGTCACGCCCATGTCGACGTTCCCCTTTCGATCCTCAAAAGAAAGATGCAATACACCACAATTGCCACTAGATGTCGGAATATATGCACAGCACGTGATTCAAAGCTGATTAACAAATGCTTTCTACACACTTCCTACATCCGGAGGCGACTTCATTCACAAGGACAGTAATAGCTTTTATATATAAATAGTTATACTTTGCAGATTATGAGGTTGCAGAAAGGAAAGGATCAAGGAAGGAAACAGAGGTTAAACAGGTTCTCAATATATGTGATGACAACTAAATCTTCCAATGAAATCTAGACAAACCTTTCCCAGCAATAACAGTCTAAAACAAGCTACCACCTATGAGGGACAGAAATATCTAAGTCAATGGACTAGAAGAGTCTGCAGGGAGCCAGGGCCAAAGTCCATTGGGGCATAGTCTATAGAGCGGATGCACTGCTTAGATAATTAAAGTCTTGCACAAAGTTAAGAGTTTTGTAGCAATCCCTTGTAGGGTCACAAGCTATTAAGCCTGTGAAAAGCAGAGTTGGGATCAACTTTAAGCTAAGCCACTGCAAGTCTCAACTGAGAAAAGCACAGCTAAAAAGAAAAAAAAACAAGGAAGTACCCCACGTCTACAGTACCTCTGGTTTGAAGAGTGGTCCAGCTGGATTCTGTCCTGTTGCAGCGATGCAGATCCTGGTTTCCTGAGCTGCAGGCGTGGGGACAAAAGGGTGGGCGGGGCGGCGGGACATCTGGAGGACTCCTGCGGCACCAAATTGGAGGTCAACAGCATCTACAGGCTCTTTTTGGATCAGCAGTACTTCAAGGTTTCAGTGCGCGGTAAACAGCCCCACCGTGGATCACGGATACCAGCTGGGCTTCCTTCACTCCTTGAGTCCTGCACTCTGGAGGTTCCTTCGGAGACTCCTGGAGCTTCGGGCCGAATTGAAGATGTTGCACTCGACTACGAATTTCTCGACCTCTGGCACTCAGTTCTTGCAGCAGCGAAGTAGTACAGCCAATCTAGGAAGATAGTCCAGTGGAGTTAGTCTCAGTTTAGTTGGTACCACTACCCAAGGGAAGAGGTCGTCCCTTCCGGAGCTTTTCTTGTCGATCAGAAAAAGTAGTTTCAGCACAGCAGCAGGGTTTCACCTGGCAGTTCAAAGGTCCATGAGGATGCAGCAAGCTTCGCTCACAATTTGTCAGTTGTTTCTCCCAGTGGTCGCCTCCGACTCTAGTCCAAAAACCCTTGCCTTTTAAACAAGTTTCTCCCATTCATACACAGCCTAAGCTGTCAAACAACAGGGTGGCTGTCCTAAAAGGACAGCCAGACAATCAGGACTGGACACATCCATGCACTCCTAGAGACAAAGGACAGGGGAGTTTCAAGAACCTCCCTCACATCCTGCCTTTCCAGATACACTGGATCCAGAGGCAGGTTTCAGGACTGAAGCCCGCCAAAGGCAAAACGAACAAAGGGCACCCACCTGGCTTGGCGCGCAGAGTAAACCCCAAGAAAGACATTGCAAACAGAAAATGGCGAAAAAAGAAGACCAGGGCCTTTTTGATAAAATGGTCACCCATGGGTGGTATGCTGCAGCCGAGGATTGAGCCTGCGATAAAGCACAATGGTAGGAAAATTAAACCACTGCTACCAGCCATTTAAAGTAGTGAGTAGCATAAAAATGTTACATGAGTATGTAGGATAAGGGGCTACTAGGTAACCCCCAGCACTCCACATAAGGTGGTGTGTGCTGACCCACAGAGAGAAAATGTAAGTCAGTCAATTTCACTTTACTATTCTTGGGAACAGTAGTTCAGACAAGAACATTTATTTAAACCTTATGAGAAATCGAAAGGAATTCTCTGTGACACTGCACGGAAGGTGCTGTGTGTCACCATACAAAAAGTAGATGCCTAGGGAGTTTGTCAGACTCCAAAAACAGTGGAAACACAATCGAAATCAGGTTAAAATACATGAGTGAGAAAAACGTCTCTCACTGCACGGTTAAAATTAAAAAGTCCTAAAGTCCAGAAAAAGGCCTCCATCTCGATAACATCACGGGTATAAGTTGTCGCGCGCAGCATCCATTGCTCAGTTCCGTTTTGAAGTGTTAGACATTGTCCAGGAGGGGACGGTTACTAACCTTGAGAGAGCGCAGACTGACTACAAGGGAAGTTTTACTGCGGGGAACGATGGGAGGGGCGATGAGGAATATGTGGGACGAACATCCAGTCGAAAGAACGTTACCATGGGTAAGTAACTTGTTCTTTGGATTCCTAACTTTGATAGACTCCCAAAGCAGTAATGTATATAGGAGGAGGGAGTAAAAAAAAAAGAAGCTTAATTCTTTAAGTATGCACAGAATGCAATAATGCCATCCCAAGCTAGTGGAGGAATTCAAGCTACAGAATCTTATAAAGGTGTGTGCAGACAAAAATGTGGCAGCCGCACAGATGTCTTATTGGAACTCCCCCTTGAAGAGCTGACAAAGCTGCGATACCTGTGGTTGAATGAGCCCCTAGATGCTCTGGAGGTTCTTTAACTGCCAATGTGCAACATTCTACAATAGTTAGAATGATCCATCTAGAAATCGTTTGGTTGGTGATGGTTAGGCCCAGCTTATGACCTGTGTATCCCACAAACAATTAGTCAGTTTGTCTTAGTTTTGCTAGTCTGCAAATATAGAAACTCAAAGCATGCTTTGGGTCAAGTCTGTGCAGCCTTTTTTCCTCTTTCCCCGCATGAGGAGGAGGGTTTAAAAATAAAAAGGCAAGGTAATGTTTTGGGTGATATGAAATTCTGCAACTATCTTTGGGAAGAAGTTTGGCTTCACTTTCAGAACGACTTCATCCTTGTGGAAGATAGTGTGAGGAGGTTTGCATGATAAAGCCTGTACCTCACTCACCCTTGTCACCAAAAAAGATAGTTTTGAAGCTAAGAAATCTCAACGGGCGCGAATGAAGGGGTTCAAAGGAGAACCCATTAGAAATGTTAAGACTTAATTTAGGTCCCACAGGAGAACTTGAAAAGGAGTTGGGGGTAAACAGTGGTCAACCCCTTCAAAAATTGAATTACCAAGGGCATTTTAAAGTATGAGGGTTCCTCAACAGTGTGCTTGGAGATGGACAGCAATACTAGGTAACCCTTAAGTGTGCCGATCTGGAGCCCCAGGTGTATTAGACAAAGTTTGAATGCAGTACCCTCTGGGAACACTAAAAGCGACTACGACTACAGGTATAGGCACCCCAACCTTTGGTATAAGATTGTACTACACAGTTTTGGGAGCGTGTTGAGCAGCAAGGCGCACCTTAAGAGTGGAAATGTGAGCAGTAGTGTAGTTACAAAGATTCACAGTTACAGGTATTCAAATAAACTTACACTCAAGTTTTCTTGCATAAACAATATATAATTTATATATCAGTCGGTTATAAAGCCTTCTTTAGAAGGGAGCAATATACTAGTAACATACAAATACACTTCAATACTGTACATTCTGAGTTTCTGAATCAGACAATACCCTTTTGAGATGGCCCACAGACAACCTACACCCACAGTGGACTTCAGTAACAAGAGTGCTGTGGACATTAATATCTTACTGTTGGCATTCAGAACACTCTAAAAGGCAAGGGTTATTAGAACACAAGAAATTACAAATATGCATAAGCAGGGCAAATACTTTCATATAGCACTTAGAAGAGTCATTCAATTCAAATAGGCTAAGCCAAAGTCAATGGGCAAAAGTCTTGTATAGGATGCATTACTTCAGGTAAGCAAATGGAAAAGTCTTTGCACAATTCCTTAGGAGTCCTTGATAAAAAGAAGAATCAAATGGAGGGCTCATTAGACTTGCGAGTTGCAAAAGTTACAAGCCCTTCTACAGTAACAGGTAAGTTCTTAGACTTGTTTAACAGTACCTTGGTAAAGCAGAAAAGATGCAGCTGAAGACTTCAGTACCTGTGCAGCTCTGCAGATCTCACTGTTCCTGAGCCTCAGTCGTGGGGACAAGAGGGAGGACATCGGGGAACGCCTGCACTACATCACTACTGTCAAAACTGGCATCCGGCAAACAACTTTCAGTTGCGGTTTCGCGTTTCAGCTCCTTGCGGTACAGCAAATAGCAATAAGCGCGGTTCCTGGCTGTCAAGTTGGACTTTCCTCACATCTGAGGTCCTGCACTCGACTGAGGGGGGCCAGGCTTGGTCAGTCCTGCTTCGTGGGAGTATGGAGGATCTTCCAAAAGCTGTACGCCAGCTTACAAGCAACGCACACAATCTGGTGCCTCTCTCCCTGGCTCTACAGATTCCTGCAGCAACTCTGAGGAAATTCAACCAGCTCCGAGATGGGTGTCCAGGTGGCTTACTTGGGAGTTGATTGGTCCCACCAACTCAAAGGGAGAAGTCGTCCTTGCAGGACTTCTCTGTCGATGCGAACTTGGCAAGTAGTCACTGCAGCAGGGCTTCACCAGGCAAACCAACGGTCCAGGAGTTGCAGCAGGCATCCTCTTCAAGCTCTTCTTCGGTTCCTTCGTCCAGTAGTCAACTCTGCCTTCCAAGTCAAAAGACTCGCATTTTATTCAGTTCTCCCCCATTCATTCCAGCCTAGCTGTCACTCACCCAGCAGGGTGGCTGTCCTTGCCTGACAGTAAGCCAGCCAATCACCACAGAGTGCATTTGGGTCTCGTAGGAGACTAAGCACAGGGAGTTTCAGGCACTACCCACACTTCCTGCCTACCCCAGACACTTGGGCACCAGAGGCGGGTTTCTCTCAGAAACCCCACCAAATGCGAAATGAACAAAGAGACCAAACCTGGTTTGGCGCGCAGAGAGACTCTCTAGAAGGACTTTTCCACAAAGACCTGGTGAAAACAAAAAGACTGGGCGCTATTTTAGCAAAGATGGCTGGACGCCATTTTGAAAAAGATGGCTCACGCGGTTTAAGTTACCAGGTCCGCGAATGGTCGCAGTAAATGCAAACCTAGGGAGTTCAAAACAAACCCACTGCCACCAGCCAGTCAACTGAGGAAAGGGTAACATAAAAAATGTTACATGAGCATTTAGACACAGGGAATACTAAGTAACCCCTCCCGCACTATTGTAAGATAGGGTGTGCTGGGTCTAGCAAGTGCAATGCTAAGTAAAGCAAATTTCACTTTGATGCTCTGGGAAACAGTAGTTGATCCCAGAGAAGGTATTTAAACCTTGGGAAATCTGGAAGACTTCCCTGTGGCACTGCACTGAAGGTGCTTTGTCGCACAATTGTAAAAGATGATGCCAATGGAGTTGGTTAGACTCCATATCCAAAAAGAAACAGTGTATAAAATCACATTAAAATACATGACAGATTGAGGAAAAAAGGTCTCTCTCTCCAGGTTAAAAAAAAAAATCAAAGTCCTCAAAATCCAGCAAAGTTGCTGGCGGTCTCCAAGGTGGAGGGAATTAACACATTTTTGAGAATTCTCCCTAACATGGTATATTAGATGAGAAAGGGTTAACATTGTTGTCCCTACACCAGCTGGAGAACCTGTTCCAATGGCAGCGGTATAAGGATTTGGTTGCTGGTCTTCTGGCCAAAAGCAACACCTCCATTACGTCGTCCGGGAAGTCCCAATCTTTGTATCTCAGCCTTTCAGAAACCATGCGTGAAGGCTGAGAGTCCTGATATCCAGATGGAGAACCTGACCCTCCTCTCGCGAGAGTAGATCCTCTCTTTGTGGATGACGTATCGAGGACAGATGGACATGTCTAGAAGGTCCAGGTACCACGTTCTCCTGTCCCAATCCGGGGGAATTAGGATTATGGTTTTCCTGAACCTCCTTATTACATGAGGAATAACAGGGACTGGAGGAATTGCATAGAGGAGTGGGGAAATTCCCTGAAGCAGTACAGCTCGCACTTCCTGTTGGCATTCGTTGTGAACAGATCCACTTGAGGGGTTCCCCCAAAGGGCGAACATCTCTTGAAGGACTTCCTGAGCTAGTTCCCACTCGTGGAGACTGCACTCTGCCTGCGCAGAGCGTCCGCCGTTGTGTTCTCATCTTCGGCTAGGTGCACTGTCGATAGAAAGACTCCTTGTATTGCCCAAAACTAGAGCTGCATTGCTTCTCTGCCCAGTGGTAGGGACCCTACACCACCTCTTTTGTTGAGGTAGTACAAGGCCACCGTATTGTCCGTCAGGACATTCTTTCCACGTACGGATGGCAGGAAAGCCTTCAGCGCTAATCCGATTGCTCTCAGCTCTAAAAAGTTAATATGTAGTTTGGACTCCGATGGAGACCAATGACCACTGATTGTCAAATCGCTGGTATGAGCTCCCCACCCCATGAGTGAGGCGTCCGTCACCACTGTTAACTCCGGCCATGGTTGCCAAAAAGGTTCTCCTTTCAAGATGTTTTCCCCGACAGGCCCACCACTGAAGGTCCAGTGAGACACTGTTTGGAATTTGAAGGAGATCTGACATCTTTCCTGCGAACTTTGATCACTGGGTCTTGAGAGCCTGCTGGAGAGAGGTCATTCTCAGACGGGCCTGTGGCACTAAAAAGATGCAGGATGTCATCAGGCCGAGCAACCTCAGAAAATCGAAGGCTGGAAGATTTTGGGCATTTTGGAATTTCGTCACCATCTGAAGAATGTTTTGAGCCCTCTCCTCTGGTGGCAGGGCTTTTCCCCAGGGATGTGTCCAATAAACTGGAGTTTTTGTGATGGTATCATGTGGGACTTCTTGAAGTTGAGGGAGAAGCCCAGCCTGTGGAGGTCTTCGATAGAATAGACGGTGACATGGACGTCTTCGATGAAGTCGAGGGTATTGATCCGATTGGCGTCGACGTTCGAGGCGTTGACCTCTCCGACTGAATCGCTGAGGGCGTCTATGACGCAGTCTTCAGCTTCGACATTTGAGTCTATAGTGACGATGTCTTGTACGTCAGAGGCTTTTTCTTGACGCAAGGGTTTTTCACGCTATCAAGGAGTTTGTTTTGCAGAGGTAGCAGACTCACGGCTCTTATGTCTACCAGGTTTTTCTCCTGGAGTATTGCCTCTAGGTGTCTCGGAGGGAGGCAAGGTCGCGTTCTCGAACACCTTTAGCATCCTTTTGCGGCATTCCTTTCACTGAGCCGGGGAGGCGGGGAGCTGTGCTTGATGGGACATGTAACTCTCTCCAGTGACCTGGAGAATGAGGTGGAAGGCGATTTATGCCACCTTTTCTTACTATGCCTCAAAGCGGATGAACTGTGTGATCCGCTCAGAGATTGTGAACAGGGTTTTTTTTACGTCGAGGAGACGCTCTCGACTCATCGGAGGTGCGTTTGGAAGGGGTAATGGACTTTTGGGGCTTACCTCTCTCCAACTTCCCTCTGCGCTCCCTTAAGGCTTTCGTCGTCAACGACAAACACTGTTTGCACTCTGAGCATGGATGCTCTGCCCCAAGGCACCACAGACCGACCCTGTGTGGGTCCGTCAAGGAACTTTTTTGCCCGACAATCGCTGCATTTTTTTAATCCAGATCGGGGCGTAGATGGAACCGATGAAGAGGCCATCTCGATTGAAGGATTTTTCACAGAAAAACTTGAAGTTCTTTGATTTCTTCACAGAACCAAGCATTACCTTCCCAAAGCTCATGAAGCACAGAAAAACGGAACTGAGTAACGGACGCTGCACGCGACTACTTGTACCCGCGATGAGGGAAAAGAACTCACGGCTTTCAACACCGTTGCTTATTAACAAGGAATACAAGGTAAATAGAACATTAGAGTTCACTTTCCATCCTTTGAAGTCTTCACCCACAAATACATTGCACTTTATTCTGATGCACAATAAGTACGAGAAATAAATGAATCCCAACATTCAAATTAATTACACCTTCCATCTGGCAAAGCTCACTTTATCTACCCACCAACCATGGTTTCCCTTATTAAAGGGTAAATAGTGTACCATATCCAGAGTTGGGGACCTTGCGCCCTCGGCCCCGCCCTCCATAGGTGCGAGTGGCGTGCAGGGAGGAGGTGCTGTCGTCAGTCATGTAGCCACGCTCTTTGTCTGTGCGGCTGGAGAGTGGCCGGAAGCCTACGCCGATCTGCCTCAGCTGTTCATCGATCTGCAAGCGCTCCAGACGTAACTGCTCCACTTCCTTAGCAGAAAATGTGAGAAAAGTTGTAGGCGTAAGGCTAGGATAAACAAGTGAATAGGCTAATCTAATGCATGGCAATAGATGGGCAATTAGATTTTTACATTACAAAATACATTCTAAATCATACTCCTCTTGAAAAAGCCCTATTGCATGGACATTAACATCAACGAACAAGCAAAATCTAAAAAGGCCTGGGAGAAACATCATGTAGTGTAGTAATATTTGATACTTCATGTAGATACCTAAAACAGAAATAACCAATAGAGCCAAAATGGTGCTAGTGTTAGGAAGTTTTACAAAGGCCCACCTGAGGTAAGACTTTAGAAGACTCGCACTAGGTACACACAGGGGTCCAACTCTTAGTATAGGCCTGAACAAAACAAGTATGTTGGTAGAAATGGCTGAGCAGCCAGGCTCATCTTCAGAGGGAGTAATGGCTTTAGGTGGTACAAATAACTTGAGTACACATATAGGGCCAGTGACACACGTAAGTTATATAAAAATAATCGTTTATTTTATGTATATACTAAGTTAAGGTAAAAAGTAAACCAATGCATTATTCACAGTAAGTAAACCATTTGTAATACTTTTAGAATAGCAATATGCAATTCAAAAGGTAAGTAAAATCTTTGAAATAACTTTTCAGAATCTGTTTCAGGTACAAATGGATGAAACAAAACCAACATAAGGTAAGTAAATACTTGTAATTATTTTCACAGAGGCCTAACACTTTAAGTGCCCATCCCCCATCTAGTTACAAGTGTCAGGTTGGAGGGCAAAACAGGTAAGGGACAGCTGTAGAAAGTTCAAAGGTTCCAAAGTAAGTCTTCTGTAGCAAGTAACAGTATTTATTGGAAAAAGGGTCAGTGACTTCAAAGAAGAGTCCCTGATGGCACACCAGCATTCGGCCTGGGCGAACGGGTATGAGCAAACTCCCAAACACACGCATTGGCACTCCAGCAACACCAGCAAAGCAAATCTCGATAAGTTCTACCTCGAGTCTCACAGTACCTTATGAGTGAAGACAAAGTTGCAGCAAAATGCCTCTACAATGCAGCAGCCGAAGACCCGGTCACTGTATCCTGGTCAGGCAGACGAAAGAAGGGCGACTGGAGTGGAGCTTGCAGCAGCAGTCTAGGGATGAGACTTCCAGCAAAGGATTCTTTATTTCTTCTTGCAGCTCTGTAGCTTAGGCACCACTGTTGTCCGGTCGATTCGTCTCACTTTCTCAGTCTAGCACTCTGGTGGAGGCCCTCTAGTAGTTGAATCTTGCTCTTGGAGGTCCAGAAGGAGTCCACCAAAGCTTAGAGAGGATTTGATCTTCAAAAGTCTATGCACTGCACAATGGTAGCAGGTCCCAGTGTATTGGGTTTTGCCGCCCAGGAAGGCCGCAGCTTGTCATAGGATGGCTCCAAATGCAGGTTGTCTCACAAATGATTGGTCCCACAAGTCTATTGGAGAGTCTTGGTTTCTTTGCAGTTATCCAACGCTTGGATTGGGGGGGGGGGGGGGAGGGGTAGAGGGGTTTGCACACCAGCAGTTACACAGAAGGCATCTCTGGTCACCTGGAATGGCTGTGGGTACCTTGTCGTTTATTCAGTTCCAGTGGTCAGCTTGTCTTCAGCCTCAGGATCCCAGCCTTTTATCCAGTAATCCAGCCAATCGGCATCCAGTCACCATTCAAACTCTGGCGACTGTCCATTCAGAAGTGAGGAAACTCTTGCATGGAGCCTTCACCGTTGATCCCTGAGGCAAATTCCCTTCCAAAGTCCTGTCTTTTGTCTTCATGACAAAGGAATCCATCGATCAGGTTTTTGGCTGCAGATCCTGAAGTCTTCCTGCTGCAACACTTTCTGTACTGAGGTACCGTGTTGGCTGGTGTATTTACTTACCTTAAGTCTATGATTTCTGTTAAGCTTTTGGGGTGTTTTCTGTGATTGAGAGTCCTCTCATCCAGTTCACCCAGGCCCACTGCTGGAATCATTCTAGGGTGTCTTTTCTGAAGTCCCTTTACCCTAACTAACTTTAAAGTAAACTACTTACTTGCTTGCTTGAACAGTCTTCCACAGGAACTCTGACTTTTGCGTGCAACAGAACCGTATCTCACCCTGCCTACTGCTGGCACCTATACCACTAGGGTCCCTCTTCTGCCTCCGAGTGAACTCATGCAAGAGACTAGGGAAGTACTGGATAAGTATAGGGTTCTGTCTTGAATAGATTAACAAGTTCTGAAAAGTTTTTACTTGTGAAAGAGTTAGTTGGTAACTAACTCAGAGTGAGTACTTACATAAGTTCTTACTTACCTTGAATGTGTGTGGTTCCATTCTAAAAAACTGTGTGCCATCCTAAAATAAGTTAGTTATTGCCTACCACAGTCTGTGTTCCACAAATCTGCAAAGCAACTGTGATAGATTATTACATTAGGTTTTTTACCTGCAATAGCTGTGTGTCATTCTTGAAGTGTTCTTTAGGTGTAGCTGACCTTCACCTGCCTGGTGCATCCTAAATTAATGTAAAACAGTCTTGCTTATCCTAGACTGTGCTCCACTGAGATGAAAAGCAACTAATTGTATATTACACCAAAAGGTCTTACTCACCTTGCATAACTTATACATATATTTATAGGTATGTACTGTTTCTGTGTTTCACTGTTCAGAAAAGTATCCTGGTAACATTCACTATTGATGGCAATAACATAAATGTTGCCAAAGAAGTCAAAACCTTGGGTGTCTATCTGGACTCCATTCTTTCGCTAAAAAAGCTAATAAATTCTACAGTTTCCACCACGGCCTACATTAAAACTCATCAATGCTTGCAAACCCTTTCTGTCCACTAACAGTTGCCTCACTCTAGAAAGAGCACTGATTCTGTCCAAACTGCATTACTGGGAAACAATATTTCTCGGCTCCACTAATCACAACCTAAACAGACTCCAAGTTCTCCATAAGAATGCTCTTAGATGTGCCCTCAACCTACCACGTACCACACATCTCCACCATCAGAAATGATGCTCGATGGCTTCCAATTCTTGATAGAATTAAACTACGCACCCTTGTCATTACTCACAAAGGCCTAACCCCATCAGCTCCCCAATACCTATCTGACAAATACTCAAGACAGTGCTCCACCAGACCTACCAGAGCCCCATATTTACACCTACTGAACATCCACAAATTCAACCTAAAAACAGCTGGTGGAGCAAGATTCCCTGTGCTAACAGCAAAGTGCTGGAACTTGCTCCACACAGACATTAGAGCCGAATCCTCCTTTTGGTCTTTTAGAGCGAAGGTGAAGGATTTGCTCTTCACCCTGCATTGATAATATATTGCAGTCTCGCCATCTCTATAGCCAATTTAAATGGCTTGCCTGCCTCACTTAATGTACAATGTTTAATGTATCTGTAATACCAGTGTTGACATCCTCCTTTGACCATTATGTAACCTGGTCTTCATATTGTATCGATACTCTTCACATTTTATCATTGTATGTACCCTGTATTATAACTATTTTCTTTTATTGTATGTGCAACCTGTTTTATGTTCTAAGTTGAAAGCGCCCAGATACCTCAGGGTTAGGTTACGTTATACAAATAATAAACTAAACCTCAGCATCTTACAGAACCAATCGGAGACTGAAAAAGAATGGATAGAACTAAAAACGAAAGCTTTGACCTTAGCATGCCGAGGAATGGCTTTGCATAACAAATATGGATCTTACTCAATGAAACTGATCATTGCGCTTTACAGGCAGAAAATAGTGGCGATTTTAACCTACGGCTGCAAAGCAATGTTGAATGTGCCATGTGACTTGAGGAATTACCTAGAAGGGTTAGTCTGGTGCAAGATCCTTTCCTTGCCCCCTGCATATCCAGTACTGCGCACACGATTTGAACTTGCATTACAATTCCTTGAGTTCATCAAGAACTGGACATTTCTAACTCTTTATAGGAAGACTCTGGCAAAAGATGATATTCCAGCAATTGTCATATTACGCCAGCAAGAATCCACATCGAAACAAACTGTTCTAAACATGTGAAGAAAGCATGTGAATAAATAATGGAGAATGAAGAAATATCTGCAGACATGCTTGTCAACCGCCCGCAGGAAGCAAAAAATAAGGACGGCAAAGAACCAACTGATTTCACACTATCCATAAAAAAGCGGATTATCAACTCGCATTATATTGTGCAAACGATGTACGCGCACAAAACGAACTAACTCAGTATCTGCAAAAATATCCGGATCAATCAATGAGGGATACGTTTCTGCGACTAAAACTCCATCTGCTTCCAACTCGCAAGGTATTGACCGGAACAAAAGAGTTACCGGAAACTATGTTCTCTTATAGATTCTGCCTACAGCAGGGCCAAACAGACAATTCGTCATATTATGGTCTGTCCGGCCCTTGACGAAAAAAGACTGCTGTTTTGAGACATGATGCCATCCACAAGACTCCAAACTGATGCTGACCAACGATGGGCACGAATACTAAGTGATAAAGACAAAGTACTCGCATTCAGAATTATCCATTTCCGGAGAACCATAATCGCCACATGTGTCAAAGGTGTAATATTAGCGCTCGACATATGATTAACAGACTACAGACTCATGCGATTCAGATATCTTAATGATGTAAATGAATACTTTGATTTAAGAAATAATGAAAGTTTGTAATAAAAAATACAGAAGAGGATTTAACATTTACAAATGTATTCAGCTCAAAGTTATTTGCACCTTATATTTAAATAATAACTGCCTTCTTTTAGTGCCTGCCCATGTCTTTGTATATTACTAAACATGCAGAAAAAGCTTCCTCAGCGCACCTCCGCCCCCCTGGTCTCTTGTAGTACCTAGAATCAGTCAAAAGAAGTCTTGCCCTTTTCTAAAGCGCTTGGGGGTGAAGGAAGGCGCTAGCTCCTTCCCAACAGCAGTTACTCCATAGAAAATGTGATCCTGTGTCAGAGAATACTTCCTTAGGAAACCCAACCCTGGTAAAAACACCAAGGTGAGCCTTAGTCACTACTTGAACAGTAACAAGTAACAGTCCTCATAGGTCTAGCCTCAGGATACCTGGTAGCATGGTCTACCACACCCAATATAAATTGATAACAGGATGTGGGAGGGTCTTGGGGACCAAACAAGGCCAATCCCCACCCTCTCAAAAGGAACTCCCACCACTGGGAGGGGCACTAAAGGTGCCACATTCTTGGATCCACATTTGCAAGAGGTCTGCAGCTTCTACAATGTTTATCAACATCTGCACCCATCTTGGGACAGTAAAAATACAGAGAAAGCCTCTCTTTGGTCTTCTTGGAGCTCAAGTGACCAGCCAGAGGGGTCTCATGTGCTAGTTGTAGTAGCCTGGATCTCATCTCCTGTGGTACTACCAGTCGCCTGGAGTCCCCAGGGGTAGATTCTTTAGGCTCACTCTAGAGGAGTCAATCTGCCCAGTAGTCTGTGCTTCCCCGACTCTTGCCCTTTCAAGTGGGGAGCTGTGTTGTCTCAGACCTTCTAGAGGATAACACTCGGTCCTCTGCTGAAATCTGCCCTAGAGGGCCCACCTTCTGCTAGCAAAGTCTGCAGCTCAGCATGGTGTCTAGGATCCAGATCTTCCAAGCAGGGTAGGCTCTCCAGTTCTGTTTCACCAGTAGCTGGGTTATCAGGAGTTGGTTTGTCCACCCCCTCAGTTTCAACTGGGGTGACCTGGTACTGTCTTTCCGGGGAAGTACTGGTCTTCAGACCAAGGTTGGGTTTGAGACCCTTTTTCTTTCAAGAAACTCTAGATTTCTCCTTGGTCTCTTCTTACTAGCAGTGGGAGGTTGGCCCGTCTGCTGGTTTGAGGTACTGGATTCCTCCCCAACCTCAAACTGAGTGTCTCTTAAGGTTTCCTCTCAGGCCAACCTTGCCAGCGCCCTGTTTTTTGCTGGGAGGCCTGGGGGTACTGGAGACTACTCCAAGAGTTTAAGTCATTCCCCAATAGAACTCACCCATGTACTTTAAATCGCACACTAACAGGAATTTGTACAGTCATGTTATTGCACTGGATGAGGACTGGCAAAATAGGAACCAATTGGATAGGGCCTGCAGCAAGTTTAGCGGGTCCTTTGGGTGACTTAGCTACATCTGCAGATTTGAAAAAGCTTTCATCAACCACTGTAATACTGGCCCCAGTGTGGCTGATGGCAGAAGTCTTCTGGCCATTTAAAGGTATACTGTCCTTATAATATTCCTTTGTGTTGTCCGGGATTGTGTTATACACATCTATATTCTGCTGTTGCCACAGACCCAAGGACACTAAAAAAAACACTAGCTTCTCCTTAGCCTTCCTCTTCTGGAGTGAAGGCTAAGGAGACAGTGTGGAACCCTGAAGGTTTACCCTTACACATCTGGGATCCCCTTTCACATTGTGATTAGAGCCACAAACCCCACATTTACCAATGTTTTTCTGTAATGGGGGTCTCTGGTAACCTCCCTCTGGTTTGGCCCCAGAGGTTTAAGTAGCCCTATAAGGTTGCGCATGAAATGTACCTTTATTGTTTTTGTGGCCCTCTTTAGGTGGTGGAGGATTAGAATTTCCTTTTCCATCTGTCTTGTGCCCCCCCCCCCTCATCCTTTTTCTGAGTTCCCCCAGAGTCCTTATGAGTGGCCCTGTTGGTTACCCATAAGTCAGCAGCGTGTGCTAGTCTCTTGGGATCAAGTTCCTTAGAGTCAGCCAGGTGCTGTCTCAGCTCAGGAGAGCAGGCATCAAAAATATTCTCTTGTAAAAACAAATTCCTCATCCTTCAAAGGAGTTCCTTTGTAACCCTTAACCCAACCTCTCCCCTGACTAACTACTGGCTGAAACTGAAACTGCACTGGTCACCTGGCTATCCTCTGTTCAAGCCCAGGTCCCCTCCCCACCAGTTGCACACCTGCACTGAGCCCCTCCCACCCTGGTGACCCTTGCACTCTGGGGATGTTTCTGTATCCCTACAGCCCCCTACCAGCACTTGACACCTGATGGCTGCACTAACCCTTGCACCTGCCACCAGCTGGCCGCACTTATTGTTCTTATTTATTGTTTTATTTATTTACTGTTTATCCTATGTGCTGCACTTCCCCTACCTCCTCGCACTTCCCCCCCCCCCCCTGTGCAATGTCAATGTCACCTGGTCTAGTAAGATCGTTGTCTCCCTCTTTCCTATGTTCCCCTCCCTTGCCTTGTCACGTCTGGAAACAACTTGTGTATAGGCGCATTATAAATGCCATATCATATCTAGGTTTTTCAAGCATTCACAAACCCAGGTAGCCTAAGGGGTACTGTAAGGTAAGGCATGGTATCAACAGTAAGACAGACAAGTGACCACAGTTCAAGGGTGTTTATTGAACTTTCACAAGGGCGTGATAAAATATCTAAACCTAAATCTACAAATGGGAGCCAGCTACGACGATCAAATAATGCAATCCTAGTGGAGCCTTGTCAAAATAAAAAGGGCCTATGCTAAAAATACAATATTTCCAATCCTTAATACTAATTTACTAATAATGTGGGGTGAGGTTAAAAAATAAAATAAAGAAGTGTTCACAAAATGATAAGTCGGGATGTTACACCATTGGCCTCCCTTCCCCCACTTTTTCAGCACGGGTCAAGGTGAGTCACTCGAGCAAAACACACATTGGCTTCTGCGGCACGAGGATACAGTTCAGTTTCCACAGTTCAGGACCTTCTGTGTCCAAGTCTCTTTACTTAGAGAGCCTGGTGTACAAAAGAATATTAACACTCCAACGTTTCTTTCCATTTCCTGTGTTCAATTTGTGTGTTCACCTTGATCCCCCTTAAGCCGGGCTTAGATCCCTTTCAAACCAAAAAGTTCCATGTTTGATCCCCTCTTCCAGGCTCAGATTCCTTCCACACACTCAAGTAGTCTCCCTCAGCCAGGCTCGGACCAATTGTGATGTACATTAAACTATCGAAGACTTTTGAATGTGCACATGGTTTGGCTTAACCCGCTGCACGACCACTTCGATCTTAATATTCCCTTTTCGCACACTCTGCATCAGTTGGATACCTAACAGACTTCGAAATAAGCGTTCGCGCGTCACCGGAACACTCTGTATGGCAGCTCTTCTCGACTATTCCTTTGGTTTCAATTATTCGCGTTGCTTCTTAAACGCCTCACACACTGTTCACTTCATACAATGTTGCCCCTTGCAACCTTGGTCCAATAGACATGCTGGTTTTATATCAGTCTCTCCGACTCACCGGCTGTGCTGTCTTTTCTGACGCTGCTTTGTTGTAGGAGCCAAGGACAGTACCACAGCGGCAATTGGTCATCCACGCCTTGGTTATCGACGCAGGAGAGCCACGGGTGCCTCTGACACTGTACAGTTTTGATCAGCCTTAATTCCAGGTCTTCGGTTTCTCACTTTCCAATGCTCATGAAATAACTGGCCTTAAAGGCCAAGGATACTTCCATTCGTGCAACCATCTCCGGTCTCGCCATCTTTCTCCTTGTACTAAACTGCCATCTTGGAACTGCTGTTTCCTCGTGTGTCTCGCCTTGCTCAGAGTGTGCTCCGCCTTTTATCCGTGTGGGGAAGTGCAATGGAAGTCAGGTGTGTGTAATGACCCATAATTGCTTGACCGTGGTGTTGGGACATGTCTGGTATACGGCTCTGGTATTAGTCTGTTGTCGCTCACAGTGAACTGTCCGTGAGAAGGTTTTCGTGTTTGGAAATGGGGAAGTGGTGGGTTGAGTTCCTAGGTATCCTACTTGGTAGGATGTGGAAAAGGTGTTATAGGGAAGGGGATACCGCGTCTCACCCTCCAGTGTCCCACTTCCACTCCCAGAAGCCCCCTCATCCAGATGATCCTCCCGCACTGGTCCAACCCCTGGATTTGGATCCAAAAGTGAAGGCTGTGTCCTGGCCACCTGGATGACAGATCACCAGGGACTAGCAGGGGAGATACCTTCAGGTTTCTCACAGTACCATCCTTTTTATGGTCAATAAACCTTTTAAGGTATTGAAAAAAGGAGTCTTCTCAAATCTGGCAACAAGTGCCTGTTTGACTAGTTCATAATATTTCCTGTCTGTAGCACTCAATTCCATAATAGCGTCACAACAATTCTGGGGGAGCGTAGCCATCATCCATGCAACTAAACCATTCCCACAAATATTCAGCAAACCATAAGTGAATTCAAATGTACTCAATCAACCCAACACATCAAGCTTAGGATCATACATACTTACAGCCTCTTTTGGTAAGCAATGTCTCTTGGGACTAGTAGACTGAGGACCATGTGAAGGAAGCAGAATCAATGCTACATAACAAACCTACTTACATTGTGATAGAGTACTATGATTATTAGCTTGTGCCCTCTAAGATAGTACTGCGATTATTAGCTTGTGCCTTCTAGGATAGTACTGTGATTATTAAACTGCACCACACCCTTACCACTTACTGACTTGAATCACACCTGGAAAGCACAATAGAATAGTAGTTATTAGCTTGTGCCCTCTAGGATAGCACTGATTATTAGCTTGCGCCTTCTAGGACAATACCGTAGGGGTTCTTCTTTAGCTTTCAGTATTAGCCCCACAGCGCAGAGAGGGTACTGAGATCATTGGCCCTGACATTCTGAGATGGTGCTGTGAACAGCACCCTGCTTCACACCATATATATTTGTTGCTGTAAGTCTCTTCCAGGCAGACACATTAGGGACAGCCACTGAAATACCCTAGCGATATAACCCTAGTAGACCTCCCCAACCGGACAGCCCAAACTCGAGAAAGCGACTGAACTACCCTAGCGATGTGACCTGACTAGACCACCCTAGCAGACAGAGCCCAAGCTTTAATCAGACAATCCCCCACACCCTGTCCAACACCACAAGACAGGCGAACCAAAAGCACAAAGACCAACTCTGCAACGACAAACCGAACAAAAACCAACCTACAAAAAGAAAAACGCTCAAAACTCAAAATGCAGCAAAAATGAATTGGACCAAAAGGAAAGACAAAGAGCAGAAAGAACAAACCCAACTGAACACCACCGAAGACTCACAACCGCAGAAAACACTCCCACAGACCAGAACGATAACAGAACCAGCGCTGAGAGAAGAGAGAAATACCTATACCTAACTCCATACCTCGCAAATATCTACTCACCGGAACAAATCGACCCAATGTACAAATCAAGAACGACCAACAACCAAACAATCACGCAGAAGAACGGACAAAGCTAGAGATAACAAACATAATCGACACCCTAACCCCATACATCACCAAAATAAGAGGACCCTTCGCTCGACAGTCACAAAATTTAGAAGGGGAGCCTGATGAAAACAAAAACCCAAGACTGAATCTAGAAGAGCTTCTCAACGAGAGACACAACTGTATCAACACCTCAACTAAGGAAACCTGAACACCAGTCAGATGACAACGCCAACAAGCGCAAAACAAACTAAACCTTCAAAATCCACCGCAACCTAATAAACGCAAGATCCATGTCAAAACACTCAGATCTTCGACCTCGACATACTATTCATCACAAACATGGCTGGATGACTACAAAAAAAAAAAAAAAAAAAAAAACTCTCCATAGCTGCCTTCCCACTAACTTCAAATGCCTTCAGTTAAACAGGAAAAATAAAAAGGAGGATGCCTCGCTATAGCATTCAAAAACACGTGACAGTAAAAACAGACAAACCTCTTAACATCAAGAACTGCAAATCCATGTTCATACATACACCTATCGACTTATGCAAAAATAAACATTAAATTCATATTGGTTTACAGATCAACATACGATGCAACCTTCATCGACAACTCCTAGAAGCCATCACCAACATAGCCATCGAACATCTAATAATCCTGGGGGACTTAAGACATCTGGTTCGAAGAAAAACACGCTAACGCTCAAAACTCACTAATTCGGCAGCTAACAACCATGAAACTACAACAGATGGTTAAAGGGGCAACACGCTCGGCAGGACACACCCTTGATGCAATGTTCGCCAAGAAATAACTTATCACCATGGCACCACCGATAAATACTTTGGAGCGACCATCTCATCATTCCATTCATGGTCCCACTACCAACTCATGTCAGCATCCAACCACTCAAGAGCCCAACCACCACAAAAAGAAACTGGAAAACAGTCAAAGCAACCTATTAGAACAACTGGAGATGACCAATCCTAGCAGATCTGGAGAAGGCAGACCTAGACGGGAAAGTGGAGCTACTCCACAAATGTATTGCTGATACAATCGAAAACATCTCCCTGGAAAAACCATTTACCCCATCAAGAAAAAGAGCAATGGCAAAATGGTTCACCCCAATACAAAGCACCATGAAAAAAACCAACAAGAAGCTGGAATTGGAATGAAGGAAAGATTACGACCAAGTTAAGAAAACCCAGTTCCAGAAACAAACCCGGTCTTATAAGAAGGAAATTCAAAAGGCAAAGAGAAGGCATGATGATGACAGAATCACCAATGCCATCAACACAAAAAAATGTTCAACACCATAAACAAAATGAAAAACGCACCAGGTTGCGACAACACTCCAATACCCTCACAGAAACTATTCAACAACTTGGAAGACTATTTCAAAAACAAAAATCAACATCATCCGACAAATCATACAAAACAGACCAACAACCCCAACACTCAACCACCGGACTTCACGAGGAGCCACAGCACAATCTCCAAAACTTCCCAGAAATATCAGTAGACACATTAGTCAAGCTTGTAAAACACAGCAAGAAAGCAGGATCACCCATGGATCACTGCCCACCTGACATCTACAAATCAATTCTCGCACAAGGACCGCCGTCAGAATTTTACAGAAACCTCTTCAATCTGTCGCTCACAACAGGGACTACAACGATCCTTCAAATCAGCATATATTAAGCCACTTTTAAAAAAACATAAGTGGCGACGTGGAAGACCTCTCCAACCACAGACCAATTTCAAACATTCCCTACCCAGCAAAACTCCTAGAAACATACGTATACAAATGAACCCAAGAACATGTAGCAAAACACCACTAGCTAGACCAAGCACAAGTCGGCTTCAGACCCGCAAGAGGAACAGAATCAGCACTACTATCCAACTGGGACGACCTAAAAACAAACGCAGACTCCAACACAACCTCAGCTCTGATTCTGCTCAGCCTCTCCGCAGTCTTCGACACAATAAGCCATGACACCCTAATCAAAAGATTGGAAGACACATGTATAATGAACATGGCACTACTCTGGATTAAATCATTCATAGCAGACAGAACAGAAGCCGTATGGCTAAAACCCTTCAAATCTACTCCACGAGTTAACGACTGTGGAGTACCACAAGGATCCTCACTAACACCACTATACTTCAACATCTACCAGACTCCAGTAATCAGATAATAATACAACATTACATGCTACAACTACACAGACGACTCAAATCATCAACAAAACTGAAGATACTCAAGCCGATCACTCAACCCTAGTAGAATGTCTAAAATAAATCTATGACTGGATGAACAACAACTTGAAAATCAACCAAGGAAAGACAGAAATCATGATTATATCCAAAAACCAAGAGATCATCATCTACATTCCCTGGCCAATGGAAATGGGAACCGTGCCCACACTATCTAAGGTAGTAAAAAACCTGGGAGTCGTAATGGCCAACGCCCTAACCTTAGAACCACAAGTAAACGCAATTATTAAGAAATGCTTCTTCCTCCTTCACACAACAAGAATAAACGTACCTTTCCTCTCCTTCAGTCACAAAACACTGACAATCGTCGCCCTCATGTCAAGAATCGACTACGCAAACAGCCTCTACCTCGGGATGCCGAAATACCTCCTGAAGAAATGAAAACGCATCGAAAATGGAGCAGCCAGACTCCTACTCAAACTATCCAGAAGAGACCACATCACTCCAGCACTACAAATACTACATTGGCTCCCAATCAAACATCGTATTGTGTTCAAAACAATGTGCATAACACACAGGGCAATCAGTGGACAGGGAGCAGAATTCCTACAAAAGAAGATCTACAAGCAGAGACTCCTCAGATCAAGCAATGAAATTCGCCTGGAATCAAAACCATGCATGAAGAAAAAACTAGGGGGCCTCCTCTTTCTCCTACCTAGCCGCAAAAACCTGGAACAACCTCCAGAAGGAAATAAACACCAAAGACCACCTAAAATTTTGAACCAAATTGAAACTAAAACGAACAGATTGACAGAATATATGATGGCACAGACAACACCCAGGACAGACTAGGGGAAACTCCTACAAGAACAAGAGAGACAACGCTAGGTGGAATAGAACGCGACAACCCAGTGAGGACAGAAACTTAACATACATGCCCAACACTACCAACAACCTTGCCCACTCAAAGGATGTAGGGTACGGGCGTAGCTCGCAAGTAAATGTATCCAAAAATTAGGTTAATGCAAGGACCAACTGGGATAAAAGGGCTAGCCGAATACAAAGATGGATAACACGAAAGTAGCTAACTTAGCAAAGAGATGACAGCCTTATCATGCTGAAACAATCACCGAAAGGAAACAACCTTCTCCTCGAAATCACGAAGGATACGCAATAGGAAGAGGTATCTCTCCTAACAAGGATACTAACCAACCCCAAAAACGACTAAACCTCTCCAATCCTCACACCCCTCTCACACTCTAACCGAACACAACCACACTCTAAAGACGCAGCAACCCGCACGCACTTCACACCGCAACAGCCACACCACACAGACCCCCAAACAACAGCACAAACCGAATAACACCAATATGCTCGGCGAACGGTGTTAACCGAACTGAAGCTGCCAACAGTACTTCACAGCTCCCTTGCTCTTCTCCAAACTTTGTCCTACCAACACACTTAAGCTACCCCCCCTTTGTTTCAGATCCGCCAGGGGACCTCTCCAGGGGTAATAGTACATGGTACAAATATCCTTTAACATTAACAGTCATGGTGCATTTCCCTCTCGCCGAGCCTTCTGTCTTGGTCTTCAGATTGTACTGCAAGTTTATTGAATTCTAGTTCCAGCCTCATTCTTTCAAGAGATGGATATTCTGGGCTTATATTTTGACACACAGGGGTTGTGATAGGAGTCTGTTGAATTATAGGAGCAGGCTGAAGAGGGGATTTGCTCACTTTGATGATCCTCCGCCTCACCTTCTGACCCATCTGGCAGATTGGAAATGAGCTCTAACCTATCAGTTTTATCAATTTCCATATCAAGGTTGGGAGTAAGGGTTATGGGCTTACTCCCCGGGTTTTGGTGACTGACCTTTCAATCAACTCACTCTTTCTACTCTTTAAACTCAGTCCCCTTGTACTACGTAACTCTTTCAATTGCTCCATTGTAAGTGCAGTAAGGGACTGTTCATTAAAATTATCCATTCCTGGCATCATTTTCAGTCACAAGATTGTTTTTCTTTTGGGTGGAGATAGCCTTGTGGATGGTTCATTTGGGCACAAGTACAACCAGTAGTCAGTGCTAGAACTCTACACCAAACCCATCACCTGCCACCAGTGTTGGTTAAGAATGAGTGCAGTTCTTCAGGACTACACAAGACCTATCTTCTTGGTATTAGACCCACCTTTTAATATAGGCCTGTACTACACAAGTTGTTAGTGTGACTAAGCAGCCAGGCTTATCTCAAGAGGTGTCATGTGAGCTATAGAGCTGTGCAATGAAACCAGTAAATATAAGTATTCAATTCTATGACAAGACCGGAGGCGAGCATTATGCTCAACTTCTTTAATACTGCTAACCAACAGCATTTAAAATCTTACTTTATTTTTATTAACAGTTCAAACTTGTGCAAAATAAGAAAATGTGAGAGAAAAGGAAAGCATGGGTCTACTACAGTTCGCATGAGGCTCTGCTGTTGGGAAGTTCTCAGCCTCGATCTCACTGGGCATTCCGGCTCCCTTTACCCCTACTAGGGTCAGCCGCACTGGGTTCCTTCCTCTTCTTTTTTGCTGCACCCACACAGAAAAGTACCCTATTTGCTATGCATTGTGATTCTTCGGTAGTAGTTACATTTGCAGACATTAGGCATACGTTTTTACATATGGTGTTGAAGCGCGCAGCGTACACCATATAGCCCGAGTTTATGTGTTATAGTAGATATTAGTTTTGAAAGCCGCATAGCAGGAGAACACACGGAGTACTCGGAAAAGCTATGACGCAGCAGACAGGCCAGGCCCGAGTGTGATCGCACTCGTGCTGGGGGGTCCGGCCACTCAGCCGCCACATCCTTATTCAATTACTCCCATCAAATTTCACTTCCATGCCCAACCGTGACTAGGCTGAATAAATGTAGGTCCACCTGCAAGGCTCGATGAGCGCAGACAAGCTCAGCCCTCTTATCACCGCGACGTACACGGAAGACAGGACGTGCATGCCCACTAGCGTCTTCTGCGTAGAAGAACGGTCGCGTCTGAACAAGCTCTCCACTCGCTCCCAGAGACTAAAGTCTCAAAGCGATTCACTTGAGAAAGCAGAGGCACAAAGTTTATAAGCATAAAAAAAATAATTAAAAATAATAAGGAATAATCAAATTGAAAGAAAGGTGCTCCAGCCCTATTGGCAACAGCTACCAGCAGCTTGACAAGCACCTACAGCAATACCCATGGCCTACAACATGGGGAAGAGGTATGGAGTGAGGGGAGTGAAAAGGAGCAAGAGCTGGAAGAAGAGTACATGGGAGAAGAGGAAATAGAACTCTCCAGTAGTTTAAAAAAGAGTCTTAGGAGACTCTCTGATACAAGAAGTTGCTCAGGGGGTCAAGCCCCTGCAGGACAGGTTGTCTGTCCTAGAAGAGATATTGGGCAAGAAAGCTGTCACGCTCCAGGTGCGGGGACCTCCACATAGAAGCCCCTGCAACACGATGAGAAGGGGGAAAAGTGGCCCGGAAGAGAAAACCCTCTTCTACTCCCCCGGGCTCCGATATGGGAAAGGTAAAGAAGCCCTAGGAGGCGGCTGATGCATTCAGCAGGCTGAAGAGTGCCTTTTTAACGAAAGCAGCCCTGCCTAGCCTCGTACCCCCTACGCCAGGGGCGCAAAACACAGGGGAAGCTACCTCACCATTAGAACATTCTGCCCAGGAGGAGGAACCTGAAGATGATGTACATAGTTTGAGTAAAGAGAGCGTAGCTTGGCAGAGGAAGAGCTCCTGCAAGCCAAAAGCCAGCATTGTGGAGAGCCCCCACGACAAAGACATGTTTGAACCCGACACCATTAGGCCCCCATGGTCCACAGAATGGGTTCCTTCACGGAGAATAGCCTTATACAGTTCTCAAAAGCAGAGAAAGCCATTGGAGAAAGATACCAGATTCCGACTCAGGGCAGAGTGTCCGAGGCCAGAACTGGCAGGAAAGGTGGCCGATACACCTAAAATCGATCCCAGAATGTTCACTTTTAGGGCGAAGGCATGAAAAGACGCAAGGAAGGGCATGGACCGCGCATGGAAAACATGCCAAGATAAACTGCTGGACCCGACGGGACCCATTGCGAAGGTAATGGATCTAGCAGAAAGCGCTAAAGACACTGGGGAACCGGTAGACAGTGATTCTAGCAGGATGGGCCCATAGGGCAGTTTACATGTTGGGCAACACAAACTGTGCAATATCGTCAAAGAGACAGCAATCCGTGGTTCTAAAAATAGATAAGCTAGGGGACCTAGCTTCATATGAAGCAGGAGAGAGTGCATAAGGACGACTTTTCAGAGACACCTTCGTTAACGAAATGAATACATTTGTCGGGTCATTCCACGCCTTGGAAAAGGCTCAAGTGTCCATCAGAAAAGTGTTCCCAGGGTGAATTTTTGCCGGGGCCGGCAGACATGGGGGCCGATCGATCGACTGGTTTAATGCCAACAGAAGGCCCCAAGGTCCCAGAGTGCAGTAATGGGAATCACGGCAGCAGGATGCGTTTTTCCCCCAACAGAGGCAGAAGTTTCTGGGGACGCGGATACTACCGACACCAGAGCAATTACGCAGGTGAGCAAGTGCGCAGCGAACTATCCTCCAGTAGGGGGCAGGACAATATGTTGTTTGAGCAGCTGGCGCGAGCCGTCTTCAGACGCATGTGTACTACAGACAGTGCAAGGCTTTGTGTTTGATTTTCTAGAAGCTCCAGAGCAAAGGAGCCCCCCCCCACTGCGCATCCCAATGGCACGAGCACAGGAAGCGGCGCTGGATGCAGAGATTCAGGCTCTAGTGCAGAAAAACGCAATAGAGAGCAACGTCACACGAGTTAACCTTTATGAGCAACATGTTCCTAGTCCATCGCAAGGACAAGGTTCGTCCTTTGATCAATCTGAAAGTGCTAAACAGCTGGTTAGTGTACGGACAGTTCAAGATGGAAGGGATCCATCTGCTAGAAGACCTGCTTAGAAAGGGAGATTGGCTGGAGCGACTAGATCTGATGGATCCATAACTAACAGTGCTGACAAAGATCAGCGCTCAGGAAACCGTCATTTCGCGGAGGAATCTAGCCAGGATAGTGGGACTCCTAGCAGCATCCATTCAAGCGATTTTTCCCGGCCCGTTACATTATCGAGTTCTTCAGAGACTGAAGATCAAGTATTTAAGGAAGGGCTGGAGATACAATCGACTAGTCCTCCGAGACGAAGTGAGCAAAGCAGAGCTAGTCTGGTGGCTCCACAATATGAGGCTTGGAACGGCCGAGCCATTTCCGGAGACGTTCGAGCTCATCATAGTTAGACGCCAGCAGATCAGGCTGGGGGGCCAGATGCGGTCAGACCGAGACAGGAGGAAAACAATCCCAGGAAGAGCTAGAGTTGCATAGCAACTGCTAAGAGCGTCTCGCAGGCTCCTTCGCAGTAGAAGCTTTCACCAAAGACAAAGCACAGTGTTGCATCCTCCTGAGGATGGACAACATATCGGCAGTGCGATATATAAACAAGTTAGGGGGCACCAGGTCCAGGATGCTGGCGGAACTAGCGAAAGATTTCTGGCACAGCTGCCTGAAGAGGAAAATAACAGTCCGAGCAGAATATCTCCCAGGAGCCCTGAATACAGTGGCAGACTGGAACTCTCGTTACTTGCTGGATTACAGTGACAGGAGACTACACAGATTTTCGAGAAGCTAGAGCAGAAATGGGATCCCCTGGTCATAGACCTGTTTGCCTCACGATTGAACGCTCAACTGACGAAATACTTCAGTTGGAAATTAGACCCGGAGGTGCTGGGGACAGATGCCTTCCGTCACCACTGGGGAGGCCATTCCGATGCTGGCGAGGGTACTAGCAAAGCCTCGTAGGGACAAAGCAGAGAGAGTGATAGTGACTCCGGAATGGAAATCGCAAGCCCGGTTTCCAGTTCTGATGGAACTTTCTTCAGATTTCCCTCAGGAGATGGTGTGCAGACCGGATCTCCTATCCGTCCCAGCGGGAGCACCTCACCCGCTGATACAGGACCAGACACTAACGCTTTTAGCATGCAGAATTTCAGACGCAGATGGTGCCTGCAAGAGCTTTCAGAGGAAGCTACAGAATTCATCCATGTATCATAGGCTCCCTCCACAATCTGGAGCTATAATTCCGCATGGCAAGCCTGGGAGTTGCGATGCAGGGGGAGGAGTAATTCTCCTGTTTCAGCACCTATAGTGCAAGTAGTGAATTTTCTAGCTAGTCTGCCCTCCGCCGGTAGAGCCTTCAGGACAGTAGGAGTGCATAGATCGGCGATATCCACAGGACACAAGCTTGTGGATGGCGCTCCAGTAGGAGAACACCCGGCCGTGACAAGGCTGTTAAAATGGAGTGAAAGTTAGCAACCCTCCGATGCCGAGGTATTCTCTGTGGGATGTGCATAAGATTCTACAACTCTTCGAGCAATGGCTGAGAACCGCTCTTCTGCGGTCTAGTAGACCGCTTTCAGGGAAGTTGGCGACACTACTCTGTTACGTATCCTGCAGAAGGGTCTCGGACGTGAAGGCTCTAGAGAAAGATATGAAAGTATTCTATACGGAGGGAGTAGCGTTTAACATAGCACAGCGTACAAAGACCAATTCTAAAGTAATTACGTACCCATACTTCCTGAATAATGATAAACTGTGTGTAGTGCAATGAATAAAGTGTTATGAAGCAGCAACAGTAGCCATAAGACCAGCAGGAGTTAGTCAACTGCTCATAGCGCGTAGAAGACCATATAAAGTGATTGCGACAGCCACCATAGCTAGGTGGGTAAAGGAAGTGATTGAGCCGGCAGGTATAGACATTGCAGCGTTTGGAGCACACTCTACCAGGGGAGCCATGGCCTCAAGCTTTTGCAGCAGGAGTTCCGCTGCAGGAGATCATGAAGGCAGCGGAGTGGTCGAGTGACTCGGTATTCAGAAAATGTTATTTTAAACCTGTCTCCAATATAGTTTCAGCAGTGGTAGAAAGCTTTGAACAAGCATAATGCTCACCTCCGGTCTATTAAAGACACAGAGGCGAGCATTATCCCACCCAGCGGGACTACGTATTATTCATATCTGTGATATGAAATATCTGATGGTTATGTTGCAATGATAACAGCATTGGTGTTGAGAGGATGATAGACTTATTCCCCCTCCCTAATGTTGCGATTCTCTTTTTTGCTTAGAAGACCAAAAGAACGCTCGAGAGTAGGACGCATGGAGGCAGTTAGAGTCCGGGAGGATACGCAGAGAAAAAGTAGAGCAACAGACTCAAGAGAAGGAGAGACATTCTTGGTTGTCGACGAGTTTTGAATGTTCAAGTTAAGACTGTTGTTCACGATTAAGGAAGCATCTTAAAAAGAAGAGGAACGAGCCCAGTGCGGCTGACACTAGTAGGGGTAAAGGGAGCCAGATTGGCCAGTGAGATCGAGGCTGAGGACTTCCAGACAGCCAAGCCTCATGGGAACTGTAGTAGACCCATGCTTTCCTTTCATATTTTCTTGTTATTTTGCACAAGATGAACTTTTACCAAAAAAAAGTAAGATTTTAAATGCTGTGGGTTAGCAGTATTAAATAAGTTAAGCATAATGCTCCCCTCTTTGTCTTTAAAAGAATCAAGACTTCCTGCGCTGGGCGTTTGGGCAATCTTCATTAAACACTTACACACTTAAGTGATAATACATTTATTCACGTATACACAGATATTTAAAGCATTTCTTAAAATGCTTTAATTGTAACATTAATCTCAAGTTAGGATTCAATTACAAAAGTGACCAATAAAGCAGGTGAGTAATTCATATGTTACACATGTGCCAGCACCCAGAGATGACTTCATTTGAGGTCAGTATAGCATGTATATAGTATCACCTTTGTAATAGGTGCCAAGGAAGGAAAGGTTAGGGTTAGACCAGAACCGACTGAGAGGTTATAAGAACAGGTTATAAGAACAGGTTATAAGAGAAAAGTTGGATTCTTCCAAAGGAAAGAAGGCAGTCTATCATCCCAGCATGAAAGTATTTGTTTAAAACCTTTGAGGGAAAAAGCACTGCCAAAGCCAATAGGCTCTGAAGGAGGCCTTTAGGGAGCCAGGACAGCCACAGTCAATGGGCAAAGTCTCTGCTTCTTAGATATATGTTCTTAAATGGTCAGTGTTCAAAAGAGAAATCACAGAAACTCAAGGAGTCACCTTTAGAAAGAACAAGCTGTAAGGCAAATGCAGGTAAGTTGAGGTCAGCTTAGTGTAGGGTTAAATCGCAGTCCCAAAGATAGGAAGCACGCGAAATGGCAAAAGGTTAATGTACCTCAAGCCCCATAGTACTTTTGAAATTAAGTTGTTCCAGCTGGTTGCCTTGACGATGCAATGCAGTAGACCCTTGTTCCTGGCTCCTGGTAGTGGTGACGAAAGGGAGACCAGACCGTCTGGCGAGCTCCTGCGGCAGCAATCAAGAGAGGGACTCGCCAGAAGCTCTTTGTGGTTTTAGCGTCTTTCTCAACGCCAAAAAAGAAGGAAAAGCTCTGGGTAGGATTTCCTTTAACCCTCGGTCCTAGATTCTGGGGCGAGGACTCTGGATGCAGATTTCTTGCTTCTGTAGGGTCTTCTGGATGCCCACGAAGACCTGGCCGGGTTCGTAAGACCATGAATTCAGAAGTGGTCAAGGAACCACTTCCCTGTCCTTTGTCTCTAGGTGTGCCCGAGTGAACCCAGTTCCAATTGGCTGGCTGGCTGTCCGGAAGGACAGCCACCGTGCTGTGTGATTTGACATCCTAGGGCTGTAAATGAGTGGGAACTTGCATAAAAAGCGAGGTTTCTGGGACTAAGAGCTGAGTCGACCACTGGAGGGCAACACTCAGACGTGAAGAGACGCCAGCAGCACCATCGTAGACCACAAAGTGCCTGGTGAAGCCATGCAGCTGTGCTGACCCCCGTATCAGTTTCAACTGGGAAAACCCGTACACAACGACTTCCTCCCTTAGGCTGGTTGGACCAATTAGCCTCAAGACAAACTCCATTTTGGTACAACCCCCGACTTTGCGACTTTCCAAGGCTGCAGAATCCCAATACCCGGTGACCCCTGACCATCAGAGTGCATTGTCTTCCAAAGTGTGAACCTGGCAAAAACTTCATGCGCATTGGGAGGGCCCTACAAAAGCAGCAAATCTTCATCCAGAGTCCCCTCATCAGAGTCCGTCAAGGCTCGTGCATATCGCCAACACTATATAATATGTTCACAAAGCTCCTATTTGACCGTGTTGACAACTTGGGCGTCACATATACAAACTATGCTGACGATACACAGGTTCTCATTACATTGTCAGGGTGCTATGGTGGCTCTGGCAATGTTGAGACAGTTCTTGGCAGAGAGGTAGGGTTTTACCACGTTGATTTTAGTAGTGTGAGCTGCTGATGAGGAGATGTAGCTAACTTGTCTATTCATGGAGAGGGTGGAGTCAAGAAAGGCTCTGAGTGTTTTTACTGCAGCTGAGACTGGGATGACAGTGTTTTCAATGCTGAAATTGCTGTATTTGGTGTCCAGTTTTTTTAAGGTTTCCTTGGGGCCTACAATTAGGAGTTCCGTTTTATCCCTGTTAATGTATAGGCCGTTTGCCGCCAACCAGGACTGGATGATTGCATATGTCTGCTGTAGTGTTCTGAGGACTTTCTCGTAGTCGCCAGATAGAGGGAGAAGGATTTGTGTCTCGTCGGCATAATTGGTGAACGTTATGCCGAGACATTCCTGGTCATTAAATAATGGTAGGGTGAAGGGTGACTGACTGAGTTCCTCCTTCTGACTATGCCCAGACAAAAGATCATCAGGGACCTCAGGAGGCACAACCATCGCCTCAGACAGTTCCTCAACGACGTCTTGCAAAGGCTGGAAAAACTCCAATCTAGGAGTAGGAACAGAATAGGCTCAAAAACAGGCCTCACAGACTAACTGAGAGCCTTCCTCAGGAGGGCCACAGGCCTCCGGGGCACCTACGGCTAATCCTCCACAAACGACATCGACGTTGACCGAGGCGATGACAACTTCGAGGGCAGAGCCCCGAGTGCCCCTTGACGGACACAGCGCTGATGGTGTCGACGCCTTATTCGAAGACTTCACAGGTTCCGACTGTCTCGAACGAAGGCGCTGACGGAACTGTGCCTTGCGATTCGAAAATCGCTAACATCTGCCGGCAGAATGATTGCCATTCGGCCGGCCACGAAGACTTGGTGGGACAAGTCAACCGTCTGGCGTAGTCCTCCTCCGACAGGGAAGGTGACCAGTGACGGCGCTTCCTAGAATGCCTCGATGAGGCAGAGGAATGGCGGGAACCACTCCTAGACTGAGACCCCCTGGATTCTCACCAACGCGGAGTCACCACGCCCCCCCCCCCACACTCCACTTCCTCCATAGCAGATCACTGTTCACCTGATCAAATTCTTTGGAGACGTCCACCCAGGCCCCATAAAGCTGACGGTCTCCCATTTTCACTTAAGATGTTCAGGGCCACCCCATTCAAAGTGGTTGATAAACCCCTTATAAACCCCGTCTGGTATTTGGAAAGAATGTTAGTGGATTTCACCCACTCCTCCAGTACATCCAAGATTACCCTCATGAATAACTTACTCTCGATATCGAGGAGGGCGATCGGGCGAGGATTAACTGGTAACAACCCATCGCCTCCCTTGAACCGGGGTATAATTATCTAAGTCTTCCATGAGAGTGGAAAGTTTTGCCTCGCAAGCATATCCCTGAACAATCAGAATAGCAGTTTAGCCCAAAGTACAGGTTTATTTTTCAACACTTGATATGTTAGGCCATTTTGGGCCGCAGATTTCAAAGCGGAGGACTTCAAAATCAAGTCTACCAGGGATTGGTGATCACAGGGGAGCTCCAACGTAACCCCCTTCGCTGCCCCAAAAATGGGCACTGCACGCATTGTTTTTTAAATTAGATGGCAAAAAAATCTATCCACTTCTATTCGGGGACTGGATTACATTGGTTGGAACTCGAGTCAGCTTCTAGTTGGTGTAAAACCGGCCAAATATGTCTTGAGTCTTTTTTGCACACCAAACTTCGCATCATCTCACCGTCCAATTGCAAACGCCACATCCTTCCGTCTAAAGACCAGAATTTAAATTGTTGTCTAAGCACCTCAGATTCTCTCTTGAAATCTGCATAATTGACGCATCATTTTTTCAACTGTCTCGCCTTCAGATTCAGAAACTTCTGTCTCTCTCGACACCTCATCAAATAACATGGCGATGGACCAGTTTCCTCCCCCCACCTCTGACACTCGGCGGACATACTACCAGACAAACTTCACAAACAGTTCAGTCTGGCAATTTTGATGCTGATCTTTTCAGGAATTTCCAGAAGGTGGTTGTTTAGAGCAGTTCCTTCCCATTTTTATTTGGGAAGGCGAAGTCTGCTCTTTCTACTTAGTAGGATTTGAGTTTGTTTTTCCGGCAGGCTGGTCATTATGTCCAGAAAATGTAATTCTAATCTAGAGTGGTCGCTGCCCCCGTCCCCCTTACACTCGAAGAAACATCCTGGAAAATTATTCAACCGACATAAAAATATTATCTAAAATTGAGGTAGAAAGACCACAGTGCCAAGTTAGAGGCAGGAGTGACACCCGCCAATTCCCCATCCATCATTCATCATTTGTAGCCCCCAGGAAGTCCACCCATCTTTTCCCCTTGTTCAAAACTCTTACATTTCCAGTTTCCCAAATCCTGCGATGGTAAAACAGTGTTTAAATCCCCCACAAGAATAATGTGTGCTCCATCAAATGATAATTACATTTTTTCCAAGAGTATGGCGAGGCTATCTTAAAAATCCTGAAGGCTGGAGCAGGCAGGGTTTCAGTAAATGTTTATAAGGCTCAACTCAAAAGTAGGCCTCTGATTTTTCACAGTAGCCTTGCATGCTTGTATGCCCTTATTATCGTTAAAGAACATCTTGGTGTTAATTGTGGAATTTTTAAATGCCATCAGCATCTCTCCCGAGGGTCTGCCTTTAGCTTTTTGAGAGGCAGATTGATTGTATATTATAAAGCCTTCAACTGCAACAGGGTTCACAAGCCATGTTTCCTGACCATAATTATGTCAGTTGCGCTTGTTAGGGAGAATTCTCAAAAACGTGCTAATTCTCTCCACCTTAGAGACCCCCAGCAACTTCGCTGGATTTTGAGGACTTGATCTTTTTAACTGGAGAGAATGAAACCCTTTTTTCCCACTCTCTTATGTAATTTAATGTGATCGTATGAACGGTTTCTTTTTGGTTATGGAGTCTAACCAACTCCTTAGGCATCATCTTTTACAATTGCCTCACAAAGCACCTTCAGTGCAGTGACACAGGGAAGTCTTCCAGATTTCCCAAGGTTTAAATACCTTCTCTGCGATCAACTACTGTTTCGCAGTAAAGTGAAATTGGCTTTACTTAGAATTGTACTTGCTAGGCCCAGCACACTTTATCTTACAGTAGAGTGCTGGAGGGATTACTTAATATTCTCAGTGTCTAAATGCTCATGTAACATGTTTTATGTTACCCTTTCCTCAATTGACTGGCTGGTGGCAGTGGTTTAGTTTTGAACTACCTTGATTTGCATTTACCGCTGCCGTTCACGGCTCCGGTAAAGTAACCGCAGGAGCCATCTTTTTGAAAATTGCATACAGCCATCTTTGCTAAAATGGTGCCCGGTCTTTTTTCACCAGGTCTTTGTAGAAAGGTCCTTCTAGAGCAGTGGTCTCCAAGCAGTAGATTGTGAGCTACAGGTAGCTCGACTGAGAGTTTCCAGTAGCTCTTTGATCAGACCCCAAAATGAGCACAGCGTGCTTATTTTTTGTTTCTGAAGTCCCTAGGACTTCCCCCCCCACCCCCTCTCGCTCCTCTTCCTGTAAAGTAAACAGTGAAAAGCTATGTGCACAGTGAGCAGAGGGGCTGCATCTGGGCTTGAAAGGCTTGGGCAGCATCCCAACATGGGGTTAACTATCAATAAAAAAAGTAAATGGCAAATGTTTGTTGTGGCCATTGTCACCAAGAGTTGCAAATGATGGCAGATTAGAAAGGGCCTGGATGCATAAATCTGCATACTGTGTAAAACAAAGCTGTGGTTGTGATTGTTTCAGTCTCACTGTGTTTCTTTAGATTTCAGCTAGCATTTATTTGCATGCTGGTAATTGTAGACTTTCATTTAGAATGGGGGAAATAAAGATACAGCTGTAATAGTTTTATGTGTGTGTACGTACGTGTGTGTGTGTGTGTGTGTACGTGTGTGTGTGTCTACGTACGTGTGTGTGTACGTACGTGTGTGTACACAGAAAAATAATCCGTGTGATACCAAGCTTGCAAGAAAAAAGGTACATCTCGCTTTGCGTGCTTATGGTAAAACTGAATCATTTTTTTTATATTTTCAGATATTGAGTTCCCGGTTTTAAAGCTCTAGTACCCAAACTGTATTAAACCTTAAGATGGAATACGGCGTGATATGGAGGAGCCCACCTCTATGGATGTCCCAAACCGGAATTCAAGCGAAAACTGCAATTTTACATTTAAGTAAACATGGAAAACTACTAGCTGCACTGCATTCTGGTGCTTGCCCAATTACATTTATAAAACTAAATAAGAATGTAAAGTGACATGTCTATCAATATCACAGTAAATACAAACAGTACTCCTTTTTGTATGAAGAGCAAATAAGCTTCCCAAAAACATCTTAGTCGAAATTCTCATACTCTTGGATATCACCACCCTAGTAGCTCCCGCATATTGGCCATTAACTACAAGTAGCTCTTGCCAACGAAAAGGTTGGAGACCCCTGTTCTAGAGAGTTTCTCTGCGCGCCAAACCAGATTTGGTCTCTTTGTTCATTTCGCTTTTGGCAGGGTTTCTGAGAGAAACCCGCCTCTGGCCCCAGAGTGTCTGGGTTAGGCAGGAAGTGCGTCAGGTGCCCGAAACTCCCTGTGCTTAGTCTCCTAGGACGCCCAAATGCACTCAGTGGTGATTGGCGGGCTGACTGTCCGGCAAGGATAGCCACCCTGCTGGCGACAGCTAGGCTGGAATGAATGGGAGAGAACTAAATAAAAGGCGAGTCGACCTCTGGACGAAGGAACCGAAGAAGAGCTTGAAGAGGATGCCTGCTGCAACTCCTGGACCATTGGTTTGCCCGGTGAAGCCCTGCTGCAGTGACTACTTGCCAAGTTTGCATCAACAGAAGCCCCTGCAAGGACGACTTCTCCCTTTGAGTTGGTGGGACCAATCAACTCCAAAGTAAGTCAGCTGGACACCCATCTCAGAGCTGGTTGAATTTCCTCAGAGTTGCTGCAGGAACCGTATAGCCAGGGACACCCGATTGTGTGAGTTACCTTTAAGATGGACTAAAGCTTTTGGAAGATCCTCCGGACTGCCACGAAGCAGGACTGACTAGGCCTGAGCCCCCTCAAAGTGCAGGACCCTAGAAATAAGGAAGGTCAACCGCGCTTATTGCTATTTGCTGTACCGCAAGGAGCTGAAACGCGAAACAGCCACTGAAAGTAAAGTTTGCCAGTTTTGACAGTGCAGGAGTCCGACGTCCTCCCTCTTGTCCCCATGACTGATGCCCAGGAACAGTGAGATCTGCACAGGAACAGAAGTCATCAGCTGCATCTTTTCTTCTTTACCAAGGTACTGTGAAACAAGTCCAAGAGAACTTGCCTCTTATTGTGGTAGTGTTTGTAACTTCCGCAGCTCAAGTCTAATCAGCTTGTGGCCCTACATTGTATTCTTTTTGCCAAATACTCCTAAGAACTTGTGCAAAGACTTTTCCATTTACTTACCTGAAGGGCTGCATCCTATACAAAGCCCATTGATTTTGGCTTAGCCTATTTGAATTGAATGACTCTTCTAAGTGCTATATGAAAGTATTTGCCATGCTTATGAATATTTGTAATTTCTTGTGTTCTAATAACCTTTGCCTTTTACCAACTTTTTAAAGAGTGTTCCGAATACCAACAGTAAGATATTAATGTCCCCAGCACCCTTGTTACTAAAGTCACCTGTGGGTGTAGGTTGTGTCTGTGGGCCATCCCAAACTGGTCTTGTCTGATTCAGAAACTCAGAGTGTACAGTATTGAAGTGTATTTGTATGTTACTAGTATATTGCTCCCTTCTAAAGAAGTCTTTATAACTGACTGATAAATTAATAATTGTTTATGCAAGAAACCTTGAGTGTAGGTTTATTTGAATACCTGTAACTGTGAATCTTTGTGCAACTCCACTACAGCTCACATTTCCCCTCTTGAGCTAAACCTGGCTGCTCAACATGCTACCAACCTGTGTAGTACAAGCTTATACCAAAGGTTGGGTTGCCGATACCTGTAGTCATAGTTGTTTGTAGTGTTCCCAAAGGAGACTGCGTTCAAACTTTGCCTAACAGCGCTAAAAAGAAGCTCTTTCATTATTTTTGAGTTGAACGTATTGGGATCCTGCGTGTACCAGCTAATCAAATGCAATTCTGTATGACTAAAGAGACTTTGTGCCCATACCAGGTTCTTCAAAACTTGAGTTAGAATTTCAAGCAATAGATTAAGTGCATCATCTTGAGGACAGTGACCATTTTCTCTTTGCCTTCTGGGTGATGCATCAGTTCGCAAATTTACTCCAGGACCCACGATTTGGCCAGCTAAACACTACCCAGTCAATTGCTTCAATTTAGGGCTTTCCACCGCAGCGACCCGGGAAACTAGTAAGCCTTCAGCCTCTAATTCTCTTGCAGCCCACACTATAGCTTCTTGGGCTTTTTCGATGAGACGAACTTCCACTTCATAAGGATTATTAATATTGGGGAATCGCACACATTCGATATCCTGTGATTCAAACAGATATAGATTGGACACCTTTTCAAAATGCAACAAAATGACACCCCTGCAAACTGATCTGTAATTATTGCATTTATATGTTCAAACTCTGTCCTTCAGCCATTGTTGCTGTACTAACTGAATTTGAAACAGTTGGTGCACGTTTGTTCAATAGAAAGATTGGGGCTAATGGTAATACAGAGGTCATCTAGGCTGAATGGATCACCAAGGAGGGTTGCCTTTGCACAGCGCTCTGAGATGTCAATGCCCCCTTCAAATTCTCATTTGGCGAACCAATCTCATGGAAATCCGCTTGGAGACCCACACTTGCCTTTATAATCACAAGCCCATCCTATGGGACCCTTGTGGTTATTCGGTCCTCAACTTCTTTCCCTTCTTTGGAATGTTCATCCCTGTTCTTTAGCCCATTCGCATTTATGCTATCTGAGACAACTATAACCCCTGGTGGAGCTTCTGTAGGGGATCTTAGAAGAGCTTTAAGAAAGGAACTTGTTCTTGTTTTTTTTATTTTGACTTGCTCTTTCTTATGTGACATGGAGGCTTTATACCTCCTCTTTCTTGCGTCTCTTTTCCTTGCCATCCTGCCTCCTCTTGGGCCGGAGCAGCTCATTTGTCATTCTTGGCAAATTACAACCGACTCCTGTAATGGGCCCTCAATGCTGGGCTGGTGGGGGACTAAGTCTCCCTCTAATATTCCCTCCACGGTATCAGGTAATATTATCCCCATATATATGGTCGCCGTACATAATATCGCCGGGAAAGGTCGTGGCAATATTATATGGGTGACCATATATATGGGGTTGGGGCAGCCAAAAAAAAAAAAAAAAAACGGTGCGGGGGTGTCCCCCGCATGTTCCATGCAATAATGTCCCCACAAAAAAACCTGCAATTTTTCGGCGATATTTTGGCATGGCGATATTTTTGTGGGGACATTATTACATGGAACCCCCTCCACAACATTGGCCAGTCTAAATTCCTCGAGAACGGACTCGGGTGGGGGGAGGGGGGATTTGGAGGGTATCATCAAATGGCTCAACTGAATCTGCCTCTCTCCTCCTCCCCTGCTCCTTCTCCTAAATTGTGTGAGGTTTTTGTATGGGACAGTAATTTCTGCAGGAGTAAATGGTTAGCCTCATCTTCAGATCTCTTTAATGCCAGTGCGGTTCCAACTGATGAAATATCCATCCCTTGCTTGGCGAACTCCAGCCAAATATCCTTTAAGGCAGGAACCACAACTGAATTGATTACATTGTTAAGCCCCACCATCGACGAGTCAAAGTTTTCTATTTCCTTGGAAAATTCTAACAGAACCCCAGCTTGAGACTGTACTCCTGTCTTTAGAAATTCAAATATAGAGACCAAGGGATTCAAGACAAAATTGAGCGCAGTGTGTCTGGCTTCACTTGATTGATATGCTGTGTGCATAGATGGATTGGTTGGCAGCGGGCTATTATGTCCTTGCCCCTTCCTTCAACAGGGATTTGTAGTATTTTTGAGGCCTATATTAAAAGGTGGGTTACTCAAGTCTTGTGTAGTCCAACACCAGGTGGACTGTACCAATTCTTAACCAACACTATGTATTTGTTGTTTGCTTGTTAGGCGCTTATACAATAAGAATATACTGTTTCAAAGCACCCGCAGGGCAGGGAGGGAGCAAGGTTTGTAAATACATTACAACACAATAATGAAGAGGAGGGAGAGTGACAAACCTACTATGCCTTGTGAGTATTCAGAACGTGCAAGTGGAGAAAGGAAGAGGGCAAAGGGGGTAAGTGCTGGGGAGTCCGAGCTTGTGGGTGTTCCATAGACCAAGTGCTAGGAAAGTTGAGTGCTACACGGCCTGGCCAGCAGGAGCTGTGAGTCTCCAGAGCGGAGGGTGCGCAGATGCAAAGTGCTGTGGATAGACAAGAGCTGGGTAGAATTGGTGTGGGAGGTCAAGGCCCTGAAGATGCATAAGGGCCAAGGAAACAGATTGAGCAACTGTGGGATTAGAGTAGAGAAGGAGGGAAATAGGAGGAACATAGGAAAGTCTTAAGAAGCTTTCGGAATTTGAGTAGATCCTGCTCCAGGCACAGGGGCAGGCGATTCCAAAGGAGGTAGTACGCAGAGGAAAGTGAGAGACCCCCTGCCCGGTTTGGCAAAACGCTTTACACACATGTGGATTCTAGGAGGAGCGAAGTGGTCTAGAGGCAGAATATTTGGTCAGATAGAGTTGAAGATAGTGTGGTCCCCTTTTAGACTTCCAAAAGGTTTCAATACCTTCTCTGGGATAAACTGTTTCCCCTAGAATGTAAGGTTACATTGACTTTACTAGTAATTTTAAATTCCTAGACCCAGCACACATTATCTTCCTATAGAGTGCTGGAGGGGTTACCTAGTATCCCCTATGTGTAGAAACTCATGTACCAGTCAATTGCTACCCTTTCCTATCGAAACGGCTGGTGGCAGTGGTTTTACAACGAACTACCATGATTTTTCCCGACCGCGAACACTGGTAGATAAAAATCGCAGGAGCCATGTTTTTCAAGATGGCGCCTTAAGCCCCCTTTTTTAAACAGGTTCATTTTTCACCGTTTCTTTTTGGAAAGGTTCTTCTACAGTTTGTCTCTGCACGCCAAACCAGGTTTGGTCCCTTTGTTTGTACGCATTGGGCGACTTCAGGACTGAAGACAGCCTTTGGCGCATGAGGTGGGCAGGAAGTGAGGTGCCCGAAACTCCCTATGCTTAGCCTACTAGGAGACCCAAATGCACTCTGGTGTGATTGGCTAGCTGACTGTCCGGCAAGGACAGCCAGCCACCCTCCTGGGTGAGTGACAGCTAGGCTGGAATGTAAGGGAGAAAACTGTTTAAAAGGCAAGTCTCTTGGACTGGATAACGGAGTCGACTACTGGAACGAAAGAACCGAAGACCATCTGGAAGAGGACGACTGCTGCAACTCCGAGACCGTTGGTTTGCCCGGTGAAGCCCTGCTGCAGGTCCGGATCGCCAAGTTCATCTCGACAGACAAGCCCCTTCAAGGACGACTTCTTCCTTTGAGTTGGTGGGACCAATCAACTCGTAAGCCACGTGGATACCATTATGTGAGCTGGTTATGTTTAACCAGGGGGGAGGCGAGTGGGGGCAGGGGGGGGGGGCGGAAGGACACCAGCTTGTGTGCTTGATGACAGCTACTCGAACCGAAGATCTTCCATTTTGCCCCCACGACTGAGGCTCAGGAACAGTGAGATCTGCAGGAACTAACGTCTTCAGCTGCATCTTTTTCTTCATATTTAGCTACTGTGCCAACCCGATTGAGAGAACTTACCTCTCGCAGTGAAAGTTTGTGAAACTTTCTCAACTTGCCTGCCTAATCAGCTTGTTGTGACCCAACATATGATTCTTTTTTGTACAAACTACTTATGAGAACTTTGGCAAAGACTTTACCGTTTACTACAAGAACTGCTCTTTCCATCCAAGACACTAGCCCATTGACTTTGGCCTAGGCTTATTGAACTAAATCGAGTCCTCTAGTGAACTAAAATTATTTTTTATTGCCTAAGAAAGTAGTTGTGATCCATTTTATTAACTTGTGTCTTTTTCCTCCTATTTAAAGAAACTGAAGTGCCGTTTTGCTCGTATTTCAGTGGAGCCAAATTTACTCCGAAACGTATTGGTTTGGAACTGAAGTATATTTGTGTATGATTAAGTTCCCTCCTTCTAGTGAATGTTTTCTAAATGACTGTAATAAATTAATAAGTGTTTCACCAAGAAACCTTGAGTGTAAGTGTCTACTTGAACCACTGATTGTAAGACCTCTGTGTAACATTCTGGTATTGCTCACATTCCCTCTTGAGATAAGCCTGGCTGCTCAGCTTGCTACCAAAAACTCTGTAGTACAGACTTATACCAAAGGTTGGTTTTGCTTACACCTCTAGTCCTAATTGCAGAAGGAGGAGGGAGGGAGGTGGGGGAGGTAAGCATGTTGGTGGGGGGGTTGAATGAGGCATTGTCAGAAGGGTTGGCTAGATCCCTGCAGATTCTGAAAAGTTCAACTGAGTTATTGGATACGCTGCAGACAAGTGCCTGAATATGAGCTCTTTTCTTTGCACGGATGGCGAGATCTCCTTTTGGAGCAGGCGGCAGACCAGTTTGTCAGAGGATGAGCCTGAGGTGAGCCACTTTTCTTCTACCCTGCACTTTCGTTTCAGAGCTGGAAGTTCCTAATCGTACCAGGTGTTACGCTTTGAGGCAGGTTTCAGACGGATCCTCAACTAGTTTCAGTGTACTTAATATAGCTCACATCTTCCTCTTAAGTGAAGCCTGACTGCTCTGCCACTTTATCAAGGTCCTCAGTTAGTAGAGACTGATGCTAAGATTTGGGGATCTACAAGCCACTGGGATAGCTTACTAAAGTCTTACTATCACTAGGACTTTATGAAAACTCCCCCAACATCTTGCAGCCGTATGGGCTAGCATGGGATCATAAACATTTCAGTTAGAGTTAGAGGTAAGGAAATGTTTACACAGACATCTAGTCAGGCGCATAGAAATGCTATGCCTAATTGATAAAATAGGGTGTTGCTCAAGGCAGACTAAAATACACTCAGTGGTTAGCACAGCAGAGAGGTCAAGCTTCACTTTGGGGGGAATGGACTGGTTACAGGCACAATAAAACAGATACAATACAATATAGGTATCCATGTCATAACTGCGTAACCCATTTGTTAGGCAGAATCCTGTGCAGTTCCCTTGGGGAACACTGCAAAAAGATTAAGACTACATGAGTAAGCAGTAAACACAATTGGTAGCAGTCTGCACCACCCAGATTTACCTGGTAGCTGTGGCTGAGCAGTCAGACTTCTCTCAAGAAGAGTAGGGCAGTATATAGAGTATATACAATAGGGCTAAAAACACAGTAGAGCAAACAAACACTGACCAGAGCTTTGTATCAAAAGTATATAATTATTTATTCAAAACACACTTTAGGCAATACACTAGCACTCGAAATCAAAAGCAAGTTAAAAAACACAGTCAGGTAAAGTATACACACCTCCCTTGATAACTATTAGACAAGTCAGAGTTAAAACACCACGATTTGTTCAAACAGATGTGAGCGCGTAACCTAGATGGCACTCCAAAAGTTAAGTTAAAGGGAGAGAAAAGGCAGAACATAGAAATAAAACAGGTCCCAACACTTTTAGGAGTTCTCAGCAAGGGAAAAAAGGCAGTATACACTGTAGAGCCAAAGTTCATAGGCCAGGCCCACTTTAAATGGAGCAAAGCGAAATGTGACCAAGATCACACAGTTTAAAATGCACTAAAAGTCTTTGCAGAATGTTCAAAAGAGGTTGGGGTGATTCAAGAAGTTAAAGTTAGAAGGTCTGGGGCCAACCCAGTTGGAAAGCCAAGGATTTAAGGGTCACCTTGGGCAAACCGAAGAAAGGGAGGCCAGGCAGGACACAGTACCTTAAAAAGAGAGGAAGCTCCAGCGGTGGCAGTTGTTCCTGGCAGTGTTACAGTTCGTTGTTTCGACCAGGGGAAGAGAGGATCTCGTCGAGGAGGAAACAGTGATTGCACTGCACAGGGATGAAACCAGCCGCGGAGTTAGTCGGTAAAAAGGTGCATTCCTTTTATTCGCGGTCAAAGTGGTGAAGCTTGGTTATCCGGCTGCCGGGGTGCTTGGCACGGGCGATTCGACCAAGAGATGTCTTTGGCAGGCGTAAGGGGCGAACTGGTTGGTCCCACCAGCTCAGAGGAAGAAGACTCGTCCAGCAGAATATCTGCTCTTGTCGTTGGGAAAGTGGTGAGTTTGTTGCAGCAGGGCTCCACCGGGGGTGTCGTCGTTTGCAGACGGCTCAGCTTCTTCACTCTTCGGATTCTTAGGTCCTGTGGAGACTTCTGAAGTTCCAGTCCCAAAGGCCCTGCTTTTATGCAGAAAAACCCCCATTCAACAGCCTAGCTGTCACTCACACATGAAAAGTGATGAGCCGGGCAGTTCACCACCGGGCCAATCAGAATAGAGTGCGACTTGGGTTGCTAAGGCAATGCAGTCCAGGGTGCCAATTCCCCTCCCCACACATTCTGTGGAACCCAGACAGTGTGGCACCATTTGGCCGCCAAAAAAGTGGAACAAAGGACTCGACCTTGGTTAGTTACTGAGACGGACACAAGCGCCATTTTAGAAGAGTTCTGGCAAAAAGACCCAACCGTTGATTTAATATTAAATAAATAAACCAGCGGTATCTTTAACATTGCACCAAAAAGTGGTGCGTTTAAAATCAATGGGAAAATCCCATAGGAAATATTCAGGTGGAATATTTTGCGTGGTAACCACTGCCACCAGCCAGAAACTCGACAAGGGGGGACTGGACAGTGCCCCCTTGAAAACAGACCCTGGGGCAATCGAATTAACCCCTTCCAGTACTTCCACAATATGATGGTTTGTACTGGTTCTGTTCACAATTTTGGACTAGTAAAGTCAATGGTGACTTTACATGCCCTGGGAGACAGTAGTCAGTTCCAGGGTATGGAGTCTATGTTTGGGGGTCACTATGACACCCCCGTGTTACTGCACTGAGGGTGCTGTGTAACACACATGAAAAACAGATGATACCCTATGGAGTAAAAGACCACATAGCCCTTAAGCACATACAAAGTCAAAGACATACCTCAAATCATGTCTAAGAGTGGGCAGAAGAGAGTCTCACTCTTAGCAGGAGGAAAAAACAAACCCCAAAAATCCAGCAAAGCTGCTGGGGGACTCACTAGGTTTGGGAAATTAGCCTTATAAGAGAATTCTCCTTAACACCGTTTAACAATCCGAAAAGGCCAAATTCGAAAATGGCGGTGCAGTGCTGCTTTTTCCCTACCCACGACCCACCCTACCTTTGCCTCCTCAGACTTACCTGAATTCCTGTCTCTTCCTAGTCCCCTCGTCCGTCACCTGCGACTTAAGTCTTCTTCCCCAAATGTGGGTAGGGACTACCGTCGCAGGGTCCTTTTCCTTTTTTAATTTTCCGGTGCCGTACGCTTGCACTCCTAGCATTGGAAGCATGTGACACCCCTGCAACCTCCAATCCCATTATACCGAACACAGGGATCGGGAGCACCCACGCTCGGTATAATGGGATCTGACAGATCAAGCCGAATGTGAAGTAATTGTGCATTTGGCTTTTTTTTCTTTCAGTAGTTTGGGGCCAATACCCAATTTACTGTAAAAGGACATAGGCAAGTATTAGTATTATATTATTAAAAAAAACACTGCCAAATAAGTACTTCTGAACATGCATCGCAATGCAGTAGTATGTAGAAAAAAAACAACAAAAAATTTGATTCCACAACACTGTAAGGCGTAAAATCTAACCGTGTAAGCGATTAGATATAACTAGGCCTATATAGAAAGGGATTCATGTAATTAGAAAACAGGTCAGACATTCAAATTACAGTCCTGTGCATTGTGCAATCCCAGCTCACCCAACAAATTCCGAATAGACAATCCAGAGGTAGAAAACTATAACACCAGTAATTCTTGGTGAAGGAAGTGAAATGTGGCGATTATAATAACCTATATAATAAATTATTGGTATATTTGAAAAGGCCACAGTTTAGTTAAGTACCTTAATAGGTCACTTAGGAGTTTGTAGAGTTGCTAAAAGCACTCCCACCAGAAAACAATGGGGCTAAATCCCAGAGGTCTTCCATGGTTCTGAGGCAATGGGAAGATCTCCTTTTACCCCCACAGGGGGAGAGGAATGCAGTTCAAGAACCAGCATGCCTGGTAGAGCTGTGTGCAGCAAGGACATGAAGCATGTTTCAGTAAAAAGCAAACCATGGAACAAATTGAAGGGCTCAAAAAACACATTACATATTAGTGGGAGTACAGGATACAGTGAGAAGTAGCCACAGTGCAAGCAAAAGCAGATTTGGGTCAGAAATGACCCGGGAACCCTGGAAGTACTAGGGGTCCTTTTTAGGTCTGGCTTGTGGCAGTAGAGATATCTGGGACCCAGGGACTTGCACCCTGTTAGGGAGAATTCTCAGAAATGTGCTAATTCCCTTCTACCTTGGATACTCCCAGCTCCTTTGTTGGACTTTAGGACTTCATTTCTAACCCGGAGAGAGTGCGCCCTTTTTTCTCACCCTCATGTATTTTTATTGTGATTTGGACTATGCGTTTCTTTTAACTTTGGAGTCTGAAACTCCATAGGAATCATCTTTACATTTGGACACACAACACCTTCTGTGTCACTGCACAGGGAAGACTTGGATTTCACAAAGGTTTAAATACCATCTCTTGGTGAAACTACTGTTTCCAAGAGCAGTGAAGTGAAATTGACTTTACTTACATTGTATAACTTTCTAGACCCAGCACACACTATCTTACAATAGGGTGCTGGATGGGTTACTTAGTATCCCCTTTGTTAGTTTCTCATGTAACATTTTTATGTTACCATTACTACAATTAATGGTTGGTGGCAGTGGTTTACTTTTTACTACCATTCTGTCTTTACCGCGGGCTGCGTTTGCAGCTGCAGTAAAGCACCCATGGGTGTCTGTAAGGGAGAAGTCTCACAAATGTGCCAATTACCTCCAACTTAGAGACCCCCAGCAAATTTGCTGGATTTTGAGGACTTGAATTTTTTTTTAACCCGGAGAGAGCGAGACACTCTTTCCCACTCATGTATTTTAATGTGATTTCTGAGCTTTGTGTTTATTTTGGTTATGGAGCATGACAAACTCCACAGGCATCAACTTTTACATTGTGTCACACAGCACCTTCAGTGCAGAGGCACAGGGAAGTCTTTCAGATTTCCCAAAGGTTTAAATACCTTCACTGGGATAAACTACTGTTTCCCAGAGCAGTGAAGTGAAATCAACTTTACTTGCAATTGTAACTTTCTAGACCCAGCACACAATATCTTACAATAGGGTTCTGGAGGGGTTAACCTAGTATCCCCTTTGTCTAACTTCTCATGTAGCATTTTTATGTTACACTTTCTTCACTGAATGGCTGGTGGCAGTGGTTTCGTTTTGACTACCGTGGTGTGCATTTATTCCGGGCTTCATTCGCAGCTGCAGTAAAGTACCCAAGGGTGCCATTTTTGTCAAAATGGCCCCAGTCTTTTTTCACCATTTCTTAGTGGAAAGATCCTTCTTGAGATTTACTCTGCGTGCCAAACCAGGTTTGGTCCCATTGTTAGCATTGCCTTTGGTGGGATTCACGAGTGAAGCCCTCCTCTTGCTCCAGGGTGTCTGGGGTATGCAGGAAGTGAGGGTGGTGCCCGAAACTCTATGTGCTTTGTCTCCTAGGAGACCCAAATGCACTCTGTAGTGATTGGCCGGCTGACTGTCCAGCAAGGACAGCCACCCTGCTGGGTGACTGACCGCTAGGTTGGAAAAAAACGGAATAAAAAGAGGCTTTTGGCTTGGAAGGCAGAGTCGACCACTGGACGAAGGAACCGAAGAAGAACTTGAAGAGGATGCCTGCAGCAACTTCTGGACCGTTGGTTTGCCCGGTGAAACCCTGCTGCTGTGCTGAAACTCCAAATTTGTATCGACAGAGAAGCCCCTGCAAGGACGACTTCTCCCCCTGAGATAGTGGGACGAAAAAACTACAAAGTAAGCCACCTGGACATCCTTCTCTGAGCTGGTTTGAATTTCCACAGAGTTGCTGCTGGAAACCGTGTAGCCAAGGAGAGGAACACCAGATTGTGTGCGTTGCTTTTAAGCTGGGCTAGAGCTCCAGAAAGATCCTCCTGACTCCCAGGAAGCAGGACTGACCGAGCCTGAGCCCCCTCAACAGAGTGCGGGACCCCAAAAGGAAGGAAAGCCCATCGCGACAGCCAGGAACCGCGGTGTTGCTATTTGCGGTAGATGCGAGGAGCTGAAATACTGAACAGCCACTGATTTGTAGATTGCCGGTTGCTAGCGGTGACGGTCCCACTGCAGTGCAGGAGTCCCCAGAAGTCCTCCCTCTTGTACCAATGACTGAGGCCCAGGAACAGTGAGGTACGCAGAGCTGCACAGGAACAGAAGTCATCTGCTGCACTTTTTCTTCAATTCAAAAGGTACTGTACAAAATCTGCTGTGGGGATCCAAAAGTATTTGCCTGCTTAAGAATATTTGTTGTAGAGGGGCGCTGTCAACAAAAATGGCTGTGGTCTGTAAGCACTCCATCGGAGGCTCGGGAAATTTGACCGATAGGGAAGCTACGACGACGGTTGGCTACGACTTTTACCTGGATCCTGCAACGAGATTGCTTCGTGATCCTCCTGTGCTCCGCACACCTTGATCGGTCTGCATCCTGCGGAGAAATCCCCAGAGGGCATGTGGCTGCGGCGGCCGTGTGAGCTTGAGTTGCCCCTCCCCCCCGCCTTGTGGTGCTTCAGAGTGTTGCCGCAGGTCCCGAACTACAATGGGTGATCCTGTCCCCGCTGAGTGGCGAGGTGCAGAGAGGCTGGGAGAGGCGAGCTCGCTTGCGTTGGAGACATGGCGGCTGAGCGGCCCGGGGCCCTCCAAGTCCTCGCTTGTTCTGTGGGCGGCCCGGGCTGGCTGGTGTGCGCCTGGCCGGGGCTGCGGTGACGTGGAGGTGCCACGGTAGAGGAGGCAAGTTGGGTGCTCCCTCCCCCTGGAAGTATCTGTGGCTGAGGTTGCTGCAAGCCTGGCTCTGAAGCGTGCCCCATCTGCAGCTGGATAGCGTGGGGGCCCGTGGGACTCTACGTATCCTGGCCGCGAGTTAAGCGCCATCGAGTGGTGGACTGTGCTGGGCGGGCCGTCTCCCAAACGATCCTCTTCTGGTGGATGCAGTGGAGATTATTGTGACTGGTTACAGGGCTGACCTGACTGCGGGGTTTGTGTTGGTGGCCCTTGCCTGTGGTCAAGAGGGGCTGATGGCCTGGCGGCTGGACTGATCTCCCCCTCCTTTCTCTGCTGAGCGAGGACACCAGAACCTATAAAACTTACAAGTTGGTTGGGGCCTTATTGTGGGGGTTGGAGGCTGGTTGTGTACCCCCTCCCCAGGCCCAATAGTCTTGCGACAGAGGTGCGCCATGGTCCTTCCAAACTTTAATTGAGACCCCTCCTGCTTGTGTCCATGTGGGGGTGAATTGGTTTGTGCAGACCTGGTTGATACGACATGCATTACTTACCGTAATAGCATTTCTGATGATTGTATCTGCTTAGATTCACATGCTGTGCATATGGTCCGACATCCAGTGGTAACCGCAGAGTATTGCATCTTGTCTTTCGGGGACCAAAAGGGGACGTTGGCATAGGCATGTCAGTAACACTATCCCTATCGTGACGTGTGGTGTACCCAAAATCCCTCACGCGCCGAGGTCCCTCCAATTGTATTTTTTCTGCTATGAAGGAGCCCAAGGCTATAGTGAGCGAGTACATAAAGAGAAAGTAGTAAAACGTCTATGTTCCTTCCACCCCGAGTGGGGCGGTAGGGAGGGCGCATGTGAATCTAAGCAGATACAATCATCCAAAATGCTATTACGGTAAGTAATGCAACGTCTTCTGATGCTTGTTAATCTACTTAGAATTGAATGCTGTGCATACACTAGTGAGCAGTACCCGGAGTTGGAGGTGGGTTGTGAGAAGGAACAGAGAAAAGATGTCTTAGTACTGATTGTCCCACCTGAGAATCAGCCCCAGAATGAGTGTCTAGGCAATAGTGTTTTGTAAAGGTGTGTACAGAACTCCAGGTTGCCGCTTTGCAAATGGACTCAAGAGGAACATTTGCAATGCATGCTATGGGCGCCACAGTGCCTCGAGTAGAATGTGCTCTAGGCTTGAAGGGCAGTTCTCTCTTAGCAAGAGTGTAACATAGTGTGATGCATTTGACAATGCACCTAGAGACAGCCGATTTAGAGACAGGATCCCTTTCTCTACCAGCTGCCACTGAAACGAAGAATTGTTTAGTCTTCCTTTAGTTCTTTCCAGGTAAAACATGAGTGCCCTGCGCACATCTAGTGTGTGAAGGCTTCTTTCGGCCATGTTAGGGTTCTGGAAGAAAGTGGGTAGTTCGATTGATTGGTACACATGGAACTTTGAGATGAATTTAGGCGCAAACCTGGGATGTGTGCGCAGAACTACCTTATCTTTGTGGACTGTAACAAAGGGGTCTAAAACAGAAAGAGCCTGTAGTTCGCTAACCCTTCTGATAGAAGTGATAGCCACTAAGAAGGCTGTCTTACGTCAGGTCTTTCAGACTTGCTTTATGCATAGGCTCAAAGGGAGCTACCATGAGCCTGGTCAAAACCACATTCAGATCCCATCCAGGGGCTGGGTGAAAGATGGGAGGATAAATCCTCTTAACCCCTTCCATAAAGGCTTTAATCACCGGTATTTTCCACCATGATACCTTTTGTTGTGATGTGGTGTAGGCTGACAGAGCAGCCAGATGAACCTTTAAGGAATTTTACACTAACCCAGTGTCCAACAGGTGGGTTAGATACAGCACAATGTGTGAGGGTGAGAAATCGATGGGATTGACGCCCATGGAATTGCACCAGATGACAAACATTTCCATTTGCTGGCATAGCAATAACGTGTATTACGTTTTCCCGCTTCCCTGAGTATGTCCATGCACCTCTGAAGGAGTTGCAGGTGTCCAAACTCTATGATCTCAGAAGCCAGGATGCTAAGTTCAGAGTTTGTGGGCATGGATGTAGGGTCTCCCCCCTGTCCTGAGAAAACATGTTGTACGAGCAGGGAAGCTTGATGGGGAGAGGGACATTTCCATGAGGTGAGCGAACCAGGGTTGGCGGGCCCACATGGGGGCCACCAGTATCATAGTGACTGGTTCCTGGTGCATCTTGTGCACTATTATTTTGAGAAGGGGAGTCTGGGGAAAAGCATAGACAAATTTCCCCGACCATGTTATCCAGAGACCGTTCCCCTTGGATCGGTTCTGGGGGTACCTGGAGGCGTAGTCTTGGCATTGAGCATTCTCCTGAGTAGCGAACAGGTCGATCTCTGGGAACCCCCATTCTGCGAAGACGTTGGACACAATGTCTTCGTGCAGTTTCCATTCGTATTCGTCAAGCAGAGGGAAATCTCTGCTGAGTATGTCTGCTAGAAGATTGAGTTCCCATGGAACATGTTGGGACAACAGAAACATCTTGTGTCTGAGAGCCCATATCCAAATGTTCTGGGACAGCTTGGATAGCCCTGGAGAGCGAGTGCCCCCCCTGTTTCTTCAGGTAATACATAGCTGTAGTGCTGTCCGTTAGAATCAGCACTGTCTTCCTTTGCAGTTGCACCTGAAAGGCTTTCAAAGCCTTGAACACCGCTAACCGCTCCAGTAAGTTTATATGGTTGGACGCTATTTGAGGAGACCAAACAGTGTGCTGTCTGTTGTAGCAGATGAGCTCCCCACCCTGTGAGAGAGGCGTCTGTCGTGAGAGTGGCTTTCACTGCAGGGGTGGTTAAGGTCTTCCCCTACAAGAGGTTTTCTCTTGACCACCACTGCAGAGAGCGCACGAAGGCTGGCGAGACAACTACCAGATCTTCCCATTGTCCGCTGGCCTGACACCACTGGCTGTTGAGCCCCTCTTGCATGGGACACATGCGCAGCCGCGCGTGGGGAACCAAGTATATGCATGGCGCCATCATCCCTAGCAAACGCATGGCTTTGCGTACTGTCACCTCCCGACTGGCTACATATTGAGGGATTTGAGAAAGCATGTTCTGACCCTCTCCTTGGAGGGGAAGACGAGGCTGTCTTCCGTCCGAATTAGAGCTCCCAGAAATTGTTTCACTTGGCTGGGGACTAAACTGGATTTCTTTTTGTTGATTGAGAAACCCAGGCTGAAGAGGAGAGCTACTTTTTTTGGGTGTTGCAAAAACAAGAGTCAAACGAGTCCCCCGTGATGAGCCAGTCGTCGAGGTAAGGGTAAACTGGGACTGATAGTCTGCGCAGGTGTGCCGCTGCCACTGCCAGACTTTGGTAAACAACCTTGGCGCCGAGGCGATGCCGAAATGGAGTACCTTGAACTGGTAATGCCTGTCCTGGATCATGAACCATAGATCTTTCCTGTGCGCTGGCAACATTGAAATATGAAAGTATGCATCTTTCATGTCCAATGTTGCCATGAAGTCCCCTTGTTTCAGCAATGGGATCACCTCCTGCAGTGTTACCATGCAAAACTTCTGGGGTTTTATAAACTTGTTCGCTGGGCGCAGGTCTAGAACAGGGCGCATGGTGAGATCCTTTTTGGGTACAAGGAAGTACACTGAATAGATACCCTCGTTTACCTGAAGAATCGGGACGGCTTCTATGGCGTCCTTTCCCAGCAGCGCTTCCACCTCTTGGATCAGGATCTGCAGATGTTCCGGTGAAAGGCGTCAATGTTTCGGCGGTCTGAACTGTGGAGGTCGGGCGAATTCCACTCATTAACCGTCGGCGACCGTCTTTAAGACCCACTGGTCTGAGGTTATCCCCTCCCATGCCTTGAGGAAAGATGTTAATCGCCCCCCCCGACCTGGGAGACATGGGAGGGGACCTGAACTTGGTGGTAATTTCTGACCCGAAGTTGACGCTCCTCTGGAATTGGAGCCTCTGCCTCTATTCTTTCTGCGCTTCTGACCCATCTAGGGGTAGTAAGTGGGGCTTGCAGCAGGTTGACTTTGAGTTGAAGTTGCCCGTGCCGTAGTTGTTTTGAGCAGCACGGGCTTGCCCTCGAAAGGACCGCCGAGAGTCATTACCCCTCTGGGAGGAGGGTTTCTGTGTAATTTGTTGCAGAGATTTTAGAGTCTCATGCTCCGTCTTGGCTGTTTCCAAAGCCTCATCCACCACTTTTCCGAAGAGGTTAGTCTCCTCAATGGGTTTATTAATGAGGGAGGCCTGAGTCTCAGGTTTAAATCCTGATGTACGCAGCCAAGTGTGTCTTTTCAGTAGGGTCCCTTGTGCAAGAGACCTGCCTTCAGTTTCCGCAGTGTCCAGGGTGTTGGTGAGAGGTTTTGACTTGGCGGGTTCAGGGACCTCTTGGAGGCCCTTCCTGGAGCAAGTTCCATTGGGCATCAGCATAGCTTGCTAATAGGGTAGTATTAATAGCATCCCGTATAGTGTATGCGGATGCTGACGTGACACGTTTGCCAAAGGCATACAGCCGTTTAGATTCCTTGTCCGGTGGTGATTCGCTCGTGGCAAGGGGTACCCCTGCCCTCTTTCGAGTGGTAGTCACTACCAGTGAAGCTTGGATGGCGTGCCCTTTGATGTATAGAGGGTCGGAAGGAGAGGGTCAAAATAATTTTTCAACTCTCGGGTTCACTGCCCGTGTTTGAGCAGGTGACACCAATGAGGGAGCTACCCTTCTCTTAGAGTGAAGGAGAGGGATGGATTGACTCACTGGAGGTTTTTCCTTAATGACATCCTCCACGAGATCCTGCTCAGGTACCGCCTCTTGAATGGCAATTTTAAAGTATTCAGCTGCTTTTTTCAACATGGAATTGAACGGGGTGGACGGAGGAGAGTCCAGGCACAAAACATCAGAGTCCTGATCTTGCTGTGTCCATGGGTTCTGACCTTCCTGCTGGGTTTCCTCCCAGTTGTCCGTAGTATCCAGTATGTCTTCCTCATAGTTTTGCAGAAAAGAAGCTTCTTCTTCATTATAGATGTCTCTATATGTGTCCATCTGGACCATGTCTACCTGTTGGAAAACATGAGACTGATCTTCCTGAATTTGAAGCTTAGGGTCTACCCAAGCCCTTTTCGGGGGAGGATGATCAGAAAAACTGATAATGTGCTCCAGCCGATCCATACACCCTTGAAATCTTTCTGTAGTCCATTTAGAGGACTCAAACGGGCCTGCATGAGGACAAACGACATTCTCCGTCCTGCGGCGTCGAAAGCAGTCTCTCAGGGCGTCGGACTATCCTCTTAAGCGACATCAGAACCGGGAACCCAATCCGCCAAAAAAAATTCCGTGGCTTGTCCCATAACCTTAGGCAGAACCGGGGTAAGGCCCACCGCCGCAATTCTTCCGATACTGCTTTCGATAGTCGGCGAATTGTTGAGAGACAGTGGCTCTGATGGTTTATCGGCAGGTCTAGTACCCTCCGCTGAGCTAGAGGGTCTAGCGGTTGGTTTTAAGGGTAGAGGCATAGCCGTAGTTTTCGGGCCTAGCGAGGCCTTAGAGACCGAAGTGCCGGGCTCCCGCGCTTCAACGCGTGTAGGTTTCGGAGTAGCGCCATTAGGTGGTTTAGATTGCCCAGTGGCAAGACACTGCTGCGGATGCAGGGAAGGCTTTGGAATTGAACGATCCGAGGGAACCGGCAAAGTTTTCGGCGGCCTGTTGGCGCTTTCGCCTTTTTCGACGAAGACGTCGAAATCGGCGTAGGGGTTGTGTGCTTAGTGCGATGCGCTTGTACGTCCCTGTCGCCAGGTGTTGTCCCTGTAGCAAGACCAGAGTCAAGCCTTAAAGGGTCAGCGACTGGCGTGGCGGACCTAGAAGCATCCGCCTCAAGGTCTAGAACATCCGAAACGGATGTACCCCATCACTTTCAGCGGGTGTGGCCGTGGGGGAAGGGGGTTCCACGCATGACATACCGTACGCGGCCCACCGCTTTACACGGCGCTGCTTAAGGGTCTTAGGCCGAAGGAGTTTGCACGCCGCACACCGCTTCTTGTCGTGCTCTAGGGGGAAGACAGGCGTTACACGTCCTGTGTTCGTCCTTCCAAGAATATCTGACCCTACACTTAGGGCAGACTCTAAAAGGAGTCCTTTCCATAGATAAAGGGAAGGATGACCAGACCAACAAGGAAAAGAGGGGTAAGGAGGAAAGACTTACTGACAATATGGCCACCCCGACCCCACTATCCCTACTGTATAGGTCGGCCAGAGGGCTCGACCATGTGGAAAATCCAGCTGCCGGATCTTAGGCACCTAAATCCACAGCCGTAGACGAATCCCCCGTAGTCTTCGTCGAAGATGTTTCTTGTTGGGCGAAGTAACTTAACGGGTAATAAACCGACAATTCGGTAAAGATAAACAATGTCTCTAGTAAGAGCTCTGCAATAGGGCGACCAGTTATCTGGGCAGAAAAAAACAATCTGAGGGACCTCCGCATGTGAGGGATTTTGGGTACACCACATGTCATGATAGGGATAGTGTTACAGACACGCCTATGCCGACGTCACCTTTCGGTCCCCAAAAAACAAGATGCAATACTCCGCGGTTACCACTGGATGTCGGACCATATGCACAGCATGTGATTCTAAGCAGATTAATAATCTGCATCAGAAACCCTGTTTCCCTTGTAATGGGCAACCAGAAGCAGCAGTCCAAGATGGAGCAATATGCCAGTCAGAATGGAGAACTCGGTGAGTCCCGTATTGACATTTCTGCCTTAAATCAAACACTGCTAGCCCTAAAAGGCAGTACAGACAGTTTTAGGGCAAAAATAGACGCTTTAACCTGTAAAGTAGATGTCTCGGCGGTACAAATTGAGAAATTGTGTGGGAGGATGTCAGAGGCTGAGCAGAGGATAGGGGAAAGTGAAGACAAGATCTCCGCCCAGCAGAGAGAGGTGGCGTCCCTGTAACAGACTGTTAAGAGAGTCTCTGTTAAAAACTATGACCTAATAATATTCGTATTACAGGGGTGGCCGAGAGTACATGCATTGATAATATGGAGATTTTTGTTGAACAACTCCTTAAAGAAGTCCTGGGTAATCCCCCGATCACCAGCATGTTTATGGTTGAACGGGACCACCGCTCGTTGGCGGCAAGGCCGCCGCCTGGAGCCCCGGAAAGGGCCATCATTGCCAGAATTTTTAATTACAGGGATCGCAACGCCCTGCTGCGAGTGGCAAGAGAAAAGAAGAATCTGCAATGGGGCTCGGCGACTATTCGGTTGTTCCCAGATTTTAGCCAGCAGGTGCAGGACCAGAGGAACACTTTTGTAAATATTAAGAGCATTCTGGAGGAAAAAGGAGATTCGATACTCTATGTATCCTGCGAAGCTCGGGTGGTGCAAGGCGGGAAAGTCAATTTTTTTACTACCCTGGATTCAGCAGAGAGGTTTGCTGCGAGCATCCCGGATTCCAGCGGCCCTGCTCCGGCCCATTAGTGGAGCAGGGGCCCGAGTCTACCTATGGTCCCGTTCTAACACTTTGCCAGTATATGGCTGTAGCTGATTTTTATGTTATTTTGCAATGTTTGAATATGGTAAATAGTGCTCCCTTTAGGTGGATTTCTACAGTATAATGTATCAATGGTATTGAGCCTCGGAACTTTAGGAGTCGCAATAGCCGCCAGCTCCCCCCGTTCCCAGTGGCTACTTAGTTATGTTGGATTTGTTGCTTGAGGGGTATAGGGTGGGTGGCGGGAATGGGTGGCCAGTAGGTTGGGGTTTCTGGCGTGGCCAGGGGGTGGGGATTTGGGTTAGTTCTGTTTGTCTGTTGGCTTTGCGGGTCCAGGGTTGGAGGGGGGGTTTCCAGTTGCCAAATGTGTAGGCGGTAGTATAAGATTGGGTGATGGTACTAGCATGACACGGCGGGCAGATCAGAGTGGTCTAATGTTTTACTTAGCAGTGTTCTCCTGCAAACAAGGTCGGATACAGAGCCCCCCCAGCCGCATAGTGAGTGATGTACAGCTGGGAGGGGATAGAACAGTATTATCTTGGAATATACGTGGGTTCACAAATAGTTAAAAAAAATTGCCTAATTACAAACTATGCAAGGAACCATCATGCTACTGTTCTGTGTATCCAGGAGACTCATCTGCCTAAATCACATAACCTCCTGAATTTTACGGGCTGGGGGATCCATAGGTATGGGTCCTCCTACTCCTCCCACTCTCGAGGGGAGGTGGAGGGGTCTGGGGGTTGCGATATACATGCATAGAACCCTGGAGTTCAAGTTGCACAAAGTGATTTCTGACACGGAGGGTAGATTTGTACTGGTAGCGGGAGAAATTTCGGGGTGGCGAATAATGTTAATTAATATATTTGGTCCCAATTATGACTGTCCTGAATTTTTTTAAACATGTGTGGATCATCTTTGTGCGTTCCCTCAATATGATGTGGTTTGGGCAGGTGATTTTAATGTCGCTCTCACATTGGAGATGGACAGATCCTCATCTACACAAACTTCGGCACCGCGGGCGGCCCTGAAGTGGTGGTCCATAGCAAGGGATTACTCATTAGTGGACTCCTGGAGACTGTTACACCCCTCGGACCGGGAATTCACCTTTTATTCGGGTGTCCATGGCAGCTCCTCCAGGATAGACTATATCCAACTGTCTTCGGAGTTAGCCAAGACGACTCAGTTCGCTCAGATTCTCCCCTGTACTCTGTCGGATCACTCCCTGGTAGTGGCCCATTTACTAGACCCCAAGTTCCCAGGAGCCAGCTTAGATGGGGATTTTGGGTGTGGGCGCTGGAGGATGCTGCCTTCAGGGAGGACATTCGTCGGGATATAGCCGAATATTTTCTTACCAACACGGACTCGGTGGCTGACCCTAGGACAGTCTGGGAGGCCTTCAAGGTCTATGTCTGAGGGTGCTGTATGTCCAGGGAAAGGGGGGGACAAGGGGGAGAGGGTCCTAAAGTGCATATGTATTGCGACACTGGAGAAGGAGATTAAAAACATGGAACGGGAACAAACTCAGGAGTTACAAGATCGGCTGGGGTTGAGGAGGGCGGAAGTTTGGGCACTAATGGACAGCGAAGAGCATTTTTTGGGGGACGCTATAGCAGCGGCCAGATACGCGGAGAGGGATCACCCCAGTAGGACCCTAGCTTGGGCGTTTAAACAGGAACAACGGCAGGAGGCTATCCTGGAGGTGGAGACGGAAGATGGGGATATGGTTAGGGACAACGCGGCTATTAATGACACATTTCGAGTATTTTATGAGAAGTTGTATTCTTCTCAGCTGAAGGTGGGCCCTGATAGTATCACCCAATATTTGAATAGAGTGGCGCTGGGGTGGCTAGACCCGGAGCAAGGCGCATTGCTGAATGCTCCTCCTCCTGACCAAGAGATCGTTAAAGCGATCCAATCCCTCCCGAATGGTAAGGCGCCGGTTATTGACGGCATTACTGCCGAAATGTACAAAGCATATGCCAAACTACTTATCCCACCGCTACGGAACATGTTTGAACAGGCTAGGCTGATTGGTACCCTTCCGGAGACTACTGGGACGGCCCTGGTCATGGTTCTCCTTAAACCTGGTAAGTATCCACGCAGCTGTTCATCATACAGACCTTGATCCCTGATGAACACCGATAATGAGATTCTAGCTAAAATATTGGCCGATAGGCTTCTTCCCCATATGCCCGCCCTGGTGTTGCCGGATCAGGCTGGGTTCATCCCAGGTCAGTCCACCCAAAATAATCTGAGGAGGCTATTGTCACTGATGCAATGTCAACAGTGAAATCCCCATGGCGGTCGCGGCCCTCGATGCAGAGAAGGCCTTTGGCTCCGTCGAGTGGCCCTTCCTGTTCGAGGTGCTTCGCCAGGCTGGTTTAGGTTATATCTTTTTGCAGTGAATTCGACTGTTGTATACAGCCCCTAAGGCAGTTGTTTGCACTAATCAAACGCAGACGGCAGCAATATTTCCTTTCCGTGGAACCAGGCAGGGGTGTCCTCTTTCGCCCGTCCTTTTTGCTTTGGTGATTGAGCTGGTAGCCTGTGCATTGCATGAATTTCATCCACATAGGCGTATAAGTATATATTTGTGTACGTCTATTGTGTCGTTATACGTGGATGACATGTTGATACATGAAGGACCCAAGGGACAATTTAATGCCAATTATGGGGGAGATTTCGGAGTTTGGGGCCCTTTCGGGATTACGGATTAACTGGTCCAAGTCAGAAATACTCCCTCTCACAGCGGGGGTATCTCAGGAGGATATTGTGGATAGGTTTGCCTGGCACCCTAGAGGATCCGTTACTTGGGGTTTTGGGTGTCCACTTCTCCCATTAAGTTGTATGAGGATAATTATTTGACAACACTGGAAGGCTTGGGACATAAGGTGGATTCATGGGTGACCCTTCCGATCTCCCAGGCGGCCAGAATTGCGCTAAGATGGTGATTTTACCCAAATTAATATACATCTTTAATAATGTGCCGGCCTGGCCTCCTTCGAGATTCTGGGTCCGCGTTAGGAGCCTGTTGTACAGATTGATTTGGGCTGGTGGCCATCCTATACACGCAAGGTGGATTTGATATTCCAGACCTTCCCCTCTATCATATGGCTGCGCAGGCCCATTATGCAGCTTGGTGGTGGGCCCCTTCCCTGGATCTATCTCATACGCCCCTGGAGAAGGTTATAACATATCCGGATAGTTTGAAGGGGTTAATGGGGGAGAGGGAGTGCGGGCTCATGGTGTTAGGACAGAGGGACAGCCTATGATAATTACACTTAAGGCGCTTGACTGTTTGGCAGCCAGGTTGTGCCTGAACTGCTGGAATTCCCCAGACATGGCCATTTACAATGTACGTGGCATTCCTCTTACTCAGGATGAAGCTTTCTGTAAGTAATTCAGTGCTCTGGGTATTCACACATTGGGGGACCTGGTGCTGGAGGGAAGATTTGTTAATTGGGACGAGCTAAAGGAGAGGGGTGCTTGGACCACGATAATGATGTTTCTCTATTATAGGCTCAAGGAAACGCTGCGGTCTATGTGGCCGGCCTTCCCAGCAGCCCTGCCGATTTCCCCGGTATTGACCTATATTACCTCTTCGCAAGACAGGAGGAAAGGGATCTCTTTGTTATATAGATTAGTGCGGGTCAACACCCCTTCCCCGGGAAACCAATTCAGAAGTAGATGGGAGGAGGGTTTTTGCTTCTCGTTGTCGGAGGCTCAGTGGGGTATAGTGTGTTCACAAACTAAGCACATCGCTATGAATGCAAGACTGCGCCCGATACATTTCAAGTTTGTTCACCAGATGTATTATTCTCAGGCCCGTCTGGGCGAGTTCTACCCGGATAGGTCCGCCAGCTGTAAGCGATGTGGTTTGTCACCGGCGGACTTTTTGAATGTGGTCTGGGTATGCTCCTCGATACAGGCTTTCTGGGCTGGGGTTCAGCACACAATGGCTACTATTCTTGATTTAACTCTACCCGACTCCCCAGCAATGTGGCTGTTGGCCCTGGTACAATCCGGAACCAAGAGTGAGAAGCGCCTCCTGGGCATGGCTTTGATTGTTGCAAGATGGTTGATTGCAAAATCGTGGGGGGTCGTCGAAAGCTCAGACTGTCGGGGAGTGGATTGCCTCCATGTCTAGATTCGAGAGAATGGAATCGCTGTATATACAAACAATGCTGCTAAGTAGCAGACCCTTGGATTATTGGACCTTGCTTAGGTGTTTCCAAAGGGAGAGGGACTGGTCTCTGGACCCTGTGAACTGTGATTAAGTGCCCCGCGACTACTGTTGTGAACTCGCTGAACCGGTCAGTTTCTCGATGATGTGCACTTAGGTTGGCTCAGCATGATAGGTCGGTATGCCGACTGGAGTGTAATGTGTTCCACATCGTTATGATAAGTTATCTTATCTGCCTTGGTGTCTGTACCATCTATTGCGTGGGTCTTTGGGCAACTGGGTAGGTGCAGGGGGAAAGGGATTGACAGACGGGAGGGGGGGTAAGAGTGGGTAAGGGGTGTTGTTGATTGTGTTTGTTTCACATGTTTACGTATAAATTAAAAAAACTTTTACAAAAAAAAAAAGAATATTTGTCTAATAATCTTTTCCTTTTACCAATTTATAACAGTACTCCAAATGCTAACAGTAAGATATTAATGTCACCAGCAATTGAAGTCACCTGAGGGTGTAGGTCGGGTCTATGGGCCATCCCAAAAGGGTCTTTAATGATTTAGAAACTAAGTGTACAGTATTGAAGTGTATTTGTGGGTTACTATTAAATTGCTCCCTTTGGAAGTCTTATTCGACCTGACTGATAAATTGTTTATTCAAAAAACCTTGAGTGCAAGAGTTTTTGAATACTTGTCACTGTGAATCTCTGTGCAACTCCCCTAAAGCTCACATTGACCCTTCTTGAGATAAGCCTGGCTGCTCAACACTCTACCAAAACTGTGTAGTACAAGCTTATACCAAAGGTTGAGTTTCCTATACCTGTAGTCTAGCTTGTGTAGTGTTCCTAGAGGGCACTGCATACAAACTTTGCCTAACAGTGCCCATTTTGTCAAAATGGACCAGTCTTCTTTTTTCACCATTTCTTGTTGGAAAGGTCCTTCTTGAGATTTACTCTGCGCGCCAAACCGGATTTGGTCTCTGTGTTAGTTTGGTTTTTGCAGGATTCACGAGTGAAGCCCGCCTCTGGCTCCAGTATGTTTGGCAGGAAGAGAGGGAGGTGCCCGAAACTCCCTGTGCTTAATCACCTTGGTTGCAGGAATGCACCCAAAGGCGATTGGCTGGCTGGCTGTGTGTACGACAGCTAGCCTGAAATGAATGGGTGAAACCTGCATAAAAGGTGAGGCTTTTTGGCCTGGAAGGCAAAGTTGACCACTGGATGAAGGAATCCGAAGAACAACTTGGAAGAGATGCCTGCTGCAGCTCCTGGATGGTTGGTTTGATCGGTGAAGCCCTGCTGCTGTGTTGAAGCTGCAAATTCGCCTCGACTAGAGAATCCCTGCAAGGATGACTTCTCCCCCTAAATTGGTGGGACCAATCAACTCCAAAGTAAGCCCTTCTGGACATCCTCTCGGAGCTGGCTGTATTTCTAATGCTGCTGCTGGAACCGAAGTGCCAGGGAAAGGAACACCAGATTGTGTGCATTGTTTGTAAGTCGTCCCGAGCGCTAGGAAGATCCTTCTCTGATGCAGGACTCACCAAGCATGAGCCACCTCAGTGTGCTGAACCCCAGAAGCAAGCAAAGTCTGATGTGGTATCCGAGAACCACGGTGTTGCTATTTGCTGTCAGACGCAAGGAGCTAAAACACTGAAGGCCCGCTGAATTGAAGTTGGACCATTGCTGCCGCTGACCTTACCATTGCAGAGCAGGAGTACCCAGAGGTCCTCCCTCTTGTCCCCACGACTGAGGCTCAGGAACAACAGGATCTGCAGAGCTGTACAGGAACAAAAGCCAGCTGGAACCATTTCTTCTAACCAGGGGTACTGTAAAGTCTAAGAATCCACCTCTTGTTGTGTAGCCTTGCTTGCTCCCAGTTGAGATTCCTCTTGGTTACCTTGCAGAGTTGCTATAGCTTTGACCCTGACAAGCCTCCCAGCTTCTAGCATTTCAATCTTTCCATTTTCTACAAACATTTCAAAACATTGTGCAAGACTTTTTACCTATCTTTTATTCCCCTATCTAACCTTTGCACCAAACTCAGTAATGCTCTAAATGTACCAGTGATACATCAATGTCCACAGTGTGCTAGCTAATTAAGTCAACTGAGGGTGTAGGAAGTGTCTGTGTGCCATCCCCCCAATGGGTATCATCTGATTTAGAGAAACGAAGAGTGTGTTCTGAAGTATTTAAGTGTTACATGTTTGGCTAATATACCGAACAAGAAAGGGAAGCCAGAACTCTAAATATGTGGGTAGCGTGTTTAGAGTAGCAAGGCTAAACTCTCAGGTAGAAGGTCGGCAGAGGTAGAGCTAGTCCACAAACAACTCTAGAAAATATTATACAATGAGAAGGACAAATATATACTAAAGAGCACAAAATATGAAGTAACAGAGGGGTGAGGAGGACAAGGGCACCATAAACTCTAGCCAGCAGGTAAGTAACCAATAGACTACACATCTAAGTACAGCGTTTCCTAAATTATAAGTTAATCACCGTAGTGACTAACATACTGTTAGTCACCTTTCCTCTATACTGCATGGGCCTCCCTTCCTAGGGACGGAGACAGAAACAATTTCCCCTTTAAATTTAGAGGCGCGCAAAGGTACTGTCCTGGGAGCATGCGCTCTCCCTGACTCCGCCCTCGGCCCCACAGATGCGGCGAAAATCTATTAACATTGCCTAATGACACCAGTTTTATTAGGGGGGAGGATGGTGGGACGTATGGAGGAAAGAGGGCTAAGCACTGTAGCCCAAGGGTGGATAGGAGACCCTCCTTAAGCAAACAGGTTTTTGAGAACCACCTGTCCGAAAGCCGCATCTGGTCTGGAGCCGGCGTCCAAACAGTAATGTTTTTAGAAAGCCAAAGGCGTGGCCCAGGTGGCCGCTCTGCTTATGACTTGCCACAGAACCGGTCGTTGGAATGCGATGGCCATGGCCTTGGCTCCAACCGCATGGGCCTGCATGTAAGCCGGAAGTGTCTTATGCTGCCCCTCATATGCCTCCTTGATGGCCGAGACCATCCATCGTGCTATAGAGGCCTTGGATGCCTGAATACTGGGCTTTGACCCGCCGAAGGTGACAAACAGTGCGTCTGCCTTGCGGAAGCCCTTGGTCCTGTCCAAGTAGAATTTTAGAGCACGCTCGACATCGAGGCAGTGCAGAACCCTCTGAGCCTCGTCCTAGGGGTCGGCAAAGAACGTAGTCAGCACTATTTCGCCGTTTAGATGGAAAGCAGAAGGTACCTTAGGTAGGAATACTGGGTGTGCCCGCAGGACTACCTTATCTTTTGTGAAAAGTATAATGCTCTGAGGCGACTAGCACCTCGATTTTACTGACTCTGCAAGCCGAAGTGAGGCAGACTACTAACCCAGTCTTAATGGTGACCAGCCTGATGTCCGCGGACGCCATTGGCTCAAATGGTTTGTGCGCCAGGGCGTCCAACACTACGCTGATGTCCCACATAGGGTGTGGCCTCTTGATGGGCAGGTAGAGTCTGGCTAGATCCGTCAAATGCTTGACTATAGGGTTGGAAATACCTCTTCCTCTGATTTTCTGTAGGCTCCTATTGCCGCCAAATAAGTGCAGCAGGTGTCCACCTGCATCCCGAGTGGGCGAGGTGCGCCGAGAACAAGTGAACGTTCTCCAACATACATACAAGGGGGTCGATATCCTTCAAGTCAGCCCAGTGACAGAACCTGGTCCACTTGCTTATACTTGGTCCTAGTAAACTTGCTCCTTGCACCCTATATGATCTCTAGGTCAGCCTGTAAAAGCCTAAGGTGCCCTAGCGTGACCTGCTCAGGAACCACGCTGTGAGGGCTAATTTGGCGCAGGGTAGATGACCCTGCCCCCCTGCTGCGCCAGGAGATGTGCTGGGCAGTCAGAAGGTGAATGGGTGGTCTCTCTGAGAGGCTGAGAAGCTCTGAGAACCATGGCCTGGCTGGCCACCATGGAGCTATCAGAATTATGCTGTGGTGGCAAGAGTCCTTTATCTTGCAAATCACCCTGTGGATCAGCGGCGTGGGCGGGAAGGCGTATGCTGTCATGCCGTTCCGCTGAATCTGAAATGCGTCGCCCAAGGAGCCGGGTCCCAGCCTCTGCCAGGGGCAAACTTTTGGCACTCCTTGCTGTGCCAGGTGGCAAAGAGGTCCACCTTGGGGTGCCCCCATCTGCTGAAGATCTCGCGCAGCACCTGGTTGTTCAAGTGAGCAGTGGCGCTCCTAATGACCGTGATCTTGTCCTCCGTGGGAAATACTCTCGGAGCACGTGTACCAGATGAGCCCCAGGAAAGTTATCCTCTGCGTAGGCTGCAGCTGTGATTCCTTCAGATGGAGCGAAAAGCCAGATCGTGGAGTGTGCTCATACTAGCGTGGGAAGTGTGTTGCACCGCTTCCAGAGATGTCGCCCTAACGAGCCAGTTATGGAGGTATGGGTAGATGGGGTCGCCTTGGGCCGTGTGGAGGGCCGCCACTGTATTCACAAGCCTGGTAAAGATCCTGGGGGCCGAGCAGAGGCTGAAGGGAAGCACCTTGTATTGGAAATGGTGCCCATGATTCTGAATCGTAGAAAAGAACGATGAGGCTGCTGGATCGGGACTTGTAGGTATGAGTCCTTCAGATCCTCCAGGGAGCACATCCAGTCTCCCATGAACAATGTCTTTGCTATGAGTGCTGGCATAACCATCTTGAATGTTTGTAGAGGTTGGGAGAGGTTGAGGGTGGAGAGGTCCAACAACTCAGGCCAGCCTGGTTCGTTTTCTGACTGGCGAAAATCCTGGAGTAGATGCCCTAGCCTCGCTGGGACTTACGCTGCCTAGCTCTCGACGAGCGACTGAATCTCCGCCAAAAGAGTTGCTGTCCCAATCAGTGGGAGTGGAGGGTAGAGGGGAGGAGGGAGGCGAGGAAGGGATAGGTAGGTGGTACCCTGTGGATAGCACCGCAAGTATCCAGGTGTCAGCGAAATTCTGACACCAGAACTGAGCATGGAGAGCAAGCAGCCAGCCACCGGAGACATGTGGACCCGAAGGGGCGCGTCATGCCTTCTTTCCCACTGAGGATGTTGCAGAGGGGAAGGGGGGGGAGGGGTGATGGGGGGGACACTGGAAAACGCCCTTGGCCCCCCCCCACACACTTTTTGTTGTTTGCGCCAGCAAACTATCCGGCTGCCAGGTGCTCCGCTCTTGGAAACCACAGAACCCTCTGTATGTACGGCCCTTGTCCAAGCGCTGCTATGACAGGGTGTACATCTTGGGCGTGGATAAAGACTTCACTGTTTGCGAGTGGTTTTTCTTTTTATCCAGCTCCTCGTCCTGGGTGGAGTGAAAAAGGTCACCCCCCCCTCGAATGGCAGGTCCAAAATGCGTTCCTGGACACCCGGGTTAAATTTAGTAGCACATAGCCAGGCCGTTCTCATGTCCGTGGCTATGCAAATGGCCCAGCCAGAGGTGTCAATGTGGGCCACAGTGGACTCCATGAGGTCTCTTGCCACAATTTTGGCCTCTGCCAGTCCCGCCTTGAAACGTGGCTCGCTCTGCGTCAGAAGCTCTGGGAGGAAGTCTGCTATTTCCCACCAAAGCCTCTGGTCAACGGCTGCCAGCATAGAATCCGCGTTGGCCTGACAAAGATGCAGTGAAGCATTGGTATAAAGCTTCTTCCGGTACACCTCACATCTTCTTGCCCATCAGTGCCGCTGACGAGGAGGCCGAGGACAACTGAGGCTTGGAGTAGAGTGATGCTGCAGAAATTGCCGAAGAGTGTGGCTGAGGATGGGCAGATAGCAAGAGTGTATCCCCTTCCATTCGCTTGTACTTGGCATCCAGGCGTCGATTGACCGGCTGGACCGAGTGGGGTTTGAGCCACACCTTTTTGGCCAAGGTGACATTGTCCTCCTGCATCGGTATCTGCGTTCTAGCCGTGGGACGTAGTGTGAGGACCTCGGCAAGCACACCCTCCTCTGGTTGCTCGACCTCAGGTTGAGGAAGGCCCAAGTACTCTGCCAGCCCTGCAAGACGTTCGTGGAAGGCCTTGGCTGACACCGGTGTGTCTGGGTCCTCGTCTGTGTCCAGCTGGGTATCTGATTGGTCTGGCACCAGTGGAGAAGAGCTGGGAGCCGAAGGCTGAGGTGTGGAGACCAGAGGCAGCAGTGGAGGCTGTTATGGAACCGCCTGTGTTATGGGCTGGTGGGGCCGGAGCGGGCAGCGGGAGCAGTCGAGGGGCCTGAGGCACTGGAGCCCTGGGCGGCAGGGCCGGAGGGAGCCCATCCCTGAGGATGGCCCCCATGCGAGGAGATCTCATGAGCCCGAGGAACCTTTCAAAGAACATGTCTTGGCAGGCCAGAGGGGTGGTAGTTGATATTGACGGGTTAGCGGGCGGCTGCTAAGGCCATTGCATGTCCTGACTATATGAACGCGGCGGGAACCTGTCTTGCGCAAAGGAAGGATAGGCTCTAGATCACGTACCTGGTGGACACCAGTCCCACCTTCACACTCGTTCCTCCAACTGCTTCCTACCTTGGTGCAGTATTGGACGGGAGCCCATATTGTCTGGCGCAGCAAGCAGCCATCTTGTCGAGCTGCCTTCCACGTGCAGACGTCGTGTTGCTTGCCTCACTGAGCCCAGCCTTCTCCAGGACTCTCGAGTGTGGATCATGAGGCTTACCCTGTACTTCAGGTCGAGACCTGATAGGCATTTCGCCCTCGGCGGAGTGGTCAGTAGTGTTGCGTATAGGCGCCCCCTCAGGCATGTCAGTACAAGGGTGTGGCCCCTCAGGTGAACACCCGGTAAAAGGACCTTCCGGTCCCTCAGCACTGTCACCGGGAGGATCTGCTGACCCCTCGGTCTGTCAGCCGGTAGCTGGACTAGCTTCGGTGCTCGTGCTGGTATGAGAACCTGAGCTGTTCCTCCCGCTTGGGCGAGTCCTTGGGAAGGAGTCTCCCTTGCGGGGTGTGCTGAAAAAGAGTGGCCCTTCCTTGGGCCTTGAACTATGTTTGACGAAATACTTCAGGTCCTCTGGCGGTGACCTCTGGAAGAGCTGCCTCCACCTGTCCAGTCTGTTCTTCAGAGCCCTCGAAGAAAGCGTGTTGCACGCGGTACAAGCTTGCCAGCGGTGGTCGGGGCCAAGGCTGCGGAGGCAGAGGTTGTGGGGGTCGGACATAGGACAGAGCCCTTCGCAGGATGGACACCTGCTCAACCCTGTTGAAATCGGCATGCGCCAGGGAGGAGCGTGATGCCCGAGGACCTAGTACCTGAATGAAAAAAGACAAAAAGACAGAAGTATCTGCGCGTGGAATTACATGGCCGAAGCCAAACCCAGGAGCGCTGATGAATTTGGCCCGTTCTCGTCAACGCGGAAAAGGAAACCGAGGTGTGGCGACGGAGTCAGGGCAGCGCATGCTCCCAGGGCCGCACCCCAAAATATAAAGGGGAAGAAGGTTCTTTCTGGTGAAAAAAGCTCAGTCTCCCATCCCTATGAAGGGACGCCCGTGCAGTATGGAGGAAAGGGGATGGGACGAAAGAGTACGGCCTTGCTTTACTTTCATTTCACCTGAATCTGAGGCACGCAGAGGTATTATGGTGCAAATATCTTAGATAGTATAGGAGACCTGGCGGGCAACCCAGTTTCCAGCTTAGTCCATAACCTTGCTCTAGGAATGGAATCAAAGGCAGCCTTGAAATCAATATATAGGGCGTAAAGCGGGGGCTGCCCCTTCCTAAGCGCCCGTGTGCGAAGCATATCCATTACCCAAAGATTATGAGAGGTGGAAAAATCTCGCCGGAAGAGTCATAACTGTTATACCTTGTATAACCTTGGCGATTGGCGTACCTAATTCCCTAGTGTCTGTGTAAATCCGTAGCATATTTTTAAGTAAATCAATTAATTCCCCCATTGAAATTCACAGTACGAGATGGTTGAAATTAGAAATTAACCACATTGTCCCTGGTGTCTGTCTTTAATTATTATAGTCATTAAAGTGTTGCTTCAAAAGATTTAGTCTCCTTGTAACTGAAAACCGAGTTTGTTCGTGTATTGTGTGCATCACCCCACAAATTCCCATTTGCATCTGTCCTATTAAAACTCCCAACTGTATTCCATTGAGAGCAATCCCTTTTGCCTACAAGTCGATCTGTTATGTGCCTCTGTCCGAGAAAAACGATTTTCCTATTCTGAACTAAACCCCTTCCCTGAGCTGCCAGGCATTGTAAACCCAGTGTAAATGGATTTCCATGTGCCACTATTTTCGTTTTGCATTTGCTTTCTCCCAAAACAGGTTTTCCCATTTCATTTCTACTTTGCCCTGGTGTGCTGATTATTATTAGTATCTAAGCTTCCCTATCTCCTCAAGTGTAATCAACACTAATTTCCTGTCATTCTGTCCCCTAGCCGTTGTGAGCAATAATCAAAATACCATTCTGCCAGTTTGCTCAAAAAAACGGGTTTTCACTTTCTTTGCTATGGGATGGTAGGCTTTACCCCCAAATCCAATTTTCTCTCTATTCCTACTCCTTGCCACTGCCTTCCATTCAAAGGAATGGAGTCAGCTAATGTCTGGGGGTGGGTGTTGCAGGCGGGGGGGGGGTGCTAAACCATTGGTGTTATCTCTTTATAAAATAGTTCTTGTTTTGTGTTGCCATTAAAGATTGTGTGAATTGTAACAGGATATCTTAACTTAATTGTTTTGTAGAGATTAGTGCATTTGTGTTACAGCATTGGCGGCTTATTGATACACACCGGCCTGATTCCTGGTCCATAGTGACACGGGGTGCTTGTGGAGGATGGGTGCGAGACGTTTGGAGGCTTACTCCAAGAAAAAATAACAGTTGTTTATTAAAAATAAAAGTGCTTTATTGTACGCCACATTCATTGTTGGGGAACGAGTCCCTGGCTGGAGTGTGCTGTGTAAGAAAACCGTGACAAGCCTGTCAAAGACAAAACAAACAAAAGAACTTGCATCTATTTTAAAAGACAGAATAAAAGCCCAGAAGGAACAGACTAACAAAAAATGGCAAAAAAAGAACCGGGGCCATTTTGAGACAATCGTCACCAATGGGTGCCGTACTGCAGCTAAGAAATCACCCTGCTAGTAACCTGCACAAACAAAAGGTGGTAGTAATAAGTAACCTCTGCCACCAGCCATTTAAGTTAGTCAGTGTAACAAAACGTTAATTGAGAAGTGGGCTTAAGGAGTTACTATGTAACCCCCCAGAACCCCACATAAGGTGGCGTGTGCTGGATCCACAGAAGTAAAGGTAAGTAAGATAAAAGTTGTCTTACTATTCTTGGGAACTGTAGTTCTCACAAGAAAATGTATTTAAACTTTAAGAGAAGTCCAAGGGACTCCCCATTGACACTGCACTGAGGGTGCAGTGGGTCACTAAGCAAAAGGCAGAGGCCTATGGAGTTGACCAAACTCCATTAAATAGTAAGAATCAAAAATCCCAGTCAGAGGAAAAAATTGCGTGAGTGGTAAAAAGTTCCACTCACTCAGGAGATTAAAATAAAAAAGTCCAGAGTACAGCAAAAGTACTCGGGGTCTCTCAGGTTAAAGGGAATTAGCACAGAAACTGAAAATTCACCTTAATAGGGACTAGATCCTGTGGTGAATACTGTGGGGTGGCCGAGACAGATGAATATGTTTGTGTGTAATAAACAGCTCCATATTTGAGATAAAGAAAATTATAAAATTTGTACTTCAATGATCCTACCTGAAGGTATGCTAGGTGATATTCCAGGAGAGCCTGTGCATTGCTGATGTTCTCTCTGGTGCCAACAAAGATAAAAGGCACCATACCCTGGGGGGAGAGAGACAAATGGCTTAATCCTTAACACAAGGTTAAAAGGTTGCAAAGAATGAGCTGGAATACAAGGAGAGAAGCATGGCAAACACAGATAGCAGGTCAAGAAGCATGATCACAGAACTAAACTAGATTTAGGAAATAGGCGCGCAGAAAGGAGACAATTTGATAATGGGGACAGTTGCTGCCTTCCTCAGGAACATAGCGCAGGGCTCCAGGTTAATGCTCTGCTGCAGAGTTAAGAGAATATACTATTTTAGGCAAGATTGGGGGACACCCACAACTAGCCCAAAGCTGGTACAAATGCTACTGCAGCCAATTTACTTCAATGGGGCAGGCAGGCAAATATTCTGATCCAACGTGCAAGGCCAATTGCATCACTTCCTACCTCCTCCTTGGTGTGGTTCTTGGTTGGTGTGGAAGGAGTATAGGAGATTTCGGCACTTCCTACCTCCTCCTGGTTGTTGCTCTTTGCTGGTGTGGAAGGAGAATACGAGATTTCACCAGTTCCTACCTCCTCCCGCGGGTGGTTCTTTTCGCTGTCACCTTCTACACGAACCCGCACTACTCCAGATTTATCCACTATCTCTTGTATCACCTTTCCGTTCTTCCCAATAACTTTTCCTATGACAGAACAGGCAATATAAATGGTATGGAAAGCCTCAGAAAAAGATTAAACTGAGCAATACTGTACTGAACTTGATGGCACCCATTACACCACTCACACAATAAACCATCAGGATCTCCAGCAGGCCTTTTAGGGAAATCTTTGCACAACCCTCAAATCCAACAGTAATGCAGAGTTTCTCACCAGATCATACTCTCTAATGGAGTAGCTGTGACACAGTAGTGTGGCTTAACTCAATGGATGAAGAGAGGCAGTTATTCTACGTAGTTAACCAAATAAAATACCAACACTGGTATACTGAAAACGGTATTACCCCAATTGATTGTTTCCAATTGACCGTATGGTAAATCTGTCCGAATTCGGCCAGTACCATTCGATCGCTTGGAAAAAATAAATTTGCGTAATCACTACCAAACTTGGGGAGCGGGTGTTGCGGGGTTGTCCCCCGCTCCCCAGGTTTGGTAGTGATGGCCTTTGGGGGTAGCAAGGGTGTCCCGCGCTTCCAGAGGTTTGGAGGTGGGAGTCGGGAAGGAAAAAAAAAGAAAAGCGGACACAGGAAGGTAAGTAGGGGGGGTGGGTACAGTTTGGCCGGGTGAGGCCGAAGCAAAGTTGGCTTCTTGGCCAAATTGACCATGGTCAATTCGGCTGTGAACAATTGTGCCACAGCCAAACCGTATACATCCTAAACACTATACACCATTATAAAATTACACAATCTTTATCAGGTAAAATAAGTACTGTAGGCTAAACAGAACACTTAGTAAAAAAAAATGCAGTGCATTTATAAAACCAGTATGCGTTATGCAAGATTGTATGCAGTACCCTTTGGGTGAACCCAACCTTTGGCATAAATCTGCACTACACAGGTTGGTAGCGTGTTGAGCAGCCAGGCTTATCGCAAGAGGACTTTTAATTTTTTAACCTGGAGAGAGCAAGACCCTTTTTCCCCCACTCTCTCATGTATTTTTAATGTGATTTGAACCCTGTGTTTCGAAGGGATTGTGTCCTCCGACGTATTCCTTATCTTAGATAGAAATCCTTCAGCTTTGCTGGCCTCGGAAAATTTTTTCGCCAGAGGGCGCTGCGCGTCGATGATCGCCGAGTCGATGACCCTCGACGGCCTCCGTGCCGACGTCGACGTCATCCTGCCTATAAAGGCCGCGCGCAGCGTCCGTTGCTCAGTTCCGTTTTTCCGCGCTTCGTTGTGCCTCGGAACACCGTTGCTCAGTTCTCGTCAAGATAACGTATATAATAACTACTATTTACCTCGATATCGATGGCATCCTCCTCCGACCCGACGACCCCTCGGTCCGGTTTCAAAAAGTGCCGAGACTGCGGGAAGAAAATGTCGTTGACGGACCCTCACAGGGTCTGTTTGTGGTGTCTGGGAATCACGCACCAGAGTTCGGAGTGTGAGGAATGCCTTTCCATGACGGCGAAAGCCTTGAAGGAGCGTAGGGGGAAGCTCGAGAGAGGTAGGTCAACTTTAACTTCCTCGAAAGCTTCTTCGGTAGAGTCGAGACGTTCGTCTCCTCACCATAAAAAACACTCTCGATCTAGATCACGAAGTGGCTCCCACCACTCGTCGACATCGAGACACTCGAAGAAGAGACGTAGGAGATCCCCTTCGTCATCTTCGTCGAGTTCTCCTGAGAGAGTTCATTGCCCCACAAAACGCAGCTCGCAAGCTGAGTGGGAGGAATTCAGGAAAAAGATGCTAAGCGTCTTCGAGAAAGCGGCCTCGTCCCCCTCGAAGACAGCTGAGGGTGATACCCCGGGTAAAAAACCCAAAAAATCTAAACGCCGCGAGTCGCAGTACCCGGCGGAAAAGTCAACCCGAAAGCGCCTCGAGCCATCGGGAGATAAAGCATCATCGACGCCATCGTCGAAAACTCCTTCGAAACAGAGGTCGGCGCCATCGACGCCGTTGTCGAAGGATTCATCGGCGCATCAGTCGATCGAGTCGACGCCGACGTCGACGCCGATATCGACGCCGGTGAAGGAAAGAACCACGGCTACTCCACAGCCAACGGTTAGACAAAAGACCTCCGACTCGACGCCGAGAACGTCGACGTCGTTCTCGAGCAAGACTCCGATCCTTTCGAGTTCTTCGAGGCCTAGTACACATTTCTCGACGCTTTTCACGGCGCCTTCGAGTACTTTCACGTCGGTGTCGACGACATCGACGTTTTCAAGGCCTGTGATGATGGCTCCTTCTGCATTGGAAATGGGGTTTATACCATTCCAAAAACCAATGTATCCCCCTTTAACCTCGATTTTTGAGGAAAGGGAGGATTCAGACCAAGATATTGATTTACAGAGGACCACATCACCAGAGCCAGAGACTTTCGCCTCTGAGGAAGGAAGATTAAAAAATCTTCAGGATGCACTTCAGGAAGCTAGTGGCTTGGACACTTCTCCTGAAGCAGAATTTATCAAACCAGACCCAGGAGAACATGCGGAGACTCCATATAGAGCTCTGATGTCTAGAATCATAGAATTTATGGGTTGGTCTGCACCTTCTCCTGCCTTTCAGCAGGATGACCTCACTGACATACTGGACAAGGGCCCACAGGAGGATCCTGTGGTTCCATTTCACTCTGCTCTACAGAGAAGGATTTTGACAAACTGGGAAACGCCAGAAATTATCCCGGCAGTAAATAAAAAACTGTCAACAAAATACAGGGTGGCTAGTTCTGACCCTGAATATTTGTCAAAACACCCTACTCCTGAGAGCTTGGTTGTACAGGCTGCAACCTCATCAGGCAGCACATCTGCATACCCCACTGCTCCGCAGGATAGGGATGACAAAAAGTATGATGCCATGGCTAAGAAGGTTTTTTCTGCCTGTAGCATGGCGTTAAAGTCTATTAACGCGACCTGTACGCTCGCTAGGTTCAGCCACACCCTTTGGGAGTGCGCTTCATCAGCGGCTGACTGCCTCCAAGAAGGAGAGGAAAGGGACGCATTTTTAAACATCATCAGGGATGGTAAAGATGCGATGTGCGAGACCCTACAAACTGGCCTAGATTCTGCTGACAGTATCAGCAGGGCCATGGCGGCAAGTACCACAATCCGCAGGCATGCGTGGTTGAGGAAGTCTGGTTTTGCCTCTGACGTGCAGACCAGGCTTTTGAATATGCCCTTTGACGGTTCTACCCTCTTTGGAAAGAAGGCGGATGACAGTTTGGAGAAACTGCAAACGTCCAAGGCAGCAGCCAAGTCATTGGGAGCTGCTATCCGTCAGAATACCTTTCGTCCTTCGGGATCATCGTGGAGAGGACGGTCCTTTCGTTACTATTCCTCATATGGAAGGGGCAGGGGACGACCGGCTCAAAGAGGCCAAGGAAGATTTACCCGTGGTGGACGGGGTAGGGGAAAGAAAGCCGCACCCGCAGGAGCAGGAGCCACTTTACCTTCGGCAACTGCATCAGCCGCTTCAAAACCACTCTGAGGTCTCCCCTCACAGAACACCAGTAGGGGGCAGGTTAACTCACCATCTGACGGAATGGCAGGCTATTACGTCAGATGCTTGGGCTCTGGAGACAGTGGCCAAAGGTTACTGCCTGCCCTTCCTACATATCCCTCAGAGTCATCCACCGGGGAACAACCCTTTGAAGCTTCCAGATCCGCTCCTCTTGCAGGAGGTTTTAGACCTGCTAGAGAAAGGTGCCATAGAACTGGTACCTGTAGCGGAAAGGAACAAGGGTTGGTACTCCCCCTACTTCATAATACCGAAGAAGGACGGAGGACTGAGACCCATCTTAGACTTACGGGAATTGAACAAATTCCTCCGAAAGGACAAGTTCAAGATGGTGACTCTCTCTCAGATCCTTCAGGCCCTCCAGCTTCAGGACTGGTTGGTATCTCTAGACCTCCAGGACGCTTATTTCCATGTGCCGATCCATCCCAGGCACAGGAGATACCTGAGGTTCGCAATTGGCAGCTCTCATTATCAATTTCGAGTTCTGCCATTTGGGCTAACCTCCGCCCCGAGGGTCTTTACCAAGCTAATGTCGGTTGTGGCTGCAAGTCTAAGGAGGGAAGGGATTCATGTCTACCCTTACCTAGACGATTGGTTGATCAGAGCTGTATCTTCGGAACAGGCTCAGAGACAACTAGATTATGTTTGCCACTTCCTTCACAAGCTGGGCTTCTCCCTCAATTTAAAGAAGTCACAGATGATACCATCACAGAGACTCCAATTCATTGGAGCAGTCCTGGACACTTCCCTGGGAAAAGCCTTGCCACCAGAGGTGAGGGCTCGAGATATTCTGCAGATGGTCATCAGATTTCAGAATGCCCAATATCTCCCAGCCTACGACTTTCTGAGGTTGCTAGGCCTCATGGCATCCTGCATATTCCTCGTGCCGGAGGCTCGCCTGAGAATGAGATCCCTCCAGTGGGCACTGAGAACTCAGTGGTCACAGTTCTCAGGAAGGATGACAGATCTCCTTCGGATCCCGGTCAAAGTAGCCCGAGACCTTCAGTGGTGGGCCTGTCGGGAGAACATCCTGAAAGGAGAAATGTTTTGGCAACCATGGCCGGAGATAACAGTAGTCACGGATGCCTCACTCACGGGGTGGGGAGCTCACGCCAACGACTTGACCATCAGCGGTCGTTGGTCTCCATCGGAGTCCAGACTACATATCAACCTGTTGGAGCTGAGAGCCATCAGACTAGCGCTGAAGGCTTTTCTGCCGTCTGTACGGGGAAGAAACGTCCTAATAATGACGGACAATACAGTGGCCATGCACTACCTCAACAAAAGAGGAGGCGTAGGCTCACTACCACTGTGCAGAGAGGCGATGCAGCTCTGGTTTTGGGCAATTCAGGAAGGAATCTCTCTATCGGCAATTCACCTAGCCGGAGAGAAGAACTTGACAGCGGACGCTCTGAGCAGGCAGAGCACAGTCTCTCACGAGTGGGAGATAGCTCAGGAAGTCCTTCAAGAGATCTTCGCCCTTTGGGGAACCCCTCAAGTGGATCTGTTCGCCACCAGTATCAACAGGAAGTGCGACAGATTTTGCTCAAGGGAATTTCCTCCGAGAGGAGCTCTAGGAGATGCGTTCGTAGTGGACTGGGAGTTCCCACTTCTGTACGCGTTCCCTCCGGTCCCTGTCATTCCTCAAATGATCAGGAGGTTGAGAAGGTTTCGGAAGACCATGATCCTAATTGCCCCGGATTGGGCCAGGAGAACGTGGTACCCGGACCTTCTAGACATGTCCATCTGCCCTCCAATTCGACTGCCATACAGAGAGGATCTTCTCTCGCAGAAGGAAGGTCAGGTTCTCCATCCAGCCATCAAGACCCTCAACCTTCACGCTTGGTGTCTGAAAGGTTGAGGTACAAGGATTGGGACCTTCCGGATGATGTTATGGAGGTGTTGCTTTCGGCCAGAAGGCCGGCAACTAAAACTCTATACCGCTGCCGTTGGAACAAATTTTGCAGCTGGTGCAGAGAAAAGAATATTGAACCCTTTTCTTGTGGTACACCTATGGTGTTGTCATTCTTACTTTACCTGGCTAATTCAGGCCTACAGGTTGGCACAATTAAGGGCTATCTCGCAGCGCTATCAATCTTTAAGCGCACTGCAGAGGAGCCTTCATACTTCAAAATTCCATTGGTAATACAATACCTAAAAGGATTAACTAATGTTTATCCCCCGAAACCTTTTCAAGTTCCCTTATGGGATTTAAACCTAATTTTAAACTTCCTAAAGGGTGCCCCTTTTGAACCACTACACTCTTGTTCATTGAAGCTTCTCACCCTCAAAACTGTTTTGCTAATAGCATTGACATCTGCTAGAAGGGTTAGCGAGTTGCAAGCCTTATCGTGTAAACCTCCACATACAATCTTTTACAAGGACAAAGTTGTTCTTCAGGTGAAGCCTAACTTCCTCCCGAAGGTAGTCTCGGAGTTTCACATCACTCAGAAGATTATATTACCTTCTTTCTACCCTCCTCCTCATCCGGGGAAGGAGGAAGAGAGACTGCACAGGCTGGACCCTAAGCGAGCCTTGAGCTTCTATATCAGCAGATTGGCTAAGATCAGACAAGCAGACCAACTCTTTGTAGGTTATGCAGGACATAAGTTGGGCCTTCCAATAACAAAACAAACCATCTCCAGATGGATTATTTTAGCCATTCTGGAGTGCTACAAATTGGCAGGAAAGGAGCCTCCTCAAAATCTAAGGGCTCATTCTACCAGGGGTATCGCAACATCCTCAGCCCTTCAAAGAGGGGTGCCAATTCGAGATATATGTGCGGCTGCCACATGGTCGTCCGCACATACATTTACCAAATTCTATAGCCTGGATTCCTCCTCTAGTCAAGAAACTAGATTCGGCAAGGCTGTGTTACACTCTGTCCATTCTGGAAGGGTAACATAACTTTTATTACTCCCGCCTCCAGTCACAATACCACTGCTATGGGAGTCTATCTAAGATAAGGAATACGTCGGAGGACACAATCCCTTCGAAGAACTAGTTACTCTTACCTTGTAACGTTCTTTCGATGGGATGTTCCTCCGACGTATTCCTTATCGACCCTCCCATCCATCCCCGCAGTATGACTTCCTGTGGGTTTGCAGCCTATGCTCCTTCAAGGTGATTAGTCTAATCCAAAAACATTACTGGGGACTACAAAACGGAACTGAGCAACGGACGCTGCGCGCGGCCTTTATAGGCAGGATGACGTCGACGTCGGCACGGAGGCCGTCGAGGGTCATCGACTCGGCGATCATCGACGCGCAGCGCCCTCTGGCGAAAAAATTTTCCGAGGCCAGCAAAGCTGAAGGATTTCTATCTAAGATAAGGAATACGTCGGAGGAACATCCCATCGAAAGAACGTTACAAGGTAAGAGTAACTAGTTCTTCTTTTTCGTTGTGGAGTGACTAACACCATAAGCATCATCTTTAACATTGTGTGACACATTTAAACCTTTGGGAAATCTGAAAGACTTCCCTGTGTCACTACACAGGGAAGTCTTTCAGATTACCCAAAGTTTTAAATACCTTCTCTGGGATAAACTACTGTTTCCCAGAGCAGTAAAGTGAAATTGACTTTACTTACATTTGTAACTTCCTAGACCCAGCACACTAGTTGCTGGAGGGGTTACTTAGTATCCCCTTTGTCTAGCTTATCATGTAACATTTTTTAAATTATCCTTTCCTCAATGAATGGCTGGTGGCAGTGGTTTACTTTTTACTACCATTATGGGATTTTACCGCGGACTGCGTTCGCAGCCACGGTAAAGCACCCAACGGTGCCATTTTTGTCAAAATGGCCGCAATCTTTTTTCACCATTTCTTTGTGGATAGGCCCTTCTTGAGATTTACTCCTCACGCCAAACCAGGTTTGGTCCTTTAGTTCGTTTTGTCTTTTGCGGGGTTCACTAGTGAAACCCACCTCTGGCTCCAGGGTGTCTGGCGGGTGCAGGAAGCAAGGGAAGTGCCTGAAACTCCCTGTGCTTAGTCTCCTAGGAGATAGGAATGCACTCTTAGGTTATTGGTCGGCTGGATGTCCGGCAAGGACAGCCACCCTGCTGGGTGACTAACAGCTAGGCTATGTGCCTAAGACAAGCTATTGGCAGCAGTAAAATGTTTACCATTTTTAATTTTACACATGCTCTTTCGAGTGCACGGCGAACGGCTACTAAAAGGCGGCTAGCACCCAAAGATGGCCATGGCCATGCCACAGGGTGTTTTGCTCGATCTTCGGCCATATTGTAGTTTGCCCTTCTTCCTGCCCTCTCAAGTCGGGAAATCTAATAGAGCCATGCACTAGGCCACTAAAGCTGCCGCTTTCGCGGGCTAGTGTCTATGTGTGAGCCAAAGGGAGGGGGCTAGGATGGACTGGTCCCAGTCCACATCACTTTGTGCCAGAGTCTGGTTGATGGGCGGATGTGAAACAAGTAGTTGTCTCCGATTGGACAGCTACTGGCTGTTTGAATGTGGCAGAACCTTTCCATTGGTGGGCTTGGAGTTGCTTGCAGCTCAAAATCGGGATAAGAGGAGGACTTCTGTAGCCATTCATCAGATCGATATTGGAGCCAAGATTTCTGCGAAGAGAAGCCTGCTACGACCAGCATTGGAACAGTGTCCTCTTCAGGTCTTAGCCGGGTGAAGCCCTGTTACTAGGCCTCCTCTCAGAAGACGCTCAATGATTTTGCAGCCATTGGACAAGTGGGACTAACTAGCCTAGATGACTGCTCAAGGTTGATGCGCCAATAGCCTCCAAAAGTGTCCCTTGACTGCCCTGCACTGTCGTGGGCTACTTTGCTACAGCAGTCACCATTCCGTGTTAAGTCTCAGGACTTTGCTGGTCGACTGGCTTCTGCTATAAGTAGTCTTCTTCCGAAAGAGAGTCCTAGCTCAAAGGAGGTTGAGCTGGAGCGGTTTAGGAGACCGTGCCTGCAAGATTGCCTGTCACTGCCTGCAAGGGATGACTGTTGCAGGACTCCTCCGCAATCATCCTGTAAAGTGTCCTAAAGTGGTCTACTTTGGGTGGAAATCTGTCCTTTTTCCATTATGGAGAAGCTCAACAACCTTCTTTCTTCACTGTTAACAGTTTTGTTGGGGCATGTTCTACATTTTGCTAACTATGCAAAAACTCACTTTAGCTCTGCAGACTTTTACAAACCTCGAGGCCTAGCCCAAAGAAAACGAAACCTTGTTAGCCATGTACAAACATTTTTCATTCATTGTATCCCTATTACATTCATCCTGCTCATGTTATCTGGGTCATGTAGTTTCCTCCACAATTTAGACTTATAATCTTTTATCTCTAAATGCACTTTGTACAAATCATGTGAGTCTTATTTTTAACATGCATGGACCCTTGATGGACAGTGGACACCTGGTGAGTCAATGTGTACTGGCCAGAGTGAGGAACACTGCACACTTAAGCGCTTGTTGTCTATTTAGATCCCACTGGCCGCATTCCTTCTGGGGAGGAGGGGGAGTTTGAGTCCTCTACAGCACTAAGCAAGCTTTTAAAATGCCTGCGATCTGACATTACAAATCTATCAACTAATAGTTTATTGCCTTACATATAGACAATTACCACCTTCTTCAGTGCTTGCCTATGTGTATGTGATTATGCTTGCTCCCAGTGCTCATCCCCGCCAGTCCATTATAGTGGCTTAAATTAACAGTTACTCACCGTAGTAACTAACATACTATTGGTCCATAGTCCCCTTTCCTCCATACTGTATGGGCGTCCCTCGCGAGGGAAAGGAGACAACCTTTTCACCAGAAAAAATCTTCTCCCCTTTAAATTTAGAGGCGCACTGGGACTCAGTCCCCATTGACGCATCGACAATAATGGGCATTGCCTAATCACACCAGTATTAGGGGGAGGATGGTGGGACGTATGGAGGAAAGGGGACTATGGACTAAGTACATTAGTCACTATGGTGAGTAACTTAATTACGCTTACGTCCCATCCCCTTTCCTCAATACTGTATGGGCGATTACAACAGAATGTAGCCCCAGGGAGGAGAGAAGCCCCTCCTTAAGAACACAGATTTCTTATAACCGCCTGCCCGAATGCTGCATCGATAAGTGGGAGAAAAGGCTTTGAGAGCCAACCATATGGCCTTGAAGTCCGTAGTAACTGTGAACTGAGAGGCCGGCTGCCGGAAGGGCATGCCCTGCCTCAGGTTGAAGTTTGCGGACCCCCATTGGTGGTCCGAGAGGAGAAAGGACGGAATGTTGACCGTTCTCCCGAGTCTTGTGCAGCTGTACTCCCCGCCTTCTGAGTCTTGTGTAGGGAGCAGCCAAAAGGGCCGCTGCCATAAGCCCCAGTAGGTGTTGGTACCACAAGGCAGAGGTTACGAGCCTGGAGAGGAAGTGAGCTGTAGCTCTCTTGATGGCCACAATCTTGTCCTCCGAGGGAAAGACTCTCACAGAGCTTGTGTCCGAGATGAGGACTAAGAAGGTCAGGCTCTGCAGGGGCTCCAGTTGAGACTTGAGATTGATAGTGAACCCAGGTCGTGGAGTGTGTTCATTAGTGCAGAGGCAGCATACTGAACTGCTTCCGGAGAGGTGGCCCAGATGAACCAGTCGTCCAGGTATGGGTAGACGTGGTGGCCCTGAGGAGAGCTGCCACTGCACTCAACCTGGTAAATACCCTGGGTGCCAAGTTGAGGCCGAAGGGTAGCATCTTGTATTGGAGCTGGAAGCCCATGATCCTGAAGCGCAGTAAGGAACGATGCGGCCGCCAAATCGGGATGTGTAGGTAAACGTCATTCAGATCCAGGGAGCACATCCAGTCTCCCCTGTCCAGTTTATCCGCAATAAGAGATGGCATAACCATCTTGAATTTTTGCAGAAGGAGGGAGAGATTGAGGGCAGAAAGGTCCAACACAACTCTCCGACCAGTCTGGTGGTTCTTCTGTATAGTGAAAATCCTGGAATAAAAGCCCAAGCCTCGCTGGGAGGTTGGGACTTCTTCCACAGCCTGGCTCTCGACGAACGACCGGATCTCCGCCAGCAGAGTTGCTGTCCCAATCTGTGGGAGAGGGAGGAGAGGAGGTGGTATCCCGTGGAGTCTACAGAGGATCCAAGGGTCTGATTAATTCTGGCACCAAATTTGCACGTGAAAGGCAAGCCTGCCCCCCACCGGAGACACGTGGACCCGAAGTGGCTTGTCATGCCTTTTTTCCCTCTGAGGCTGTTGCGGAGGAGGGGGATTGGAAAAACCCCTTGCCCATCCACTTTTGTTGTTTCGTATGATGCCGACTCTGAGAACGGTGCGGTTGTAGGGACCTCTGTTCTTGGAAGACTTGGAACCCGCCAAACACCCGCCCCTTGTCGGAGCGTTGCTGCGACTCTGTGTATGATATGATATGATATGGCATTTGTAATGCGCCTATACACAAGTGTTTCAAGGCGCGACGAGGCAGTTGGGGGGAACAAGGGGAGAACAGACAACGATCCTACTAGGCCAGGTGTCATTCAGATCACGCAAGTGCAAGGGTAGGGGGACTGGGAAAAGTGCAAGGGGAATGGGAGAGGGGAAGTGCAGTACATGGTTAGTAGAATACAAGATAAATAATAGGGCCAGCTGGTGGCAAGTGCAAGGAGAGTGCAGTACATGGTTAGTAGAATACAAGATAAATAATAGGGCCAGCTGGTGGCAAGTGCAAGGTAAGTGCTGGGAGAAGGGGCTGTAGGATACAGAGACAGTTCCGTAGTGCAGGTAGGCAGTGCAGGGAAGAGTGGCAGGGCCAAGGACCGAGATCGGTGAGTGGCTAGTTGCAGATTCAGTGCAGGTTCAGTGATTTTAGCAGGGGAAAGAGGGAGAGAAAGCGGAGGCAAAGAGGAAGGTTTTGAGGTGCTTCCGGAACCGGAGATGGTTCTCAAGTTTCAGGGAGGCAGGAAGGCTGTTCCAGAGGGAGGCCCTTGCTGCGGAGAGAGATCTACCCCCAGCTCGTTGCTTGGAGAAGCGGCTGACCCTGAGGTAGTTGGAGGTGGATGAGCAAAGAGCTCGAGAAGGAAGATATTTAGGAAGAGAGAGTTGAAGGTATTTTGGCCCAAGGCCCCAGAAGGCCTTGTGGACAATGCAGAGGGTTTTGAACTTAATCCTCGCGGCCACTGGGAGCCAGTGTAGCGATTTCAGTCCTGGAGAGATACGGTCCCTGGGCTTGAGGCCAAGGACAAGTCTCGCAGTCCTGTTCTGGATGAGTTGCAAAGGGCGGAGAGTAGAGGCAGGAAGATTTAGATAGAGGCTGTTACAGTAGTCCAGCTTCGAGAGAACCAGGGCTCTGGAGACAGTGAGCTTCTGAGGGGAAAGAGGAAAGGAAGGATACCTCTGAGGGGGTGTAGCTGGTAGTGTGACTTCTTAGAGACGTCAGATATGTGAGGAGAGAAAGAGAGTGTGGAGTCGAAGATGACCCCGAGGTTTTTTGCCGTGCAGGTAGGAGCAGGAAGAGGGCCAAAGGAGGCCGGCCAGAGAGCTGCAGGGAAGGAGGGAGTGGGTGTGCGGATAAGTAGAATCTCAGTCTTACTGGCATTAAGGCAGAGGTCGTTGGCGGCACACCATTCCTGGATAGCAGAAAGACAGTCGGAGATGAGGGAAGGGGAAGAGGAGGCCGAGGGTAGCCTGAAAATGAGCTGGGTATCAGCCGCATAGCACTGAAAGTTGGGACAGAGCGGCGATGCGGTGAGCAAGAAGTGCCAGGTACTGGTTGAACAGCCAGGGGGAGAGGTTAGATCCCTGGGGACACCACATGTAGAGAAAAAGATGTCAGAGAGGAAGGAACCCAGTTGGACCTGGGAGGGTGGATTGGAGAGGAAGGAGGTCAGCCACGCCAGAGCCTGACCAGTGATACCCAGGTTATCACAGACAGTTGAGCAGGATGGAGTGGTTGACAGTGTCAAAGGCAGAAGAGAGGTCGAGCAAAATGAGAACACAAGGGGTGTTAGAGTCAAGGTTTGAGAGCAGGTCCTCACGGATGTTCAGGAGAGCAGTTTCCGTGCTTCTGGCAGCTCTGAAGCCAGACTGATGGTCATGAAGACTACCAACAGATTCAGCATGGAGATTAAGCTGGGAGATGGCCAGTTTCTCCAGGAGCTTGCCCAGGAAGGGAGTGATGGAGATTGGGCGATAGTTAACTGGGTAGGAGGCTTTCTTAAGAAGGGGATGCACAAGGGAGTGCTTGAGGGGGGATGGGAAGACTCCAGAGGCGAAGGAGTGATTGCAGAAGTCAGCCAGGGCAGGCGCCAGGGAGTCGATGTGGTCCTTGATAGTTTTGGAGTAACAGGGGCCTGGGCAAGGAGAGGAGGTTGTAACCGTCAGGTAGGATTGTGTCAAAGCTGGTGACAGAGCTGGCCGTGAACAATGTTTTGACGAGACTTTCATAGATCGGACTTGTCTCGAAACCTCATCAGCAGAAAAAAGGGGAAAGGCAGAGAAGGAGGGAGGAGGGGTGGCTGCAGAAGGGCCAGAGGGAGAGCAGGGAATAGAGGAGGGGAGGTGATGGGAGGAGAGTGAGGACAGGATGTCCTGAGTTTTTGAAATGAAGTGAGAGGCCAGTGCCGTGCAGAGGGCCTGGGAGGGGACAGGAGAGGTGGAGACTGCAGCAGAGTTGGCTAGCTCCTTGCAGATTTTAAAGAGTTTGGCCGAATTGTTAGATGCCGCAGAGATGCGGGCTTGGATAAGGGCTCTCTTCATAATGAGAACGGAGAGCTGGTATTGCCTTTGGAGCAGGCGGCAGGCCAGTTTGTCAGAGGCTGAACATGAAGCACGCCATTTCCTCTCTGCCACCCTGCACTTGCGTTGACGGGTGACGAGATCCGAGTCGTACCAGGAGTTACATTTGGCTTTGGGCTTCAGGCGGATTCTCATGACAGGGGCAAGGACATCAAGGGTATCAGATATAGCAGAGTGGAGAGGGCTGTGTCAGGGTGGGAGTCAGCCGAAGGGGGAGGGGGTGCGAGAAGGTGGAAGCGAAAGCCTCAACTGACACGCGCTTCATGGGTCGGATGACCGCGAAGGTGGGTGGCAGTGAGGAGGGTGGCTTTGCCAGTGGGTTAGGGAAGGTGAGGTGGGAGGATAGGAGAAAGTGATCACTCCAGAGGAGTGGAGAGAGGGACAGAGAGGGGAAGGTCAGAAGAGATCAGAGCATCAAGAGTGTGCCCTGCAGAATGGGTCAGCCCAGACGGGAGAATAGAGAGAGAGAGAGTCGCAGAGGTCGCGAAAGAGTCCAGAGGGAGGACAGGAGGAATCAAGGTGGATATTGAAGTCTCCAAGAAAGAGGAGTTGAGGTCAGCCCACTCAGAGAGGAAGGAGGAAATTTGACCAGGTGGCCGATAGATATTAGCCACGGTAAAGGAATGGCTAGGGGGGGGGGGGGGGAGGAGAGAGAGAGAGAGAGAGAGAGACAAGGCATTCAAAGGAGGAGTAGGTCTGCGTAGGGATGACAGTGGCAGGAATCCACTCAGGGAAGATAAGGGCCACACTCCCCCCCCCTAGCACGGTTGGGCCTGGGCAAGGAGAGGATCTTGTAACCGTCAGGTAGGATTGTGTCAAAGCTGGTGACAGAGCTGGCCGTGAACAATGTCTCAGTGAGACCGAGGCTGTCAAGGTCCAGTTCCTCAAGAAGGCGACAGATATCAGAGGAATGTTTGACGGCAGAGCAAGAGTTGAGAGTGGCAATGAGGAGAAGGTTGCCATCCTTAAAGGACTTCCGGGGAGGGGTACGCCCTGAGGAGGTGAAGAGGAAGGAGCAAGAGAGAGGGCAGGGTGAGAGGGTGGAGGCAAGGTAGCCGAGGACAGAGAAGAGGCGACAGCAGGGGAGGAAAGGAAGTTGATGAGGCGCGGGAAGCCTCTATCAAAGAGGTGGAGGTTGGCCTGAGGGCCTTGGACCAAGACGGTCCCATTAGCGTAGACATTAATGATGGCCTTAGAGGAGCGGAAGGGGGCCAAGAGGACATCCCAACGGGTGCCACAATTAATGGGAGAAGAGGAGAAGGGAGAGAGCACAGAGACCATATGAAGGGTCCATTGGTCAGGGGAAGGCACGAAAAAGAGGATGTCAGTGAGAGTTTCCTTGGAGGAGGCATTGGTATAGGTGTCAGCGATAGGGAGGCCTGGGTTGGAGACCAGGATATCCTTTTTAAACTTTTTCCTACCAGATTTAGTGAGGAGAGCAGGATAGTCAATGGAGAAGCAGTTAGAGAAGATAGGAGAGATAGAGAGCACCATGGAATAAGGAGGGAGTGGGGGGGGGGGGGAGACAGAAGAGAGAAAGCGGACAGGAGTGAAAGCGGCAAGCCCTAGTTTACCACAATTACAGAGCAACAGTAGCACAGTAAATACGAATTAGGTACCCAGTGGAGAGGCCACCTAAGTTTGAGAGTCCTGCGAGGGGAGAAAAAGCCCTAGTTTACCACAATTACAGAGCAACAGTAGCACAGTAAATACAAATTAGGTACCCAGTGGAGAGGCCACCTAAGTTTGAGAGTCCTGCGAGGGGAGAAAAAGCCCTAGTTTACCACAATTAGCGGTACACACTGAAGTGTAGAAACCATGTGAGTGAAAAGGAAAGGAAGGGGTAGGATGTTAGGCTGGGCAGCAGGTGGAGCTAACCAGAAAGAATGGCGGACCGGCACCTGGCGTCCCCTGCGGACACCTGCAGACACAGGGAGCCGCAGCCTTAGGAGCCGCCCTTTGCCTAAGGGGGCCCTTAGCTGAGGGGGGCTGCCGGGCAGGGGGGCTGCCCAGGCGGGTGGGAATTTAAGGCAGGAGGAGAGGAAGGGGAGGGGGGGTGTGGGCGGGAAGGGAGCGGGGAAAGGAGGACCAAGAAGTGCGGTGGAGGAAGGGGTCAGGGGGCAGGACAACGCGCTCGGAGCGCCTACAAAAAAAAAAGTGTAGGCCTTGGGCATGGCCTTTGTAAGAATAGACAAAGACTGGTTTGTAAGCGGTTCTTTTTTATCTAATTCCTCAACCGTGGTGGAGTGGAAAAGCTCATTGCCCTCGAAATGGATGGTCCAATATGCATTTCTGGACATTATTAAACATAGTAGCCCAGAGCCAGGCTGTCCTTCTCATGTCCGTGGCAATTCAGATGGCCCGGGCAGAGGTATCGATTTGGGCCACTGTGGAGTCCATAATGTCCTGCACTACCAGTGTGGATTCTCCTAGTCCCACCTTGAAGCACGCTTGGCTCTGTGCCGGAAGTTCTGGGAGGAAGTTCGCAATTTCCAGACAGAGCCCGTGGTTAGCGGCAGCCAACATGGCCTGCCTCAGGTACAAGGAGGCGTTGGAATACAGCTTCTTCCCATACACCTCCAAGATCATCTTTTCCTTGTCTAGCAGCGTCGAGGATGAGCTGGCCGAGGACGACTGAGGCTTGGAATATAGTAAGCAAGAGTGTGTCCCCCCCTCCATCTGCGTGTAAAAGGCGTTGAGACGCCGATTGACAGGCTGGGCAGAGTGCGTCTTGAGCCACCCCTTCTTCACCAGGGCAACTACGTCTTTCTACACTAGGCTCCCCGTTTTGGTAGGGGGTCTTAAGATGAGGACTTCTGCTAAGACCCCCCCTCCTCGGGCTGCTCTACCTGGGGCTGAGGAAAGCCCAAATACTCTGCCAAACCTGCAAGGCCCTGGCTGAATATGGCATGTCGGGGTCCTCCTCCGTGTCCGTCAGATTCGGGGGGCTGTGGGGTCTGAAGCTAGTGGAGGAGTGCTGGGCCCCGTGGGCTGTGGAGAAGAGAAAGGAGCCGGTGGCTGCTGCAGAGGCTGGTGTGGAACTGCCTGTACTGTGGGAGTCAGGAAAGCCGGAATCGGAGGAGCCAGCTGGGGCAGTGACGCCTGTGCTGGAGCCTGTGGCACCGGAGCCATCAGAGGAATGACTATGGGTGCCGGTGGGATGACCTGAGGGAGCATGTCCCTGATGGCATCCCGGAGGAGGGCCCCTCTGGGGAGTTCGCATCAGCCTTCGGAACCTTTTGAAGAACCTGTCTTCGGAGGCTGAAGAGGTGGCAGGTGATACTGACGGAGTGGCCAAGGGCAGCTGGGACCCAGGCACATTCTGCCTAGGGTGCAAGGGAAACCTGCCCTGCACTGCTGATGGATCAACTGTAGGCCATGCACCTGGCTGACACCAGTCTCACCTTGTGACTCTTTCCTCCAAACGCTCCGCAAGAGGGGGTATCGGATGAGCGCCATCTTGTCTGGCGCGACAGCCATTTTGACAATCTGCGTGCCACGTGCCGAAGTCGTGGTGCCTGGCTGGCTGGAACCAGTCCCATCCACAAAAGGCGTATCCCACACCTCAGGCTGCGACCTGGAAGGCGTATTGCCCTCAGCAAAGCTGCCGATAGTGCTGCGTGAAGGAGCCCCCCTCGGACATGATGCTGATTCTAGGGAGTTGCCCCTCGGGAGTAATCCCGGTAAAAACCTTGCAGTCCCTCAAGCACTGACACCGGTAGCTGGACTACCCTCGGTGCGTGTGCCGGTACTAGGGTGTTGCCCTTCGGGACAAATCCCGTTATTTCAGGCCGAGACGTGGTAGGCATTTCACCCTCGGCGGGTCTGCCGGTAGTACTGCGTATAGGCGCCCCCTCAGACATGTTGCCAGTACTAGGGCGTAGCCCCTCGGGTGAAGACCTGGTAAAAGAACCTTCAGGTCCCTCAGTGCTGTCACCGGGAGGATCCACTGACCCCTATAGGTTCTTAAAATGCATATAATGACGAACATCCGCACAGGAGGTAAGTAAAATGATGCAGGAAAGATGGAAGTTACACGTGATATTCTCCAAGAATGGGGCTTTGTGCCCAAAAGTCACAGGAGCCACAATGCTTCTCCCCAGAATGTACCTGCAGCAGGTACATTACTTGTGTTGGTGATTGTTCAAACGAAGAGATGCAACAAAGTAAAAGGTGTTCCCTTTCAGATTTTACAACCAAAAGGCAGTGGAATGGAACGCGGTAGGATACAAATACTGGTTCTTAATGTTATACTATTGTGGACAGGGGGAGACAAATGCTTTGTGTTTATTTACACCCCCAGCCCCCCAGACTCTGAATTTCCCAGGTGACTTGAAGAGTGGACTGTGAGGCGGGGGGAGAATTAATGGAGGTTGGATTTCCCGCTGTTGGTTCTGGCAAGAGGTGCTGGGAGCTGCGGATGCAAGGAATCTTCCAGTCGGGCCATGGAGCAGAGTGGAACCCTTGAGAAGGAGAAATGCAAGATTCAGAATGGGAGGGGGAGTGTTCCAGCTTCCAAAGAGGCACATATGTCCCATTCTGCGTTTGTCTGATTAAGCCCTGCTGGACTACTTGGATCTTCGAAGGCCCTGAGCGTTGCTTCAACCCTTTAACTGGTAGTGGTAAGGATTCCTTAAATCTGTCCTGGTGGACAGATTTCAGGAGGCCACCCTAGTTATAGTGAACAGGTGACTCTGGGGATTTAACCTAACCAAATCAAGGTAAGCGTGGAGTGTGGTCAAGGCTAAGTTTCAAAAGAGGAGCGGCGTTAGGGCTCCACAATGCGGCCACTCAGGGAAATATACAATGATTACAATTAGGCAGTGTTAGGAAAGACTTTCATATTTATGATAAATATGTTTGACCTGTGTCAACCCCAGAACATTTTGCTTGGACTTGGGAATTGTTTGTTTTTGTCCGTAGGTGAGAGGGAATCTTTTTCCTCTCACATAGTCTTTCACTCTATTTATTGACATACAGTGCTATATAAATGACAAATACAAAAATACGAAAAAGTATGGGTAACCTTTCCCTCCATAGCGTGTGATTGGAGCTATTTTCCTATAACTTTCGACTGACTAAAGTACTAAGGCACCATAGAGCATTTTAAATGCAGTCTTCCTTTTAATTTCTCTTTAATGTACTTGGGTGAACTACTGTTCCCAAGGGGTAGAGTGGGATTTTCATCCGCTTTAAATTTTATATAGTGAGTGTTTGGGAGATTGGCCATACCATTCGCCCAAGTCTAATGCATGAACGCATATAGGGAGCCTTCTGTGAAGTCCTTGAACACTTAGCTAACTCTAAAGCCAATACTTGTTGAAGAAGAAATCCTCTGGAACTCTGACTTTGGTGCAACTGAACCCATCACAACCTGCCTACAGCTGGCTCTTAGACCACTAGGGTGCCTCTTCTGCCTCAGAGAAAACTCATGCTAAAGACTAGGGAAGGACTTTAAAGGCTCCTGCCTTGAAAATGTTAATAAGTGTAAAAGTACTTACTTGGAAAATGAATGTGGTTACTGTATCTCTGTAATAGATGAAGTTACAAAGTGTCATTAAAGTTTGTACTTGCATTCGAGTTGCATACTGCCCATCTAAAAACTTTGAATGGTGCCCCCCCTTCCTGAAATTTAATGAGTTGGTACTGTTTTATCATTTTTACAATGAATGAATGTAAAAGCTTGCCAATAAGATTTTGCTACTTGAATAACAGATTGTCATTCTCAAAGCGTATTATTGGGTTTTGCTTTCGCTGATCAGCTTTAGGGCATTTCTAAAACAGTCTTGGTGTTAATGTGTCTGAGCTGCTTGTTGCCTCTGTAAAAAGTAGGAGTTCTTACTTACCTGTGATTTGCTGAATGCCATTCCGAAAAGTATAATCGGTTCCTTACTTACTGTTCGGATAAGAACCACAGACTCCGGAAGCGGTTCTTAAAAGGTTTATTTAAGGTTCAGTAGTAACAGACACCCCAGCACAGCCTTCCCCTTAGCTGCTCCCCACCAACTGCAGTGCTTCGAATCCAAAACAAAGAATACATTCTATAGCAGACATTCTATATGGAGTGCTGTCAGCAGCTCACCCCTTCTCAGTGAGAACCATCATAACATCTCCCTTGGTTTACCCAACACAACCTCTACGCATCACCGCAATCCTACTCTTGCTCCATACTTGTGCACCACTCACACTGCACCCTTGAGGACGGCAACGACACGTACTGGATCTGAATATAGTAAGTCTCCCTTTCTTCTAACCACCCCTTTCTTTATCCTTACCCAATCACAACATTCCACTCCCAATTCCTTCTTTCTCGGTCTCAGATTCTCTCGCATCACCCACTTCTCTTTCTTTTCCTTTAGACTTCTTCTCCCTTCATCCACCACCCAATCCGATTCTCTCCCTCTTCCCAACCAAGGCGGGCTCACCAGAGTGTTAACCTTGTGACCTCTCGAGTTCAAAAGGACACACCCGTTGTAGAGTGAGCCGACATGCGCAACATATATAATCTCTCCGGAACAGCCACCTTTTTATCCATTCTGCATGCTCCCGTCAAACAAATGGCTTCCATCACACATCTATTAATCCTTTCTACCATACCATTTCCTTCTGGATGATATAATGCAGACCTATTATGCTTCACTTCACACTGCTTCAAATATTCCATAAAACACCAACCCGTGAATTGTGTACCGTTCTCTGCAAGCATACTGCTCAGCATACTTCCCCTTGCAGAAATGTCCTGAGTAAATTCCACTGTGCTATCACTGAAGATGCCTTTCAATCTTAAATTCAGACCAACGAGAGAATAGATCCACAAGAACCAAAATATATTTACCACGGCCATAACCCATCTCCATGGTCCCTAAATTATCAATGGCAACCTCGTCCCACATCTTTCAAGGAACATCGAACTCTACAATGGGCTGACCCGTACTTCCACACCCTTGCCCACTGACACATTGCACGCAATTGGCCAATCTTCGCTCAACATCCCTATCAAAGCCCGACCACCATTAATCATTCCTCAAAATCCCTTTTGTTCTCGTTACACCCACAGGTCCACTATGAGCCAAGTCAACAATTTGATTCTTAATCTTCTCGGGAACAACAACGGCATGCTACCACCAAAATGACATTGTCAACCACACCTTATTCTTTGCGCATTTCCCAATATGCTCTCTCCTTTTGCTGCAAATTCACCTTTTTGGGCCATACAGACTACATATGCCTTCACCCGCACAAGCACCACATTCACATTCATTGCTTCTATCCATTCTTCTTTACTTACTATTCCTTCATGTTAGGGAGAATTCTCAGAAATGTGCTAATTCCCTTCTACCTTAGAGACCCCAGCTCTTTTTGCTGGACTTTAGGACTTTTAATTTCTAACCTGGAGAGTGTGAGCCCTTTTTCCCCACTCATGTATTTTTCTGTGATTTGGACTCTGTTTCTTTTGACTTTGGAGTCTGACTAACTCCATGGGGATCATCTTTACATTGTAACACAGCACCTTCAGTGCAGTGACACAGGGCAGTCTTAGATTTCCCAAAGATTTAAATACCTTATCTTGGTGAAACTACTGTTTCCAAGAGCAGTGAAGTACAATTGACTTTGCTTAAATTTAGTAAAAATCGTCTAGACCCAGCACACACCATTTTACAATAGGGTGGCTGGAGGGGTTACTTCGTATCCCCTTAGTCTAGTTTTTCATGTAACATTTTTATTTTACCCTTTCTACGATTAGTGGCTGGTGGCAGTGGGTTACTTTTTCCTACCATTGTGTGTTTACGGCAGGCTGCAATTGCAGCTGCAGTTAGACACTCATGGGTGCCCATTTTGTCAAAATGGCCCCAGTCTTCTTTTATCACCATTTCTTGTTGGAATGGTCCTTCTTGAGATTCTCTGCACGCCAAACCAGGGTTGGTCTCTTTGTTGGTTTTGTCATCGGCGGGATACACTGGTGAGGCCCGCCTCTGGCTCCAGCGTGTCTGGCAGGGGCAAGAAGTGAGGGAGGTGCCCGAAACTCCCTAGGTTACAGGAATGCACCCAAAGGTGATTGGCCGGCTGGCTGTCCTTGGAGGACAGCCACCCTGCTCTAGGAGTGACAGCTAGGCTGCAAATGAATGGGAGAAACCTGCATAAAAAGCAAGCCTTTTTGCTTAGAAGGCAGAGTCGACCACTGGACGAAGGAATCCCAAGAAGAACTTGGAAGAGGCGCTCGCTGCAACACCTGGATCGTTGGTTTGCCTGGTGAAGCCCTGCTGCATTGCTGAAGCTCCGAATTTGTCTCGACTAGAGAAGCCCTGCAACGGACGACTTCTCACCTTGGGTTGGTGGGACTAATCAACCCCAAAGCGAACTCGGGTCGACATGATCTCCGAGCTGGCTGCACTTACATTGCTGCTGCAGAGATTGCTAGGGAGAGGAACACCAAATAGAGTGCATCGTTTTAAAATCGGACCTGAGCTCCAGGAAGATGCTCCGGACTCCCATGAAGCAGGACTGACCAAGCATGAGCCACCTCAACAGAGTGCTGGACCCCAGATGCGAGGAAAGTCTATTAAGGTATCAGAGAACCGCATGGTGCTGTTTGCGAGAGCCGCGAGGAGCTGAAACAGCAAAGTGCCGCTGATCTGAAGTTTGCCCATTGCTGCCGCCAACCTTCCATTCGTAGTGCAGGAGTCCGCAGACGTCCTCCCTCTTGTCCCCACGAATGCGGCCCAGGAACACAGGATCTGCAGACCTACACAGGAACAGGCGCCAGCTGGATCCAAACCAAAGGTACTGTAAAACTAAGGATACTTACCTCTTGTGGTGTAGCCTTGCTAGCTCTCAGGTGAGACTTGTCTTGGTTGCCCTTGCATAGTTGCTTGCAGCTTTGCCCCTCACAAGCCTCCCAGCGTGTTGATCTACAGTGATTTCATTTTCTGCAAAGATTTCTAAAACACTGTGCAAGACTTTTTACCTACCTGACTTTTGCTCAACTAACATTGGCTGTCCTGGCTCTGAAAGACTGTTCTTACCTCTGACTTTGTGCTTTGCCGTTCCCACAGGAAAGGGTTAAATTACTTTGCATTGGAGGGTTCAAAAAGTACTTACCCGCTTAAGAATATTTGTTAAACATTGTTTTCTCCCTCTAAAACTTTTCCTTTGACCTCCCACTCAGTATTGCTCTAAATGTGCCAGTGATAAATCGATGTCAACAGCGTCCTAGTTATTTAAGTCACCTGAGGGTGTAGGAAGTGTCTGTGTGCCATCCTCAATGCGTATCAACTGATTTAATGAAACAGTGTTTTTATTTAAGTATATTTGGTGTTACACGATTGCTCCCCTCTAAAGAAGGTTTATTCAACTGACTTAAATACATTAATAATTGTTTAATCAAGAAAACTTGTTTAAGTGTTTATTTGAATAACTGTCAATGTGAAACACGGTGTAATAATCCTTGCCGGACAGTCAGCCGGCCATTCATCACAGAGTGCATTTGGATCTCCTAGGAGACTAATCACAGGGAGTTTAGGGAACCTCCCTCGCTTCCTGCCCCGACCAGACACCCTGGAGCCAGAGGCAGGCTTCAATCGTGAATCCAGCCAAAGGCAAACCGAACAAAGGCATCAAAACTTGTTTGGCGCGCAGAGTAAATCTCACGGACCTTTCCACAAAGAAATGGCGAAAAAAGAAGACCAGGGCCATTTTGACAGAAATAGCACCCTTAGGTGATTTATTGCAGCTGCGAACGCAGCCCGGTGTAAATGCACACCACGGTAGTTAAAAGTAAACCACTGCCACCAGCCATTCGAGGAAAGGGTAACAAAAATGTTACATGAGAAGCTAGACAAAGGGAATACTAAGTAACCCCTCCAACACCCTATTGTAAGATGTGAGTAAAGTAAATTTCACTTTACTGCTCTGGGAAGCATTATTTTATCCCAGTAGAGGTATTTAAACCTTTGGTGAATCTGGAAGACATCCCTGTGCCACTGCACTGAAGGTGCTGTGTGACACAATGTAAAGGATGATGCTTATGGAGTTTGTCAGGCTCTATAACCAAAAGAAACGGGTAAAAAAAAAAAAAATCACATTAAAATACATGGGGGGGCGTGGCTAACCGTCATGTAAGCAAGTCGCCTTTCAGTGAGCTCAGTCTGATGCGGCTATCATCCTGCTGAATCCTAACTGTTCCCGGGCGAAAAAGCAGTTACTAACTTCCACTACTGTAGCTGATCGAGGTCTGGAGAGTCTGCAAGAAACTCTGGCCGCAGAGACCCTCCCCGGCAGGGAGACATTAAGGAGAGATTGAGAGGACCGCGGCCAGAAGCGTGAAAATGGCGCCGGCCGAGATTTGGGTTATCGAGGCACGGCAGGCCGTGCACTGAACCTGCGATCCGCACTACGTGAGCACGCAGACTCCGCAGGCAAGTGGGCGCCCTGCGCGGGCACCGGAGCGCAGGACGAGCAGCATGCGCATGAGTTCGGCTGCCACCGGACCGGACCCTGGAAGCCCTGGAGAGCTGTGCGCGCTCCTCTGTGGCCCCTGTGAGGAGTCTGTGCCCGGGGGGCTGGCCTGGGAGCGCGGGCGGGCCCGGCGTGAGAGGACCACACCGCCCGCAGAAACGCTCGGCCACGGCGGGTGGCGTTCCGCCTCCCGCGCGGCGAAGGCGGGCATCAAGTGATTGAGTGGCCCAGACGACCCAAGGAAGCGCCAGGTGAGGAGCGGGCGGGGGGGGGACACGGAGGTGAATCATCACCGCCGCGTGCACACCCCACCCCCGGCTACAACAAGCGAGGCCGGCCCAAACTGTGGTCCGACCTCGCACCGGGACCCCGTGGAGCCCCAACACAGCTGGCCCAGAGGCTAGACCCCAACAACACCCTGGTGGACCACGCCGGACCAGCTGAAGGGACGGATACCCTCCAGCAACAGCGTGCATTCTGCACTACCTAGACCTGTTTGTACACTCCCCTGGACCCTCTCCATTGCATCTAGGGGCAGGCCCCATATCTGCTGCATAGCCCCCCCTGGGCTTTGCCATAATACTATACAGGGATGGTCCGGAGGCGCCCCCCCAAAATCGGATGCCACCGGCACAGTAGCGTGAGGCACTGACAGAGTGTGGCACCACAGGGGCCCAGGTCAGCCATCTCGCCTCCTCCGGATCCCTTGACCGTAAAGTTATGCCCGTCAAAAACGCTAAAAGCAGACCACAATGGACACTTATGCAGCGAGCGGAGCGACCAAAGCAGTAGCCTGCCCCTCTGGCTCCACGCCGACTCAGGGGGAACCCCCAGGGAAGCCAGCAGAACCAGCAAACTCACAGCTGATGGAAGCCATCTTGACCCTGCAAAAAACTATGTTAAGTAAAATTGATGCTGTGGCCATTGATCTGAACTTGCTCAGACAAGATGTCCGCTCCATAACAGGCAGAACAGAGGCCCTTGAGACCCAGGTCCGGGAGAACACAGACCAAAACCCAAATCCTGAGGGACTTGGACGCATCAACTCAAAAGGTGAAAAACGTGGAGGACAGAGCTGACGAAGCCGAAGGGAGGGCTCGTCGCAACAACAGAAGAGTCATTGGCCTGCCAGAGGGCACTGAAGGAAGCGACCCCACAAACTATATTGAGAACATCTTATTGCAAGAAATTGGGCCCGGGAAGCTAACGCAGGGTTTCACCATCGAAAGAGCACACCACTCGCTCACCAAAAGACTGCCTCCGGGGACGCCTCCTAGGCCTGTGATTGCAAGGGTGCTTAACTACAGGGACAGAGAGACTATCTTGGCCTTTTCGAGATCGGGAGGCTGCATAGAGAGAGACGCGGCGAAGATAGCTATATACCCAGACTACACCTTCCAAGTCCAAATGAGAAGAGCCCAATCAATACAAACGAAAGCAAGACTGAAGAAAGCAGGCCTGCGCTACATGCTCCTGTACCCCGCTAGACAAAGTATTGCAGGACAACAAAGCGCACCTGTTCGATACCACTGCAGAAGTCACTGAGTGGATGGATAAACAGCAACACCCGGACCTCGACATAAGGGACCGCAAACCACGGCAAGCGTAACACCTACTCGGAACTAAAGTACCTGCACACACAGTACAAGCAAAATGCTGGACTTGTTATGTTACAGGGAAGTTTAATGTTAGGGGGGGACCTGGGAATATAAATCCACGTTTGGGGTTGTTCAAGTATACCGAGACCATTCAGAACATTGGAGGCTGCCAGAGCCACGAGAGAAAGCGCCAAGAGCACCACCCACGCAAATTGAACTAACCCAGACTCATGGCAGACAATTAGAATCTTCACTTGGAATGTCCGAGGAATGAATAGCTGTGTCAAGCAGCGCCGAATCTACGCATTCTTAAAGCGCAATAAGGTTGGAATCGCCCTTCTGCAGGAAACGCATCTGGACGTGCAAAAGTTAGCTGCATTATCCAAAATCTGGAGGAGGACACTGATAGGATCCACATACTCACGTATGCAAGAGGTGTCCTGATCTGGATAGCCCCTACCATCACCGTGAGGCTGCTGAACACAAAAACAGACAACGAAGGCAGAATGGCTCTAGTGCATGGCAGCATCCAGGGCAAGGAACTCTGCTTAGTTAGCACCTACGCACCCAACCACGATGCCCCCGTCTTCTTCCGCTCCCTATTTAAGCGCCTTAGCCCATTCAGAGATTGTACCTTCATATGGGGTGGAGACCACAACTGTACCCTGAATCCCCTTGTAGGCAGATCAGATAAAAAGCACACCCACCCGGCCCCACCTGCCAAAATTATGAACACACTGACAACAATTTGCGCTCAGAGACCTGTGGAGAGAATGCCACCCAGAGAAACGAGAGTATTCCCACTACTCGGCCCCACAAGCTGTCCACACCAGAATCGATTACATCCATGTAAGCGAAGAACGCCTAGCCATGTTTGGGGACACACAATACCTGGCTAGAGTGCTGTCAGACCACTCCCCATTGATTACCACGTGGTCAGTGTTTGCACCAAGACCCCCTGTGCCCACCTGGAGGCTCAGGGCTGAAGCCTTGCTGGATAAGGCTTTTACCGAGCAGATTAGAGTACGCACTCTAGACTACTGGCAATTAAATAGGAACAGCGTGCAGCATATCAGCACTGCCTGGGAGGCGTACAAAGTAGTTCTAAGAGGAGAGATGATCGCTGCAATTGGGGGCGCCCAGAAGTCCATACTTACCTCACTAACACGCAACGAAAGCGAGCTCAAGGCAGAGGAAGCCAAAGCCTCAGCCAAACCCGCCCATGTCCAGAGAATAAGAGCTCAAGCAGGTCTGCCTGGAGCTCTGGGGAAAACTAGGGAAACTTAGTTACACTAAGCATTTGAACGTAGTCGCGCCCTAGGTGATAAGCCAGTAAACTATTAGCATGGCTCTACAAAAGGGAGGCCCCCAGGACGCCCATTTGTCAAGTCCATAACCCGGACGGCGCACTGGTTCATACACATGCTGAAATAAATTAAGCTTTCGCCGGGTTTTACCAAGCCCTGTACACCAAACCCCAGTCCGCTACAGATATCGAAATAGAGGATGTCTTAGACATCATAAGGCTGCTCAAACTTGACGATCAATTAGCCGAGGCCCTAGACGAACCCATCACCCCTGAGGAGGTTTTGGCTACCTTTAGATCCCTTCCCTCTGGGAAGGCTCCAGGAACTGACGGGCTCCCTGGGGAGTTTTACAAAATGTTCCAGGAAACGATGGCCCCGCTCCTGGCCCAGGTGTTCAACGAGGCATACCAAAGAGGCACCCTCCCAGACACCATGAGCGAAGCTGTGATTATTCCACTGCTGAAACCGGGCAAAGACAGTGGAGAGTGCGGCTTGTATAGACCCCTATCCATGCTCAACGTAGATAACAAGATCTTGACGGCCCTACTAGCGAGGAGACTGCGCAGAGCGATCCCCCTGTTGATACACCAGGACTAGACGGGCTATGTACCCGGCCGAACCATAACAGAAAACATACGCAAATTTTACATCACATTATATTCAGCACCAATGGCAAGCCTGGGAAATGTGTGGTGGCGTCCCAGGATGCCACCAAAGCATTTGACTCAGTCCGATGGAAATGGCTACACGCCACCATGGCTAAGATGGGGATAGGACCGGCATTCCTAAAATGGACTAAACTCATTTACACCGACCCCACGGCCAGGGTGCGCACAAACACACACTCAGAAAAATTGAGACTCTACAGGGGCACCCGTCAGGGATGCCATCTCTCCCCCATGCTGTACATTATTGCAATAGAACCAGCGGCGGCATACTTGAGGCAGGAATATGGGGATGGGGGCATTACGATAGACTGAGTGACCCACCTGGTCTCCATGTATGCAGATGACACACTCCTCTACTTAAACAATCCTGAACACTTATTGCCCTACATATTGCAAACACTCGACGGGTTTAGCAGATACACAGGAATATTAATTAACCATGATAAATCTGGTCTCTTCCCCCTTGCATCGCTAGGCGAAACCAGTGCATAGAAGCTCCCAGCCATGGCCTTTAGATGCGAGACTACCTCCTTCAAGTACCTAGGGATAAACATACATCGAGACCCCAAAACAGAGCACACACTCAACACAGCGAGAGCCAGAGATAACCTGGAAAAGTCTATGAACTTCTGGAGCAAACTCCCGCTTTCCGTCGCAGGTAGGGCGGGGCTCCTTAAGATGGCGGCTTTGCCCCGCCTCCTTCATCATTTCACCAATGTCCCCTACAACATCCCCCAGTGGTTCTTTAAGGACCTGAATAAACTGTGCAGGAGATTCTTGTGGCAAGATGGGTGACACAGAGTGGCACTGGAGGTGATGCAAAGACCCTACTACAAAGGTGGTCTAAATATCCCCAACTTTGAGCTATACTACTTAGCAGGCCAACTGAAGCATGTGATTCAAGGGATGGCGGACGAGGCCACCACAGACACCCGCCTTCTACAACCAGCCATTCCCCACATGCTACTCAGGAACCTATTTTGGGCCCCAGAAGGAGTGAACCAGCATGCTCCTCACTTAATGAAGCTGGGAATCCAGATCTGGAAAAGAGCCTGCAAGATCACAGGGTTTAGTGACCCATACTCACCCCAAATACCGATCGCAGCAATCATGGCAAGTAAACCGGGAGGCCTGAAGGAGATAAGAAGCACTTGGGAACCATGGGGGTCGCTACCCTCCGAAACCTTGTGAATGACCAGATCGTTTTGACATTCTCGGAGCTGCACGAAAACACTGGATTGCCGGTAGGGCAGTTCCTACTCCACGGAGCAGTGACAAAGAAGCTAGCTAACAGATGGCCTGAAGTGGAGGACCCTGAAACTGGACTTGATACCATCGAAAACATGTTCAGCACAGCCGAGGGCGGACACGAAATTTTGAGACTCTACGAAACGCTTCTAGATAGCGTAACCAGGCACGATCTCAAATGCAAGTCGAAATGGGAAAGGGAGCTCGGCCAGCAATTCGAAGATAAAGAATGGGAATCAATAGCTCACTACCATAAGAAAGTGTCCAGGAACGGCCGGCTGCAACTAATACAGTTCTATATCACCAACAGGGGGTACCTCACACCTGCAATTATTGCCAAATTCAAAGGAGCTAGGCCTGCGGGGTGCCCTAAATGCAATGAGCCCCATGCGAGAATGACCCATATGTTCTGGGAGTGCCAAGTCATACGATCCTTTTGGACACAGATAGCAGCAAAGGTCGCCAACTCTGACATTACTTTGGACGTAGTGTCACCCGGATCGTGCATCCTAGGCAGATACAAAAGAAACAAGAAGAATAGGCCCCTGTGTAGACTCAAAGATTTGATATATATCTTAGCAAAACAACGCATAGCCATGGTGTGGAAGTCTCTCAAAATCCCCAGCGTAGCACAATGGTGGGACGATCTCTGCAAATGGACAGCAGCCGAAACTGGAGATTGGGAAAATGTGCAGAAAGAACAGTCGACATCAGCGAGGACTTCCCACAATAGATGGCGCTCACGGTGTCATTGTTTCACCCACTAGCACCTGCTGTTGCCTCCGATGATAGCGCTTATGGCAACCTGATCATGAAGTATCGCTATGGAACATTTGTGGTCTTGGAAAGTTGGGATGAGAGGGAAGAGGGGTTATACGAGATTTTCAATCGATGCAACAGTGATGTTAAATGTTTATTTGTTAAAAAAAATCAATATAAACATGTTAAATAAAAAAAAATACATGAGTGGGAAAAAGGGTCTCACTCTCGCCAGGTTAAAAAAAAAAAATCAAGTCCTCAAAATCCAGCAAAGTTGCTGGGGGGTCTCTAAGGTGGAGCGAATGAGCAAATTTCAGAGTATTCTCCCTAACAGGAACAACTTTCGGCCTGCATTGCGCAGGACGCACACCACTTTGACCGCCTAGCCTTTAACGTCTTGGGACAAAAGAGTTTGCAGGACTTACAAGAACGCTTGTCGTGATCACGAGGTACACTACTGCATCGGCAATGTGCGACTTTCCAGGGGAATTTTCTGTTGCACGACGGACAAAAACTAAAGGTTATCCTCTACATAGAAGAGGTAGATGGCAGACAGACCAGAGGGAAAGAGAAGGGAAAATGAAATGCATTCTCAAAAAGAATCAACCCAGGGCCCCAGTCCCCCTACTGAAAGGGCCTGCCGGAGGGCTGAGGCCAAGCGGTCGACAGACGTCGATCAATGCACCAGCCACTGCGCAGTGGTGGATGTCTTCGGCGTAGGAGTCCACGATGTAGTTGTCGAAATGTAGCATAGACTAGACGATAATCGGTCGTGGGACTTAGAATTCAGTAATGAGCAATATCAACTCTTTCGAGCTCCGCATAAGGCAACTAGTAATTGGGCCTTGACGCATGAGGGATTTCGGGTACACTACACGTCACGTTAGGGATAGTGTTAGTCACGCCAATATCGACGTGCCCTTTCAATCTTCGAAAGAAAGTTGCAATACTCTGCAATTATCACTAGATGTCGGACTATATGCACAGCATGTGATTCTAAGCAGAATAACAAGCACCAGAAACATTGTTATCCATGTACAAACCTATTTCATCCATTCTATTCACATTCCACTCGCCCTGCTTACGTTATCTTGGTCCACAGTGTCCTCCCCATTTTGGATTATAGTTTGTCCCATTCTGCACTGTTAGGCAAGATTGCATGCAGTACCCTTTGGGTGCACTACAATAACCTGAACCTCCTGGCAACAGGGACCCAACCACTGGTATAAGGCTGAACTACACAGGTTGGTAGTTTGGATGAGCAGCCAGGCTCATCTCAAGCAGGGTCAATGTGAGCAGTAATGTGACAGTTTCACAGTACAGTTATTCAAATAAACACTTACACTCAAAGTTTCATGATAAAACAATTATTTATTGCACAGTCAGTTGTATAAGCCTTCTTCAGAAGGGAGCAATGAACAAGTTACTTTCTTACCTGGTAACGTTCTTTCGATGGGATGTTCCTCGACGTATTCCACATCTATGACAGTAATCACTTCAGCACAGCTGCAGTGATTACTGTCATAGATTAATACGTCGGAGGACACAATCCCTTCTAAACATATGTTACACTTATAATACACTTAAAAACACTCTTAGTTTCTCTAAATCAGATGATACCCATTGGGGACGGCACACAAGACACTTCCTACAGCCTCAGGTGACAAAAAGCTAGGACACTGGACATTGATTTATCACTGGTACATTTAGAGCAATACTGAGATTGGTGCAAAAGATAAAATAGAGGAATAAAACAAAGGTTAACAAGTCATGAACAGGTAAGTACTTTGGAAATCTTCCAATGTTCGGTAAATTAAACCTTTCCTAGGGAAAAGATAAAGCACAGAGTCAGAGGTAAGAAGAGTCACTCAGGGAGCTGGGACAGCCAATGTTAATTGCACAATGTTAAGGGGAGCTGATCTTCTTTGCAGGTAGGTAAAATGTTTGTAGAAAATAGAACACTTGAAGGGCCACAAGCTGGGAGGCTTATGAGGGGCATAGCTTTAGAAACTCTGCAAGGTAACCAAGACAGGTCTCAACTGAGAGCAAGTAAGGGTACACAACAAGAGGCAAGTTCTCTTAGACTGTACAGTACTTCTGGTTAGAAGAAATGGTTCCAGCTGGCTTCTGTTCCTGTGCAGCTCTGCAGATCCTATTCCTGGGCCTCAGTGATGGGGACAAGAGGGAGGAAGTCTGGGGACTCATGCTCTGCAATGCGAAGGTCAGCAGCAGCAATGGGCAAACTTCAATTCAGCGGTCCTTCAGTGTTTCAGCGCCTCGTGTCTGACAGCAAATAGCAACACCGCAGTTCTCGGATCCGACTTCAGACTTTCCTTGCTTCTGAGGCCCAGCACTCTTGAGGTGGTTCAGGCTTGGGCAGTCCTGCATCAGGGCTTCCAGAGGATCTTTCTAGCACTCCGGTCCGACTTAAAAGCAACGCACATTATCTGGTGGTCCTCGCCTTGGCACTTCAGTTCCAGCAGCAGCAGTAGAAATACAACCAGCTTCGAGAGGATGTCCAGATGGACTTAATTTGGAGTTGATTGGTCCCACCAACTCAAAAGGAGAAGTCTTCCTTGCAGGGCTTCTCTAGTCGAGGTGAATTGTGAGCTTCAGCAATGCAGCAGTGCTACACCGGGAAAACCAACGGTCCAGGAGTTGTAGCAAGCGTCTCTTCCAAGTTCTTTTTCGGATTTCTTCGTCCAGTGGTCGACTCTGCCTTCCAACCCAAAAAGCTTCGCCTTTTATGCAGGTTCCTCCCATTCATTCCAGCCTAGCTGTCACTCACAAAGCAGGGGCTTTCTTGAACCCCCCTCTTCCCCCCCTTCCTGCCCTGTCAGGCTAGCTGGAGCCAGATGTGGGCTTCAACAGTGTATTCCGCCAAAGACCAAACGAACAAATGGGCCCAAACCTGGTTTGGCGTGCAGAGTAAATCCAAAAGGACCTTTCCAACAAGAAATGGCGAAAAAGACGACCAGGGCCATTTTGACGAAATGGGCACCCATGGGTGTCTTACTGCATCTGCAATTGCAGCCCACAGTAAAAACACACAATTGTAGGAAAAAGTAAACCACTGCCATCAGCCATTAATTGTAGAAAGGGTAACAATGTTACATGAGAAACTAGACAAAAGGGATATTATGCAACTCCTCCAGCACCCTATTGTAAGTGTGTGTGATGGTCCAGAAAGGTACAAAATGTAAGTAAAGTCAATTACACTTCACTGCTCTTGGAAACAGTTTCACCAAGAGAAGGCATTTAAACCTTTGGGAATTCTAAGACTTCCCTGTGTCACTGCACTGAAGCTGACATGTGTCACAATGCACAGGTGATGCCCATGGAGTTTGTCAGACTTCAAAGTCAAAAGAAACACTTCGTCCAAATCATAGAAAAAAGTTGTGTAAAAAGTGCTGGGGGTCTATAAGGTAGAAGGCAATTAGCACATTTCTGCAAAATCTCCCTAACACATCCGATCAGTGTGTGCCCGACACCGAGATATTAGTGTTGGGCATGAGCAGATTCTATTCACTCAACAGGATGGAAGCAGCTAGTCAAAGTCATTAATCCGTATACAAAATGCAAAAATTACACTCAGTATTACTTTGACAACCGACATATTTCAGCCAAAACTAAATATGTTCACTGAAGAGAAAAAAGAAAATAGGTACTGCCTAATTGTATTGAAAATATTTACTGGACAGGCCCCTTTTAACAAACGTTGGCCTGCCAGGATTAGCACATTCACAGGAGAACTAGATGTGGCAGGGAGATCCGGTGGTGGTGGTGGGCCAACAAGGTAAGAAGCGGGTGGGAGATCCAAGTGGGGGAAAGGATGGTAGAACAGGGTGCAGGATGAGGACACGGGAGAGGAGGCAGACTAATGGAATCCCAGCAAGTGGGGTAGATGGAAGACCAGAGTGTGCAGGGCTGTCAACTGCGTGAGAAGAGGGTGTTGGTGACAGGAGGGCAGCGCTTTTGAGGGTGTACACACTGCAACTAAAAGTGACATGGGCTAAGCAAGCCCTGCAATGTGATACTCCAGTGCCAAAGCAGGATCTGGGAAACCAGGCTTTAACAGGAATGGCTGGTGAGGAAATTGCACATTGCTCAAAAAACAGACTATGGGAATTATTTTTTCCACAGAAACTGAGGATTTGTCTTTGAAACAGTTGCATCTCCTAATAAAACATGAAGATTCAGGTAGCCTAGTGAAAGACATATGTAACCTTAAGAGGTCGGTTTATACAAAATACAGCATAAAAGATAGTTATTTCATCAAAGTCAACAACATATGAATTTAGTTAGCATGGCAAAGAAAATATAGTACTTTATTATCACAAGAACGGTCTAGGGTAGGCTCAGCTTCTAGCTTTTTTTTGTAATGGCAGAAATTCATAAAGGCAGCATCCCTTCAAATACTAGAACAAAAGATGCCCTTGAAAGAGAAAAATAGTGCACACCAATGTTGCATAGTCCTTTCCTATCAAATCAAATAACTCATGAAGTCAATCTATTTTGCAATTTATAATACATGGAATAAAATTACCATCACACCCACTACATCACACAATCTTTGCAGTGCCACTTACCAACCAGATTGCGTGGTACAGAGGTAGAATCTTCAGAAAACTCCAGGTAACCCCGCGCCTGCTTCACAGCTTCAGGGCTCTGCAAGTATGATAAAATTAGAAAAGCAGTCAGTACACAGTCCACATGCATACAATCAAGTTACTCAGCCACCATGTGATGGCAAAGGCCATAATTTTCCTCCTTAGGCTGGATTCCCACTGCTCATTGGATTACATGCTTTGCACCTCAGGAATGGCAAAAGGAAATAAAATGTATAGTAAAAACTTGCAAAACCTGAATACAACCAAAAGTACCATCCGAGAGACTAAAAGCTCCCCAAACCAGGTTTTCCAGAACATAAACAGTGCTTGCATCTACAGTGGACCTGCATCCAGCCCAGGCACTGAAACTAGGTTCCTTTCTGTTCCAGAGAATCCCAAGTAGACACCAGGTGTGAAATAATTAAAAGAACGATCTGCAGAACGTAGTGCACATTATAAAAGTGTGAATAAAGTAAACGTATCTTGTTAGGCAAGATTGTATGCAGAATCCCTTTGGGAGACTACACCAGCCTTGTCCTTTTGGCAATAGGCAACCCAAACTTTGGTACTGGTCAGTACTACACAGGTTGGTAGAGTAACTGAGCAGCCAGTCCTATCAAGAGGGGTCAATGCAAGCTGTAGAAATGCAACAGATTCACAGTGACAAGTATTCAAATAACACTTATACCCAAGGTTTCTTATTAAAATAATTGTTAATTTAATAGTCAGTTTTAAAATAAGCCTTCTTTAAAGAGGGCAATATGTAACAATAAAATTCACTTAAAAAATACACTCCTTCAGTTAAGTAGATACCCTTTTGGGATGTGCGTCTCACACACTCACACTTTGACAATGCAATACTGAGGTTGGGAAAAAGGAAAAAATGAAGGAAGGAAACAAAGGTTAACAAGTTTCTCTGTACAGGTGAGTACTTTTTCAATCCCGCAATGAAGCATAGGTTAAACCTTTCCCAGCAATACGCAAAACTTATGTACCACATATGAGGGACAGATAAACACAAATGGTCAGAAGAGTCTGCAGGGAGCCATGACAGCCAATGTCAATTGAACAAAGTCTAGGGAGCTGAGGCTCTTCTGGAAGATCGCACAAAAGTCTTGCACAATGTTAATTAGAACGTTTGTAGGAAATAATCACTGTTGTGCCACAAGTTGGGAGGCTTGTGAAAAGCAAAGATGCAGGCAACTCTGGAAAATGCAGCTACTGCAAGTCTTCAGTGAGAGCAAGCAAGCTACAAGGAACAAGAGGTAAGTAACCCTAGTTAAGACAGTACCTTAGGTCTGAAGAAAAGGATCCAGCTGGTTTCTGTTCTGGTTGCAGTCCTGCAGTTCCTGTGTTCCTGGGCCTCAGTCGTGGGGACAAGAGGGAGGACGTCTCTAGGACTCCTGCACTGCAGTTTGAAGGTCGTCGGCGGCAATGGGCTTACCTTCAGATCAGCTGCAATTGGCGGTTTCAGCTGCCAGCAAAAGCACCACTGCCTTTCTTGGCCACTATGGGCTCCCATTGCTTCTGGGATCCAGTACTCCGTTGAGGTGGCTCAGGCTTGGGTCGTCCTGTTTCGGGAGGGTCCTCAGGATCTTCCTGTAGCTTGGGTCTGGCTTAAAGAGGATGCACTCATTCCTGGTGTTCCTGCCGCCCGGCGCTCGGTTCCAGCAGCAGCAAGGAAGTACAGCCAGAAGGGAGAGGGGGTTCCAGTGGAGTTCATCTTGGGGTCAGTTGGTCCCACCAACCCAAGGGAAGAAGTTGTCTGTTCCGGGTTTCTCTAGTCGATACGAAAATTGGAGCTTCAGCACTGCAGCAGGGCTTCACTAGGCAAACCAACAGTCCAGGAGGGTGCAGCACGCTTCCCTTCGTTTCTTTCTTCGGTTCCTTCGTCCAGTGGTCGACTGCCTTCTGTCCAAGAAACCTTGCCAGTTATGCAGGTTTTTCCAATTCATTCGCAGCCTAGCTGTCTCACACAGCAGGGTGGCTGTCCTCCAAGGCCACCCATCCAATCCCTTTGGGTGCACTCCTGTAACCAAGGAGACTAAGCACAGGGCTTTCGGGAACCTCCCTTGTTTTCTGCCCTGCCAGACACGCTGGAGCCAGAGGCGGGTTTCAGCACTGAAGCCTGCCAAAGACAAAACGAACTAAGGGACCAACCCTGTTGTGGCGCACAGAGTAAAACCCAAAAAAGACCTTACAAGCAAGAAATGGCGAGAAAAGAAGACTTGGACCATTTTGACAAAATGGGCACCCATGGGTGAAATACTGCAGCTGAGGATTCAGCATGTGGTGAAAAACAAACAATGGTAGGCAAAATAAACCACTGCCACCAGCCATTAGCTGTAGTGAGGGTAAAAAAAGTTACATGAGTAAGTAGGAAAAGGGGCTAAGTAACCCTCCAGTACTTCCATATAAGATGGTTTGTACTGGACCTACATAGGAAAAACTGGCAAGTAAAGTCAATTTCAATTTACTACTCTTGGGAACAGTAGTTTACCCAAGAGAAGGTATTTAAACCTTAAGAGATATCCACAGGACCTATCTGTGACACTGCTCTGAAGGTGCTGTGTTTCACAATACAAAAAGGTGATGCCTATGGATTTTGTGAGACTTGAAAAACCAAAAGAAAGTTAAAATAAGATAAAAAATACATGAGTGAGAAAAAGGTCTCACTCCAGGATAAAAATTAAAAGTGCTAAAGTCCAGAAAAAGAGCTGGGGGTCTCCAAGGTAGAAGGGAATTAGCACAGAAATTAGAATTTTCCCCAACATAACTTGACAGATAAATTCTTGTATTTGCAGAGCCGAAACAGTTCTACTGCCGCTGGATTACAGCCGAATGAGCATGCCCTTAAAATCCACAAAGATTGGTTGATAATTTGAGATACTGAGCATGCAGTATGATGAGGCATAGAGGAGTAAGGTTGTCCGTGCAAGGAAGAAAGTAACTTGTGTGTAATCCAAATTCATATTCATGGGCATCTTGATTTTGTTAACATTACATTTTTCTTACCCTGCGACAACACGTCAGATCACAATTTAGAGAGAAACCCTTTGTATAAGAATACAAAAAACGTTGGCCAATCAGATGACATTATGGGACTCTGGCCAGTGGAGACCACCAATTGTCCTATGTTAGAAGCATATTTAGAGATTACCAGCTGTTAGGAACAATTCCATTTTGCAGCTTTCCCTCCATGGACATAGACATAACAGTCAAAACATTTTGCAATTGTTTCATTGCAGTACTGATTTAAGTTAAGTAAAACCTTTTTGATTCACTTTCCTTTTGCTCATCTGTTTTGTGTGCACTGGTCAACTCCAAGGCTACGAGCGCAGGGTGACCCTGTCTCACTTTATGGAATTGCTTTTTTTTAAGCTGCCCTTCACCTTAAAAGTCAAGGGTAGGCAGGGAATACTACCCTGGAGTAGTTTACATTCATGGCATTAGCATGCGCTCCAGTTATTCAAATTAGCACTTGTGAATCCGGACCAGCTGACTGGTATCCCAGATGTACAGCCTAATCCTGATAACTGAGTGTGGTGGTTGCTGTTAGGTAGAATTCTCATTTCTTTGCTAACTCCCTTCAACCTTAGCGACCCCCAGCTCTTTTGCTGGACTTTATGACCTTTAATTTTCATCTTGGAGAGAGTGTGTTATGACTTGATTTGGATCGCGTTTTTACTGTTTTTGGAGTCTGCCAAACTCCATAGGCTCCTACTTTTTGTATGGGGACAAGGCACACCTTCAGTGCAGTGTCACAGAAAAATCCTTTAGATTTCTCACTATTCTTGTAGTTCACCCAAGAAAAGGTAAGTGAAATTGACTTTCTTTTCCTCTTTGTAGGTCTAGCACACACCATCTTATGTGGAGTGCTGGGGGGTTACTTAGTAGCTCCTTTTCCTACCTATCTCATGTAACATTTTTTATACTACCCTCACAACTTTAAATGGCTGGTAGCAGTGGTTTAATTTTCCTACCATTGTCCTCAGCTGCAGTATAGCACCCATGGGTGACTACTGTGTCAAAATGACCCCTGTCTTTGGTTTCTGCCATTTCTTGTTTGTGAGGTCTTTCTTGGATTTTACTCTGCACACCAAACCAGGTTTGACCCTTTGTTCGGTTTGCCTTTGGCGGGCTTCAGTACTGAAATCCGCCTCTGGCTCCAGTGTGTCTGCAAGGGCAGGAAGTGAGGGAGGTGCCCAAAACGCCCCTGTCCTTAGTCTTCAGGGGAACCTGAATGCACCCAGTCCAGATTGGCTGGCTGGCCGGCCAGCCAGCTAACCTGCTGTCCAAGTGACAGCTGGGCTGTGCATGAATAGGAAAAACCTGATTAAAAGACGAGGCATCTTGGACTGAAGACCGAGTCAACCACTGGGAAGAACACCCTGATGAAGAAACTGGAAAAAAGCTTGTTGCATCCTCCTGGACCGTTAAACTGTGCAGTAAAGCCCTGCACTGCTGTGCTGCAAGACATGCATTACTCACCGTAATATCATTTCTGATGGTTGTGTCTGCTTCAATTCACATGCTGTGCATATGGTCCGAAATCCAGTGGTAACCGCAGAGTATTGCATCTTGTCTTTTTCGAGGATCGAAAGGGGACGTCGCCATGGGCGTGCCTGTAACACTATCCCAAACGTGTCGAGGTCCCTCAGATTGTATTTTTTCTGCCATGAGGGAGCCTAATGGCTATCATGAATTGAATACATAAAAGAGAAAGCAGTAAGAAGTCTATTCCTTCCACCTGAGCGGGAAGGAAGGATGGACGCATGTGAATCTAAGCAGATAGAACCATGAGAAATGCTATTATGCTGAGTAATGCATGTCTTCTGATGTTTGTTAATCTGCTTAGAATCATATGCTGTGCATAGACTAGCGAGCAGTACACAGAGTTGGAGGCGGATTGTGAGAAGGAACAGTAGTGAAAAGATGTCTTACTACTGCTTGTCCCACCTGAGAATCAGACCTAGAATGAGCGTCTAGGCAATAGTGTTTTGTAAAGGTGTGTACAGAACTCCAGGTTTACGCTTTGCAAATGGACTCTAGGGGAACATTTGCAATGAAAGCTATGGAAGCCCCAGTGCCCTGAGTAGAATGTGCTCAGTTCGCTTAGCAAGAGTGTAACAGAGTGTGATGCATTGTACAATCCACCTTGAGATGGCTGATTTAGAGACGAGAGTCCCTTCACTACCAGCCACCACTGAAACGAGAAACTGGTTTGTTTTCCTCAGTGGTTTAGACTAAGGTAAAACATGACTGCCTTGCGCCCATCTAAAAGTGTGTAGGCTTCTTTTGGCCACGTTAGTGGGGTTCTGGAAGAAACTAGGCAGTTCTATTGATTGGTTCACATGGAACTTGAAAATAAATGTAGGCGCAATTCGAGGGTGAGTGCACCAAACCACCTTATCTCTGAACTGTAACAAAATGGTCTAGAACTGAAAGGGCCTGTAGTTCACTAACCCTTCTTATAGAAGTAATAGCCACTAGGAAGGCTGACTTGTAGGTAAGAACCTTGAGACTTGCCTTATGCATAGGCTCACAGGGGGACCCCATGAGTCTAATCAATACCACATTTAGGTCCCATCCGGGAGGCGGGTTAGAAATGAGGGGGATGAATTATTTTAACCCCTTCCATGAAAGCCTTAATCACTGGTATATTCCACCACGACACCTTCTGTTGTGACGTAATGTAGGCTGAGAGAGCAGCTAAGTGAACCTTCAGGGATTTTTTTTTTTTTTTTATTTGTTTTTGGTAATAAAAAAAAATTGTAAAGGTGTAAATTAATTTTTATCACAACATCTATAAACACTTTTCATAACCAAGTTAAGATAATTATATAAAACAAAATACAAACAGTTATACAGTTTTCATGTCAATTTCTAATGCCACTTCACTAAATTCGTCAGTTAGGCTGTCACATCATCTCGGATGAGACACCCAGTTCGAATGCATTGACTGATGTAACTAACTCTCACTGGGTGGCATAGGCAAATCAAAGAACTGAGTACCGTAAAAATCATACCAAGGCTCAACCATGATGAACAGAGATTGCTTCAACTTTATGATTACATTCACCCTGATGCCGACCACAATGAATGCCGTTGCATGTCTTAATGGACAACCTACTTCACATACAAGTCCTTTCGCAGGGTATAAGGTATCATTTAAAATCAAGAGATCATCCTCAATCATGTTCACAAGCCTCACAGTTGCCAACAATATTGGGGTACACTGGCCCCACATACAGCACAGCCAAATCATGTTGCGCTCAAGACGAGACTTAGACACTATAAAGGATCCCAAACAAAGGAGCCTCTGTTGCTCAAAGTGGTCAGTCACAATACATGAACAGATGTTGAAGTGTTTCAGACTCCTCAGTGCTTGAACAAAACCTACAGTGCCCCCAACTTCCCGTCTCTTTGTACCCTGATCAATTCCGAATGCGAGATCCTGTGGGATAAGATCCAACCGGAATCTCATATAGGTCCTCCTAGCATTCATATCCGGAAAACACAGTATATAGGGCAGGCGTGGGGAAAGGGCATGTCTAAATTTGGCGTACGTGCACAATGATGTATAGCCTGTAATTAGGCCCGAGTTACGGGCCCATGCATTCCTATAGAACCTTGTTCTAGGTTTCCCCGGAGATACAATGAGGTACTGCTGCGACATATTCAAGGTACTCAATCTCAGACATGCGTTTCTTAAATTTCACGACAGATTCTGGAAGTTCCTCTTGAAGCATTAACCCAAAATCCTCAGAGAATTTGGTGGTGGCAAGAGCATTTTGCTGTATGTATTAACCATGCGTCAAGCATGTTTGTCCGCCAAAGGATATAAGCCCAATTCATGTAACAAAATGGCATTAGGCAGATACCCGGGGAGACAAAACCCTTTTCCAGATTTTACCCTGCATTATATTCAATGTAGGACCCAAATTCAACAGACAGGCATCCAGACTGTATAGTAGGATGGACTGTACTTTCAAAGTGTAGAAGTGTAGGTACTTCCCGAGAGACATACCGTTTGATATATGGTAACCCAAGTAGTGTAATCTCTTCCATGACTATAGGTTTGAGATTTACAACATACTTGAACCTTAACGGTTTCTTCTCCTTTGTGAAGGCTATAATATGATATTTAGCCGAATTGATGGTCAAATTATTGAGCACACAGTAATCTTGAAAGATGTTTAATTTATTCTGTAGCCCAAAGGGTACCTTATCAAACAGAATGCCATCATCAGCAAATGCCAACCAATTCAAGCGCAATTTGCCCAAAGTGACCGGAAAGACATTTTTCCCCTCCCATATTTTCTCAATATCAGCCAGGTACAGGTTGAAGAGTACCGCGGCCAAATTGTAACCCCGCTTCACTCCAATTTCCGTCGGGATACTGTCAGATAGCAGGCCCTCAGAATTAATATGCACCCTATAAGATGTGTTTGATGGAGTGCTGCAATTATTGCTACCAGCTTAGATGGAATACCATAGGACAACATCTTCCGCCTAAGGCGGTTACGCAAAACGCTGTTGAATACAGCCAATAGGTCTAAAGATGCTATATATGCTGTTCCATTAGCCTGATTACGAGATGCTGACAATAAATGGGCGAGAATCAATGCACTGAGCTGCGTGCCCATATCCCTACGGAAGCCCACCTGTGCTTTGGAAAGAATTCCAGCGATGGTAACATACGTCTCCAACGTGCAGACGTGCAGAGATTTTAGCCGTCGTGTCTATTAGGGCAATTGGCCTAAAATTTAACGGATCGTTAGGAGCACCCTTTTTGTGGATAGGAATTACTATTGCCATAAGCCAAGAGGTGGGTATTTTGCCCGTTCGATATATAAGCTGGTATCGAGGCAGTAGATATCTGGCCCAGAAATGGGGATCGTCCTTGAATACACAAGGCGGCAGTCCACCGGGGCCTGCCGCTTTAGAGAACTTCAATTGTGCGATTGCCCAAATTATGTCACTAGTTTCCCAAGGGCACGTATTCGGAATCTTCAAATACAAGTTCTCTGACTCCATTCTTCTATGTGCTGCCGGTAGGGCATATTTTTGTGTGGAAAAAATGCTGCCATTCAAGACCAGATATAGTCGCGATCATACGCTTGTCCACCTTGCCTGTGGGATTTCTTAGTATAAACCACAGTTCCCTGGTGTTTCTCTTGCATAGATGTTCAAGCATCTGTTGATTTGGAAGGGTGTGAGCAGCATGACGCAGCAATTTAAGTTTTGACTTATAGCATGCCACAATGGAGTTTTTTTGTATTTTGTAGGCCGATGAACTAATAAGAAGGCGTCTTGCCATCCGAAGCTCGCTGTTTTTGGGAGTTTTTAATTTAGCGACCTCTGCCAGATATTTGTGCAGCTTTTGGTGAATCGGTTCCAAGGCATTCCTTAGATAGACTCACTAGGTGCATGTGAATCATCGTCAAATTCAGTTCATTAATTCTATCCACATTACCAACAGTTAAATGGTTGTTATTTGACACCAATAGGTCCCTATTTACAAGAAATACCATTTTCCGACAAATGCTAGGGTGCCAACTGACGGACAAGGCATGCCTGTCACTTTCCACCAATACCACCGACAATGAGGTTTCGTACGGGTCAACCCCAATATCTAGACTGGCGAGAAGCATTTGGTGGTCGCTCAAACCCACATTTAAGATAGATTCAAGCAGTCCTGAACATGCCCCTGATGCGAGCACAATCGATTAGAGATGAGGAGTTTCCGCGCTGCCAGGAGGTTTTGTTACTGTGGGTCGCAAATGGAATCGGGTAAATACCCCACGATTCCAAAAACTCAACCCACAGTTTGCCTCTGCTAAGGGCCTGTAGGGCATATAAATGGGAATGATAGACCAGAGGATTGGTGCCCTCTATCCCCAAACAAGAATTCAAGTCTCCACCAATTAAAATTTCATGCTTGGGGAAAAGCAATGAAACCTTCTCCAATGTTTGATTTAGTTCCAATAGTACTGAATCCAAGGGGACAGCACTAGGATTCCAGTAAATGGACAAAAGAAGGAGTGCATGAAACTTACTGCCGCTGGTAATCATTTCCACCAGTATGCATGTGTCCGACTTGTCCACTAGTTTTGAGGACACCTTCAGACTGTTTTTAATAAGAATAGCAATGCCACCACATGGACGTCGAGACTGGTGTTGTTGTGCGAGAGTGCTAAATGCTGTGTAGCCATCTAACACAATATCATGCAGCGCCATAGGTTCCTGCAGCAACAAAATATCGGGTCTAAGGTGAAACTCGACACGTTCATGCCATGCCTTGAGATTTCTCACGCCGCAGCAGTTCCAAGATGCGACGGCGATCCCCGACAGTTATAAATTCGAGGATTCAAGTTTCATAGAGGCTGCCAGGGGCTCCAACCATGACAGACCATTTATCGCCTGCGTCAGCGAGGCCAATTGATGTGTAAGTTCCTTGGCATGGGACTCATATTGGGCCGATGGCAGGCCTCCAGCCAGTTCTTTAGGTGCCAGCAAAAGGAAATATAAAAATGCCCATGCGCTCTCCATGTCTGGAAATAAGCAAGGGGAGAGCCCCAGTAGCTCAAAGTCATCTGTAAAGTCCAAAATCAATTTAGTTATTATCTGTGACTGAACTCTACATAGCACTCTATGGTTGTTGTGGGGTGCTAATTTTACCCAATTCAGGTCCTTAGAAGCCAGGTTTCTTAGAGAGGGGATCTGGAAAAAGGAATTAATCAAAAAGGACCTGTTCGTCCATGCCAGGCCATTTATATCCAGATTGCTTACCCATCCGAGTATTTGTTTCATGTCTTTTGGGGTCTCTGAAAAGGACAACACCTCTTGGGGGGGGTGGGGAGGGTTCCACAAAGGGAGCCCTCCCCGTTATTTCATCCTCGCATAGGGCATTGTTCGCCTGGACCGAAGAAGCAAGTGATTCCAAAACCCTTACTTCATTCCCTTCATGTGCTGCCTTAGCCGCAGTACCGGCTTCTTGTATCACCAGATCATTGTGGTAACCCTCACAGTGAGACACAGTAGGCAAAGAAGCAGTGCTCTTATTTAGAGCGATTGGACAATCCGCTTCTTCCTGCGGCCGGACAGCCATTTTTTTGCTTTCAATTGTTGGAAAAAAGCTATGGAGCCGAGATTGAGATTTGGCAATGGGAGTCCTAGGGGCATTTAAAGATGACACCTGCACATTGCCACTTTTCAATGCCTTAATCTGAAGATGTTTTTTGCTTTCCTCATTCAAATCTAGGAGATCTAATGCTAGATCATCCAAGTTCACGCCAGATTTGCCGCTTACAGTGGGCGTGGTTTCCTTAGGAGGATGCGAGCGATTTTCCAACGTTCCTTTTTTTGCCCCTTTCTTCTGACTAGATTTGGATAGATTTAGGCGTTTTTGGGCTCTTAAGGAGGACTTCTTTGCTTTGCGAGAGGTAAAGTGCCTTCCCTCTTGCTCTATACTGCGCACGTCTGGCTCACCTGCCACTGGAGGCACTGCAAGCTCTAAGATGGTTTGGGCATCAATAATGTCCGTCAATGCAGAGGGACTATCCGGCATTTGGCCAACGCTACTAGCGGACTCCATTCCTTCACAGAGATCTGTGGATACTGGAGGCTGGGATTTAGTGACCATATTAAAGAGTAATTGTTCTACCTAGAGCAACCGATCATGACGGAGTTTGGTTACTTCCAAGAGGTCTATATCCTCAGTTATGCCGTAAGCGGTGCCCTCCCTATTTACTCCTTGTAGCACATGCAAGTACAATCTTTGTGGTAGGTATGTATGGGATGGCCCATCTTCCGTTTCGGTTCCTTGGGACGGCGAGGCAGAAGCAAGAGAAACTGGTGCAGCAACGACGGCAAAATTAGCCATCATTTTTTCAAATTGGGAAAAATAGAATGCTTTTGATTGCTCCTCCGCGAATATGAAACCTTCCAATTTGGTGATTTTTTTCTTTCATGAAGGCTAGGGAGACCTGCATTTCCCTTATGGAGCAATGGGTTAATTTGTGGCCTTTATCAAGGAGGTTAAGTATTCGTGAAATCACTGGGAAATTAAAGGGTTCATTCGGAAAGGTGTCAGAAGGAGAGTCCTCAGGCGTCGATGAAGCCCTTGCTTTCCATTTGGGTGCGACTAGGCCAGCATCATCGTTCCCTAAAGAAAAGGTCTCCAGGTCATTGGTCAAAAGAGCCCCATTTGTGAGTGCAAAACCTACATGGGGATTTACGTGACCCAGAGGCATTCCCCCTCCCATTCCCATAGAAGAGGTACCTGGAAGATCCCGTCCAGGTTAACTAAGATCTTTAAAGCTAGATTCATTGGGAAGGGGGAAATGTACTTGTTCGCGAAAGGGAAAGGACCTAGAGGCAGGTGAAGAAGGGCCAAGAGAGCCTCACGCGTTTACCTAATTCACTCATGATTGTTGGAGCAAGCATAGATGTATCAGATACATGGCCGAAACCTTCCTGTGCATGCATTAAAATACAGTTATGTACATGAGACATTTGACAATCCACCTGTCCATCATTCTCATTAGCATCTTGGACTGTAAAAGTGGGTTGGAGCCGGCCCAGAGTCCCAACCTTTGTCAATGCGTCTGTGCCAGATACCAACCCCACCACTGGGGTAGAATCAAGTACTCCTTGATCTGAAGGCGCCGATACCTCCGCTGCCGAAATTGGCATTGATAATAACGTTTTTTTGTTAGAGGGCAGCAGGGGTAAAGTGCTGTTAGATAGTTTATTCCCCGAGTTCTTACCAGGGACCTTGGGGAAGGTTGCCTGACTTATTGCTGCTTCTCAGAGCGCGGCTCATGATCTACTTCTAAACTACAAGTGATGTTGGATGAAGTTTTCATACACTAAAGAGAGAATTCCCACCCACCCAAGTTAGCACAACTATATAAACTGAGACAGGTTATGTGATGGGCATCACCCACCCAGAAAAGCTATCACAGACTCTTTTGCTAAATTCTACCACCACCGCCCTGATGGTTCCACCCCCCGTGTTGAGGTAATATCAGGTATTGAAATTCGACACAATGGGATTCGGGTTCAGCAAGCACAGGGGTCAATGTAGATCAAGAGCTGAATGCCCTCCAGTTTTCTTTTCACACCTTAAACAAGATAAGTAGTCCAACACTTGTAGAACACTATCAGACACACAAAGCTCCTTCTCAGATCAAGGTATAATTCGGTAAATAGAGTTCTGTGTTTGGATACACAAATTCCAAAATCAACAGGGCAAAAAGGGTTGCAGCGACCACCTAAGGGCCACGTACAAATCAAGTGCGCCACTGGTCAAAACCCACAAACTGACAAAAGGAGCCCTCCCCTGTCTGGTTCAAAGGCCTAGGGCCCACCGTCACCTGGCAGAAGAGAACACTCAATGACTCCAAATGATATAACATGTAGCAGATTCACACGCTCCCAAGTGCACTTTTCCTGCATGCCGAGGGTTCAAAGGCACAAGGTCCGCAGTAACCCTCTGGCTGGAAAAGAAAACACGCACTAGAGGTTACTATTCTAACCACGCCTTTCCATTGCGTATGCTTAGAATAAACCTTGAGGCGAGGTGCAGAAAGGGTTCAAAGTTCTTATGCCCGCAGTCCCCCTTTGCGGAGGGCCTCCAACTTAACAATTACTCCAAAGCACAGGGGTTCAAAGGATCAGCACCCACAGTCACCCTCTATGTGTGTGGAAGTCAAACACTTAAGATAACCACACATTTCCCTTTTATGAGCTCAGGGGAGACCTTCAAGCAAAGTACCCAAAAAAAAGAAGGGTTCAAAGGCCTAGTGCCCAGTCACCCTTTGCGCAGAGCCTCCAAAACAACATTTAGTCCATACACAGGGGTTCAAAGGCACAACACCCACAGTCGCCCTCTCTGTGAATGGAAGACGCGCACTTTCAGAATAGTATTACAAGCACATAGTATCAAAATCCCAGCTTTAGGGAGACCATGGGGGCGTAAGTTAATGTCACAGTGTTCTGGACAAGCGAGGGCGGGACACCCACTACTCAGCTTCTCCCAACGCCGGACATCAACAGGACAATGCGTGTCTACCTCAAAGCGCCCTCCGAGCTATAAGAGCTTTCAGTTGCGGAATACCTGAGGGTGTCGATACCTTTCTCAGGCAAGCTACATAAGGCACAAAACACACTTTTAGATGCAAGTTAACTTTGCCGATCAAAAGATAGCGATTGAGCCCACAAATAAGTTCTCCTTTAGGCCATTAGACAGATCACCAGTCCATAAAGGCTCGGTCGCACATAGCACGGAAAATAGTTCAGTTGACAAAAGTCTTTGAAGTGCCACTAGTTGCAGCGACACAATAGGTAAATAAGTGCTATGTCCAGGGCGATAGACCAGTATGAGTCTGCCAGAGTACCAAAGTCAAATTTGCAAGTTGACGATTTTAAATGTCTTACCAGTGTACCCGGAGGGGCTCCACAGCACCACCAAACACAAAACACACTGCTGGCCCACCGAGCCGCACGCCGCGCAGGCGCGGTGTGTTTGTAGAACGCCGGGCCGGATTAGTGAAAATAGTAGAAGGACTACGTGGTATGGTGGTCCAAAGTTCAATAGATCCAGTAATAACACGGAAGACGGGGAGCAAGGTCCTTTCCCACAGGCAACACAAAACACACTGCTGGCACACCGAACCTTCAGGGAATTAAAAACAAGGCCTGAGTCTAGTATGTGAGTCAGGTACAACACAATTTGAGTAGGAGAGCAATTAATGGGATTGACGCCCTTGGCATTACACCAGATAACAAAGCGCTTCCATTTACTGGAGTAGCAGTATCGGGTGTTAGGTTTTCTTGCCTCCCTAATTATATCCATGCATCTCTGAGGAAGTTGTAGGTGTCCGAACTCTATGACCTCAGGAGCCAGGCCACTAAGTTTAGGGTTTGCAGGCATGGGTGAAGCGTTTCTCCCTTGTCATGAGATAACATGTTGTACAGGCAAGGCAGATTCATTGGAGGAGATGGGGACATCTCCATCAGATGGGAGTACTAGGGTTGGCGGGGCCACCAATATCATGGTGACTGGTTCCCGGTGCATCTTGTGCACAATCTTGTTGATTAGGGGGGAAAAGAGTAAAATTTACCCTGACCATGTTATCCAGAGACAGTTTCCCTTGGAGCGGTTCTGGGGGTACCTGGAGCCGTAATATAGGCAGTGGGTGTTCTCCAGAGTTGCGAACAAGTCGATCTCTGGGAAGCCCCAGAGTGCGAAAACGCTGGAGACAATGTCTTCGTGTAGTCGCCATTTGTATTCTGCGAGCAGTGGGAAATCTGCTGAGCACGTCCGCCAGAAGATTGAGTTCCTCTGGAACGTGTTGAGACAACAGGAACATCCTCTGTTTGAGAGCCCAAACCAAATGTTTTGGGACAGCTTGGATAGTCCTGGAGAGTGAGTGCCCCCTTGTTTGTTCATGTAGTATATGGCCGTGGTGCTGTCTGTCAAGATCAGGACTGTGATTCCCTGTAACTGTCTGAAAGGCTTTCAGTGCTTTGAAAACAGCTAATAGCTCTAGCAGATTTAAGTGGTTGGACGCTACATCTGGGGACCACACTTCGTGCACCGTCTGCTGAAGGAGGTGAGGAAACTACCCCATCAGAGACGCGTCAGTCGTGAGAGTGGCTTCTACTGCGGGGGTGGTGAAGGCCTTTTCCCTTCAAGAGGTTTTCCCTCAACCACCACTGCAGAGAGAGCAAGGGCTGGCGAGACAACTACCAGATCTTCCTATTATCCGCTGGCCTGACACCACTGGCTGTTGAGCCACGATTGCATGGGACGCATGCGCAGACACGAGTGAGGAATAAAGTAAATGCAGGACTCCAACATTCCAAGCAGCCACATGAACTTGCGTACTGTCACTTCCCGACTGGCTACATATTGAGGGATCTGACACTGCACGTTTTGAACCCCCTCAGAGGGAAAGACAAGGCCGTCCTTTGCTCAAATTATTGCCCCTAGAAACTGTTTGACTTGACTGGGGTCTATGCTGGACTTCTTCTCGTTGATGAAGCCCAGACTGAATAAGAGGTCTATGGTATTCCGAGTGTTCAGTGTTATGAGCCAGTCGTCGGGGTAAGGGTACAATACGATGGAATGTCTGCGCAGGTGCGCTGCTGCCGCCGCCAGTACCTTCGTAAACACCCTTGGCGCTGAGGCAATGCCGAAAGGGAGTATTCTGAATTGATGGTGCTTGTCCTCTATCATGAATCTTAGGTATTTTCTGTGTGCTGGCAACATTGAAATAATAATAATTTAGCATTTATATATCGCTACGAACCCTCAGGTATCTGAGCGCTGCTTATTATTACCCACGGCGTGTGGTGCTCATTTATCGAGCTCGGAAGGATGAAAGGCTGAGTTTGACTTTGCCGGGAATCGAACTTGCGTCAGCCGGTTCAGCACAGATGTCCAAGCGAGCGCTCTATTCCCTGTGCTGTGCTATCAGACATATGAAAATATGAAAGTATGCATCTTTCATATCCAGTGTTGCCATGTAATCCCCCTGTATCAGCAGCGGGATTACCTCTTATAAGGTGACCATACGAAACTTTTGAGGTTTGACAAATTTGTTCGCTGGCCGCAAGTCTAGCACAGGGTGCATGGTGAGATCTTTGGGTACAAGGAAGTACACTGAAAAAATACCCTTGTTTACCTGTAGAATCGGGACAACTTCTATGGCACCCTTTTCTTGAAGAATTGCCACCTCTTGCAGTAGGATGCGCAGATGTTAGAGTCAGGCGTCTTTATTTCGGCGTTCTGAATTGGGGTGGACAGCAAAATTCTGTGCAGTACCCGTGGGAGACTGTCTTCAGTACCCAATGGTCTGTTATCCCCTCCAATGCTTGAAGGAAAGATGTTAGATGCCCCGACCAGTGTGGAGTGCAAGGGGACCTGGATCCGAAGGTCACTTCTGACCTGAGGCAGGGGGGGCCCTAGGGGTGGAGCCTTCCAGAGCTATACTTATTTTGAGGGGAAGGAGATTGCCCACGAAAGGACCGGAGAAAGCCACCCCCTCTCTGTTGAGCAGGTTTTTGGGTAATCTGTTGAAGGGACATGAGTGTCGCATTTTCTTTCTTGGTCGTTTCCAGTGCGTCGTCCACTGCGTTGCCGAACAAGATTGTTTCTTCAACGGGTTTGTTTATCAAGGCAGCCTGGGTCTCCGGCTTCAGCCCGGAGTTCTTTAGCCAGGCATGTCGTTTGAGCAAGGTACCTTGTGCCAGGGTTCTTCCCGCGGTTTCAGCGGCGTCTAAAGTGTTCTTAAGCACATTCTGATTTACTTGCTTGCCTTCTGATACGATGGCGAGCAACTTCGCCCGTAAAGGTTCCGGTACTTCTTGAAGACCTTCTTACAGTAAATTCCACTGGACGTCTGCATAGCTAGCCAACCGGGTGACGTTATTGGCTATTCAAGTGGAAAATGCAGCAGAAATTGTGACCCTCTTCCCCAGTGCATGCAGCCTTTGACTCCTTATCTGGAGGTGCCTCTCCTATAGACAGGGGTACACACCTGCCCGTTTCCTAGTATTGTTAAATAGTAAAGAATCTGGAGTTCTGGAGTGGCAGGGCACTTACCTGTAACTGTTGTTCTCCAGCATGGGTCTGGCATGGATTCACATGCTCATGAATATTCCCCGTCGTCAGGCTGGGAATCCTCGGTAAAGAAAAAAATCAGTATCAGTTTCGTTTCTGATCTGTCTTTCTTAGTAGTAACCAATTACTGATCTCTGGGTCATACTGCCCCCAGCCAATGACTGCCCTCTCCCTAAGCCCCGCCTCTGGCAGCCATCCTCAGATTTGGTAGCACGCCAAGTGGCAGTATGACCAAGTGAAGAGCCGCAGAGGGGTAGGTGGGAGGGTTCGCATGTGAATCCATGCCAGACCCATGCTGGAGAACAACAGTTACAGGTAAGTAACTTGTTCCTTCTCCAGCATGGGGTCTGGCATGGATTGACATGCTCATGAATAAAAGAATACATAGCAGTATACACATGCACAACCACGGGAGGTGGCAACACTCTCAACATTAAGCAATACAACAACAACATTAAGCATCTCTTACCTCCTCACCAGGTTCACCTTAAGCGAACAGGTTGCGCAGCACTGCTTGGCCGACCCTGGACTCCTCCCTGGAGTCCCGATCGACGCAGTAGAATCTTGTGAAGGTGTGCGTCGACCTCCACGTAGCAGCCCTGCAGATGTCCAGCAGGGGCACACCAGACAGGAACGCCGTGGTAGCAGTGATCGCTCTGGTCGAATGGGCTCTCGGACGGCCAGGCAGCGGTCGGTTTGCCAACCGGTGACAATGCATGATGCAGCCGGAGAGCCATCTGGAAATGGAAGTCTTCGAGAGAGCCTTCCCTTGATTCACAGACCCAAAATTCACAAACAGTTGTGACGTCTTCCGAAAACTCTTTGTGCGGTCCACGTAGAACTTCAGCGCTCTAGCTACATCCAGCGAGTGCAAAGTCCTCTCGGCCGGCGTCGAAGGAGACAGAAAGAAAACTGGCAACACCAAGGGCTCGTTGAGGTGGAAGTCCGACGGCACCTTGGGCATGAAGGAGGGGTGCGTCCTCAGCACCACCCTCGTGTCATGAAAAGTCAAGTATGGAGGCTTGCAAGATAGGGCCTGAATCTCTCCCACTCGACGTGCAGAGGTGATGGCCACGAGGAACGCTGTCTTCCATGACAGGAACTTCAAAGGCGCCGAATGCATAGGCTCGAATGGGGCCCCCATGAGCCTGGTCAGCACCACATTAAGCTCCCACGCCGGGGCAGGAGCCTTCACCGGCAGGAATTATCGGTATAGTCCCTTCATAAATTCCTTCACCAGGCGATGAGACCACAAGGACGCCCGTCCCGTCGTCCTGGTATATCGGGAGATGGCAGCCAGATGTATTTTTATGGAGGCGTGAGCCAGTCCAGCCTTGGCCAGCGATAACAGGTACGGCAGCAGTTGAGGGGCCGTAATTCGCAGAGGGTTAATCTTCTGTGCATGGCACCAGACAGAGAACCTCTTCCATTTAAGACCGTAACACTTGAGAGTTGAGGACGCCCTGGCTTTTGCAAGAACCTCTCTGCAATCAGCCGGGATATCGTACCCTCCAAACTCTACTGCTGCAGGAGCCAGGCCTGCAAGTTCAGCGACTGTGGGTCATGGTGGAGAATGGCGCCTCCTTCTCTGGAGGAAGATCCGCGTCCGCCGGCAGCCTGACTGGCGGGGACGTTGACAAGTCCAGAAGGTCCGGGAACCAGACCTGCCTCGGCCACGCCGGTGCGACGAGGATCATCCTGCACCTGGACTTCTTGAGCTGGTTGATGAGGCGGAGCAGCAACGGCAATGGAGGGAACGCGTATAGAAACACGCCGTCCCAAGAGAACGAGAAAGCATTGCCCATGCTCCTCGGCTGTGGGAACCTGCTGGCGAACCTCTGGCACTTGGAGTTCGTCGCCGTCGCGAACAGGTCGATCTGGGGTTTGCCCAATCGTTGGAAGAGTCGATCTACCTGATCCTGGCGCAGTACCCACTCGTGGCACGAGCGCAGCTCATGCTGAGTGAGTCGGCAATGGTGTTTGTTATTCATGCCAGGTGGAAGGGAACCAGAAGCATCCGCTGGGCGACAGCCCTGTGCCACAAATCCTGGGCCTCCTGGGATAGGGCTGGGGATCTGGTGCCCCCTGCTTCCGTATGTAGAACATCGTGGTGGTGTTGTCTGTGAAGATCCTCACCACTTTGTCCTTGAGGGACGGGAGGAACGACTTGAGCGCCCAGAACACTGCTCGGAGCTCCAAGATGTTGATGTGAAAAGACGTCTCCTCCAGGAGCCAAAGGCCTCTTGCGTGGAGATCTCCGGTGTGGGTCATCCAAACCCTCCAGAGAGGCGTCCGTAGCCACCGTCTCTTGAAACGCCGGTGTTTGAAAGTCCGTGCCCGTCGTGAGGTGAGCCCGGGTGCCCCACCATAGGATCGCCCGACGGAACTCCTCGTCGAGGGGGATCCTGTCCTCGAAGCAAACCCTCGCCTGAAACCAGCGGGCGTCGAGGAACTCCTGTAGCAGACGCATCCGCACAGGGGTACAAGGTAGATGCATGAGGACATCATCCCGAGAAGGGACTTGATAGACCTCACCCTGGCCATGTCCGTGGCTAACAGGCGCAGCACCTTGCCCAGGATGGTTTTGGTCCTCTCCTCTGAAGGGGAGGCCAATTGCTCCACAGTATCGAGCTTCGCCCCCAAAAACAGAGCTACATGCGATGGAACCAGGTGGGATTTGGGGTAGTTGATGGCGAACCCCAGCTCGTGAGCAACCGGACGGTCCTCGCCGTATGATCTACAGCGAGTTCCCTTGACCTTGCACGGATTAGCCAGTCGTCCAGGTAGGGGTAGACGTGGATCCCCTGCAGGCGCAGCCGCGCCACTACTGGTGCTAGGCACTTGGTGAAAACCCTGGACGCTGACTTTAATCCGAATGGTAGGGCTCTGAATTATTAGTGGCGTCCCTGAACCACGAACCCGAGGAACTTCCTGTGCCTTTTTAGAATGGGGATGTGGAAGTTAGCATCCTCCAGGTCCAACAACGATAGGAAGTCGCCTTCCTCCAGCTGTCCCAGCACGTGCTGGAGGGTGACCATCCTGAATTTCTGCGCCTTGATGTATTTGTTTAACCGACGCAGGTCCAGGATGGGGCGCCAACCGCCTGTCTTCTTTCCGACGAGGAAGTACCTTGAGTACACTCCGGAGCCCCGGAGCCTCCTGGGGACGAGCTCGATGGCACCTTTTTTGAGCATCGCCTTTACTTCCAACAGCAATTGAGGGACGTGATTCTCCTTCCTGGCCATGGGAGGAATGCGAGGACACTTCTTTTGGAATTCCAGCAAGTGCCCGTTGGCCAGGGTGTCCAGCACCCAACGGTCTTGCTTGCCGCAACCTCTGTAGGCCTCCTGGGAAGAGGAGCGGGCCGCCTGGCGGTAAGCGGAGGAGCCACCGCTGGATCCTTTGGAGGCACCCTGTCTGCCTCCGGGGCTTCGAAAGGGCCGTCGCTGCTGAAGCACCCCAAGGGCCCGGGCCGTCTCCGAGTCGGTCTTGATGGCCTGTAGAGACTCATCCACCGCCTTACCAAAGAGGTTGTTGCCGTCGAACGGCATGTCCAACACCCTGGTCTGGACGTCCTGGCGAAAGTCTGTCGCCTTGTGCCATCCCCGTCGTCGGAGGCAAACTCCGTTGCCCAGTTGGCGAAATCCGATATCGGCGATGTCCGTCGCCACCGTTATGGTGTGATCCGACGCCGCCTCGCCCTCCTGCAGAATTTCTAGGGCCTCCGCCCTTTTGTCATCAGGCAGGAAATCTAGCAGGGGAGCTATTTTGAACCAGAGCTCCCTGTCGTAGCGGGCCACGATCGCTAAGGCATTGGCCGCCTTAATCGACGTCGCCGCCGCCGAGATGACTCGTCCCATAGAGTCCAACTTCTTGCCCTCGCTGTCCGGCGGGGAAGTGGAAGTTGAAGCCGCCGTGCCCGCTGCCTTCTTCTTAGCCGCTGCCGAGACGACCGAGTCCGGTGTGGGCTGGGCCCTGAGGCACAAGGGGGAGGCATCGTGGACTCGGTACTTCTTCTCGTACCTGTCCCTCTTGGCGGGTGTCATGGCAGGGTTCTTGAGGACCGCAAGCCCCTCGTCCCAGATGTCGTCGAGTAAAGGCACTGCGAGGACCGTCTTCCTCTTAGCCTCTCGTCTTTGGTACAGAAACCCCTCCTTTTCTGTTCTTCAGGATAGAGCTGGAAGAGCTCGGATGCCCTGGTTATCATGGCGTGGAAAGAGCCAACCTCGTCGGCTGGGGACGCCCGCTGGGGGGGCGAGGGGGTGACGACGGGATGTCTGCTGTGTCATCGCCGCCGTCATCGTCCGTCCCCGTCGCTGTATCCGTCGCCGTATACTCTCCCAGCGAGGGGGATGAGGGGTCCACCGGTCTCGCAGGCACGAAGGGCGGAGCGGGGTGGACTCTCCTCCGTTTGTTCTGAGGGCTTCCCGACGGGCCTGGTTCTGGCTCCTCCGTCGGGGTGCGTGGTAATCTCGTCCTTATCTCGGTACATAAGGATTGGATTGCCAACAAAATGGCCGCCGAGCTATCCTGGGGCTCGGGCAATGGGAGCGACGGACGGGATGGCCGCTCCATTGGGCCCTGTCGTCGTCGCTATCTTCGATCACGTCAGCAGGGACCATCCCCTGGGATCGAACCTTCTCAAACCTCTCGTTTAGGTTTCTGAATCTCTCGTTGAGACCTATGGACCTTTCGTTGAGGCCCTTCTCGGTCTCCACCAGTTCCTCCTCAGAGGCTGATTCCGAGTCTGTAATGGCCACCGCGCCCCCCCCCCCCCTTCTTTTTCAGCGGTGGGCTTCACGGGGGTCTTAGCGATGGGCTGGAAAGAGGATTCCCTCCGAGGTGGCAGGGATACTCTGGGCCCAGAGGCCGTTTCCATTGGCGTAGTCTCAGCCGGCTCCGCCAGGGTCGCAGCGACCACTTCGGTAGAGGCCTTAGCTGGGTGGATCAAAGCCCTCACCACCTTAGGTGCGTCCTGGGCCTTCGCCTTTGGGGGAGGGTCAGCGCCTCGCTCCCCCTTCGAGACCAACTGGGTCCGCTCCAGCGGCCTACCCGGGTTCTCGGACTGCCTCTTCCCTGAACCAGAGCGCTGGCTCGTGGTCGAACGTGCCGGGGAAAGTAGCGCCTTGCTTGGCAACCGAAGAGCCCGACCTTTCGGCGCTCCCGGAGCCCGCAGACTCGCGGTGCTTGGCCTTCTGTTGGGCCCCCGTCGCCGGGGCGCCCTCAAAGGACTTAGAAGCCCGCTCAGACTTCTTCACCTTCTCACTTGCTGTGCCCTTCTCCAGCCAGGTGGCGAGGCGGGAACGACGATCTTGTTTGGTCCGTTCCGAAAGGTTCTTGCAGAAAGCACAGTCCTTCTCCACGTGCGTCTTGTCCCCATGGAGGCAGTAGAGGCATTGCGAATGCTCGTCCTCCTCGAAAACGCTATATAATCCGCATCCAGAGCAGTTCCTGAATAGCTTGGATCCGGGCGTCGAGCTCCCCTTGTCCATGGCCATGTCCGTTGAGGTAGGCCGCAGATCTTTCGGAATCCTCCAAGAAGTGTAAACTCAACAAAAACTTCACCCTTGAGGGGCGTAGAAGAATTCCGTAACGGGTCCCCGTTATCGGAAGTAGAAACGGTGGAGCTTGAGGCTCGATTAAACAGAAAAAATTCTCCTGAAAAAATGTGAAAACGCAGCAAAAAACTCGAGTAACACTAGGACTCCCAACACTAGAGCGTGCGGTAAAAATCTGAGGATGGCTGCCAGAGGCGGGGCTTAGGGAGAGGGCAGTCATTGGCTGGGGGCAGTATGACCCAGCGATCAGTGATTGGTTACCACTAAGAAAGACAGATCAGAAACGAAACCGATACTGATTTTTTCTTCCAGCCCGACGACAGGGAATATTCATGAGCATGTGAATCCATGCCAGACCCCATGCTGGAAAAGGACAGAAAAACTTCTCCACCCTGGGTTTCACTGCTCTGGTTTGAGCTGGTTTCAACAATGAGGGTGCCAATCGTCTCTTGATGGAGTTAAAAAAGGAATAGCCTGGCTGGCAGTAGGCTTCTCTTCGAGGATGTCCTCCACAAAATCTAAGTCCAGCAAAGTTTCTTTTGTTGCGATCTGAAAATGTTCAGCCTCCTTTTTCAAAACGGGGTTAAACGCCATTTGATCATCCACAGGGGAGGCTTGGCGGACGGGGATAGACGGGGGAATCCACACACAGGGCATCAGGGTCCGGGGTGGGCGTAGGAGACGCCCAAGGTTGATCCACAACCTGGCGGCTGTCTTCCCAATTGTCCATAGGGTCTGCAGGGTCATCCATATCGCAATCGTTCTCGAAGGGGGCATCATCTTGCACATAAGTGTCCACAGGGACCTCGTCATCACTGAGTTCATGGCTATATTCCTCATGAGGATCGTCAAAGGTCAGTCGAAACTTGGCCATGGGTGTAAAGGGAAGGTCTTCCCGAGGCCTTTTGGGAGCAAACTTTTCAGAATAAGAGACATTTCTCTAGTCTGTCCATACACCCCTCAAACTTCTGCATGGTCCATGAGGATGCATCATGTCTCTTAAATGTCCAGATTTATGCCCTAGTGTGCTGGATAAAAGCACAGGACTCTCGGAATAGTCCTTGCGGGGTTCCGGATGCTGTGGCGTGTCTTTCGGCGCATCCTTACTCCGTTCCGTGTATCTCAACGTGTCTTTCGGCCGTTCAGTATGTCTCGCCACATCTTTCGACCTTTCCTTCTGAGCAACCACCGAGGCGATCCTAGCGATGCTATTGCCGATGCTCGAGGTAATGAGATGTGCTGGGCGGACCGGAGGCTGCGCGGTAGGTTTCGTCACCTCGACAGCCATGTATGTTTTGGTGCCAGCGCCCTTTAGTTTAGATTGCCCGGTCGCAGGCCGCTGCGGGGAAAGGCTGCCGATCAGCGGACTTCGTCTAAGCATTCAACAGGTCCGTTAGCACTTTGGCACGCTTCAACTTTGTTGCTGAAGCAGAACCTTGGGTTGTGCGTTTAGTTTTGGAATCTTGTGCGCCCCGTCGCCGGGTTTCTTCCCCATACGTGTCTCTTTGCAGATGCCCTGCATCGTATAATTGTTTCAAATATTTGTTGACCACACGGATGCCCCTGATACCTTGGCTACCCGTCCCGCAACTCGAGTGAGTGCATTCTTTAAAACCGTTTCCGGTTCATTCTAAGTATTATTTATTTTATTCAGTAACGCTCTTTTGGAGTTTTTCTTTTTTCTTTTCCCGTCCATAGGAGGGGTAAGGTTTTTTTCTTATACACGCTCCCCATATTGTCTCTGCTTTTTCACTATTCAAGGGTGGTCCTTGCTATTTATAACCCACTACCGCCTTTGGCTTATCTCGATCTGTTCAATCTTTTATCACGCCATTTTCTAGATCCCACCATGTAGGTGGATCTCACACAATACATCTCCTTTGTTATGGGTTTAGTTATTAGTATAGAGTATTTCTCTTTTATCTGAGAGTTCACTCTTTTCACCATACTAGATCTCCAGTATTCTGCTTTTCACCATCTCGCTAGCATCTCGAGTTATGTACAGCTTGTCAGTCAGTCCTTGACTGGTATGGAAATAAAATAAAAGATTTTACTTTTTGTCTCTTTGTAATGTTGTCAACAGTTCAATTGGGCCCTTATGAAGAAGAGGTTACCCTCGAAACGCGTCGGCCACCCCACAATTGGACAGCATCATCTCTTCATCATTTATTGCTTCATCGCAATTTGTTTTAATATGTCATACGTCATGAATTACTTTGTATAACAGATTGTGCTTTTTGGCAAATTTTATTTTGTTTTCTTCTTTGCCAAATAAATCGTTATATGCTCAACTAACAAAACTGCTGTTATATATTTATACATTGATAGATTTATATCTATATATTTGAAGGCCCTATGTGGCATCAGTAAATAGTGTGCAGGGGACGGGAGGGCCCCACCTTTTGGGCCCTCTTCTATTTTCTCTTTTCTTCCCCATAGCATGACTAGCGTTGTGCCTTTCGCGGGGCGGGGACGGACGTTGCAGATCGCAAACTCTCTGCCGTTAGGTCAATGGCCTCCGAAACGGAGCCCTGGTCATCGCTCGTCCCTTCATCACACCTGCGGTTGTGGCGGGGGGAAGAACTGTCGGCCTGCGACATGCTGTTGGCCGCCCACCGCTTCAGGTAGCGCTCCTTAATCGTCTTAGGATGAAGGAGTCTACAAGTCGCCTCATTGTGGTTGAGGGGGAAGACAGTTGCACAGACGGTGCTCCTCTTTCCAAGGACATTTGGCCATACACGAGGGGCAAAGTCTAAAAATGTTGTCTTGTCCATAGCGCAAGACGGGTACAGCGATGACAAAACCCAGGGAATAAATAAGGTGAAAAAGGAAAGGCATATTTGAAAGAATATGTCCACCCCGACCCCACTCTCCCTACTGTAAAGCCCGGGCAGAAGGCCGGCCACGTAGACGGCAGCGCCGCCGGATCAACAAGGTGCCTACATTCCGCAACAGTTGTTGGCGTTGCACATGGTCGAAGTGCCTTCAGGGAATAAACGACCAAAGTTGATAATTATAACAATAACTCAATCTCTTTTTAAGAGCTCTTCATTAGGGCGACCAGTTATCTGGGTGGGGGACCTCGACGCGTGAGGGATCTTGGGTACACTACACATCACGGATAGTGTTACAGGCACACCCATGTCGACGTCCCCTTTCGATCCTCTAAAGACAAGATGCAATACTCTACGGTTACCACTGGATGTAGACCATTTGCGCAGCATGTGATTCTAAGCAGATTAACAAACATCAGAACTATTTTTTCTAATCAACAAGAGAAGCTCCGGAAAGGAGGACTTCTTCCCTTGGGTTAGTGGGACCAAGTAACCCAGAGACAAACTTTGCTTCCCCAACTGGCTGTACTTCTTTGCTGCTGCTGGAACAGAGTGCCAGGGGTCGAGAAATCCATAGTTGAAAGCAACGTCTGTTAGCCGGTCAAAAGCTCTAGGAGTCTCCTGAAGACACTCCTGAAGCAGGACGACACAAGCTCGAGTCACCTAACCAGAGTGTTGGACTTAAGGAGTGAAGAATGGCCAACCTATGTCCAAGAACCTTGGTGGTGCTGTTTACCAAGCCCTGAAACCGCGAAGTGCTGCTGATCTGAAGAATGCCCGCAGCCACCGCTGACCTTTGAATTGCTGTGCAGGAGTTTGAGACGTCCTCCCTCTTGTCCCCACGACTGAGGTCCAGGAACACAGGATCTGCATCACTGCAACCAGACAGAATCCATCTGGATCCTCTTCTTCTAACCAAAGGTACTGTTCTGAATTTGAAGTACTTCCCTCTGTCTGTAGTTATGCTCTTCCCAGTTAGGACTTGCAGTAGCTGCTTTCTAGAGTCGATTTCAGCTCCAAATTTCACAAGCTTAACAGCTTGTGACCCTACAGTGATTATTCTTCAACAAACTAACATCGTGCAAGACTATTTTCTATCTAAGAAGTGCCTCAGAGCTCCATAGACGTTGCTCCAATTGACTGTGGCTGTCCTGGCTCCCTGCAGACCCTTCAAGTCCATTGACCTGGATTCTTACTGTCCCTCATAGGTGATACATTGGTTTTTAACTAATATTGCTGGGAAAGGTTATCTAGACTTCATTGGGAGATTTAAAAGTGCTCACATGCTCCGAGAACCTTTTTTTTTTTTTTTAAATTTAATTTTATTAAATTTTCAAAGTTAACATTTATCTTCATTTAAGGCAACACAAAGGAACAGTTACATCAATAGGTATAGAAAGGATTCATCATCATCTTCCTGTTCTACATCATGTAGTATCATAGATAAACGCTCGGTACAACTGAGAGTGTGCACATTTAGGAAGTAATAATTAAAAGAAAAAAGGCATGAATAAAATCCGAATATTGAACATTCTTTACAAACATTAACAGTTTTTCCCCTCCCCCCTCCCCTGCCCCGAGAAAGAGAGACAAGTCTTTTCGGGAATAGAGTGTTATGGTGCTGTGGTCGTCAGTAAGGATGAAGTTTCTGTTGTGTGTGGTGTATTTAGGGGTTCGACATGTAGGAGGAGGGCTTGTGGTTTATGTCATTCATAACGGGGGGTCATCCACGTCCGGAGTTGGGTACTCAGAGGTGTGTGCTCTCAGAAAGTCCGACCATAGGAGCTCGGATTGCGTCGCTCTACCGTGGAGGGAAGCTGTGATTTTTTCCATGGTGCATATGTTCAGCACCACATTGATCCACTCTTGTTTAGACGGGGTCGTGAGCGATTTCCATTTGGTGGCTAGTAAAGCTCGGGCCGCAAGCAATAAATAGGGGGTTAGGCCTCGGACCTTTGTCCATTCGTCTTCAATTTTTTCGAGGCTGAACAGGATTAGGTGCGGATCTGCTGTTCTGTGAATCCCATCAGTGTGTCTGATCCATCCCAGGACCTCATCCCAAAAGATCTTGATCTTGGGGCACCCCCACCACATGTGCCAGTAGTCTGCAACCTGCCCACATTCACGCCAGCAGGAGGGGGAGGAAGATTGGTACATCTTGGATAATCTATATGGGTCATATTGCCAGCGATGTAAAAGTTTTATGGAGTGGAGTTTATATTGACATGATATGGGAGTACGCGACGCCATGGCACACATTTTGTCCCATTCTTCATCCTCTATATCGGTCTCCATATCAGTCTCCCATCGCCGTCTGAGTGCAAGTGAGGATTTACCATCTCCGCTCAGAAGCAAGGTGTATATGAGAGAAATCAGATTCTTCCTCTGCGTCTTGGAATCTAGCATTTTTTCGAAAGGGGTGAGGTCTCTACTTAATCTTTCTTTCCACTCCGATTTGGTCAATACCCCCTTAATTTGTAAATAATGGAAGGTGGAGAGGGCTCCAATATTTAGAGCTTCTGTTAACTCTGGGAGGGTGATAAATGAGTCACTGCGGAGAAGCTGGCCCACTCTTTCTAGTCCCGCTTCAAACCATGTCTGGAACCTCTCAACATTGGGGATATAGTTATTAATGCCCGGAGACCAAAGATGACTTAGTGGGGACGGCCATGTCGTAATTCTCGTCATCTCCGAACCTTCACGCCATACATCCCATATAGCAACAAAGAGCGGGTGGTTTCCCGTTCTCTTCAACACCCGGTTTCGTGGGGCCCACAACCATTCTCCTAGGGTCGCTGGGGCGAAGTAATGGTTGTCCATCGCTACCCATTGTGGTTCTTTGTGATTGCGTAGGTGGGGGACAAACACACGCAATTGGGCAGCAATATAGTATTTCCGGAGATCAGGGAGACCCACCCCGCCCTTGTCTTTGGGGAGCGTCAACGTAGAGTAGGCTATCCTGGCCTTTTTCCCCCTCCACAAAAATTTCAGGATTTCCCTCTTCACCTCATTAAAGTATTGATCCGGTATTTTAATTGGGAGCATTTGGAAGGGATAAAGAAACCTCGGGAGGGAAGTCATTTTGATGGCGTTAAGGCGGCCAAGCCATGAGATCGTCAGTTTATCCCATCTGGCCAGGTCTGCACGGAGCTTAATAAGAAGTTGTGGGAAATTTGCTTCGTACAGGGAGTCTAGTTGTTTCGTTATTTGTACCCCTAGGTATTGCATCTTGTCGTGTACGATCGACAAACCCAACGAGGAGTATTTCACAGTATTCGCCTCGGCATCCCCCTGAAGGGGGAAGAGTGTAGTTTTGGCCCGATTAATCTTGAAACCCGAGAGGCGACCGTATTCCTCCAATAAGAGGATGGCTTGGGGGACTGATTTCTCAGGATGGACCACATGCAAAAGGATATCATCAGCATACAGAGCGAGTTTATATTCAGTGTTACCTAAATGGATGCCCTCTATGGTTTTATCTTCTCTGATCTTATATGCAAGGGGTTCAAGAGATAGGGCGAATAAGATAGCTGAGAGGGGGCATCCCTGTCTAGTGCCTCGTTTCAGTTGGAACCACCTGGAGTACTCCCCATTCACGAACACCGAGGCAATGGGAGACGAGTATATCGCTTTAATTCCCCTTTTAAGGTTTGGGCCTAATCCGATTTTTTGAAGGACCTCCATTAAGAAATCCCAGTTCACCCTGTCAAACGCTTTTTCAGCATCAATTGAAAGCAATGCCGGGTCAGTATTTAGTTTGTGGGAGGCATGCACCAAATGTAGTGTCTTGCGCATGGTATCTGCGCCTTGGCGGCCAATTATAAAGCCCACCTGGTCAGGGTGGACAAGGCGGGGCATAAGGGATTCAATCCTAGCTGCGAGGACCCTAGAGTATATTTTGGCGTCTATATTTAATAAGGAGATGGGGCGATATGATCCACACTTCGTGGGATCCTTCCCTTCTTTCGGGATAACTGCTATGAGTGCTTTGACAAATGAGTCTGGAGGGTTCCCTGTTTCTAGAATTCGATTGAATAAGCCAACAAGGAAGGGTGTGAGTTGCGGGGCGAATGTTTTGTAAAAACCCGCTGTGTACCCGTCCTCTCCCGGGGATTTGCCTATTGTAAGTCTCTTAATAGCCTCTTGGATCTCCTCTCCCGTTATAGGGGCATCGAGCGTATCCGATTCTGTTTGTGTCATTTTGGGCATAGCAACGTCGTCCAAGTAGGACCGAATGCTGGGGGTGTATGAGTCGTCTTCGGGGGTGTACAGGGTCTCATAGAAATCCGCAAAGGATTCTGGAATGGTGGGGCGGGGAATTCCCACACCCGATTCTCCTTCTAGTATCTCTTGGACCCTGCGTTCCGCCCTTTGGGCACGGAGTCTAGCTGCTAATAGCGCGTCAGCCTTGTCCCCTTTCTCATAAAACCGCTGTTTCAAGAGGAGGAGCTTACGGGCTATTTGCTCATGTTCCAGGAGGCGTAACTCTTCCCTTTTTTCCCTTGCTTCTAGAACTTTGTCAAAATCTACAGTGTCCCCTTTCCTCGCATCACTTTCCAATTGTGTAATTTCTGTGCGGATTCTGTTCTCGATTAGGGCCCTCTCTCTTTTTTTCTTAGCTCCCTCCCGCATGAGGATTCCCCTCCACGTTGCCTTCCCAGCTTCCCAAACCCTTTGTTTCGAGACTTCCCCAGTATCATTCGTTCGGAAATATTCCTCAATTTCAGTTTCTATCTCTAGCTTAAATACAGGATCCTTCCATAACGTCTCGTTACACCTCCATTGTCCGCATCTAACGGGCAAGGAATCCCATGCTAAATCAACAAAGACCAAGTCGTGATCGGACCATGAGATGGTCGTGATTTGTGAACGTGTGGCCGTGTCAAATAGGTCACTGGAGGAGTAAAGGTAGTCTATGCGAGTGGACGTGTTGTGTGGGGCCGAAAAGAAGGTGTACTTTTTCTCCGTTGGGTGCATGCAACGCCACACATCCATCAAGCCATACAAGTCCATCATCGCTTTAAATTGAGTGTGATCCCCTCTGCCTGTTTCATGTCTTTCTGGGTTACCGGGATGCCAGTCGAGATCCGGGTCTGCCCATATATTAAAGTCTCCGCCAATGATGACGTGACCTGTTGCCTCTAGCATTACTTTGGGGATTGTCTTGGATAGGAATCGGAATTGTCCCACATTAGGGGAATAAATTGTGGCGATCGTAATGGCTAGCCTTCCAATGGTCCCCGACACGAGGAGAGTCCGACCTTCTGCATCGGACCAAATTTTCGAAACCTTAAAATCCAACCCCTTTCTGATGAGTATTCCCACTCCTCCCTTCTTCAAGGGTCCAGAGCCCCAGAATTCCAACCCATTTCTTTTTCCCCCCAGGATTGCCCTTTCCTCTCCTCTCATGTACTTGGTCTCTTGCACAAAGAGTATATCCATATTTGACCTTCGAAATTCTCTAGCAAGGAGTGATCTTTTAGTGGGTGAATTGAGACCTTTGACGTTAAGCGTTCCCACCCTCATGGTGCCCCTATTGCATGGTTCAGCGGTCAGTATAGGAACGTTTTGAATGCTCGTGAAGACCTGATGATCGCTGTAACTTCAAACCTTGGAGTTTAGACAACCATATCAGCATTTCCCCCTTTAAGACTTTCAAGTGTTCCCTAGGTTCAACCCAGAGTCTCTTCCCGGTTCCCCACCCACCACCCCCCTCCCCTCCCCGAGTTCGGTGGCGTTCGATCGATCCCAGTTGTAAGCACTGGTTCGAGTTCGAGCCACTAGAGGAGACCGTTACTTCACGGTTCCCGTATCTAGTAAACATTACTAATGTCCAATGAGCCCCCTATTGCCCACCCCCGACAATAATCGGTTCAGTGTCACATAGGTGGAAGAGTCAGAACCAATTTTAGAGAACATAATATCAAAGTCTTCATATTAAAGGTTAAGTCGACTTCGGTACATTACACTTGTTCGTTATCAGCTGCCTCCTTCTGAAGGGCCATTTCCTCTACGATACTTCCTCGAGCCCTTCACCTTCCTTCGTTTCGGGCCTTGCACATGCCATTCCTCTTGGCTTCTAGATGGTTGGCTGTGACTTTCTCCATGTTCCTGCGGGCCCAGTAGTTCGGAGATGCATGCTTTGATTTCTTGTTCAGAGTTTAGTCTAATTCGCGTGCCCTCGTGCTCAAAGGAGAGGGAGAAGGGGTATCCCCACCTGTAGCGTATGTCCCGACCCTTAAGCCAAGTAGTAAGCGGTTTGCACATTTTCCGTAGAGCTAGGGTCAGAGACGAGAGGTCCTGGAAAATAGTTATTTGGGCCCCACAAAGGGTGATAGCACCTCCGCTCCTCGCTTTCTCCAACACTCTCGTCTTGTCCTGGTAACGGTGAAACCTGGCCAACACCGATCTTGGGCCTCCAGGCGGGCCTCCGGCTCTGTGGATGCGCTCCGTTTTAGGCTCATCAATGTTGTCATCTGCGACGAGGAGCTTAATGATGTCGTGGAGAGTTGATTTCAAGTCCATCTCCGTTTCCCCTTCTTTCTCTGGAATCCCAAAAAAGCGCAGGTTGTTTCTCCTTTCGCGGTTTTCCAAATCGTCCATCTTGAGTGTAATTTCCTGTTCCCTTCGTTCCAGGTCTGTAATTCTTTTGTCTAGCTGTGTTTCGTGGATATGAATCGTGGTTTGATTATTTTCGACTCCTTCGACCCTGTCTTCTATGCTGTCAAGGCGCTGTGTGAGCTTGTCGATTTTCCCTCCAATGTTGGCTCCCATGTTTCTTATTTCCGCTAATAAATCTGCTATGTCCCCCTTCGTAGCAGCAGTTTCTTTGTCCATTGCGGAAGGTGCAGCCATTTTGGGCCCAATGTAAGCGTAGGCAGCAAGTTTCTGTTGAGCGGTCATGCGTCCGTGAACCTGCTTCTCACACGTTGGTTCATGGGGTTGCCGGAGTACTCACTGCCACAGAGGAGGCACACGCCCCTGTTCCCTTTCCTCCTTCCCTTACACCTACGGTTAGAGCCAGGTGTGTCTGAGGGCCATACCCTCTGCGGAGCTGATGATTTGTGTCTTGTAGTTTGGGCAGGGTCTCTTTTCAGTGGTTACAATTGGCTACTGGGTACTTGGTAGTCCTCCAGAGAATTTCGGTCGTCTCCTCGTGACTGAGCGCTAACGATGCGCTCAATATTGTCTCGACCCTTTGGGGTCTTAATACGAGGGACTGCGGATGGTTAGAAGGGTCTCCGCCGCATGGAATCATCAGCGCGGGGTCCTTGTATCGTGAGGGGAAGCGCACGTTGGGATCGGCGCGTTATGGCCTTCCAGGCTTGGGCCGCAGGGTAGAGTCACTGGTGTCCCACGGGTCCGGGGTATTGGAATGGGAGGAGGCACACGCCCTGGAGTTAGGGGCCGTACCCTCCCGCTTGAATCGGGCTGCGAGGCTCAGTGTAGCTTAGTGGTGGGCCAAAACCCCCCCCCAGGGCACGCTGGAGGCCGTTGGAAGCCCGGTCCGCGCAGTAGCCGCTGCACAGTCAGCCGGGGCAGAGGAGGAAGAAACGGGGGCCCTGTGCGGGTCAAGCCGCGAAGCGCTCCGAGGATCGTTCAACGGGGGCGGTGATCAGCGCCGCGTATTAGGAGCTTGTAGGACTCACCAGCGTGGGTTTGCTTTGGAGTCGGGCCGCATCCGATTCCACGGGTCTGTCATAGGGTGGGCGGCGGGGGGAGTCGCCACCCATCGAGGGCTCTCCCAGTCCCCGAAAGCCTCCAGGCGGGACCTCGTTGGGGGAGCCGGGGCGAGGAGCCGGAGCAGAGCTCAGGGGCGTCACTGGACCGTGGCGCAGGAGTGCCGCGTGGGAGGCCCCGAAGGGAAGTTCGGGCTGGAGCTCCTTTCTCCACCGAACTCGTTCCAATTTTCACCGGAGTTTCGGCAGCTAGGTGGGGGCCAGAGTCGGCAAGCTTGGGCCGTCGTTATTTAGCAGGAGGGGGGGCCAAAAGTGGGGGCTCAGAGCACTTTCGGGGGACCGTGAGACGGAGCTCACACGGGGAAGATCCTCATCCGTGCGCCCTCTGGCGGCCAACCCGAGAACCTTTTTAACCTTTTTCCCTCCTTTAAGCTTTCTACCAACCTCAGAATTTACAAAGTGCAAAAGTGATATATAGATGCCATTACTGTCCTAGTTAGTGAAGTTACCTCAGGCTGTAGGACGTGTGTATGAAGCTTCTCTAAAGAGTATCTACTTGTTTTGCCTTCATTCTGAGAAAGTATTTTGAAGTATATTTTTATTGTTGCACATTGCCCTTTTGAAAGAGTGCGGATTTAAAACTGACCGTTAAATAGCAATTATTTGACTAGAAAACCTTGAGTGTAAGTGTTATTTGGATACTTGTATTTGTGGATTTCATTGCTACAGCTATACAGCTCACTCACATATACCCCTCTTGAGATCAGTCTGGCTGCTCAGTCACACTACCAACTTGTGTAGTACATACCCATACCAACAGGTGGGTTACCCAACACCAAGAGGACAAGGGTTGTGTAATCTCCCTCAGGGTTACTACATCCATTTTTGCCCAACAGGGACCGGTTGTTCCAATCATATTTTACCCCTTTTGGGAGGGAGGCCCGAAACTGAAGCAGGCAGATTTTTATATGGGTGGGTCTCCTTTCCTCATTTGAGATGAAATTCCAAATGGGTTGTCGGGAACAGTTTCACTACATGCAGCTCCCACACAGAATGGTTAAAGCTGCTGACATTAGACCCCCATTGGGGCTGGAATGGTCTATGAAAGAAGGGGTAATTCAGAAGGGAATCGAAGTTCTACTGGCAATTCGACAAAGCAGTTCCAGAAGATAAAGCGTCCCTACGTGGTAAAAATAGGTTCAAATTTGGCAGAGGGCCCATAAGGCCTCGAGATGTGCAGCAATTAAGGAATCTGCCTACAAATTATGTTTTTGCTGGTATCTCACTCTGTATAGACGCCACAAAATTCATAAAGGCTCCTTGCACTGTGTTGGAGAAATTGTGGGGAGGTTGGTGGTAGTCCTGCCCGAAATCACAAAAATATTGTGGAGGTAACATTGGGGCACATCAAGGACATTACGGGAGGGAGCTGCCTCTTTCCCTGGTGACCGTACTTCTGTTGACCGTGGAGGAGGGGTTGTATGCTGCTAGAGGGGCATGTTAACGCACATGTTGCCTGCAGCAAAAATGGCCATCGCTCATATATGGAAAACTATACAAGGCCCTGTGGTGGGTGAAACTGTGGGGCATGATTTCTACAGAACAGAGGTGCGCTTAGCGTATTGCATGTATCAAAGGTTTTTCAAGGTGTGGTATCTCTTTTATAAGCACTCTGCAGACAGGGAACACCACTTTCATAAGGCGGCACTGCTGAAAAACCTCTCCATACTGGTTTACATTGATGTATGATGTGAAGATTGGACTAATGTTATGTTTGAGATAAAAGTCATGCGATGTGTGGGGGAAGGTTGGGTTTCTTGGTTAATCTATTTCTTATTTTTCTGGTTATACGAATATTCTTGAGGATCCGGCAATATGCCTCTCTGAACATTGTGCACACAGATTTGAGCTACAACATACGAATGCACAACATTATCACTGGATCTGTGCTTCATACTCATAAATAAAGCTTAAAATTATTGTTTTTAAATCACGGGTTCTTTATGCCTACTCCATCAGTGGAGCCTGCACAATACCTCACACATGACTATGTGCTCTGCCCAGATAACCCCAAATGGTTTTGCCCCCACCAACTCCTCCTTTTCTTACCAAATCAACCAAGATCCCATTGGTACCCTACCTGCACACACAGTGGGCACATGCCACCTTTACAACACTTCCACAAACACCACATCCTGCAGTTACATTGCGATTCGTCATACACCCAACTCACCTCTCCATAAATCCTAAACGTGCAGGTCTCTTCATCCAGCTCAATGGCTGTCACACCAGGTACTTTCCGTGCCTGCTGGATATTGACACCATGGGTTCCAATGGCCAAGCCCATAAGGTCCTCACGGACAGTGAATTCCTCCTGAAAGGCTGCTGCAAGCTGCTTACTGGTCTAAAAAAAGGGGGACAAACAAATTAAAAAGGTGCAATAGGCTCCAACCAAAGAGTGTGAGTGAGTGTACAAAGCACAGACTTGACAAGGTGCCAGATCACAACCAACCACAATAGGATTTTCAAATGAATAGAAATACTGTTCAGCCATGCATTATATGGCCCAGCTAACACATTCATGCCATCAGTTTTTACTTTTCTAAACCCCATAAACTGCAGTAGTTTAGGCCAGCCGCCCACAGGAAAAATTCAGCCTCCTTTCCCCAATATTGATCACGCCAAATGTCCTCCGTTAAAAACAATTGCTCTGTGGCTGTGAGCAAGGCACAGCAGATGAAAGGTTATTAAAAAGGTACATTAAAATTTCTGTAACATTCAATAAGGGAACACACAATAGATCACTTCAAATACATATTTATCTAGCTTATACGGACTATGTTACTAAATTCAAAAACGTATCATTCAAGTTCGTATGTCATGATGTGGCTTGACAAGCACTTGTGCAACTATGTAACTATGCAACCACTTTACCTATGCATGTCAATTTCTGCAAGAACAAAGCCTAGATGCCTCCGGGTTGAATGTGCTACACACATTGCAAAATAAATTATCCTGCCTATTTATGGTAACCGGCAGAGTTCAGGGTCAAATAGCCTACAGGCTAAGGGTTGATCACATTAGGGTTCATATATTTCCTTAAGTCCGGTTTATTCTAAAGGGAATACATTACCGACATAGGAATCAATGCAGTGGTGTAAAGTGTACAGGCTCACTGTTAGAGAGTAGGTTTAGAAGTATTTGTTTACGTTAAAAGGTCACCCCTTACAAAAATCTTAGTTAGGCAAAAAAGCATTTAGTTAAGAAAATGAAGGTGTCCATTGAAAGGTATTCTTTAGAGTTCCCACAGTTGTTGCTAGACCAGAAGTATTCATGGTCTGATGCTGGAGGACAGTGGTAACAAGCGACAGGTTCGGTAGTCCGACGGTGCAGACACTGCCCCAGCGTGTGGAGCAGGTAAGCCTGGTGTCCTCTGAGTCCCAAGGCTTGGATGAAGGCTTTGTTAGAATTGTATGGCTGCAGACTACCGGTTGGGTGCTTCCGTCATCTGGTGCTTCTGTCCAACGTGTGGATGTAGAATAAGTAGCAAGGCTTCTTCTGAAAGATGGCGACCAGTGGCTTCCAACACTGCTGGTTACACTGGGTCACGGAGAAAGGTGTGCTCACAGTTCCCTCTTGTCAGCAGATGTTAGGAAAGATTTTTTAATGTTGCTTCTTTCCCTCCATAGACATCAGTGGGACATCTACACTTTTTGCTATTGTCTTGAACCGTTCCTGACTTTATGGAGATAAGTGAATCCTTTTTGCTTCACTTTCCTTGCGAAACACATTTGTTTTGGGGGTACTGATCTGTCTTTAGGACTATCAGTGCAGGAGAAGGAACAAGTTACTTACCTGTAACTGTTATTCTCCAGCATGGGTCTGGCATGGATTCACATGCTCATGAATATAATAATACATAGCAGTACACACATGCACAACCACGGGAGGTGGCAAAGGCTCAACATTAAGCATTACATAAACTCAACATTAAGCACTCTTACCTCCTCACCAGGCCCACCTTCAGGCGAACAGGTTGAGCAGCACTGCTTGGCCGACCCTGGACTCCTCCCTGGAATCCCGGTCGACGCAGTAGAATCTCGTGCAGGCGTGCGTCGACCTCCACGAAGCAGCCCTGCAGATGTACAGAAGGGGTACACCAGACAAGAACGCCATGGTAGCAGCGATCGCTCTGGTCGAATGGGCTCTCGGACGGCCGGGCAACGGTCGGTTTGCCAATCGGTGACAGTGCATGATGCAGCCGGAGAGCCATCTGGAAATGGAAGCCTTCGAGAGGGCCTTCCCTTGGTTCACAGGTCCAAAGTTCACAAACAGTTGTGATTTCTTCCAAAAACTCGGTCCACGTAGAACTTCAGCGCTCTAGCTACATCCAGCAAGTGCAAAGTCCTCTCAGCCGGCGACGAAGGCGACAGGAAGAAAACTGGTAACACCAAGGGCTCGTTGAGATGGAAGTCCGATGGCACCTTGGGCATGAAGGAAGGGTACGTCCTCAGCACCACCCTCGTCTCGTGAAAAGTCAAGTATGGAGGCTTGCAGGATAGGGCCTGGATCTCTCCCACTCGTCGTGCGGAGGTGATCGCCACAAGAAATGCTGTTTTCCATGACAAACTTCAACGATGCCGAATGCAGAGGCTCGAAGAGCGCCCCCATGAGCCTGATCAGCACCACGTTGAGCTCCCACGGCGGGGCCGGAGCCTTCACCGGCGGGAATGTACAGAACAGTCCCTTCATAAACTCCTCCTTCACCAGGCGATGAGACCACAGAGATGATCGGCCCGTAGTTCTGGTGTAGCAGGAGATCGCCGCTAGATGCATTTTGATGGAGGCATGAGCCAGCCCCGCCTTGGCCAGCAACAGCAGGTACGGCAGCACTTGAGGGGCCGTAATTCGCAGAGGGTTAATCTTCTGTGCACGGCACCAGACAGAGAACATCTTCCATTTGTGTCCATAGCACTTGAGAGTTGAGGACGCCCTGGCCTTTGCAAGCACCTCCTTGCAGTCCGCCGGGATATCATACCCTCCAAACTCTAGTCCCGCTGGAGCCAGGCCTGCAAGTTCAAAGACCCCGGGTCGTGATGGAGGATGGCGTCTCCTTCTCTGGAGAGAAGATCCGCGTCCGTCGATAGTTTGACTGGGGGGACGCTGACAAGTCCAGAAGGTCCGGGAACCAGATCTGTCTCGGCGACACTGGTGCAACGAGGATCATCCTGCACCGGGACCTCTTGAGTTGGTTGACAAGTCGCAGTAGCAACGGCAACAGGGGTAACGCATACAGGAACAGGCTGTCCCAGGGGAACGAGAAAGCATCGCCCATGCTCCTCGACTGGGGAATCCTGCTGGTGAACCTCTGCCACTTGGAGTTCGCCGCTGTTGCGAACAGGTCGATCTGGGGTTTGCCCCATCGTCGGAAAAGTCGATCCACTTGGTCCTGGCGCAGTTCCCACTCGTGGCACGAGCTCAGTTCCCTGCTGAGTGAGTCGGCAATGGTGTTCTTTATCCCTGCTAGATGGAAGGGCACCAGAAACATCCCCTGGGCAACGGCCCAATGCCACAGATCCAGGGCCTCCTTGCTTCCGGATGTAGAACATCGTGGTGGTGTGGTCGGTGAAGATCCTCACCACCTTGCCCTTGAGGGAAGGAGAAACGACCTGAGAGCCCAGAACACTGCTCGGAGCTCCAGGATGTTGATGTGCAGTGACCTCTCCTCCAGGAGGCAAAGGCCTCTCGCGTGAAGATCGCCAGTGTGCGCTCCCCATCCCTCCAGGGAGGCATCTGTCATCAGTCTCCTTGTGTGCGGGGGTCTGAAAGTCTCTGCCCGCTGCGAGAGGCGCACGGGTGCCCCACCACCGAATTGCTTGGCGGAAGACCTCGTTGAGCGGGATCTGGTCTTCGAAACTGCCCACCGCTTGCATCCAACGGGCGTCGAGGAACTCCTGCAGAGGACGCATCCGCAGCCTGCATAGGCACACCAGGTAGATGCAAGAGGACATCATGCTGAGAAGGGACTTGATGGACCTCACCCTGGCCACGTCCGCGGCCAGCAGGCGCTGCACTTTGCCCAGGATGGCCTTTGTCCTTTCTTCTGACGGAGAGGCAAATCATGCCACTGTGTCGAACTTGGCTCCCAGAAACACTGCGACCTGCGACTACACCAGGTGGGATTTGGGGAAGTTGGAGAATCCCAGATCCGTGAGCAGTTGGACGGTCTTCGCTGTGTGCGCGAGTTCCCCTTGTCCTTGCTCGGATGAGCCAATCGTCCAGGTAGCGGTAAAAGTGGATCCCTTGCAGGCGCAGCCGCACCACCACTGGTGCTAGGCACTTGATAAATACCCTGGGTGTCGACTTCAATCCGAATGGCAGGGCCTTAAATTGGTAGTGCCGTCTTTAGACTATGAATCTGAGAAACTTTCGGTGTCCTTTTAGAATGGGGAGGTGGAAGTAAGCATCCTCCAAATCCAGAGACAATAGGGAGTCGCCTTCCTCCAGCTGTCCCAGCACGTGCTGGAGGGTGACCACCCAGAGCGTATGAGCCTTGATGTATTTGTTTAACCGACGCAGGTCCAGGATGGGGCGCCTACCGCCTGTCTTCTTTCTGACGAGGAAGTATCTCGAGTATACTCAAGAGCCCCAGAGCCTCTTCGGGACGAGCTCGATGACTCCCTTCTTGAGCATCGCCCTACTTCTAACAGCAGTTGAGGGACGTGATTGTCCTTCCTGGCCACGGGAGGAATGCGGGGGCACTTTAGAAATTCAAGAGTCTGCCCGTGGGCCAGGGTATCCAGCACCCAACGGTCGGTGGAGATTGACTCCCACACGCTGATGAACTTCACCAGCCGGCCTCCCACCGGGGTGCTCAGGTGGGGGCCCGACACTACGGCCGGTTCAGTCCTCCTTGGAGGCGGCCTTGCCGCCCTGGCCTCCTTTCGGCAAGCTAGCCAGTTTCAGCATCCCAACATCAATGGGTCCTGTTCTAGAAGGCTTCCTTTGTTTACGCCTGCCGACGCACTGCGTAAAGCGACTGTTGCTAGAACCAGACTTCCCTCATCTGGTAGAGTGTCCTGAGGAATCCGGCATCGGTGCATGCGGCATTTCTTCACTGTCAAGTTTAGCACTCCGCTCCTGGGCCCAACCTATAACTTGCTTGCAGCTACAGCTCCTAAGCATCTTCTACTGGACCCAATGGCGGGAAAACCTACATCCAGCAACACCCCCATTCGACCTGCCATGTCATTTGGGTTTATATTCCATTGCATTGCTTTTTAAATGTTTGCTGAAATAGCCACTCTAGAAGCTAGGAAAAGTATTTTACTCAACCTTTGAAAGACTTCTGGAACAATCTTCACACCCACAGGAACATTTACTAACGTTGTCCAGTCGTCTAAAGGTTATTTGTGAACTTCTTGGGCACAAGGCCCCATTTAACTTCGTGTTGGACTCAAAGTTAAGACTTCTATTCCTGTGGGCAGATTATACAAGTGCCCAACTACTTAATGTTAGGTAAGATGTTCATTTTTATAATAAATCTTTCCGACCTGTGTCAATCCCAGAATATTTTGCTTGGATGTGGTCATAATTTTAACCTTGTCCCTAGGTGAGTGGGAATCTTTTTCCCCCTCTCACCTAGTCTTTTACTCTTTATAGGTGAGCTTTTTATTTCTCTCCATAGTGTATTGCTTGAAGTTATAGTTTCCTACAACTTTTGGGCTTAGGCTGGGTTGCCCCTATGGGCTCCCCTGTTAATTTCTCCTTCAAGTACTTGGGCGAACTACTGTTCAAGTAGTCAAGAGGGTTTTTCCATCCACCTTTACATTTTGTGTAAGTGAGCCAGCACCTTCACCCTTATGTGGAGTGCTAGGGGGATACAATGTATCCCCTTTCTTACTTACCTGGCAACATTTTGTTACAATTGCGTGCGTTACATGAATGGCTGGTGGCAATGGTTTTACCTTTATGACTTAGTCTTTATTACTCGTAGACTGTTAATTCAGCCTCGAGAGCCATCCCTTTTCTAAAATGTTGGCCTCCTTTTTTCGCCATTTCTTGTGTGCTTTCTGTTTCAGGTCTTCCTTATACCATTCTAGGTGGGAACGACCTCAGTGGTAGTTTTGTCTTCCCAGCCGAAGCTCCAGAGTGTCTGAGAAGGCCGGAAGCGAGGGAGGAATCCAAAACTCAGCACCCCTTTGTCTTTCACCTTGCCAAGTGGGGGGCTGGCTGTCCTGATTGGATAGCCAGACCAGACCGCCCCTTGCTATAAAATACAGAGCGAGAATGCACACGTTGTGCTGTAGTTCCGGTTAAATACTCCGAACCTGGAACCAAGTCTACCATTGGAGCTGTTCCCGAAGAAGATGAATAAAAGACATCTGTAGCAATTTGCAGAGACCAGAGACCCTGCGGTAAAAGCTCCCTCCCAACAACATGGGGGTCCCCAAAGCGACGACTCCTACTTAGAGGCTGGTATGATCCATTAGTCTCAGGAAGACCTGCATTTTGGGACATCCTACAGCGTGCTGTGACCTTGCTGAGCTGCAATACCACAGTACCCTGGGACCTCAGGCCATTGTGCTTTGCACTGTCTTCCGAATCTCGCTGGAGCTTTAGTGGCATCTTGCTGGACCTCAAGACTTGATTTGCATCCTATAAGTCCCCTCATCTGAGTGCTGGACTCGATAAGTCACGAGAATCCGACTGTTAGGCAAAATTGTATCTAGTAACCCTGTGGGAGACTACACCACCCTTGTCCTCTTGGCAATAGGTAACCCAACCGTTGGTATATGCCTGCACCACATAAGTTGGTAGAGTGACTGAGCAGCCAGGTTTATCACAAGAGGGGTCGATGTGAGCTGTAGGGTAACAGATTCACAGTGACAAGTAATCAAATAACTCTTACACTCAAGGTTTTTTTGATTAAAATAATTGATTAATTTAACAATCCGTTTTAAAATGAGCCTTCTTTAGAAGGGGCAATATGCAACACTTAAATACACTTCAAAAATACACATCTGTTCAAGTAAGTAGATACCTTCTTGGGATGGCACACAGCTACTTCCTACACCCTGAGGTGACTTCAATAGTTAGGACACTGCGTACATTAATATATCACTTTTACACTTAAATGGTAATACTGAAGTTGTGGCAAAAAGGAAAAGGTTAGTGAGGTAAACAAAGGTTAACAGGTTTCTCAAACAAGTAAGCACTTTTTAATCCCCCCCAATGAAATATAGGTTAACCCTTTCCCAGATATACAAGGTATGTATGACTGTTTGGAGGGACAGATCAACACAAAGTCAGAGGGTAAGAGTCTTCAGGGAGCCAGAACAGCCAATGTCAATTGAGGAAAGTCTAGGGGAGCTGAGGCACTTCTTGTAGATGGCACAAAAGTCTTGCAAAATGTTAGAGAGTTTTGTTGTAAAAAGAAATCACTGTTGGGCCAAAGGCTTGGAGGCTTGTGAAGGGCAAAGCTGCAAGCAACTGTGCAAAGGGCAGCCAATGCAAGTCTCCAGTGAGCAAGCAAGCTACACACAAGAGGTAAGTACCCCTAGTTTTACAGTATCTTGAGTCTGAAGAAAAGGTTCCAGCTGGCTTCTGTTCCTGTAGTAGTCCTGCAGATCCCGTTTTCCCTGTGCCTCAGCCGTGGAACAAGAGGGAGGATGTCTTGGGACTCCTTCATTACGGTTTGAAGGTTGGCCGCAGCAATGGGCACAATTCAGATCAGTGGCACTTAGCTGTTACAGCTACTCGCAAATAGCACTACTGAGGTTCTTGGACACCTTGTGGACTTTCCTTGCTTCTGGGGGGGCCCAGCACTATTGAGGTGGCTCAGGCTTGGTCAGTCCTGCTTCAAGAAGTCCGGAGGATCTTCCTGGAGCTCGGGTCCGGCTTAAAGGTGATGCACTCGATTCTGGCATTTCTGTCCCCTGGCTCTCGGTTCCTGCAGCAGCAATGAAGTACGGCCAGCAGAGGGGTTCCGGTCGAGTTTGTCTTGGGGCAGATTGGTCCCACCAACCCAAGGGGAGAAGGTTTAGTTACTTATCTGTAACTGTATTTCTCCAGCATTGATATCTTTCATAGATTCACATGCTTGAATATTCCCCATCAGACTGGGAATCCTCTGTGATTTAAATAATAAAAAAATTAATATATGGGATACATTACTCACCGTAATCGTATTTCTGATGCTTGTATCTGCTTAGATTCACATGCTGTGCATAGGCCGACATCTAGTGGAAGCTGCGGAGTATTACAGTTTGTTTTTCGAAACTCGAAAATGGGCGTCGACACAGGGCGTGCCAGTAATACTATCCCTAGTGTGACGTCCACTGTACCCAAGATCCCTCACGCGTCTAGGATCCTCAGATTGTATTTTTTCTGACATGAAGTAGCATGAGGAGTAGCTTGAGTACAGGTAATCCAAGCAGATAGACAGAAAGGTAAGACTACAAGCAATCATGCGCCTTCTCTCAGAGGGGAGGAAGGGTGGGTCGCATGTGAATCTAAGCAGATACAAGCATCAGAAATACGATTACGGTGAGTAATGTATCCCTTCTGAGGCTTGTGGGATCTGCTTAGATCACATGCTGTGCATAGATTAGCGAGCAGTACAAGGAGGTGGGATGTGAGAAGGGTCATGAGCAAATAAGTGTCTTAGAACCGCTTGTCCCACTTGTGTATCTGCCTTGGAATGGGTGTCAATGCAGTAATGCTGAGTAAAAGTGTGAATAGAGCTCCAAGTAGCTGCTTTGCAAATGGTGTCAAGGGGTACATTTGCAATGAAAGCCAGAGTGGCACCAATGCCTCTAGTAGAGTGGGCTCTTGGTGTGAAAGGCAGAGTTCTTTCAGAGAGTGAGTAACACAGCTGGATACAGTTAATAATCCACTTCGAGATGGCGCCTTTAGAGACGCGATCCCCCTCTCTGCCTGTAGCTACAGAGACAAACAGTTGATCTGTTTTTCTTAGCGGTCTGGTTTTATTTACATAGTAGAGGACTGCCCTACGCACATCTAGGGTGTGTAGTTTCAACTCAGCCGAGCTTTGCGGGTCCTGGAAGAACGCCGGAAGCTCGATGGACTGGTTTACATGGAATTTAGATATAAATTTAGGTGAGAACCTAGGGTGTGTGCGTAAAACCAGTTTGTCTTTAGGGACAGTAAAGAAGGAATCCTGCACTGACAGAGCCTGAATTTCACTGACCCTTCTTATAGAAGTAATAGCTACTAAAAAGGCCGTTTTATAAGTCAGGTGTTTGAGACTGCTTTTATGCATGGGTTCGAAAGGGGGGCCCATGAGCTTGGCTAGCACCACATTAAGGTCCCACCCTGGTGGTGGGTTTGAAATAGGAGGGTGAAGTCTCTTTACTCCTTCCATGAAGGTTTTAACTACTGGTACTTTCCACCACGAAACCTTGCTATGGAAAGTGGTGTAAGCCGACAGGGCTGCCAGGTGTACTTTCAGTGAGTTAAAAACCAATCCTGCATCCAGCAGGTGGAGCATGTATGTAACAATAGTGGAAGGAGTGCAATCAACCGGGTTGATTTGTCTACTCTGGCACCACATAACGAACCTCTTCCACTTGTCAAAGTAACAGTGCCTTGTGTTTGGTTTCCTAGATTCCTTTAGGATGTCCATACACCTCTGTGGCAAATTGAGATGTCCAAACTCTATGACCTTAGGAGCCATGCTGCCAGGTTCATTGAGTTGGGTTGCTGGTGCACTGTTTGACCTTGGTGCTGGGACAGTAGGTTGTACCAGGATGGAAGTTTGATGGGCTTGCACACCGCCGTCCTGCGTAGGTGTGGGAACCACGGTTGTCTTGCCCACATGGGAGCAACTAGGACGAGCGTCATCGACTCTCTGTTCATTTTGTTCACCACTTTCCTGATGAGAGGAGTTGGTGGAAAAGCGTATGCAAACATCCCTGACCACTTCATCCACAGGTCGTTCCCCTGGGAGACTGGTTGGGGGAACCTGGATGCAAATCCTGGGCATTGTTTGTTTTCGCTTGTGGCAAATAAGTCTATCGTGGGGAAACCCCACAGAGAAGATATCTTCTACGACCTCTCGGTGTAGAACCCATTTGTGTTCCTCTGGGAGGGAGTCTCTGCTCAGAGCATCCGCTAGGGAATTGAGCTCCCCTGGAACATGTTGTGATGACAGATAGATGTTCCGTCTGAGTGCCCATATCCAGATTTTCTGGGCAAGCTTGGACAGATTTGGCGAGCAAGTCCCTCCTTGCTTGTTCAGGTAGAACATGGCTGTTGTGCTGTCCGTCCGGATTTGCACTGACAGGTTTAGTAGGTGGGGCTCGAACGCCTGAAGCGCTCTGAATACTGCCAGAAGCTCTAGCAGGTTGATGTGGTTCTTGGCCACTGAGTGAGACCAGAGACCCTGAGCTGTGTGGTGGAGATGGTGAGCTCCCCACCCCGTCAGACATGCATCTGTAGTGACTACTGCCTGTACCTCGGGATCGTAAAAGGGTTTCCCCTGTGCGAGATTCTCTCTTGTCCACCAGTGAAGGCTTTGTACCAGTGTTGGCGAAACGACCACTAGATCGTCCCACTGACCACTTGCCTGAGACCACTGTTTCGCCAACCATTCCTGCATGGGACACATGCGCAGGCGCGCGTGGGGGACCAGGTAAATACATGATGCCATCATGCCCAGTAAACGCATTGCTTTGCGTACCGTTATTTGTTGACCGGACTGATAATGCGGAATTTGCAGTAGTATGTTCCGAATTCTTTCTTCTGTAGGAAAGGTCAACCCCTCTTGGGTATCTAGGATAGCTCCTAGGAACTGTTTTGAGGTGCTTGGCACCAGGCTTGACTTTTTCTCGTTGATTGAGAAGCCTAACTCGTGGAGGAGGTCGATAGTCCTTTGAATGTTTGTCCTGCAAATTCCTGGGGTTTCCCCCGTTATGAGCCAGTCGTCCAGATAAGGGTACACTGGGATTGCCTCCCTGCGTAGGTGTGCAGCCGCCACCGCCAGTACCTTGGTGAATACCCTTGGTGCTGAAGCTATCCCGAAGGGCAGTACCTTGAATTGGTATTGTCGACTGTCCACCTTGAAGCGCAAATACTTTCTGTGCGCTGGGAACATGGAAATATGAAAATAAGCATCTTTCATATCCAAGGTTGCCATGTAATCCCCCTTTCTTAGGAGGGGGATTACCTCTTGTAGTGTGGTCATACGAAATTTTTGGGGCTTGTCATACTTGTTGGCAGGCCGTAAGTCCAATACTAGGTGCATTGTCAAATCTTTCTTTGGAAGGAAGTAAGTTGAATAGATACCCTTGTTTACCTGGTGTCCCGGGACGAGTTCTATCGCGTCCTTTTCTAGCAGAATGGCGATCTCCTCGAGGAGAATCTTCTGATGTTCTAAAGAGAGTGTACTCTTTGTCGTGAAGGATGGTTCCGGGGACGCTGCAGTAGCTCTATACAATATCCTGTGGATACTGTTGACAGCACCCATCTGTCTGATGTGATCCCTTCCCAAGCCTGGGTGAAGTTGGAAATGCGTCCCCCTAATGGGGTTGCGTGAGAAGGGACCCTGAACTGAGCGTCACTGCTTTGGTGGAGGCGTGCCGCCTCCATTGCTGGGGCTGCCTCTGCCTTTACCACGACCTCTCCTATTACCCCTGCCGTAACCCTGGGTAGACTGTTGGTTGTTGTTCCACTGTGTACCCTGCCCCTGGGAATAGTTAGATCCTCTCTAGGAATTTTGCCCGCGTGGGCGACGAAAATTACTATTCCCTCTCTGGTTAGGGGGTTTATTGGTTAACTGGCCAAGGGACTTGAGTGTTTCGTATTCGTCCTTGGCATTTTTCAGTGCGTCTTCGACCGCCTTACCAAACAGATCGGTTTCCACCGGTTTGTCCAACAATGATGCCTGGGTTTCTGCCTTGAAACCAGACTGCCGTAACCACGCATGTCTTTTGATAACAGTGCCTTCCGCTATCAATCTCCCTGCGTTGTCCGCGGCGTCGAAGGTTGCTTTCAAAATACAACCAGACACGGCTCTACCTTCTGCGGAAATCTGAGCTAACTGGTCCTTTAAAGGTTCAGGTGCAGAGGCTATGAGTGCCGCGACTTCTTCCCACTGATGGCAGTTGTAGCTGGCCAACAGGGTGGTGAAGTTAGCAATCCTTGCTTGATAGGCGGACGTTGAGGCTACTTTCCTGCCGAAACCGTATAGTTTTTTGCTCTCCTTGTCGGGAGGAGCTTCGGACGATGACAAGGGTGTTCCCGCCCTCTTACGAGTGTTGGTGACAACTAGGGAGTCTGGCTTCAGATGTCCTCTTATATAGAGAGGGTCAGACTGGGCCGCCCTGAAAAGTTTTTCAACCCTGGGATTGACCGCTCTGGTGAGGTTCGGGTTCACCAGGGACGGGTCTATTCTCCGCTGAATGGACTTAAGGATAGGGATGGTCTGGGCAACAGGCCTCCTTTCTCCTACTAACTCTTCTGCGAAGTCCCTTTCCTCCTGGACACCGTGGGTGTCAATGTGGAAATGTTCTGCTGCGCGAGCGAGAACCTCATTTAGGAGGGGCAGGTTATCGACCGGGGAGTCGGTAACCGGGGCTTCGTTCTCTACCAGGGAATCTGCCCTGTATGTTTCCGGGTCCTCCTCTTCCTGGTCCTCATCATCCCCATAGTAGCCCGTCCCGGTTTGCTCTTCTATCATACTAAATTCTTGGTCCTCACCAAAGGAAGTTTCCCCTTGATCCATTGAGTATGGTCTTGCGTAAGGTTGTACCTCGAAGGGTTCTGACCTCATCGGAGTTTCAAACCGGGGCTTTTTACTCGGGGGGGATAGGATCAGTAGAGCCTGAGGGTGTGGCCCCTTGTGGATCATACGAGAGGAAATGTTCTGGATTTTTATCATAAAAATCAGCCAAAGATGACATTCTTGACATAACCCCATCTATGTCTTCACTGGACCATTTCTTGGAACTGGGAATGACTCTCTCAGCAAGTCTATGGGATTTATCTTGAGTAGCTTTGCTGGTTGTAGACCTATCAGCAGACCTGGTTTTGTCTGTCTGTTTAGGGGGAGTGGAGTGTTTCACAGGTGTGGAAGGATGCACAGGTAGTTTCTTCTGCTGTTTTCCCCCCTCCCCGTGCGTGGAAAAATGTTTTCCCTGTCCTTTAGTGGCTCCGGAGTTTTTCGACGCCTGGCGTCGAGGATCGGGGGTGGTGTCCCTGTCCTTCGAGCGTGGGGCCTCGCTGGCTTTAACTGCGGCCTCCGACTCCTGGAGCGCGGCCTGGGGGTGGAAGTCGTCTTCGTCTCTCGACGATCGAACTTCTGTTAGCCTAGGGAGCGAGGCACTCTTGGCAAGAGTGGATGATTGCCTGGAGTCATGCGGCGATCTTGATCGAGAGCGACCAGAGGACACGGAATCGGACCGTTCTGTTTGTGCCTCTTTCCGAGAACTCGACGTCGTCGAGTCTCGGTTGGACTTAGTGTGTTTAGTGTGTGTAGTATGTGAAGCGCTTGTGTCGTCGGGGGTCTTCCCCATAGCCGCCTTGCCGGACGACCTTCCGAGGTCGGGGACCTGCGTTCGGCTGTCTTTCGACGCCGTAATGCCCTCGCCATCCGAAAGTACGGCGTCGCTGCCGTCGCTGAAGGCGCCCTCCGCTGCCATGGCCGCCTGCCTGGCGTGGTGGGCCCAACGCTTTGTCGAACGGTCCTTAAGTGTCTTAGGTTTAAACCTACTACACGCTCTGCAGTTCGCTTCGGGGTGGTCCCTCGGCAAGCAGAGACTGCATGTGGCGTGCCTGTCGACACAAGGATATTTGCGATTGCACTTGGGGCAGAATTGAAAAGGGGTACCCTCCATACGCACCTTGAGGCAGCGGGCTGTTAAGTGTAGGAAATGTATAAGGTGTACCTATATACCAAGAGTGTAGAGTATGTACCACTCCCCACTCTCCCTACTTGCAGGGCCGAGGCCAGCGGCCTTCCAGGCCCGGGCCGAGGCCAGCGGCCTTCCGAGGCCCAAATCCGTCGTGCAGCAGCCGACGGTCGATTTCTTCTCCAGCCGGCGTCGAGTGTCGAAGTTCGACGTTGGGGTGGGGAAGGATGTCAATAGATTATTATTTTAAATTTTTAGCAAAAGTATGGCTAAGGCCAGGGGACTCCGCAAAATGCTTCCGACCAGTATGGCGGAAAAAACAATCTGAGGATCCTAGACGTGTGAGGGATCTTGGGTACAGTGGACGTCACACTAGGGATAGTATTACTGGCACGCCCTGTGTCGACGCCCATTTTCGAGTTTCGAAAAACAAACTAATACTCCGCAGCTTCCACTAGATGTCGGCCTATGCACAGCATGTGATCTAAGCAGATCCCACAAGCCTCAGAAATATTATTTCCATGGAAATACAATGTAGATTGGCCCTCATGGCCTATGGGCCATTCACTTGTGTAGTCCCTCCGCCTCACTTTGGTCCTTCTGGCCCTAACCAATGAAATGGCAGGGTTTAAGGACCGCCCTCGGAAGCCATCTTCAGATTTTGAGCCGTAGAAGACTACAGGAAGGATGGCTGCGGGAAGATGGAGCAGCCTCTCAGGGAAGGCGGGCGGGTGCATGTGAATCTATGAAAGATACCAATGCTGGAGAAATACAGTTACAGGTAAGAAACTAAAACTTCTCCAGCATTGGATCCTTCATAGATTCAGATGCTTGAATAGAATACCAAGCAGTTATGTCATGCCCATATCATAAGTACATTCTGCAAATCCTTCTACTCGCCTTACTATACAATAACAGGTTACATTACCAGGGAAGGCGGGAAGAGAAGGCTGCTCCTACCTTATGCAAAGAGATGAAGAACCGCTTGTCCCACTGCCGACACTTTACTGGCATCTTCTGCCAGGCAGTAATGTTTGGCGAACGTATGCAGAGTGCTCCAGGTTGCGGCTCTGCAGATGTCTTTCAAAGGTACTCCAGCGTGGAAAGCAACCAAAGCTGCCCTCTCTCTGGTGGAGTGAGCTCAAGGAGGTCTAGCCAGTGGACCGTCTTTTTGACTGATGGCAGTGGCTGATACATTGGGAAACCCAATGTGCCAAACTTTGCTTTGAGATGTGCTGTCCTTTAGTCCGGCTAGCGAATGCGATGAAGAGTCTAGTTGAGGAGCAGAATTCTTTAATTCTCTGGATGTAGAACTTTAGGACCCTTGCAACATCGAGTAAGTGTAAGCACCTCTCTGCATCGGAAGAGCGATTCATGAAAAAGGTAGGAAGTACGATGCGCTCGGGGAGCGTCATTTCTGACAATACCTTTGGAAAAATGTCGGGTGTGTCCTTAGTATGAGACAGTCTTTTATAAACAAGGTGAAAGGAGGCTCTGCAGACAGGGCCTGCAGCTCGCTAATCCTCCTGGCTGACGTGATAACTACTAAGAAAGCTACGTTCCAGGATAAACATTTTAAGTCACACCTGTTAATTGGTTCGTATGGTGGCTCCATGAGCACTGCTAGAACCGTGTTCAGGCTCCATGTAGAAACTGAGGTAGGAGTCGGCGGGAAAGTATGCATCAATCCTTTTAAGAATATTTTGATTAACCGGTTCGGTGAGTAAAGATTGTTGACCTGGGTTAGTCGTGTATGCCGATATGACAGACAAATGCACCTTGTTGGATGAAAGTGAAAGCCCCTCTTTCGCTAGGTGCAACAGGTACGGTAATATTTGCTCGATGGATGCAGAGAGCGGGTTCACTGAAGATGTTTCGCAAAACTTGGTAAAACGAATCATTTCCGAATGCATGTTGTTCGTGTAGATAGGGCCTAGAGGCATTAATTACGTCCCAGCATTCTGCAGGAAGATTTAGATTGATTAATTTTTTCTGCTCGGGAACTATGCATGCAGTGACAGGCACGCTGGGTCGTGGTGGAGCACCTTCCGATCTTGTTGCGTTAAGAGGCTCTGAGGAACGTTGAGGCGTATCGGAGGGCATCGCGACAGGTGATGCCGGGTTGGATACCAAACCTGGTGAGCCCAATCCGGTGCTATCAGGATCATCGAGCAGGCCTGTTCTTTCAGTCTGCATAGCACTCTCTCTATGAGTGGGATAGGAGGGAAGGAATAAAGGAATTTGCCTATCCAGTCCACAGAGAAGGCGTCCCCCATCGAGAGGTGTTCCTGATACCTGGAGACGAACCTGTGGCATTCTTTTGTTGGCCTTGGTGGCAAAAAGGTCGATCTGTGGACATCCCCACATGTGGAAAATCTGCCGGGTTTCTGCTTCGTCCAGCTCCCATTCGTGGGATGCTGAAAAATCGCTGCTTAACTTGTCTGTCAGGACATTTTCCACTCCCGGTAGGTGTTCCGCCTTGATGTTGACCTTGTCATGCAAAGCCCAGGTCCATAGATTTTGAGCCTCTTGCGATAGCAATTCTGACCTTGTTCCCCCTTGTTTGTTCGTGTAGTGCATAGAGATCGTGTTGTCTGTTTCAACGGTCACTGCCTGCCCTGCTAGTACCAGCAGGAAGGCTTTCAGCGCTCATCGAATTGCCCTGAACTCCAACACATTTCTGTGCAGCTGAGGTTCTTGGTTTGTAGATCTGCTAATTATGCTCCCCAGCCTCATAACGAGGCATCCGTCCTGAGGAGAAGGGTTGAGGTTATAGCCTGGAAAGGCATTCCCCATAGCAGGTTCTGAGGTAAGCTCCACCAACAGAGGGCTTTCTGAAAAGCCGCTGGTATTTGTATGGTATCTTCCCATGAGCCGATTGCCTGCTTCCATTGGTGGTCTAGGGTCTCTTGGATTGGCCTCCTGTGCAACCTGCAATTTGGTATGAGGAATATGCACAAGGACATCATGCCCAGGCGAGATTTGAGGGCGCAAACCGTGGTCGCCCCGTTGCTTTGAAACCATGAAGAACTGAGTTTGTGCAGATATTCTGTCCGCCAACGGTCTTACTCTGGGTATGCTGGTGTTGATTTCCGCCCAAGAAACAGCACTGTCTTGTTGGGAACGGGGCAGGATTTCTCTTCGTTCATCTAAAACCCTAACTCCTTCAAGAGTTTTGTTGTTCTCTCCACTGCGGTGCAAGCCAGTCTGAGTGAGCTGGCGCTTTTGAGCCAATCGTCTAAATATGGGAAGACTTCTGTCCCCGACCTTCTGAGGTATGCTGCCATCGGTGTTAAACACTCTTGGTGCTGATTTTAGGCTGAACGGGACTCCACTACGGTGAACCTGAGGAATTGCCTGTGGGCAGGATGAATGTGGAAATATGCGTCCTCCAAGCAGAGTGTGGCCAGGAAGTCGTGTTGGTTGAGCGACGGAGAACCTTCTGAAGAAACGTCATCTTGAATTTGATGCGTTTGATAAACTTGTTGAGAGCTCTCATATCCAGAATCGGTCTCCACGGACCGTTCTTTTTCGTCACCAGAAAAAGAAGAGTAGAAGCCACTTCCCCTTTGTTGGTATGGTACCGGCTCTAGAGCTGCTTTTAGGAGTAGCTTGTGAAACTCAAGCATGACCTGCTTCTGATGATACACTCTGCGTGGCACGGGGGCAAGGAACGGAGGTTGGTCCAAGAATTTGATGGGGTGACCTTCGCGGACCACCTGTAGCACCCACTTGTCTGATGTTATTTTTAGCCAATGCTGATAAAAACGGCTTACTCTCCCGCCCACCAAGGTGCGTCGTGAGGGAAGAGGAAGAAGATAGTCAGTTTTGCTTTCTCAGGGTCTTGGTGTAGTTAGAGCCACGCTTGCCCCTATGGGTGGTACCTGTTTGATGACTGATGGTACCTTGAAAGGTGTTCCTCTGCGTTTTTTGATTGTAGGAGGGGCGGCTGAAACCCCTATATTTTGAGGATGCACCTCGAAAGGACCGAAAGGATCTACGATCTTTGTCCTTAAGGGAACTGATGGCATGTGCCTTATCGGTATCAGCTTTAATACCCTTTAGATGGTAGATCTTTTCACCAAAGAGGTCTTGTCCATCGAAGGGCATATCTATCTAAGATCTGAGCCTGAACCTCTGGTCTAAAGTTTGTAGCTTCCATCCAGGCTTGTCTTCTCAAGACTGTACCATGGGCCATTTGTCTGAAACCTGCTATGTCAACAGCCGTGCCGGTCATATGTTCGGAGGTAGCCTCGCCATCCGATATGATATGATTGTTTTGGCCTCTTCTTGCAACTCTGCAGGCAAATGCTTGGTCAGTTGGATATACGGAGCCACAGCTAATGGTCCAGCCATGCCGTCATGGCCAGTGCGTTTCCAGTCCCGATGGTGAGCGAGGCCAAAGATACCACCTTCCGGCCCACAACCTCCAATTTACGTCCTTCCTTGTCGGTGGAGCTGAATGAGTTGAGGATGGATTAGCCAACCTTTTCAAGCTGTGGCCGTTATGACGGAATCTGGTTTGGTATGCCCCCTTAATGGTGCCGTGTCCGGTGCCTTATACTTCTCTGGCCTTGAAACGAGGGCCGGTGTGGACAATGGTGTAGCCAACAATTTTGCTCTATTGTCCAATATAGTGTCCAAAAGAGTTCATAGAACATAGATTTTTTTCCTCTTCTGATGCCATTTGTAAAATAAAGAGGCCCGCTGGTGGCTCGTCTGGTGGTGCAGCGTCTCCTGGGAAGTCGTCCTTACTAGGCTTCTCTACAATGTAATCGCCCAACTCGCTCTGCACGTCTGAGTAATCTCGCCTTCTTCAGGGTCTGAAAAATCTCTGAAAGGATCTTCTTGCCAGTTCGAAGCGGATGCAGTGGAAGAGACTATCGTGGGGTCCCTTGTGGGTGGCCTCATAGGATACCTTGTGGGTGGTCTTGGCATAGGAAATTATCTAGAAGGGGACACTCTTATCGGTGAAGCACTGAGCATCCTGCTTCTGGACCTGCGCAGAAGTACCGGCGAGCGTGCTCTCTTCTGAGGTCTGCTCTTGGTAGGAGAGCTTCTTGGAGAATTATGAGGCAGTGAACACTGACTTCGAGGAGATCTTTCCATCTGTGTAGAGGAGCGATGCCTCCGTCTCTGACGCCTATTGAATTTGTCAATGATCCTCTGCATCGAAAGCATGAGTTCTGGATCATATGGCTCTGTGGGTTCCCCTGGAGTGGGATGCCAGGGAGGACTGTTCTCTTTGGGAGTGATGGTCGGTTGCTCAGGAATGAGTTCGGAATGGAGAAATCCTCCTATAGGATGATGTCAGGAAGTTCTGCCATTTCTTTTAAAGGAGATCGATGAGCTCCTATTGGTAGATTGAGGTCTTCTGATGTATGTAGGCCTGTGTCCATTGGTCAGAACGACTAGCTTTCCTTGGAGGGAGTGTCAGGGATATCCTTGGACGGTGCCTTGGACTTGTTTTTCTCAGTGACGAGAGGTCAGTCGTCGACTGTATCTTCGAAGATGCCGACAAGGGTTTCGTGGACGACTAGGACGTCGTGGACGGATGTTGGTCCTTGACCATCGACGATAGCTTAGTTGACGAGTGGTGAGATTCTTTCGTCGACGATTGCTTGAAGTAGGCAATTTCGAAGACTTAGTCATGGACGACGAGGTTTGAAGAGTCGTTGACGTCTTGGATTTCGTCGACAGTTTACTCGTCGACGGGCCTCTATCGCTTGTGCCGCTCGTAGGCCGCGTTTGATGACTCGTGCCCCTCGTTCCCCCCTTGGAATTTCTGAAAACCTCTCCTTAACTTTGAAGGAGGTTTTCTCATCAGGGTGCTTTTTCTTTTGGTCTCCAGATGCAAGGGATGGAGACAGACAATTCCATTTTTTTCTTGATCCTATATGAGGGAGAGGAGCTTCTTTCCACAGAGGAGGCCGTCTTTTTGAAGTTTGCTTCTCTAAAGACTTCAAAGACAGTACAGGGGCTGTCTTAGCGGATTCTTCACCAGAAGAGTGTCCTCTAGCTTCCAAATGTAGAAGGAGTCTTCTATGTCTGTCCTGGAGAGTTTTGTTAGAAAAAGTCTTACAAATATCACATTTGTGAATTTCATGTGGATAGAGATAGTAAATGCACTGCTCATGAGGGTCTTTCATGTAGACCAGCTTCTTGTTGCATCTAACGGTCCCTGAAAAGGGAAGGCTTCTTGGTAGTAGATTCCTCTGACATGGTGGGAAGAGAGTATTCACTCGACAAATTGAGTGAAAACTGTTAATGGGCAATCTACAATTGTATTTCTATGGAAATAATGTATATGAAAGATCCAATGCTGGAGAAGTCGTCCTTTCCGGGCCTCTCTAGTCGATCAGAAATTCAGAGCTTCAGCACTGCAGCAGGGCTTCACCGGGCAAACCAACAGTCCAAGGACAGCCAGCCAATCACCTTTGGGTGCATTCCTGTAACCAAGGGGATTAAGCACATGATCTTTCAGGACCCACCCTCGCTTGCTGCCCTGCCAGACAAGCTGGAGTCAGAGGCAGGCTTCACCAGTGAATCCCGCCAAAGACAAAATTAACAAAGGGCCCAAACCTAGTTTGGCGCGCAGAGTAAATCTCAAGAAGGACCTTTCCAACAAGACTGGGGCCATTTTGACAAAATGGGCACCCGTGGCTGCAATACTGCAGCTGCGAGTGCAGCCTGTGGTAAAAACGCACAATCTTAGGAAAAAGTAAACCACTGCCTCCAGCCATTAATTGTAGAAAGGGTAACAAAAATGTTACATGAGAAGGTAGACAAAGGGGATACCAAGTAACCCCACCAGCACTCTATGTAAGATAGTGTGCGCGCTGGGTCTACAAAGAGAAAAAGGTAAGTAAAGGTGTGAGGTCCCCCTGCTCCCCGCTTCTCAATTTAATCATGGTGCTGCCGCAGCGTTGGGTCCCTTGCAGGCTCCCTGGCCGTAGCTTGTCCCGCCTCCCGCGCCCTCCCCCAGGCCTTTATTGGCCAGTTCCATGTAGTAGGTTACTGCTGGGCTCACACGCTCCCTGTGCCATTTACCATCCGGGGATGCATGTGAGCATGTGCGTGTGTGAGAGGTCCCCTGCCCCCCACCTCCCCATTTTCATTGCATCATGGCGCTGCCCGCAGCGTTGGGACGCTCGCGGGCTCCCTGGCCGTAGCAAGGCTTCCCGCTCCCTTGTCCCGCCTCCCGTGCCCTTCTCACATCCTTATTGGCCAGCTCCAGCCTTATCCTGGGCCAGACCTGGGCAGCATCCCTAACCGGCAGCCCCTTCCGCTAAGGTCCCCAAGGCAAAGGGCGCTCCAACATAGGGGGCTCCAGAAACTGTTTTCAGGTGTCTGAAGGGGAAACCAGTGGCCAGCGTCAACCAGAACCAACCACCAAAGTGTGGCATGGGTGGGGAGTACAGCAATTGCTCTACTCCAAAAAAAACTGCCACTCTACATTACCCTACCTCTGAACTGTGAATGTTAGCATGTGCCACACTTAGATGGAATCATGAACATTAGCCTGCATCACATCTCGAAGGTTAGCATGCCCCACACTTAGATGGAATTGTGAATGAAATTATATGCCACACTTAGATGGAATTGTGAACATTGGCCTGAGTCACATCTAGATAGGATTATCAAGGTTAGCAAATGCCATACTCAGATGTAATAGTGAATGTTGGCAATGCCAGACTTGGACAGAATTGCAAATGTTAGCATGTGCCACACTTTGATAAGACTGAGCAATAGCCTGCGTCACAACTAGATGGGATTCTGAATGCCGGCCAGTGCCACAACATGATGGAATAACGATTGTTAGCCAGTGCCTCATCTAGACTGCATCGGGAATACTATCAAACCAAAATTCTGATAGAATTGTGAACACTAGAGCTTGCATCACATATAGACAGGATTTTCGAAAGTTGGACCAGTGCCACATTTTAATAGTTAAAATTTGGTGGGCGTCACATATAGAAAGGATTGTGAAGATTAGCCAGTACCGATCTAGATAGAAATGCATAAATATTCACGTGCCACATCTAGTAAGAACGTGGAAATCTAGCATTTCACTTCTAAACAGCAATAACCAACCCACTAACAATTTCACCCCTCTGCAAACACCTCTCAAACTCTAAACAAACACAACCCTATACCAGAACAAACCACCCAAATTTCACTGCACCGCAACAAAACAAACCACACAGACTCGCACAACAGCACACAAAGTTTCCCGACAGGAAAACACCCCAAGCCCAGCGAACGGTGTTAAGCGTGTTGATGCTGCTAACAGCACATCACTGCTCTCTTGCACTTTTTCCCCGCTTACTCCCACTAACTCACCCCCCCTTCCCTTTTCAGAGACGCCAGAGCACCAGGGGGCCACTCCGGTGGTGATAGTGCACAGTACAAATATAGATGGCAGTAGGAAAGTACACTGAACATGTAGTATACCAGGGGCTCAATAGAAACACGGACAACAAGAAGTATTATAAAAAAAATTTAAAAAATGTATTATGAATACAAATAGGCCAAGTTAAGCCTTCTGGACCTTCCATATAAATCTGAGTACCCGACTATTCACTTTAGAACAACAAATCTAATCCAGCCATAGTCCCCACACAACTCTCCCCTCCCTCCCACCACTCATACACTATACCATTTAATGTAATGTGCCATGAAAACCTAACATCCTACACACTACCCTTCCCACTGCCACGCAGTGCATAAGCTCGCACAAAGCCTAATTTGCATGCCACCCCAACCTACATTCACTCTGCGCATAGCTAAGCACATTCGCTTTTCAAACACGTGTCAATGTAATAAACTGCTTTTGATAACATGTATGTAACAATGATATAATTTATGCACTACCGAATAATGTACGACCATGTATTCTACCATTTTACTGCAACCATCCGCCATCGACAATATGTATGGAGCATAATAACACAATGTATGTACGCACCTCCTAAGAATGTCAGCGCCCATATGCCCCAGGGTTAGGCATGCTTAAATGCCAAAATAAAAAGTCTGGGTGAGAGGGTTCAGTTGCAGTTGACTTTAAAGTTAGTTAGGTTTCAGGGACTTCAGAGAACGCACGCTAGGAGGATTCCAGCAGTGGCCCTGAGTGAACTGGATGAGTGAACACCCCTAAGCTTGACAAATCAGAAAAGCTTAAGGTAAGCAAATACCCCGGCCAACACAGACAGTACCTTAGCACGGAAGAAGAGTTGCAGCAAGAAGACTTCAGAATCTGTGTTCGGTAAGAATTTGTAGAGTCCAATTGGCGTGGGACTTTACAAGACTTAACTCTTGGTAATAGGTAACCCACCTTTTAATATAGGCCTGTACTACACAAGTTGGTAGTGTGACTGGGAAGCCAGGCTTATTGGAAGAGGGGTAATGTGAGCTGTACAATGAAATCAGTATATACAGGTATCCAAGTAAACCCTTGGACACTTAAAGTTGTAGTATAAGTTTTATACCCAAGTATATTTAGACAATCTGTAAAATGCAGCAACCAATAGGAACATTAATCAAAAAGCTAGAATTCAATTCAACAAGGGCAATAAAGCAGGCGAGTAAATATTTCATGTGTTATGCATATGCCAGCACATTGAGGGAACACGCACTGCCAAAGCCAATAGGTTCAGAAGGGAGCCTTTACGGAGCCAGGACAGCCAAAGTCAATGGGCTAGTTCCAAGTTCTGTTGCTCTCTTAGAAAATGTTTTTTTAAAAGTCAGTAGTTCAAATAGAAAATCACAAAAGCTCAAGAGGAGCCACCTTGAAGAAGCACAAGCTGGAAGCCCAGTGCAAGTGAGTTGAGGTCAACTCAAAAAAGTAAAATATTACTCCAAGCTAGGAAGCACCACAATTGGCAAAAGGTAGCTGTACCCCAAGCCCCACATTACCTGTGAACTGAAGAATGTGTATCAGCTGTATGCCTTCCTGTTGCAGTGTAGCAGATCCATGTTCCTGGTCCTTGGTCGTGTGGACGTAAGAGGACGATGACTGGTGGGCTTCTGCGGTAGCACTCGAGTAAAAGGCTCTGCAGCAATGTATTCTCTGTGATTCAGCGGCCTTTTGTGGTTTTGGCACCTTTTTCTCAGCGCCAAAGAAGAACAAACCGCTCTGGTTAGAAGATAATTGATCCCTCGGTGCTGGTGAGGGGACTCTGGATGAAGATTTCCAGCTTCTGTAGGGTCATCTGGATGCCCACGAAGTGTGGGCCGGATTCACACCTTAGCAGACAATGCACTTGATGGTCAGAGATCCCCGGGCATTGGGATTCTGCAGCCTTGGAAAGTCACAGCTAGTCGGGGTTTGCGCTAAAATGAAGCTGGTCTCAAGGCTAGTTGGTCCAGCCAGCCCAAGGGATGAAGCCATCCCGTAAAGGTCTTCCCAGTCAAAAAGAAAACCGGGTCAGCACAGCTGCAGGGCTTCACCGGCGACTTCACGGTTCAGGAGGGTGCTGCTGGCGTCTCTTCACATTGTCCTCCAGTCGTCGACTGCCTCTATTCCCAAAATTCTTGCCTTTTAAGCAAGTTCCCATTCATTCCCAGCCCGAGGCTGTTTTAGGCAAGATTGTATTGAGTAACCCTGTGGGAGACTACACCAGCCTTGTCCTCTTTGCAATAGGTAACCCAACCTTTGCTATAGGTCTACACTACACAAGTTGGTAGAGTAACTGAGCAGCAAGGCTCATCTCAAGAAGGGTCAATGTGAGCTGTAGGGTTGCAACAGATTCACAGTGGCAGGTATTCAAAAAACTCTTATACTCAAGGTTTCTTATTAAACGAATTATTAAACAGTCAGTTTTAAAATAAGCCTCCTTTGGAATAACAAAGTTACTCACCGTAGTGACTACCTTACTCCTAGTCCATGGTCCCCTTTCCTCCATACTTTTGGGACATTCCGTCCAGTGGGACGGACCGGAGCACTTTTGTAAAAAAGCATCACATTGAAAAATGTGTCCCCTCTCTTTTTACGTGGGGTACTGCATGCGGCCGTAACCATGCCCTCCTTAGCTCTACGCTGCATTGCTCTTCAGTCACTTTCTATCGTCAGGTCTGAGACCTTCAAGCAATAGAGGATGACAGTGCATTACTTACCGTAAAAGCATTTCTGATGGTTGTATCTGCTTAGATTCACATGCTGTGCATAGGTCCGACATCCAGTGGTCACTGCGGAGTATTGCATTTTGTTTTTCGTGGTCGAAAAGGGGACGTCGACAAGGCGTGTCTGAAATACTATCCCTATAGTGACGTGCGTTGTACCCACAATCCCTCACGCGTCGAGGTGCCTCTGTTTGTATTTTTCTGCCCTGAGGGAGCCTTCTAGACGTGAGTGAGTACAGAAAAGAGAGATATAAAAGGAAGTCTATGTTCCTTCCATCCGAGCGGGGAGGAAGGGTGGGCGCATGTGAATCTAAGCAGATACAACCATCTGAAATGCTTTTACGATAAGTAATGCATTGTCTTCTGATGTTTGTTAATCTGCTTAGAATCACATGCTGTGCATAGACTAGCGAGCAGTACCCGGAGTTGGCGGTGGGTTATGAGAAGGAACAGTAGAGAAAAGATGTCTTAATACTGCCTTTCCCACCTGGGAGTCAGATCTCGAGTGTGCATCTAGACAGTAGTGTTTTGTAAAGGTGTGCACAGAACTCCAGATAGCCGCTTTGCAGATGGACTCAAGGGGAACATTTGCAATGAATGCTATGGACGCCCCCGTGCCTCGCGTAGAGTGTGCTCTTGGCTTAAAGGGCAGTTCTCTCTTAGCAAGAGTATAGCAGAGAGTGATGCATTGAACAATCCATCTAGAAATAGTGGACTTTGAAACTGCATCCCCTTCTCTTCCTGCTGCCACCGAGACGAAGAACTGATTAGTCTTCCTCAGTGGTCTGGTTCTTTCCATGTAGAACATGACCGCTCTGTGCACATCTAGTGTGTGCAGACTTTTTTCTCCCAAGTTGGAAGGATTTTGAAAGAACGTTGGTAGTTCTATAGACTGGTTTACGTGGAATTTCGATATGAATTTCGGAGCAAACCTTGGGTGCGTGCGTAGAACCACTTTATCTCTGTGAACTGTAACAAAGGGGTCTAGAACAGAAAGAGCCTGTAGTTCACTTACTCTCCTGATGGAGGTGATAGCTATTAGAAAAGCAGTCTTAAGAGTGAGGTGTTTAAGAGATGCTTTGTGCATGGGTTCAAATGGTGAGCCCATGAGTCTGGTAAGTACCACGTTAAGGTCCCATCCGGGAGCTGGGTCAGCTTTCGGGGGGTGTATTCTCTTTACTCCCTCCATGAAGGCCTTTATAACAGGGATCTTCCACCACGACACTTTGAGTTGGGAAGTGGTGTATGCAGAAAGTGCCGCTAGGTGGACTTTAATGGAATTGAACACTAGACCTGAGTCCAATAAATGGGTCAGGTATAGAACAATATGTGTGGGAGAGCAGTCAATCGGGTTGATGCTCTTTCCTCTGCACCAGATGACAAATCTCTTCCACTTGCTAGAATAGCAGTGGCGAGTGTTAGGTTTTCTGGCTTCCCTGAGGATGTCCATGCATCTCTGCGGGAGCTGTAGATGTCCAAATTCTATGATCTCAGGAGCCAGGCTGCTAAGTTCATGTTCTGGGGGCATGGATGCAGAGTCCTGCCCTTGTCTTGTGACAGCATGTTGTACGGGCAGGGGAGTTTCACTGGGGGAGATAGAGACATCTCCATCAAGTGAGCGAACCATGGCTGTCGGGCCCACACTGGGGCCACCAGTATCATGGTCACTTGTTCCTGGTGCATCTTGTGCACCACCTTGTTGAGAAGGGTAGTCGGGGGAAAAACGTAAACAAATTTCCCTGACCATTGAATCGACAGACCGTTCCCCTTGGATTGGTTCTGGGGGTACCTGGAGGCGTAACTTTGGCATCCCCATTGCGTGAAGACGTCGAAGAAGATGTCTTCGTGCAGTCGCCATTCGTACTCTTCGGGCAGGGGGAAATCTCTGCTGAGTTTGTCTGCCAGCAGATTGAGTTCCCCTGGTACATGTTGTGACAGTAGGAACATGTTTTGTTTGAGAGCCCACTTCCATATATTTTGGGCCAGTTTGGACAGTCCTGGAGAGTGGGTGCCCCCCTGCTTGTTCATGTAGTACATGGCTGTGGTGCTGTCTGTAAGGACCATCACTGTCTTGCCTCGTAGGTGTTCCTGGAAGGATTTTAGCGCCTTGAACACAGCTAGTAGCTCCAGTAGATTTATGTGTTTGGATGCTACGTTCGGAGTCCACACTCCGTGAGCAGTCTGATGGGATAGGTGAGCCCCCCATCCTGTGAGGGATGCGTCTGTGGTTAGAGTGGCTTTCGCCGCGGGTGTGGCAAAGGGTTTCCCTCTTACCAGGTTTTCCTTTGTCCACCACCGTAGCGAGAGAACCAAGGCCTGCAACATCACCACTAGATCGTCCCATAGTCCGCTGGCCTGACACCACTGGCTGTTCAGCCACTCTTGCATTGGGCGCAGGCGCGCGTGAGGTACCAAATAAATACACGACGCCATCATTCCTAGCAAGCACATTGCTTTGCGTACCGTCACCTCTCGACCGGCCACATATTGAGGGATCTGAAACAGCATGTTTTGGACCCTCTCGTTGGAGGGGAAGACAAGGCCGTCCTTTGTTTGAATTAGAGCCCCTAGGAATTGTTTGATCTGGCTGGGGTCTAGGCTGGACTTCTTTTCGTTGATGGAGAAGCCCAGCTGGAACAAAAGGTCTACAGTCTTTTGGGTATTGGAGAAGCATGTATCGTAAGAATCCCCTGTTATGAGGCAGTCGTCGAGGTAAGGGTAAACTGGGATGGACAACCTGCGCAGGTGGGCCGCTGCCACTGCCAGTACCTTCGTGAATACCCTTGGTGCAGATGCTATGCCGAAGGGTAGCACTCTGAACTGGTAGTGTTTGCCCTCTATCATGAACCTGAGGTATTTACTGTGCGCTGGCAACATTAAAATATGAAAGTATGCATCTTTCATGTCTAGTGTTGTCATGTAATCTCCTTGTGATAGCAGGTTGATCACTTCCTGTAAGGTCACCATACGAAACTTCTGGGGTTTGACAAACTTGTTCGCTCGGCGCAGATCTAATACAGGGCGCATGGTTAGATCCTTTTTGGGTACAAGGAAGTACACTGAATAAATACCTTCCGTTACCTGAGATAGAGGCACGACCTCTATGGCTCCTTTTTCCAGCAGTTGTTCTACTTCTTGGAGAAGGATGGCAAGGTGTTCTGGTGTCATGCGTCGTCCCCTCGGGGGTCTGTATGTTGGGGAACTGTTGAATTCGATGCAGTATCCGTGGGCTACGGTGGAAAGTACCCAGCGGTCTGACGTTATTCCCTCCCATGCTGGAAGAAAGGATGTTAGCCGGCCCCCGACCGGTGTTGCATGGGAGGGGATGCGAATCTTCGCGTCACTTGGTGTTGTTGGGGGCTTGGGAGCCTCTGGGGGTGGACCCCCGACCTCTCCCTTTGCCACGGCGCTGGCCTCTTTGGCTGTACTGTCCACTATTGGTCTGGTAATTGGTGGCAGGGTACTGATTCTGTTGTTGGCGTTGGCCACGAAAAAAGCGTTTGTTGCCATAGCCGCGTCTGGTATGGGCTTAGAGATCTGGTCAAGAGTTTTGATAGTATCGAACTCTTTTTTAGCCATCTCCAGAGCCTCATCCACCGCTTTCCCGAAGAGGTTTGAGTCTTCAATAGGTTTATTTATTAAAGACGCCTGTGTCTCCGGTTTGAACCCTGAGTTACGCAGCCATACATGGCGTTTTAGGAGTATTCCCTGAACCAGGGAACGTCCCGCTGTCTCAGCAGCATCCAGAGAGTTCTTCACAATGCTCTGGTTGACCTGGGTTCCTTCGCCAATAGTTGATAGCAGGCGTCTCCGTAGCGGTTCCGGCGCTTCTTCGGCGTCTTTGCGCAGTTTGGCCCACTGCGCGTCCGCGTAGCTAGCTAGCAAGGAATTGTTTTTCGCAATTCTTGCAGAAAAGGCAGCCGAGGATGTGACTCTCTTTCCAAGGGCATATAATCTCTTGCCCTCCTTGTCAGGTGGTGCCTCGCTGGTGGACAGCGGCACCCCTGCCCTCTTCCTTGTATTGGTTACTACAAGGGAGTCAGGAATAGAATGTCCCCTGATGTACAGCGGGTCTGAGGGCGAAGGAGTGAAACGTTTTTCAATTCTTGGATTAACTCCTCTGATTAGTGCGGCCGTGGATAGCGAAGGGATGATTCTTCTCTTCACTGAAGCAAGGGGGGGAATGGTCTGGCTGACCGGGGGTTTCTCCTTAATTACTCTTTCCAAAAAGTCTATTTCAGGAGAGATCTCCCCAGTGTCCAGTTCGAAATGTGCTGCTGCTCTGCGCAACAGGGCATTGAATGTGGGCTGATCGTCTATGGGAGACGTGTTCCTAACAGGTGAATTGTCAGGAGGATTTAGGTTCAGGACATCAGTGTCCGAATATACTGATGGGGATTGCCAGGGATGTGAAGGCCCTTCAGGATTTTCTCCGAAGCCTTCGCCTACCATGTCTGGTCTGTCTTCCAGACCTTCCTCCTGGTTCTGTCCCTCTTCATCGTCCACAAATTCATCCTCCTCCTCCAAGTATTGTTCCTCACCAGTGAGGTCATACACATTATGGAAATCTGAGGCTGTGTCCTGCTGGGAGGGATTGAATAGTCTCGGATATTTAGCCCTGGGGTCCTCCTGAGGCCCTTCTCTTGTTCTCTTGGGAGTGGGAGGGTTCTGGGTCTTCATAAACCTCTCCATTCTCTCCATGCAGAGATGGAGCCTTTCCATGGTCTCATGGGGTACCCCTGAGCGGTCTAGCGGGGGAAAATTAGTGTCTTCCGCCTGAAAACGGCTCAACTTCTCCCATAACGTCGAGGAAAGTGTCCCGTCGCCTTCAGAAAAGCCTTCCGGTGTGCTGGGGTTCCCCCCGACTGAAGGGGGTAGTCCCTGTCTTTCTTCGGGCTTTTTCGGCGTGTCTTTCGACCTTTGCGTAGCACTCGACGTGTCTTTCGGCGTACGCTTCTGGGCGTCGGCTACAACGATCCTCGCCAAGCTCTCTGCGACTCGTTTGTCAGAGGGCTGTGGTTTCGACGTTACGGGTGTCGATCGTTCTATGGCGGCATGCGCTCTCTGCTGGTGCGCGCCGCCGATGGTTTGGGGGCAGCGCCCTTATTTGCCAAAAGCCCAGTCGCTGGTCGCGGCTGCGGTTGCGAGAGGGGCTTCGAACCTGAACGGTCCGAGGAGACCGCCGGTGGAACCTGCGTCTCCTTGGGCGCTGATGCTTTCTTCGTCTTTGACGAAGAAGAGCCGTGGGTTGTGTGCTTATGTGTGGTATCGTGTGCGTCAGTGTCGCCGGGGTGTTCATCCCATTAAGCAGGGCGTGAGCCGAGCCCGTTGGGGCCGGGGACCGACTAAGTGCGTGAGCGCTCTTTAGAGGGGTCTACGACTTCCGTAGCGGAGGTCGTGTTATCACGTTCCTCGTCACTGTCGGTGGTAGCAGCGGCGGGAGAGGAATCGGCCTTCGACATAGCATAGGCCGCCCACCTCTTGACCCTACGGTCTTTTAGAGTCTTTGGCTTAAGAAGCCGACAAGCCGTGCAACCCTCCTCCTTGTGATCGAGGGGCAAGCAGCGGTTACACCGTGAATGCTTGTCCTTCCAAGTGAACTTGCCCTTGCAACGCGGGCAAGACCTAAAGGGTGTCCTCTCCATAGCTGAGGCAATAAATCGTGATAACGACCCCAAGGGAAAGGAAGGGGGAAAGGAAAGGCATTCTCAGAAAGGAAACAGAGATGTCCCCCGACCCCACTCTCCCTACTGTATTTGGCCTGCGAGGCCAGGCCACGTGTTCGGCGATGCCGAAGGATCTCCTCCGCTCGTCCCCTCCGTCGAAGATCTTGCTCGGCGGAGAAACAGCTTCACAACTGCGTCGAGGGAGGGATCTATGCGTTATATATTAATAGGAAAGCGACCAAAGATCGAGGAGATGAACTCTGCAATGTCTCTCGCGGAGCTCCGCGTAAAGGCGACCAATAGCTGGGCGGAAAAAAACAATCTGAGGGACCTCGACGCGTGAGGGATTGTGGGTACAACGCACGTCACTACAGGGATAGTGTTTCAGACACGCCTTGTCGACGTCCCCTTTTCGACTACGAAAAACAAAATGCAATACTCCGCAGTGACCACTGGATGTCGGACCTATGCACAGCATGTGATTCTAAGCAGATTAACAAACATCAGAAACTTATTTAGAGGGGACGGCGGGCAGGTGTATGGAGGAAAGTTGTCTATGGACTAGGAGTGATGTAGTCACTACGGTGAGTAACTTTGTTATACTCCTACATCCCGTCCCCTTTCCTCCATAGTTTTGGGAGATTACTAAGCACTCCTCACAGGAAAACGGGTGGATGGAATTCCCTTACTGAAAGAGGTTCTTAAGAACAGCTTGACCAAACTGAGCATCTGCTCTGGAGCTCAGGTCTAAGCAGTAATGCTTAGAAAAAGCTGATGGGGAAGCCCACGTGGCTGCTCTGGCAACGGTTTCCCAGGGAACATATTTGGCTATTTGCAACGGCAGCCAAGATGGGCATGAATACCTTTTGGGGACTGAAGGCCCTGAACGGTATACGCCTCTGAAATACAGGAAGCAATCCATCGGGAGATAGTTGCTTTTGAGGCCGGGTTTTCCTGTCAGATCTCCGAAAATCACAAAAAGCTGGGAAGAGCTCCCAAGTTTAGAAGTTCTGTCCAATTAAAACTTAAGCGCTCGTCTGACATCCAAATTATGCAATACCCTCTCGGCATCTGAGGCCGGGTCTGGAAAGAAGACGGGTAAGGAAATAGACTGGTGCAGATGAAAATCGGATACCACCTTTGGAAGGAAAGAAGGATTCGTCCGGAGGACAATCTTATCCTTATGAAAGGGGAGAAATGGATTTTCTACAGAAAGCCTGAAGCTCGCTTGCACGCCTTGCCGAAGTCACTGCAATCAGAAAAGCCATTTTCCACGAACGGAACTTCAAATCCAAAGTAGACATGGGCTGAAAAGGTAGCGAGGAACACATTCAATTCCCACTTTGGATGCAGGTTGCGCACTGGTGGGTAAAGGTACAACAGACCTGTAAAGTGTCTTTTAATGACCGGGTTTGTCAATGAAAAAGAGCAAGAGTCCGTGGACAGGTAAGCAGCGATAGCCGACAAATAAGTCCTACAAGACAAGACATGTATGCCTGAAGTTGCCAGATGAGAAACGAATGACAGGACTGTGTGTCGATGGTAGCTTCTCTGGTGTCCAGCTGCTTAGCTAAGTACCAGTGACAGAACCGGAGCCACTTGCTCCTATACGGAGACCGTGTTGAAGGTTTCCTAGCCGCCTGGATAATACGCATATTATCCGCAGACAAGTTGAAACTTTCTAAGGATTTCAACTCCGGCACCAGGCCGCCAAGCTGAATGATTGTGGGGAGGGGTGCCACATCTGCTGATCGCTCTGGTGAAGCAGATCTGGAATCAGCAGAAGCCTGATCAGCAAGCAGACTGACAGATGCTTGAGATCCGAAAACCAGAATCTGGCTGGCTACCAAAGGGCTATCGACAGAAAAGTGCAATTCCCCGTGTTCCTGAGCTTGCATTGCGCCCGGTAATCAGAGGACGAGGTGGGAAGGCATAAGCCCTCATGTTGTGCCACGGAATCTCGAAAGCATCCCCCAGGGAAGAAGCTCCGAGCCCGTACCTGGAAGCATAAAGAGGGAGTTTCCTGTTAGATGACGTTGCAAAGAGGTCCACTTCTGGAGTGCCCCAATGGCAAAAAAGGTCGGAGAGTCTGCAGTCACATTCAGTTGGCCTGGAATGTGCACTGCCAGCAGCCAAACACTGTGCTGAATGGCCCATTCACAAATCTGAATGGCTAGATCTACAAGGAGAGGTGACCTGGTACCCCCTTGCTTGTTGATGTAAAACATGGATACCGCATTGTCTGTGCGGATGCGGACCACTTTGTTCACAATCACTGGCTTGAAAGCTTTGAGCGCCAGGAAAATCGCCAGAAGCTACAGGTAATTTATGTGAAATTGTCCTGTGGCGACCATAGGCCGAAAACCTGACGATCCAATGTTGCGCCCCACCCAATAAGGCAGGAGTCCGTCGTAAAGGTTGATTGCTGGAAGATGACCACCATAGGAGATCTGTCATCATGCAGGGTGGAACAGGAATCATTTTGGTGTCGGGGTCCACTGCCTGAAGCCAGGAGCTCCGAAGAGCCATCTGTGTGAGTCGCAAGTTGAGACGAGCAAGGGGAAGAGCAAGCGCACACACAAGGTCATGGGGCCTAGAAGCCTCTGGAACCACCAGGCCGACATGCTTTGACTGAATGAAAACCTGACAAGTGGTCAACAGATCCGCCATCCTGTCCAAAGTCCGGTACACACTGCAGTCGATCGTGTTCCAACTGAAACCCAGGAATATCAGGTCCTGAGAGATCATCATGTAGGATTTCCGCCAGTTCGACAGCCCAAGGCAGAACAGGAGCTGAGGTTGCTTGAGGCTTTCACTGGACAAGGACTGTGCAGAAGCCAGCCGTCCAAATATTGATACACATGAATACCCTGTAACCGAAGAAAAGCCGCAATGACCGACATCTTCGTGAAGACAAGCAGCGCTGATCTGAGACCAAAAGGGAGCACTCGGAACTGAAAGTGCTCTCTCCAAAGGGAGAACCGCAGATATTTCCGATCTGGGCTCCAGATCAGGATATGAATATACGCGTCCTGAAGATCCACAACGCTAAGCCAGTCGCCCTTCTGCAGCGATGACTTTATTTGGCAGGGCGTTATAATCTTGAATTTCTCTTGGGGAAGAGAAAGGTTGAACTGGGAACGTTCTAGGATGGTGCGCAGAGCAGCCTGGTTGGGTTTGGGCACCGTGAACAGACGAGAGCAAAAACCCTCCCCTCGTTCTACTAGGGGAACGGATTCCACCGCCTTGAGATCTAGAAGTTTCTGGACCTCTGCTGTGAGGGAGGGCGTCTCCGACTGCTGAAAAGGAGGACTGAAAGGTGAGTTAAAGGGGGGGGGGGGGCAAGCGGAAGCCCTCCAGAGCGATGGACAAAACCCACCGGTCTTCTATGATGGTTAGCCATATGTCCAGGTGAGACGAGATTCGTCCTCCCACCGGAGTCTCGTGCGAGCTCCAAAAAATAACATTTTGCAGACTTTTCGGCGGAGAGACTACCTGCCCTGAAGAGGGGGCTGAAGGCCGAGAGAAAGGAGGAGGATCACATCTGCGTGACCTGCGGTCCTGGAACTCTGAAGCCTGAGGAGGCCCAAGATTGGGATCCAGATCTCTGAGCTTTGACTCACAAGCACCGACAGACTTGGCAGTTTGCATGCTCGCCTTAGTCTTTGTAAGCTTGTCATCTGTTGAAGAATGAAACCACTCTTTGCCGTCAAAAGGCAGGTCCAGAACTTTATCTTGGACCTCCTTCGAAAACTTTGTTGCATGAAGCCAAGCTTGACGAGAGGTGTCCACCCCCAACATGAGGCCTCGAGCTGAGGTGTTGCCATGGTGCGCAGCAGCCTCCAGCATATCCTATGCCAATACCCTGGCGTCTGACAAACCGCCTTTAAACTCTTCCAGCTCTTTAAAGTACTTCCTCATGGGATCAGTGTTCATAAGACTCTTTAGGTACTGGAATGGGCAGAGGCTGCTCATGGCTGCTCATGAGTTGCATACCCCAACAAACGTAGTGAGGAAAACTGCCAAGAGGGCCCGCCACCAATGGGGTCTACATAGACCAGTGGGGCCGAAGTAGGAGGAAGCAAGACCGTATGTGGTAGTGGCATCCGAGCGCGCCAGACATAGGAGGGGCAGAACGGATTCACACTGTCCCGTGAACAAGGTTGTCCACCAAAAAGAAGGTTCCCAGCACCCGCCGTCGATGGCACGAGTGTGAGGGGAAGAATCCAAAATGCCCACCGTCGACCACATCGGAAGGCCCTCCATTTTGTGAGCATGTGAGGATAACTGCGTCACATGTGTGGATGAGGCAGGTAACTCCACAGACTGGTCAGGGGACTTGATCGAAACTTTAGCCTTGACACAAGGATCCTCAACAGAGCCAGTACTATGGGGCCTGGGATGTTTACTGGACATCCTGTCGTGACCCTTTCAATTAGCCTCCAAGAGAGGAACCTCAGTCAAGGCGGTAACAGAGGAGAAACGGTCAGCGACCTCTCCCTGTGCCCCCCCTCAACAGAACCGGTATCACTGCGAGGACGGGAATGCTGAGGAATCCACCTCACAGACAAGACCTTAACGGGTCTCCAAGTCCTGTCAGTACACACCTTAGCCTCGATGAGAGGAACCTTAGAATGGAGTCTGGTCTGTATAGCTCCCCGAGAGGTGCCTCAAACCGTGGTTCGGTGCAGAAAGCCTCAACGGAAGCCTCGGGAAAACCTCAGTGTCTGTATGGGAAGCTCCAGACAAGGAAACAGCGGAGCAAACTCCGGTACCCAAATCCTCAGCACGCCTGGGCTGGCTATTAGCACCTGGTTGGTGAACCTCGGATTGTAATCCGGTGTAGGCAGGCCGCTCACGGAAACCCTTGGGGAAAACCCTGGTACTCCTATTAGGCCTGCAAGGCACGTCAGGGGAAACCCTGGTAGCAGAGCTCTTTAAGCCCCCTCCCAGACCTGGAGTGAGTCGCAGTAGAAACATGAGTCCCAACTGTGATCAGGTCCCAGATACTCCAAGCAGAAAGAATGGGGATCCGCCCTAGCGAAAAGACGTTCGCAAGAGGAACAAGAGACAAATCCCAAACGATCCGGCATAGGCTAAGGACTATGCGCCCGCAGAACCGGAGTAGGAGAGAAGGGCAACGGGAAAGAAGAAAAATGTCTTCCCGGTGATGCAAGTGCGTCCTGCCCCGACCGCAAGGTGTAAAGGAATGAAGAGCGATGCAGAGCTAAGGAGGGTGGTGTTACAGCCGCATGCGGTACCCCGTGTAAAAAGAGGACGACAGATTTTTTCAATTTTATGCTTTTTTTACAAAAGTGCACCGGTCCCGTCCCACTGGACGGAATGTTCCAAAAGTATGGAGGAAAGGGGACAGGACGTACGAGTAAGGGCAACAGGCAACCAAAAAATGAACTTAAAAAAATAAACTCCTTAAGTTTCAGTTAAGTAAGTAGATACCCTTTTGGGATGTGTCACACACACTTCCTACACACCAGGGTGACTTCAATTGCTGAGACACTGTGGACATTGATATAACACTTGAACACTTAAATGCAATACTGGAGTTACAGCAAAAGGAAAAGGTTAGGAAAGGAAACAATGGTTAACACGTTTCTCCAAACAGGTAAGCACTTTATAATCCCCCAATGAAATAAAGGTTAACCCTTTCCCAGCTATACAAGTAACCTATGCATTACTTTTTGGTCGGACAGATGAACACAAAGTCAGAGGGTAAGAAGAGTCTGCAGGGAGCCAGGACAACCAATGACAATTGAGCAAAGTCTGGAGATGCTGAGGCACTTCTTGAAGATAGCACAAAAGTCTTGCACAATGTTAAAGAGAATTTTGTAAAAAGAATCACTGTTGGGTCACAAGCTGGGAGGCTTGTGAAAAGCAAAGATGCAAGCAACTCTGCAAACGGCAGCAAAAGCAAGTCTCCAGTGAGAGCAAGCAAGCTACACACAATAGGTAAGTACTCCTAGTTACACAGTACCTTGAATATGAAGAAAAGGGTCCAGCTGGCTCCTGTTCGTGTTGTAGTCCTGCAAATCCGGTTGTTCCTGGGCCTCAGTCGTGGGGACAAGAGGGGGGACACGTCTGGGGAATCCAGCACTACGCTTTGAAGGTCAGCGGCAGCAATGCGCACACTCCAGATCAGCTGCACTTTGCAGTTTCAGCTACTTGCAAATAGCATCACTGTGGTTCTTGGACACCTTGTGGGCTCCTCTTGCTTCTGGGGTCCAGCACTCTGTTGAGGTGGCTCAGGATTGGGTAGTCCAGCTTTGAGGGAGCCCTTAGGATCTTCCTGGAGCTCAAGTCCGGCATAAAAACAATGCACTCTATTCTGGTGTTCCTGTCCCATGGCACTCGGTTCCAGCAGCAGCAAAGAAATACAGCCAGCAGGGAGAGGGGTTCCAGTCAAGTTAGTCTTGGTGTCAGTTGGTCCGACCAACCCAATGGAAGAAGTCGTCCCTTCTGGGCTTCTCTAGTCTATTCGTAATTTGGAGCTTCAGCACTGCAGCAGGGCTTTCCCTGGGCAAACCAACTGTCAAGGAGGGTGCAGAAAGCTTCTCTTCCAGTTTCTTCTTCGGTTCCTTCGTCCAGTGGTCGACTCAGCCTTCCTTGCAAAAACCTCTCCTTTTATGCAACTTTCACACATTAATTTCCATCCTAGCTGTCACTCACACAGCAGGGTGGTTGTCATCCAAGGGCAGCCAGCCAAACACCTTTGGGTGCATTTCTGTAACCAAGGAGACCAAGCACAGGGAGTTCGGAGAACCTCCCTCGCTTCCTGCCCTGCCAGACACACTGGAGCCAGAGGAAGGCTTCACCAGGCTGAATCCTGCCAAAAAAAAAAAAATCAAAAACACAAAGGGACAAAAACTGGTATGGCACGCAGACTTGATCTCAAGGACATTAAAAACAAGAAAGGACAAAAAAATGACCGGGGCCATTTTGACAAAATGGGCACCCATGGGTGCAATACTGCAGCTGAAGATTCAGCCTCCGGTAAAAATGCACAATCGTAGGAAAATTAAACCACTGCCACCAGCCATTAATTGTAGTAAGGGTAACAAAAAAATGGCACATGAGAAGGTAGACAAAGGGGATACTAAGTAACCGCCCAATCCCCCGCACTCCATATAGGATGGTGTGTGCTGGGTCTACAAAGAGAAAAAGGTAAGTAAAGTCAATTTCACTTTACTACTCTTATAAACAGTAGTTTATCGAAGATAAGGTATTTAGACCTTAGAGAAATCCAATGGACTTTTCTGTGACACTGCACTGAGGGTGCTGTGTGTCACAATACAAAAAGGTGATGCCTATGGAGTTTGTCAGACTCCAAAACCAAAAGACACAGAGTCCAAATCAGTTAAACTACATGAGAGTGGGAAAAAGGTCTCACTTTCTCCGGGATAAAAATTAAAAGTCCTAAAGTCCAGCAAGAGAGCTGGGGGTCTCTAAGGTAGAAGGAAATTAACACAGAAGAACAAGTTACTTACCCATGGTAACTTTCATTCGACTGGATGTTCCTCCCACATATTCCCCATCTTTGATATTTCCCAAAATCCAGCTTGCTGCCTCAGAATGTTTTTTTTTTTTTAGTAGAGGGCGCTGTGCGTCGATGTCTGGTCGAGTCGATGTCCCTTGGAGGCCTCCGTCTTGACGTCACCTCAGGTAGCATGTGCAGCGCCGTTGGCCTCAGTTCCGTTTTGACGGTTGGAGTACGGTCTTGTGTTCGGCGGTTACCCCCCGCCGCCCTTGTGAGAGCGTAGACTGCAACCGCAAGAGAAGTTTTACTGCGGGGTAGGTTGGGAGGGGCGATAAGGAATACGTGGGAGGACCATCCAGTCGAAAGAATGTTACCATGGGTAAATAACTTGTTCTTCGAATGGATTGTGCCCACCCACGTATTCCTTACCTTTGATACACTCCCAAAGCAGTTTACATAATTTGGAGGAGGGAGTAAAATTGAATGTGATCATGTATGTACAGAGTACAATACTGCTTTTCCAAAAGCAGAATGTAGGCTGTACTATTTAGTAAACGTGTGCACAGACGACCATGTGGCAGCTGCACATATATCCTTTATCGGAACTCCCCTCTGCAAAGCAGACGCAGTTGCAACACCCCTGGTTGAATGAGCTCTTCGATGTTCTGGAGGGTCTTTACCGGCCAGTCTAACATTCTGATATTGTTCGAATAATCAATCTGGAGAAAGTTTGTTTGGTGATGGCTAGACCCAATTTATGACCTGAATAGCCCACAAATAACTGGTCATTCTGCCGCAGTTATGCCAATCTGGAAATTTAAAAATTCAGTGCACGTCTAGGGGAGAGTCTGAAGTCTTTCTTCCTCTTTCCCCGGATGTGGTGGAGGATACAAATGTGTTAATGTTATTTTCTGAGTAACATGAAACTCAGAAACAACCTTGGGGAGAAAGGTAGGCTTCACCTTTAGTACCACTCTGTCTATATTAAAAACAGTATAAGGAGGCTTGCAGGATAAAGCCTGTAGCTCATTCAGCCTTTCAGGCTGATGTTATTGCCACTAAGAAAACGGTTTTCAAAGTAATTAAGTCTTAATGTACAAGAATGTAGAGGCTCGAAAGGAGCACCCTTCAGAAAGTTTAAAGCCAAGTTGAGATCCTAAAGTGGGACTTAAAAGGGGGTCGGAGGGTAAACAGTTAATCCCTTTAAGAATTGTATTACTGTTTTTCCAAAATTGGGGCTGCGATGGGAGGACATATGTAAACGTGACTCCAGCCGGGCAGCGACAGTAAAGAAAGGAAATAAAGTGGATAAAGGCACAACTGAGCTCCGACTCCCAGCTGGACCCCGCAGTAAAAGGGAGAAGATCAAAACATCGCCGACACGGAGGAAGAACACCAACACACATACTCGCCCCGAGCACGAACAGGAGTGAGCTGACAGAGAAAACCCCTGAGGCACCATCCCCCCCACCGGCTCTCCAGCTTGTATGATAGGCAGAGAGGAAGAGCCAAAGGAGGGGCGAAGCGGGTGAGAAACTCGAGGACTCCCCCTCAACAACGAGCCAACAAGGCACGCTGAAGAAGGCAAGAAGCAGCGCCTGGACAGAAAACCGCATGACATTGCCATTTGTTCGAAATGAGAAACAGGGATGCGGCCGACAGAAAGACTGAGTGAGGATCCTGCATTTGAATGCCAGGGCGGGAAGAGCTGGCAGAGAAAGCAGAGCATGGAGAGGCAGCACTCGGGACACCCGGATCCATATAAAGTTACTGTGCACACCCGACTCCTCGACGAGCAGTGCTGCCACCCGCTTAGACATTAGGGTGCCCCATTAGCACAGGGAGACTGTCTCCCGACCCCATATTTCCACAACTGGGGGAACGCATGATACGGACCAACCAAGCGGCACAAGAAGCGCCAGGGGCTAAGTCTACACGAGGCCAAATAGGAGTGAGGGGGCAGGGGAAGGAAGCACTGGAAATTTGCCCCCCTCACCCAACACAAACAATGAGAAAGTAAAGCAGTCTGAGGAGCCCAAAAAAAAAAAATTGCAACAGCCTATGAAGAGGCACCGCAGAGGGAAATGGCAAGACTAGTGTAGAAGGGCACCTAAAACAGCCCAACGCAAAAGGGGAAAAACCTACTACTTCAACTACGGGACAGAAAGCATGGGCCATGTGAATGCCGCAGAATAACCAAGCAAATAGAAACACCTTGGGATCTACAAGTGCACACCTTACAGGAAGCATTGGACAGGCAAGGGGAACCCTACCGAGAGGGCGGACGACAGTGGGAAACCTCGAAGAAACCCACACGAAACAGGAGTGCCTTGATGGGCTATCGCTCCAGCTCAGGCCGGAGGGACCAGCCCCCATCCAGGGGTCACAGGTTTTGGGGGCGTAGAGGGCGAGACAAGGCTTCTAGGCCCAGAGATTGGAGACACCTAGCTCAAGCATCTACGCCATTTACAGCCCCACGCAAAAGGAACCGCACACATTTACAACCACCCACAAAAAATAAATAACAGCCCACTTTCAAATTCAAGGACCCACAGAGCCCCCAGCACTCAACAGTCCTGCCGTGACAGCGAGAAGCACACATGTCAAAATCAAGGGGGAAAACTGCACATGCGAATCCCACGCTCAGACAGGACGCTAACTTGATGCAACTGTGGGGCACCGATACAACATCCAAAACGAAAGGGAAGGGACAGGAAGAAGCACAGACAAGTACATAAACACACCTTCACAGTCAAAGATGGCCATGAAAGAGGACATGCAATAATGGTTCAAAGAATTAGAGGAGCAATTTATGGCCTCAGTGCACAACCAATTTGTAACACTAAAGGAAGAAATGAAGCAAGCAGTACAAGAGCTAAGAACAGACGTATCAAAACTCGATTAAAAAACGGACACACTGGAGAGACTAGTTCAAAATGTGGAGGAGGAAGCGCAGCAAACCGGAGAAACAAAGTAACACTTGATCCGCACCACCTGGAAATTCAATGTGAGGACTGGAGAACCACTCCCACAGATCCAAACATAAGGATCAAGAATATGGTGTAATCAGTGGAAGAAAAAGACTTCAACGAAGCAGTACAACAGGTATTCAAAGACTACTATCAAATGAGGAGGACATAGAAATCCCGATAGACCGAATCCACTGAGTGGACCTGCGAAGAGCAGGAGAACCTGAGGCGCGCCACAGGGACGTTCTGGTCACACTCACGTCACATCCACAGAAGCAGCAGATCCTCAGGAAAGCAAGAATGGGGCACATCTGAATGAACGGGGTGGAAGTCCATCTCTACCAGGATCTGGCCCAATCGACTCGACGAGAAAATAAAGAGATATGGGCCGAGTAGTCTTGTTCGCATGGGAGGCAAAGCAACACTGAGTAACAACTTGCGACACAGGCATGCAGATCATGAACCTACAGGAAGAAAGAAACATGGAGACAAGCGAAAGGGGACAGACCAAGGAGGAGTCCAAGGGAATGGAAAATGATAACTTAAAGGACAAGACCAAATGGAAATAAGAAATGAAGATCTACGCAGACCCCAAGACTAAGAAATTAACAGAAATGGCAGGGGTCCAACTGGGTCACAAGATAATACATAACCCCCTTTGGGGTCACAGTGAACCTGAATCCTACCAGTAAGCAGCGCCATGGTGTGTGGGGGTGGGGAGATGGATAAATCGCACCCAGGGTTAGCCAATGGAACGGAGGTGGGGTTTAGAATCCCCCACAATGTTATCCGTGAATCTACCGAGGCACTGGCGCAGTGTGCAACTCTCCCGAGCAGCCATAGGCCCCAGGTGCTTCAGGGCAGTTACAGGAGGGTCGCAGACTCTACAAGTTGGGGACAGTAGAGGGGGGGGGGGGCAGATAGGGAGAGGAAGCGGGATGGGTGGGGGGGTGCGGGTGTTAGGTTCGAGAACCGCTGGAAGGGATAAAGTAGTGCCGAAAAAGAGCCCTGAGAGAACAGAGAAGAAGATATGAAGTGGGGGGATGGGGGAGCGGGACTTTCAATGTATGGGGCAGAACACCTCGGTAAAAAGGAAAAAGATAGAACATCTACTTCAGAGGGGGGAAGTTCGATATCCTAATGCTACGAGATACGCACATAAGGGGGAAAGACAAGGGGAAACGGCACTTGAAAGGATACAATCATAATCCAATCCAACTCGCAAGAGTAAGGCTGGGTTGATTTTGGCATTTCACAATAATCTGAAGGTTCAAGTACAGAACACGTAAACAGACAATACAGGGACATCTATATTTGCAAACTTACAACTTGAGGGACGACCAATAACCTTAGCGTGGAACAAGTTACTTACCTGTAACTGTTGTTCTCCAGCATGGGTCTGGCATGGATTCACATGCTCATGAATATTCCCCGTCGTCAGGCTGGGAATCCTCGGTAAAGAAAAAACCAGTATCAGTTTCGTTTCTGATCTGTCTTTCGTAGTAATAACCAATCACTGGTCTCTGCGTCATACTGACCACAGCCAATGACTGCCCTCTACCTAAGCACCGCCTCTGGCAGCCATCTTCAGATTTGGAAGCACGTGAAGTGGCAGTATGACCAAGTGAAGAGCCGCAGAGGGGTAGGCGGGAGGGTTAGCATGTGAATCCATGCCAGACCCATGCTGGAGAACAACAGTTACAGGTAAGTAACTTGTTCCTTCTCCAGCATGGGGTCTGGCATGGATTCACATGCTCATGAATAAAGAATACATAGCAGTACACACATGCACAACCACGGGAGGTGGCAAAGGCTCAACATTAAGCAGTACATCAAACTCAACATTAAGCATCTTACCTCCTCACCAGGCTCACCTCAGGCGAACAGGTTGCGCAGCACTGCTTGGCCGACCCTGGACTCCTCCCTGGAATCCCGATCGACGCAGTAGAATTTCGTGAAGGTGTGCGTCGACCTCCACGTAGCAGCCCTGCATATGTCCAGCAGGGGCACACCAGAAAGGAACGCCGTGGTAGCTGCGATCGCTCTGGTGGAATGGGCTCTCGGACGGCCAGGCAGCGGTGGGTTTGCCAACCGATGACAGTACATGATACAGCCGGAGAGCCATCTGGAAATGGAAGCCTTCGAGAGAGCCTTCCCCTGATTGACAGGTCCAAAGTTCACAAAGAGTTGTGACGTCTACCGAAAACACTTCGTGCGGTCCACGTAGAACTTCAGCGCTCTAGCCACATCCAGCGAGTGCAAAGTCCTCTCAGCCGGCGACGAAGGCGACGGGAAGAACACAGGCAACACCAAGGGTTCGTTGAGATGGAAGTCCGACGGTACCTTGGGCATGAAGGAGGGGTGCGTCCTGAGCACTACCCTCGTGTCGTGAAAAGTCAAGTACGGGGCCTTGCAGGAAAGGGCCTGGATCTCTCCCACCCGTCGTGCGGAGGTGATGGCCACAAGAAACGCTGTTTTCCACGACAGAAACTTCAACGGGGCCGAGTGCAGAGGCTCGAACGGAGGTCCCATGAGCTTGGTCAGCACCACGTTGAGCTCCCACGCCGGGGCCGGAGCCTTCACCGGCGGGAACGATCTGAACAGTCCCTTCATGAACTCTTTCACCAGACGATGAGACCACAAGGACGTCCGGCCCGTGGTTCTGGTGTATCGGGAGATCGCAGCAAGATGAATCTTGATGGACGCGTGTGCCAGTCCAGCTTTGGCCAGCGTCAGCGGGTACGGCAGTACCTGGGGAGCCGTAATCCGTAGAGGGTTAATCCTCTGTGCGTGGCACCAGACAGAGAAGCTCTTCCATTTGTGTCCGTAGCATTTAAGAGTCGAGGACGCCCTGGCCTTTGCAAGAACCTCTCTGCAGTCGGCCGGTATGTCGTATCCTCCAAACTCTAGCGCTGCAGGAGCCAGGCCTGCAAGTTCAGCGATTTCGGGTCGTGGTGGAGGATGGCGCCTCCTTCCCTGGAGAGTAGATCCGCGTCCACCGGCAGCTTGATTGGCGGGGACGCTGACAAGTCCAGAAGGTCCGGGAACCATATCTGCCTCGGCCACGCAGGTGCGACGAGGATCATCCTGCACCGTGACCTCTTGAGCTGGTTGACGAGCCGGATTAGCAGTGGCAAAGGAGGGAACGCGTAGAGGAACAGGCCCTCCCAGGGGAACGAGAAAGCATCGCCCATGCTCCTCGCCTGGGGAAACCTGCTGGCGAACCTCCGGCACTTGGAGTTCGTCGCCGTCGCGAACAGGTCGATCTGGGGTGTGCCCCACCGTCAGAAGAGGCGATCCACTAGATCCTGCCGTAGTTCCCACTCGTGGCACGAGCGCAGCTCCCTGCTGAGTGAGTCGGCGATGGTGTTTTTTATCCCTGCCAGATGAAACGGCACCAGAAACATCCTTTGGGCGACGGCCCAATGCCACAGGTCCTGCGCCTCCTTGGACAGCGCTGGGGACCTGGTTCCGCCCCGTTTCCTGATGTAAAACATGGTGGTGGTGTTGTCGGTGAAGATCCTCACCACCTTGCCCTTGAGGGACGGAAGGAAGGACCTGAGGGCCCAGAACACTGCACGGAGCTCCAGGACGTTGATATGGAGGGACTTCTCCGTCGGGAGCCAAAGGCCTCTCGCGTGCAGGTTTTCGGTGTGCGCTCCCCACCCTTCCAAGGAGGCATCCGTGGTCACTGTCTCCTGGTGGTCTGGGGTCTGGAAGTCCATGCCCGCCGTCAGATGCGCGCGGTTGCCCCACCACCGGACCGCTCGGCGGAAACTCTCGTTGAGTGTGATCCTCTCCTCGAAGCCGCCCGTCGTTTGGATCCAGCGCGCGTCCAGGAACTCCTGCAACGGGCGCACCCGGAGCCTGCACATGGGAATGAGGTAGATGCAAGAAGACATCATTCCGAGGAGGGACTTGATGGACCTCACCTTGGCCGCGTCGGAAACCAACATCCGCTGTACCTTGCCCAGGATGGACCTGGTCCTTTCCTCCGACGGGGAGGCCAGAAGGGACACTGTGTCGAGCTTCGCTCCCAGAAACAGTGCGTTTTGCGCGGGTACCAGGTGGGACTTGGCGTAGTTCACGGAGAATCCCAGGTCCGTGAGAAGTTGGACGGTCCTTGCTCCACGGCGAGCTCCCTCGTCTTGGCTCGGATGAGCCAGTCGTCCAGGTAGGGGTAGACGTGGATCCCCTCGCGGCGCAGCTGCGCCGCCACCGGTGCAAGGCACTTGGTGAATACCCTGGGTGCCGACCGTAGTCCGAAGGGGAGGGCTTTGAACTGGTAGTGACGCCCTTGGACCACAAACCTGAGGAATTTTCGGTGCCCCTTTAGGATGGGAATATGGAAGTAGGCATCCTCCAAATCCAACGACGACAGGAAGTCTCCTTCCTCCAGCTGCCCCAGGACGTGCTGGAGGGTGACCATCCGGAACTTCTGCGCCTTGATGAACTTGTTCAGACGTCGCAGGTCTAGGATGGGGCACCATCCTCCCGTCGTCTTCTTCACGAGGAAGTATCTCGAGTAAACTCCGGAGCCCCGAAGCCTCTTTGGGACGAGTTCGATGGCGCCCTTCCTGAGCATCGCCTTTACCTCCAGGAGAAGCTGAGGGACGTGAAGCTCTTTCCTGGCCACGGGGGGGACGCGCGGGCACCTTCTTTGAAACTCGAGCGCGTGGCCCCGGGCTAAGGCGTCCAGCACCCAACGGTCGGTGGAGATGGCCTACAGGGGACGAGGCAAGTCTGGCGGACCACGCCGTCGTCGCCAAGGAGGTCAAGGCGGCAAAGCCTCGTCGAAACAGGATTGAACCGGCCGTGGGGTTGGGCCCCCACCGAAGCATCCCGACGGGCCGGTCTTCTTCCACGCCAAGGCCGTGGCTTAAGACCTCGATCAGCTCTTCCTCCGAGGTTGAGGCCGAATCTACGACGACGCCCTGCCCCCCCCCTTTTTCTTCCCCGCCGGGGATTTCACGGAGGTCCTATCGATGGGCACAAAAGAGGACTCCCTCCGAGGTGGCAGGGAGACTGAGCCCCGAGGTCGCCACCACTGGTGTAGCCTCCACAGGCTGAGCCAGGGCCGCCGCGACAGTATCGATAGAGGGCTTGGCCGGATGGATTAAGGCCTTCACCACCTTAGGTGCGCTCACCGCCTTATCCTTGAGGGGGGGGGACACTGCCTCGCTCCCCCTCCGATGGGGCCTTCGAGCTCGACCGGGGCCTCTCCAGGAGCTTCGCCGGGTGCTCGCCCTTCCTCTTACCCGACCCAGAGCGTTGGCTCGTGGCTGAAGGTGCCGGGGAGGTGCCCTGCCTGGCGCCCGTAGAGCCCGACCGTTCGGCGCTCCCGGTGCCAGCTGACTCACGGTGCTTGGCCTTGTATTGGACCCCCGTCGCCGGGGCGTCCTCAAAGGTCTTAGAAGCCCGCTCGGATTTCTTCCTCTTCTTCTCGCCTGACGGGCTCTTCCCTTCCAGCCAGTTGGCGAGACGTTGATGGCGGTCCCTCATGGTCCGCTCCGACATGTTGCCGCAAAACGCACATTCCTTCTCCACGTGCGTCTTGTCCTCATGTAAGCAGTAGAGACAAAAGGAGTGTTCGTCCTCCTTAAAGACGTTCTGGAGCTGGCATCCAGGGCAGATCCTGAACAGCTTTCCGGGCGTCGAGCTTCCCTTCTCCTGGGCCATGTCCGGGCCTGAGAAACTTCTGGAGTCCTCCAAAAGCGTAGCTCGACGAAATCTTCACCCTTGAGGGGCGCAGACAAATCCGACACGGGTCCCCGTTGATCGGATGGAGAGTCGGTGGAGCTTGAGGCTCTTTTGACCGAAAAAACGAAGTTTTTGAGAAAAAACGTGAAAAAATAGCACTAACGCTCGAGAGCAATAGCACGAGGATCCCAACACATGAACGTGCGGTAAAAATCTGAAGATGGCTGCCAGAGGCGGTGCTTAGGTAGAGGGCAGTCATTGGCTGTGGTCAGTATGACGCAGAGACCAGTGATTGGTTATTACTACGAAAGACAGATCAGAAACGAAACTGATACTGGTTTTTTCTTTACCGAGGATTCCCAGCCTGACGACGGGGAATATTCATGAGCATGTGAATCCATGCCAGACCCCATGCTGGAGAACCATATATGCTCCCAATACAGGGCAGGATGGCTTTCTGAGGGACACGCTAGATAAACTCGAGAAATTCACCACAGGGGAGGCGATAGTGGGAGGCAACTTTAATCTTGCATGGGACCCAAACAGACAGATCGAACTCCAACACACTGGGAAAGGGGGGCTCCCCCCCCCCATCAAAAAAAAAACTTCGTAAAAAAATGGAACACTGTCACTGGTGGATGTATTGAGGGGGAGGATGGGTCAACAGAAGGTATATACAAACTTTTCACATGCGCATAACTCAATGTCCAGAATAGACTATTTGGACATTGGCAGGGCTCCTGGACCGAACTAGGATCTATATCAATCTCCTCTATGAGCTGAACTATCCCTAACACCTTAAAGGCCGGGAGTCTGGCGATGGAAACTCCCTGCCGATATACTACTCTACCCAGTAATGGAGAACGCGTTTCAAAATGGCTTAGTGGAATACCTCGCCCAAAATGACACGGAGGGGACTTCAAGGGAGACTCTATGGTAAGTTTGTCAAGCGGTCACAAAGGGGCAGTTCAGACTTAGAACGGAAACTCTAGGAAACTCGGGGAAATCCAGGCAGAAATTGTACAAAAGCAATTGATCAAGTTAAGAAAGACACTACGACTTGTCCAAGGCCAACTAGATGCTCTCTGCACGAAACGGGTAGAAAAACACCCCCTATACCTGAAGCACAGGAACTATACACAGGCTAACAAAGTCGATAAACTCCTTGCGAGACAGTTAAAAGCCAAACAAAACTTGCACATGGTTAAAATAATGATAAATAGCAGGGGGATCACTCACATCAGAACAGAGGAGATAGGGAAAACATTTAAAGAATTTTTTCAAGCACTCTATACATCAGGGAACACCTCAGAGCAGGACCAGGAAGCATACTCAATACATTTTTCAGAGAATTTCAGAAGTAGAAAGGGAAATACTGGACAAAGAAATTAAATGAGGTAAAAAAAAGCCATTCTAGAGCTACCCAGAAATAAAGCTCCAGGCCCAGATGGGTATACAGCAGTAAAAGAAAAATATAGATATCCTAGCCCCAATCCTAATGGATCTCTTTAATATGTTCAAAGAGGGAGGGAATATCACCCCCTCAATGAACGAGGCCAAGATCCTAGTATTCCAAAAATCAAGAAAAGATCTGGACCTCCCAGATTCATACCATCCGATTGCACTAATTAACTTAGATGCAAAATTAAATACTTAGGTCATAGCAAACAGGTTAACGCAAGTTCTTCCGAAGCCGATACATCAGGATCAGTCAGGATTCATCACAAACAGGCAAACTCATGATAATATAAGAAGAACAATACACCTAGGGGAGAAAAAAAAACTGATTGCCCAGACACAAGCCACCCGACTCTCGTTGGATGCCGAGAAGGCGGTGGACCAGGTGGAATGGTCACTTTTCTTCCGAAAATTGAAACACATGGGTTTTGGAGAACCCTTTATTAGAATGATCCAGGCCAACTACAATACCCCCAAAGTGCCTGTATAGCAATAAATGTCGACATCACAAAGGGAACATCGGGCGAGGAACAAAACAAGGATGTCACGTGCCCCCCCCCTTCTATACGCAATCTTTTTAGAACCCCTATTAATTCGAAAAGGGGATTCGGAATCCTGCAAAAAGTAGTGGCATATGCGGATGACATGCTAATGCCGCTGTTGGATCCTGAAAAGACACTTCTTGCAGCACTGTATGAGATCGAAATGTTTGGAGCAATATCAGGCCTTAAGATTAATAGACAGAAGTCGGAAGTGTTAGTGCTGGCAGGGAATATATAAAAGCTAAAAGGCCTAGCCTCCTCCTTACGACAGAGTAGCTGACAGAGGGGTGACCTACCTCGGAATCACCCTAATGGACTGAGTGGACCAGCTATACAGGGAGAATTTCCCGCAATTACTGGGGCGGATCAAACAGGAGTTGGAGAGATGGAATCCACTAGCGATCTCCTGGTGGGGCCGGATAACCACAATCAAAATTACCATTCTCCCCAAACTATTGTATTTCTTCCAGGCAATACCAATTAAGATCCCCAAATCTTACTTTAAAGCCTTGAATAAAGCACCCATGGCATACATCTGGGAGAAAAAAAAAAACACCCAGAGTAGCTAGAACGGTCCTCAGGGCTCCAATACAAATGGAAGGTCTAGCCCTCCCCCATTTCCGTAAACACTATGAGGCAACTCAGTTGTGGGTATTGAAGGAATGGGTCGTGGGGAACTTGCACAAGATACAGGCTTTCCAGGATAGAGCGGAAATGCTCTGGAAAGAAAAGCATTTCAGACATCCAAACCTCCAAGTAAGCGAGGTAATGAAAGCGACATTGGAGGTCTTGGACGATGCCACAAGACCCACCCCTTTCAAACCCAGGTTCGGCAATCCGGGCTTACCACCGAGGATGGAGAAGGGTGCATACAGGAAATTGGAAGTAGTAAGATGCATCAAAATAGAGGACATGTATCACGAACAGAAGGTTAGGTTGTATGAGGACTGTAAAGCCCTGCAAGGTTGACAAATGAGGACAGATACAAATACGAACGACTCCGCCACTGGTTGTCCACCCCGCACATACGCCGTGACGGGAACAATGGGAACTCATCCCCTTTGAAGGTTTCCTAACAACCCACACGGGCTAAAAAAAAAAAATGTGTCTGAAGAAGTCCAATGGAACTACATGAAGAAATGGGAAACCACTGGCAAGACACTATATCAAAGACTTACTGGGAACACATATGGCGGTCAATCGCTTAACTGACACAGGCGATACAGCTCAGAGAAATGTGGGTAAAAATTTTAGTCCAATGGCACTACACTCCGGAGAGGGTACACGCAACGTACACCCAAACTTAAATCGGTGCTGGCGAGGATGTGACCAAGTGGGGGATTGGAAACATATTTGGTGGGATTACCCCGGAATCCAAAAATTCTGGGCAAATGTGAAAGCCCAGATGAAGGGGATGTTTCAAGACCTGGGAAGGGTGGAAGACAGGGTATGGTTTTGTGGTTTATCGGACTCCAGGGGAAAGCTTTGGATGAAACCGCAAAAATGAAGCTTCATGGGTTTGGTAATTCTGCAATGGCTGGCAATTGCGCAAAAATGGATGCAGAAAACCCCGATATTTGATTTGCATCCAGAGATTGTGGTTATTTATGGCAATGGAATGGATTACCTACAAGCTCCAGGGTGACCTAGACAAGTTTAAGACCGAATGGGGAGCAATACTCTCATACCTACAAAGTGACTACATGGAACAATGGTGCGCACATAAAATCAGAATCCTTGACCTAGTAGGCTCATGAAACACTAACAATTGCCGGCTACAAGACTAGACCCTTCTGGGGAAAGAAGAGAGGGAGTGGGGAAACTATTCATGGTTGAATAAATAGAAAATCAATAAAAATATGTTTTAAAAAAAGAATTGTAATACCAGAGGAATCAAAGTAGGAGACTTCCTCTGAAGTGCTCTTAAAAATAGAAAGCGCTGCCAGGTATCCCTTGATGGTACCAATCTGGAGCACCAGATTTGCCAGATGTAATAGAAAAGATAACACCATCGGTGTATTACATGATAAAGGGTCAACATGCTTATCTCTGCACCAGTTGCAGAACATATTCCAGTGGCATAGGTATAAAGATTTGGTTGCTGGCCTTCTGGCCGAAAGCAAAACCTCCATTACGTCGCCCGGGAGGTCACAATCCTTGTATCTCAGCCTCTCAAACCATGTGTGAAGGCTGAGAATCCTGATATTCGGATGGAGACCACGTCCTCCTAGTCCAGTCCGGGGCAATTAGGATCATGGATTTCCTGAACCTTCTCAACCTCCTGATTACGTGGGGAATCACAGGGACTGGCGAAAACACATACAGGAGTGGAAATTCACAGTCTACCACGAACGCGTCTGCTAAAGCTCTTCTTGGGGGAAATTCCCTTGAGCTTCCTGTTGGCCCTGGTCGCGAACAGATCAATTTGAGGGGTTCCCCAAAGAGTGAAGCTCTCTTGAAGGACTTCCTGGGCTAGTTCACTCGTGTGAGAGTGCTCTGCCTGCTCAGTGTTGTTCTCTCCCGCTAGGTGAACTGCCGACAGAGATTCCTTCTTGTATTGCCCAAAACCAGAGCTGCATTGCCCCTCTGCACAGTAGTAGTGACCCTACACCACCTCTTTTGTTGAGGTAGTACATGGCCACTGTGTTGTCCGTCATTATCAGGACATTTTTTCCCTTTACAGATAGCAGGAAGGTTTTCAGCGAGTCCGATTGCCTTCAATTCTAAAAGGTTATGTAGTTTGGACTCATCCATGAGTGAGGCGTCCGTCGCTACTGATATCTTCAGCCACGGTTGCCAAAAAGGTTCTCCTTTCAGAATGTTCTCACGACAGGCCTACCACTGAAGATCCAGTGAGACTCTGTTTGGGATTAGGAGATCCGACATCCTGGAGGTCCAATGATACCATCCAATCCTGAAGCTGGAGGGCCTGAAGGATCTGAGAAAGGGTTACCATCTTGAACTTGTCCTTCCTGAGGAACTTGTTCAAGTCTCTTAAGTCCAAGATGGGTCTCAATCCTCCATCCTTCTTGAGGATTAGAAAATATGGGGAGTATCAACCCTTGTTCCTCTACACTATAGGTACTGGTTCCATCACACCTTTATATAGCAGGTTTAATATCTCCTGCATAAGGAGCAGATCTAGAACTTTCAAAGAGTTGTTCCCCGGTGGATGACTAAGGTTTTTGCAGGAAGGGTAGGCAGTAACCTTGGGCAATTGTTTCCAATGCCCGAGCATCTGAAGTAATAGCCCGCCATTCTGTCAGATGATGTGAACCTGCCTCCTACTGCAGTCTTGTGTTTGAAGACCTCAGAGGGTTTGGAGCGGCTGACTCAGTGGCTGAAGGTAAGGCAGGCGCTGCTGTATTCTTACTTCTCCCCGTCCAACACAGGGGAATCTTATGTCCTCTTTGAGCTGGCTGTCCTCTGCCCATTCCGAATGCGGAATAATAGCGAAAGGACCTACCACTCCAGCGCACACCTGTGGGGCGGTTAGGAGAATGCCTTATTGCAGCTGCAAGGGTTTTAGCCGCCTGCTTCTAAGTTTGCAGCTTTTCCAAACTCTCATCAGCTTTATTTCCAAATAGATGTGTGCCGTCAAAGGGCATGTTGAGAAGTATTGATTGTATGTCTAGGGCAAATCCTGACGTCCGCAACCAAGCAAATCTGTGCATCACTGTACTAGCCGCCATAGCTCTGCTGATGCTGTCAGAGTTGAAGCCAGTCTGGAGGGATTCGCACATAGCGTCTTTCCCATGCTAGACAACGTTAAGGAAACAGTCTCGTTCCTCGCATTCGGGGATATGGTCAGCTGCCATAGAAACGCATTCCCAAAGGGTGTGGGTAAATCTCCCTAGCATGCACGTAGCATTGTCAGATTTTAAAGCTATTGAAGATAGTGATTTAATGTACTCTGTACGTGGTTGTGGTGTATACGTTTTTTCAAACGAAGTAGGTGTTATGGAAGTCCTAACAGGAGCCGAAAGACATGCATTACTTACCGTAAAAGCATTTCTGATGATTGTATCTGCTTAGATTCACATGCTGTGCATATGGTCCGACATCCAGTGGTAACCGCAGAGTATTGCATCTTGTCTTTCGGGGTCCGAAAGGGGACGTCGGCATAGGCGTGTCTGAAACACTATCCCTATCGTGACGTGTGTAGTACCAAAAATCCCTCAGGCACCAAGGTCCCTCCGATTGTATTTTTTCTGCCATGAGGGAGCCCAAGGCTATAGTGAGTTGAGTACATGAAGAAAGTAGTAAGAAGTCTATGTTCCTTCTACCCAGAGCGGGGAGGCAGGGAGGGCGCATGTGAATCTAAACAGATACAATCATCAGAAATGCTTTTACGGTAAGTAATGCATAGTCTTCTGATGTTTTTTAATCTGCTTAGAATCACATGCTGTGCATAGACTAGCGAGCAGTACCCGGAGTTGTAGGTGGGTTGTGAGAAGGAACAGTAGAAAAAAGATGTCTTAGTACTGCTTGTCCCACCTGAGAATCAGACCTAGAATGAGTGTCTAGGCAATAGTGTTTTGTAAAGGTGTGTACAGAACTCCAGGTTGCCGCTTTGCAAGTGGAGTCTAGGGGAACATTTGCAATGAATGCTATGGATGCCCCAGTGCCTCGAGTAGAATGTGCTCTAGGCTTGAAGGGCAGTTCTCTCTTTGCAAGAGTGTAACATAGTGTGATGCATTTGACAATCCACCTTGATATTGCTGATTTAGAGACAGGATCCCCTTCTCTACCAGCTGCCACTGAAACAAAGAATGGTTTAGTTTTCCTCAGTGGTTTAGTTCTATCCATGTAGAACATTACTGCCCTGCGCACATCTAGTGTGTGTGAAGGCTTCTTCCGGCCATGTTAGTAGGTCTCTGGAAGAACGTGGGTAGTTCGATTGACTGGTTCACCTGGCACTTCGAAATAATTTTCGGCGCAAATCTGGGATGAGTGCGCAGAACTACCTCATCTTTGTGGACTGTAACAAAGGGGTCAAAAACCGAGAGGGCCTGTAGTTCGCTAACTCTTCTGATAGAAGTGATAGCTACTAGAAAGGCTGTCTTGTAAGTCGGGTCTTTCAGACTAGCTTTATGCATAGGCTCAAAAGGGGGTCTCGTGAGCCTAGTTAAAACTACATTTAGATCCCCACCCAGGGGCTGGGTGAGTGATTGGGGGATACATTATTTTAACACCTTTAATCACAGGTATTTTCCACCACAACACCTTCTGCTGTGACGTGGTGTAGGCTGACAACGCTGCTAGGTGAACCTTTAAGAAATTGAAGACTAACCCAGAGTCCAACAGATGGGTTAGATGTAACACAATGTGTGAAGGCGAGCAATCGGTGGAATTGACGCCTTTGGAACTGCACCAGATGAGACAACGTTTCCATTTGTTGGCATAGCAATAACGTGTGTTAGGCTTTCTTGCCTCCCTCAGTATGGCCATGCATCTTTGAGGGAGTTGCAGATGTCAAAACTCTATGACCTCAGGAGCCAGGCTGCTAAGTTCAGAGTTTGTGGGCATGGGTGCAGAGTCTCCCCCCTGTCCTGAGACAACATGTTGTACGGGCAGGGCAGCTTGACTGGTGGGGAGAGGGACCTTTCCATCAGGTGCGCGAACCAAGGTTGGCGCGCCCACATGGGAGCCACCAGAATCATGGTGACTGGTTCCTGGTGCATCTTGTGTACTATCTTGTTCAGAAGGGGAGACGGGGGGGAAAAGCGTAGACAAATTTCCCCGACCAAGTTATCCAGAGACCTTTCCCCTTGGATCGGTTCTGGGGGTACCTGGAGGCGTAATCTTGGCATTGGGCGTTCTCCTGAGTAGCGAACAGGTCGATCTCTGGAAACCCCCATTCTGCGAAGACGTTGGATACAATGTCTTCGTGCAGTCGCCATTCGTGCTCTTCTGGCAGAGGAAAATCTCTGCTGAGTACGTCTGCCAGAAGCTTGAGTTCCCCTGGAACACGTCGGGATATCAGGAACATCTTGTGCTTGAGAGCCCATATCCAGATGTTTTGGGACAGCTTGGATAGCCCTGGAGAGCGAGTGTCCCCCTGTGTGTTCAGGTAATACATTGCTGTTGTGATGTGGGTTAGGACCAGCACTGTCTTCCCTTGCAGTTGCTCCTGAAAGGCTTTGAACACTGCTAGTAGCTCCAGTAGGTTTATATGGTTGGACGCTACCTGAGGGTAGGTTCTGTTGAAGCAGGTGAGCCCCCCACCCAGTGAGAGATGCGTCTGTCGTGAGAGTGGCTTCCACTGCAGGGGTGGTGAAGGTTTTCCCCTTCAAGAGCGTCTCCCTCGACCACCACTGCAGAGAGAGCACGAGGGCTGGTGAGACAACTAGCAGGTCTTCCCATTGTCCGCTGGCCTGACACCACTGGCTGTTGAGCCACTCTTGCATGGGACGCATGCGCAGCCGCGCGTGGGGAACCAAGTATATGCATGACGCCATCATCCCTAGCAAACGCATAGCTTTGCGTACCGTCACCTCTCGACAGGATACATACTGAGGAACCTGAGAGAGCATGTTCTGAACCCTCTCGCTACGAATTAGAGCCCCCAGGAACTGTTTTACTTGGCTGGGGACTAAGCTGGATTTCTTTTCGTTGATAGAAAATCCCAGGCTGAACAGTAGGTCTACTGTTTTTTGGGTGTTCGAAAAACAAACGTCGAACGAGTCCCCCGTGATGAGCCAATCGTAGAGGTAAGGGTAAACTGGAACTGAAAGTCTGCGCAGGTGTGCCGCTGCCACTGCCAGGATCTTGGTAAACACCCTTGGCGCCGAGGCTATGCCGAAGGGGAGTACCTTTAACTGGTAGTGTTTGTCCTGAATCACGAACCTTAGGAATTTTCTGTGCACTGGCAGCATTGAAATATGAAAGTATGCATCTTTCATATCCAATGTTGTCATGAAGTCCCCCTGTTTTAGCAATGGGATCACCTCTTGCAGTGTTACCATGCAAAACCTCTGGTGCTTTATGAACTTGTTCGCTGGGCGCAGGTCTAGAACAGGACGCATGGTGAGATCCTTTTTGGGTACAAGGAAGTACACTGAATAGATACCCTCGTTTACCTGAAGAATCGGGACGGCTTCTATGGCGTCCTTTCCCAGCAGCGCTTCCACCTCTTGGATCAGGATCTGCAGATGTTCCGGTGAAAGGCGTCAATGTTTCGGCGGTCTGAACTGTGGAGGTCGGGCGAATTCCACTCATTAACCGCCGGCGACCGTCTTTAAGACCCACTGGTCTGAGGTTATCCCCTCCCATGCCTTGAGGAAAGATGTTAATCACGCCCCCCGACCTGGGAGACATGGGAGGGGACCTGAACTTGGTGGTAATTTCTGACCCGAAGTTGACGCTCCTCTGGAATTGGAGCCTCTGCCTCTATTCTTTCTGCGCTTCTGACCCATCTAGGGGTAGTAAGTGGGGCTTGCAGCAGGTTGACTTTGAGTTGAAGTTGCCCGTGCCGAAATTATTTTGAGCGGCGCGGGCTTGTCCTCGAAAGGACCGCCGAGAATTACTGCCCCTCTGTGAAGAGGGTTTTTGGGAAATCTGGTGCAGCGACTTAATAGTCTTGTGCTCCTTCTTGGCTGTCTCCAACGCATCGTCTACCGCCTGCCCGAAGAGGTTGGCCTCTTCGATGGGTTTGTTGATAATGGATGCCTGGGTCTCAGGCCTGAAGCCCGACGTGTGCAGCTATGCGTGTCTCTTTAGGAGAGTACCCTGTGCGAGAGACCTGCCTGCTGTCTCTGCGGTGTCCAGGGTATTCTTTACCACATTCTGATTGGCAAGTTTGCCCTCCAAGACAATGGCGCGAAGCTTGGCTCTGGTTGGTTCCGGAACCTCCTGAAGGCCTTCCTGTAGTAGGTTCCATTGGGCGTTGACGTAGCTTGCCAGTAACGTCGTGTTATTGGCAATCCGGACGGTATAGGCAGCCGCTGACATAACCCGTTTGCCTAAGGCATACAACCTTTTGGACTCCTTGTCCGGGGGTGACTCTCCCGTGGCAAGGGGAACCCCTGCTCTCTTGCGAGTGTTGTTCACCACCAGCGTGTCTGGGATTGCGGGTCCTTTGATGTAAAGCGGGTCGGTGGGGGAGGGCCGGAAAAGTTTTTCGACCCTTGGGTTCACAGCCCTAGTCTGAGCGGGTGTAAGGAAGGGGACAGCCGTCTCTTTAGAGAGCTCAAGAGAGGGATAGACTGGCTTGCAGGAGGCTTTTCAATAATAATGTCCTCCGCGAAATCTTGTTCGGGCAAGGCTTCAAACGTGGCAATTTTAAAGAATTCCGCTGCTTTTTTCAACATGTTGTTGAAAGCCATTTGATCATCCACCGGGGAAGCTTGTCGAATCGGGGTGGATGGGGGAGAGTCGAGGCAAACGATATCAGAATTGTGATCATCCTGCTGGGTGTCCTCCCAGTTGTCCGTTGCCCCTTGATCTTCCCCATAGTTGTCCAGAAAAGAAGCCTCCTCTTCTTCTGTATAGATGTCTCTATACGTGTCCCTCTGGACATCTTCTTGATAGTCAACATGGTGTTGGACATCTAGGTGTTGGGCATCTTGTGTTTGAGGGATAGGGTCTACCCGAGCTTTTTTCGGCTGAGGTTGATCAGAAGCCCTGAAAAACTGCTCCAGCCGATCCATACACCCTTCTAATTGCTCCATGGTCCACTTGGATGACCCAAATGGACCTAGCTGAGTAGGAACCGGGTTCTCCGCCCTAAGGCGTTGAGAGGATCTCCTCAGGGTGCTTGAGAGGGGGTACCTGGCTTTTTTCGTAAGTCTTCAGGGTCGGCTTCCAAATCCGTGGAAAACTTTTCAGCGGATTGGCCCATAACTGTGGGCGGAACCGGTACTAGGCCCACCGACGTAGCAATCCTATTGATGCTCTTACGGATAGTCACCGAATCTTCGGGAGACAACGCCTCCAATGATGTATCGGCAGTGAAAATGTCTTCCGCGGCTCCAGAAGGCCCAGCGGATGGCTTCTCGGGTAGAGGCCTACTCGCAGTTTTCGGGCCTATACGGGCCTTGGAAATCTTGGAACCCGTCGAAGTTTCTTGTTCAGAAACTTCGGCGTGTGTAGTTTGGGGAGTAGCGCCCTTGTTATGTTTGTTATGCCCAGTCGTCATGCGCTGATGCGGATGCGGGGAAGGCTTCGGATCAGATCGATCCGATGGCGCTTTCGCCTTCTTCGACGAAGTCGTCGAGGAGGGCGCTTGGGTTGTGCGCTTTGTGCAGTGCGATTATACGCCCCTGTCGCAAGTAGCAAGACCGGAGTCAAGCCTGGAAGGGTCGGGGACGGGTGTGGCGGCTCTAGAATAGTCTGCCTCAAGGTCTATAATGTCCGCATTGGACGTTTGGTCATCCGATGTACCCCCGTCACTTTCGGCTGGTGTCGCGGCAGGGGAGGGAGGCTCCACGCGTGACATTCCGTACGCGGCCCACTGCTTCAACCGGTGCTCCTTAAGGGTTTAAGGAGTTTACACGCCGAACACCGCTTCTCATCATGCTCTAGGGGGAGACAAGAGTTACACGACGTGTGCTCGTCTTCCCACGGATATCTGACCCTACACAGAGGGCAGAATCTAAATGGAGTCCTTTCCATAGCAGAAGGGAAGGGCGACCAGACCAAAAAGGAAAGAAGTGGAAAAGAGGAAAGACATCATAGCAGTATGGAAAACCCCGAGCCCACTCTCCCTACTGTGTAGGCCGGCCATAAGGCCCGACCACGTGAAGTCCGAACGCCGGATCTTAGGCGCCGGAACCCACAGCCGTAGACTATTCCCCCGTAGTCTTCGTCGAAGATGTTCTTGATGGGCGAAGATTTTGGGGGTGGCTCTTTCCCTGCCAGTTTGTAACATTCCAGAATGGCCAAAATAATCCACCTGGAAATGGTCCGTTTGGTTATGGGTAGTCCCAACTTGTGACCTGAGTATCCTACAAACAGTTGGTCTGCTTGCCTAATCCTAGCCAGTCTGCTGATGTAAAAGCTCAGAGCTCGCCTTGGGTACAGCCTATGTAGCCTTTCTTCCTCTTTCCCTGGATGGGGAGGAGGGTAGAACGAAGGTAAGGTCATTTTCTGAGTAATATGAAATTCAGAAACCACCTTTGGGAGGAAATTAGGCTTCACCTGTAGGACAACTTTGTCCATATGGAAGATTGTATGTGGGGGTTTACAGGAGAGAGCTTGTAGCTCGCTCACCCTCCTAGCAGATGTTAGTGCTACCAATAGGACAGTTTTAAGCGTGAGAAATCTCAGCGAACAAGAGTGGAGTGGTTCAAATGGAGTACCCATTAGGAAGTTTAAGACTAAATTTAAGTCCCATAAGGGAACTTGGAATGGTCTTGGAGGATAAACATTAGTTAATCCCTTGAGAAATTGTATTACTAGAGGTAGTTTGAAATACGATGGTTCCTGCGCAGTGCGCTTAAAGATTGAAAGCGCTGCGAGATAGCCTTTTACAGTGCCAACTTGAAGGCCTGAGTTTGCCAAGTAGAGTAGAAACGATAACACTGTTGGTGTACCACATGAAAAATGGTCGATATTCCCTTCTCTACACCAGCTGCAAAATTTGTTCCAACGGCAGCGGTTTAAAGACTTTGTTGCTGGCCTTCTGGCCGAAAGCAACACCTCCATGATGTCATCAGGGAGGCCTTAATCGTTGTACCTCACCCTTTCAGAAGCCAAGCGTGAAGGTTGAGGGTTCTGATGTCTGGATGGTGAACCTGACCTCCCTTCTGCGAGAGAAGATTCTCCTTGAGTGGAAGACGGATTGGAGGGCAGGTGGACATATCTAGAAGGTCCGGGTACAACGTTCTCCTGGCCCAGTCCGGGTCAATTAGGATCATGGTTTTCCGGAACCTTCTCAACTTCCTGATCATTTGAGGAATAACAGGGACTGGTGGAAACGCGTAAAGGAGTGGGAACTCCAAGTCCACTACGAACGCGTCTCCTAGAGCTCCTCGGGGGAAATTCCCTTGAACAGAACAGATCGCACTTCCTGTTGGTGCTTGTGGCGAACAGATCCACCTGAGTGGTTCCCCAAAGGGCGAAGATCTCTTGAAGGACTTCCTGAGCTAGCTCCCACTCGTGGGAGACTGTGCTCTGCCTGCTCAGAGCGTCCGCTGTCAAGTTCTTCTCTCCGGCTAGGGGGACTGCCGATAGAGAGATTCCTTCCTGAATTGGCCAAAACCAGAGCTGCATTGCCTCTCTGCACAGTGGCAGTGACTCTACGCCTCCTCTTTTGTTGACGTAGTGCATAGCCACTGTGTTGTCCGTCATTATCAGGACATTCTTTCCCTGTACAGAGGGCAGAAAGGCATTCAGCGCTAGTCTGATTGCCCTCAGCTCCAATAGGTTGATGTGTAGTTTGGTCTCCGATGGAGACCAACGACCGCTGATGGTCAAGTTGTTGGCATGGGCTCCCCACCCCGTGAGTGAGGCGTCCGTGACTACTGTCATCTCCGGCCATGGTTGCCAAAACAGTTCTCCTTTCAAGATGTTCTCAGGATAGGCCCACCATTGACGGTCGTGGGCTACCTTGTCCGGAATCCAGAGGAGATCTGTCATTCTCCCTGAGAATTGCGACCACTGAGTTCTCAGTGCCCACTGAAGAGATCTCCTTCTCAGGCGAGCCTCTGGCACAAGGAAGATGCAGGATGGGATGCCATGAGGCCTAGCAACCTCAAAAAGTCGAAGGCTGGGAGACGTTGGGCATTTTGGAACTTGTTGACCATCTGCAGAATATCCTGAGCCCTCACCTCTGGTGGCGAGGCTTTTCCCAGGGAAGTGTCCAGGACCGCTCCAATGAACTGGAGTCTCTGTGATGGTATCATCTGAGACTTCTTTAAATTGAGGGAGAAGCCCAGTTTGTGAAGGAAGTGGCAGACATAGTCTAGCTGGATCTGCGCTTGTTCCGAAGATACAGCCCTGATCAGCCAATCGTCCAGGTAGGGGTAAACGTGGATCCCTTCCTTCCTTAGACTCGCAGCCACTACCGACATTAGCTTGGTGAAGACTCTCGGGGCGGAGGTCAGCCCAAATGGCAGGACTCGAAATTGATAATGAAAGTCGCCAATTGCGAACCTCAGGTATTTCCTGTGTTTGAGATGGATTGGCAGATGGAAATAAGCATCCTGAAGGTCCAGCGATACCAGCCAGTCCTGGAGCTGGAGGGCCTGAAGGATCTGAGAGAGAGTTACCATCTTGAACTTGTCCTTCCTGAGGAACTTGTTCAATTCTCATAAGTCCAGGATGGGCCTCAGTCCTCCGTCCTTCTTTTGTATGAGAAAGTAAGGGGGGGGGGGGAAGGGGGGGTGGGGGGGGGGGGGGGGAAGAGTACCAGCCCTTGTTCCTGTCCGCTACAGGTACCGGTTGTATGGCACCTTACTTTATCAGGTCTATAATTTCCTGCAAGAGGAGCGGATCTGGAACTTTTAGAGAGCTGTGCCCCGGTGGATGACTGAGGAATGTGTAGAAAGGGTAGGCAGTAACCCTGGGCAACTGTCTCCAATGCCCAAGCATCTGACGTTATAGCCTGCCATTCCGTCAGATGGTGAGTTAACCTGCCCCCTACAGGTGTTGTGTGGAAAGACCTCAGAGTGGTTTGGGGCGGCTGATGCAGATGCCGAGGGTAAAGAGGCATCTGCTGCTGCTGCGGCTTTAGTACTTTTGACCCGTCCACCTCGGGTAGATCTCCTTTGGCCTCTTTGAGCCGGCTGTCCTCTGCCTTTCCCGAATGCGGAATAATAGCGAAAGGACTTTCCTCTTCCAGAGGTTCCTGAGGGGCGAAAAGGAGTTTGGCGGATTGCAGCTCCTAACGATTTTGCCGTTGCTTTAGATGTCTGCAACTTTTCAAGACTGTCATCAGCCTTTTTACCGAATAAAGAAGAGCCCTCAAAGGGCATATTCAAAAGTCTGGCCTGTACATCTGGAGCAAAGCCCGACTTTCGGAACCACGCATGCCTGCGGATTGTCGTACTTGCAGCCATGGCCCTGCTGATACTGTCAGCGGAATCGATGCCAGTTTGAAGTGACTCGCACATAGCATCTTTGCCATCTTTAATAATGTTAAGGAAGGCTTCCCTTTCCTCTCCTTCGGGTATGCAGTCAGCCGCTGATGAAGCACACTCACACAGTGTGTGACTGAACCGGTCGAGCGTACAGGTGGCGTTGATGGACTTCAACACCATACTACGAGCAGAAAATCCTTTTTTTGCCATAGAATCGTACCTCTTGTCATCTCTATCCTGTGGGAAAGTAGGGTAAGCGGACCAGCTGCTTGATGAAATTGCCACTTGGACCACCAGGATCTCTGGAGTCGGGTGTTTTGATAAGTATTCAGGGTCAGCCGCAGCTACCCTATACTTGGCTGACAGTCTTTTATTGACTGCAGGGAAAACTTCAGGAGTTTCCCAATTAGATGAAATCTTTCTTTGTAAGGCTGCATGGAAGGGGACCACAGGATCCTCCTGTGGACCTTTGTCTAATAGGTCTGTCAATTCATCCTGTTGAAAAACAGGCGAAGGCGCAGACCAACCCATAAATTCAATAATCCTTGCCATCAGGGTTCTATAGGGTGTTTCGGCATGTTCCGCTGGGTCTGGTTTGACAAAATCCCCTTCTGGGGAAGTGTCCAGCCCACTTGCCTCGTGTAATGACTCCTGTAGGTCTTTCAACCTTCTTTCCTCAGAGGTGAAATCCTCTGAAACAGGTAGTGTGGTCCTCTGCAACCCAAAGGTTTCCTGGTCAGAATCCTCCCCTTCTTCATAAATTGAAGATAATCTGGTGTTAAACCCATTTCTAAGGCAGAAGGAGCCAAACTCGTCATTATTTGGCGAGAAAACATCGATGTCGTCGACGCCGATGTGACGGGCTTCGAGGGCGCCGAGAACGGCGTCCAAAAAACTGGAAGAGGCCTCGAAGAACTCGAGAGGATCGGGATCCTACTCGAGGATGTCGACGACGGTCTCGGCGTCGTGCCGGAGGCTCTTGGTATCACCGTTGGCGCCGTGGTTTTCTCTTTCATCGACGTTGATTTCGGCATCGAGTCGATCGACCGATGAGTCGAAGAACCCTTTGACAACGGCGTTGATGGCGCCGATCCATGTGTCGAAGGGATCTTCGACGACGAAGACGGTGCCTTCTTACCCGATGGCCCATGGCGCTCTCGGGTGGAATCTTTTGCCGGGTGCAGCGACTCGCGGCGTTTCGATTTTTTGGGTTTTTCACCCGGGGTATCACCCTCGGCTGTCTTCGAGGGGGTCGAGGCCGCTTTCTCGAAGACGCTTAACCTTTTCTTCCTGAATTCCTCCCACTCAGCCTGAGAGCTGTGTTTTGTGGGGCAGGAGACCCTTTCTGGGGAAATAGAAGATGACGAGGAAGGGGATCTTCAACGTCTCTTCTTTGAGTGTCCCGATCTCGACGAATAGTGGGAGCTACTTCGAGATCTAGAATGGGAATGTTTGACGGCGAGGAGACGAATGCCTCGACTCAGCCGAAGAAACTTTCGAGGTGGTTTTGGCTGACTTACCTCTCTCGAGCTTCCCCTTGAGCTCCTTCAAGGCTTTCGCCGTCATGGACATGCAGTCCTCACACTCCGAACAATGGTGCTCGGCTCCCAAGCACCTCAAGCAGATCCTGTGTGGATCTGTTAGACATTTTTTTTACCGCAGTCTCGAAATTTTTTGAAGCCGGATCGCGGCGTTGTCGGTTCCGATGAAGCTATCGAGAACAAGTTGGTATATTCGAGTAAATCTAGAAGGTTTATCTGACTGAACTGAGCAACGATATTCCGAGGCCCCACGAAGCACGGAAAACGGACGCCGCACGTGGCTATTTATGGGCATGGTGACGTGGGCAGAGATACGGTGGCTGTCGAGGGACATCGACTCGGCGGACGTCGACACGCAGCGCCCTCTACAGAGAAAACATTTCCGAGGCCAGCAAGCTGGAGACGAATTATCAAAGATAAGGAATACGTCGGAGGACACAATCCCTTCGAAATGGATGGATTTAGGGGCTGGGACTGATACACCAATCCACACAAAGACCAATTGTGTGTCTGCTGATGGGCAAATGTGGAGCAAGAGATTTTCCTAGATTGGGCAGCCCTTGTCAGTTCGATGTAAATTCTTTCCATTGGTGGGCTGGAGGTGACCACAATTAGAATTTAGGATAAAAGCCATTTTTCAGATAGTCATTCGAGCGAAGACTGCAGCCAACTGAAGACATCCAGCAATGCCTCCAGTCAAGTCCTGGTGAAGCCCTTCCTCTCTGAATCTCCTGAAGACCCTCATAGGTGCTCCAACCCTTGGGTTGGTGCAAACAACCAGCCAAAACCCCTGCACAACAATCCTGACCTCTAGAGCCTGCAGAAGAGAACCAGGACCATCCTGTACGCAGACCAACTCAGTCCATGGCATCTGCTATTTATCAGTCCTCATTTTGATTTTCGGCTTGGAGCTTTGCAGGTCTCCACCTTGTGATCCACACATCGTCCTCCAATCAAAGACAGGCCTTCCTGAAGCAGTTTCTTTGTCGTCACCTGCCACCACATGAGTGCAATGTGCTTTGCTGCTGCTCATTTCCATCATGTCCCAGGTTCTCCTGACATCGTGGGACCTGTGGTGGTCTGCATCTCGGAGTTACTGGGTCATCCAGCTGCAAAGCATCAGAACGGTCTCACCTGAGGTCAGAACCAACCCCATTCAGATCCCAAATCTTCCTCTGCGCCCAAAGCCCAAGGAATTCCTGCAACACAATCAAAGTAAACGGGCCAATAAAATCTACGAAACCTAAGGGTGGTTTAAAGTGCAATAGAGGGGTGGGGGAGGGAGCTGTAATACTGGCTTTCATTTTTCCAACCCTTACCACCCACAATAGTGTTGTACGCACAAAGTCCTCACCCTAGCCAGACCTTGGCCTGGTCATAATCAGTGCAGTTCTTGCCAATGATCCCTAAAATGGTGGAATTGAGAGAAAACTGGTAATATTTTTAATTGACCTTTGTTCTTTTGTGACTGGAACATTTTACTCCCCTGTTGGCTTTGCCACTACTGGTATCTCCACGTAAAAATCTTCTTGGGACTTGTGACTCTTAAGGGCAACATGCATACTCACCTAAACAGGTAAGCCCTTTACACGCGAGGGGGCCTTCTTTTAGAAGGCAGGGTAATATTGTTCCATTGCTTTTACAGTGCTCTTACATTGGTTTCTCAGAATTTCAATTGCTTTTGCAATACTTAACGGTTTTTGATTGGCCTTACTGCACACAGTTCTCCATGTTTCTGAACAGAATAATTTCCAAATGTCTTAATATGAAAGTGTAGGAGTTTGCTAGTAAAATCATCCATTGTGAATGTATATATTTGTACAGAAGTAATGTAATAATATTTGCTTAGTGTATTTCGGCCCAACAGTGCACCTTTTATACGTAGTCAAATGTTATTTGAGCACTCTGTGTGTGGCATTGTACTATTACACCACTCAAATCTATGCCGTACTTCTGATACCTACCTTTATTATGTATGGCTAGAAGTCTTTAATAAAATATGATGGACTGATAAAACTCACGCTTACAGGTCTAAAAATCCATCTCAACACTGGACAGGTGCTGGGAGGCTGGATGTCCAATACTAGTCAGCCACCTGGAGGTTTGCTGTTGAAATTGTCATACGAGCGCTTAGGTCACTTCCATCCCGAATACTGCCCGTAAGTGTTAGGGGAGTGTTCCCAAAGTCCTACTGGTAGTACGACTTTAGTAAAGCTATCCCATTGGTTTGTAGACCTGCAACTCTTAGTATCAGTCTGTACTAACTCAGGTCCTTGGTGGGGTAGTCGGGTTTATCTTAAGAGAAAAATGTGAGCTGCAGGTAAGTACACTGAACCATTAGACATGCACAGCACACTAGAACACTTTGGAATACTTGAGAATACAATTCAAAGGGCACTTTCACTTTTGTGTACGTTAATGGTTACATTTGTAGCAACGTTAGAAAGGGAAACGACAATTTTCTCGTATTATCGGTTATTACGAGCACCTGCGGTTTCTAACAGTTCATACGGTAATACAATTACTTTGTAAACGCATAGTAAAGGCACTTTAAGGGAGGAAAATGGTTAGTGTAACATTAGCCTGGTTCAAGGTTCTAGAGAGGGTTTCTTCGCACAGCATGCCTTAAGTCCAAAAACGCAACCTACCTAAAGGCAGTTCGGAGAGGGCTCAAAGTCCTGACAAGCAGCAGAATATGAACCTTCCCTGAGGATTTCTTCCAGTCTCTAGTGTTAACTAACAAGGGAGACCTGTAAAAGGACTCGAAGGGACACAAGCAGCGGCTTGAGTCTGAGGTAAGAGGGGGTGACCCTGGACACCTCAAGGTGCACTCCAAAGCTGTAGAGAGACTTCTTGGAATCAGATAAGCAATACCTTTTCCCCACAATACCTTAGTTTAGAAGCACATGTTTGTGCTGGATGCTCTGCGATGTTGCAGCTCTGAACCAGACCTCGGGATTTCCTTGGTCTGATGACAGAAGGCAGGACAATGGATGGGATCGCTCAGCAGCAGTCTTGAGGGAGGACCTGTGGCACGACTTTAAGCAACTTCTTGGTTCACTCACGGTTTTGGTGCCTTTTCTGCAGCACCAATAAAGGACACGGATCGCCCCGTCAATCTTCTTTGCTTCCTGCAGTCCCGCACTCTGGTGAGGGGGTCTGGGCGAGTTGGATCGGATCTCTGGAGTGTCCTTACGGGTTCAGCAAATATTTGGACGGATTCGGCCCTTCCACAATGATGCATTCAAAATGGGTAGCAGGTCTCCCCGATTTTGGGGTTCTGCAGCTCTGGAAACTCCTTGGACCCCGTGAGATGGCTCAATTCAAAGTTCATCCTGGGACTGGTTGTACCCACCAGCCAAAGGGAAGCTCCTCTTGTCCAGAAGAAAAGAGGTCAGGACAGCAGTGGTTGCTTCAGTGTTGCAAACGGTCTGCAGTCATCTCTGGTCGTCTTCTTCGGTTACTTCAGCTTCCAGTGGTCGACTTGCTTGTCACGCCCAGAAGCCTCACCTTTTATACAGTTCCAGCCCACAGTCCTCTGCAATATCTCGGCATTTTACAGAAAGGGGGTTTTGCTGTCCTGGTCCTATTCAGGTACTCTGGCAGCCAAAGTATGGGGGGGAGTGGAGGAGGGGAGACTCCTACCCCCACTTCCTGTCTGCCCAGAAACTCTGGAGCCTAGGCTGAGATACCCAAGGGTTCCTGCAAAAGGCAAAACACACACAGACACAGACCTCCCACTCCCAGAATGGTAGAAGGGCTAACAAAGAACAACCACGCTAGTAAAAGCTTAAAAAAAAAAAAAAAAAAAAAAAAAAGGAGGCCGTAAGTTGGTACATGGGTCCCCCTATTGTGCACTACCAAGGCTATGGACATAGCCTTGAGGTATAAAAATTGCACCATCGTTGGTAGAACACCTCCACTGCCACCAGCCATAACTAGCAAATAGTCTGTGACTAAAAATGTCACATGAGTAGAGAGAAGGATACTAGTTATCCCTTTGGCACTCCACTGAAGGTGGTGTGTGCCAATCTCTCAGACTATAGAGTTCTCCATCCTTAAGAACTTTAGTTACTCAAGGATATAGACAAATAATCGAAGGGTCCGCAGCAACACTGCCCATAAGGAGCTGTGTGCTACAGTACTGAAACACAGATGCCTTTAAGAACTATAGAACAGACATGCTACATATTAGAGGTAAAATAAGAAAATAGAGTTATAGAGTTCCAAAAGAGAGCCACAAGAATGAATTTGTGGAAAAAGGCTCGACTCATTCAGGATTTAAAGAAAAAGGTCCAGAAGTCCAGCAAAAAGTGCTGGGGTGGGGGGTCTCTCACTAGGAGAGGGGATGAAGCATAAACATAAATGTAACAATCAGGAACAGAATTGGACTCAGAAACCAAGTTGACCACTGGAGCCAAGAAAAGACAACCGAGTGACACCAGAAGACCCCCTCAGAAACCAGACTTGGTTCAATCAATACCAGTGCAACAAACCACGACATGCTCAAGAGGAAAGACCTCTGTGTGGTGCCATCCTCCCTTTGACTGGTGGGACTAACCCAGTCGGCCGTTTTGCTTGAGATCTATTGCCTATTTCTGGTCGGCGCGTGTTAGACTGATTCATACTCTGGCCCGATGGACAGCTGTATAGAAGGCCAACCTGGTATTGTGACGGGGACAACTCTGGAAGCTATAGCCAAACCAGCAAGGTAGCAACACAAGTGGTCTAGGCTAAGTCAAGAAGTGGTGAGCTTGTAAAGGATCCATGTTAGGGGAGCTTTCTTAAAGTCCACTTGAGTTAAGACTTCATAAAACCATCCCTATGGCATACAGGTTCTCAACTCTTAGAATAAGTTTGTACTACTCAAAGAACCTTGGTAGAGTGGCAGAGAAGTCAGGCTTATAGGAGGAAGATGTGAGCTGTAGGCAAGTACACTGAACCCAGTTAGTACAGTAGTCCAAATAAACATTTTCACCAACATTAAAATATATATTATATTTACACAAGGAACGTCTTATAATATTTAGATCACTTAACCAACACAAGATTACTTATAAATACTTTTCAAAGGCCACTGCTCAGTTGAGTAGTTGCTCGCAGTACACATTCCAGAATTTGACACTATTGACAGTTCTACCGCATTATTGGTACGACCGAGCACTGCGGTTGCAACAAATATATACAGTAATATTATTTAGTTAGCAAAATCACATAAGATAGTCTTTTAGGAAGTAGAAAGAGTTAGTAATTCAGTAGCATAGCCTAAGGTTCTAGAGGCGTTTTCTTGGCAAACTAAAGCTCTTAAAGTCCGATTCCCTAACTCTAAGCAAAAGTCTTTTCGGGTAGGGCTCTACACCTTACGAAGCAGCAGAACAGCAAAGGATCCTGTGGATCCATTCAGTCTCTAGCAAAAGATGCTAGAAGAGTTAACACAACAATGGAGACCCGGTTAAAAGACTCACTAAAGTGACACAAGCCAGCTGCTTTGGTCAAAGGTAAGAGTGGACACCCTGCACACCTCTTCGTGCAATCCAACACTCTGGAGCAATTGGTTGGTTTAAGTTAAGCTTCCCATGTGATCTGAGTAAACCAACACGGATCAGGAAGATCCCTACATCAGATCCTTTTTCGATTTGACCCCGACATCAAAAGGGATCTTTTTCTTTTACTTGTACTGAGAGAGGAATGGAGCTCACGGACACAAAAAAAAGCAGACCTCCAAAGATCTCTCCCCCCCAGAAACAAATAGGAGTCACCTTTGACTACTAGCCATCTTTTGACTAGCCGAAGCCAAGGTTCAACACTCCATAATTTTAACCAGTTGTAAAATCCAGAAAACGCAAGTAAAAAAGTTATTGTTTATTTGGAAAACAACGTCGAAAATAAACACCAAATGGTGTGAAACCCTGAAGGCAAAACTCAGGAAACTGTAATAACGGAATGAATCCAAAAAGAGAAGCAATAACAGAATAAATAGAACTCGAACCCGAGTGTGATATTAAGTTAAGCAATGCTTTTTCACCCCACATTAGGTTCGAAAGAAATGCTCATAGCCATTTTCTCCTCTGTGCAGCATAGACGGACCCTGTCTCTCGATTCCTCGGTCTGGTGACGAAAGGAAGGACTCTGAATGTGATGTTTCAGCAGCAGTCTAGAGAGAGGGCCCATGGCACAGATGCCCGTCTTCTCTAGTCGGTCTGAGGTTTTGGCACCTTTTCTGCAGCACCAACAAAGAACAGTATGCCACTGGTCGATCATCTTCGATTTCTGAAGTCCTGCACTCTGGTTAGGGGACTTGGGCGAGTCAGATGGTGTCTCTGGAGGGATACCTGGAGCTCAGCAAAGACTTGGACGGATTCGGCCTGTCAGACGTTGCACGGCAAATGGGTCGGAGGTCACCTGATATTTGTGGTCTGCAGCTCTGAAAGGGCAAAGCACTTCGGGAGATGGCTGAAATTGCAGTTCCGTCTCAGCACTGGTTTGTCCCACCACCCAAAGGAAAGGAGACTTCCTCGTCGGAGCGCCTCTGTCCAGTAGAAATCGGGGTCAGGACAGCAGTGGTCGTTTCAAGGTGATGCAAAGGGTCTACAGGTGCCTCTGGTCACCACCACCTTCTTCGGCTTCAAGTGGTCAACTCAAGTTTCACCTCAGAAACTTCACCCTCTATTCAATTTCAGCACAAGCTCCTCTGCAATCTCGCTCAGCATTTGACAATAAGTGGCGGGTGGCTGTCCAATCAGGATAGCCGTATTTCCCCCCCATAACCCCACCACCCGCCCAGAGGGCTCTGGCTCCACTCATGTAGACAAAGGGTAGGGGAGTGAATAACTCCTCCCCTACTTCCTGCCTGCCCAGACACACTGGAGCCTAGGCGGGGACACCCAACGGTTCTCGCCAAAAGCAAAACAAACACAGACATTCCCCTCCCAGAATGGTAGAAGGGCTAATAAAGGACAACAACGCTAGAAATGGTGAAAAAAGAAAGGGCCACTATGTTAGAACATAGGTGACCCTATGGTGCACAACCGAGACTGAATACAGTCTGCTGTAAATTAAAATAGCACAATAGTTAGAACATGTCTACTGCTTTGAGCCATAACTAAAGGCCCGTCTAGGTGACTAAAAAGTCACAGGAGAAGGGGATACTAGGCATCCCCTCTGCACTCCACATAAGGTGGTGTGTGCAAATCTCTGAGTATAACGTTTTGGGAGGGATGCAAAGTATCCCTCTATTCTTAAGAACTTTAGTTAGTAAGGATAAAGAAAGAATCTCAAAGGAGATTCTTTGTTTCTTTCTTTGGCACCAACTGCAAATGTTCACGACTCGCAGGCATTATTGATTCTTGCTCCACCTGGGGCTGCTGGCCCAATGGTACTGGACCACACTGACTGTACTGGACTACTCTTCTGCACCTTCCTCATTGGCTCACTAGACTGTGGGCCTTACATACTCAGTTCCCTCAAATCTAGGGGTGCTTTTCACTTGTATTCTTGAATTTCGAATCTAGGTGTGTATTTCACATTTATTTTTGAATCTCAAACGTTTATATCATGTAATCTAACTTTAATTACCTATGATGACTTGTGCAGCCTTGTGCTGCTTATGCAACTTACGGTAAACTACATTTGATGTCTCATGCAGATTTGTGCTGCTTATGCATTTACCCCAGAAGTACCTAGGACAACTAGTGCAGCCTTCTGCTGCTTATGTTTAGGACTTGTGTGGCTTATGCAATTTACCTGTAACTACCTTTGTAAGCACTTTCTATAAGTAGGTGCTAGATGCCACAGTGTGCTGAAATAAATGCAAAATAAATAAAACGCAAACCCAAAGGGTTCCAAGCAACACTGCTTATAAGGAGCTGTGTGCTGCAAATGTAAAACACAGATACCTTAAATGAGATATGGAGGTAAGTAGACTCCATAGTGAAAGAGTTCCAAAAGTCAGAGCAAATGAGAATGAATGAGTGGAAAAAGAATCCACTCATTAAGATTAGAAAGAAAACAAGTTCTAGAAGTCCAGCAAAAATTGCTGGGGTCGCACTAGGAGAGGGGAACAAGCATAACAATGAAAAATCTTCCCAACAGTCCACAATGAGCACACACAGTGAAACAGTCAAGGAACACACTTAGACTATCAGGTAGAACAATATGCCTTTACTTATGGCCAAATAATACTGTGAAACAAGACTACCAATAGGTAATATCACAAAACACTATAAATAGATACATATACACAATTTGAGTTGGGCAAAATGCAGATCAAACCACTGAAAAGGAAGGTTTAGATCAGTATTAGCATAACTAGTCCACAGAGATTCAATGCTAACTTCAGAAGTCCATCCCTAAGATGTATGAGGTCTTGTGCCCAAAGTTCATCAAAGTTCCATACAGCTTTTTGTGAAGCTTGAAAAAATTATGTTAGCGTCTCTGGGGCCCAATGAACAGTTCCAAGTGTTAAGGGACACGTTATTTTAACAAACAAACGTATCCCCAACTTTCAGAGTGCTTGTGTGAACAAGCAATGGCAAAGCCAAACACAAAAGTTTAGAAAATGATCAAAACCTTAAAGAGGGAGATAAGGGTGCAGGTAATTATCACAACTCAACCCCCAATACTCCAATTCTTCGTAGGACTTGGCAGGTCTGCTGAGGAGGGTCCGAGGTCGCTTTTCCCAGCATCAGTCTCAGCCCTTCATCACCAGGGGCTGCAGATCCACCGGTCGGCGACTAATGCTGGTGCAAGGTCTTCCAATTGAGAGATGCAAAATAACTTGATGCAGGGTCCCTCTCCGGACAAGAGTGGACGCAGTTGAGCTGTTTCGGACGACAGCCACTGATGCACGATGCAGCATTCACTTGCAGCGGTCAGACTTCTGTCTCAGGATCCCCTTGATACTAGGGACCACGAAATTTCACAGATTTAAGCCTTTTGGCACAAGCTGAAGTTCCAGTCCTCAACTCGGAACGCCGACGCCTGGAGCACAGTAGCCCAAACACATAGCTAGTCAGCCACAGAGCGAACCAGGAGCACTTCCGAAAAAGCTCCTCTTCGTAAGAATCCGAGCTGACGTCGAGAATGGACTGCTGGAGATCTTACACAGGACAGCAGCAGAAGTTGGTTGCCAGGCCTTCTTTCAACGGGTCTCCAGTCTCCTCGCCGATCTTGCAGTTGGGACAGGATTCTTGGATCCTTCAGTTTCTTCCAGGATCTCTCTAGAGTGGGTGCAGGGGTCCTCTTATCCTACACAACCCCACACAACCCCAGCAGCAGTGGTGCTCCAATCAAGACCACTAGCAGCAAGACTCCTGCATACCACTTACACACTGAAACAAGTTTGTGGATTGGGACCAGACAGTGCCCACCAACATCCTGGTAGCAAACATATATTGCCCTCCAGTAGCCCGCCAAAAGAAACTGCTTTCGGCACTGGAAATCCATATAAGGATTATCCTGGCCTCACAGGCCAGGAAGAAGGGTAAAACACGAGATCCCAAAAAACCTTGTGGCATGGCCATGTTTGACCACTAGCCACAGTTAGTAGCCAAATGCGGTGTTGGGCAAGATTGTATGCAGTATCCTTTGGGTGCACTACAATAGCCCTGACCTCCTGGCAATAGGGACCCAACCTTTGGTATAAGTCAGGTCTGAACTACACAGGTTGGTAGTGTGGCTGAGCAGCCAGGCTGATCTCAAGAGGGGTCAATGTGAGCAGTAATGTTGTGACACAGACTTTCACAGTAACAGTTATTCAAATAAACTCTTACACTCAAGGTTTGATAAAAACAATTAGTAATTTATTTCACAGTCAGTTGTATAAGCCTTCTTCAGAAGGGAGCAATATATGTAACACTTATAAAACACTTTAAAACACACCGTTTCTCTAAATCAGATGATCCCATTGGGGATGGCACGCCGACACTTCCTACACCCTCAGGTGACTTAAATAGCTAGGGCACTGTGGACATTGATTTATCACTGGTACATTTTAGAGCAATACTGAGTTTGGTGTAAAAGATAGAAGAGCGGAATAAAACAAAAGTTAACAAATAATTCGCAAACTATTAAGTACTTTTTAAACTTTCCAATGCAGAGTACAATTAACCCTTTCCTGGGGGAAAGGCCAAAGCACAAAGTCAGAGGTAAAGAAGAGTCTCTCAGGGAGCCAGGACAGCCATTAATTGTACAATGTCCAGGGGAGCTGAAGATCTTCTTTGCAGCTAGGTAAAAAGTCTTGCACAATGTTTTTAGAACAGTTTGTAGAAAATTGAACACTTGAAGGGCCACAAACAGGGAGGCACAGGTAGGTAATTGTTGAAACGGGTTCAATTAATTTTAACTATAAGTCATCCTCAATTAAACATTCTGTGTGTTTCTAGTACATCACATTCAGTAGACCCATAGAATCTGCCAGGTGTGAGTGAATTCTAAATAGCAATTGGAAACTCTAAACTTCATGGCTAAGATCCTAAGGCTTTGAGAATTCTTAACTACGCAGGAGGTTAGCCTCCCACCTCTTCTTTCAACTGTGAGCTATTACTACTCTATTATCGTTATCACAGAGAATGCATACCCAAAGATTATCGTCCATAGGAAGGAGAATGAGCCCCCCGCATTTCTGGGGAACCCTTCTGGCAAATTTATCACACTTTGTGTCCCCAACTGTCATTAACAGTTTGCTGTGTAGCTCCAAATTGTGAGATTGTTGCACTGTTCTGCTGAGCTTGCCTGCTATTTTGTTCTATGCTCCTGGGAAGTGGTAACCCTGATTTTATTGTGGCAAATGGCCCAGTGCCATAGCTGTTGTGCTTCCTGGGATAGCTGTTTGTAGAAAGTTTACTCTGTATTCTTATGCAATACATTATTATATTTTCTTTCAGAATTCTCATTAAGCGCGACTAATGACAACCTTACTGCCCTCAACTAGAGGACATTGAAACATAATATCGTTTCCTCTTCTGACCACTACCCCTTTGTGGTTAGAGCTCAGATCTCCTAATCATCCTGCAGGGATGCACCTGTGATGGTCTCGAGGTGGTGTAATTGATGCAGTGGTGCGCCTTGGAGAATGTGTTCCGTGTGGTTTCACCATTTCAGATGCCTTGGAAGGTACAAGTTACTCACCCGTAACTCTTGTTCTCCAGTATGGGTCTACATGGATTCATACACTATGAATATTCCCAGTCGCCATGCTAGGAATCCTAATATAAAGCATTATAGCGTTAAGCTTGCATAGATTATTGGTGTCACTTTGTGCACAGAGCAACCAGGAGACAGAAAGCCTTCAATAGGGCCTTCGGATGCCGTACAGATCAAAAGTTCGAGAATCTTTAGTGTGTGCACACAACACGCTCAGTGCATGCAAGAACCTTTCAGGAGGCGTAGAAGTGTTTGCAAATAAAACTGGCAAGACCAATAGTTTGTTTAAATGAAAGTCAGACAGGACCTTTGGCATTGGCTCAAACGGAGCATCCATCAGTTTTGACAGGACCACATTCAACGCTGCACCAGGGCACGAGCCTTCACCGGGGGGAATGTTCTGAAGAGGCCCTTGAGGAACACCTTCAATAGCCTATGAGGCCACAAGGAGAGCATGCCAGAAGCCCAGGTATACCAGGATATTGCGGCGAAGGGCTCCTTGATGGGCAGTCTTAGCCAGCAAGAGCAGGTAAGGCAGAAGTTGCAGCGCTGAGACGCACTGCAGAGAGTTCTGTGGGTTATAGGTTATAGTATTGAATCAAAAGGGTCGAATGACAAAAGGGTCGAGTCAATTCGACCGAAAAAAAGGATCGACATTTTCTCTTTCTTTTGCGCCCCCCCCCCCCCCCCAAATGCCATTTTCGGGTGTTCAAACACCTTTTTAAAGCTAAACTAGAGCAAAAAAATATATATACACATTTAAAAAATGTTTTCGATCCTTTTGTTTTCAGTCCAATGCACTCTCACCTTTGGCATTCAATTCTTTTGTTTTCGAAACTTTAACTGGACACCAGTTCTGTGACTGGCACCACAGTGCAAAGCACTGCCACTGTTTGTAGCATAAAAGTGTAGACGGAGCCCAGGTCCAAATCCTTCCCTGGATAACTGGTCCCGAATGAAGAGGCAGTTTGTCGGCCGGAATCACTGACAGGTGAAGAAGGTCCAGGTACCAGATATGTTTGGGCCACACCAGTGCAATGAGTTGGCAGGGGGATAGTTTGAGTGTGCTGGTCACACGCAGAAGCAGTGGAATTGGCAGGAATGCTTAAAGGGATAGACCTTCCCACGGGAACGAGAATGTGTCCTCCAGACTCCTCGCAGATACCTGGTGGCAAACCACTGGCTGTATTGGCTGCTGTCACGAATAGGTCAATCTGAGGCTGGCCCCACTCGCTAAAGATTTGAAAAAGCTTGAGCTTGCTAAAGTTCTCCCTCATGGCAGGACTGCAGCTCCCTGCTTAGAGTCTGCAATGGTGTTTTGAAGACCTGCCAGAGAGAAGACAGATGGCCACGTCCCATGGTGCAGCTTGATTTAATACATGATGGTCACGTTGTCCATAAAGACTGACTACCTTTCCCAAGAGCTGAGGCTTGAAAGACTGGAGCCCAGAAAACTGCCCTTCGTTCCAGTACGTTGATTGAAACTCCTTCTCCGGGAGCCATAGGCCGCTGGCATACAGTTGGAACGTTTGGGCCCATCACCCTTCCAGTGAGGCGTTGGTCGTGACAGTCTCCTGATGAGCAGGGGGGGTCCTGAAGGGAGCTCCCTGCAATATGTGAGGGGGAACAGACCACCATTTGAAGTCTGGAATAAGGTACCAGATGGATGCACGTGGACATCATCCCCAAAAGGGATTTCATTGACAGGACTATAGCAACGCTGGTCGATGACAGCTGTTGGACTTTCCCTAGGATGGTCCTTTTCCTATCCTCCGATGGGGCTGCCAGTCACGATACTGTGTTGAGTCTGGCCCCCAGGAACTGTGCGTCTGGGGATGGCACCATGCAGGATTTTGGATGGTTTATAGAGAATCAATAGAGAGGGTGGACCGTCTCCGCTGTGTGTCGTGCCGCGAGGGCCAAGAATGGGACCGGACCCGCCAATCTTCCAGGTAGGGATAGACAAACTTCCTTGTGGTGAAGGAACGCTGCCACCGAGGCCAAGCACATGGTGAAAACCTTTGGGGCTGGTTTGAGGCAGAGGGGCGCCGCCTTAAATTGGTAGTGTCCTTGGACAACGAACCACAGGAATTTCCGATGCTTTGGATAAATGGGGATGTGGAAATATGCACCTTCCGGATTTAGTGTCTATAGGAAATCTCACTTTTCTTGATGACTGAGCATGTGCCGTAATCTGACCATCCTGAATTTGTGGGATTTCAGGAATTTGCGGAGGCGTCGCAAGTCTAGGATGGGTCTCCACCCACCCGACTTCTCGCGTACCAGAAAGTATCTGGTGTATACTCTGGAGCCGCAGAGGGGCAGTTTATATGGACCCTGTTCATAGCCTAGCCTGAACATTGAAGAGTTGGGCTCTGTGCTGCTCTACTCTGGTTATGGGATGAATGCAAGGGCATTTACCCTGGAATACTAGGGTGTGACCTTGCTCTACAACACTGAGCACCCATTTGTCCATGGAGATGTTGAGCTACTTGTTGACAAATCGCGATAGCCGGCCTCCCACTGGGGTGCTGAAGTGGAGGCTCCGAACCTGTTTTTTTGTGTTGAGACTTTTTACTTGTATAAAATTGTGTTGATTACTTGAAATAAATATCATGTATTGTCATCTTTGTTCCATCGGTCCAATTTATGTTTGCTGTGGCTTGGGACCTGGGCCTAGCCAGGCTTCCTTCGGCATCTGTGTCCTAGCAGCTTGGGGAACGACAACGCTCAGTACTCTATATGCATCTTTCAATGTTTAAGCTACCTTCTCCCTTGGGGAGTGAAAGGACTGCTTCCTCTGGTGAAGTGAGACTATAGAGTGCACCGCCTGTGTCCATTTTAATGGCTAGGAGAGGAGAGATTCATCCACTGCCTTGCCGAATAGATTCTCCCCATCGAAAGGCATGTCGACAACTCTGGCTTGCACATCCTACCTTAAGTTTGTGGCCTTAAGTCAACCTTGGCGGCATAGGGCGATACGATTACACAATTGTCATTGCCTGAGTTGGCAATGTCTTTGGCAACAGTAATCACATGGTCTGATGCCAATTCGCCCTCATGAACGAAGGCCATGGCCGCCTCTTTGTCATTTTACAGGAAATCGAGAATCCGGCCAGACTTGTACCAGAGCGTCCTGTCATAGGGTGGAGGATAGCTAGGGTATTTACGGCCTTGACCGTAGATGCCGCAGTGGTAGCAATGAGTTTACCAACTTCAACCAGCTTCTTTCCCTTTTGGTCTGGAGGGACCGAGCAAGAGGATGAGTGGTTTAAAGACCTCTTCCACGATGCAGCCAAGACTACAGAGTCTGGTGATGGATGGCCTCTGAGGCACTTAATAGCGGCAAAGTAAGGATTCCCTATCACCAATAATCATTCTATTTCCAGACATCAGCTAGTAGCGGGACCACAGCCACAGTCTTTCTGAAGGATTCACAGCGTTGGAACAGGAATCCCTCATTTTCCAGGACCAGGTTTAAGAACTTAGCAGCCTGAGAGAATATCACCTGGAAAGATCCGACCTCATATGGAGGGGAGTCAGGAGATGGCAAATCTACATCCGGCGGCCAACTGTCCTCAAACGTATCTGCTCCCAAGAGTACCACGCATATCAGGGTTGGTATCTGTGCCTGTTAGTTAGGTCCAGCCCCACCACACCAGGAGGCAGTGGAGCAGGTGGATGCTGCAGAACCGCAGGCACAGATAAGTGGTGCCAGAAGGGGGCGAGTAGGAGGACTGGCGACAGGAGCAGGGCCAGGAACCACTGGAGCCTCATGAGCCACAGGAGGTAGGCACTGCTGAATCTCTGACCAAAGTGTGGAGAGCTGTCAAAATGTCCAAGGAGAGATCCACTGGAGCTGGAGGTATCAGAATTGGAGCCTGAGGCCAGGGCCTCGTAGGGCGAGTCGGCTGCACAGGATGCAGAGCTGGTTGAGCCTCAACCCCCCCCCCCACCCATTCCCCTCTTCTGGGTGTGGGCAGACGTCCTCTGAAATTCCTTCTCCTCTTCCTTCTGAAAATGTGGAATGCTGATCCCCAGGATTAGGGTTAATGCCATAGGAGGCTTCACAGGGGACGTGGCCTGCAGCTCAGTGGGCTTTGGCAGAAAAGAGTGGTCGTGGTAACTCCTTATTCCTGCTGGAACCTTTCAAAAACAAAAAGGTGGCCACCACAGGCGCACCTGGAAAAGGTAGCGACGGCGACGCAGTTCCAGCCGGGGCCGACTGAGACCTTGGAAGGAACAAGTTACTTACCTGTAACTGTTCTCCAACATGGATTCACATGCTCATGAATATTCCCAGTCTTCAGACTGGGTCTCCTCGGTAAAGGAAAAGAGAAAAAAAAAATCAGTTGCCGTTTCATTTCTAAACTGTCTTTCTCCTAACAACCAATGCTGATCTCTGGGTCATACCGCCCGCAGCCAATGACTGCCCTCTACCTAAGCCCCTCCTCTGGCAGCCATCTTCAGATTTGGTAGCATATAAAGTGGCAGTAGGACCAAGAGAAGAGCCGCAGAGGGGTAGGCGGGAGGGTTCACATGTCAATCCATGCCAGACCCATGCTGGAGAACAACAGTTACAGGTAAGTAACTTGTTCTTGGTCTGGCATGGATTCACATGCTCATGAATAAAGAATACAAAGCAGTACACACATGCACAACCACTGGAGGTGGCAAGGCTCAACACTAAGCATCTCTTACCTCCTCACCAGGCTCAACTTCAAGCGAACAGGTTGCGCAGCATTGCTTGGCTGACACTGAACTCCTCCCTGGAATCCCTGTCGACGCAGTAGAATCGCGTGAAGGTGTGCGTCGACCTCCACGTAGCCGCCTTTCAGATGTCCAGCAGGGGCACACCAAACAGGAATGCCATAGTTGCAACGATCGCTCTGGTCGAATGGGCTCTTTGAAGGCCAGGCAACTGTCAGTTTGCCAACCGAATGCATAGGCTCGAATGGAGGACCCATGAGCCTAGTCAACACCACCTTGAGCTCCCACGCCGGGGCTGGAGCCTTCACTGGCGGGAACAAACGGAACAGTCCTTTGTCCATGAAACCCCACACCACCTTTCCCTTGAGAGACGGAGGGAAAGACTTGAGAGCCCAAAACACTGTCCGCAGCTCAAACACGTTGATGTGCAACACCTTCTCCTCCGGTAGCCACAGGCCTCTTTGCGTGAAGACTTCCGGTGTGGGCTCCCCATTCTTCCAGGGAAGCGTCAGTCTTAACAGTCGCCTGGTGAGGTGGGGTCTGGAAATCTGCACCTCCGGACAGATGTGCAGCAACTCCCCACCACCGTATCGCTTGACAGAAACTGCCGAGTGCGAGCTTGTCCTCAAAGCTTCCCAACACTTGTATCCAACGGGCATCAAGAAACTCCTGTAGTGGGCGCCTCCGCAGCCTGCACAGTCGAATGCGGTATATGCATGACATCATGCCGAGCAGAGACTTGATGGACCTCACCCTGGCGATCTTCAGGGCCAACAGCCGTTGCACCTTGACCAAGATGGGCGCTATCCTCTCCTCCGACGGATGCCAGGCAAAACACTCACTGTTGAGTCAGGATCCCAGAAACAGCGTGGCCTGTGATGGAGTCAAGCTGGACTTTGCATAGTTCACCGAGAACCCCAGATCCATCAGGAGCCGGACGGACCTCACCGTGTGGTCGATGGTGATGCCCTTTGAGCTTGCCCGGATGAGCCTGTGGTCCAGATAAGGGTACACGTGGATCCCTTGTAGACGCAGCTGTGCCGCCACCGGCGCCAGGCACTTGGTGAACACCGTTGGTGCTGACCTCAATCCAAAGGGAGGAGCCATGAACTGGTAATGCTTCCGTTGAACTTAGAAGCGCAGAAATGTGCGTTGTCCTTTGTGAATGGGGACGTGGAAGTATGCGTCCTCTAGATCCAACGACAGAACGTCTCCATCCTCCAGCTGGCCAAGCAAGCGTTGCAGAGTGACCATCCTGAACTTCTGGGACTTCATGTACTGGAGTCATCGTAGGTTGAGAATCTTTCGTATGAGAAAGTACCTTGAGTAAACTAAAGAGCCCCGGAGCCGCTTTGGAACCAGCTCTATCGCCCCTTTATTTAATATGGCTGTTAACTGTGAATCTTTGTGTAACTCCACTACAGCTCACATTTCCCCTCTTGAGATAAGCCTGGCTGCTCAACACGCTATCAAAACTGTGTAGTACAAGCTTATACCAGAGGTTGGGTTGCCTATACCTGTAGTCATAGTTACGCGGTTGCAGTGAGGGCTGCCGAGCATCAAGATCAGCGGGCACCACCGAAGTATCTGCCGTGCCCGTTGGTGCATTGGAGCGCTTTAACTTAACCACCGAAGCAGAACCGTGGGTTGTGTGCTTAGTGTGGGAATGGGGTGCATCCCTGTCGCCGGGATGTATCGTCCCCATAGTAGGACTCACAACGTGCCTATGTGGGCCGGGGACGGACGCAGCGGATTGAGAACTTTGAGGTAAGGTCAATGGCCTCGGAAGTGGAGCCTTGGTCATCGCTAGTCCCTTGGTCACACACTGCAGCTGTGACAGCGGGGAATTACTTTCGGCCTGTGACATACCGTAGGCCGCCCACCGCTTCAAACAGCGCTCCTTAAGAGTCTTAGGCTGTAGGAGTTTACAGGCCGTACAGGCCACCTCATTGTGGCCGAGGGGCAAGGCAATTGTTTAAATTGAGTCCTGTCCATAGCGCAGGATCGTGCTAGCGACGACAAAACCAAGGGAACAAAGAGGGGGAAAAGGAAAGGCATTCTTGAAAAGAATGTGACCACCCCGACCCCACTCTTCCTACTGTAAAGGCCGGCCAGAGTGCCCGGCCGCGTGGTCGGCACCGCCAACCGGATCAACAGCCATCTAAATTCCATCGTCAGCAGTGTTCGGATGTTGCACAGGAATCAGCCATCGAAGGGAGTGACAATGAGAATGAAAAACGACCAAAGGTCAAGAAATATAGCAATAACGCAATGTTTTAAGAAGAGCTCCGCATTACGGCGACCAGAAAGCTGGGCAGAAAAAACTATCTGAGGGACCTCGAAGGGTGAGGGATTTTAGGTACACTACACGTCACATTAGGGATAGTGTTACAGGCACGCCCATTGTAGAAATCCCCATTCGATTCTCGAAAGACAAGATGCAATACTCTGTGGTTACCACTGGATGTCGGACTACATGCACAGCATGTGATTCTACGCAGATTAACACTCATCAGAAATTACGTATCCCCTTAGCATTCCACATAAGGAGGAGGGTATTTTCCTTCTTTCAGCCAACAAACCAGGTACCTATGCCTGTTAGGTAAAAATTGATGTAGTAACGCTGTGTGAGACTACACAACACTCATCTGCTTGGTATTAGGCAAGCCACCTTTTGGTATAGGTCTGCACTACACAAGTTGGTAGTGTGACTGAGAAGCCAGGCCTATCTCAAGAGGGCTAAATGTGAGCTGTAGAGATGAAATTTGCCAATACAAGTAGCCAGGTGGCGCTAGAGTCTGACCATTATGGCGGCTCCTCTTTGTACTCTGAGATGAGTTCTCAAAAATCCTAACAAAACTGCGTCTGAGGAGAAGACAATAACGAATTCAAGTCATAAGAAGTACCCTGGGCAGCCCCAAACACCTGTGTGAAAGTGGGGTCGTTTGTAAGGCGCTTCAGGAGAGTAGTTGCAGGCCCAAAGCCGGTGGTCGGGCGCATCAGCAGCGAGGGAATAGCGATCGACGCGGAGGCAGTTGGCGTAGCGGCTCTCATCGGCTTTATGGAGAGGCGGCGTCTGGAATATAACCCCTGGTCTGAGTGGACCATAAAGGCATGTTACGCAGGCTATCCGGCACAACAACTTTGCAGCCATAACAGTGCAGCTCCCTCGTGACTTTGGCAGAGAGCCTGGCGCTGGGAGCAGTCCGCCCGAATGCCAGCAACAGACACCCGCGCTATCAGAACCATAAAGACAAACTATGAGTGAAATCATCCATAGTGCAGGAGGGATGGGGAAACTACATCGACTGACCTGAGAGCCCGCCTTACCCCTTACTCTTTGCTCAATCCAATCCAGATAGGGAGAAACTGGCGGGGTGGGCGGCACGGAGCAGAGCCGGTTTGGAGCCCTTCCTCCCGCGCTCAGACAGCCCGTGCAAGGAACACATTGACGGAGGTCCGTGTGGAGCATAACAGGCAACAGACAATCTATCCGACCTTATTACTTTGGAATTTTGCAGCATTACAGGCCATGTCAGGACTCCAACGCACAGCCAGGCAGGGGAGCAAACTCCTACATCACCATCATCAGGCCTCCCCCCCACCGCACGCCGTGACTGCTATGAGGTGTGGGAAAACAACATGGAGACCTTGAGTCTGCCAATAGGTCTCGGAACAGGCAAGTTCATAGAGAGCGTGAACCCTGCCCCACACAGCATACACACGGTGTTCCTTGAGGGCTTGAACTGGTGGTTGAGAACGGGGGTCTGGAGGCAGTTTGGAGACCATCCCCCGTTAGCGCTCCCCCCCCCCCCAACCCCTCAAGGATCAACAAGCATTAATCAGAGTTCCATCACACCAGATGGGAAAGAATGAAATGGGAACACCTCACTGGTAGCGTATTGCCGCTAAGCACTACTGAACATTGGGAGGAGACGAGATAAGGTGTCCTTTTTAAGGTGACCTTAATCCAGTAGTAGTGATCAGGTGACACAGCCATTATCTGGTCTAATACAGTGGTAGGGGGACAGAGGCAGTTTGGAGCCCATCCCACCACTCGGTGGAAGTCAAAGCACTGGAGACTCATCAGGTGGAGCTGCTGTTGGAGGAGGCACCTGGTGTGGGACCCCAGATGGCAATAAAAGGCACCAACATACGGCCTAACAGGCACCAATCACCGGACAAGTGAGACGGCAGGTGCAAGAGAATCCAACAGAATATCAGGCCATCAATATAGCAAGCCAACGCATAGAGCGTCGCGCAAGGCAAGAATCATTGGTGCAGCTACAAGAGCAATAATCTCGCAATCCAGGCCAATGGACAGGAACGCATGCTACTCTAACGGACAGTTGAGGGTGGAAACCAGCTGGCACTCGCTCGTTCCATTAAAGAGCACCAGGAGAGCAGCTGCTTGGTAAGCAGCACCATTGCCAAGAGGGTGACCTGCGTGGACACTTGGTCATCGACATTACCGCTCAGTACATGTTAAAATAACGAGTGACAAAAATTGGACCGAGTCTGAAGGGAAAATACTAGAACTCTATTAGACAAACATCCTCACTGATAATCTACTCTAGGGAAACAGTGAAGCCTGCCCAATCCACATAAGATGGTGAAGGGAGAGGCAGGACTCCGGAACCCACAGTGGCAAACAATCCCGACCTGGCTTGGCCTCCAAGCGCAGCACTTCAACGCAGATCACTTTCAGAACCCAAGCTCCCGCAAGAGAACAGCTGAACTCTGCACCAAGCCGGCTCAGTTGAAGAGCCGACCGTTAGTAGCCAGCAAAACGGACGACTTCGCCCATAGCTGTGCATGCCCTCCTGCCATCGAGGCTTGCAGTTAGTTGAAATTACAGAACTGTAAATACAGGAGAGGTCAGATCTCTCAATTTCTGCGACCCTCCCTTGCTTGACCATATTGGCCCGGACATCGCTGGCTGCTAAAAATGGGGAAAAACAGATAAATTACAGCGAAAACTGTATTTTGAAAGAGGACCCTCCACCAGAACAACCAGACCGCAACTCCAGGTGAACCCGACCAAACAAATGGAAGAACCTAAAGAGCGTGCTGTCCAAGCCCCAGAGCTGGACAGCCGAGAGATCCTGTTAGACCTCAAGGCGGGCATCAGGGACCTGGATTCTAAACTATATTCACTATTCTCTAAAGTTGACCTCCTTCAACATCGGCTTGATAAACATGGCGACCGCTTAGACACAGTGGAGCAGGACTAGAAGACGGGAATATTTCAGTTGTACCCAGAGTGTCAGAGCTCGAAGTCCAGGTCAAAGCAATGACGGCTAAAAATGAAGATCTGGAGGGGAGAGCCTGCTGCAACAATATTCGCTTGATCGGCGTGAGCGAGCAGCAGGGTCGTCCCAAAATATAAGACTTTGTGGAGACCATGTGTAAGGACCTATTAGGAAAGCCTGCACTACCTTCACTGCTCTTCGTTGCGAGTGCCCGCCATATACCTGTTTCGCGCCCGATACCAAGTCCAGCCCTGTGCCCCATTATAGCATGCCTGCTAAACTACAGGGACCGCAACACGATCCTCCATTTGGCTAGGGAAAAGGGGGAACTTCAATACGACAGAGTCAAGATTCAAATACACCCAGACTTCTCGACGGCGGTACAAGCGTCAAAAAGGTCCTTTGCTTTCTGCTCAACCCTATATTTAGCTTGATACCAACCAATGAATGATCCGAGAGATGTCATTCACCAATATCTACCTTAATTACAGCTTCAAATATTGTATCAGAAACAAGAACAATCTAACCGAGAAAGAGAGTCATGAACCGGAGAGTAAAACAAGAAGCCCTTCTCCCCATGGTGTAGATATCGCCAGGCATCAACCAAGTCAACAGGTCAAGAAATTCCCGAAAACTCTACTTGATTTTCGTCCAGTGAAGGAACATGTCGAAGATCTATCAAGCTTATAGTCTAATACATAATTGAAGTCACCCTCCCCCAAGACCACCACCTCACCATTCATAGCATTCAACATTTTAACCAAGCTCGCAAAGAAATTACCTCCTCCGATACAGGGACCATAAATAGAACCAAGAGTGATAAGTCTGCCCTCAAAGAAAGTCAATCAAAATGACCTGCCCCTCCTCATCCATAGCTACCTTATCCACATGGAGTCCTATCCCACTTCGCACCAAAATTCCTACCCCTCTCGATTTTGACGAATGGCAATTTAACCACTGCTTTGAGTATTTAGAGTTAGAAAAAAGATTCCCTGAACCTACCTCCAAATGAGTTTCCTGCAAAAGAACATCATCAATTCTAGCTCTCCAAAGTTTAGCCAATACTTACTTTCTTTTTACCGGGCAATTCAAGGACTTTGACAGGTGGAGACTTAAACTTGCATCCTGAAAAAGGAAGATGCCTTGAAGGCTCTATGTAATTCTGTTGTGAACTTCTTTGAGGAGAATCGTGGCTCGGCAGATAGTCTGATGGTATGGGACTCTTTCAAAGCTTTTATTAGAGAGGAATTAAGTAATTGGACTGCTAGATTAAGGAAAAAGGGGAGAATTAAATTGAGTAAACTTGAATTGGAGTTAGGAGTCTTGCAGAAAACCTATGCTCAAACGAGGTCTGCAGAAGATCGCATTCAGACCGATAAGGCTAGGGAATTGTTGAGATGCGAGATATATACTCCAGCGGATATGGGTGCTTTTTACCTGAAACAGTGATATTGGGAAAAAACGAGACTGTGTGGGCAGATTGCTGGCTAATAAATTGAAGGGTTTCTCAGAGATCTTTTGTTCAGAAAATTGATAATGTTCCGGTTGGTGTAGCGGTTAAAAAGAGGGGGATTAGTGAATACTTTGGCATGTTTTATGCTGCCCTATATTTTGAGAACCACATTCCGCTCGGTGTTCCCCGTCTTTTGACTGAAGGTTGTTTATTTCTAGATGCCCCCATTTATGTTGCAGAGGTTTTGCAGGCTATTAATGGTCCTAAAATTGGGAAGTTTCCAGGGTCGGATGGATTACCAACAGAATTCTCTCAGGCATTTGGTTTCCAATTGGCGCCAGAATTTTGTGCTCTTTACAATCACTTTTTTGTAGAGGGTTCTTTATGTCCCTCTATGAAAGAGGCTATAATTACAGTGATCCCCAAAACAGGACGAGGCATCAAAATGCTGCAACTACCGTCCTATATCATTGCTTAATGTGGATGTGAAGATCTTTATGAAAATTTTGGCCCACAGATTGGATAAGCACATTGGGGATCTGATTCACAAAACACAAGTTGGTTTTTATAAAACACTGTTATGGATATGATCATATTAGAACACTCCTGGATGTTTTGAATTTAACAAAGTCAGAAATTGACCGAGTTAGTATTCATTTTTTTAGATGCCGAAAAAGCCTTCGATTGGGTTAACTGGACCTTTCTGAACTATACGTTGCTGAAAATAGGCTTTGGACCCTTGTTTATTAACGCGGTAGGGGTTTTACAGTTGGACATTAATGCCAGAGTCTGGGTGAATGGGGAATTGTCAGCCTCGTTTAAACTATTCAGAGGCACGCGACAAGGGTGCCCACTGTCTCCTTCCCTCTTTAATCTGGCGCTGGAAACCTTCTTGATTTAAATCCGGCAAAGTCCGCTTCTGAAGGGTTTGAAAGTTGGGGAAGAAAAGAAGTTACTTTCTTACCTGTAACGTTCTTACGAGGGGATGTTCCGACAACGTATTACACATCTATGACAGGTAATCACCGCAGCTATGCTGCTTCGGAAAATTTTCGGTGTCTGCGTCCTGCGTCGATGACGTAGATATGCCTCTTCGAGGACCTCCTCCGACGGCTGACGTCACCCGATGTTATATGTAGGACGCCCGACGCCCGTCAGTTGTAGTTTTTTCCCCCAGAACGTGTGGCACCAATCTTCTGCCAGAATGACTACAGAAATCCTTGCAGAAACAAAAGCTACAATCGCATAAGAAATTCTGTAGAGGGGCAGGTAGGGAGGGAGCGATGTGGAATACGTCATCGGAACATCCCATCGAAAGAACGTTACCAGGTAAGAAAGTAACTTGTTCTTCGAAGGGATTAGTTCCTCCGACATATTCCACATCTATGACAGACTCCCAAAGCAGTACCAACGTTAGGAGGTGGGTAAAGAATTTTGAATTTTAGAATGCCCAATTAAATTGCAGAATAGAGGATCGCCTTGCCAAAGGCCAAATCTTGCCCATGGATAGAATCCAAGGAGTAGTGTTCAACAAAAGTATGGACAGAGACCCATGTGGCTGCTTCACAAATGTTACGAATGGGAACACCCCTCTGCAGGGCAGTAGAGGCAGCCGCACCTCTAGTAGAATGGGCCCCCATAAGCCTACCGGAGGGTCCTTACCCGCCAAGCGGTAACATTCACAAATTGTCAAGATAATCCATCTAGACAAAGTCTGTTCAGTAACAGCTTGTCCCAAGCGCCTTGCAGCGTATCCTACAAAGAGTTGATTGTCCACTCTGACCCGGGACATGCGCGAGATGTAGAAACTTAAAGCTCTCCTAGGATCCAACCTATGGAGCCTCTTCTCTTCCTTACCAGGATGCGAAGGATAGAAAGCCGGAAGAATGGCCTTCTGGCCTAAATGAAATTCCGACACACCTTTCGGAAAGAAAAGGACGAACCCTAAGGACAACCCTGTCCTTATGGGACACAGTGAAGGGTGGCATAACGTAAAGTGCCTACAACTCACTCACGAGTGGAAGTAACCGCAACTAAAAATACAGTTTTCAAGGTCAACAGTCTCAAAGGGCAAGAATGTAAAGGCTCAAACGGAGCTCCCATGAGGAATTTTAGAACCAGGTTCAAATCTCAACCGGGCACCTGGAAAGGTGACTGTGGGAACACATTAGTGAGCCCTTTCAGAAACTGAGAAATCAAAGGAATTTTAAAATAAGAACACTTCTCAGACAAGCGGTTAAATATGGACAGCGGCGCCAGGTAACCCTTATTGGTATCCACTTGCAGGCCCTTATCCTTATACCTCAACCTTTCAGAAGCCAAGCATGAAGGTTGAGGGACTTGACCTCTGGATGGAGAACCTGACCCCAACCCCCCTCCCATGAGAGCAGATCGTCTCGGTAGGGAAAACGGTGTGGGGGGCAGATGGACATGTCGAGAAGGTCCGGGTACCACGTTCTCCTGGCCAATGCCGGACCAATGAGGATCATTCCGGAACCGAACCTCTAACCTCCACAGCACTTGCGGAATGACGGGGACTGGAGGAAACGCATACAGCAGTCGGAAGGACCACTTCACTACGAACGCATCTCCTGAGCCACCTCCCACTCATGAGAGACTGTGCTCTGCCTGCTCCGAGCGTCCACCGCTGCATTTTTGTCTCCGACCAGATGAACTGCTGAGATTGAAACTTCCTGCTGGATGGCCCAGAACCAGAGCTGCATCGCCTCTCTGCACAGTAGGAGAGACCCTGCCCACGCCCCTTTTTGTTGAGGTAGTGCATGGCCACTGTATTGTCCGTCAGAATCAGGACAGTCTTCCCCCGCACAGACGGCAGAAAAGCATTCAGGGCTAGCCTGACAGCCCTCAGCGCCAACAGATTGATATGGAGTCTGGACTGCGACGGAGACCAACGACCGTTGACTGTCGACTTGTTGGCATGAGCTTCCCATCCCATGAGGGAGGCGTCCATCACGATTATCACCTCTGGCCAGGGTAGCCAAAATGGAGCCCCCTTCAGATTGCCTTCGACAGCCTACCACAGAAGATCCTGGGCGACCGAGGGCGACACCTGAACGGGATCCGGCATCCTGCCGGAGGACTGACCACTGCATCTTGAGAGCCCACTGCAGAGATCTCATCCACAGCCTGGCCTCTGGCACCAGGTGAATGCAGGATGCCATGAGGCCGAACAACGTCAAGAACTCGAACGCCGGTTGAAACTTGTTCACCATCTGCAGAATGTGATGAGCCCTCACCTGGGGAGGAAAACACAGCCCCAGGGACGTGTCGAGCACTGCTCCGATGTACTGGAGCCGGTGGGTAGGCGTCAAGTGGGACTTCTTTAAGTTGAGGGAGAAGCCCAGGCTGTGAAGGGAGTGGCAGGTGACTGACAGATGATCCAGGATTTGCTCGGGAGGGTGCGCCCTGATCAACCAATCGTCCAGGTAGGGGTAGACGTGAATCCCCCCCTTTCCTGAGATACGCTGACACAACCACCATGAGCTTGGTGAAGACCCTCGGGGCGGAGGTCAATCCCGACAGCAAGACCCGAAACTGAAAGTGCAAGTCGCCAACCACGAACCTCAGGTACTTGTGCTTGGGATGAATTGGCACATGAAAGTAAGCGTCCTTGAGGTCGAGAGACACCAACCAGTCCTGAAGTTGAAGGGCCTGAGGACTTGAGAGTAACCATCTTGAACTTGTCTTTCCTGAGGAGCTTGTTTAAACCACACAAGTCCATGATGGGTCTCAATCCCCCGTCTTTTTTCTGGATAAAAGAATATGGGGAATACCATCGCTTGTTCCTCTCCGCTACAGTCACCTGTTCTATGGCGCCTTTCTACAGCAGGGATTTGATTTCCTGCGCAAGGAGCAGATCCTGACACTCCAAAGAGAATCCCTTGTGGATTGTCGTGCGGCATCTGCCGGAAAGGAAGACAGTAGCCGTGGGCTATGATCTCCAGAACCCACACATCTGAAGTAATGGCACACCATTCTACAAGATGCTGCGCCAGCCTTCCGCCAACCGACGAACCATGGGACATTGCCTCATGACGGAGCTGAAGCGGCTGCGGCAGTATCTGAGGGCAAAGAGGCAACTGCTCGAGCAGCTTTGGCACCTCGAGTACCCGGTTTTCCACCTCTGGTACTCCTACGTTGGCCCCTTTGACTAGCCGCTCCCTCCGATCTACCAAAAGACAAGTAGTATCGAAAGGAACCTCACCTCCATTGCTGTCCCCCAGGACGAAAAGGCAGAGGTTGGCAAGCTGCAGCTCTCAACGACTGCAACCTCTCAAGGCTCTCGTCAACCTTGCTGCCAAAAAGATGGACACCATCAAAGGGCATGTTGAGAAGCTGGGCTTGAACATCAGGAGCAAACCCCAACTTCCGCAAGCACGCAAATCTGACACAGTCTGCCATGTCCAGACCCGACTGAACGGATTTACACATGGCATCCTTGCTATCTTGAACGATGGCAAGAAAACCATCCCGTTCCTCCCCTTCGGGAATATGTTCAGCCGCCAAAGACACACAATTCCACAGAGTGTGAGTGAAACGTGCTAAGGCACACACAGAATTGGCTGCCTGTAAAGCCATACCCCCTCCTGAAGAAAACACCTTCGCCAAGCCATCAAAACGCTTGTCGTCCCTATCAGGAGGGATGGTAGGGTACGACGCCTAGTCCGGAGTGGGGTGAGTAGTCAAGTAGCAGGGGTCGCTACTGGCTGGCCGGTATTTTTTAGGCAACGACTTGCTCACTGCAGGGAGACTCTCCGGAGCAGTCCAAGCCGCTGCCACCCTTCTCTGTAAAGCCATATGGAATGGCAACACTGGGTCAGTGGATGGACCTTGGTCAAGCATATCTGTCAGGTCATCCGGCAGAAAATCCACTGGTGGCACAGACCACCCCAAGTACTCCGTCGCCATGAGGCGTCTGTACAAAGATTCAGCATGCGTACCAGGCTCAGGCCTGGCAAACTCGACCTCCAGGGAGGTATCAAGACCACTGGCGTTGTGCAAAGACTGACGCAGGTCTTCCAACTGACTATGACCCAAAAAGAGTTAATCAGGAACCTCATCAGGAACCAAACCTTCATCAGACCCTTCATCCACCTCAGAAATATAATTCAGAGGCTGGAATGGGGGCACAGAAAAAGGCACAAACACATTTTTCGACTTGGCCAGGGCCTTCCTCTGGGGTTCCACCGGTCTCTGGGGTAACTCCGATAAAGCCTCCTCAAAAGGCGTCGAGGGCGTCAACAATCAGCATCGACGTGGCACTGATTGCTTCGACACAGGCCTCGAGGGCGGTGCCCCGAGCGAGTCCTACGACGGCCTCGGCGCCGATGGCGTCGAAGACTTCCTCGGATGCGGAGGCTCGAGAGAGTCCCTCGACGGACATGGCGCTGATGACGTTGACGTCTTCTTCGAAGACCTCACAGGCTCCGACGGTCTAGAGGGCGTCGAGGACCAGGACCTGGAGCAGGCATGGCTAGAGCGATCCACCTTGTCCGATCGGGACCTCTAAGGTTCCTGAAGATCACGCTGACCACCCGAGCCAGAAGGCATGCGAGCGGCAGCCCTAGCAAGTTCCCTACCGGCTTCTTTCAAAGGAGCGGACGGAACGGAGCCCTGCGATTGGAAAATCGCCAACATCTCCAAACGAAATGCATCCCATTCCGCAGGAGAAGAGTGCTTGTTGGGACAAGCCACCCGCCGACGGGCGGAGTCCTCGGACGAGGAAGGCGACTGGTGGGTACCTCGAAGAGGCAGAGGAATGGCGAGAACCACTCCGGGACCGAGACCCCCCCCTGGACTTACACCGACGACCCGGAGCGTCGCCTCTCAAATCGTTGGTCGAAAGCCCAGGGGACAGAAAGCTGCTGCTTCTGTTCCCGCAAGGCCTTCGATGTTAATGACTTGCAATCGTCACAGTCATCCGTGGCGTGGTCCTCACCGAGGCACCAGAGGCAGGCGTCGTGCAGGTCTGTAAGTGACATCTTGGAACCACAGTCCCGACACTTCTTGAATCCCAACCGCGGGGTGGAAGAAGACGAAGACATGATATCTTCTCAACAAACATTCGAAAGAACCGATAGTAATAACTCAGAAGAACCGTGGCGCGCCGAGATCTTCCGAAGCGAACACGATCGCTGAAAAAACGGAACTGAGGCTACGAGCGTCCTACATATAACATTGGGTGACGTCGGCCGTCGGAGGAGGTCCTCGAAGGGACGTCAGACGCAGGAGCGAAAATTTTCCGAAGCCGCACAGCTGTGGTGATTACCGGTCATAGATGTGGAATACATTGGAGGAACCAATCCCTTCGAAATTATGGTTCTAGTTTATGCAGATGTCACCACTGTTCATGGAATCCAATCGAAGCAAATGATTGAGGGGGTTGGTTTTCTTTCAGGTTATAAGGTTAATTTGGAGAAAACAGTGGTCTTTCCTGCCAGAGACACTGCTGTTCGTAATTGTTTGATGGACTGGAACTGCAAATGGGAGAAAGGTAGTGTGAAATATTTAGGGGTATATCTTGTGAGAGACTTGCACATGTTGGTTGGATACAATGTAGATAAAATGATAGAGACTCTTCGTAGAGACATCTGCAAATGGGGAAAACTTCTGCTCAGCATCTGGGCGAAAAGTAACGCAATCAAAATGGTGCTTTTACCGAAAGTCCTGCATATCATTCAGTCTCTCCCTGTTAAATTTACGAAGAAAAACCTGGGGCGTATTGATAAGGTGTTCCAGGAATTTTTGTGGGTAGTTGGAAAGAAGTCAAAAATAGCTCGTTATATACTGGTTCGTAGTGTGCAAGAGGGAGGTTTTGGCTACCCTGTCCTTGAAAATAAATGCAAAGGATTTATTTTTAAAAAATCAGTTGCTTATTTCAACATGGATCATTCCTAGGCTCCGTTATGGGCACAGATAGAAAATCAAAAAATGAGGCCGTACCGGATTGAGAGTTTGTATTCACTAGGGAGATTACCTAAACCTATATCTGGCTTGCAGACAGTGGTTGCTACCAAGGACGCTGTAACATTAATGATATTGGGAAGTGGACAGGGATTGTTCTTTTATCGGGAAGCTTCCATTTGGCACACTCCAGGTTTGCAGATCAATAACAAAGTGTTATGTTGGAGGAGTTGGATTAATAAGGGTGTGTTGATTGGGGATGTCTGGTGTGATGGTAGAAAGGCTACTTTTGAACACTTGAGAGGGAAATTTGGTTTGCATAAGAGGGAGTTGAGGAGATACGGTTTGTTGGCGGCTTTGATCTCAGAAAGACAACAGCTGTTAGGGGTTCCAATAACGCAGAGGCCGGAAGGGTGCAACCTCCTCAAGTCTGCGCCAAATAAGGTGTCAACTTTTTAAAAACTTTTTCCATTAGAGACTCATCTGGCAGGATCATGGGAGAAGTTGAGGCTCACTTGGTCTGAAGAATTGGGTAGGGTTATTACAGTGAAGGAATGGGAGAATCTGTGGAAAATCCCTGTTAGGATGAAAGTCGACTTGAATTTGCGTTATATTCACCAGAAGATATTGGGGCGCCTTTATTGGACACCGGTTCGGATGCACAGATTGGGGTTGTTAGAAACTGAAAGTTGCTGGGGATGTCAGAAGGAGAAAGGTACCTTGTTACATATGATGTGGAATTGTGTCAGGGTGAGGGATTTTTGGAATGACGTGCTGGATAGAATTGATAGGATATGGAATATTGTATTTCTGAGAACCCCATCTACAGTGCTTTTGCAATCCCCACAACATTGTAGGTTTATTGGTTGTGCAGCGTTAGGTTGGATTAATAAAGTCCTCTTGGTCGCAACCAGACAAATATTAAGAGTCTGGAAACCAGGAAAAAACCATGTGTGGCAGAATGACTAGTTAATGTACAAATTCTCTCAAAGTTTGAGAAGATAAAGTTTAAAAAGCAGCATAGAGAGGATGTCTATGTGGAACAGTAGGGACCGTTTAATGAATTTTATGACTGAAGATTAGACAGTATGAGAATTTGCTTGATGTCGTCTGGTAGGGTGGTTGTTTGTATTGTGTATGTGTGTCTGGTCACGTCCCAAGTGTTTTTTTTGTGTTTTTTTTCTGTTATTTGGAAAGCCAGTTAGATGTTAGTGATTTGGATTCATTTTTTGCTTCAAATTTGCATTTCTTTTTATTCCGATTGTTATTTACTTATAAGGATGGTTTTAATCTGCTGAATTGCGGATGTTTGTGTGTTTGTTGTTACCTTTTAAAAAAATGTAAATAGAGAGATTTAAAAAGAAAAAAAAAAAAAAAAGGTCCTTTGCTGGGGTGAAAAGACAATTGAAAGACTGCACATCCCGTACTCCATGCAATTTCCAGCGAAGCTCCGGATCCATAACGCCAGCAGAACTCAATTCTTCACTTCACTGGAGGCAGCGAGCTCCTTTTTGGACGAGATTGGCAGGCGTGCCCCCCCCACACCCCATCCTCCAGAAACCGCCAAAGACCCCGCAGAGTTGCTCACTACCTGAGGGACCCAGACTGAGGTGGTACAGATTGGGACACAAGGGGAAGCAACACCATAACACTAAATAGACTGACCGCACATATTGCAACTAAATGAGCTCATACCTCAGGTACACATTTACCTCAGTTAAGAAGGGAGCTTGCAGACTCGGCTGGGCACTAGCGCCGAGCTCTGCACTGCATAAGGGACATGAGATTAAAGGGGGGGTATTGCCCGTGGGGGGACAGAGGGAATTCAGGGAATGAGATGAGGGGCTGGGAATCGGGGGATAGTTGGGAGGGGGCATAGGGGGTATTCTTGGGAGTAAGGACCTCACAAGCCCACTCCACTAGGGAATGAGCAGCACTCATTTCTATTAAGAAGTTCATGGTTGGGAAGATCCGGATCTTACCACTTAGGTACACAAGGAATGGGATTTAACATACTAACATGGAATGTACGTGGAGGTAACAATCCCGGCAAGATTCAGAGAATCTCCCAATGCCTTTAGAGACACTTTATAGATGTAGCACTGATTCAGGAAACCCATCTCACTACTTCCTCTGAACATAGATGGGGTGCTAGCTGGGGCTGCCATAGAGATGTGTCCTCCTACTCCTCCTATGCCAGGGGAGTGACAATTTTGTTAAGTAGAGTGGTGAAATTATGACTAATTTTGGTGGCTAGAGATGACATTGGGAGGACACTCCTGGTACACGGAGTACTGAAGGGGACGCGGGTAGTCCTTGTAAACTCATATGGCCCCAAACACAGACAGTACAAATGCATTTGACTGGGTCATGATCCAACTAGCCAGGTTGCGTACAACCACGATCAAAAACACTTTTTTGACCTTTGCCGCTTTTTCAGTATCATAGAGGCTCTGACCCCATCGGCCCAGGCAGTCACGGTTCTTTTAGATGCAGAAAAGGCCTTTGATTCCATCGAATGGTCATATCTTTTTGCAGTGTGGCGAAAACTGGGGCTCAGAGCCTATTTCATCAACTTGATCTCTCTTCTCTACAAGAACCCTTCAGCAAACATAATTGGGAGAGCGATCAGCTCCATTCATTATGAAAAGGGGTACCAGACAGGGTTGTCCACTGTCTGCAATAATGTTAGCCCTCGCTATGGAGCCGCTTGTGGAAGGTTTGAGGTAACAACAAATTGGAAGGGCACTCAGCCTGGGACCACACAAACTAATCATATCCCTGAATGCCGACGACGTGGCCCTCTTCATTGGCGACCCAAAAACTAACCTGGACCCAGTGATGAGAGGTTCTCAGATTTGGGGTCTTCTCAGGCCTCATCAATCACAGCAAGTTCATGGTGCCCCCCCCCTCACTGCAGAAACCTGGGAATACTGGGGAGAATTTGACCTCAAATGGGAATCCACTGGCGTAAGGTACCTAGGGGCGATGCTATCCCGGAACCACGAAGAACTGTTTCACGATAATTACAGGAAGACCATAGAATTGCTTCGGGAAAAGAGCCAGGTGGCGACACCTTCCACTTACACTAATTGGGCACATATCCATCGCCAAAATGATACTACCCAAATTTCTGTACATATTTGTCAATGTTCCACTGTTATCAGGAGGCTTTTTCCGGTGCTTGCGTGGCCTAATCATCAACCTACTGTGGGCAGGAAAACCAGCAAGAGTAGCTTACACAACGCACATACAACCAATAACGAAGGGAGGTTTCGCTTTACCAGAGTTAGAACGCGATTACTGAGCAGCACAGGCACAATTCCTGGGTCACTGGAATGCCACTAATTTCATACGTCCATATGTTTAAGTTGAACGGGCTTTGATGACCCCCAGCCTGCTCAGAGCAGTAATTGTCATAGAGCTTTGAATCCTACCGCATACACTAAATGTGGTCCTGATCACATACACGATATGGCAGAAGATGGCCACAAAGGATGGCAGTAACAGCCTATATTCACCCCTACTGCCAGCTAAATACATCCCCGGGCAGCCAATAACAAGCGAGCGGGTATATCTGCAATTTATTTTTTATTTGTTTATTATTTGATAATGCGCACAAAAACCCAGGGGTAGTCGGGCGCAGCAGGTACAAGGTTACTTAAGTTTAGGTTGCATACAGGGAATAAAAGTATAAGAGCATAACAATACAGTACATACATGTCAATGCAGTTGGAGATGAAGAAGCTAGCATATTACAGTGTAAGAGTATACAAAAAGGTAATAGGGTAAGCGCGGAAAAAGTCACGGGCAAGGATTCAGGAGTATCATGGCCGTGTTAGTTGTCGTTGGACCAGAGCCAGTTTTTTACCTTACATCGAAGTTGGTTTAGGGTAGTTTATCCCTTAACGCTGTAGGCAATGCATTCAATGCCTGGGCAGCTCTGACCGGGAAGCTAACTCCGCCCGCTTTGGATCGTCTAAATCTAGGGGTTTCTAGCAGGAGGTGGTTAGTAGCCCTAGTGTGGTGTCTGGACGATTTTCTGGTCAGTTTGGCCGAAATGTAGAGGGGTGCTGAGTTGTTGAGCCCTTTGTGGGTGAGCGACAGTGTCTTGAGGAGGATTCGGTCGCTGAGTTTGAGCCAGTGGTGGTCTTTCCTGATGTTGGATATATTTTCTCTGCGGGGTATGTCAAGGGCTGCCCTAAGAGCGTTATTTTGAAGGATTTGTATTTTATTTATTATAGTTTTATTGGCTCCTACATAGAGGGCATTGCAATAGTCCAGCTTGGACATTACTAATGCGTTAGCTAGTGTGGTGCGGTTAGTTTTGGAAAGGTACGGTCTGCAGGTCCTGATTAATTTACAGGTGTACGCTGTAGACGATGCCAAGGAATTAACTTGTTTTTTGAGGGATAGAGTGGAATCAAGGTAAAAGCCTAGAGTTTTTACCTCAGATGCCACCTTGATTATGTTGCCATCTATGTTGAAGTTGCTGTAATTGGGACTCAGTTTTTTTAGGTTGGAGTCTGAGCCCAAGATCAGTATCTCTGTTTTGTCGTCATTTAGACAGAGGCCGTGGGAGACCATCCATGCCTGAATGAGGAGGTACATTTTGTTTACTAGAGCTGTGTCTTCGACAAAGTTGCCAGATAGTGGTATGAGAATCTGCGTATCGTCCGCATAATTAGTGTAGGTTACCCCTAATCTGTCAAGTTTGTCGAAGAGTGGCTTAGTAAATATATTATACATCGTCAGGGAGACACATGAGCCTTGTGGGACACCACAAGTGATATGGATTGGTCCGCTGCCGCTATGGGGGAGAACACTCATCGTACGATTAGCTAGGAAGGACTGTACCCATGCTATAGCTTCACTTGAGAAGTGGGCGGCAGACGCTAAGTGGTTGCATAATACTGCATGATCCACCAGGTCAAAGGCCGCTGATAGGTCAAGGAGGAAGAGCATAGCTGTAGTACCTTTGTCCTTCAACTCGTCGATTTGTGCCTTGAGGTTGATAAGGGCCGTTTCAGTACCGTGAAGTGGTCTGAAGCCAGATTGCCGTGATCCTAATAGTTGGTGTGTCTCCAAGTAATTTTGGATTTGGAGGTAGGCTACTCTATCGATGATTTTAAGGAGAAATGGGACCGTAGTAATGGGCCTATAATTAGTGGGGATAGCTGGGTCAAGTGTCTGTTTTTTGAGTAGGGGCAGTACCCACGATTCTTTAAGGTTGGTGGGTACCGTGCTCGTATTGAAGGAGGCGTTGATAAGTTTCGAGATGAAGGGTGCTAAATCTCTGGCAGCGTCCTTGATGATTTGCGCAGGGCAGCTGTCGCCTTGGCAGTTTGATGGTTTAAGGGATAGAATGACCTTTTCAGTTTCCAATATGGAGATATTAGTAAATCTGAAGGGTTCACGGTTTGGGTGGATGCGCCCGGTATTTCTTTCCGTTGGGTGGTATGATTTTCGCTAGGGCTCAGGGAGGCTTTTTTCTTAGCGATTTTGGATTGAAGGGTTGTAATTTTATTTGCTAGGGCATTTTGGATGCTCATGCACCAGGATGTGTCCTTGGGGACATTATCTATAGGGGCAATTGGATTTTCCAATTCTCGGAGAATAGTGAAGAGCTCTTTGCTATTCGAGTTGGCTTTACGGATTCTCTCATTGAATTAATCTTTTTTCGTTTGAATTATTTCCTTCTTGTAACTTTTGGCAAAGTTGGCAAGTGTAGTTTTGTTGTCGACAGAGGGGGTATGCCTCCAGATAGCTTGGAGTTTGCGTTTTTGGATGCACATTTTTTTGAGTTGGGGAGTGAACCAGGAGTTGAGGTGAGCTTCGCGTTTACTTTTATGAAGTTTGATAGGGGGCAATCAAGTCTAGCCCTTTGGTCATAGAATTGTTAAATGACTCAACTAACTCGCTAGGGTTGGAATCAATGGAGCTGGTGGTGAGAGCTGGTAGGAGTAATGGGAGTAATTTTTCAGCCGTGATTTCTTTTTTGCTTCTCGTTGGAATGGGAGGTGCTATTTTATTCTTATTAAGTTTGGGCGGCTCGATGCTGGCTGTAAAGCATATGAGATGGTGGTCTGTCCATATTTGTGGCAGAATACTAGAGATGGTGATGTCGCAGTTATGGTTAGCTATCCAGTCTAGTGTGCGTCCTTTTGTGTGTGTAGGAGCTAGGACGTTTTGGGTAATGTTGTGATTGACTAAAATGGATTGGATAGATTGGGCTTGTTTGTCTTCAGCGTCATTAAAGCCCAGGTTGAAATCACCTAGTAAGAGCAGCTGGGTGGTGTCTTTAATGCTGTTCGTGAGGAGACTAGATAGGTCTTCCTCAAAATTGCCTAAGGGGCCTGGTGGTCTGTACACTAGAAGTATTGTTAGTGTGCTATTGTTTGAGATAGGTATTTTAGCTGAGAGAAGTTTGCATGATGTGACTGCTGGGTGTGGGGTGAGTCTAGCAGCTAGCTGAGTTTTGGTTAGGAGGGCCAGGCCGCCTCCTCTAGTGTTAGGCCCGTTGACTCTTAAGATATTGTAGTTGTCCGGTATGGCAGTCATGAGGGCCGGGCCGGCCGCATCATGGAGCCAGGTTTCAGAAACAGCAAGGATATCCAAGTTATCCATAGCCAGTATATCAGCTATTTCAGTGTTGTGTGCTATAAGAGACCTAGCATTAATAAGGGCTCCTGATAATGTAGGAGTAGTAGTGGTATCTTTAGCCGATCCAGGATTAAGGTAGTTGGGTCTCCTCTGTTTGTAGTATAGGTCACCTGGTGGTTCGGGGCATTTGTCATCGCCGAGGCTAGGAAGTTAGGCTTAATGGCGGTAGTGGTACGTGTAGGTACAGGTGGACTAGTTCTTTTATTTTTGATGTCATAGATTCGTGGTAGCCTAGCTCTAAGTCGCAAGTTTCTCTCTTGCAGGTTGCAAGGGGTGAGTTTGGTGAGGGCCATTATTGTGGTGATGGTTAGAATAGTCCAGGCTAGGGACCAAGATGTAAATAGGAGGCAGGTCTGGAAGGTATGCATGTTTGGTAAAAGGACACAGTGACAGGTATATTGGGCTAGCCCAGTCGGGCCTGAGATACAATTATGCTAATGCTTGGCACCAGGGTTTGACAGTTTTTAGTCAGGGCTAGTATGCCTATATGGTTCAGGGGGCACAATTAAGCAGGAGTGCACAGGGCGACATCTAAGTTTAGTCGTCTATAATACAGGCAGGAGGCACACTACAATACACATGGCAACACCTAGATTTGAATCAACACGGGGCATCACAAGGCAGCACAATTAAACTAATATGCACAGGGCAGGACAGATACCTAAGTATCTGGATTCAATTGTAGCAAAGGGAGCCAAAGGCTATAAGTTAAGAATGCAGGTGGGCACAATTTCAATGCCTAATCCAAGGACACCTAGGTTCGATTTTAGCACAGAGCGCCAAAAGGCAGTACATTACAAATGCAAGCGAGCACAACTTCAATATATAAACCAAAGATGCCTAGGTTCGATTTTAGCACAGAGCGCCAAAAGGCAGTACATTACAAATGCAAGCGAGCACAACTTCAATATATAAACCAAAGATGCCTAAGTTCGATTTTAGCACAGAGCGCCAAAAGGCAGTACATTACAAATGCAAGCGAGCACAACTTCAATATATAAACCAAAGATGCCTAGATGCGATTTTAGCACAGGGCGCCAAAAATGCAATATGTTAACAGTGCCAGGGACACAGTTGCAAGTGTATTGACAACGACCACATAAGTGTGACTTGCCTAAGTGGCGAGAGCATAGTAGGGATGTCCACAGGGTGTACAAAGGTCCAAGTATGGTGGCGCACTGTTGCGAATGTTTAAACCGCCTTACTGACCGATATAATGCCTGGAGCACATTACTGGTGCGTTACTGCTAATACAGGAGCTGATTGAGTAGATAGGGTGAGAAGGGTGCAGGTAGAGTAGGTAAGACAGGAATGGTTTACTCACTACCTCATAGGATACATGTAGGGGGTATGGCCCTGGGCTCTGGTCAGCTCGGGACAGTCTTTGGACAGTTGTTGGCCTTGCCCTCAGGGCCTTACCAGGAAGGGCCGGCTACGCCTGCCGGCTTCCGGTGGGCTCAGGGAGATGGGGCACGGCCCAATCAGCAGGAGGCTGCTCACAGGAGGGGAGGCTGGCCTTGGACAAACATCCAGGAAACACGCGCCGCCATCTTGGATGTACAAACACCTCGTGTGTTTGAATGGCTGTGCAGTTCGAATGTCCAGAAATAAAGCACAACACAAGCTGTGCGGCGCGAGTGCCTTGCAGGGGACCGAGGATTCTATGCTGCAAGAAATGTTGTGGCTACCGCGCTGAGAGCGCTAAGAATAGCCCTAAAATAATGCTAACATGCAAATGCTATAGGAGGTTAGCATACCTCACGGGGCCATCGCGGCTTCTGTTGGAGGATGCTGTGACCAGCTGCAGCTGCAGAGGTCCGGAGCTCCTGCTCCTACTCCTGAGGGGAACGAGTGGGCGGATAAATTACGAATAGACACCCTGGGCGACCTGTTTGCAAATGGGGAATGTCTTACGATCCAATTGGTCAAAGAACGCAGAGCTGACTACCCTTGACATTTTTCTGTACTTCCGACTTCGATACACGTTTAAGTCCTTCTTTCCCTCATTCCCAGCACAACCACTAGTCTGGCAGCTACTACACAGGGTAATTCATTTTCAAGGGGAGAGCAGTGAGATTTCACGGATCTATAACAACCTAATAGTAGATAAGTCGGGAGGAATGAAAATCCTGAGGAAAAGGTAGGAGACAACTCTGGGAGACTCCATTGACTATGCAGACTGGGCCTAGATTCCGAGGCAGACCTAGGAGGTTTCCCTCAATTCCAGATACAAGCTCATTAATTTTACCTTTGTACACTAGACATACCATACTGCAGCCAAATTACACAGGCATTATCTGTCCATTCCTGAGACATGCACTAGATGTGGCCATACCCCGGCCAGCTTCCTCCACCTGGCGCAGGACTGTCTGAGAGTCAATCAGTTTAGGTAAGAGGTATTGGGCAAGATATCGCTGATAGTCGGGGAACCTTTGAAGAGAGACCCTCTTACAGCACTACTGGGATGCACTAGACCCCTGCAGCTCGCCACAAGGTGACGTGCGGAACACTCTTGGTGTTGGTGCACAAAAGGGTAGTCATAACATGGGGGAGGGGCTGCCAACAAAACACTCAATTGTGGCTACAGGATGACGCCTACTGTCACGATATGGAAACAGCGTTTATCAGGACCCTACCACAACACGTCCGCCCCCCAGAAATCTGGAGTCCTTACATTCATTAACTGATGACTATCGATGACTAATAAATCATCATAAAGTGGAGAATGTCAACCATGCCTCACATGCTTGAGACGGATTATTATGTGCTGCCTAGATCTGTGTATTTCGAGGGGATACAGGGAGTGGCGGGAGAACCGGACGCCATGTGTTGATGTGTTGATGTGTTTAAATGCAAAAATAAAATATTTTTAAAATGAGAAGTAGCCAAGTAACACAAGGTTTCAGTGATTTAACATTAATTTTTAAATAAGCATTCTTTAAAAAGGGCAAGATATGTAACAATCAAATATACTTTAAAATACTTTTCCAAATCAGCAGTTAGTGGATACTCTTTGGATATGCTTTTTACACACTTCCTACACCTGGAGGAGACTAGATTCACAAGGACAGCAATGGAATTTATAAATCACTAGTTCTACTTTGCAGATTCTGAGGTTGCGGAAAGGAAAGGTTAGAGGAAGGAAAAGGTTTAACAGGTTCTTAGGGCATGCAAGTATACTTAAATCTTCCAATGAAGTCTAGACAAGCCTTTCCCAGCAATAACAGTCTAAAATAAGTTAGCACCTATGTGGGACAGAAGTCAATGGACTAGGACAGCTAAAGTCAATGGAGCCCAGTCTATGGTGCCGAGTCACTTCTTAGATAACAAAAAAAAAGTCTTGCTCAAAGTTAGAGAGTTTTGTAGAAATCACTTGTAGGGTCAAAAGCTGTTATGCCTGTGAAAAGTAGAGTTGGCATCAACTCTGAGGGTAAGCCACTGCAAGTCTCAAATGAGAAAAGCCCAGCTCAAAAAGACACTGAGGTAAGCAGCCCAAGTCTAAACAGTACCTCAGGTTTGAAGTACAGTGGTCCAGCTGGATTCTGTCCTGTTGCAGCAATGCAGATCCGGGGTTCCTGAGCCTCAGTCGTGGTGACAAGAGGGAGGACGTCTGGAGGACTCCTGCGGTAGCAATTTGGAGGTTGTCACTAGCTACGGGCTCTTTTCGGATCAGCAGCACTTTGCGGTGTCAGCGCTCGGTAAACAGCACCACTGCAGATCTTTGATACCAGTTGGGCTTCCTTCACTCCTTGGGTCCTGCACTCTGGTGAGGGGACTCGAGCTCGGGTCGTCCTGCTTCTGAGGGGTCCTTAGGAGACACCTGGAGCTTCTGGCCGGAATGCAGATGTTGCACTAAACTATGGATTTCTCAACCCCTGGCACTCTGTTCTTGCAGCAGCAAAGTAGTACAGCCTATCAGGGAAGATGGTCCAGTGGAGTTCGTCTCAGGGTTAGCTGGTCTCACTAACCCAAGGGAAGAAGTCGTCCCTTCCAGAGCTTCTCTGGTTGATCAGAAAAAGGAGTTTCAGCACAGCAGCAGGGCTTGACCAGGCAATTTAAAGGTTCAGGAGGATGCATCAAGCGTTGTTCACGGTTTCATCGGGTATTTCTCCGAGTGGTCGACTCTGCCTCTAGTCCCAAAACCCTCGCCTTTTAAGCAGGTTTCTCCCATTCATGCACAGCCTAGGCTGTCAATCACACAGCAGGGTGGCTGTCCTGAAAGCACAGCCAGCCAAACCGGACTGGTTGCATTCAGGCACTCCTAGAGACAAAAGACAGAGGAGTTTCAGGAACCTCCCTCACATCCTGCCTTTCCAGACACACTGGAGCCAGAGGAGAGCTTCGATCTCACTCTTCCTTGCCAACCTATCTCTCCCTTCCTCGCTTACAGCTTGTTGACTGGACGACTGGTTAACACAGCATCTCACTGGTCCCGGTTATTCCTGCTAGTCCTCTATCATACTTGCCTCGGAGCCCTACACCCACCCACCTTCACGGCACTTTGAAATAACCCAAGAGCGTGTCTCTTTCTACACTTACCCCAGTCTCCACTGACTGGGTGCACTTGGACCTCCCCGTTACAGTCTATGCACTCCACTGTCCTCTCACCATAATTCTTGCACCGGTAAAGCTGCAGAATCGCCGTCGGGCCAATTTGCTGTGTCTCTACTGTTAAATATATTTTAGGCACTTCTCTGCCTGTGTAGACTTATCATCTCAAAATTTCAAGGGCTATGAGCGACTGTTTCCCCCCCACCCCTGTCCCCAACCCTCCTTGAGCGCTTTGAAACACTTCCTGTGTATAGGCGCTATATAAATAAACAATACAATAGGCTCAACTCGGCCTCGACGCAGAGGCAAGCCCAAGAAAGACTCCACAAACAGAAAATGGTTAAAAAAAAAAAGAAGACCGGGCCATTTTGACAAAACGGGCACCCATGGGTGCTATAATGCAGCGGAGGATTCAGCCTGCGGTAGAAAAGCACAATAGTAGGAAACCTAAAGCACTGCCACCAGCAATTTAAAGTAGTGATGGTAACATTAAAAATGCTACATGAGAACGTAGGATAAGGGACTACAAGAAAAGCCCACCCCCACCCGCACTCCACATAAGAAAATTTCACTTTACTATTCTTGGGAACAGTAGTTCACACAAAAAAACAAGAAAAGGTATTTAAACCTTATGAGAAATCTAAAGGATTTCTCAGTGACACTGCACTGAAGGTGATGTGCATCACCATACAAAAAGTAGATGCCAATGTAGTTGGTCTGACTCCAAAAACTAGAGGAAACATGTAATCCAAATTAGGTCAAAACATGTGATAGAGTGAGCAAAAAAGGTCTCATTCACTCCAGGGTAAACATTAAAAAGTCCAAAAGTCCAGCAAAAGAGCTGCGGGTCTCTAAGGTTGAAGGGAATTAGCACAGAAGAAAAAGTTGCTTAACAACTGTAACGTTCTTTCGATTGGATGTTCCTCCCACGTATTCCTCATCTTAGATATATCCTTACCATTAGGTTTCGCCTCGGAACATTTTTGCTCTCTCCAGCAGGGGGCGCTCCACTCGAGGCCGCGATGTCCCTCGGCGGCATTCGTCAAGCACTGACGTCATCCCCCGTATAAGAGCCTCGAGTGCGCCCGTTGGCTTCAGTTCTGTTTTTTCGTATATTATCGTCCATGGATTTTGATAGTCAATGACATGCCTCTTTTGACCCAAGCCCTAAAAGAGTTTAGAGAGTAATTCCCGTAAACTGTACTGTGGGGTTAGGATGGGCGGGTCGATGAGTAATTCATGGGAGGAACATCCAATCGAAAGACCGTTACAGTTGTTAAGTAACTCGTTCTTCGAATGGATTGTGTCCTCCCACGTATTCCTCATCTTAGATAGACTCCCAAAGCAGTTTTGTATTGGAGGTGGGAGTACAGTAGCTTTTTCTAATCGTGTACAGAATGTAGTACAGATTTCGCAAACGGACCTCCTTGAGAAGAAGTCGAGTCCAATGCATAATGTTTTATAAAGGTGTGCATAGATGACCATGTGGCTGCTGCACAAATATCTTGCACAGGGACACCCCTTTTTAATGCCGTTGAAGTTGTCATGCCCCTGGTCGAATGAGCTCCTAGTCCATCAGGTGCTTCTTTTCCCGCCAATCTGTAACATTCTGTTATGGCTAAAATTATCCATCTGGATTATGTTTGTTTAGTTACCGGAAGGCCCAGTTTATGTCCAGTGTATCCCACGAAAAGTTGATCACACAGACTAATTTTTGCAAATCTTGAGATGTAAAAACTAAGAGCTCTCCTGGGATCTAGCCTATGAAGTCGCTCCTCTTCCATGCTTGCATGAGGAGGAGGGTAAAACGTAGGTAAAGTTATTTTCTGTGACAGATGAAAATCCGAAACAATCTTTGGCAAAAAAGAAGGTTTAACCCTAAGATGTCCTTATAAAAGATGCTGTGAGGAGGACCACTCGAAAGCACCTGCAGCTAACTTATCCTGCGGGCTGATATCAATGCTACAAGGAGTATTGTTTTCAACGTAAGGAGCCTTAGTGGACAAGAATGTAAAGGTTAAAATGGAACACGTGAGAAATTTTAGAACCAAGTTTAGATCCCCACACAGGAACCTGGAAAGGTATTGGGGGAAAAACATTAAACCTTTTAGGAATTGAATTATCAAGGGTATTTTAAAGTAAGATTATTCTTCGGAAGAGCGCGTAAAGATGGATAGCGCTGCTAAGTATCCCTTTATCGTCCCAACCTGGAGCCCCAGATTGACTAAATGTAACAGAAAAGATTAAATTGTGAGGATATTATATTGAAATGGGTCCACATTCTTTTCTCTGCACCAGCTACTGAACTTGTTCCAAAGACACTGATAGAGATTTGGTTGCTGGCCTTCTAGCCGAAAGCAAAATCTCCATCACGTCATCCGGAAGATCCCAATCCTTGTATCTCAGCCTTTCAGAAGCCATGCGTGAAGGTTGAGTGTGTTGACCTCCGGATGGAGAACATGACCTTCCTGTCGCGAGAGAAGATCCTCTTTTCTTGGAAGACGTATTGGAGGGCAGATGGACATGTCGAGACGGTCCGGGTACCACGTTCTCCTGGCCCATTCCGGGGCAATTAGGATCATGGTTTTCCCGAACTTCCTCAACCTCCTGATTACTTGAGGGATCACAGGGATTGGAGGAAACTCATACAGAAGTGGAAACTCCCATTCCACCACAAACGCGTCCCCTAGAGCTCCTCTCGGGGGAAATTCCCTTGAGAAGTACAGTTCGCACTTCCGGTCGCGAACAGATCCACTTTAGGGGTTCCCCAAAGGGCGAAGATCTCTTGAATGACTTCCTGAGCTATCTTCCACTCGTGAGAGACTGTGCTCTGCCTGCTCAGAGCGTCCGCTGTTGTGTTTTGCTCTCCGGCTAGATGAATTGCCGATAGAGAGATCCCTTCTTGTATTGCCGAGAACCAGAGTTGCATTGCCTCTCTGCACAATGGTAGTGACCCCACTCCTCCTCTCTTGTTGAGGAGGTACATGGCCACTGTGTTGTCCGTCATTATCAGAACATTCTTTCCCCGTACAGAGGGCAGGAAGGCCTTCAGCGCTAGTCTGATTGCCCTCAACTCCAAAAGAATAATGTGTAGTTTGGACTCCGTAGGAGACCAACGTCCGCTGATTGTCAGATCGTTGATATGGGCTCCCCACCCCGTAAGTGAGGCGTCCGTCACTAGTGTTATCTCCGGCCATGGCTGCCAAAAAGATTCTCCTCTGAGGATATGATGTCTGCAAACCCTCCATTGTAGCTCCTGTGCTACTTGGGCTGGGACCTGCAGTAGATCTGACATTTCCCCCGAGAATTGGGACCATTGAGTTCTGAGAGCCCATTGAAGAGATCTCATTCTCAATCTGGCTTCTGGCACCAGAAAAATGCAGGATGCCATCAGACCGAGCAACCTGAGAAAATCGAAGGCCGGAAGATGCTGGGCATTCTGGAATTTTGTTACCATCTGCAGAATGTGGTGAGCTCTCTTCGGGAGGCGAGGCTTTGCCCAAACAGGTATCCAGGACTGCTCCTATAAACTGGAGCTTCTGTAATGGTATTATGTTTGACTTTTAAATTCAGAGAAAAACCTAGTTTGTGAAGGAAGTGACAAGACTTGGACAGGTGATCCAGGGCTTGTTCTGGAGAACGTGCTCTGATCATCCAATCGTCCAGATAGGGGTAGACACGAATCCCCCCACTCCTGAGACTCGCTGTCACCACCGCCATCAACTTGGTGAAAACTATTGGGACGGAGGTCAACCCGAATCGCAGAACTCAAAACTGATAGTGAGAATTGCCAATCGCAAACCTCGGGTACTTTCTGTGCTTGAGATAGATTGGCACATGAAAGTAAGCATCCTGAAGGTTCAATGCTACTAACCAGTCCTGGAGTTGGAGAGCCAGAAAGATCTGAGAAAGTGTGAACATCTTGAATTTGTCCTTCCTTAGGAACTTGTTCAAGTTTCTCAAGTCCAAGATGGGTCTCAGTCCTCCGTCTTTCTTTGGAATAAGGAAGTATGGGGAATACCAACCCTTGTTCCTCTCCGCTACAGGTACATGTTCTATTGCACCTTTCTGTAGCAGGGTTAAAACTTCCTGCAACAGGAGTGGATCCAATGCTTGGCAGAGTTGTATTCCGGAGGATGATTCTGAGGTTTCTTTAGAAAAGGAGGGCGGTAACCTTGGGATACTGTTTCCAGTGCCCAAGCATTTGAAGTAGTGCACCGCCATTCTTCTAGATGCTGTGAGATTCTGGCTCCCACCAGGGTCTTGTGGGTCAAAACCTCAAGGTGGTTTTGCAGCAGCTGCAGCAGCGGCTGATGGTACAGATGCTGTTGCTGGGGCTGATCTAGCACCTTTTCCTCGTCCCCCGAGGAAATTTTCTTTGACCTCTCCGATTGGCCTGCCCTCTTCCTCTTCCAATTGAGGAATAATAGCGAAAAAGATGACCCCTCCAGGAAGATGAGCCTGTGTAGGGGCGTTGCTGAGGCTGTCTTATAGCGGTACTAAGATTTTGCCGCTGATTTGGAGGTCTGTAGCTTCTCTAAACTTTCATCTGCCTGCTACCAACCAACCTCGAGCCATCAAAGGGCATATTATGAAGTCTGGATTGCACATCAGGAGCAAACCCAGACTTTCTTAGCCACGCACATCTACGTAGCACTATGCTAGTCGCCATAGACCTGCTGATACCGTCAACTGTGTCCAATCCCGATTGAAGGCATTCTCGCGAAGCCTCCTTTCCATCCCTTATAATAGCTAGAAAGCCATCACATTCTTCACCTTCTGGGATGTGTTCAGCTGCCGCCGACATGCAGTCCCACAGGTTATGTGTGAACCTTGCCAAGGTACAGGTTACATTAGTAGACTTCAAAGCCATACTGCCAGATGTGAAGATTTTCCTAGACCATGCATCCACCTTTTTATTGTCCCTATCTGGAGGGATTGTAGGGTATGCCGCATTCTTTGTGGAAGTGGCTGCCTGTACTACTAAGCTTTCCGGAGTTGGATGTTTGCTGAGGTATTCCGGATCAGATGTACAAAGTCTATATTTTGCCACAAACTTTCTATTTACTGCCCCTATGGCTTCAGGATGTTCCCATGCAGAACTAAACCTTTGTAAGGCAATATGAAATGGTAGAATGGGGTCTTGTTGGGGTGTTCCAGATAATATATCCGTCATGTCATCATCATCATGTATGACTGGTGAACTCCTACCCCACCCCATAAATTCTGTAACTCTGCTCATGAGTCTCCTATAACTCGTATCAACCTGTTCTGATGGGTCTGGTTTGTCAAATTCATACTCTGGAGAAGTATCCAGGCCACTTGCTGTTTGCAAACATTCTTGCAATCTTGAATTCTTGATTGAGTATTCATTAATTCCTCAGGGACAGATCTTGTGCCAAATTTAACACCAGCAGAGGTTACTTCCTCCTCTTCTGATGAATCTCCCTCATAGATGGATGACATGGTCCTGAAAAAAGCATGTCGACTCAGGATGAAAAACCTTTTCAGGCATTACAGGTCTTTCCTTTATTAAAGGTTTGGGCGTCGACGAAAGCACCGATGGCGCCGATGTTTTAATCACTTCCTTCAACATCGAAGGAACTTTCGACGACATCGATGTAATGGTCGAGGAAGCCGCGGAAACCGTCGAAGGAGCTTTCGTGGTCCTAAAGCGCGAGCTCTACGTACTTTCCTTCGAGGGAGTGGTCGACTCAAGGAGCTTCGAAGTCTTCGACGGCATTGATGTCGACTTCGATGGTGTATGATCTTTCGACGCCATTTTATTTCCCTCTGCCTTCGATTTATGCACCGAAGGATCTGACTTATGAGGTGATCGAGAAGAGTCTCTCGATGACGTTCAACGTCTTTATCAGCCTTTCTTGTTTTGGACCTTCCTCTGTCACTTTTCTTGTGAGCAGGAGCATGTTCTTTAGCTATTTTTGAGGGGGTCTGGGCCGCGTTCTCAAAATTTTTTAGCATGGAAACTCGAAAAGCTTCCCATTTTCTCGGAGAGTCATGTTTAGATGGACATGTGATAACCTCCTCCGAAGATGTCGAATAGGTTGAGGGAGATCGATGGCGTCTCTTCTTAGCCTTCTTAGAAGACGAAGAAGACTACTTCCTCGATCTACTTCTCGAATGATGTTTTTTATGATATGACTTTGAAGGCTCGTCTGAGTCCCTCTTTTTCAAAGTGAACTTCGAAACACCCTCCCCCATCGCCAGTTTACCTCTACGCTCTTTTAGGGCTTTGTGGGTCATCGACTGGCACGAACCACAGTCTTCCGTACGGTGGTCGGGACCGAGGCACCATAGATAGTTCTTAAGTGGATCCGTCAGGGACATTTTTTTTCCACATTTTAGGCATTTTTTAAAGCCTGTCTTCGGTGCGGAAGGGTTCGTAGACGACATCGCTTTTTCTCACAAAATACTGAAGTGCTGTTTCACTCGATCCGAAGCGAAGCTAACGGAAAAACGGAACTGAAGCCAACGGGCGTGCTCAAGGCTCTTATACGGGGGGATGATGTCGGTGCTCGACGGATGCCGCCGAGGGACATAGACGCCGCGGCCTCGAGTGGAGCGCCCCCTGCCGGAGAGAGAAACATTTTTCCGAGGCGAAACCTAAAGGTAAGGATATATCTAAAATGAGGAATACGTGGGGGGACACAATCCATTCGAAATTAGCATTTTCCCAAACACCTGTCTTTAAGGGTTTTGGAACTGAATCCCTTGAAAACCAGTCCTTCACGATATGAGGGTGTAGCCAACATAGAAAGTCCCCATGTCTGTCTCCTTCATAGACGTTCTCAAATTCCCATGAAGCTTTAAAAAGAATATATATATTTTTTTTTTGGGTCTCTTCTCCAAGGCATGTTGACAAAAAACGAATCAAAGAAACTAATCATTGATATAGTATGATTTCTCTTCAAAATGCCAGAAAAGTTCAAGGATTCCTCTCAGAACAGCATGTGGTTGGAATTTGAACAGGGGTGGAGATGAGCAGTCTGCATTTTATTTGCTGGAGTCCAACTGACCAAAAATAAGATGGACTACAAAACGCCTTGTTCTCTGTTTGACCACAGAGTAGAAAATTGGTAACTGAGGATTCCCAGTTTAATGGGGAATATTCCAAGCATGTGAATCTAGAACCCACCTGTGAGCTGTATATGCACATTGTTATTTTTACATATGTTTAGATATTTAAAATATGTCTTACCTTTTTGGGTCTTTATTAACCATTTCTGTGTTTTAAAGTTTAATACACAACAGTGCAACCCTCCCACCCTTCTCCCCTCCCCCTCCTCACTGCTTGGCCTACATCACACAGAATGGTTTAGATCAACTGAGTTGTGAAACCTTGCTAAACCTAGTTTAACTTATCCAAGTCCTGCCATAGGTAGTAACTTTGAAAAACCCTCCTAACAGAGGGCATCTCACCCCATACTCCCCGTTCTATACCTCCATACTTCCTCACCCATATATTCCCTTGAAACACCATTTGTTGTACATGGGCTTTTTAAATACCCAATAAATTCAAATAAATTCAACTTCACTCTTTACCACCCATCAATCACAAAAAAAGTAATGTCTTCACCAAATATGGAGTTGAGTATTCTGGGAAGGAGGTGGGGGTGCGGGTGCTAACCACGAGGACTCATTAAGGGAACAGGCCAGGGACCCATTTGGAAAAAGGAAAAAGATCAGGTGCTTATACATCGGCACTATAGTTGAGAACTACCCCCCCCACCACCCCTCGCTTACATCGCCAACCCTCCCTCCCCCTTAATGACTATTTTGTAAGCAGTCAGATGAATCGCTATTGGAGAAGCACAATTGCACTGAATATAACTTTCATTTGTATAGTCTTGAGGCATGGTCTACCGTCCGTATAACAGATCGTCCTGACACACAGACTAATACGAGGAGGGTTTTAAAATCATTGATCAAAATAATTAAAGCACTAAAAAAAAAATGATACCTCTAAGAGTTGGTGAAAGCTAGAGCAAGTTTTCTGCACCCTGTAGGTTGAATTTAGAATTTAAACCAGGCGTACAATTTATCAACTAATCTGGCTTTCACCAGTATCAAAGTCTGCTATTTTATTATTTAATTTAACAAATGAGAAGCCTTAGCTTCACATTGTGTGTCTTAACATTGAACATTGTGTTTCATAATTTTGTCCTCCAATCATCCAGCTCAAGGATTGGCAAAGACTATGATGGGGTCTTGGAAAGGAAAACCATTAACCAGAGTCTCCAGACAAATCGGTCGAAATGCTTAGAACACAATAGGAGGCAAACTAAAAGCAATTTTCAAAATCCCTTTCTCTCCAGCCAACTACCATTTCCCCCCATTACACCAAATGACTTCCAGAAACTCACCTCCAAGTGCTTGGTTGCCTCCTCATTTCTGGACATAAGCATGAGTTTCGTCCTGATGCTGCGGAAATGCATATCCCCCAGCAAAGATGCCCGTTTTATGATGGATTCATTCGTCGACTGGGGGGGGGGGGGGAAACAAAAGCATTAGAAGGCAGATTCTTATACTGTGTGTTTAGAAGTTAATTTCTTCACGTAACAGTCCCAAGACATGAAGCCTCATTCACCTCAACCTAGAAAAGAATGCACTGAGTCACAAGTCCACTGGCTCTTCAGACATGGAGTAGAAGCTACAAGGAAACCGACAAAATAATGGTTTTGCTGCAAGATACCCTCCGACTTCACAGGCTTAGAATGTTGTTTTGCTTCCAGGTAACACGCAGGAACACTCATTTCAACCAAAACACTTTAAACATTTTAGTGCAAGTATGGGAGGTTGGGTAGGTCCCCTATGATTTCCTATGTAAATTAGGATGCAGATGTTTGCCCTTAGGATGTAAAGGGCTTTCAACAACTAAACTTTGCAACATCTGTTATGTAGGGAAGTATGTAACTTCATAAACTGTCTAAGCTTCAATTTTGAAATTGCTTTTGGTTCGGTTGCTGTGGTGCGGGGTGGGTCTAGCGGTTGCAGGCACAGGTTTATTTAGCCATCTGCATCGAGTCCGTCTAGTCGGAGTTTCCGCTCTCTGGCAAAGCGGCTCCTGTACAGATAAAAACCCTCAAATTCTCATATCTGGCAACCCCCTTAGGACACAAAGGCTTGCAGGCTGCTGAAGTCAACCCTCAGTGGAAACAAAACCTGTTCTTGCAAGGCTGCGCTTCGTTCTGGAGGGCAGAAACTACAGGTGGATTTTTCCTGGCACACACGCGGTGGGTCTGCAGTTTCCCAGTCTAGATACCCTCAGCTTCGTGACCAACTTGTCTGTGGAAGGCTCAGTTTGAATTTAAAGTATTCATCTGGCCATAATTACCATGAAAGATATGTTCAGACAAATTTGCATTAGTACGAATTGTCTGGCAAGTCTAGAGAACTATGTTCAATTTTCCCCCATCAAAGCTGGTCTTTTCAATGGAGGAATCTTCTCCTTTACCAATTCTATGAAATCATGGATTAATAAACCTAAAGCTAAAAACATTAGGGACCTTTAGTCATTAAGGTGCTGTATTTGAGAAAATTTACGGGTGCGAGATGCAGCTGTCTGGTGATAAACATGGCTGGCCACAATATCAGAGGTAAAGTAAGTGTCCATAGGTTGTCTTCCAGGTAGGATCAGGGATTCCCAGAGTACCAAGGGTTCTTTCGCTGATTGTGTTGCTTTTGTATGGACTGGCTTCTTGCTCTATGCAGTACTTAAGTTCTAAACATCTTGTACGCAGGCTTAATGACAGGCCCAGACAAGAGAGACGTTTCACAGGGCATAAGAGAATTCTTTGTGCTTGAAACTAGTCTGCATATGGAGCGTCAGGAGAAAAGTTGAGATGGATTTCTAAGGTAAAACTTCGGGGGGAGGGTGGGGTGGCAGTGGAGGGTATGGCGGGAAGGGGTGGCTTTTAGGAAGCCATGCTAGTTATGGTGAACTGGAAGTCTAAGAGTATAGCCAAAATCCAATCAATGTAATGTGGGAGTAGTTTCACGCAAAACCCATATATCACAAATAGATACATTCACCAGTAGATTCACTTACAATACATCCATCAATAAGATGGATGTGGATTCCAGACAGCGACTCAGACAACCAAACTTACTAACTATTAGTCACCATACATATATATTATTCACAGGCAGTCACCAGGACCATATACAGCCAATTATATTTAAGCACATACACACTCATAAGCACAGAGGATAGCAGTTGGATTTTTTGCTCAATTCTGTACAGGCATTATGGTTAACTGCTCCCCTGGAATACAGCAGGTGGTGCCCCACTAAAGTAAACTACATACACAGACAGCCATCAAACAGTGGAGCCCATACTGCCAACTATGACTACTCCAACTAGATTATGGCATAAGCATCATTCCATTCTTGTGGAGGGGTGTGGATTCGGCGGTCCCTTTGAGGACCCCTAAACTTTTAGTTTCCTTCCCCACCTCCCCTGTTTTTCTTTTAGGATTACTGACCTCTTGTGGACAGAGGAACTTCTTAAATCTGCCTGCCACTGCAACTTTCCGCTAGTATACAGAACTATGAAAGTCCGCTGGGCTCCAAGGGCAGTGATGAATTTTAAAGAACCCATTTTGGCGACAACGCGATTCCACCCTACATTGGTTTTGGGAGCTGGATGGTGGAAGCAATTTAGTTTTGCATTCACCAAGAGTGCAAGCGGATTTACTGCATTAATAAGCCCCAGGATATCTGTAGAAAGCCATTGGGCTATTAATATATTTCTTAAAGTCCTGCTCTCGGCACCGGTTTTTAGAGCGTTTATTGGTTTTGGGAAACCACAAGGCAGGCCTACAATGGCACATTGATCTGAGCCCTGCACCCTCTATAGTCGTTTGGACTGGTTTAGACCAGTCCCTGGCCCTACGACGGCCATTAAACATCATGTGGGGGTTGGGGGAGGAAAAGGTGGCGGGCAGAAGAATTTAACAGTTTTTGGTCCAACCTGGATGGCAGGCAACCAAAATAATCCTAATGTTAGGAGCCCTGGTATGTGATAGGCGGGATGGCCTAAGCAATACACCGACTTTGCAGGTTTATCCAGCGGAGACGCCAATCATGCTGGATTTTGGTTTTAGAGTTATGTTTAACTATGCAGGTTTAACATGCCTGCTGGGAAACAGACACAAAGTTTGGTCATTGGTACTGGCTGGGCTTTGGTCTCTCTATTTTAGCACTGTGTTAGGAAAGTTATTTTGGAACAACTTTTCCTCCATATTCTATTGACTGAAAAACCTGAAGGTGTTTCCAGATCCAAACCTCGAGGATCGGTCATCCAGGTGGCCAGGACATGGCTATCGCTATTGGTTCCAGTTACTGGGGGTGGACCAGTGAGGGAGGATCACCTGGATGGGTGTCCTAGGGGAGTGGGACTGTTAGACAGAATTGCATGCAGTACCCTCTGGGACCACCACACACAATTAGGACTACAGGTGTAAGCCAAATCAACCTTTGGTAAAAGTCTGTACGACACAGGTTTTGGTAGCGAGCTGAGCAGCCAGGCTTATCTCAAGAGTGAATGTGAGCAGTACAAGTCATTACACAGAGGACTTTCAATCACAGTGGTTCAAGTAGAAACTTATACTCAAGGTTTCTTGGTAAAACACTTATTAATTTATTACACAATCATTTAGAAAACATTTCACTAGAAGGAGAAAACTTAATTTTATATACCAATACACTTCAATACAAAAAGATTGTGACAGTTTGAGCTCCCCTGAAATAGGAGCCAAATAGCAGTTTAGTTACTTAGAAGTGAGCAAAAAGGCATAAGGTAACCATTTGTTAGACAGTGCAAATAGTTTCACTTCACCAGAAGAGTTAAATTCAAGTCAATAAGCCTAGGCCAAAGTTAAGGTAACTTCAATGGTTAGGACACTGGACATTAATATATTACTGGTACATTAAGAGCAAAACTGAAGTTGGTGTCAAAGAAAAAGGTTTAAGAAAAAACAAGAGATCACACAAATATTCTGAAGCAGGCAAGTACTTTTGAACCCCCCCAATGTAAAGCAAGTTAACCCTTTCCTGGAAGGAAGGTAAAAAACACAATCAGAGGAGAGAAGAGTCATTCAGAGAGCCAGGCCAGCCAATGTCAATTGGGCAAACTTCTAGGTGAGCTGAAGCACTTATTGCATGTAAGTATAGAGTCTTGCACAATGTTTTAGAAGTCTTTGTAGAAAAAGTAGAATCAAGTATGGCCACAACCTGGGAGGCTACAGAAGATGCAAGCAACTCTACAGGGGCAACCAAGACCAGCCTCAACTGAGAACAAGTAAGGTTACGAGACAAGAGGTAAGTTCCTTTGGTTAGAAGAAATGGTTCCTGCTGGCTTCTGTACCTGTGTGGCTCTGCAGATCCTTTTGTTCCTGGGCCTCAGTCGTGGGGACAAGAGGGAGGACGTCTGGGGACTCCTGCAACACAACAGGACGGTCAGTGACAGCAATGGGCAAACTTCAATTCAGTGGCACTTCAGCGTTTCAGCTCCTTGCGTCCGACAGCAAATAGCAACACTGCGGTTCTCGGATACCACTTCAGACTTCCCTTGCTTCTGGGGTCCAGCACTCTGTTGAGGTGGCTCATGCTTTGTCAGTCCTGCATCAGGGAAGTCCGGAGGATCTTCATAGCGCTCTGGTCAGACTTAAAAGTCATCCACTCGATTTGTTGTTCCTGGCACTTCGGTTCCAGCAGCAGAAGTACAGCCAGCTTCGAGAGGGTGTCCAAACGAGTTCACTTTGGAGTTGATAGTTCCCACCAACTCAAGAGGAGAAGTTGTCGTTGAAGGGCGTCTCAAAACGAAACAAAATCGGAGTTTCAGCACAGCAGCAGGGCTTCACCAGGCAAACCAACGGTCCAGGAGTTGCAGAATGCGTCTCTTCTAAGTTCTTCTTCGAATTCCTTAGTCCAGTATTTAAACCTTGGGGAAATCTAAAGAGACTTCCCTGTTTCACTGCACTAAATGTGCAGTCTGACAATGCAAAAGATGATGCCTATGGAGTTTGTCAGACACCACAAGCAAAAGAAACACAGTAAAAATCACAAAAATACATGAGTAGGGAAAAGGTCTCTCTCTCTCCAGGTTAAAAAAATCAAGTCCTCAAAATCCAGCAAAGTTGCTGGGGGTCTCTAAGGTAGAAGGAATTGGCACATTTCTGAGAATTCTCCCCAACACTCGTCCCCCTCCCAGACTAAGGGACAGGAGGATTTAATCCACCCCTGGATGAATTTCCTTACTACAGTCGGTCATACTTTCTGGAGAGACCATCAGCATTTTGGTGATTACACCCTGACCTGTGTTCTATGGTAAAAGCAAACCCATGTAGGATGATTGACCATCTTAACAATTTAGGATTCTCCCCCTTCCTCTGCATTAACCATCTCAGGGTTGGTGGTCTGTTTGAATTACAAAAGTAGATCCATACAAGTATGGTCTAAACTATTTCAATGATCGCACAATGGCAAAACACTTACGTTCTATGGTTGTCCACCTTGTTTCAGGATCCTTTAGTTTCCTACTGATGAAGCAGATTGGTGTTCCCTGCCTTTCTCATCCAGTTGACTCAGAACTGCACCTATACCTGTATTGGAAACATCTGTTTGAATAATAAAGGATTGGTAGTAGTCAGGAGCTCTTAAGACTGGTGCTTGACAAAGGGCTTTCTTAAGTCCTTGGTGCATTCCACATTCCACCAGACCTTCTTGGGGAATTTGGGTGAGGAGATCACATTCAAGGGAGAAGCTATGGTCCCATAGTGCTCTATGAAGTTCCTATAGTAACATGTGAGACCTAAAAAGGCTCTCTCTCGCGTTTGAGTAGTAGGGGTGGCCCAGTCTTGTACAGCGTGTACCTTGCTAGGCAATGGCCTTATTTCACCTCCTCCTACCTCAAGTCCAAGGAAGACCACTTTACTCTGACCAATTTGACCTTTACTTGCCTTGATGGTCAGATTGACCTGCTGAAGAGCCTGCAATACATAGCATAGGTGATCAATATGTTCCTTCCAAGTAGGGCTGAACACTGCAATGTCATCCAAGTATGCCATGCAGAAGTCTTCCATCCCATTCAGAACATGATTGGCCATCCATTAGAATATAGAAAGTGCATTCTTCAGTCCAAAAGGCACAACCTTAAACTGGTAGAGGCCTCCTGGGGTTGAAAATGCAGTTTTCTCCTTGGCATTGTCGGTCAGAGCTATTTGCCAATAGCCTGATGTTAGGTCAAATGTACTGAGGTACTGGGCTGAACCAAGTTTGTCAACCAGCTCACCTGTCCTAGGTAAAGGATGGGCATCAGTCGTGGTGACTGCATCAAGAGCTCTCTTGGTACTATCACAACTGGACTAGCCCATGGACTGGTAGAGGGTTCTATTACCCCAAGATAAAGCATCTTCTTGACCTCTTCCTTTATGTGGGTTCTTACATTGTCAGACATCCTGTAACCTCTGCTTTTAACAGGTAAACAGTCACCAGTGAGAATCTCATGCTGGCCCTAAGCAGTCACGCCTGTTGTCAGCAAAAACAGGGAGGCAAACTGATTTAACAGAGATTTGCACTCTACCTGCTGTTCGCGTCAGATCAGAAGAGAGATGACTCCTATCTTCACATCCAAAGTTTGTCCCCCGAGGAGATCAGGAAGAGGTTAATTCTCCTCCTCCTCCTCTGGAGTATAGGCTAATGGCAAAGCTCCCAGTACTGATCTAGAGACATAGGCCTTTAGTCAGTTGGTGTGAAAGACCCTGAGGGCCTCCTTAGGATTGCCTAAATCCACCAAATAATTGACCTCTCCAGATTTTCAAACAACCTTGAAGGGTCCAATCCATTTGTCCAGCAAGGCCCTCTGCCTTGTAGGCACCATAACAAGAACTAGCTGGTCTTAGTTAACTCAACCATGTTGTCCTTCTGGCCATGCCAATGCTTCACCAGAGCCTGACCTGTTTTCAAGTTAACAGAAGCTTCTGTCATGTGTGTCATTCTCCTTCGGAGACCTAACACACAGTCAGTGACTCACTGGCTTGTGGGAAGGAGCACTCTCCAACCCCACCTTGATTGGGGCCAATGGACCTCTAACCGGATGACCATAGATGAGCTCAAAGGGGCTGAAGCCAACCCCTTCGTCAGGGACTTCTCTATAAGCAAAGAGAAGGCATGGCAGGAGAATGTCCCACTTTCTTAGACGTGGTTCTTCTATGAAGAGCATGATGGGTGCCTTAGTTCTGTTAAACCTCTCGACCAATCCATTGGTTTGGAGATGGTAGGCAGTTGAGAACTTGTAGGTTACTCCACAGTTATTCAAAATGGCTTGCATGTAGTGGAACATAAAATTGGTCTCCCTGTCAGATCACCTCCTTAATAAAACCTACTCTGGTAAAAATACCAAGCAGTGACTTAGCCAAGGCCTGATCTGTGACAGTCCTTGTAGGTATGGCTTCAGGATACCTGGTAGCATTGTCTACCACAACCAATATAAAATCGGTAGCCAGAAGATGTGGGAGGGTCCAAGGCACCAACAATGTCGATACCCACCTTCTCAAAAAGGGACTCCCACCACTGGGAGAGGCACTAAAAAGGTGCCACATTCTTGGCTCCACTCTTGCCAGATGTCTGACAAGTGTGACAGCTCCTACACAATTTGTCTACATCAGACCCCATCTTGGGACAGTAGAAATAAAGAGAAATACGTTCTTTGGTCTTCTTAAAGCTTAAGTGACCAGCTAAAGGGATCTCATGAGCTAACTGTAGAAACTGAGGTCTTACTTGAGGCACTACACGTCTGCTGTAGTCCCCTGCAGTAGTCTCAATAGGTTCAGTGCAGAGGAGGCAATCCAACCAGTATAACCTGTGCTTCCCTGGCTCTTGCCCTTCCAGATTGGAAGCTGACTGTTGGCAAAGACCTTCAAGAGTAGGACACTATTTGACCACTGCTGAAGTCTGCCCTAAAGGGGCCACCTTATGCAAGTAAAGTCTGCAGCTCAGGATGGTCTTTAGGATCCAGATTTCTAACAGGAGGAAGGTCTTCTTCGAGCTCTGTATCATCAGTAGATGACTCGCCATCCTCTGGTGGTTTCTCACACTCAGCCTCAGCTGGTGTAGGAGTCACAGGTATGACATGGGACTGTCCTCTCGGGGATGTCCTGGTTTTGTGCACAGGAGTGCTACTCTGCTTGTTTCCTAAGACTTTAGATTTCCCCTTTGTCTCTTTCTTCCTGGAAGTAGAAGTGTGTCCTTCCTGTGGACTGGGTGTTATTGACTCTTCTGTAATAACCCATTGAGAGTCATCCAAGGCGAGCTCCCTGGCCTTCTTAGTTTGGTCATGCTTCCTTTTACTGGGAGGCCTGGGGGTGCTTGATACAACTCCAAGAGTCTTTAAATCATTCCCAACAGCCCTCTCCAAGGCACCTCACTCTGAACACGGACAGGTATTCTTACAGTCTGTCATATTGTTGCACTGGATGAGAGCTGGTAGTATATGAACCATCTGGAGAGGGCCTCCAGCAAGCTTAGTGGGGCCTTTGGGTGCCTTAGCAACATCCTCAGGTTTGAAAAAGGTTCCATCCACCACTGTGATGCTCGCCCCAGTGTCTCCAAGGGCAGGGGTCTTCTGACCATTTACAAGTACACTGTCCTTGTAGTATTCTTTTGTGTTATCTTGTATAGAGTTATACATGTCTAAATTCTGTTCCCACAGACCCAATGACACTAAAGAAACACTGGCTGAAAGCCCAATGGGGTCTTCAGCCAATAGATGAGTTTCCACTTGACATATGCACTTCTCCCTCAGGGGTGAAGGCTAAGGAGGCAGTGTGGACCCCTGAAGGTTTACCCTTGCATCTGGGATCCGCTTTCACATGGTCAGTAGACCCACAAGCATAACATTTACCAAATGTTTTCTGGATGAGGGTTCCTGCTGACCTCCCTCTGGTTTGGCACCAAAGGTATCACTAGACTGACCTGGCATCCCATGGGGTTTACCCTTCTTATGTTTGTGGCCCTCTTTTGGATGGGAGGTTTTAGAATTCTGTCATCTTTCTTGTGCTGTTTCCCCTCATCCTTTTTATGAGAATCCTTGTGAGTAGCCCTGTTGGCCACACACAAGTCAGCAGCTTTTGTCAGCTTTTTGGGATCAATCTCTTGAATCAGCCAAGTGCTCTCTCAGCTCAGGAGAGCAGGCATCAAAAATAGATTTCATACCTTCAAAAGTAGTCACTCTGTAACCTAACCATCTAAGTTCTTCAAACATTCACACACCCAGGTAGCCCAAGGGGTACCATCAGTCTTTTTGAGGGTCCTAAACCCCTCAAGGTACTGGGAAGGAGTTTTCCCAAATCTAGCTATTAAAGCTAGCTTCACACTTCCATACTCCTTTCTTTCAAGCTCCCCCCACCTCCATTACAGCATGAGTTGCAACCTGGGGGAGCCCAAACAGAAGCCAAGGAATCAACCGATTTCCTATGTAACCCTGAATCCCATAGTTCTACTCAAAAGCACCCAACCAATCAAAAATATCAGGTTTTGCATCATACGTACTCACTGCTTCTTTGGACATGCAAGTTATCTTTGGACTGGAAGACCTAGAAGACTCTAGGATAGAAACATTTTAAACAGACAATTTCTTCATCTCAAGAGCATGTTGCATTTCCAATTCCCTTAACTTGATGTCTTGATGTTTGGCTTCAGCTTGGATTTGTAATCTTTTGAACTCCAGTCTCATTCGCTGAAGAGATACACACTCTTGACTCAGTACTGGGCCTGGTAGGCTCCCAGTGGCTAACGGTTGAAGTGGAAGAGCTGGTTGAGGAAAAGAGGGGCTCTCCTCTTCTGACTCTTCTAAGACGTTACAGCTAGACTCTGAATTATCCTCAATATTATTATCCACATTTCCTAGGTTAGTAGCTGTAACAGGATTACTACCCAGACTTTGACAATTCAACAATCTTGCAATAAGTTAATTTTTCTTTCCTTTAACAGGTAGACTCCTGGCCTTAAACATTTCTTTAAGTTGTTCTACCGTCAAAATGACTAGGGCTTCCAGACTGAAGTACAATTGCTATTCTAGTGGAGCTTAGTCTTGTGAAGGTTTACTTGAACAAAAGCAAACCAAATCTTAGTGTAACAACTCTACAATATATCCTTGCCGCCTGCCACTAGTGTTGGGCAAGATTGTATGCAGTACCCTTAGGGTGCACTACAACAACCCTGACCTCCTGGCAATAGTAACCCAACCTTTGGTATACGTCTGTACTACACAAGTTGGTAGTGGGGACGAGCAGCCAGGCTCAACTCAAGTGGGGTCAATGTGAGCTGCAGGGGCATTGCAGAGGTTCACAGTGACAAGTATTCAAGTAAACACTTACACACAGGGTTTCTTGATAAAGCAAGTATTAATCTACCAGTCAGTTAATATAAGCCTTCTTCAAAAGGGAGCACTGTAAAACACCACACTAATGTACTTCAAAATTATACACTCTTAAGTTCAGAATCAGTAAATATCCATTTGGGATGTCATACAGCAGGGACCTACACCCACAGGTGACTTCAATTGCTAGGGTGCTGTTGGCATTCATACAATTACCCTGCAGGAATAATCTGGTGAAACCAACACATTACTTTTGGGAAGAGGCACAACCTAATCAACGGTGAGTAAAATACCTTAACATCTACTTTCTATTAGCATGGCAAAAGAGTTTCTAAGGAAAGAAAAGATGTTAACCATACTTTTAAGAATAGTGCATCACACATCCAAGGTAAGTAAGAACTTGTGTAACTGTTCACGCTTAGAGTTACACTTACCAACCAACTCTTTACAAGTAACTTTTAAACACTTATTTTCTTTTCTAGGTAAAAGTCCCAATCCCTTAAAAGTCTTTTCCCTTTCTCTTGGAGCATGAGTGTTCTCAGTAGCAGAAGGGTGGGGGAGTTCACTAGGATCTAGTGTCCAACAGGCAGTGTCAGGATAGGTTCTTAAGTAGCACAAATCAGAGTTCCTTAGGAAGAGTGGGCAAACAGGTGAATACTTTACTTCTGAGTTATAAGAGGGTCCAGGGACTTTGCAGAAGAGACCCTAGTAGGATTCTAGCAGTGGGACTGGGTGCACTGGATGAGAGGCTTCCCCATCACAGAAAACACCCCACAGCTACACAGAAATCCTAACAGACTTAAGATAAGTACATACCCAAGCCAACAGTATCAACGAAGATTTTTCAGCAGGAGGATTTCAGTGTCTACAGCTAAATACCCAGTCAGTGGATTCCTTGTCGTGGTGACTGAAAACATCTCAGAAGGAACTTTGCAGCAGGGATCGTTGAAGAAGGCTCTAGGCAAGGTTTTCATCGGAGCTAAATGTGGTTCTGCGGATATGGTGCCTTTTCAAGGAGTACAGAAGACAGAAAATTGCAGTTGAATTCTCGTCGTTACAAAGGTCCAGCTGAGGGGAATTGCCGGACTCGATTCGTGTCCCTGCTATCCACCATGATGCCCATGAAGTTTCAGCGAGATTCGGAATACAAAAGACTGCACCGAACAGTGGTTCAAGGTCCCAGGGTATTCGGTATTGCAGCAACGCAATGTTGCAGCAACGCGTGGGATGGCTCAAAATGCAGGTGGTCTTGAACCTAGGGTCTCACCAAGCTCTGAGTCTGTGTTGTCATTTTAAAAGTCCCCAGGGCGATTGCAAGGAAGGGCTACAGTAGGCTCCGGTTAGACAGCAGGCTCTCTGGTCGCTGGAAATCGTTTGCTGTTTTGCCATCATCCTCCTCTTCGGTTTTCGTTCCAGTGGTCGACTTATCTTCAGCTTCGCGGTATTTAACAGGTACTACAGCATAACCTCTGCATTCTCTCCCCGCATTTTACAACAAAGGGCGGTCTGGTTGTCCAATCAGGACAACCAGCCCCCCACTGGGATTTGTCCCCATTAAGGCAACAGGAAGAGAAAGGGCTGTGGAGTTTGACTCCTCCCTCGCTTCCTGCCCTCACAGACTGGAGCAGTGTGGACCCCTGAAGGTTTACCCTTGCATCTGGGATCCCCATTCACATGGTCAGTTGACCCAGAAGCATAACATTTACCAAGTGTTCTTTGGAATGGGGGCTTCTGCTGAACTCCCTCTGGTTTTGCACCAGAGGTTTCATTAGACTGAGCCGATTTCCCATGGGGCTTACCCTTCTGATGTTTGTGGCACTCATTTTTGGGTGGTTGGAATTTGAATTCTCTTTTCCATCTTTCTTGTGCTTCTTCCCCTCATCCTTCTTGTGAGTGGTCCTGTTGGCAACCCACAAGTCAGCAGTATTTGCTAACTTCTTGGGATCAATCTCTTTTGAGTCAGCCAAGTGCAGTCTCAGCTCAGGAGAGCATGCATCAAAAATAGACTATCAAAAAAAGATTTCTCATTTATTCAAAGGAGTTCACTCTGTAACCCAACCAAGTTTTTCAAACATTCACACACCCATGTAGGCCAAGGGGTAATATCAATCTTTTGGAGGGACATAAACCTCAAGATACTGGGAAGGAGTTTTCACAAATCTGGCCATCAAAGCCAGCTTCACCGTCTCGTACCATGTCTTTCAAGCTCACCCACCTAAATTACAGCATCAGTTGCAACCTGTGGAAGCATAGACAAAAGCCAAGGAATCAACCGATTCCCTAGAAGGCCCAGCATCCCACGACTGTATTCAAAGGCACACAACCAATCCAGAGTAACAGGTTTCACATCATACAGCTGCTTCTTTAGGCAGGCGAGGCCTCTTGGGACTGGAAACCTAGAAGACTCTGGGAAGGAAACAGTTTCAAGAGACAATTTCTTCATTTCAAGAGCATGTTGCATTTCCAATTCCCTGAGCTTGATGTCCTGATGTTTGGCTTCAGCTTGAGCGTTGGGGGGAATCCTCCGAAATGTGCAAATTCCCTTCTACCTTGGAGACCCCCAGCTCTTTTGCTGGACTTAAGGACGTTTTATCTCTCGGTGTAATTTTAATGTTATTTATTCTCTGTGTTTCTTTTGACTTTGGATTCTGACAAACTCCATCTTTACATTGTGTCACACAGCACCTTGAGTGCAGTGGCACAGGGAAGTCAGATTTCCCAAAGGTTTAAATACCTGCTCTTGTTGAAATTACTGTTTCCAAGTGCAGTGAAATGCTTGACTTTACTTACATTTTGTAACTTTCTAGACCCAGCACACACTATCTTACCATGGGATGCTAGAGAGGTTTACTTAGTATCCCCTTTGTCTAGTTTGTTACTCTTTCTACAAATAATGGCTGATGGCAGTGGTTTACTCTTTACCACAATTGTTTGTGTTTACCGCGGGCTGCTTTCGCAGCTGCAGTATGGCACCCATGGGTGCCCATTTTGTCAAAATGGCCTCTGTCTTTTTTTCGCCATTTCTTGTTGGAAAGGTCCTTCTTGAGATTTACTCTGTGCGCTAAACCAGGTTTGGTCCTTTTGTTCGATTTATCATTGGCGGGATTCATGAGTGAAGCCTGCCTCTGGCTCCAGTAGGTCTGGCAGGGGCAGGAAGTGAGGGAGGGGCCCGAAACACACTGTGCTTAATCTCCTTGGTTGCAGGAATGCACCCAAAGGTGATTGGCCGGCTGGATGTCTGGCAAGGACAGCCACCCTGCTGTATGATGGACAGCTAGGCTGGAATAAACGGGAAAAACCTGCATAAAAGGCGATGCTTTTTGGCTTGGAAGGCAGAGTCAAACACTGGATGAAGGAATCTGAAGAACTTGGAAGAGACGCCTGCTGCAACCCATGGACCGTCAGCTTTCCCGGTGAAGCCCTGCTGTTGTGCTGAAACTCAAAATTCGCATAGACTAGAGAAGACCTACAAGGACGACTCCCCCCTTTGAATTGGTGGGGAAAAAAAAAATCAACTCCAAAGTGAGCCCGTCTGGACATCCTCTCGAAGCTGGTTGTATTTCCACTGCTGCTGGAACCGAAGAGCCAGGGAGAGGAACACCAGATTGTGTGCGCTGCTTTTAAGTCAGACCGAGCGCTAGAAAAATCCTCCGGACTTTCCTGATGCAGGACTGACCAAGCCTGAGCCACCTTAACAGAGTGCTGGAACCCAGAAGCAAGGAAAGTCTGAAGTGGTATCCGAGAACCACAGTGTTGCTATTTGCCATCAGATGCGAGGAGCTGAAACACTGAATTGAAGTTTGCCCATTGCTGCCGCTGCCCATACTATTGCAGAGCAGGAGTCCCCAGATGTCCTCCCTCTTGTCCCCACAACTGAGGCCCAGGAACAACAGGATCTGCAGAGCTGCACAGGAACAGAAGCCAGCCGTAACCATTTCTTCTAACCAGAGGTACTGTACAGTCTAAGAGAACTTCCCTCTTGTGTAGCCTTTCTTGCTCGCAGTCGAGCCCCGTCTTGGTTACCTTGCAGAGTTGCTAAAGCTTTGCCCTTCACAAGCCTCCTAGCTCAAGTGTTCTATTTTCTACATACATTTCTAAAAACATTGTGCCAGACCTTTGACTTACCTGCAAAGAAGATCTTTGGCTCCCCTTGACATTTTACCATTGACATTGGCTGACCGGGCTCCGTGAGACTCTCCTTAACTCTGACTTTGTGCTTTGGCCTTTCCACCAGGAAAGGGTTAATTTACTCTACTTTGGAAGGTTCTTAAGACAATGCATTACTTACCGTAAAAGCATTTCTGATGGTTGTATCTGCTTAGATTCACATGCTGTGCATAGTCCGACATCAAGTGGTCACTGCGGAGTATTGCATTTTGTTTTTCGTAGTAGAAAAGGGGATGTCGACAAGGCGTGTCTAACACTATCCCTATAGTGACGTGCACTGTACCCACAATCCCTCACGCGTCGAGGTCCCTATGTCTGTATTTTTTCTGCCCTGAAGGAGCCTATTAGACGTGAGAGTACAGAAAAGAGATATAGAAGAATGTCTATGTTCCTTCCATCAGAGCGGGGAGGAAGGGTGGGCGCATGTGAATCTAAGCAGATACATCAAATGCTTTTACGGTAAGTAATGCATTGTCTTCTGATGTTTTTTAATCTGCTTAGAATCACATGCTGTGCATAGACTAGCGAGCAGTACCCGGAGTTGGAGGTGGGTTGTGAGAAGGAACAGTAGAAAAAAAAGATGTCTTAATACTGCTTGTCCCACCTGGGAATCAGATCTAGAGTGGGCATCTAGACAGTGTTTTTTTAAAGGTGTGAACAGAACTCCAGGTTGCCGCTTTGCAAATGGACTCAAGAGGGACATTTGCAATGAAAGCTATGGAAGCCCCGGTGATACGAGTGGAGTGTGCTCTTGGCTTCAAGGGTAGTTCTCTCTTAGCAAGAGTGTAACAGAGTGATGCATTGTACAATCCATCTAGAAATAGTGGATTTTGAAACTGCATCTCCTTCTCTTCCTGCTGCCACAGAGACAAAGAACTGATTAGTCTTACTCAATGGTCTAGTTCTTTCCATAAAAAATATCACGGCTCTGCAAACAGCCAGTGTATGCAGGCTCTTCTTACCTAAGTTTGAAGGATTTTGAAAGAACATTGGTAGTTCCATTGACTGGTTGACATGGAATTTAGAGATACATTTTGGTGCAAACCTAGGATGTGTGCGTAGAACCACCTTATCCTTGTGAACTTTTACAAAGGGGTCTAGTACAGAAAGCGCTTGTAGTTCACTTACTCTCCAAATGGAGGTGATAGCTATTAGAAAAGCAGTCTTAAGAGTGAGGTCTTTAAGTGTTACTTTGTGCATGGGTTCTAAGGGTGACCCCATGAGCCTGGTTAGTACCACATTTAGGTCCCATCCGGGAGCAGGGTTAGCTATGGGAGGGTGGATCCTCTTCACTCCTTCCATGAAAGCTTTAATAACTGGGACTTTCCACCATGAAACTAAGTTGGGAAGTGGTGTATGCGGAAAGTGCAGCTAAATGGACTTTAATAGAGTTAAACACCAAGCCTGAGTCTAGTAGGTGAGTCAGGTACAGAACAATTTGTGTGGGAGAGCAGTCAACTGGGTTGATGCTCCTTCCCCTACATCAGATGACAAATCGTTTCCATTTGCCAGAATAACAGTGACGAGTGTTAGGCTTTCTAGCCTCCCTGAGAATGTCCATGCATCTCTGCAGGAGTTGTAAATGTCCAAATTCTATGATCTCAGGAGCCAGGCTGCTAAATTCATGGTCTGAGGGCATGGATGTAGCGTCCTTCCCTTGTCCTGTGACAGCATGTTGTACGGGCAGGGAAGTTCACTGGAGGAGATAGTGACATCTCCATCAAGTGAGTGAACCATGGCTGTCTGGCCCACATAGGGGCCACCAGTATCATGGTAACTTGTTCCTGGTGCATGTTGTGCACTATCTTGTTGAGAAGGGGAGTCGGGGGGGAAAGCGTAAACAAATTTCCCTGACCATGGCATCGATAGACCGTTCCCCTTGGATTGGTTCTGGGGGTACCTGGAGGTGTAATCTTGGCATTGGGAGTTCTCCAGAGTTGCGACCAGATCTATTTCTGGGAATCCCCATTGAGTGAAGACGATGTCTTCGTGTAACCGAGGGCAGAGGGAAGTCTCTGCTGAGTTCGTCTGCTAGCAGATTGAGTTCCCCTGGTACATGTTGTGACAGTAGGAACATGTGTTTGAGAGCCCACTTCCAGATGTTCTGGGAAAGCTTGGACAGTCCTGGAGAGTGATTGCCCCCTTGCTTGTTGAGGTAGTACATGGCTGTGGTGCTGTCCGTGAGGACCATCACTGTCTTCCCTTGCAGGTGTGCCTGGAAGGCTTTCAGTGCCTTGAACACAGCTAGTAGCTCCAGTAAGTTTATGTGCTTGGATGCTATGCTCGGAGTCCAAACTCCGTGAGCAGTCTGATGGGATAGGTGAGCCCCCCATCCTGTGAGGGATGAGTCTGTGGTTCCACTGTGGGGGTGGCGAATGGTTTCCCTATTACCAGGTTTTCCTTCGACCACCACTGTAGCGAGAGAACCAAGGCCTGCGAGACCACCACTAGATCGTCCTATTGTCCGCTGGCGTAACACCACTGGCTGTTCAGCCACTCTTGCATTGGGCGCAGGCGCGCGTGAGGGACCAAATAAATACATGACGCCATCATTCCTAGTAAGCGCATTGCTTTGCGTACCGTCACCTCTCGACTGGCCACATATTGAGGGATCTGAAACAGCATGTTTTGGACCCTCTCGTTGGAGGGGAAGACGAGGCCGTCCTTTGTTCGAATTAGAGCCCCTAGGAATTGTTTGTTCTAGCTGGGGTCTAAACTGGACTTCTTCTCGTTGATGGAGAAGCCCAGTTGAAACAAAAGGTCTACAGTCTTTTGGGTATTTGAGAAGCATGTTTCGTAAGAATCTCCTGTTATGAGCCAATCGTCGAGGTAAGGGTATACTGGGATGGACAACCTGCGCAGGTAAGCCGCTGCCACTGCCAGTACCTTCGTGAATACTCTCGGCGCTGATGCTATGCCGAAGGGTAGCACTCTGAACTGGTAGTGTTTGCCCTCTATCATGAACCTGAGGCATTTCCTGTGCGCTGGCAACATTAAAATATGAAAGTATGCATCTTTCATGTCCAGTGTTGTCATGTAATCTTCCTGTGAGAGCAGGGGGATTACCTCCTCTAGAGTCACCATACGAAACTTTTGAGGTTTGACAAATTTGTTCGCTGGGCGCAGATCTAGTACAGGGCGCATGGTTAAGTCCTTTTTGGGTACAAGGAAGTACACTGAATAAATACCTTCTGTTACCTGAGATAGAGACACGACCTCTATAGCTCCTTTTTCTAGTAGCTGGCCCACTTCTTGAAGAAGGATGGCGAGGTGTTCTGGTGACATGCGTCGTCCCCTTGAGGGTCTGTACGTAGGGGAACTGTTGAATTCTATACAGTAACCGTGGGCTATGGTTCATAGTACCCAGCGGTCTGATGTTCTACCCTCCCATGCTGGAAGAAACAATGTTAATCGGCCCCCGACCGGTTATGCATGGGAGGGGACTCGAATCTTTGAGTCATTTGGTGTTGGTGGCTTGGGAACCTCTAGGGGTGGGACCCCCACCTCTTCCCTTGCCACGACATTGTCCTCTTAGGTTGCATTGTCCACTGGTGCCTTGGTTAGAGGACCAGTTACCTGCAGAGTATTGCTGCTGCTGTTGTTGCTGCTGGCGTTGGCCTCGAAAAAAGCGTCTGTTGCCATAACCACGTTTGATGGGAGGCCTTGAAATTTGGTCTAGGGTTTTGATGGTGTCAAATTCCTTCTTTGCGGTCTCTAGTGCCTCATCCACCGCCTTACCAAAGAGGTTGGCATCTTCTATAGGTTTGTTAATTAGTGACACTTGTGTTTCAGGTTTAAAACCTGAATTACGTAGCCATACATGGCGTTTGAGGAGGATTCCTTGGACTAGAGAACGACCAGCCGTTTCTGCAGCATCCAGAGTATTTTTAATGATGCTTTGGTTGACTAAGGTCCCTTCAAGTAACCATGGCTAGAACCCGAGTACGTAGGGGTTCCGGTACCTCCTTGATGTCCTTACGTAGTTTGCTCCATTGTGCATCTGCGTAACTTGCCAGCAAAGAGGAGTTGTTGGCAATTCTTGCGGAAAAGGCAGCCGAGGCTGTAATCCTCTTTCCTAGGGCTTTAAAATTTGTACCCTCTTTATCTGGTGGTGCCTCGTTAGTTGACAGCGGGACCCCTGCTCTTTTCCTTGTATTTGTCACAACTAAGGAGTCTGGTACAGAGTGGCCCCTGATGTATAACGGGTCCGATGGGGAAGGACTAAATAATTTTTATCTTCGGGTTGACCCCTCTGATCAACGCGGGTGTAGATAGTGAAGGAATAATTTGTCTCTTTACTGAGGCGAGGAGGGGAATGGTTTGGCTGACGGGGTTTCCCCTTGATGATCTTTTCTACAAAGTATGTCAGGAGAAATTTCCCCGGTCTCGATTTCGAAATGCGCTGCTGCCTTGCGTAGTAGTGCATTAAAAGGTAGGTTGATCGTCTATTGATGACGTATTCCTAATAGGTGAGCCCTTTGGGGGGGTGAGGGGCGACAGGTTTAGGGCGTCAGGGTCTGAAAACGCTGATGGGGACTGCCAGGGCTGTGAAGCGCCCTCTTCTGGGTCTTCTCCGAAGCCCCCATCACCCATATCTGGGTTATCTTCAAAACCTTCCTCATCTAGGTTTTCTTCCCCTTCATTGCCTAAGAATTCGTCATCCTTCTGAAAGTGGGGGTCCTCTCCAGTGAGGTCATATAAATCTACATCCTCTTGGAAGGGATTAAACAGCCGAGGGTACTTGGCCCTGGCATCCTCCTGAGGTCCCTCTCTTGATCTCTTGGGTGTTGGAAGGTTCTGAGTCTCCATAAACCTCTCAATTTTGTCCATACAAAACTGGAGTCTCTCTAGGGTTTCTTGAGGTACCCCAGGGCGGTCAAGGGGGGAAAAGGGAGGGCCTTCAGTTTGAAAACACTTCAACCTATCCCATAACATCGAAGAAAGGTTCCCCTTGCCTTCTGGTAGGCTAGGAGTCCCTCTCGACGGAGGGGGCAGTTACTGCCTTGCTTCTGACCTTTTCAGCGTCTCCCGGGCCTTGTGAGTGGTGATCGACGTTTCTTTCGCCGTCCGTCTCTGGCTATCGGTGGAAATAATCCGCGCCAGGCTCTCAACAACTAAACTGTCTGTCGAGGGTACCTCCGGCGTCGGCGTTACAGGCGTCGCTTGCTCTACGCAGATGGGCACTCTCTGACCGTGCGAGTCGTCTGGTGGTTTAGTGATAACGTCCTTATCTGGGGGTAGCCCAGTCGCTAGTCGCGTTTGCGAGGGGGGTTTAAGACTCTTACGGTCTGAGGGGGCCGCCGGTAAAACCTGCGTCTCCGTTGGCGCTAATGCTCTTAGTCTTCGACGAGGAAGAGCCGTGGGTCGTGTGTTTATGGGAGTGTTTTTTGTGTGCGTCAGTGTCGCCTGGGTGTTCATCCCCATAAGCAGGGCGTGAGCCGAGCTTATCGGGGCTGGAACAAACGACGAAGAGCGTGAACGCTCCTTAGAGAGATCTACGACTTCCGAAACGGACCTCGGGTTATCACATTCCTTGTCACTTTCAGCTGCGGGTGATGAATCAGACCTAGACATGGCGTAGGCTGCCCACCTTTTGACCCTGCGATCTTTTAAAGTCTTCAGCTTAAGAAGCTGACAGGCCTCACAGCCGTCTTCTTTGTGGTCGAGGGGCAAGCAACGGTTACAACGTTTATGCTAGTCTTTCCAGGTAAACTTGCCCTTGCAACGCGGGCAAAACCTAAAGGGTGTCCTCTCCATAGCTGAGGAACCGATTGCATGTGACAACAACCCCGAAGGAAAGGGAGGGGAAAGGGAAAGGCATTCTCAAAGAGAAACAATAAATGTCCCACGACCCCCACTCTCCCTACTGTATTTGGCCGGCGAGGCCAGTCCACGTGTTGGGCGAACACCGAACAACCTCCTCCGTCGAAGGCACCGCCGTCAAAAATCTTGATCGCAGCTACGACGCCGAAGGAGGGATGTAAAGTAATAATATAGTTAAGTTAATAACGACCAAAGGTCGAATAAATGTATTTGCAATGTCTCTCGAGGAGCTCCTTGTAAAGGCGACCAATATCTGGGTGGAAAAAAACAATCTAAGGGACCTCGACGCGAGAGGGATTGTGGGTACACTACACGTCACTATAGGGATAGTGTTACAGACACGCCTTGTCGACGTCCCCTTTTCGACTACGAAAAACAAAATGCAATACTCTGCAGTGACCACTGGATGTCGGACTATGCATTTCATGTGATTCTACGCTGATTAACATCAGAAAAGTATTTACCCGTTTATGAATTATGTTAACCTTTGCTTTATTCCTCGATTCTATCTTTTCCAGCAAACTCAGTATTGTTATAAATGTACCAGTACTAAATCAATGTCCACAGTGTCCTACCTATTTAAGTAATCTAAGGGTCGAAGAAGTGTGTGTGACATCCCCAATGGTTATCTGATTTAGAGAAACTAAAAGTGTGTTTTGAAGTATATTTAAGTGCTACATGTTTTTGTTCCCTTTCTGAAGAAGGCTTATACAACTGACAAATACATGACTACTTGTTTTATCAAGAAACCATGAGTGTAAGTGTTTATTTGAATAATTGTGTGGTGAAACCGTCACAACCTTATTGCTCGCATTGACACCTTTTGAGATAAGCCTGACTGTTCAGCCACACTACCAACCAGTGTAGGTCAGACTTATAACAAAAGGTTGGGTCCCTATTGACAAGAGGTCAAGGTTACTGTAGTGCACCCAAAGGGTACTGCATACAATCTTGCCTAACATTGAGCTCGCTACCTTTCAAATTCCAATTCAAGTCTCATTTTTTCAAGATACACATATTCTGCACTCTGTGAATGACCGTATGGGGTCCCATTGGACATAAGTTGAGGCAGAAGGGCCCGCTGAGGCAAAGAGGAGCTCCTATCTTGGGACTCCTCTGACTCGCCTAAGACATTAGACTCTGAATTATCATCCTTATTATCATTTTCCACATTTCCTTGGTTAGTACGTGTGACAGGCCTACTCCCCAACCTTTGGTGATTCAACAACCTTGTAATTTTTCTTTCCTTTAACAGGGAGATTCCGGACTTTACACATTTCTTTCAGTTGATCTACTGTTAAAATAATCAGGGCTTTGTGACTGAGGTTATCCATATTAGGCATGTTACAATTGCGGTTCTCATGGAGCTTAGCCTTGTGAAGGTTTTTAGTTGAACAAAATCAAAGCAAATATTCAATGTAACAGCTCTACAATAGATCCTTACCACCTGCCGCCAGTGTTAGGCAAGATTGTATGCAGTACCCTGTGGGAGACTGCACCAGCCTTGATCTCTTGGCAATAGTTAACCCAACCTTTGGTATAAGCATGTACTACGCAAAGTGGTAGAGTGACTGAGCAGCCAGGCTTATCTCGAGAGGTCAATGTGAGCGATAGGGTTATTACATGTTGATTCACAAGGATAGGTATTCAGGTATTCAAATAAACACTTACTCTCAAGGTTTGTTGATTAAACGATTATTTATTAATTTAACAGTCAGTTGTATAAGCCTTCTTTAGAAGGGAGCAAATATATGCAACGAACATATATTTCACAATAGTTTCTTCAAATCAATAGATGCCCATTTGGTATGGCACACAATTCCTACAACCTGAGGTGACTTAAATGACCAGGACACTGGACATTGATATATCACTGGAACATTTAGAGCAAAACTGAGGTTAGTGTCAAAAGAGAAAGATGAGGGATTAAAACAATCGTTAACAAATCTTCTTAAGCGGAAAGTACTTTTTGAACCATCCAATGCAAACTAAATTAACCCTTTCCCAGCTACAATCTAATGTGTGACTTTTGTTGAGGGACAGTTAAAGCACAAAGTCAGAGGTAAGAAGTGTCTTTCTGGGAGCCAGGACAGCCAATGTTCGTTGAGCAAAAGTCTAGGTGATCTGAAGCACTTCTTGCAGGTAGGTAAAAAGTCTTGCACAATATTTTAAAAGTCTTTGTAGAAAACGAAATCACTGTCTGCCACCAGCTGGGAGGCTTGTGAGGGGCAAAGCTGCAAGCAACTCTGCAACAGTAACCAAGACAAGTCTCAACTGAGAGCTAGCAAGGTTACACAACAAGAGGTAAGTCCCCTTAGTTTTACATTACCTTAGGTCTGAAGAAAGTGGATCCATCTGGCTTCTGTTCCTGTGTAGGTCTGTTGTTCCTGGGCCTCAGTCGTGGGGACAAGAGGGAGGATGTCTGGGGACTCCTGCACTACAAACGGAAGGTCGGCGGCAGCAATGGGCAAACTTCAGATCAGCGGCACTTCGCGGTTTCAGCTTCTTGCGGCTCTCAAATAGCACCACTGCAGTTCTCGGCTACCTTATGTACTTTCCTCGCATATGGGGTCCAGCACTATGCTGAGGTGACTCAGGCTTGGTCGATCCTGGTTTGTAGGAGTCCAGAACATTTAGCTGCCATTCCAGCAGCTTAAAATGGAAAACAGAAGTGCTTGGTGAAGGGGACATTATGACATGCAACCCAGCCAGAACGAGCAGGGGCGTAGGCCACTATGGTGAAAAGTGGTGAGTGAAACTACGCAACACAACAGCATATAGGTGATTTCACAGAGCGCTGAAACAACGCTCACCTATCTCATGCAACACAAGGTGTCGACTTACTACGATCTACTGCTTTGTGTTAAATGGTACTAGGCATCACGAACGATACTCAACTCCTTGGAAGTCATAATGGACTGTGTATAAACAAACAAAAGAGTCATATATAGAAGAGCATCTCCCTTCCAAGGGACAAGACATACTGAGGGGCAGCAGCAACAGACAACTTGGACCCCAACACGCCAGACCCAATCTAGAACTTCAAACAAGCTCACCACTATTTGATCAGGATGGCCAAACAAACTACGAAATCTAAAAACCAGGGCTCTGGAGACATCAAAGCTATGCTGCAGACAGCAGACCCTCAGAAACGCACCCAGGTACAGGCCCAAGTGCATTCCCCACCTCTGGAGAGGGCAGAGAATCCTGACGATCCACCCATTTGAAAATCGGAGCTGCTGGAAATGCTGCTACAACTTAAAAAGGACATCAAAGAAAGCGCAAATAACCTGGCTAAATCCATCTCTGATCTCAATAAAGTGGTTGTGGCAATTGAAAAAAGGATTGATGAAGTTGAGACAGTGGTAACGGAACAAAGTCATGAGCATGACATCCTGGCAAACATAGTCCTTGAATTGGAACAACAAATGGAACGGGTGCAAAATAAACAGGACGACGCCGAAAATAGATCCAGGCGCAACATCCGCAGGGTCCCGAAATCTACAACGGATTCTGACCTGCAACAATACGTTATAGACCTGTTCTGACATATTTTGAACGTAGAAGAGACCAAGGAGATTGATGGGACGCACAGGGTCTACTCTACATACCAACTCAACAAGAACCTGACTCCCGATGTCCTAACTCGGATACATATGTTTCAGCTGAAAGAGGACATCATGTGAGCCGCCCGTAAAAAAGAACCCATCAGGTTCCGCTCCACCTCAATCCAATTATTTCAAGACCTATCCCAAGCGACACTTGCCAGGAGGAAAAAACTGAGTGTGGTTACTAACTGGTTAAGAACTAGGGGTGTGCGATACCGATGGGGATATCCAACATGCCTACGCTTTGAATGGAAAGGCCAGAGACTCTCCGTCTCCAAAGAGGAAGACATGGCGGAACTCATGCAAGAAGACGAAGAAGGATCTCCATCCCGGAGCGGTAAAACAACAGAAGGACACGGAAGAGGTCAGTGGAAGCAAGGGCGTCCGACCACGAGCACGTAATAAGGAGTCTAGGCCCCCGGACCCCACCTGAACAAATGCCAAAAGCCAGGAATGTGGGGAAGACTCCTTCAAATGCGGTAATGGAGATGCCAATATGGAAAAAGGCGAGACTTGCATCTGGAGCGTAGCTCTAAGCCAACTTAGATGCACAAGAAACAAGCATACCAAGTGTTAAACCAGGGTGTGGGGGGGGGGGGGCAGGGGAAACAGGAATCCGGAACCCAAACTTCCCGGGTGAGTATAAAACCCGGTGATATACTCTGAATACATTATGTTGGAGACATGTTTGAGAAGTTTTATTTTATAAGTTGGGAAGGGGGGAAAATGTTGTGTTTGGATGGTTTTGGGTGATAAAGTACAAAATGGACAACGCGAAAGAAAGCTGTATGTAGGATCGAAAAAAAAGGGACCAATGGTTGAATTATAATGCTGTCTGAGTGGACATTCATTTCGCTAAATGTACAGGGGCTTAACTCCCTGATCAAGCGGAAATCTATATTAACCAGGCTAAGGTACTTGCATGCTTCAGTAGAACAAGTTACTTACCAACTGTAACGTTCTTTCAACTGGATGTTCCTCCCACGTATTCCTCATCTTATGATAATTCGTTATCTCCAGCTTCGCTGCTTCGGAAAAAAAAAAATTTCTCGGCAGAGGGCGCTGTGCTCGAGGTCGTGGCGTTGATTGTCCCTCGACGGTCTCCGTACCGTGTCGACGTCACTGATGGTATAAGTAGCTCGAGCCGCGCCCGTTGCTCCAGTTCTGTTTTTTCGATGAAAACATATAGGAGGAACACCCAGGTTTGCCTCATGACTGATGCACACTTCGTGAGAGGAAAGTGTAAGAAAACGTAAACTGTACTGCGGGGTAGGATGGGAGGGTCGATGAGGAATACGTGGGAGGAACATCCAGTCGAAAGAACGTTACAATTGGTAACTTGTTCTTCGAATGGATTGTGTCCTCCCATGTATTCCTCATCTTATGATAGACTCCCATAGCGGTGGTAATTTTGGAGGTGGGAGTATTAGTTTTCAGTTTTCATGGATAGAATGCAGAACTGCCTTGGCAAATAAACCCTCATTAGAGGAGGCAGTATCCAAACAGTAATGTTTTACAAAAGTGTGTATTGTTTTCCAAGTTGCAGCTGAACAAATATCTGCTGCCGGGACTCCCCTCTTTAGAGCCGTAGAAGTAGCCATACCCCTTGTAGAATGGGCACGAAGCCCATCTGGTGGGTCTTTTCCTGCTAACCTGTAGTATTCAGTTATGGCTAAAATGATCCAGCGGGATATGGTCTGTTTTGTTACAGATAATCCTAGTTTATGACCAGTATAACCCACAAATAGTTGGTCATCTTGCCTCAATTTAGCCATTCTTGAGATATAGAAAGTAAGAGCCCTCTTGGGATCTAGTCTGTGCAATCTCTTCTCTTCCTTTCCCAAATGAGGAGGAGGATAAAAAGTTGGTAATATTATCTTTTGCGACAAATGGAAGTCTGAAACTACCTTTGGTAAAAAGGAAGGTTTAACTTTAACTTTAGGTTTAACTAACTTTTTTATCCTTATAAAAAGTAGTAAATGGCGGTTTGCATGAGAGAGCCTGAAGTTCGGTAACCCTGCGGGCTGATGACAAGGTCACAAGAAGTACAGTTTTTAATGTTAAGAGCCTCAATGGGCAGGAGTGCATAGGCTCAAAAGGTATACAAGTCAAGAATTTTAGTACTAGATTTAAGTCCCAAGTTGGGACATGAAAAGGTACTGGGGGGTATACATTAGTAAGCCCCTTTAAGAATTGAATGATCAATGGAATTTTGAAATATGAAACCTCTTCTGAGGTGCGCTTGAAAATAGACAGCGCAGCAAGGTATCCTTTAATTGTCCCTATCTGGAGCTCCAGATTGGCTAGATGCAGTAGGAAAGAAAGCACCATTGGGGTGCCACATTGAAAAGGGTCCACATTCTTATCTTTGCACCAGTTACTGAACTTGTTCCAGCGACATCGGTATAAAGATTTTGTTGCTGGCCTTCTGGCCGAAAGCAAGATCTCCATTACGTCATCCGGAAGATCCTAATCCTTGTATCTCAACCTCTCAGAAACTATGCGTGAAGGTTGAGTGTCTTGACCTCTGGATGGAGAACCCGAAGTTCCTCTTGCGAGAGAAGATCCTCTCTTTGCGGAAGACGTATTGGAGGGCAGATGGACATGTCTAGAAGGTACGGGTACCACGTCCTGGCCCAATCCGGGGCAATTAGTATCATGGTTTTCCTGAACTTTCTCAACCTCCTGATTACTTGAGGAATCACTGGGACTGGGGGAAACGCGTACAGCAGTGGAAACTTCCACTCCGCTACGAATGCGTCTCCCAGAGCTCCTCTTTGAGGAAATTCCCTTGAGCAGTACTGCTCGCACTTCCGATTGATCACAGTGGCACTTGAGGGGTTCCCCAAAGTGCGAAGATCTCTTGAAGGACTTCCTGAGCTAGCTCCCACTCGTGGGAGACTGTGCTCTGCCTGCTCAAAGCGTCTGCCGCCGTGTTTTGCTCTCCGGCTAGGTGAAAAGCCGATAGAGAGATTCCTTCTCGTATTGCCCAGAACCAGAGCTGCATTGCCTCTCTGCACAGTGGTAGTGACCCCTACTCCTCCTCTCTTGTTGAGGTAGTACATGGCCACTGTGTTGTCCGTCATTATCAGGACATCCTTTCCCTGTACAGAGGGCAGAAAGGCCTTCAGCGCTAGTCTGATTGCCCCAGCTCCAATAGGTTGATGTGTAGTTTGGACTCCGATGGAGACCATGACCGCTGATTGTCAGATCGTTGGTGTGTGCTCCCCACCCCGTGAGTGAGGCGTCCCGTCACTACTGTCATCTCCGGCCATGGTTGCCAAAAGGATTCTCCCTTGAGAATGTTGTTGTTGCAAGCCCACCTTAGTAGATCCTGAGCAACTGCGCTCGGGACTTGCAGAAGATCCGACATATTCCCTGAGAACTGGGACCACTGAGTTCTGAGTGCCCATTGAAGGGATCTTATTCTCAACCTGGCCTCTGGTACTAGGAAAATGCAGGATGCCATGAGGCCGAGCAACCTGAGAAAATCGAAGGCCGGTTGATGTTGGGCATTCTGAAACTTTGTTACCATCTGCTGGATGTGGAGAGCTCTCACTTCGGGAGGCAAGGCATTTCCCGATGAAGTGTCCAAGACTGCTCCGATAAACTGGAGTTTCTGGGTTGGTATCATGTGGGACTTCTTGAAATTGAGGGAGAAGCCCAGTTTGTGGAGGAAGTGGCAGGTGATCGAAAGATGTTCCTGATCTTGTTCTGGAGAACTTGTTTTGATCAACCAGTCGTCCAGGTAGGGATATATGTGAATACTTCCTCTCCTGAGACTTGCTGCCACAACCGCCAACAGTTTAGTGAAAACCCTCAGGGCGGAGGTCAACCCGAATGGCAGAACTCGAAACTGATAATGAGAATTGCCAATCGCGAACCTCAGGTACTTTCTGTGCTTTGGGTTGGCACATGAAAGTAAGCATCCTGAAGGTCCAATGATACCAACCAGTCTTGGAGTTGTAGAGCCTGAAGGATCTGAGAAAGGGTCACCATCTTGAACTTGTCCTTCCTGAGGAACTTGATCAAGTTTCTTAAGTCCAAGATGGGTCTCAATCCTCCGTCCTTTTTTGGGATGAGAAAGTATGGCGAGTACCAACCCCTGTTCCTCTCCGCTACAGGTACCTGTTCTATGGCACCTTTCTCTAGCAGGGTTAAAATTTCCTGCAACAGGAGCGGGTCTGGAATTTTTACGGAGTTGGCTCCCGGTGGATGATTGAGGCCTTTTTAGAAAGGGGAGACAGTAACCTTGAGCTACTGTTTCCAGTGCCCAAACATCTGAGGTAATGCCTCGCCATTCCTTCAGATGTTGAGATCCTGCCTCCCACTGGTGTCTTGTGGAGCAAGGTCTCAGAGATTTGGAGGCGGCTGCAGGAGTGGCTGAGGGCAAAGATGCCGCTCCTGAGGCGGATTTCGCACCTCTTCCTCGTCCACCACGAGGGAAGTTTTTTCTGCCTCTTTGAGAAGCCTGTCCTCTTCCTTTACCAAATGAGGAGTAGTAGCGAAAAGAACAACCTCTCCAGGAAGATGATCCTGAATAGGTTTTCTGAGGCTGGCGCATGGAGGCACTAAGATTTAGCTGCCGCTTTCGAGGTCTGGAGTTTTTCTAGGCTTTCGTCAGCCTTACTGCCAAATAGCCTCGAGCCATCAAAGGGCATGTTAAGGAGTCTGGATTGCACATCCTGTGCAAACCCTGACTTCCTCAACCACGCAAATCTGCACAACACAGTGCTTGTAGCCATGGATCTGCTGATGCTATCATCAGCATCCAGTCCAGACTGGAGACATTCCCCATTTGCCTCCTTTCCGTCTGACTATATTCAGGAAGCCTTCCCTTTCCTCGCCTTTCGGAATATGCTCAGCCGCCGCCGAAATACAGTCCCACAGGGTATGGGTAAACCTGGCCAGGGTACAGGTGACATTTGTCGATTTCAGGGCCATGATACCTGAAGTGAAAACTTTACGGGCCCACGCATCAACTTTCTTGTCCTCTCTATCCGGAGGGATAGTGGGATATGCAGTTTGTTTTGCTGTGGATGCAGCCTGAATAACCAGACTTTCTGGAGTCGGATGCCTGTTTTAATATTCAGGATCCGTACCAGGTGGTCTGTATTTCTTTGGGAAACAGGATTTTCCCAATTTTTTTCTACTGTTCTCTGAAGAGCCCTATGAAAGGGGAGACAATTATATCTGTCATGTCGTCCTGTTCAAACACGGGTGAAGTGCTACCCCAACCCATGTATTCTACTACCCTGTTCATAAGACCTCTGTACCCTGAGTCTGCATGTTCTGCAGGGTCAGGTTTGGCAAATTCTAACTCTGGGGAGGTGTCAATTCCACTAGCAGAGTGTAGAGGATCACTCAGGTCTCATTCTAGATTCCTGATCAAGGAGTTCCTCAGGAACTTGTCTTGTGCCATATGAAACTCCAAAGGGAGTGACTTCGTCTTCCTCCGAGCCAGATTCCTCATAAATTGAGGATATAGCTTTAGAAAAGTCTGTTCTGGGCAACGGAGTAAATCTCCTTTCTTCCTCAACAATTTCCTTCGAAGGAATAGAAAAATCCTTCGAGGTTGTCGACGGGAACTTCGAAGAAGACTTTGATACAGGTGTCGAAGACGCTCTTGGCTTCGATGCTGAAGAGGTCGACACCGATGGCGTCGAAGCCTTCGAGACTTGAGCTTTTTATGAGGCACCGGAGATGTGCTCGACTCTCGAGAAGCCTTCGACGACTTGGCGTCGACTCGAGTATCTTTGATACTACTGGCTTTTACCAAGGTAGTTCTCGACTTCTCTTTGTCGTCCAATGGAGCGACCTTAGAGGAATGGCTCTTCCAAGGTTCTTTCGAGGGGGGTCGGGGCCGCATTCTCGAAAACCTCCATCATCTTTTTACGGAATTCCTCCCATTTTCTAGGGGAATCCGATTTTGTCGGACATCGAATTTCTTCGGTCGTCTCAGAAGATGACGATGAGGGAGATCTATGTCTCCTTTTCAGTTTTTTTTACGAGGAAGAAGAGTGTCTCAATCTACTCCTAGATCGAGATCTCTTGGAGTGCCTATGTCGATCCGATTCTTTCGAATCGGTCGCTTTCTTATGCTTTTTGGACACAGCCTTCTTAGAGGCTTCCCTCCCCACCGACAGTTTACCTCTCCTCTCACGAAGGGCCTTCTCTGTCATGGACTGGCAGGAACCACAGTCGGTTCGGTGACTAGAACCGAGACACCAGAGACAAACTCGGTGAGGATCCGTGATCAACATTTTCGATCCACAATCGATACACTTCTTGAACCCAGTCTTGGGTGTCGAAGGAGTCGAAGATGACATTTTCACGAAGAAAATCGGAGCGCGCAGTTCACGAAAGCAAAGCGATCGGAAAAACGGAACTGGAGCAACGGGCACGGCTCAAGCTACTTATACCATCAGTGACGTCGGTACGAGACCGTCAAGGGACAATCGACGCCACGACCTCGAGCACAGCGCCCTCTGCCGAAAAAATTATTTTCAAAAGCAGCGAAGCTGGAGATAACGAATTATCATAAGATGAGGACTACGTGGGAGGACACAATCCATTCGAAGTATTGCTACAAGAGACATTTACTACCAGGGGACGAACAAAGGCTGAGAAATAAAGCCTTCCCCATACAATACCTAGCCTCAGTGGGTCCAAAAAACGGGGAGTAGGTATTCTATTTGCAAACGGTATCAACGTTTTATAAAAAAAGACCCGGACGGCCGCTACTTGATGCTCGGGGGGAAACTTATGGGCCAATTAGTTACAATCATCTCAATATATACTCCAACACGAAACAAGACCACTTTTTACTGAGCAAGCCTTGGCCAGATTTCAGAGGGAATTGCATCTCCTGGAGTCCTGGCGATTTTTTAACCCACAAGACAGATCATACACTCACTATTCAGCAGTACACAGGGGCTATTCCCGTATTGATATGATTCACATTTCCAAAACCGTGATCCCACAGGTCACGGGTCTGGAAATAGGAGCGTCGTGCCCATCAGACCACGCACCAGTATTACTTAAAACGGAGCCAGACCACCCACAACAACGGCCCCCAATCCTGGTGATTAAATTAAGTATTACTGAAGGATTTAATGGTCCGAATAGGTATAGTACAAACGCTACAGAACTACTTTCGAGAAAACACAACACTTGGAATGGACTGGCTGACCATTTGGGATGCCAGCAAAGCAGTAATCCGGGAGGGATTCATTGCACAAACATCAAACTATATTAAGAGCCGAGAAAAGGTGAGACGCAATATGGAAGCCAACATACATCAGGCGGAGGTGGAATATAGGGACAGGCGCTCACAGAAGGCATGGCGGGAATTAAAGAAAGCCAGAGCAACCCTAGAAACACATTTATCAGACGACGCAGCACACCTCCAGATACAAACAAAACAATTTTACTATATACATGGGGATAAAGCTAACAGATTCCTTGCTGCCAAACTGCGACATCAAAAACGACAGAATAACCCAACTTTGTGATAGAAGCAGGGACGTGGTGAGAGGGGAGAAGGAGATAGAAGTAATGCTCTCGTATTATACCAACAATCTTAAAAAAGAACACTTAAAAGAAGAGGAGCAGGTCTCATTTCTAAATCAGGTGGAGTTACCAAAAATCAATGAGGCAGACAGGCAACAGCTGGAATGCCCTATAACAGAAGAAGTAGGGGAGGCAATAGGGGCTTTGAAGAGACATAAAACTATGGGCCCAGATGGGTTAAGTAATGCATACTATAAAACCTTTAAGACCACTCTAATAGGCCCCCTAACACAATTATTTAACTTCATTAGGGACAAAGGGTTTGCTTCCCAAGACATGTGTCCAGCAAACACGATACTTCTACTGAAACCGGATAGAGACCCAGCGGATTGTGCAAGCTACCGCCCGATCTCTTTGTTGAACAGGGAGGCAAACATTTACTCTACGATTTTAGCCCAGAGATTAGCAATGGTACTCCCGGGGAAAATACACTCCGATCAAGCGGGCTTTGTGAAGGGGCGACACACTTATGATAATATTCATAGGGCCATAGATAAGATTGATTGGGGACGTAGGACTGGTCAGAAATTTTCTGTGGCGGCTCTGGACGCCTCCAGAGAATTTGATAGTCTGGACTGGAGATTCCTGTGGCTAATTCTGGAGAAATTCAGCTGCGGACCACTCGCATGGTAATGGCCAATTTTATAGCCCCGTCAACAAGACTATTGGTCAATGGAAAACTGACAGAGTATCCCCATTCAGAAAGGTACAAGGCATGGGTGTCCACTGTCACCTCTGATCTTTGCCATGGCTACGGAACCGTTTGCATGGAGGGTTCGCGCCCACCCGGGAATCCAGGGGGTGGAGGTAGGCACTGCTGGAGCACAAAAAATGGCACTTTACGCAGACAACATCCTCCTATTTCTAAAAGACACCGAATACTCCTTGCCAACAGCCATACAATTGCTGGGGGACTTTGCGAGGGTTTCAGGATTCAATATTAACTACCCTAAATCCAAAGCTCTTAATATCACCGAAAGCCCAGAACAAGTCCTGGGATGGCAGAACCGATACCCCCTGAAATGGGAACGTAAAACAGTTAAATACTTGGGGATACAATTGACCGCCTGCTACAATAGACTATATGGAGCCAATATCCCAGACCTCCTAAAAACATTAACTGGGATTTAAAACGCTGGCAAATGCAGGAATTATCGAAATCAATGGGTCACACTAGAAAAAACAGCGACCAAGATACCCCTTAAGAACCTGGGCTTCCTTGCCACACGACATAGGGAAAAGGACGGACTGTTATTGGAATCTACTAAAGCCACTTTGTGGTATTGGGATAGGGTCCTCCAAGGACAGCCAGCCAATCACCTTTGGGTTCATTCCTTTAACCAAGGGGATTAAACACAAGGAGTTTCGGGCACCTCCCACACTTCCTGCCCTGCCAGACAAGCTGTAGATAGAGGTGGGACAAAACAAACAAAGCGACCAAACCTGGTTTGGCACGCATAGTAAATCTCAAGGACCGGCGAAAATAAAAGACCGGGGCCATTTTGACAAAATGGGTACCCATGGGTGCTTTACTGCAGCTGTAATTGCAGCACACGGAACACACACTCAATGGTAGTATTTATTTATTTAGAAGCTTATATAAACGGCAAAGCACAAAGGCATCTGGTCGCTTTCTTACAGAAAGTAGAAGTTACTGTTACAAGGCAAGTACAAGACAGACACAGTGAAGATAAAGATATTGAATTACAAATAGAAGACAAACATAGTACCATACAAGCTTTTACATTTCCGGTAGGAGCATGAAGGGGTGGTGGAGTGAACTAGGTGAAAGGGGGCGCTTGTTTGCTTAGGCTTTGAGTGAAGAGGTGCGTTTTGAGTGGTTTCCTGAAGATCCAGGAGTCTTGGGCTCTGAGTGGGAGGGACAGTGAATTCCAGAGTTTGCTAGCGAACATAGGTAAGCTACTGCCACCTGCCTTTTGGAGCTTGAATCTGGGAATGGCTAGGCAGTGCTTATAGATAGTTCTGGTGCGTCTAGAACGTTGTGTTAGCGTGAAGCTGTTGGACAGGTAGGCAGGGGCCATCTGGTGGTGGCATTTGTGTGTGAGAGTGAGTGATTTGAATATGATGCATTCCTGTACTGGGAGCCAGTGTTGGTGTCTAGTGGCTGAGATGTGTGCAAATCTGTGGATATTGAGCGCAGCCCTGACAGCATTATTTTGCAGGGTCTGCAACTTCCGGATGTTCTGTGTCTTCGTCCGGGCGTATAGTGTGTTGCAGTAATCAAGGCGCGCAAGGGCCAAGGCTCTGGCTAGAGTAAGACAGCTGTCTGGTGAGAGGAATTTTCTGCAAGCGCTAATGAGTCTGCATGTGCATACATGTGTATGCAGGGGCTGAGGTGGTGACATTAACTTGTTTGTTGAGATTCAGTGAGTCGTCTAGGTGGAAGTCAAGCATTTTACCTCGTTGGTGACTTTAATGGTGTGTCCATCTACGAGACTTGAAAAGGTGATTAAGTTTGTTGATTTTGTGTTGTGAGCCGATGATAAGCAGATCGGTCTAATCACCATTTAAGCAAAGCCCGTGCTGCGCCATCCAATCTTGATAGATTGGTATATGGCATCGAGGGTGGCTGTGTCGGTGTCGTGGTCTCCTGAGATAGGTATGAGGACCTGGGTGTCATCTGCGTAGTTGGTGTAGATGACACCCAGGTCAAAAAGGGGCTTTGTGAATATATTATACAAGGTGAGGGCTATGCAGGAACCTTGTGGCACTCCTTGTGTCACCCGACTGTCCATGTTAATCAGTAAAGTCAATTTCACGTCACTTCTCTTGGAAACAGTAGTTTAACCAAGAGAAGTCTGGAAGACTTCCGTGTGTCACTGCACTGCAGGTGCTGTGTGACACAATGTAAAAAAAGATGATGCCTATGGAGTTTGTCAGGCTCCAAATCCAAAAGAAACACAGTGGTCAAATCAATGTAAAATACATGAGTGGGGAAAAGGTCTCACTCTCTCCAGGATAAAAATTAAAAGTCCTAAAGTCCAGCAAAAGAACTGGGGGTCTATAAGGTAGAAGGGAATTAGCACATTTCTGAGAATTCTCCCCAACAGACTGTAAATCCACAACCAGCTAGAGAATCTTAATTTTGATGCATAGGTCGGTAAACTGTGTAGGGGCACAATGGGAATCCCCCAATGTGTGCAGATTACTATTTTAAGATAAAAGCTGGGACTGATATCTTTAAATATGAAGATTTTATTTTTTTAGGTCCAACTCTGTGGTAAACTACTTATTCCTCCAGAAAGTTATCTATGTAGTGACTTTAATGTAAAAATCCAGAATATCGCGCACACTCTTTGTTGGTCCCCATTGAACCACAATTAGGGAAAATGGGCCTGAGATTGCTGGAAATGGTGAAGGATTTTAATAGAGGCAAAAAATGGTTCTTAGATTTGGATTGGTGCCCTAATGTGATAAATAATAAAAACTGTATTCTAGCTATAAAGATCCAACTAAGACACCACATAGAGCTGGTACCTCGGCAAGCTATTTAATACAGTACCCATCCTAGAAATTTAACAGACCAATTCTCAGATTCCAAATAAATAAACTATCTACAGGAGAACATTTTATAAGGTGGAAAACTATTGCTTTGGAATCTCATCTGCCGATTCTGCATGGTAGCAGAAACATATCATCCATGTACTATGTGCAAGAGTTTACATCATAGGCATTTGAAGCACTTCAACAAATATGTTGAAGACCTCATTTTGGACCCTGAGGAATGGCTCTGGGTACGGCTACTTGCAAACGAGGGTTCTAATGCAATACGGTTTGCACCGTAATTTATGAATTAAGCAATATGCCCCGAGCGGCGGGGGCATTACTGAGTCAGGTAATGCCCCGGGGCCCATAGTTATAGGCCCTAGTGAAGCAAGGGCCTTCACTCGTTAATACCCCCGCCGCGAGGGGCATATCGCTATTAGTACCCTGGCCCGCAAGATCTGCGTGACCGGGTTACTAAAAGCTACTTTTTCTGCCCCAAAACGTGGGGTGAAGGCAGCATCTCGGCCGCGTGGAGGCTCGCAGCAGGGATAGCCCTGCTTTGAGCCTTCTCATTGGCTGAGGGGCTGACACGCCCCTGCCGGGATCAATGGCCGTGGAATCCCAGCCAATAGATTCCCGGCAGGGTAATGCCCCGGCGAGGGCCAATCAGAATGCTGGTTTCATTCTGGATTGAGCCCTCGCCGGGTACTAATATATACTAAGTTGGTAGATTAATATGCATTTTATCTTTTAAGGGTTTAAGAGATAATATGTGATAGATAATTGTAACTGGAGTAGTGAAATCAAAGACTTTAAGATGGTTGTTGGAAGAGAAATAGTTCTAATATTTCTCAACGGTGAAATTGTCCTTTTTGTAACTTTGCATGTGTTTTCTGCTATGAAGTGTGAAGGTTTCCAAGGAAATCAAGTGAAAGTAAAAATTTAAAAAAAAAATAAAAAATGACTTTATCTTACCAAAATTACCAGCTCGCTACTTGTACTGCTGAGGAAAATACACTTGGCTCCAACAGCTTTCTTGAATTCTTTATGTACTTCTTCATTCGAACACCTATCAGAGGAGAGAGCGAGATTGAACAGCGAGACAGAAAGATGGAGTCAAATCGTAAGATCACATACGAAAACACTGTTTCAACCCCAAAAGCTAGATATAATATACTTTGTCTCAGCCAAACAGAAATTACTTATGCTGAACAAATGTTCTCCAGCCTTTGTATAGTACATTACTATGTGTTGGAATTGGATTTCTTTTTTTCAATTTGTTTTAACCAAAGAATGTGGGTGAGGGTGCACGTGGGGGGGTCGGGGGTGGTAGGGCACCAGATGCTCCACCACTCCCTCCCTGAACTCATCCCAACCAATATTGCTCGACCCAAACCCACCATCTACCTTTTGGGGTAAAGGAAATAAATAAAATTGACCAGCAAAAGTGGGGTGGGGAAGAGCACCAAAACCCAAAACCCTTGGTATCTTGGTCAGGGCTTTGACGACTAATATCAATGATAAATCATTATTTTAAAGATTCACATGCTTAGCGCATAACATACTTGCTCATTGCCAGGTTAGGAATTCCTGCATTTTTCCATAACACTTTACATGGAAGTCAAATTTAGCACGATAGCCATCATATTTTTTTTATTTTTTATTTGGTTGGTTCAAATATTAAATCATACAATCTACAAGATGCCCGACTACCGACAACACAAGCACACAATATTCAAGTAGCGAACATAAGCATTGCTTACCACAAAATGTTTACTACTAGTACGTTTCAAGACCACACAAGGATAGTTTCATGTATAACGTGGACAAACTACTATACCCATAAATCCTCACAGTAAACGTGAGCACGTTAGCGCAACGGGCATGCCGTATATAATGCGGTGGTTGCCTAGCAACGAGCGCTCCGTTTCATACAGCCAGGCCAAAACAGAACTCTCCACTCGTTCGCTTGGGAAATCCGATGCAAGTAATTTTGACTGTACTTTTCAACTCCAATCTCCATCACATAATGTAGGGGATCAATGGGTCCCACTTATCAGTAAGGAACTGTTTTGGCTTCTAGATGACGGGATGAACGTAGAACAAACACTATTGCAGCTTGTATGAGACGCTTGATTTTATGCAGATTTTCAACTCGAAAAAACGTGAGGTGAGCACCAATAGGTGGCAAGTGCATGATACAGAACAACATTGAGTAGGGCACTAGAAAACCAGAGCACAGACACAGTAATGACATGGATGAATTTTGTCAACCGATAGTATTGAATTAAAATATATATACTAAAATAGCGGGTACCGACAGCCACTACCCTACATTACAGGTTACGTGGTACTCTCTGAAGTCTGAAGCATGTTAAACATAAGTTATAGGTAAAATTATGTAATTGAATACTTCCACTAATTTAATGAGGTTATTGTAATAATTTCAAATATTTTCAAACATTCTTAACCTTATGTTATTCACATTAATTGCAGGGGACTTTTCATTGCCAGAGAATAACCAAAGTAACCATCACTACACATGGTGTTCGTATGTTAATCACAAAAAGATGTTGAGTCACACTACTACGTCTAATGAAAGCAAATGAAGGCGTGACTTTTGGAAATATATCAGATGAAATTACTTTATTGATTTATACACATGAACTCTTGCTCCTGAAGAAGAGAGATCATCTCTCGAAACATGTTCACCTTTCCTTTTTTCAAATTTTTTTTGAATTTTTGGAAATCTGAAACAAATTGAGAACATTTTTTTGTTTGTTTAAAAATGTGTCTACAATTTTGATTAAGAAATCCGTGGTTGAAATTAAATGATATATGTAAGATATAAATACAGTAACACAAAATTAAAGTATAACTATCATTGCTTAAATGGTGATGCAAATTAAATGGTTAAAACGGTAACTAATACATTTATCAAAGACTCAATCTACTAATGAAATGGTTGTATCAATATTGACTGGACGTTACTGCCAGTATTTATAGGTGTACAGGGGACGGGGGGGGGGGGAGGATCCATACCACAAGGGTTCTCCATTTATTTCATTATTTACGTGACTTTTGATACCAGAGTCAATGTCTCTCCCCGCATCCTTGAGTTTTATTAACTACTAGTGAGCCTTAGGAGCTCCAAATGTGCGATCTCTCTCCACTTAAGATTGGTTTAATTATATGGTGTGCTTGTGCTCATATCTGTAAAATTTGGTTCCAATATTAAACCTTTCAAATAGACATATCAAACATTAAACATCACAAATAGAATAAAACAATAAGTAAAAAAGAAAAATAGTTCATAATTATATTGTGTGCAAATGTGATTACCAAGTGAATCCATTTTTTGAAAATTATTTTCTACCCAGTCTTCAACTTGATTTAATCTTTTTCAAATAATATCATATTTGATGCATGTAATACTCATTATCCTACTGAAGGGAAGATTGAATCTAAATAGTGTACAATTGCAACTCTAACTGCCAATTTTGTACTATTAAGTATTAAGTTGCCAAATTGCAAACGAGCTCATTGGACGATGGAGGACAATCGATTCTTGAAAAAATTGTTGACGTTTATCATTTAGGTTAGGACACATTACTATACAATGTTCATGTGTTTCCTTTTGCAAATTATTCTCACAGAATCGACAGTAATTTAATACCTGCGGCATTGGTTTTCTTCTCGCTAGCACATCTTGAGTATGCCAGAGATTGAATCTCAAATGCAGATATTGTTTGCGTATATAGGGTGATGGACACTTAAATAATCAGCAATAATTCTGAATTTTTTGTCGAAATAAGTGAACATCAAAATCCTTATATAAAGTACAGCTGGCTTGATTAGTAGTCCAATCGTATTGATATATTTTTGTTTTTGCTCGTACTAGATTCTGAAGGAGTCTCTCTAAGGAGACCGAAGCATCTGCCGGAGCATTAAATATACATTGGCACCAGAGTTTAGTCAATGTGTGGTTTTCTGACAATAGATACTGAGCCGTTACACCCAAAATATTTAAGCATAGTACACATTTTCCATAACACCTACGGATATAGTGACAACAAACCCATCTCATATCGTATTCTAGGTAATGCTGTACATTTCGGCAAATGTAATACCAGCTTCCAATACCGGGATTCCAATTTATTCCAGCATTTCCGATCTCATGGGATACGGACTTCTGAGCCATACATCAATACTAGTATTACTTTTTTCTGATAGAATATAACTAAGTGTTCATAGGAGTATTTTGCAAATTTATAAGCTAATACTTTAGTTTGTGATATTATAGTCTGTAGTTCACATTTTAAATCTTGTTCATGTACATCACTCACCATAGAGCCTGCTATGATAACTCCCAAATACTTGTACTGGGAAACCCTCTCAAGAACAGTGTCTTGCAAATTCCACTTGTATGAGTTAGTTTTGGATTTGTATTGTTTTTACATACTACAATTCGGGTTCCATCTGTATTTATTACCAGATACATTTTTCCCACATGCAGATCCAGTTGATTCAATAGATTTTGTAAACCAACAGGAGTTTGGGACAGAAGAAAAATGTCATCTGCATATAGCAGGTACTTAATTTTTTGACTACCCACTTTTGGTGCATCACTTGTCATATGTGAGAACGACTCTCCCATGTCTAAAATGAATAGATTAAATAAGGTTGATGCCAAAATGCATCCATGTTTAAGTCCTCGTTGTGTAATAATGTTAGTTGATAGCTGCCCCTCCAGATTTAGTCTAACTTGCACAGAGGTGTTCGTGATCAAGAGCATTATCAGTGCTAGTAAAGACCATGGGCACCTGCAATTACTCAATTTTTGATATAATGATCGGTCAATGAATTCAACAAATGGGTCGCATAAACCGACTTTATCATGTTAAGAGTTACAATGTTAGGTGGCGTGCCCAGGCCTGCCACAAAACCTGCTTGGAAAGGATCTCTTAATTGTGCATTAAGAGTCCATTTGTTCAGTTGCTTCAAGAGAATCCTACAGAGTATTTTACCGGGAGCATCTAATAGAGCGATTGGTCTACAGCTGCTTGGTAACTGCCAATCGATGGGGACAATTATTGAATGTCTCCAGGTCAGAGATAGTACCCGAGAGCTATTTGCCGAGGTATATATATTAAATAATATGTCTGCCCAGAGTTCAGGATGTTGCTTCAGGATCTGGTTTGATAACCCACCTGGCTCACGGGCTCTAGAGCGACTAGCCTTATTTAAAAAGTGTAAGACGTCCTGTAGGTAAAATTTAAAACAACATTTCTTTGGGGCATCTAAGGAGTCCAAGCTCGAGCTCTCTGGTGGAACAGCATAGAGGTACGCAAAATGGCTTATCGACTGCTGGTCTGTAACGCCATTTGCTTGGATTGCTATTTGGGTACCTTGAGTGGTTTGATTCAAAATAGCCCAGGTGTTAGCTTAATTTTTGGACTGCAGATTGCTCAACATGGAGGCTCCGTCCCTTTGATAGAGTTCAGCTCGTCTAGAGCGTATCCAGTTTTTATATTTTGTTTTAATACACATTAAAATGGCCTGCCTGGAAGTCGTAGGGTATTTTAGGGCTTCTCGTTTTTGCAATCTAAACAAGGACTTTCTCAATCTTGCATCACGATTACAGACATGTAATTTACATTTTTTACTTGCTGCTTTGGAGGTGTCATTCTGAAAAAGTTGCATCATGTCACTATATATAATGTCATGTTTGGAACTACCTAACCAGTATATATTTGGTAAAATGCTTGAGTGATTGTTCTGACCATCACACAGTCTGTTTTGGCCAGGATTTATCCCCACACAACCTTGGTGATGTAACTTCTCATCATTTACTGGTTTCTTACTTAGTCAATTTGGTTATCAAATGGTCATGATCAATTTCAATTGATTCAGATACTGAAAACTGCGTGATTCAGTGGAAGAGGGCCTTCTTCACATAGATTTAATCAATCGTGGCATTTGAAAAACCCTGACGCCATGTTGGATGGAGAGGTATATCAGACTTGAAAGCTATGTTAAGCATATACAGATTGTTTGATTTTAGAAAATGGTTCCAATAGAAGAGTCTACATTTCGCTTTAGAAGAATCTTTCCAAATACAATTCAAATTAAGATCTCCTGCAATTAGGATATAAGATACCGTAGAATCTAATATATTCATATTCATTCGTTCGTTTAGCTCTCTGAGGAATCAGGTGTCTGATATTCCTGCCGGATTCCAATACACATTCATCAAGGTGTAGGTTGTTGTCTGCATGGTCACTTAATTGCATATATGCATTTGGCATTGCCCATATTTCTAATTTTATACCTGAATCTATGTTAATGGCTGTGAGCAATCCCGATGTGGGACGTCCACTTAATGCTTTGTTTGCTGGGTTCAAAAAGATGTCATTTGTCTCATATTGGGGGAATTGTTAGCCACGTTTCTTGTAGCATGATTATATCATAATTTGCTTGTTGAGTCTCATTATTGAGAAAATGTTTGAACCCTCTTGCGTTCCAACAGGGAGATTTCAAGCGTGTTTGTAATTGGGTCTACTTAATTACAAGCCCTGACACATTTAATATGACACTCATTATGTTTCATGGTTTGTGAGTTTAATCTCACAGTCGGAACTTCAGATGACATCTTATTAGTATTTATTGAGTTAATAATACTATTGGATTCGCCTTCTTGGGATTGCTCTACTGAAATTTCAAATCCCATTACAAGCAGGTGACTTTTCGCTGACCATATTGTGTTTTGTATTAAACGTAAATGCATCCAGATGTTTACAGAAATGAGATTTGTATCATCTTAAAATTCAATTAAGGGAATATCTGTTGAGATAATATCTTAGAGTTGTGGGTTAGTCGAAACGATAGCCGACACAGATCGACGATTTAAATCGTATTGTGTAATAGATGGAGATCGACAAGGCAATGTGAGACGATACGAAGCCGGTCGCTTGATAAATTGGGTATTTCTTTTGCCTCCCTTTACTGCATTGAGCTCTTGGTAAGTGGACATATTGTTGTTCATGTTTGTTAGGGATGTTTGTATCATCAGCATTATCTCTGTCATTTCTGCTAGGGTAAAATTATTATTATTTTTTTTTTTTTTTACACAAGCATCATGGTTTGGGGAGGTGACCGACAAGGTATTATTGACAGGATCTGCAGGAGCCCCAACAATTCAGAGCTTTTATTCCTTGACAGTGAGCCATTTAAAACAGGCAAACTCCCTTCCCCATGTATAATGCTACTGGCAAGGTTTTGGTTGGTGTTCGAACGTCTGTTGGACAATTGCTTTTCACTATCACAGGAGCCTGGATTTCTTGGGACACTCGTTAGACGGAACTCCAAGCATTGGGAATATCAATCGACCGGCCAAATAGGCATCCACTGCTTTTCGAATCTCTTTGCGATGATAGTCCGTCGAGTGCGCCTCTGTGGGTGCTGTACTTCCAGACTCAGAGGTACTCTCTGAGAGCTTATCATCGCGTTCATGTAGAGCTAGTGCCCTGACCAGGTCATCCAGTGGAGCATATGGGATGATATTCACATTAGAGTTCACTATGCCAGCACTGGCTCTAGCCACATTTTGTTGCTGATATTTTTTTTAATATTGCTTTAGATGCCTTTATAGAGCTTTTTTCGGCATACTAATTGCTTTGAAGAATTGTTTGGTTTTCATCTAATTTGTTTTTTTTCAAATCTCTTTGATTTTTAGAAAATGTCACTTGCAAAGGAGCCCCCGATTTCTTTTGGACTACGTCTGTGAAAATTGTGTATGCACTTTTTGCTATTGCATGTGACACTGCATGATTACCATCAATTGATGCCTCTTCAATTTTGGGTCGATTAGAGTCACTACTTTTATCATAAACAATTTTATCAAGCAAAGGAACTGAGAACACTTGTTTGTTCATTACTTCATGCAACGTCGTTTGTGTAGAAGTAGTAACATGATTCATGGGCAATTTTGGTTGCTTCTCCAGCACTTCTACTTTATATTTCAAAAACCGAAATTATTTCAGATTGCCACAATAATATCTTCTCCGTTTGACAACTCCGAGTAGTTAATTTCCCATCTAAAGTTTCAGATAAATTCATTGTGGTAAATGTAGTTTTTAGTAATTTAGATATTGGCTCCAATTGTATCATAGTACTGGGGGCCGTTGAGGAACCCAAAGATTTTCGGGTAATTGGTTCAATATATGATGCCACTAAATCTGAACAAGGTTGACTAATATCAGGAAACCGGACAGGTGAACCTGATAGGTTGCCAGCCAACAGGTGATCTGAAAAGCAAGAATTAAAGTCCAAGTCAATTACAGCCGCTTCGGCTGTCACAGGTGTCATGTTCTTAGGCGCTATTGATTTCACTGTGACAGAAATGTTGTTCAACAGCATGCTGTCAGATAGCGACACTTTGCTTGAGATTATGGATTTGTTGGATCCTATTGCCAAATCGCGTGGGACAGCGTTCGTATCGGTTACAGTCACATTTCCAGAGGCCACCGCATTTGAGTGTTTATCAGCAATTTGCACAGGTGTGATGATTGTAGTACACGCCTTTGGGGGTTGCTGACTTTACAAAATTTGCGAATATCTGGCAGCAAATATTCCTTAAAAGAGAACTTGAAAGATTTTCGTTCCTCACGTCCAGCTGGTGTCAAGCAAGATTGATTTAAATGCTCGTTCGAGAGTTCAAGGATTGAATACAGTCCTTGTTTTCCTGACTAGGCACCATTTTTTCTAAAACCATGCCGATTCTCAAAGTCGGCAACGTATGCTGCATCGCTACCAACTAAAATGCAAATATGTTTGAAGTGACCCGACAAGTTACCGTCCCGCCTCAGCGACAAGGCGAACGTGGGGAAGGGGAAAAGAGGTACTTATCAGATACTTGCTAGGTGTGCGTGCGCCAGCATGTTTTTAACCCCTCATGCCAAAAAAGGGGGTGTAGCTTATGTTAAATCCAAAAATACAGGCTTTTGCAAATCGAAACTGGAGACAAGGATATATATATCAGTATGTGTCCACGTAGTGTTGTATCAGTCTTGTTAAAAAGCTTGTTGAATATAAATACCGTAGCACGTAGGTTGACAGCACAATGGATCCACTGCAGCGAGGAAATAAACAGGTAGCGTGCGAGGCAAAGAGGTTCTTGTCAGGTACTTGCTAGGTGCGCATATGTTCCTATGATTCTTGCCAATGAATTGTCTAGCCTAAAAGCTTCCGCGCTAGGAGACCTTCATATTTGTACAATACAAATACATTATAGTCAGTCTGCCTTGAACGGGGCGGGCCAGGTATGTAAATCTATCAAAGACAAACGCTTGTGGACTATCATTAGAGGTGAACTTTCTTTGTTGCATATACTTATAATAGATTAGACAACAGCACACAAAAGGGTGGGAGACAGTACCATCAAAGATTATCTTACCTCTAGTAAAAGCTATGCCATACAACCACTAGGCCCGCCACCATCTCAACTCAGTCACGCACTTCTAAGCAATAGCGTTCCATTAACATTTGCAGCAATCTCCATGCTAGTATAGAATAATCCTATTTGCTGCCTAATGGCAACTTTAAGCAGGGCACTATACATCTGTAGATTGCTGCAGGGCATGATTTCTTGATTTGTATTGGAATTTAAGTCTGAAAATTCTTAATCAGAGTGCAAAATGCAGGCTGATTTGGGCACAATTTCAAAGAACACCTTTGGAGTACACAATATATATAGCACCCATTCAGTAGGTGACAAAGTATGGTTCAAGTGGAACTCAACTAACCTTTGGAAGGAAGAGCGGATCAGTCTTGAGGGCGACTTTCCCATGGATGAATGGTAGTCAAGAGAGCCTGAATATCACATTCACCTGGCTCATGTGAGGGCCCCAATCAAAGCAGTCTTCCAAGAATGGCACAAAATCCCATATCTGCTCATTGCTGGCTCCAATGGTGGTTTCATGACTTTAGTGAGTGTAGGCGTGGCTTAAGCTACCATGTATGAATCAATCTAGAAAACTGTGGGTTGAGACTCAACAGACCCTTTAACTGTTTCAACAAAGCATGGGAGAACAACCAAAGTTGGCCCTCTTTGCAGGTATAGTAGAAAATAAATGACAGATTGACATGTAAAAACAGATGGCCTGCAAAGGACAAAGAGGTAGGGAAGACACTAGTGCAGTTGGACTAGAGATTGGAACAATGTCACCACAAACTGAAGCACTTTCTTCTTTGCTTTTCAGTCAATCTTGAATGTGCCAGGACCCAAAACCCAACTTGGACTCAATTTTAGGGCAGTCCTTGGTGTGCAAAACCTGCCGGTTCAGGTGCAAGGTGCATTTTATCATAAAGCTCATGGTAGAGAATCTTGCACCAATCCCTTGTGAGTGATGCAACAGGAGACGTCAGATTGCAGGTTGGATGGACAGTTCTAAGGCTAACAGGGAAGGGGTGCCATAGTCACGCAGAAGGAGCCTAGAGAAGACTGGGGATTTAAGGAATCAGAGGCTAAACCGAGAAATCCATTCAACCAGGACATCTAAATGGCATCTTGCTCCACATCAGCATGCTGAAATCTGCTGGTGAAGCAGTGTCATTTGGCGTTCAAGGCAGATTAGTTTTTCCAGTTACTTAAAGATCAGCGTCAGCAGCTCGCCGTCAATTTCCTACTAGTGTGACAGCCCAATATCTTTGCTCAGGACATATGTCAAGGTAGTGCACTTTTCCAGAAGGTGCTCTACGTTGATGTTGACGTTGTTGCAAACTGCCCATTTTCATGCTTACTGCCGCTTCAAATAAAACAGACGTGGTGCTGCTCGTCTGGATCCCGAATGTTCCTCCTTACAAAGAAAGTTGACTGTGCCAGGTTGTTAGGGAGAATTCTCAAAAATGTGCCAAATACCTCCAACTTACAGACCCCCAGCAACTTGCCTGGATTTTGAGGACTTGATTTATTTTACCTGGATAGAGCGAGACACCTTTTCCCACTCATGTATTTTAATGTTATTTCAGAAATTGTGTTTCTTTTGGTTATGGAGCCTGACAAACTCCATAGGCGGCATCTTTTACATTTTGTTACACAGCACGTAAAATGGCACAGGGAAGTATTTCAGATTTCCCAAAGGTTTTAATACCTTCTCTGGAATAAACTACTGTTTTCCAAAGCAGTAAAGAGAAGTGAAATTGACTTTACTTACATTTGTAACTTTATGTACCCAGCACACTATATCTTACAATAGGGTGCTGGAGGGGTTACCTAGTATCCCCTTTGTCTAGCTTCTCATGTAACATTTTTATGTCACCCTTTCCTCACTGAATGGCTGGTGGCAGTGGTTTCATTTGAACTTCCGTGGTGTGCATTCACCGGCCGCTGCGTTCACAGCTGCAGTAAAACACCCAAGGGTGCAATTTTGTCAAAATGGCCGCAGTCTTTTTTTTTTAGCCATTTTGTTGTGGAAAAGTCCAACTAGAGATTTACTCTGCACGTCAAACCAGGTTTGGTCAGATTGTTTGCTTTGCCTTTGGCAGGATTCAGGAGTGAAGCCCTCCTCTGGCTCCAGGGTGTCTGGGTTGGGCAGGAAGTAAGGGAGGTGCTGGAAAGGCCCTATGCTTAGTCTCCTGAGAGACACAAGTGCACTCTGTAGTGATTGGCCGGATCAGTGTCCGGCAAGGACAGCCACCCTGCTGGGTTACTGACAGCAAGGCTGGAATGAAAGGGAGAGACCTGAATAAAAAGCAGGGCTTTTGGCTTGGAAGGCAGTCGACCAGTGAACGAAGGAACTGAAGAAGTACTTTAACAGGACGCCTGCTTCAACCAATGGACCTTTGCTTTGCCAAGTGAAGCCCTGCTGCTGTGCTGAAACTCCAAATTCGTATCGACAGAGGAGCCCCTGCAAGGAAGACTTGTCCCCTTGAGTTGGTGGGACCAATCAACTCCAAAGAAAGCCACCTGGACATCCTTCTCGGAGATGGTTGAATTTCCACAGAGTTGCTTCTGGAAACGAATAGCCAGGAAGAGGAACACCAGATAGTGTGTGTTGCTTTTAAGTTGGCCAAGAGCTCCAGGCAGATCCTTTGGACTCCCAGGATGCAGGACTGATCGAGCGTGAGCCCCAACAGAGTGCGGGACTCCAGAAGCTAGGAAAGTCCATCTCGACAGCCAGGAACCGCAGTGTTGCTATTTTCAATAGTCGCGAGCAGCTGAAACACCGAAGTGCCACTTGGTGGAAAGATTGTTGGTTGCGAGCGGTGACCGCCCCATTGCAGTGCATGAGTCCCCAGAAGGCCTCCCTTTTGTCCCCACGACTGAGGACTAGGAACAGCGAGATCTGCAGAGCTGCTCAGGAAGTCATCTGCTGCATCTTTTTCTTCAATGCAAAAGTACTGTAAAAGTCAGAGAACTTACCTCCGAATGTAGAGTTGCTTTCATCTTCTACCACTCGCAAGTCTAAACAGCTTGTGGCCCTACATTTTATTCTTCTATTCTTCAAAGACTTTTCTACTTAGCTTCATCCTATATAATACTTTTGCCCATTGACTTTGGCTTAGCCGACAATACTGAATGAGAGTCAGAGTGCTTAGGGGATTCAAAAGTATTTAGTCTGTTTAAGAATATTTGTTGTCTCTTGCTTGTTCTAATAACCTTTTCCTTTTACCAACTTCTAATAGTATTCTAAATGCAAACTAAGATATTAATGTCCCCAGCACCCTAGCTATTGAAGTCACCCGAGGGTGTAGGTTGTGTCTGTGGGCCAACCCAAAAGGGCCTTTACTGATTTAGAAACTAAGAGTGTATAGTATTGAAGTATATTTGTGTGTTATTTTTTAAAGGCTTATTCTAACTGACTGATACAAGGTTTCTTGAATAAACAATTATTAATGTAAGTGTTTATTTAAATACTGGTCACTGTGAATCTCTGTGCAACTCCCCTACAGCTCACATTGACCGCTCTTGAAATAAGCCTGGCTGCGCAACACGCTACCAACCCGTGTAGTACAGACTTATACCAAAGGTTGGGTTTCCTGTTACCTGTAGTCAGTTGTGGTAATGTTCCCAAATTGGATACAAGCTTTGCCTAACACAAGTGAATGAATGAGCAACAACATTTGAGACCAGTTCCCCTGCATCTTTGAGTTCCATAACTTGTGAGCAGATTCTTCTGAACCATGTGGTGAGACTATGTTCATGAAAATATCCTTGACCACGTTGGGCTTTTGAACCCACCAGTTAATGACTTAGTGAAACTTGTTATCTAGGGCCCATAATTCTCCCCCCCATCCCTAAAGACATACACCCACTGAGTTTTCAAAGCCATCGTGTAGCAGCCTCATTCAGTGTGCAGTGGCCTACATGCAGGATGACAAGTACTTGCCTGGGCAGAAGCTTGGGGTTCTGAAATCTTTGCTCATGGTCCTCGGGAAGTTTTCTTTCACACTATTGAATTCTTTGGGACCCCCAGTACATATGTATGCCCTGGAATCTAGGCTGATATGATGCAAGTAAAGCCTTTTTATTGTTTAGGGAAAAAAAACATTTATACAATTCTAAACAATACAATATGTAATGTACATTATTTTAAAAACATTTCAGAAAATATTAGATCATGATAAAGAACAATCAATTCAGAAATCTCAAGTAAATAACAGGATCGATTCAGTATGCTTATATAAGAGAAACGCTGCATTAGATGCAATCATTACGTTTCCATAGATCATAGAATCCCTAAACCGGTCAGATAGGATATGTTGCATTACATACACATTTCCCATATCCAGCTACATAGTGAAAAATGAGCAGGACAGCATATACTCGCATCATAAGATTTTTTGCCAAGAGCCAAAAATTATTAAAGAGGGTAATAGTTTGAATCGAAGTCTCATAAGGAATCTTTGTAGATGTTGATCTCTAGTACACGTTAAGTATTTAAAAAGGAGATATGTTAGGAAAACCTTGTTCTCAATACCGCAAGGGTTTTCTTGGTGGCTAAATCAATATTGACACTGCAGTTAAATATTGTTCAGTTAATTGCTTCTTTAAGATACCATTTGTTTTAGGTTTTATTCACTGAATCAACTCATTTATTTTGGGGGCACTGCACAGCCCATCAAGTCCACCAGTGCAGGAAGAGTTTCCTCCATTCAGTAACAAACACCTAAAGAGGTATACTTTGGATACCTTTTCTTTTTTGCCTGGCAAAATCTTTATGCCTTTGTGATGCGTGTTAAAATAGATTTCTAGAATGTGGCCTGATGGACAGATTTTAGGAGACCGCCCTAGTTATACTGAACAGGGTAAATCCGAGTTTAGCCAACACCCAATCAAGGTGGCAGATTAGATCAGTCAAGGCTATTCGCAGGAGAGTGAGTGGGATCAGGGGTCCACAACGAGTCCACACAGTGAGTGAAGCATTCAATTAGCCCATAGTCCCCAATCCTCCATCCTGTATGGGCGTCCCTCGCTGGTGACTTGAAAGGTACCTTTTTCACCAGAAATAAAGTCTTTCCCATTAAATGTAGTACCCCCACCTCAGTATCCTTTGACACATCGGCTGTATTAAAGCACCTATGGACGCAATTTTTTAGGGGGAAGGATGGAGGGACGTATAAAGGAAAGGGGACCATTTATTATATATTTACCTTTGTAAAGCGCACTAAACCCATAGGCATCAAGGCGCTGTTACAACTAGTTACACTTTAGTCTTGAGTGGACATGCAGAGTACGGGGGGAATCTGGTGGGAAAGGCAGAGGGATAGACGGTCAGGCAGGGGCTAGGACTAAGAGTAGGACTATGGACTAGGAGTACGTTCGTCACTGCAGTGAGTAACTTGTAATTACTCCTACATCCCCTTTCCTCCATCCTGTATGTGTAATTACCACTGATTGAAGTCCTGGGGAGGTGTGCTGTCAGGTCTAGGTGGAAAGATTTCAAAGCCCCACCTGGCAAAAGGCATCGTCGGCCCGCACACTGGCATCCAGGCAGTAATGCTTGCAGAAAGCTGATGGGGTGGCCCATATGGCCGCCGTGCTAATTGCTTGCTATGGTACGTGTCTTTGTAAAGCGACAGCTGTTGCCTTGGCCCAGGCGGCGTGTTTATGTTATTTGGAAACTCTTTACGCTGCACCTTATATGCAGTATGAATGGCAGAGACCATTCATCTAGCTATTGAAGCATTGGACGCTTGTCCGCCTGGTTTCGACACGCCAAAGGTGACAAACAGGTTGTCCCGACTTACAGAAATCCTTGGTCATATCCAGGTAGAATTTCAACGTTCTCCTTACGTCAAGACAGTGAAGCACCTTCTCCGCCTCTTCTGTGGAATTAGGAGAGAAAGTGGGAATTAATATTTCCTTGTTGAGGTGGAATGATGAGATGACCTTTAGGAGAAAGGAAAGATGAGTGCGGAGCACCACCTTGTCTTGATGGAACGTAGTGTACGGCTCTGTAGCCAAAAGAGCCTGGATCTCGCTTAATTCTGTGTGGCGAGGTGAGGCCCACCAGAAGCAATGTCTTTACTGTCACTAATGTAATATCCATCGCCGCCATGGGCTTGAAAGGTTTATGTGCAAGGGAGCCGAGGACTGCATGGAGGACCAGACTGGTTGCGGTCGAGTGATAGGCGGGTACATCCCTGTCAATCCCACCAGATGTCCTTTCATCAGTGGGTTAGAAGCATAGAAAATTCCAGAGTTTCTGTAGGCGCCTATGGCTGCCAGGTAGGTCCGGCATGTGTCTACTTGGACAACGGACCTAGCTAGGTGTGTTGAAATAACACCTGGTCTGGAGTGCATGATAGAGGATAGGTAAGAATAAGTGCAGTCCAACTGGTGTGGGACTACACAAGACTTCTCTTGGTATTAGGTAACCCCACCTTTTAATATAGGTCTGTACTACACAAGTTGGTAGGTTGACTGAGCAGCCAAGCTCATCTTAAAGGGCTACTGTGAGCGGTACAAAGAAATCAGTAAACACAAGTATCCAATTAAACACTTAAGTTATACAATTCACTATTTATACACAGATATTTGACGCACTCTTTAAAAAGCAGTACTTAGATGTAACATTAATCACAAGTTAGGATTCAATTAAAAAAGGGAACAATAAAGCAGGTGAGTAATTCATTCATATGTTGCACATGTTCCAGCAACCGGAGGTGATGTCATTTGTGGTCAGTGTAGCATTTATATAGTCTAACCTTTGCAATATTGAGTTTTTAAGGAAAGAAAGGTTAGAGTTAGAACAAGACTGATGGGTTATACGAACAGTTAGCTTCTCCCAAAGTGGTGCAGGCAGTCTATTATCCCAGCATTAACGTGTTAAACATTAAAACCTGTAAGGGAACATGCACTGCCAAAGCCAATTGGTTCAGAAGGATGCCTTTACGGAGCGAGGACAGCCAAAGTCAATGAACAAAGTGAAAGTTCTGATGCTCTTCTTCTTAGAAAAATGTTCTTAAATAGTCAGTGTTGAAAAGAAATCACAGCAACTCAAGAGCAGTCAACTTTAGAAAGCATAAACTGTAAGGACAATGCAGGTAAGCTGATGTCAACTTAGTGTACTGTTAAAATCGCACTCCCAAAGATGGGAAGCACCCCAAGCCCCACAGTACCTTTGAAATGAAGAAGTGATTCCAGCCGATTGCTCTTCTCTCTTCTCTCAGTAGTTTTGGTGCAGTTTTCTCAGCGCCAACGAAGAACGAAAAGCTCTGGTTAAGATTTACATGATCTCTCGGTCCTGGACTCTGGTGTGGGGACTCGAAGCAGTTTCTTGCTTCTGTAGGGTCCTCTGGATGCCCATGTAAATCTAACCTGATTCTGACTTCGGGAGACAATACACTCACAGGTAGTCGAAGTACCCCAGGTATCGGGTTTCTGAAGCCTTGGAAAGTAGCAGCAAGTTGGGGGTTGTGCCAAAATAGAGTTTGTCTCAAGGCTTGTTGGTTCCACCAACACAAAACAGGAAGTCGTCCTTTACGGGCCCGTCGATTCGAAAACTGGGTCAGCACAGCTGCAGGGCTTCACCGGGCACTTCGCAGTCCAGGAGGGTGCTGCTGGCATCTTCTCTCGTCTTCTGCTTCGGATGTTCTCCTCAAGTGGTTAACTGTGCTCTTAGTCCCAAAACCTAGCTTTTTATGCAAGTTCCCATTCATTCACAGCCATAGGCTATCAGACAGCAGGCAGTCAACCAGCTGGAACTGGTTTCACCCAGGCACACAGAGACAAAAGACAGTGAAGTTTCGTGTACCTCCCTCACTTCCTGCCTTTCCGGACACATTGGAGACTGAGCATACTTCAGGGCTGAAGACCGCCAAAGGCAAAATACACAAAGGACTCCAACCTGATGCAAACAGAGTAAATGCCCAGAAGAAACTAACAAACAAGAAATGGCGAATAAAGACGACATGGTTCATTTTGGGCTAAAGGTCAACCTTGTGTGCAGCACTGCAGCTGAGATATCAGCCTGCAGATACATGTCACTGGGTAGTAAAAAAAGAAACCCACTGCCACCAGCCATTCAAGTGGGTTAGTGTAACAAGGGGGGCGTGGCCTGAGCCCATGGAGTGAGGTCGTCTTGAGACGGAGCTCCCGCTACGATCCGCGCACATATCCGACTTAGAGACATCCTGGGGCACGCTGCAGCGGCCCGAGCGCAGGGAAAGGAGGAAGAAGTATCCCTGCAACATCTGAGTGAAATCCCGAGAAAAACGGAGCGTTTACATAGTAAAACGCCCGACGGTAAGAAAGCCCGGCGAAAATCCAAGGTGGCGGACGGAGCCGCGACCTCGAAGTGAAGGGCAAATCCGACTGGGCCAAGGAGCAGACCAGCCAGCGATCCTGCGGCAGCCGACCCCCCCTCGTGGGGAGAAAAACAAGAAACAGGCTCGGCGAGAAAAGGACGTGGGCACCTCACCGGGGGAAGGAGCGGCCCGGAGGAGACAGACCCTGTGGCGAGGCCGACGGGCACGGACAGCGGAAGGGAGGTCGCCGCGCAGCGGACTTCTGATGGTGTACGAGCCAGGGCCCGTGGGGGAGACGCCGGGCAGCGCACACCGGATGAAGCGGTAGGACCCCCGGCACCAGGTCACTGACTGAGCGGCATAGGGGACAGGCCTCCCGGCGCCGGAGCGACACCAACACACACCAGGCAGGACTGCCTAACTGCCGTCATCACACCACCAAGACAAGTCTGGGCCCCTGATGGACCAACGTGGTGCCCAGGCAGTAAGGTGAAGGGCTACAGTGCAAGACCCATAGAAGATAGAGGAGCCAGGTCGGGAAAATTGAGACGGAATTATCAGGACTCGGTACTAACATCCAGGCTTGGAAACGCCGTTCCCCACCCTCGGCCCAGCTGTCCACGGGACCGAGGGCGGACGGACACGCAGGGGCACAATGCCAAATAAGAAAAACGAAGGGAAGGTCAAGCAGAGCACCATGGACACCTACACCAAGACACCAGGGCAAAAACAGACAACGCCAACAGACATGGAAATGGCTGCACCTCAACCAACAGAAGATACAAACGACGGCGGAATCATAGGAGCAATAGCCGCCATGAAGGCATCTCTCGAAAACAAAATGGACGCAGCAATAGGGGCCCTAAAGGTGTCGCTAGAAAACAAACTGGATGCGGTGATGGTGGATGTGGGCCTCCTTCGTCAAGATACGAGGAACCTGGCGGAGAGGGTAGGGGCGACAGAGCAACAGGTGCAGCAAAACACGGCACGCAATTAACGGAAGTATTGCAAAGAGTCAAGGCCCTGGAACGGAGAGCAGAGGACACGGAGGGCAGAGCTAGGAGGAACAACATTCGTGTAATCGGACTTCCGGAAGGCGAAGAAGGCAACGACCCTACGGAGTACATAGAAAACATGCTTCTCCAGGAGGTAGGGGCCGGGAAGTTGTCTCAGGGCTTTGTGGTGGAGAGAGCACACAGAGCACTGACAAAAAGACCACAACCGGGCGCCCCTCCGAGCCCGATAATTGCCAGGATCATGAACTACAAAGACAGAGACAAAATACTGGCGTTCTCAAGAGGGGGGGGGGGATTGTTAGACACTCCTCTAAGATTACGATTTACCCGGACTATACAGCCTTGGTCCAAAAGCAGAGAGCACAGTTTGGCCCAACGAAAGAACGACTTAGGTGTGCAGGGGTGAGATACATGCTGTTGTTCCCCGCCAAACTCAAGGTGATACACCAGGACAAAACATGCTTCTTCGATTCGGCGGAGGAGGCCCACAGGTGGATGGACGCGCAGGGCATCCCCCAGCTAAGGCAGAGAAGTGCCAACAACAATACAAACAGACCCTGATAATGTGAAACGAGGGAGAGAAAACGCAGTCACGCGCAATGTTACCAAACAATTAATAAGCAACTAAGCCGGAAGACAAGTAAGAAGGAGCGATCAACCTCACTCTAGTCAAGGTCGGCTGAGAAAGGCGACGCCCCCGCACAGTGAGAGTGATCACCAAGTTTAGATGCCAGTTTTAAGGCATCACGCCGCTGCAAATCGGCCCCTTTCAAGGGAGTACGAGGAGGGAAGCGGTGGAGCCCGAGCAGGAGAAGGGTGGCTGGGCGTTTGTTTATTAGTTTCTGTTTGGGTTAATGATGTTGAGTGTGGTGCAGGCAACAGGAAAACGACCGCAAAGGATGAAGGGAAGATACGAGCAGAAGGTGACCAGAGGTATATACGGCAAGTGGCAATAGATGACAGTCATGGCCGCACTAGATGCGGGGGCCCCGCAACAGGAACCGCAGGAGACTCCCACACAGGGAGAGTCGAGAGCACGACACGGAGACCCGGCTGTGGGATGAGGAAGCCGGACCGCAAAAAAGTACAATGGGGCAAGACAGCGCGTCAATAGTCACCTGGAACCTGCAAGGCCTCAATGCGTATATCAAGATACTTAGGGTCTATGCATGGCTAAATCGAATGAAGGTCAAAATAGCGATGCTCCAGGAAACGCACCTAACCTCACAAAAGCAGGCTAAGGTGACCAAGAAATGGGGAGGACAAACATACAGCGCCACGTACTCGAACTATGCACGGGGAGTATTGATATGGATTGCCACTGGGGTACCGTTTGAAATGCTCCGGCAGGAGTCAGACTCGGAGGGAAGGATGGTGTTGGTGCACGGAATGCTGGAACATAAGGAAGTGTGCCTGATCAACACCTATGCCCCGAATTGTGACGCAGCAGACTTCTTTAAAAAGTTGGCACCCAGGCTGGCCCAGTACAGGGAGGCGACGTTCATCTGGGCCGGCGACTTCAACTGCACCTTAAACCCGTTGCTGGACAGGTCGGACGACAGGCACAGGAAGCCAGCGCCCCCGGCGAAGGAACTGCATAGAACCTTAGAGGGATTACAACTGGTCGACATCTGGAGGCAGGTACATGGAGAGGGGAGGGGGTACACACATTACAGTGCATGGGACATTTACACGGTTAGACTACATATTCACGGGCAGGGAATCATTACATGACTTCACAGAAATCACTATCGAAGCACGCACACTCTGATCACCCCCCAGTATTAGCAACATGGGCACACACCCATAGAAAAGCCCCGATACCTACCTGGCGGCTCCGGGCCGAGGCCCTAAAAGAGGGAGAGCTGGAGGAACACCTCCAAGAGTCCATAGAGGATTACTTCGAGCAGAATGAGGGTAGCGTGGAAAGTAGTTCTACACTATGGGACGCGTTCAAAGTGGTGATAAGGGGGACGGCAATAGGCAGGACAGGGGGGTTAACGGGAGCAGCTATGAAAGAGCTCGGCGAACTTGAGAAGGTGATAGAAAAGGAAGAGCGGCGAGCGAGAACGGGAGGGAGTGAGTCCCGAGAGCTAGTGGAATTGAGGTCATACTGTATGGTACTCTGGGAAAAAACTGGGAAGGTTGAACTACGGGCGATATCTACAACGCCTACATGCGGAAGGGGATAAACCCAGTAGACTTTTAGCGTGGCTTACTAGACAGGAAAACAAAAAGGGACCCCATAACAGTGTTAGAAGATCACACAGGGAAAGAGATCAGAAATCAGGAACATATTAACGACCTATTTGCCCAATTCTACGAGCGACTATATGCCCCGAACCCAGAGATAGATTCAGAGGACATAGTGGACGCACTAGCAGAAATTAGATTACCAAAATTGGCGGAAGAACAGGCCCAGTCGTTGGACGCACCTATCACGGTAGAGGAAATAGAGGGCGTGATTATGGAGCTCCCCACAGGGAAAACCCCGGGCCCGGACGGAATCCCGGGGGAGTTTTATAAAACATTCAAGAGTACCATCTCCCAGAAGCTACTTGATGCGTATCATGGCGCATACGAGAGCAATCGGCTGCCACCCAGCATGTCCGAATCGACGATAGTCCCGATCCTAAAACCGGGGAAGCCGCTCAGGCAATGTGCCTCCTATAGGCCAATCTCCCTGATCAATCAAGATGCTAAAATTCTGACGGCGGTGTTCGCCAACTGCCTGAAACGAGTTGTGCCCACCTTGATCCACTCGGACCAAACGGTTTACATCCCGGGGAGGAACACGTTGTGGAATCTTCGCAGATTGCACCATGTACTAGAAGAGACAAATCAAAGACTAGGCGAGAGCGCAATAGTGTCCTTGGACGCTGTCAAAGCGTTTGACTCGGTTCGTTGGGAGTGGCTGGTGAACGTACTCGCCCACTTCGGCATTGGTGAGGGATTCCTCCGATGGATCAAACTGCTATACAACGAACCTAGAGCGAGGGTGAAGACGGGGCGATTCATCTCAAGGGAGTGGAGAATACACAGGGGCACCAAGCATGGATGCCCACTGTCGCCATTATTATATATTCTGGCCGTAGAGCCGCTCGCGGCCTTCCTTAGAGCTGAATATGGGGATACCGGGATAAACATAAACGGGGTGCTCCACCAAATCTCGCTGTACGCGGACGATATGCTGTTATATGTAGAAAATCCGACCACCAATCTACCATGCCTCCTAGTGGCGATTGGAGCATACACCAGACTATCGGGCATAGCAATTAACAAGGATAAATCCCTGGTATTCCCTCTGGCGGGGCTAAGGCAAGTTCCCCCGGGCAGCCCCCCGGGCAGCCTCCCGGACCTGGGCCTGACATGGGCACTAAACTCCTTTAAATATCTCGGAATAGAAATACACCACGACACTGCTGACACCCATAGGAAAAACACGCTGGCGGCACGGGAAAAAACACAGAAATCAATGGTCTTCTGGGGAACACTCCCACTGGGGATGATGGGGAGGGCGGCCCTCCTGAAAATGTGGTGCTACCGCGCCTACTATATTACTTCACAAACATCCCACACGCCATTCCCAGAGCCTTCTTCAACAGATTAAATACGATAACACGGAATTTCCTATGGGGAGGAGGGAGGAACAGAATTGCAATGGAGACTCTCCAGAAAGGCTACGAGGACGGTGGCATTAGGCTACCGGATTTCGAAAAATACTACTTAGCAGGACAACTGCAGTTCGCAGTCAAGTGGCTAGGAGAAGATGAAACAATAGACACAATCGTCTTTCAGCCAGCACTGAAACGATACTATCTGAGAGAGATCTTGTGGCTTGACACACCCCAGCTGAGGACCCTGCCGAACATGCTTAAGATCGCAGTGGGGCTATGGAAAAGGGCATGGAAACTCCAGGGTACGAAGGACCCGTGCTCGACACAGATCCCTTTGGCGGGCCTCCTAGGGGGGAACACGAACATGCTGGCGATGTACCGAGTGCACTGGGAGGCCAAAGGTGTAGCACAAATTGGAGACCTGAGGAGGGGAGAGAGGTGGGCAGACTTTCGAGAAATAGTAGATGACCACGAGATACACGAAGGCCAATTCATCCTTTATAATTGCATAATACGAAATATCAAAAAAAGATGGCCGGAATATATAGACCCGAGGAGGAGGAGATGATAGAGCTAGACGTATGGTACAACATCTCAGAGGGAACCCACACAACCTCCAGGTTATATGAACAATTGCTAAAAACAGCAGACCCGCAAGGATCAAATACGAGGCGACGTTGGGAGGAGGAACTCCAGAGGCCATTTAGTGATCAAGAATGGGCTAGGGTGCTAAGATACCCAAAAAGGGTCTCAAGGAATGCACGGTTCAGGCAGGCACAGCTATACATCACACACCAAGCATACCTCACCCCCAAGAGGATGCCCAAGATGCGGACGGAGAACCAAAACAGGTGCCCACGCTGCCTGGCCGAGGACGCCGACGTGCTCCATATGTTCTGGACATGCCCAGTAATACAGACTTTCTGGGACAGAATCAGAATCAAGATAGCACCAGACAGACTTCAACTACAAGCAGAGAATCCAGAGAGATACCTACTAAGCCTCTTCCCGAGAGGAAGCAGACACAAATCGCACCAAGCAAAAATGAAGGACCTAATATGCATCTTGGCTAAAAGAAGAATAGCAATGTCATGGAAGTCAAAGGAGGGCCCGAACATAGATGCATGGTGGTCAGATCTCCGAAAGTGGGTGCAGACAGACTGTGGTGTTGGTAAGAGCGGTGAAAAGAGGGGAAGGGGAAACAGTACACAAGTTGGCCGTATGGAACTCCTTGATGCAGGACTTATTCGACATGAGGGAGATAATTTGTATTTGTTTATTTATAACGCGCAGACCATCAGGCCCGGGGGCATCAGGGCGCAATTTGTACAACAGTTGCAAGGACAAACATACAGGCAAGGAGGTTACATCACAGAAATTGAAACAATACCAGTAAATAACAGTCATATAATTACATATATTACATAGTTTACAATGCACTAGGATTAACTGAGGAGGTATCCTAGTGTGAGCAAAATCGATAGCAGAATTAGCAGGCCAGAAATGGAGTCAAGGGGGGCAGGCCAGGGAAAATAAGACAGAGGTGTCGGGCATGTCTTAATGCTGGTCAAAGAGCCAGGATTTGGTTTTAGTCTTGAAGGTGTTGAAGGAATCTTCGGCTCTGATAGTAGCAGGGAGGGTGTTCGAGTTTAGAGGCTAGGACAGGGAAGCTGGTGCCTCCCGCTTTCTGTAGCTTAAACCTGGGGATGGTTAGGCAGTGAGTCTGAGCAGTTCTTAGAGGTGGGGTAGTAGAGTGGCGCGAAAGCCGACTACATAGATAGATCTGGGCCTTGTTGGCTAAGCATTTGTGCGTGAGGGCAAGCGTTTTTAGGGAAATTCTCTGCTTCACCGGTAGCCACTTTAGGCTGGTTCTGGCGTCTGAGATGTGATGGGTGCGAGGGATGTTCAGGGCCGCTCGAATGGCATTGTTCTGGGTAGTTTGGAGTTTGGAAAGGTTCTCTTGGCTGGTGCCTAAGTAAAGAGCACTGCAGTAATCAATTTTTGCCATGATAAGTGTTCTGGCTAGTGTGACACTGTTGGGGGTAGTAAGAAATGGTCTGCAGGCAGAAATAAGTTTGCATGTGTAGGCGGAGGTAGACCTAACTGCATTTGTTTGTCTCGATAGGGATAGGGTCGAGTCTAGGTAAAAGCCTAAAGTTTTGGTGTCTTTCGAGACACGTATGGTATTGCCGTCTATGGTGAACGACTGATAAGACGGCTCGAGTTTGCTCAGGAGTTGTGAGGTACCCAAGATAAGGAGCTCCGTCTTATCGTCGTTCAGACATAGCTGGTGCTGGGCCATCCAAGCTTGGATAACCAGGTAGACGTCATTGAGGGCCTTGGTGTCTGCCAGATAATCACCTGAGATGGGAATGAGTATCTGGGTGTCGTCCGCATAATTGGTGTAGGAGACACCCAGATAATCAAGCACATCAAAGAGTGGTTTCGTAAAGATATTGTAAAGTGTCGGTGACACGCAGGAACCCTGAGGTACGCCGCAATGAATAGCGGAAGGATCCGCCGCTGCAGAGGGTGCAAAGACCCTCATGGATCTGTTGCTCAAGAAGGATTTGATCCAGGCCGCAGCGGACGTTGAGAAGTTGGCAGCCGAGTGGAGGTGTCTGCAAAAGATTTGGTGGTTAACCAAATCAAATGCGGCAGAGAGGTCGAGGAGTAAAAGCATAGCAAGTTTGCCATTGTCCTTTAGTACTTCGATCTGAGTTTTTAGGTCTAGTAGAGCCGTTTCAGTCCCATGTCTGGGCCGAAATCCGGATTGTCGTAGGCCCAACAGATTGTTTGATTCGAGGTAGTTTTGGATCTGCAGGTAAGCTGCGCGGTCCAGTATCTTAAGGAGAAATGGTACTGTAGTGATAGGTCGGAAGTTTGTGGTTATGTTTGGGTCTAGAGAAGGTTTTTTTTAGTAGCGGGATCACCCAGGCGTCCTTAAGGTTGTCCGGGACAATACCTGTTTTAAAGGAGGAGTTGATGAAGGCTGTGATGAATGGAGCTAAATCATGGGCAGAATCCTTAATGATAGGAGCAGGGCACGGGTCACCTTGGCAGTTAGACGGTTTAATCCTCAGGATAATGTTTTCTACCTCAGTGACAGTAAGCGGTGAGAAGGTGAAGGGTTTGGTGATAGCAGTGTTGGAGGGGGTGGGCCTGGTAGGGGAGGGCGAGCGGTTCTCGCGCTTCAGGCTGTCTTGCTTTTCTTTGATTTTGGATTGAAGCATAGAGATTTTGTTAAGTAGTGCTGCTTGAATGTTAGCACACCAGTTGCTGTCTTTCGTGCATGTGTCAGGAGGGGAGACTTGGGTTTCGAGCTCTTTTAGGAATCTAAAAAGTTCCTTGGAGTTAGAGTCAGCTTGTAGGATACGGTTGTTGAGCGATTCTTTTTTAGCAATGATGATGGCATCTTTATAAGTAAGGGAGGCGAGGAGGAAGCCATCTTTGTGTTCATCAGATGGGTGGCTTTTCCAGCGATTTTCCGCACAGTGTTTAGCTTTGCGGAGGATTCTTAGCTGAGGAGTGAACCATGAGTTAAGATGTGCTCGCGGTTTGGCCTTCCTAGGTTTGATTGGTGCTATAGTGTCAATAGCCAAGAGCATAGTTTGGTTATAGGTATCTGCTAGGGAGGTGGGATCAGAACAAGAGTTAGTTGCCGCATTAAGGGATGGGAGTAACAGAGGGAGGAGGAGTTCCTTTGTTATATTTTTTTTGTTGCGGGTGGGGAGTGCTGGGGCTATTGGCGTTGGAGCTCGCGGGGTAGCTTCGATGTTAAACATTATGATGTGATGGTCAGACCATAAGCATGGGGAGTTGTTGAGGATCTGGATGTTACAGTTGGCGCCGGCTAACCAATCAATGGTCCTGCCTTTGATATGGGTTGGTTCTTGGATGTACAAGGTAAGGCCTAGGTCTGTGAGAGCATTTTCCAGATCAGTTGCTACAAGATCTTTGGGGTCGCCACGACCTAGATTAAGGTCGCCTAGGATGATTGTTTGCGAGTTGTTTTTCATTTTGTCTAGGAGGAGAGTGGAAATTTCACTGACAAAGGTGGGTGCTGGGCATGGTGGCCTGTAGATAAGGTGAAGGGTGGCCGTTTGGTTGGGTGTTAGTGCTATTTTGATTGACAACAGTTCAGCTGATTCAAGTTTGGAATCAGCTACCACTCTTAGGTCAAGGGAATTTTTATGGATGAAGGCCACGCCGCCACCTCTTGTTTGTGCAGAGGAGCGGTCGCAGCGCGTGATGCCATAGTCAGGCGGTAATGCCAGGGCTAGAGAGGGGCCAGATGCGGCATGTAGCCAGGTTTCGGATATGGCAGTGAAGTCAAGGTCAGCAGTGGTGATAAGGTCGGCTATGTCAAGAGCATGTGCTGTGAGAGGTCTAGCATTAATGAGCGCGCCCTTGAATACAGGCAGTTCAACCGCTGTGGTCTTGATTTTGCAGGTAGCGGTGGGCGAGGGTGGAATGTGTGTGGCTTGCTTAGGGGTGTTAGTGCGGAAAGGACGAATGCGGAATCTGGTCCCTAGTCTCTTATTCCTGAGAATGAGAGGGCAAGGTTGGTTAGGCGTGGGTTTCCTGGCAAAGTGTTCTAGCCAGAGAGCTGGGTCATTAAGGTATTGGTTAATCTGGTTGCTCAGGTGGTGAGCGCCTGCGATAGTTGCTGAGGGGCTCGTTATGGGGGTCATAGTCATGGTGGGTGAAGCTGGGTGGTGTGGGTTTGGGGAGGCCAAATTATCGATCTCAAGGGTGGGTATGGTTGCCTTCGGTAATTGAATGATTAATGCAACGTGTGTGGCTAGGATGTAATGCAGTAGAGGGCGCACACTGACGTGCATGATGGAGGTGCTAGTTGCTTGGATAGTACCTGTGAGCTAGTTGGCACGGACAGGGTTGGATCTCCTGAGTCTGACAGGAGTGACAATGTCAATGGCAATAAGTGCAGATGCTATCGTATGACTAGGAGGCTGGGAACGACATTCCAAGATACAGCAACTAAAGGGGATAACACAGATCAGGTGTGGTCTACGCGCTAATCTATAAGGCATGAACTGGCAGGAGCAAATTGGGATAAGCACATTTGCTAGGCCAGTGACAAATGTGGGCAAACAATAACAATTTCAATGTGAGGCACAACAAAAGTTAGGCTGAACAAATATAACCTGAGGTTAGTATGAGGTATAGGCCTAGCAGGTGAAGGGCAGCACAGCACAGCGTATGCATATATAGTTCAGTAACAATTTCAGAGTGAGGCACAGCAGGCTGAACAGATGTGCAAGGCAAGTGGCCCCCGTTGAGGACCCCGTGGGGACGGCAGAATAACGAGCAAGAATGAGGTTACCCGGCAAGAGCGCCGTGGCTAGACACCTCTGTATAGAACTCAGCGGTAGACCCAACAAAGGTGATGGACATGAAGGGTACGGTCGCCTGAGATCCCCGAGGCCGCGGAATTATGGCAGGCTCCGAGGAACATCCTATCGCGCCAGTGATGCTGTGTCATGCCAGATTGTATGTTTTGTTTTTTGCTGTTTTGTTGTTGTTTAAAACCAATAAAGAAATGTAAAAAAAAAAGTGGGTTAGTGTAAAAAAAAATGTTACATGAGAAATGGGTTAAAAGAATTACTAAGGAACACCCAGCCCTTCACATAGGGTGGTGTGTGCTGGGCCCATAAAGTCAAGTAAGACAGGGGGCATCTTACTATTCTTGGGAACAGTTCGCCCACGAAAATGTAGTTAAACATTAAGAGAAGTCCAAGGGACTTCTCAGTGGCACTGCACAAAATGTGCTGTGTGTCACTATGCAAGAGCAGATGCCTATGGAGTTTAGCAGACTACACAAAACAGTGAGGATAATAGAAAACCATAGTCAGGAAAACACATGGGTGGGTGAGTGAGAAAAAAGTCCCACTCACTCAGGAGTAAAAATGAAAGGGCAGAATCCAGCAAAAAAAATCTAGGGGTCTCTAAGGTTAAAGGAAATTGGCCACCGCCCCCCACCCCCACAGCCCTCCTATGCACCAGGAGCGGGTCCGTCCCGATAGAGAGGGGAACCCGAGGCTGATCTTACATTTGCAGGAGGTCAAAAAACAAAGGCTTGTCCAGCCAATGCAGCGTTATTCGGATCAGTCGCAGTTGACAAGCTTCTCCGATTTTGAGAATGACCTTGTGAAGCAAGGGGGTAGGAGGGAATGCATAAGCCCACATTCTGTCACACTGCATCTGCAAAGCAGCCCCCACTGAGCCTTGATGACATCTGTTAGAGGAGTATTCCTAAAGTCCGACTGGCAGTAAGACTTCAGTAAGCTATCCCAGTGGTTTGCAGATCCCAAACTCTTGGTATAGTACAGTCTGTACTAGCGCAGGACCTTGGTAGTGTGGCAGAGCAGTCAAGCTTATCTTAAGAGGAAGATGTGAGCTGTAGGCAAGTACTCTGAATCTGAAGCACTTACACATCTAATATATAAAAGATATAGGACATGCAGTATTTACCGTAATAGCATTTCTGATGATTCTATCTGCTTAGATTCACATGCTGTGCATATAGTCTGAAATCTAGTGGAAATCGTGGAGTATTGCATCTTTCTTTCGAAGATCGAAAGGGGACGTCGGCATGGGCGTGACTAACACTATCCCCAACGTAACGTGTAGTGTACCCAAAAATCTCGCACGTTTTGGGGTGCCACTGGTTGCGAGGGAGCCTTATAGTCAGCGGGAGTGAGTACAGAAAGAGAGGTGTAAGAGGTCTATGTTCCTTCTACTCCACGAAGGGAGGCAGGGTGGGCGCATGTGAATCTCAGCAAATACAATCATCAGAAATGCTATTACGGTGAGTAATGCACATCTTCTGATGCTTGTGAATCTGCTTGGAATTACATGCTGTGGATAGACTAGCAGACAGTCCCCAGAGATGGTGGTGGGCTTTGTGAAGGAACATTAGCAAAGAGATGTCTTAGAAATGCTTGTCCCAACTATGAATCAGACCTAGAGTGTGTATCTAGGTAGTAGTGTTGTGTAAAGGTGTGTAGAGAACTCCAGGTTGCTCTGCTTTGCAAATGGAATCAAGAGCAACATTTGCAATGAATGCTATGGTAGACCCTGTGCCTCGAGTAGTGTGCTCTAGGCGTGAAGGATAAATCTCTCTTGGCAAGAGTGTAACAGTGTGATGAAGTTTACAATCCACTAGGAGACAGTTGATCTAGAAACCATGTCCCCCTCTCTACCAGCTGGCACTGAAATGAAGAACTGGTTTGTTTTTCTTAGTGGCTTTGCTTTTCCAGATGGTAGACAACAGCTCTTCTTGCATCCAGTGTGTGGAGGCTTCTTTCCACCGAGTTAATTGGGTACTGGATAAAGGTGGGTAGTTCTATGGACTGGTTTACATTGAACTTCAAGATTAATTTAGGTAAAAAGCGAGGGTGTGTGCGCAAAACTACCTTATCTTTGTGAATCATGACAAATGGATCCTGAACTGAAAAAGCCTGCAGTTCACTAACTCTCCTTATAGAGGTGATCACCACGAGGAAGGCAGTCTTGCAGAGGAGTGCTTTAAGGCTAGTGCATTGGTTCAAAGGGAGGCCCCATTAGTCTTGAAAGAACATTCAGGTCCCACCCAGGAGCTGGGTTGGAAATCGGGGGATGATGGGTCTTTACCCCTTCCATAAAGGCCTTAATTACAGGTATATTCCACCATGAGACCTTGCTCTGGGACGTGGTGTACACCAAAAGCACGCCCAAGTGGACTTTAAGAGAATTGAAAACCAGTCCTGAATCGAACAGGTTAGTTAGGTAAAGGACGATATCTTTAGGTGACCATTAAATAGGATTTATGCCCTTGCCATTACACCGGATGACAACACGCTTCCATTTGCTCGAGTAGCAATGCCTGGTGTTAGGTTTCCGTGCCTCAGAGTACGTCCATGCACCTTTGAGGGAGTTTGACGGACCCGAACTCTATGACCTCAGGAGCCAGGCTACTAAGTTTAGGGTTTGGGGGCATGGATGCAGTGTTTCCCCCCGGACCTTGAGACAGCATGTTGTACGGGCACAGCAGCTTCCTGGGAGGGGAGACTGATATTGCCATGAGATGAGAGAAACGAGGTTGGCAGGCACACATAGGGCCACCAGAATCATTCTGACTGACACGTGATGCATCTTGTGCACTATTCTAATGCACAGGGGAATCGGGGCGGGGGAGCATAGACAAACTTCCCGGACCACGTTATCCAAAGACAGTTTGTCAGGCAAGATTGTATGCAGTACCCTTTGGGTGCACAAAACCACCAAGACCTCCTGGCAATATGGACCCAACCTTTGGTATAAGTCTGTACTACACAGGTTGGTAGAGTGGTCGAGTAGCCAGGCTCATCTCAAGAGGGGTCAATGTGAGCTGTAGGGGAGTTACACAGATTCACAGTGAAAAGTGTTCAATTAAACTCTTAGACTGAAGGTTTCTTGATTAAACAATAATTAATCAGTCAGTTAGAAGGACCCTGCTTCAGTAGGGAGCAATATGAATCAACACACAAATACACTTCAAAAATACACACTTAGTTTTCTAAATCAGTAAATACCCATTTGGGATGGCATACAAGCACTACCTACACACCCTCAGGTGACTTCAATAGCTAGGGTGCTGTTGACATTAATCTATCACTGTTGCATTTAGAATGTTCTTGAGAGTAGTGTTAAAGAGAAGAGTTCAGAATAAAACCAGTATTAACAGTTATTCTTAACCAGTTAAGTACTTTCAAAAGAACCGCTCAATGCAAAGTCAGTTAACTCTTTCCTGGAAGGAAGGCAAAACACATAATCAGAAGAGTCATTTAGGGAGCCATGCCAGCCAATGTTTAGTTAGCAAAAGTCAAGGTGAACTGAAGCACTTCTTGCAGGTAAGTAGAAAGTTTTTCCCAATGTTTAAAAAGTCTTTGTAGAATAGAAGAAATCAAAGTAGGGCCACAAGCTGATTAGGCTTGTGAGGTAAAGAAGCTGCAAGCAACTCTAAAAGAGCAACCGAGATAAGTCTCGAATGAGGACAAGCAAGGTAACACAACAAGAGGTAGGTTCTCTCCGACTTTACAGTACCTTAAGGTTGAAGAAAAGTGCAGCAGATGACTTCTGTTCCTGTGCAGCTCTGCAGATCCTGGTGTTCCTGGGCCTCAGTCGGGGGGACAAGAGGGAGGACTTCTGGGGACTCCGGCACGGCAATGGATGGTCACCGAATGCAACCGGCAATCTTTAAACAAGTGGCACTTCGGTGTTTCAGCTGCTCGCGTTCACTACAAATAGTAACACTGCGGTTCCTGGCTGTCGAGATCGGCTTTCCTTGCATCTGGGGTCTCGCACTCTGTTGAGGGGGCTCAAGCTCGGTCAGTCCTGCTTCCTGGGAGTCCGGAGGACCTTCCTGGAGCTCTTGGTCAGCTTAAAAGCAACCCACACAATCTGGTGTTCCTCTCCCTGGCTATTCGGTTCCAGCAGCAACTGCAGTGGAATTTCAACCAGCTCTGAGAGGATGTCTAGGTGACTTACTTTGGGGTTGATGGGTCACACCAACTCAAAAGGGAGAAGTCGTCCTTGCAGGGGCTTCTCTGTCGATACGAATTTGGAGTTTCAGCAGAGCAGCAGGGCTTCACCGGGCAAACCAACTGTCCAGGAGTTGCAGTAGGCGTCCTCTTCAAGAAGTTCTTCGGTTCCTTCGTCCAGTGGTCGACTCTGCCTTCCAAGCCAAAAAGCCTTGCCTTTTATGCCGCTTTCTCCCATTAATTCCAGCCTAGCTGTCTGTCACCCAGCAGGGTGGCTGTCTGTGCTTGACAGCCAGCGGGCCAATCACCTAAGAGTGCATTCCTGTATCCTTGGAGACTAAGCACAGGGAGTTTCTGGCACCTCCCTCGCTTCCTGCCCCCGCCAGTCACCCTGGAGGGTTCCATGTGTTAATATCCCCGCAAAAATATCGCAATACAAAAATATCACTATTTTTGCGGCAATAGAGCCATGGACCCTGCGGGGGACACCCCTGCAACCCCTGCATTATTAAATGTGCACGGACACCGACGCAACCAGCACTCCCTCAAATGATCCCCCCCCCCCCAAAAATATCGCCTATGGTGAGACAAACGACCATATGTACTGCAATATTTTTGGTGGGGATAATATGTAGAGATACCGCCTGGAGACAAGAGGCGGGCTTCACACGTGAATCCTGCCTAAGGCAAAATGAACAAAGGGACTAAACCTGGTTTGGCGTGCAGAGTAAATCTCAAGAAGGACCTTTCCACAAAGAATTGGCGAAAAAGGTAGACCATGGCCATTTTGACAAAAACACAGTAAAAACACACAAAGGTAGTAAAAAGTAAACCACTGCCACAAGCCATTCATCGAGAAAAGGGTAACAAAAATGTTCACACGAGAAGCTAGACAAAGGGGATACTAAGTAACCTCTCCAGCACCCCATTGTAAGATAGTGTGTGCTGGGTCTAGAAAAATTACAAATATAAGTAAAGTCAATTTCACTTCACTCCTCTGGGAAACTGTTTATCCTAGCGAAGGTATTTAAACCTTGGAGAAATCTGCAAGACTTCCCTGTGCCACTGCACTGAAGGTGCTGTGTGACACAATGTAAAAGATGATGCCTATGGAGTTTGTCAGACTCCACAACTAAAAGAAACAGATCAAAATCACATTAAAATACATGAGAGAGTGGGAAAAAGGGTCTCTCTCTCTCCAGGTTAAAAATACAAGTCCTCAAAATCCAGCAATGTTGCTGGGAACAGAAGTTGTACAGAAGAATTATCACATTTCTGAGAATTCTCCCCAACACTGTTCCCCTTGGAGCGATTCTGAGGGTACCTGGAGGCGTAATCTGGTCATTGGGCGCTCTCCAGAGTGGTGAATAAGTTGATCTCTGGGAAGACCCATTCTGCTAAGACATTGAGTAATGTCCTGCTGTAACCACCACTCGTGCTCTACAGGAAGGGGGAAGTGTCTGCCGAGTATGTCCGCCAGACCATCGAGTTCCCCTGGAACATGTTGTGAAAGGAGGAACATTTTTTGTTTGAGAGCTCACTTCCATACGTTCACGTTTAAGTAATACGTGGCTGTAGTACTGTCCGTGAGGACTAGAATGGTCTTCCCCTGGAGATGTGTCTGGAAGGCCTTCAGGGCCTTGAATACTGCTAGCAGTTCTAACAGGTTGATGTGATTGGATGCTACCGCTGGGGACCACACACAGTGCACCGTCTGCTGAAGGAGTTGTGCACCCACCCAGTCAGCGAAGCATCTGTGGTGAGTGGCTTCTACTACGGGGGTGGCGACGGTTTTCCCCTGCAGAAGGTTTACCCTTGACCATCACTGCAGATACTTAATGAGGGCTGCAGAGACAACCACTAGATCATCCCACTAGCTACTGGCCTGACACCATTTTCTCGAGTGCTACTCTTGCATGGGACGCATGCGCAGACATGCGCGAGGAACTAGGTAGACACAGGAAGCCATCATTCCCAACAGCTGCATGGCTTTGCGTACTGTCACCTGGTGACTGGCTACATTGTGGGGGATCTGGAACAGCATGTTTTGAACCCTCTCGTTGGAGGGAAAGACAAGGTCATCTTTGGTACAGATTAGAGCCCCAAAAAACTGTTTGACTTCACTGGGGTCTAGACTGGATTTTTTCTCATTGATAGAGAAACCTAGGTTGAAGAGTAGATCTAACGTCTTGTGGTTGTTTGGAATTTTCAGTACGAATCTCCTGTTAAGAGCCAGTTGAGGTAAGGATAGACTGGGATGAACTGCCTGCGCAGATGAGCAGCTACTACCGCCAATATCTTCATGAATACCCGTGGTATTTATATTTATTTTATTTGTAGTGCGCACCTTGCCGTGAGGCATCTGGGCACATAATGTACGAGGAAATGGTTACAAACAGACTTAGCAGGTTCCCCAAAGGAGACAATCTTGGCAACAAGAATACATTAAGGCTTAACACAGGTTTCATAGCGGTACATAATTACAGATATTACTATAGACATTACAAGTATTAATGCTATAGCAGAACGTAGGAAGCGCTAAAAAAGCAAGAGAATGATAGAAAACAATACAGAGATGAAGAATGGTGTGTGACACAGGTGACACTTGTGGAAATACAATGAAAACCTATTATAAGGATGTGGTGGGCTCATCGAGCTTGCAGAGCCAGAGTTTGATTTTGTTCTTGAAGGATTGGAACGTGGGTTCTGTTCTGAGTGTGGTGGGTATAGTGCTCCAAAGTTTAGCCGCAAGGACTGGGAAGCTTGATCCCCCAGCAGTCTAAGGCTTGAAGCTGGGTATACAGTGTGTGTTGACATAGGCTGTTCTTAGAGGTCTATTAGTAGAGTGACGCGTGAATCGATTAATCAGATAATCTGGTGCCAGATAGTTCTGTGCCTTTTAAGCTATGGCTAAGGCTTTGAGCGATATTCTCTGCACGACGGGGAGCCAGTGTAGGTTGCGTCTAGTATCCGAGATGTGAGATCTCCTAGGGATGTTGAGGTCAGCCCTAATGGCATTGTTTTGGGTAAATTGTCGACGTTTCTTTGGCTGGTCCCTAGGTAAAGTGCATTGCAGTAGTCAATTTTTGCCATGATTAGAGTTCTAGCTAGGATAATGCAATTCTCAATACTCAGAAAGGGTCTGCAGGATGTAATGAGTTTGCATGTGAAGGCCGAGGTAGACGCCATGGCATTGGTTTGTCTCCAGAGAGAGTGGAGTCCAGATAAATACCTAGAGTTTTTGTTACGTTAGAAACTTTAATGATGTTTCCGTCGATGGTAAATGAGTTGTAGGCAGGGTCAAGTTTGGGCAGTTTGGTGTGCGATCCGAGGACAAGTAGCTCTGTTTTTTCATCATTGAGGAAGAGCCCATGATGCGCCATCCATGCCTGGATGACTGAGTAGATTCATTAAGTGCCTTAGCGTCGGAGGCATACTCACCAATGATGGGGATGAGTATCTGGGTGTCGTCAGCGTAATTGCTGTAGGAGACACCCTGATAGTCAAATATGTCAAAGAGTGGCTTGGTAAACACATTGTATAATGTGGGAAAGACAAGACCCTTGTGGGACTCCACATGGGACAGGGGAATGTTCTGCAGAGGCTAAAGGAGAGAAGACCCTCATAGTTGTTAGCCAAAAATGAGCTAATCCAGGATGACGCTGAGTTCGAAAAGTGAGCAGCAATTTTGAGGTGGTGACAAAGAATTTTATGAGCAACCAAGTCAAAAGCTGCCGAAAGATCAAGGAGGAGGAGGAGTGCCAACTTGCCCTTGTCTTTTAGGTCTTCAATTTGTGTGTTTAAGTCGATCAGGGCGGTTTCTGTGCCGTGTCTGGGACGGAAGCCTGATTGACGGATGACCCAGTAGTTGGTTTGATTCAAGATAGTCCTGAATTTGCATATAGGCAGCGCGGTCCAGAATTTCCAAGTATGGTACCGTAGTGATGGGCCTATAATTGGAAGGGTTACTTGGGTCGAGAGTTTTTTTTTTTTTTTGATTAGTGGAATAACCCAGGCATCCTTAAGGTTATCCGGGACAATGCCAAATCTGAAGGAGGCATTTGTAAAGGTGGTAATAAAGGGTGCAAGGTCATGTGCAGCCTCCTTGATGATAGGAGCAGGGCAAGTATCACCTTGTCAATTTGAGGGTTTGAGCTTTTTAATATTTTCAACTTCCTCAATAGATAGCAGAGAAGCGCTCAAAGGTTTGAAGGGGTGTTTAGGGGTAGGGGGTCTGGGAGGTTAAATGATGGTGCGTTCAAGGCAGAGTCAGTGAGGTTATTCTTTTTAGCATTTATTTTCATTTGAAGTAAGGCGATTTTATCTAAAAGTGCCTTTTGGATATTGGTACACCAGGCGGTGTCAGGGATGCACGTATCCAGAGGGGCAACAGGGGACTCTAATTCCTTAAGGATCTCGAAAGGCTCCTTAGTGTTTGATTGGGCCTGCAGGATACGTTTGTTGTAAATATTTTTTCTGTATGCAAATAGGTGAGGAAGCCGTGGTTAGGTTGTTTTTGTTGGTTAAGGATGGTATATTTTTCCAAAGGGACTCAGCCTTTCTTTTTTCTTTACGCAAGTCTCTGAGCTGGGGGGTGAACCAGTGCTGGGGGGTGAACCAGGAGTTGAGATGAAGACAAGGTTTTTGTTTATGCAATTTTAGCGTTGCAATAGTATCGAGGGCTTTAAGCACGGCCTGGTTATATATGTGCACTAGAACTGTGGGGTCTGAGCAAGTGGTCAGCAAAGTATTTAGTAAGGGAAGAATAATGGGGAGAAGTGTCTCTGTCGAGATGTCCTTCTTGTTACGTGTTTGGATGGAGGGGGCTAAACTAGGTTTGGATGTTTGTGGACTGGAATTAATTGCAAAGATTATTTTGTAATGGTCAGTCCAGAAGCAGGGAGTCACCGAGATCAGGTTTAACTTGCAGTTCAGGTCAGCGACCCAGTTGAGGGTGCAGCCTTTGATATGTGTGGGCTCATTGCTGTGTTGGGTGAGGCCAAAGTCTGTTAGTGTTTACGAGGTCTGAGGCTTTGGAATCATTCACATCTTGGTAACCTAAGTTGAAGTCACCAGATAGAAGGATATGCGAGTTGGGCTTGATGTTAGAAGCAAGAATGGATGATATATCATCGATAAATGCAGCAATGGGGCCAATATATGATGTGCACTGTAGCAGTTTGGTTAGGGGAGAGGGGTAACTTGTTGGATAGTATTTCTGCAGATGGTATCTGGATGTTGGGAATCACCCTAAGTTCAAGTGAGCTTTTAAAGATAAAGGCTAATCCTCCACCCTTTGTTTGATTGGTGTCACCGTCTTGTCTAATGATGGAATAGTTGTCTGGGACAGCTAGGGAAAGTGAGGGTCCAGATGCAGCATGCAGCCAGGTTTCAGTGATGGCCAGGAATTCTAGGTTTTCTGAAGTAATCGTACCTGCTATATCGAGGGCATGTGCAGGGAGAGAACAGGCATTGATAAGGGCACCAATGAGCTTCTTGTCTTTTGCATTGATGTGGTAAGTGGTCAAGAGCGGTGACAGGTGCATTGGTTAAGTTGTGGGCAGGTGTGGGGTTGTTGGATGGCCGTGAGGATTTGATGTTAGGGTAGTGGCCTTGATGGGGAGTCCCAAGGTGGAACCTGGATGCTAGTCTGATTTCTAGCGTGTGAGGTACATGGTTGACTACGGTGAATACATATCGTCTGGTTAGCATGCATTTGGAAAGGGGCTTGACGTGAGCGTATAAGGCTGTTAGCATGAGAGTACATATCTTTAAAAGGCAGGTGGAATCTCATGCCTAGTCTCAGATTTCGGGTGTAGATGGAGGTGGGCTGAGTCGGTAATGGGACTTTGCTGTCTATGATGGGTGACTGATTAGAAGTTGCATGACAGCATCTTGAGCCGAGTCTCAGGTTTCTAATGTGGGTAGTGCAAGGTCGATTCAGTGTGGGTTTAGATGCAAAGTTTTGGAGCCAGAGGGATGGGTCGTTCAAGTACGGGTTAGGTACAGTCATGATGGAGAGGGTTTGAAGATTATGCGAGGGTAGCAGGAGACGATGGGAGGTAATGCTGTGCAGTAGTAGTGCCTGAAGACCAGATCAGGACCAGAAAAGAGAATAGGGTGTAGGATCTGATGTGAAGGGAGTGCCAATAAGTGGGCTGCAAAGGGAGATACAAAGGCGGGAGGCAAGTTGAATCTAGAGTTCGCAGCATTTTAACCTCTCCCACAGGAGTGACTAGTGGGCATGTAGGACTATGTCAGGCTGGGTTGAGGGGGTAGTTCGCTAATGAGGGGCCACAGTAGTTAATAGCATGGTGAAAACCCTAGAACAAGTACAGGTGGGTGTATGGACTAGCAATATCAGACAGATATCAGGTGCACCGGACCAGAGGAGAAATACCATCAAGTGGTCAGCACAACATAATCTACACAGTACATGCAAGAACATGTCAGAGTCGGGATGAATCAATAATCAAATTGTAGTGAAAAAACTGTAATTGTCATGATGCCCGCTCCCGGGGAGCCGGTTCAAGCCCTGCGTCCCCGAAAGCAGACATCCAGTCCCCAAGGAAGGACCCAGCAACCCCATATAGAGGCCCTTTGGACAGTGTCCTGGCGCCTATGGCGCCAGGCTCATTATGGGAGTGCTTGGGTGCATTACCTGATGCAGACCATGCTGCAGGATCCCGGCCTCCTTGAGGCCTGAAAGGAACTACTTTACTTGTGGGACTAATTTACCATCCGGGCGTGGTCGGGGAAGGATGCATACCTGGAACTTCTTCCAAGGCTATTTAAAACCCACCCGAACAGCCACACGTGCTTCGCGTTGTTCTGCATCTAGCAGCTGGACGCTCACCGTGTCTGCTCCTGCATCCTGACTTCTGCCACGCCTGCCAGCATCCTGGATCACCTGCAAAGGAAGAGAAGAAGAGAACAGAAGAAGGAAAAGTCCTTACCTGCTAAATCCGCATCCCGGAGACATCTCGCCGACAATCCTGAATAGGAAGACTTATTTAAAAGCTCATCGCGCCGATCGCTGCAGCGCCGCATTCCAGTCACCTTTTCAGGGCGCCTCCATGTTCAGCAGCGATCATCCGGATTCGCGGTCACGCCCCAGTGCCTAGGGAGAAAAAGACCAGAACAAAAGGTGAGAGAGAGAAGGGAATAAGGAAAGCTAAATCTCCATGTTAAGACTTACCAGTTGATTCATTTCCTCTTCATTTCGGGTCCGCGCCGCATCCTGGCATTTCCGGACCCCGGCCCCTAAGGGGAAAAAGAGACATCAGCGTTAATGAGCGAATGAAAAGACATTACCAAAAAACGCTCATTAAAGACTTACCTGATTTCTACAAGGATTTCACCTCTCATCTCGGGTCGGTGCCTGTTCCCCGGCATTCCGTACCCCGGCCCCTATGGGGAAAAAGACACTAGCATTAGTACATTAATGCATGGACACAAGGGGAACCTCTTATCAAAAAACTTACCTGGAAGCCAAGCAAGTTTGGTTCTCACCAATCCGAAAATCCAGTGAAGTAACTGGATACCAACGCGCCCCTGCATCAGAAGCAGGATGGAGAGCTCGTCCTTTCAGACCCTAAGGTGAGACGCTACGAGGAATCACAGAAGGGTTTCGAGGAGGGTGAGAGGGGAAAGTGGGAGGCCGATTGCATTACCCCGCAGACAGTTAACCCCCTATTTTCGCCTACAGAAGGATACTTCTGCAAGCCAGTCAAGCCAGATTTGGGGGCCCGGTCCAGTCCGTCTTCCGAACCCTGCGCATCACCTTAGAAGAGGTCACAGCAGCGCGAACCAGGTCAGCGCCTCTGTGGGAGTCAGGTGAGCGTTACAGTAATTTCCCAGCGCCAAAGTTCAAGAATATGAATTGGTCATGCAGAGTAGGTCACCGGCAATGAATTGAACGTGTTGGATAGCAATCTTGACTATGCAGTGCTAATATCGGTAGCACACAAAAAGGAAGGCACACGCTTAATCCAAAGGCAGAGGTTAACGGAAGTAGCATAAACAAGCAGTAACCGTTTTCGGCAGTTTCATTATAAGCAACACAAGCCTAGAACATGGGGATTGTGTGAGGTTACAGCACATAAATAAATGATAGGTGGTGGAGTTGACAAGAGCAGCAACAAAAGCTAAACATGTAGAGGGTGTTGACGCCACTGATAATAAGGCAAATAGAGGACGCACACTAAAACATAATAGGTTGGGAATAAAGTAGGTGGGGGCACTTACAGGCGAAACCGCCAAAACGCATAGATGCCGTATATGAGCATTGTGCAGGTAGCGTTAAAGGCATGGTCTAGTAAAAAATGTTATTTAAAAAAATAGATCGGCAACATAAAAACAAAAATACTAGCACTCTCTTTTTTAAAACTTCCTATGGAAAATTTTAAGCTATTCAAGCTCAAAATTCGCAAAAGCAAGCACATGGGCGCATCCATTTTGTGAAATGGATGCCCTCCTGTGCTGGCTTTTGCGGCACTAATGAAGGAAAAGCCAGCCAGCTGTAGTAAACAAAAGCTACCGCTGGGTGGCTTTCCCTTCATTAGTGCTGTACGCGGGGGACGGGGACCGGAGACCAGAGCAGGAAAGCTGCAGCTGAATCTCGGCACGAGCTATTTTTTTTTTTTTTAAAAATAATCACTAGCTGCGTTTTATTTTCTAAGTTTTCCGGGCTGGAGGAGCCCGGAAAACTTAGAAATAAAACCGCAGCTTTTGAAGCTGGCTGGCTTTTCCTTCATTAGTGCCGCAAAAGCAAAAGCCAGCACAGGAGGGCATCCATTTCACAAAATGGATACGCCCATGTGCTTGCTTTTGCGAATTCTGAGCTTGAATAGCTCAAAATTTTACATAGGAAGTTTTAAAAAAGAGAATGCTAGTATTTTTTTTTATGTTGCCTATCTATTTTTTAAATAACATTTTTTACTAGACCATGCCTTTAAGTGATAACTTTGCCTCGACCAGACAAAAGGTGAAGGCAGAGCCCAAACTTAAGAAAATGCTGAGGAAAGTGCCAGCCAGCAGAAACGTAAAAATTTTGTGGCGCGGCTGAATGTGCCCGTAATGCAAATCCAGCGAATGTGCTACAAATATGATCAGCAAAGTACAGTACACAAGAAGTCACACGGTATGGTCCGCAGGGTCAGGTGCAGAGCAGAGTTTCTGGCCGTCGGCTTGGAAGGCATGGACAGGAAGTCAGCCTTTGTCCAGGCCTTAGTGCATTTTTGTCCGAAAGAGCTTGCATGCAGCACAGCGCTTTTCTAAATGGTCATGGGGAAGACCGTGGTTACACATGTCTTGTGTGTCTACCCGCAGGACTAGAGTTGCATGAAGGGCACAATTGAAATAGTGTTCTTTCCATGTTTAGAAGGATAGACAGCTAGACAATTATAGAGAAAGGGAAACATCATTGTAATAGTATTAATCCCCCCACTCTCCCTACTGTAAGGCTGAGGCCTGGTGTAGGCAAGACCACATGGCGAGAGGTCAAAGATGCTGTAGAAAAACTTCAGTCGCCGGCTGCCGATTAACTCAGTTTGAAGATACGGATGTCGAAAATGCATCCGTATTGAATGCTAATGAAAAATATCAAAAAGTAGTGGGTAGCTACAGACTCTGCATAACAGCGACCGACTAAGATGGTGGAAATTACCAATCCGAGTACCTTGACGCATGACGTTTCATGGGAACAGTACACGCCACCCATGGGATAGTATTACAAACACACCCAGTCGACATCCCGTTTCGAACTTGCAATACGATAGACCTACCAGATGTCAGCCTATGCAACGCATAGATTCTAAGCAGATCCACAAGCCTCACAAACAATCTTTCACTTTGGTGCTACAGTTTTCTCCTTGGGGAGTGTGAGAAACCTGAAGCCGTCTCCCTGACTAATCTCTGGGGGTCTGTCATCCTGGTTGCCAGGACACAGCCATCACCATTGGATCCAGTTCCTGGGGGTGAACCAGTAAGGGAGGATCACCTGGATGGGGGGGGGGGGGGAGAGACGACGGTCCTCTGGGAGTGTAATTGGGACACCGACGGGTGAGACGCTGTATTTCCAACCTTCCACGTAGGATACACTGACACTTAAAACCCCTGCCCCCACCCCCCTTTTCCAACGCTAACACTTTCATATTACGAAGGACGACTAACAATCGAGTCATTTATCTGACATGTCCCAACACCAGGGTCAGGCCCTTTCCCTTCCCCACAAGGATAAAAGGTGGAGCACAAGAGCATAATACATGCAAGGCAGACCACACGTCCAGAGAGCAAACTCAGTACGGGAGTTCAAGAAGAGGAGAAAGACTGTGCATACCGAGAGGGTAACAAGGAGAGAAGCAACCTTGCCCTTTTCGACCAAGGCCCGTGAGACCTCCACAGAAGGCATCGTAATACCACAAATAGCCATTGTGTGATGCAGCAGATGTCTACCGTACACAAGACCCTCCGCCGCTGATAACCAAGCCAGTGAGACTCTTGTCAAAGTGGTACCAACCTCGACTCAGAGGAGAAAGTCAAGCGTTTTATCGCAGCCGGTGAGTCGAGGGGAGAGTCGATAAGAAACCTAACTGTATTTGAACGAAAAGTAGCAAACAGCTAATTGGACTTTGCAAGCATAACATTGATGTTAAAGGGGGATACCAACAACAGAGGAGTCCGGTACCATGTGGGTGCACACTCAGGAATCTATGGGCGATTGCCCAATTATTCAGACTGCAGTAACCAGAAGGCCTTGGGAAAGGTGGGAAGAGGGGTTAAAGTGGTCATACAGGGCTCTTGTAAAATCCTCTGTACCGTCGAAAATCTTTGACCGACAGATGATTGGGAAGCCAAGGGAAGTGAACCCCGCATCGTAGGTTGAATAGAAAAGACAACATTGGCAAGAGTGAACTCGAACAAGGGATGTCCACAGTGAACCGTACAAAAAGATGTTAAGACTTGTGAAGAACGTCATAGTGAACCTGAACGAGGGGGACCCAAGGTTTGGACGGTTATCACCCGAATATTATGCACAAACAGAAAGGAACTTTGAACTTTGCATTCATTATTTGAATATATCAGGTCCACAGCAGCATAGAGACTATTTGATAGAAAAGACAACCGTGAAATGATGCTGAAAGCAGAACGGTTAGCTCGTACTGGGAAAGTTTGAGCGTGTGCTGTGCTCCAAAGTCCCATCTTATCCTGTGCTGAAAATGTGGAGAAGGGAGGCCTCAAGTACTGCATCCTGACCTATTATTTGTGAACACTTCAGTCTTTCTTAAGAACATTTTCCCACACCTTTATTTAGCGCAAAGGATTGGCAATAGGTTTTTCTTAGCATAGGCCCTTTTATTTGACACAATGTCACTAGGACTACCTTATTATACTAAACTACACTTAGTTTAGGCGTTTTTCCAACCTACCTTTGCAGCTTAATAAACACCCTTGAACTGTGGTCACTTGTGTCCGTCTTTACTGTTGCCACAATGAGTTCCTTACATGAGGAATATGTCTTATAGGTCTTGTGTTTGGGAAATAAAATATATTCTCGACTATGGTAACCCTCCTGGCTGTGTTGCACCAAGAGTGGGGTTTTTTGACATCTTCTACCCTCACCACTTCCTATCACAGGGGAGCAAGAGAGTAAAGAGTCCTCGCCTCTGTCTCGGATGAAGACACAGTGTCCCGCCTCTTCTCATCAGAATTTAGGGAGAAGCAAGCAGAGTGACCCTACAAATATAGTTCCGGTTGCATTGGACCATGAACAGGTCCAGAGTTCGGTTTTTGACCAACCGGAAAGAGTAGAAGTCATCCTACCCTTCTGAAGCTGTTTTCTTGTGAATAATCGCTTCACTTTGATGAAGTGACCATTGCCATACCATGTGGGCATAGAAGATGTATACAATAAAACATACAATAGTGCTTATGGGTCCTGAAGAAAGCCAGCATAACTAAAGGACACCAGGGATGGTGTCTCACTAAGGACCCTGGCCGAAACATGTTGACAATCCTAGAAGACTGAAATAATAACAAGTCTTTGTTGTATTTTGCACTTGTGTCTTTTTGCTATAGTATTTGTGTGTTAAAATGAGATTCACACAATAAAGAGTGATGCATTGTTTTGAAAAACGTTTGTAAAGTGATTGCACAGAGCGCAAATATTGTGTTGCTATTTTGTCCTAGCATGGATAGATGCACTGCTCCAGTCCATCCCACGACATGGTCGTTTTACATATTTCTATGTTTTATGAGAATTCTTTTGTGCTTGTTTTAAACATTTCGGAGTACTGTACTATTAGAAATGTATTATTATGATTAAAATATTGCTTTGTATTTGTTTAAATAAATTGTAGTTGCTTTTGGAACATTGTATCGAGTCTCACTCATTTCATGGCGAAGAAAGGTAGACTCACCATATGGTGTAAACCAGTTAACATTTGGGGGGTGGGGGAAGAAAGAGAAAGAGAGAGAAAGTGAAAGAGAAAGTGAAAGAGAAAGAAAGAAAGAGAGAGAAAGAAAGAGAGAGAAAGAGATAGAGAGAAAGACTGCTATACTGTGTTCTGTGTAACTTGAAAACATTCCCCCTGCACCCCCCACACATCATAAAAATTGTGTGTGTGACCTTAAAATAATCAACATTTCATTATACCAGTGTGGAGTATACTTCTATGATGTTAATTGGGATTCTTTGTACCTACCTGCGTGACTTCTTCCCTAATGAAATGAAGCAGGAATGTGTTCTGCCATGCTTACCATTGGGGAGAATAGCCTTTCCTATAGGGCGGGAAATACTGTTGTATTTTGATTCCACTGCCCTCACTAGAGGGTTGTGCAGAAAGCGTACCCAACAACTACTCTGCACTAACTTTACCTTTACCACCACGATAATGTGATTTTGAGTAACATTCACTCAAAATAGCTTTGCCTCGTATTTTAAAACCTGTCATTGTGACCATACCTCCTTCCCCCCCTCCCCCCCACCTCAGCCAGAAACGTCCAAATAAGGCCACACACATTCATTGGGTTCTGCTCAGGACTCCTGGTCTGGTCCGTGCTTTGTGTGACTGTAACGGATTGAAATTGGCTCTCATCTGTTTGAATTCTGCAGATCCTTCCCGTTGGAGAGCACAAATACCCCACCACCACAGCCTAGAATTCGGAGAAGAGGGTTTGGAGCCATTCTGGAAGTTACCCACTGGAGAAAAAACCAAAGATGAAAAGACAAGCACTGAAGATCCAGAAGACTGCAGCAGAAGCATCAGCATTGACAAAATCAAGTCACAGTACCAACCTTGTTTTCTGCCTACTCTGACAGCAAGACTAAGAGGACCCCAACACACATTGCAATTACAGAAGTTCAGCATCCCAAGTGTTACCTGGCACAGGAGGAAGAATTAACGCACAATAGAGGGGGAAGCACTTGCAGACTAACCCCACAGAAGTCTCCCCAAAGAACGCACCATAGAGTCTCTATAAATAAGACCCTGGATGTTAGGTGGAGCATCCATGAACTATCCCAGAACCGGTTAAGAGAACAACTATTTAGCAATTAAAAGGGTTCCAAAGAAACCGGATATTCTGGACTGCGGCTCCCAGGATGCATCATGTTTAAATCTCCAAAATGCACAGCAGATTCTGGAATATCTACCAGGGATTCAGAGAAGATACACTATGAAGAAACACTAGCACATTTTCTTTTTAAATTATATTTATGCATTTGGCTTTAATTTCACATCTGATCATGTCTCACGGTTTCATAAACGTTTCATCTGTTTTGTGATCCCTATACAAAAATAGAGCCAATTAAGATAAAAAGTAAATGCAATTCTTTTAACAACCAAAATTATTCACATCTTCTGCGTTTACAATTTCAATTTGTCTAGGAATCTTATAGGTCGCTAGATTTACCGTTATATATTCAGCATTAACTATCTTATTCCACATACATTTTTCATCAAAATGTCTGTTTTCACTGAACAGTCTAAAGAAGTGATCTTCATGTAAATCATCCAAGCTTTTGCATTGAGTCAATAGGTGCTCCAGTTTCAAAGCTTTCATGCACTTTACAAAAAGTACAACTTGTTGGTAACTCCAGCTTTTTGTTGCGCCTAGCCAGTAGAGATCTGGTGGGCAATAAGTCGAATCTTACTCATTTGAGCACGATATCTCGGATCCGAAAATTTCTAAATATATTTCGGTATCTGGTTTCTTCTTTTCGGGAGGAAACAGGAGTTCACATATATCTTATAAGATCTGCACTGTTACATTGTATTGATCCAGTTGTAGTCCCAAAGTTTTTTTTTGGCTCTAGCCAGATTCTTTACAAGTGTTTCTCTAGAGATATTCGCTTTTTCAAGAAGTGTTTCACAAGTTTTTCTTCAGATACTCATGCGTTTTCAATGGTCATTCATTGGCGACTCTGATATTATTGGAATGAAGGTGGTGTTGTATTCGTTCGGCATCAAGCATTTCCTATATAGTGAAAGAGTGTTCCACCAAACTCTACTTATTAAAGAAATTAAGCCAAGTTCGTATCGGATGATTGATATTGGTTGGCTAATGGGAACCGGAGTAAAGCTTTCCAATAAAGGCCTTCCATGTAGTCCCAGTTAGGTTGGGGTTGAGGCATTTTATATTCAGCTCCATATATCACCGTCGGCACCACCTTTTGCTTATAATATATAAGCAAAGGGCTAAACGAAAACTTCCCATATTTTGCTTGAATGATTTTTCCCTGAGATAATTTCATTTTATGTTTTATTTCAGATTGTAGAGTGTATCACTTTTGTTATTAATGTTGACTCAAGATATTTATATTCTGATACAGATGGAGGTAAATTTGATTTATTACCCAGTCACATTCTGAGCTCTTGAGTGATCGTTTTTAACTTTCCATTCTCATTATATCCGTTTGTGGCGTTTATTTCAAGCTTGTTTAAGTCTGCGTATTCAGTAATGCTGTCAAATGGTGCTGGAGGCTGGTCTATCATCACCAGCTCATCAGCATAGAGAAGGCAAGAGATCTTTTGCTTCCCTAGTTTCAGTGGGTAGGTGTTTGCCATTTTTCTGATATAGAAGTTGGAGAGCGGCAGCGAGTATACACCCTTGCGTGAGGCTGATGTCATAGGTTGTGATAGGTGGCCTTTTTCATCCAACTTAATTCTGATGTTAGTGTTCGTATAGCATTGAATGATTGCATTTCATATGTAAGTCTGGCATCCAGCTATTTAATTTCTCCCATAATTTTGTTCGGGATATTGAATCAAACGCTTGTTTAAAGTCCACAAACGCTATAAATAGTCTCTGGGAGAGACAAGCTTGTTCTTTTAATGGCAATATTATTAGGTTGGTCGCAGTTCCTTATCCCAATATGAATCCTGATTGATGGCAGTCTGTCTTATTATCAGTTTTTAACAATTCTTTCATGTCTCTTAAGAGTCTTGCGTAGAGCTTCCAAGTTGAGTCCAATAATGCTAACGGTCTGTAGTTTGTCCTGTCGTCGTCCTCCTTTTTTGAATATTGGGATCAGAATGGACTGTTGCCATGAATGAGGAATTTTGCCAGTAAGATTAACAGTATTAACGATGTTTAATAGTATGTTGGCCCATTGATCATGAGGTTTTTTTTATTGTGGCACTGGATAGTCCATACGGGCCTGGGGCACGAGAGGAGCTCAGTTTCTTGAATATATCTAATCGGCCTATCTTCAGATCTTGTAAATTATCAATGCTGGTTAGGTTATTGTTTTCCTCCACATGGACAGCAAACAAACTGATGTAATGTTCAGACCAGATTTCTTCCTTATAGCATTTATTAGGAGGGATTGATTACAATGATCATTAAATTTTTTTACAAGGTGCTAAATTTGGGCACTGCATTTAGTTCATAAGGCTTTTAGAATGTTCTTGTGTGTTTCCGTTAGGCAAGATTGTATGCAGTACCCTGTGGGAGACTGCACCAGCCTTGTCCTCTTGGCAATAACACAACCTTTGGTATAGGCCTGTACTACACAAGTTGGTAGAGTGACTGAGCAGCCAGGCTCATCTCAAGTGGGGTCAATGTGAGCTGTAGGGTTGCAAAATAGAGCTTCCCAGTGACAAGAATTCAAATAAACATTTACAATCAAGGTTTCCCGATATGATAGATCATTTATAACGCACTTAATACCCAGAGGTTTAAAAGCACGGACCCGGGGATCGAAACTGTGTTGCTCTGTCTCGTCTTGCTACCAAGGCGAGCATGGTGCCCCTGAGCTATCCTCCCGAGACTTAATTATTTATTGATTTAACAGTCAGTTGAATAAGCCTTCCTAGTAAAGGGAGAAAATAAGTAACAAAAATATACTTCAATAAATACACACTCATTTTCAATAAATCAGTAGATATCCATTTAGGATGGCACACACACACTTCCTACATGTCCCTTAAATAACTAGTATATGATATTATATATTGTATTTATATCGCGCTCGAACACAAGTGTTTCAGAGCATGACAAGGCAAAGGAGGGGAACAAGGAAAAACAAAACAACGATCGTACTAGGCCAAGTGATATTAAGAACGCGGAAGTGCATGGGAAAGGGGGAAAGTGCATGGAAGGGGGGGAGAAGTGGAACGTGCGGAGCAGAGGAGACAAATAAATAAAAATAAATAATAAAGGGAATAAACAGTGTGAGTGCAGCCTGCAAGTGGCAAATGCTGGGTTTTTACGGCAGCAGATAGGTATGTCTGATAAGTGCAGAAAGAAAAGAGGGGGTGGGGGCGGAAAGGGTACAGATACAGATCCCAGTGCAAGGAGGGGCCCAGTGGCAGTGCAGGAGGTTGGCAGGATGAGCAGGTACCTGGGCCTGGACGACAGAGGGTGGTCAGGTGCACAACGCAGAGAGAGAAACAGATCTGCAGGGTAGAAGGGGGCGAAGGCACAAGCAAAGAGGAAGGTCTTGAGGTGCTGCCGGAACTGGAGATGGTCATCCTCAAGTTTCAGAGTGGCAGGGAGGCTGTTCCAAAGGGAGGCCCCAGCCGAAGACAGATCTACACTCAGCTTGTTTCTTTAAAAAATGACTGACCCTGAGGGAGTTAGGAGTAGAGGAGATAAGAGCTCGGGAGGGGAGGTATTTACGGAGGGATAGTTGAAGGCATTTTGGACCCAGGCCCCAGAAAGCCTTGTGGACAATACAGAAGGTTTGGAATTTAATACTTGCATCCACTGGGAGCCAATGAAGGGATTTCAGAGCTGGAGAGATACGATCCTAGGGCTTGAGGCCAACGGCAAGTCTGACAGTCCTGTTCTGGATTAGTTGTAACGGGCGGAGAGTAGAGGCAGGACGATTTAGAAAGAGACTGTTACAATAGTCCAACCTGGTGAGAACCAGAGTTTCCTGAGACAATGAGCTTCTGGGGGAATGAGAGGAAAGGCAGAGTACCTCGGAGGAGGTGCAGTAGGGAGTTTGACTTATTGGAGATGTGGGTGGAGAAGGAAAGTGTGGAGTCAAAGATGACCCCAAGGTTCTTAGCCTCGAATGTAGGGCTAGGAGGCGGGCCAAGGGTGGCTGGCCAGAGAGGGAGGGGAAAGGATGGCGAAGGTGTACCTATGAGGAGCATCTCAGTCTTATTGGCATTCAGACAAAGATCATTGGCGGCACACTGGACACTGTGGACATTGATATATCATTGGCACATTTAGAGCAATACTGAGTCTGGTGTAAAAAGGAAAGGTTTAGAGAATAAAACAATGCTTAACAAATATTCTTAAGCAGGTACGTACTTTTGAAACCCCAATCTAATGTAGATTAACCATTTCCCAGCTACACAAGTTACAGAATGTGTGACTCTTTGGAGGGATAGTTAAAGCACAAAGTCAGAGGTTAGAAGAGTCTTTCAAGGAGCCAGGATAGCCAATGTCGTTTGAGCAAAAGTCTAGGGGAGCTGAAGCACTTCTTGAAGGTAAGTAAAAAGTCTTGCACAATGTTTTAGAAATCTTTGTAGAAAATGAAATCACTGTTGGTCCACAAGCTGGGAGGCTTGTGAGGAGCAAAACTACAAGCAACTCTGCAAAAGGCAACCACGGCAGGTCTCAACTGAGAGCTAGCATCGCTACACAACAAGAGGTAAGTACCCCCAAGTTTACAGTAACTTAGGTCTGAAGAAATTGGTTCCAGCTGACTTCCGTTCCAGTTGTAGTATGGCAGATCCTGCTGTTCCTGGGCCTCAGTTGTGGGGACAAGAGAGAAGACATTTGGGGACTCCTGCACTCGGATTTGAAGGTTGGCGGTAGCAATGGGCAAACCTCAGATCAGCGGCACTTCAAGGTTTCAGTTTCTCGAGAATAGCACCACCGCTGATCTCGGATACCTTATGGGCTTTCCCTGCATCTGGGGTCCAGCTCTCTGTTAAGGTGGCTTTGGTTTGGTCAGTCCCGATTCCTGGGAGTCCGGAGGATCTTCCTGGAGTTTGTTCTGGCTTAAAGACGACACACTCCATTCTGGTATTCCTCTCCCTGGCAATCGGTTCCAGCAGCAGCAATGGTAGTACAGCTAGCCCCAGAGGACTTCCAGATGAGTTTGTCTTGGGGTCGATTGGTCCCACCAAGCCAAGGGGAGAAGTCGTCCTTTGCAGGGCTTCTCTAGTCGAGGCGAATTCGGAGCTTCAGCAATGCAGCAGGTCTTCACCGGGCAAACCAATGGACCAGGAGTTGTAGCAAGCATCTCTTCCAAGTTCTTCTTCGGATTCCTTCGTTCAGTGGTCGACTGCCTTCCAAGCAAAAGATCTCGCCTTTTATGCAGGTTTCTCCCATTCATTCTCAGCCTGTCACTCACACAGCAGGGTAGCTGTCCTTGCCGGACAGTCAGCCAGCCAGCCAGCCAATCACGCCAGAGTGCATTTGGGTCTCCTAGGAGACCAAGCACAGGGAGTTTCGGGCACCTCCCTCACTTCCTGCCCACACCAGACACTCTTGACGCCAGAGGGGGTCTTCAGTCCTGAAGCCCGCCAAAGGCATAGAAACAGAAGGACCATTCCAAAAGGAAATGGTGTAAAAAGATTGGGACCCGTTTAAACAAAGGTGTTTAAGGTGCCATTTTGAAAAACATGGCTCCCACGATTTTTAGCTACCGGTGTTCGGGGTCAGCAAAAATCATGGTAGTTTGTTGTAAAACCAATGCCACCAGCCACTTCGATAGAAAAGGGTAGCATTTGACTGCTACATGAGTTTCTAAACAGGGGATACTAGGTAACCCCTCCAGCACTGTATAGGAAGATGGTGGTGCTGGGTCTAGGAATGTATGACTAGTAAAGTCAATTTAACCTTACATTCTCTGGGAAACAGTAGTTTATCCCAGAGAGGGCATTTAAACCTTTGGGAAGTCCAAAAGGACATCCCTGTGTCACTGCACTGAGGGTGCTGTGTAACACACATGAAAAGATGCCTATTGAGTTATCTTAAAAACTCAATAATCAAAAGACCAAAAGAGTAAAAAACACATCAGAATACAAGAAAGAGTGGGGGAAAAAAGGCTCACACACTCACTTTCCAGGTAAAAAATATCAAGTCCTCAAAATCCACCTTAGAGACCCCCAGCAAAGTTGCTGGGGGTCTCTAAGGTGAAGGGAATTAGCACATTTATGAGAATTCTCCCTAACAGAATGATGCTGAGGTGACGAGATTCTTTTATTTTGCAGATCAGCCTGGGGACTAGTGGTGTGGGCGGGAAGGCGTATACTAGGGAGCCACTTCTTGCTGTCCCATGAGGCAAAAAGATCCACCTGTAGATGCCCCCATCTGCTGAAGATCTCCTGCTGCACCTAGACATTCAATTGCCATTAGTAATTGTCTGCTCCCAGCCTGCTAAGCCTGTCCGCCTCCAAGATGGACTACCCCGGAAGGTGGACGGCCATGAGGTAGATTTTGTTCTCTAGGGCCCATTCCTACATGCTGACGGCTAGTCTGCACATTGGAGGGGATCTGGTACCCCCCTGCTTGTTGACATAGTATATGTTTGTGGAGTGGTCTGTCTGGATGAGGACAACCTTGCCCCCAATAACAGGCAGGAAAGCTCTGAGTGCTAGCCAGATGGCCTTCATTTCAAGCCAGTTGATATGAGACTCCTGTTCCCGCCGGGTCCAGACTCCATAGACGCTGTGGCCATCCAGAGTGGCCCCCCAGCCCGCGGGAAAAGAGTCCGTAGTGATGGCAATTGCTCGTACGCAGGTTGCAGTCCCTGGACCAACATGTGAGGTCCAAGTGGAGAGCATGACGAATGCGGACCAGCTCCGCTTGGGAGCCCCGCTCCTGATTCCATGAGGCTGTAAAGTGGAGATGTAGTCTCCTCATCCAGAGTCTCGTGTGGGGGACGGCCAGCAGGACCACCGCCATGAGGCCCTGGTACCAGCAGGCGAATGTCACTTCTCGGATGAGGAAGTGAGCCGTGGTCCTCTTGATGGCCGTGATCTTGTCCTCCGAGGGGAAAACTCTCGGAGCACGTGTCCCAGAGGAGGCCCAAGAAGGTCAGTCTCTGCGTGGGTTGCAGCGGAGACTTCCTGAGCTTGAGCGAAAATCCCAGGTTGTGGAGTGTGCTCATAAGTGTGGAGGAAGTGTGGTGCACTGCCTCAGTGATGTAGCCCTGACGAGCCAGTCGTCGAGGTAGGGGTAGATGTGGTGGCTCTGGGCCTTGAGGAGGGCCGCCACTGCATTCATTAGTCTGGTAAACACCCTGGGAGCAGAGTTGGTGCCGAAGGGTAGTACCTTGTATTGCAAATGGCAGCCCATGATCCTGAAACGTAGGAAGGAATGATGCGGCTGCCAAATCGGGACGTGTAGATAAGAGTCCTTCAGATCCAGGAAGCACATCCAATCTTCCCTGCACAATGTCTCCGCTATGAGTGCAGGCATAACCATCTGGAATACAAATTTTGAAGGGGGAGGGAGCTGTTGTGGGTGGAATGGTCCAACACAACTCTGAGGCCTGCCTGGTTCTTATGACAAAAATCCTAGAACAGAATCCCAATCCTCGCTGGGAGGCTGGGACTTCTTAGACTGCCTGGGTCTTAGGGAGAATTCTCAGAAATGTGACAATTCCTCTCTACCTTAGAAACACCCAGCACTTTTGCTGGACTAGGACTTTTTAATTTTTAACCTGGATATAGTGAGACCTTTTTCCCACTCATGTATTTTTCTGTGATGTGAACACTTTCTTTTTGGTTTTGGAGTCTTAGAAGGCATCATCTTTGCATTGTGACACACGGCACCTTCAGTGCAGTGGCACAGGGAAGTCTTAGATTTCCCAAAGGTTTAAATACCTTCTCTTGGTGAAACGACTGTTTCCAAAAGCAGTAAAGTGAAATTGACTTTAATTACATTGTATAACTTTCTAGACCCAGCACACACTATCTTACAATAGGGTGCTGGAGGGGTTACTTAGTGTCCCTGCTATTTGCTTAGACGCAAGGAGCTGAAACCGCGAAGTGCTGCTGAATAGAAGTTTGTCCTTTTCTGCCACTGACCATCCCATTGCAGGAGTCACCAGACGTCCTCCCTCTTGTCCGTACGACCGAGGTACAGGAACAACAGGATCTGTAGAGCTGCACTGGAACAGAAGCCAGCTGGAACAATTTCTTCTAGCCAAAAGGTACTGTAAAGTTTGAGGGGACTTACCTCTTGTTGTGGTAGCCTTACTTGATCTCAGTTGAGACTCGTCATGGTTACTTCTGTAGAGTTGCTTGCATCTTCTACCTCTCACAAGCCTCCCAGCTTGTGACCCTACATTGATTCTACTTTTTCCACAAAGACTTGTAAAACATTGTGCAAGCATTGTACATACCTGCAAGAAGTGCATCAGCTACCTTACACTTTTTGCCCAATTGACATTGGCTGGCCTTGCTCCCTGAAGGACTCTTCGCTCCTCTGCTCGTGGTTTTACCTTCCCTCCAGGAAGGGGTTAATTTACTTTGCTTTGGGGGTTCAAAAGTACTTACCTGCTTCCGAATATTTGTGTGATCTCTTGTCTTATTCTGTAAGCTCTTTACTGTAACACTCATCTCAGTATTGCTCTTAATGTACCAGTGATATATTAATATCCACAGGGTCCTAGTCATTAAGTCACCTAAGGGTGTAGGAAGTGTGTGTGAGGGTAATTGCTGAGTTAGAGAAACAGAGTGTATTTTGGAATGTATTTGTGTTACTATTAGATTGCCCCTTCTGAAGGCTTATTCAAATTGTCCCTTAAATAAATTAAAAAGTGTTTATTTAGATACCTGTCACTGAATCTCTTACCATTCTACTGCTCACATTAAACCCTCTTGAGATAAGCCTGGCTGCTCAGCCACACTACCAACCTGTGTAGTACAGACTGACACCAAAGGTTGGGTTCCTATTGCTGTTACGCTCACCTGGTGTCCACGGGGACGCCACTCAGCCCTGGTTGGATGATATGCGCCTCAAAACCACTCACCGATCCTTGGGTAGTGCCTCCAATGGAGGTTGAGGCTGAAATACAGGAGGACTGGATTTAGAACTTAGCCGTCTCTGGTAGGGTCTCTTCCCACCTCCCTTGGATTCAAAACCTTCCCTTTGCCCTCTCCTCAGCTTAATTTTTTAGAAAGCGTGCTCTTCGTCCTGCTCTTCATGGCAGCGGTGCCTAGTCTCGTATGGGCGTGAGCGACCAAGTTACTTGACTGGTAGGTCTTGCTGCTTTACAATCTTTATACTCTATTCCGTTCTTTCCTTCCTTCCTCATATTTTTATTAATGTCTTCTCTTTAGTTGTGCAAAGAGATTTTGGCGTTTTCGTGCGGGCTGGAGCCCAGCACGAGCCGGTAAATGGAGGCGCGGTGTGCGCAATGCTGTCCGGTAAGTAATGCGCGATGCACGCCGCTGTTTTGCCTTGTATATGCTAACCTGTGCCTTTCCCCTTCTTTCGTAGGCTGCAGTGCTCTTCGCCAGTTGGAGTGATGTTCCGGAACGAAGCTGACCAAGAGGTGACTACCCAGGTAAGAATCTTGTGATTTTCGTTTTTCGTGTAGAACCGTGAGTATGCGCTCATTAATGCTGTTCTTCTCCCTCTCTCCTTTTCAGGTTGCTGCGTTCCGGGAAGCATGCGGTGTCCAGATGATGTGGTTCGCTGGATAGACTGTTCCCAGGTAAGCAGAATCAGGCGCCGACGATGGGCTGAAGACAGGATGCTACTCACAGGTAAGATGCCAATAACTGTTTTTTCTCTCTGCAGGCACACGGTTCCAAGAATAGCTGGCATGAAAGAACACTGGAGACCCGACTGGACGCGGTGAGCATTACGCTGCAAACATAAGAAGAACGCAAAGCGTGTTCTGCTGTTTGGGTGTGGTTTAAATAGTCTACAAGTAAAGTAGTCCAAGTAAAGTAGTCCAAGTAAAGTAGTCCCAGGCCAGCCACACCCTAAACACTATACTGCATAGCTCAGTTCTTGGTAACTGAGCTATGCGAGTGCCTCCATGCTGACTGCAACCCCCAAGAAAGTAGTTCCAAGTAAAATAGTCCCAACTTAAAGGTGTTCTCCATAGTGATTATGAGCTTGGTGCCAAAGGCGCCAGGACCGACTCCAAGAGTTTTGGGTGATGTTTTAAAGCCTTTAAGGTCATAATGGAACCCTGAAACCTGGCCCACCTGGCAGGCTGACTTGCCAGTGGGGGTCAGGGGTAGGAGTCATGACAATTGCCAGGAGGTCAAGGTTGTTGAAGTGCACCCAAAGGGTACTGCTCCAAAACTTGCCTAACACAGGCTCTCAACGAGCGACCGACTCTCCGCCAACAGAGTTGCTGTCCCAATCTGTGGGAGTGTAGGGCAGCAGGAGGGAGGGATCGGTAGGCGGTACCCATAGATACTATAGAGGATCCAGGGGTCCGCAAAATACTGACGCCACAACTGTGCATGAAGTCTTCCCCCCCGTCCCCCACCAGAGACACGTGGACCAGACCCATCTGGTTCATGCCTTCTTTCCCTCAGAGGCTGTTGCTGAGGAGGGGGACTGGAAAAAGCCCTTACCCCTGCCCCTTTTGTTGTTTGCACTAATGTTGACGAAAAGTCAGGCTACCTGGACTTCCGTTCTTATAAGCCACGGAACCCTACAAATGCCCGCCCCTTGTCAGAGTGTTGATGTAAATGGGTGTACGCCTTGGGCGTGGCCTTCGTAAGGATAAAGACTTTGAAGTTTGCAAACTGTTTTTCATTTTATCTAGCTCCTCGTCGGTGGTAGAGTGAAAGAGGTTGCCACCCTCGAACGGAAAGTCTAGTATGCGTTCCTGGACGTCCGGATTGAAATTAGTAGCTCGGAGCCAGGCCAACCTTATGTCTGTGGCGATGCATATGGCCTGGCCAGAGGTGTCGATGTGGGCCAGGGTGGACTCTATGATGTCTTGCGTCACCATTTTAGCCTCTGCCAGTCCCGCCTTGAAGCGTTCTGGAAAGAAGTCAGCTATTTCCCGTCAAAGACTCTGGTTAACAGCTGCCAGCACTGCATCTTCGTTGGCTTGCCCAAGATGCAGCGAAACATTGGAATAAAGCTTCTTCTCGTACGCCTCCCAGATCTTCCCCTCCTTGCCTAGCAGCACCAAGGTGGTCGAGGACTGAGGCTTTGAGTAGAGTGACACCGCAGCAATCACTGAAGAGTGTGGTTGAAGGTGGGTCGACAGCACAAGTGTATCCCCCTCCATTTGCCTGTACTCGGCGGCCAGGCATCGATTGACCGAGTTGGAGGGTACAGCCACCCCTTCTTAGCCAAGGCGACAATGTCCTTTTGCGTCGGGATCCCCGTCCTAGCAGAGGGGTGCAGAGTGAGGACTGCAGCAAGCACCCCTGCCTCTGGTTGCTTGACCTCAGGCTGGGGAAGGCCCAGGTACTCAGCCAGACCTGCACGTTGTTCATTACGATGGTGCGTCAGGGTCTTCTTCCTGTTCGTGTCCCCATGAGCGTCCGGCGCAAGAGGAGGAGTGCTTGGAGCTGAGGGCTAGGGTGTGGAGACCGGAGACGGAGGCTGCAGCAGAGGCTGGTACAGAACCACCTGAACCAGGGCAGGCAGAATCGAAGGAGAAGGCATGGGCAGCGGTAGCTGCTCAGGGGGCCTGTGGAGCTGGAGTCATAGGAGGAATGACTATGGGCGCAGACGGCAGGGCCAGAGAAAGCATGTCTTTGATAGCATGCCTGAGGATGGCCCCATTCTGAGGAGATTTCATGAGGGTGAGTAGCTTTTCAAAGAACCTGTCCTCATAGGCCGGTGGGGTGGCAGATGATATTGACGGGAATCGCGAGCCAGTGCGTATACTGTCTAGGTTGCAGAGGGAGCCTATCCTGCATTGCACTGCCGAGGGTTAAAATGTAGGCCAGGTATCCGGTTGACCCCAGTCACACCTTGTAACATGTTCACCCACCTACGCCATTCCTCAGAAGAGCGGCCATCTTGTCGAGCTGCATGCCATGTGCCGAAGTCGTGGTGCTTGGCTCTCTGGGCCCAGTCTCCTCCAGGATCTTGACGGCGGAGCATGAGGCCTGCCCTGCACCTCAGGCCGAGACCTGGTAGGCACGTCACCCTCTGCGAAGTCACCGGTAGTGCTGTGTGTAAGCGCCCCCTCAGCCATACTGCTAGTAAAAGGACCTTCCGGTCCCTCAGCACTACTCTTCGGGAGAGTCTACGGACCCCTCAGCCTGGCAGCCGAATTTGCCAGAGTATTCATGCTGGTATGAGAACCTTAGAGGTTACTCCTGCTTGGGCGCTTCCTTGTAAAAGAGTCTCCCTTGCGGGGTGCGCTGGAAAAGAGGCCCTATCTTCATCGATGCTTCACAACCTCTCGAAGTCTATTCTTCAGGGCACGCGAGGAGTCTGCGGTACAACCTTCCCATCCGTGGTCGGGGCCAAGGCAGCAGAGGCAAAGCCGTGAAGATCTGATGTAGGGAAGAGCCCCTTGCAGGCTGGACACCTGCTGAAAGCCGCTGAAGTCGACATGCACTGGGGAGGAGCATGGCGCCAGAGGACCAAGTACCTGACTGATAAAAGAAGACAACAAGAAAGAAGAAAGTATCCAGGGAAGATCGCGTGGTATTACATGGCCGAAGCCAAACCAAGGAGCGCAGGTGAAATCGGCCCGTTCTCGTTGATGTGGTCAAGGGGACTGCGGTGTGGCGCCAGAAGGTGGAATCAGGACAACACATGCTCCCAGGGCTGCAGCCCCGCACGCCTCAAAATTTAAAGGGGAAGGATTTTTCTGGTGAAAAAGGTTCTGTCTCCCGCCCCTGGGAAGGGACGCCCATGCAGTATGGATCCATATGCGATCTTTTACGATTTGCGAGGGGATGTTTAGTGTTGCAGTGTCTTGAGTTCTTGATGTAGAAAGCTTCGATATCTCGGGATTCAATTTGTGGCAGCTCGGCAGTAGCCCAAAAATACATTAATATAGTAGTCCTATTTGGAAAAGGATCATTCCTTGCTCTATTTAGCATGGTTACAATCAATGGGTCAGAACAGCTCAGTTTGTCGTGCTTTTTTACATCGGGTGATCGTACTTTTCTTTCATCATCCTCTATTGGTGTATCAGGCTTGTTCACTGTTAGCCTTTTAGTAGTTGTATAACTACTATTAACGCGCCAGATCGCCCGCAGGCCTCAAGGCGCACATAAAGGATACATCAACAAACAGAGAACAAACAATGATGCAGAATCAGGTAGTGGATCTAGGGGGTCCTGAAGATGATTCATGGGAATGGCATTCTAGGTGGCTTGAGCAAGCACATCAAAAGTTGTCTTCCCAAATTTGGCAAGGCGAAATCTACGTTGGCTAAGTTTAACCTGGTCAAGAGACCTGAGAGCATGTGCAGGGACATACTGGATGCGCTCAGACATAGCTGGGAGATGAAGAGGTGCAGAGGTCAAGCACTTAAAGATAAGTGTCAAGATCTTGAAAGAGACAGTGCTTGATCAGAAGTCAGTGCAAGTTCTTTCTGGCTTCAGTAATGGACTGCCGTCTGGGGATGCCCAGCACAGCTCTCACCGCAGGGATTTAGAGGATGATGCCCCTTTTGGATTTCTTTTTGCTTTATTTAATTCAGCATCTCGCTCTTTCTCTTTTCTCCTCTGTCAGTTTGTGCATTTCATTGATTTCCTCAGTTTGATTATAATCCCATTTTCATATGTTGATGTAATCGAGTTGGTGGATATATTTAGCATCATTTCTTCCGTGTTCGTTATGTCAAGGTTGGCATCTCGTTTCCGAGGTGAATTGTCATTGTGTATGTTCGAGTCAACCTTGCTCTTCTGTGGCTAAGTATTGGTTTGCGTTGCATCCTCAGATTGTAGGGGCCATTCGGTTATTCACAAATCTTTTTGTTCTTGGAGGTCACATTTCTTTTGATTTTTTTAAGCCTATTTTGCACTTTCATGCTTTTGTTTTTATTTTTTGCCTTTTTGGCAGGAAAATAGCTCAGAAATTGGTTTGGTCGTATCGTCCATCATTTCATTATTGTCCATTGTTTCCATGTTATCACTTGAATCTTTTATAGTTTCTCTTTCTTCATTGATAAAAGCTTTTATTTCCAATTGCAAGCAGTAATTTTTCCTCAGGGAGGACGGTGCAGGGATTATTTGCGATTGACATGCGAACATGTCAGCACGCAATATTTGCAATTCTTTGTCTGTAGCTGGTATAGATCCCTCCTTCTCATAGTCTGTTTCTTGTGTTTGTGAGTTAAACAGCAATTACTTATTTTGCGGAGCCATTTCCTTAATGCGATTAGTCTGAGTCATCAGGAACCACCACTGATGGACGTCTGATGCTAGTGATTTCGAATGCGCTCTTTTAGTTTTCTTTACACAGTTCTTTGCATGAACAGGTAACGGTGAAGCGTACACATACACTATGTGGTTGGAGTTCTCATGTTCAGGAACATTAATGGGCATGTCTGTTTTTAACGTGTATGCTGCCTTTTTCGTGACTCGCGCGTGTCAATTACCACGCGCATACCAATCAACAAAGTAATACATCTGGCGAGTCCTGCAGTGGACCAGCACTTGTCAGATGCACTCAGATAGAAGCACGCATGTGTTTTTTGGAGGAGGTTGGATAACAAAGGCATAGCCTCATGCTGTAGATAAAGAAAACAGAGTTTTAATCTATTCAAGCAATTCTGTGTAGCAGTTCTTGGATATTGAATTTCAGCATGTTCAAAACGGTTTAAAAACACGTACCAAGTTATGCAGCAGGCTGTATTTTCTCCAAGATAGATATACAAAGAGGCTGACAATGCAGAGGATCACAGCGGTACAGCACTCGTCAGAAGCACTCAGCTTTAAGCGGCTAGCACAACAGAAAGACAGTCCCTTAGACAAAAGGTGCAGATCATTTAAGGGAAAAACTTAATTCCAACTGCCCAACTTCTTCTCCCTCCAGACAGTGTAAAGGAGAACACCTTCCTCTCTCCCCTTTAGCTGCAGCATTTAAAAAGAGATCCTCTGATCCCATCAAATGAAAGGCAAAACCGTTTTTTTTTTTGCAGAGATGTGAACTGACTAGAGACTTTCCTGTCTCTTGTAACAGCCTTTTAAATACCAGAAACTATTTTCTTAAAAGGAGAATAGCCAGGAGCCGAGGGAGGAGCAAATCCTGCACTAAAGACAGTGAAAGAAAAAATCGAAAATAGCAGCAAGCCTTTTAGAGACTTCCCCTTCACCTGGCTTGTACTAGGAATCCAATTAATTTGAAAGTATGCCACACCAAATGGGAGGATGGTGTGGGCTTCATCATGGAGGACAAGATTCACATACAGTAACTTCAGGCTGACGTTCGGAAAGATCTCTTTTGGCAACTTTCCCTCCATAGTTCTATAGACCCACACACATTTGTTTTTAGAACCTGTGCCGACTTTGTAAAGGAAGTGAATCCTTCAGCTTCACTCCCCTCGGCTATTGCTCATTTTGTTATGGGGAAACGGCTCAGTCTTTCAGCCTATCAGTACTGGGTAACAGCTTCCCTTTTACTTACTTTTTTGGTAAACTTTACATTGCACACAGCATCTTACAATGCCGTGATGTGGGGATACTTTTGTATCACCCTAGTCTCACAGTAGGGAGTTTTGGTAACCTGTGTATGCGCTAAAGACAAGCTGGTGGCAGCAAATGTTTTTACCATTTTTTGCATTATTTCTAGTGTGCGCATTCGCGTTTAGCGCATATGGCTACTAAACGTGGCTACTGTCCTAAAATGGCCACGCCATGAGATCTTTTCTTGTTCTTGAGCCTTCTTCCTGTCTTCCCAGGTCAGGAAATCCCATATAAGATCATGCACTTGCCTGGGAAAGCAGCTGCTTGTGTGCTATTGATGCCTAAAAGTTTAGGTGTGAGTGAAACCCAGAGTGATCTGCGATTGGACCACTGCTGGCTGTTTGAATGGTGCAGATCCTTACCCTTGGTGGGCTTGGAATTTCAGGCAGAATTCTATATAAGAGGACTCCTGCAGCCATTTCTTCAGATCAGCACTGAAGCCAAGTACAATGTGTAGCAAGCGGCCAACTGAAAATCCTTTGATGACTACAGAGAGACCCTGCATCCTTTCCTGCGTCAGGCCTGGTGCAGTGTCCTGAAGAAGTCTACATCAGTGCCTTCTGCATGTCATAAGAATCCTTCCATCCGCAGTTTCTGGGTACATCTCAATGGAACCAAAGGCAGGAAAATCTACCTCCAGCGACTGCCCTAGTCATCTGGAAAACTCAGAATCAGGGGGCTAAGGAAACTCAGCATTAATTTCCCCCAGAATAAACTTTGGTTATTCCATTCCGTCACGGTTTTATCGGCGCATCTGAAAGCAGATGTACACCAGAAAGAAATATTTTACCTACCAGTAACCTTGTTGCACATCTCTGGAACACTCTCCAACACATGAACCGCTTTCTGGGGGGAAGCTTTGTGGCTTTTGAGCACAAGGCTCCACTCGTCATAAGGATTGGACTTCTGAAGTCAGGGCAGATTTCTTGTCAAGTGGTTCCATCCTACTGCATTCACTTAACCTTTAGTCGATTAAGTTATTAATGCATTCTTAACATATGGTGACTGTTTATAAATTGAGTGTTGTGTACTAATAGCACCTGCTTGTTTAATTTCCTAATGTGTTTTGAGCCTAGAACACAGTATTTTTGTATTTACCTGTCTAAATTGAATGATGTACTTTGGTGTGTTGGCTCATTATGCACGCCAGACCCCACTCACTCTCCTGTGAATATCCTATACTGCTCTCCTCTGCTACTTTGATTGGGTTTTGAAAAACAGCCAAGTAACTCGGTTAGCTTTAACTAGGGTGGTCTCCTAAAATCTGTCCACTAAGCCAGATTCTAGAAATCCATCTTAACAGCTGAGCACTGAGAAGAGGAGTTTGTTGGAGCTGGAGTGCACAAGAAGAAAGAACCCTTTGAGCCCACTAGACAGGAGGACTCCAGTGAGTAACAATTTAACGCCTGGAACCCCAGAAAACCACAGAAGAATGTTGTGCTCCAGTGAAGGGGAGGGGCTCCAGTGAGGAAAGATGAACCCCCTTCAGCCCAAGAGGAGTACGCTCCAGTGGGGAAGAGGAGTGCCCCTTTATGCCTAGAAGTGTGTGTGCTCTACAGAAACTGAGCCCCTTGAGACCAGAAAAAATGACCTTCAACTAAGAAGGGAGTGGGGTTAAAAGTAGAAAAAGGGTTTTTTATTCTGGAAAAGGGATATGTAACCAATCAGTTCAACCCCTTTGAACCCATGAAAAGGGGATGTGCAACAAAGGCTGGCGCGGCAATTGCTCGTGGTATAGGGAAGTAAATATCAGATCTAGTACGATATGATTGGTTATTTACAACACAATTAATACCCAGAGGTTTCTAAGCGTGGGCCCGGGGATCGAACCTGTGGCGCTCCATGTCTTGCTTCAAGTTGCCCACAAGCTATCTTCCAGAGATAAGGAGAGCCCAGGTGAAGGGGAGAACCTTTGGGACATATGCCAAGGGGAGGAAGCACCAAAATATCACAAGATGGGCAGAGCGGTCTTGTGGTCCCTAGAAGAAAGGAGAAAGAGCGGTAGAATGAACCAAGCAGGAGACATTCCGGTCAGTAACTTTCTGTATGCTGCTTTGTCCCTGGTACATCATCCAGAATGCAATTAACAGGTTTTCCAACTACCATTATATTACAGCCATTCTGCACCAATGTCCAAACAGTCTTGGGATTTTACTGTTGCATAATAAAACCCTTTAATATTACTCTTCTGTCAGTAGTGTTCCCCCACCCGACACCAAACATACTTTCGAACCCATAGAGAAAATGGGGTACCCAAAGAGCACCCCAGCTCTACTAGCCATATGTGCCAACAAGAGTAGCAGACCAAAGTTTCAGCAGAAAGGGGACCTTCAGTTGAAGTCCATCTAACAGCAAATGAAAGCCAGTCAAATGTTTAGGGGACCTGGCAAAGCAAAAAATGAATGACTTTGCAACGCCTACTGAGGTTTATGGCATGGCCCAATGTATACAGTGGCAATGAAAAAGAATTGACTTTGCAAAATAAGTTGTAACCAATTGGGAGAACAATGTGATGTCCACCTATATGGCTACCAAGTGGGAGAAATGTGGTGTAACATTTTCAACCGCTCGTTACCCACAAGCCAATGGTTTAGTTGAAAGATTAAACAGAGCCCTTGAAAGATTAAACAGAGCCCTTGATTGCATGATGGGTGCTTTGGAAGAACACGTGAGAAGCAAGTTGGATCTCTTCCTGCAAGGTCTTATTTGCCTAATGAAAGTGTCTCAAAAGGGTGTTGGTTTCAGCCCCTTTAAGCTTTTGTGGGCTATCTAGTCGGATGACCTATAGCTCTGGTGAAGACCGGTTGTAAATCCTGAAAACTTAAACACAGGTGATTATGTACCAAGCCACAGAAAAAGGATGTTGCTCGTGATGTTTGATGCAAATGGCAATCTGAAGGAAGTTAAGCAACAGCATCAACAGAAGGTCTCTTAGATCTTACTTCTGGGTACAGTCATTAGTCATTGAGTCTATAAAGCTGTGAACTAAAGTGACCCATAAAATGTTCTCAAAACTTGATAAGGTGCACTATTTCGTGGATATGGGCATTTAGACAGGCAAGAATATAAAAATGCCAGTATTTATTGGGACCTTAGTTTACACACTAAGCAGATAAAAGCACTACCACACAAAGCCCTTATAAAACAGATATACATTCACCCTTAGGAGAGTTACATTAGCACTTGACACAGTGACCAGTGCAACACAGGTACATAGGTCAGATGTATAAAGAGATAACTCTTAAAAACAAGACTAAACAGCTTTGCTCCTTATAATGTGAAACCCCAAACGTCACAAGGTCCAACAAAGCATATACCTCTTCAGGCAGAATTATACAGAGATTTGCAGTGTCAGATTATTATTAATATAAGTGTTCCAAAGTTAGATAGAAGATCAAGTAAAGTTCAGGTAAGGACTCAATCAGCACACTTGCATAGTCCCAGGGAAGGATTCTCAACCCAGGTTCCACCACCAAAAGGTCAGGTTGGCGAACGATAGGGCCAGGACATTCTGCCAATGAAACCCTATGGAGGACAGGGGGTGGAGGAGGACACAAACGCCCACCCGACACAGATTCTTCCATAGACCACTGCAGGTGTTCTGGAATCATTCTGCGGTGGATTCAGTCAATGAAGGCCCAGGGATCACCGGTGCAGAGGTCACTTTCAGCATCAGTATTTAGTTTTGGTCAGTCATGGTGCACATGAATCTGCTCCATGCAGCTTCCAGTAGAAGACCCAAACAAGTAAAGATTAAGACTTCCGATGGGCAGATCGCCTCGGTATCACCTCATGGGAATAAAAGTGTTGCAACGGGAGTCACCACAGTTGGTAGCGGCATGTGTTCTTCCGTCAGCGAATAAGGGAGCTCGCCCCATCAAAGCTTCCTTTGCAGCGAGACGGCTGAAAATGCAGGAGACGACTTGGGGCATGAGCTGGAAATCATCTTCCAAGGCTCTGCTCGCCACAGCAAAAGCTGCAGCAATATAGCCAATGAGAGAATAGCTGTTCCCACTGGTCCAGGGGTCTAAGTACCAATAAAGGCCTTCTTGAGATGACAGAGGAGCAGGGATTCACCGGGACACTACTGAAGTTGTTGCTAGTCAGCTGCAGAAGTCGTCTCTGAGTCATCAGTGGGCTGCTCCCCTTTGTCTTGGTTCGAACGATGATCTGCTGAACAGTCACAGGAGTCCTTTTAGCAAAGATTCAGCCTGGGAGCAAGCCTAAGCCAGCCAATGATAAGGATCTACACCATTCAAACAGCCAGTGGCTATCCAATCATGGACAGGCTCTGGTCATCACACATCTGCCCAGCAACAGACTTTCTGGTACCAGATCTCTACTCTGGAGCAAAAACACACAAACACTAAGCCCCTTACAGAAAGTACAACGAAAAATATGGCCAAAGAACAAACGAAAATCCTTATGCCATGACCATCTTAGGGTGCTAGCCACATTCAGTAGCCATTCGGAGTAAATGCGAAAGTGCAAGATTAAAAAATAAAAACTGAATAATAAATAAAATGACAGCTGGTACCAGCTCGACTAAGGCATATTGTAAAAGTAACTAAAAAGTAATTATATACTAAGCTATAAAGATACAATGTATACTAACTGTGCTTCAATGTGAGTGAATGTGTGAAATTATAATAAAATAATTCATAAAGACACAGAGCCTTATTCACAGATAGTTTTCCAATGGGGGTTGCGATTTATAAAAAGCTTCTGTGAATTAGGCCCACAGTCCCTCAGTGCCGACAGTCTTAGTGACTATTCAGTTTAATCATAATGAGCAAAAAAAGCAAAGCAAGTAAAGCAGGAGGCTTGATTTACTTACAAAACATATGGGGTTCAAAGCAAGCATAAAGAAAGGGTCTCCCATAGAACTCTATGGAGGTAATGATGAAAAGAAAAAAAACATTTCCAAAAGGTTACAATAGTCTTTCCACAAACAGAAGGCTTTTAATTCCTAGGATCGAATGGGAGATATAGCCTTGGTTTCAAAGAAGATGAGGGGGAAAGTGAACACATAAGAGCTTGAGAAGGTTCAGTAAAAGTGCTTTTGTGCTCCACAACAGACAATACAGCACCAGCAGGAGTGCTAAAGTGTTCTCAGGCAATCTGCCTCCTCGTTTTCATTCTTCCCAGGAATGACACCCTACAGTCTACATGAATACTTTTCCTGTTGAAAGCAGGGACTATAGCATGTCAGATAAAATAGGGGAACACATCAAATCAAAAGACAAAAAGATATTGGATCTCGGGGTGATTGATCCTAGCTGTGGTCCCTGGTGAACTCCTTGTTCCAAGTACCAAAATTAGGATCTAAAGACTTAAGCTTGTGTGTTGACTATAGGGCTCTGAATGCTGTCATCAAGACCACTCATCACCCTCTACATCAAACTGAGTTAATGCACAAGTTAAGTAATTCAATTACCCCAGCACTTTTGATCTCACTTTAGGTTTTTAGCAATTACATTATCGGGCCATGCCAAGGCAAGAACAGCATTTTGAACTTCAGAAGGCATCTACCAGTTCAGAGTCATACCATATCAATTCAAAAATGCCCCTGTAGTTTTCAAAGGATGGCAAGTAAGGCTTTGAATGGGCTAGATTACTTCTATACGGCTCATATTGCTGCCTTTAACTCTATATGGGATGAACAAGATTCCCACACAAACAAAGCACTGATATGTTTGAACAAGCACACTTGAGCATCACGGCATCCATGTGTTAGTTTGGTTAAGGCTCAGTGGTTTACCTTGGGGATAAGGTAAAAGGGGCTAAGATTAAACCTATTTCCAGTAAGTAGAGGATCCATAAACCTGAGAGAGAACCACCCCCCTACACAAACTCAGGCGAGAGACTTCTTGGGCATATAGGTATTACACAAATGTAAAGGCGGATAATGGGTGGGATCATTGCAGCACACCCCTACTTCTCCCAAGCACCCTAAAAAGTGTCCTGGACAGGCATTTAAAGGGTCATTTCAGGAACTTAAGAAAGGAATTTGTCAAGTCACTGTTCTGAGGGCACAAGATAATAAAACAGAGCTTTCACTACTCAGACCAATGTTCTTCAGAAGCGGACATTGTTTCTTTTTTTCTCAACTACATTAAGGCAGAGAACACCCTTTAAGTTTCATCAACAGGCAGCTAAAATGTAGGCAACGGTTGTATGCCACTATGAAGAAAAGGTTGTGCCATAGTGTAGCAGTCGAAGATTTAGACCCTACTTGTATGGTCTACCTTTAAATTACAAACTGACCACATGTCCCTAAAACGAATGATGAACATCAAGTGGGAGAATCGAACATTGCTCCATAACCATTCAAGACTTTGGTGTCACCATGGAGCATAGGTATTGGTCTGTCAAAGTAGTATTACCTAACGGGTGGATTATGTCCCTGGGTCTGTAGTCTGGGGGCGGGAGTTCTTCGGGGCTGTTCCAAAATGTTTCTCTTTTGCGACTATCTCATTGTTAAAGTAGAATTTGCTTTTTGATGATTACCTGTACCCACTTGGTGGATTCCCTAAACAATTCCCTAAACAATTTCTGCCAGCTTCCTAGTTTTACACATCCCTCAGCCAAAACCTGTGTGCATCTCCCTGATGTCCAAATGGGGTGCTGTCTTACCGCTGAGCTAAAGAGTGGGTGAGCCTGTGCATTCAACAGAATCTTACCATACGACTGGTGTGAAAACGGGCTGCTGAAAACATGATTTGGCCCACCGATACAAATGTGCGTACACACACACACACACACACACACACACACACACACTGGTTGCAAAGTGTCCCAACACTGGCATGCCCCTACAGTACTTACGCTTCCTTGAGATCCTCCGGCACAGGGATGGTATGCTTATAGAAGGAGGTCTTCGTAGCCACTTTGTTAGGGTTAACAGGCCGTAGCCGTTCCAACGTGACTATTTCATTGTAGGTGGCATCACATGCTGCATACTCTATGACATAAAACTGTAGGAGACAAAATTGATTACAGCAAGCCAAATATCATGGATTCAAGCCAGTCACTACCACAAAGCTTACAGCAAGGAATAGATGACAAACATGCTGGCCCATTTTGGTTTCCTACATGACATAAGGTCCTTGAACTGGAAAGCTCTATGGCACCCATCAGCATTATCCTCCAAACATTAGCTTCAGTAATACTTACATCTCCTTTCATCATCCGGACCCTTGCCAGCCACCAGCCGCATGGTTCATGCTCGTTGGCTCTGGAGTAAACCTGCAAACAACAGAGAAACACTAAGAAGGAAGTAGGTGTATGAAGATGAAGAAAATATCTTGCAATCACCAGTTTTCTGGCACTCATCGCCAGAAAGGAACGCAAATTCAAATAGCCAAAATACTTGCATCTCATCTCTGACTGGGCTCAACCCCTAGTTCAGAATCACTTTCATACTGCACCATGTTCCTCTATTTAATGGGATGTTAAAAGATAAATGCCTATGAAACACGTTACCTGCTCAAGTAGGCATAATGAAACAAAAACAGACAACAGTACTAAAGACAATCAAAAGGTCTGCAGCAAAACTACAGCGTGGAGTAGGACATGCAAGGGCTATAATCGAACAGCAAAAGGGAATACAAATAATTCAAGTCAGATTTCAGGAACTGCATTTTAACCAAGGGCTAGGACAAGGGACAGGCGTGGATGACCAATAGGCACAGAGAAGGCAGCTTTGAGCACTGTTTCTGTGGCAGGTGGAATCTGAAAAAAGGAGACCGATTCACCTTGCAGGCAAAATGGTTCAGCCACAAGAAACCAAGCTGGAACTGAATTGCAAGACTGCCTGCAAGTAGGACTAAACTACTTCATAGGTAAATTCACTTCCTGGACATCAACACTGTATATTCAATTAGCTATAACTGCTTAAAGCAACCAAGGAATAGCAATGCAGGTGTCTGAGGGGGGGAAAAAGCAAGGAGAAAAAAAAATATTCAGTAACAAACAAGAATGTAAGCTATTGAGGTAGAGTGTTGGGGAGATTTTCCCCAATATCCTCTGGCAAGGGTTTAGGAAGAAAAGTCTGAGTGGTAAGGAACATTTACTTTAACAAAAATCAAGTTCTTCATTCTAGGTATCATCACTGAATTCAATCTCTACACATGTGAGGTCTCAGGACCAGTGTTCAGAGACTCTACATGCGTGGAGATCTGAAACCCCATTTGTGGAGATGGTGTTTTAAATAGTCGAGAAACTGCCTTAAATTATAGTTCATCAGGGCCACAATACACCACATTCTGGGCAATCCTCAATGCTTTTAGACTACCGATACAGGTTACTACAACGGCATTTGTATTCCTTTTCTCAATGCTTGTGGGAGGTCCTCAACAAGGACAGGACTATGTTGTGCAGAAGCAATTAGAATTGTAGAGCACGTATAGCAGACAAGTCAGTCAACAAGAGCCGCATATACAGATGCTTCCTGCCCTACAGTGCAAGTTGCCAAATGAAGACCAACACCTTCTTAGCGGTCGAATTTGGAAGGGTTGTATGAAGAAGGGTTTATGGACTAGAATTGCATTAGTGACAACAGTGAATACGTTTGTCTCCCATGTCCCATCCCCCTTTCCTCCATACTCAAGGGAGTTTGGAAAACACCCAACTGTACAGGAGGCAGGAACACTTATGCAGGACGGTCGGTCTATCACGCATTAGATCTTTAATAGACATCCATCGCTTAGTGCTTGCAAAATGCATCCAGCTTATCCCAGATATCGCCATTAGATCTTTAGGCCTCAAAACGTGCACAAGCCACTGGCTAGTGATATTTGACTCTTGGCGACTAAGACATGGTGTGCTGTGTGGCAATTTACTATGCCTGGCTAGTAGCTTGCAACTTGAAACTTTTATCCCTGCTGACATCCATAGCTTAATCCTTGCAATATGCATGCAGCATAGCCCAGGAAGTTGCCTTGCAGATGTCCTCTAGGGGAACATACCTCTAGAAGGCAACTGAAGCCGCCTTAATACAGACCACATGGACACGTATAGCTTTAGGAGGAGACGTCTTGCTAAGCTTGTAGCATAAAGATACAAGCCACTAGTCAGTGAATGATGGGGTCTTGTGTATAATTTGTATAATTGCGATCTCCCATGAGTGGAGCCGTAGGTACATAATCCTCTTTCTGTATTCATGGAGGACTATCTTGCAGTCCTTTGTTCATTGCGGCATCTTAATTGAATAGTTATACACCTACCCGTGCGGAGCGCGACCAGTACGAGTTTTCCTGCTCGCGCAGATAGTAGTGATTGACGACTATATTGAAACAAGGTACGCTGACATTTAAATTGTCTGTCCCTTTTTGAGAGCGGTACACTCGCGTGTCCGCAGTCGTGTTTCACGTGACTTTAGGAAACAGCATGTTGCCTGATGTCTACTCTTAATGTTTAAAGGTACCTTACTTGGGAGGTGCGGTCTGAATGAAAAAACCATTGTCGCGGTGGTTAGCCCCGTGGGCAGCAAATTTCTGATTAGGAGGTACTGCTGTGAGACTGATGTTTTGTGGTGATGGAGGTATCAGTACTGTAGCCCAGTTGTTAGCGTACAGCACGCCTATGTACACGTGGTGGTGTTACTCTTGGTGTAGGGGTTGATTCAGTTCTCACTCTTGGCACTTGAGGGCACATAATGGTGAGATGAATTGTTTTGACAGTGATATTTTGGTGATGGTATTAGTTGTATGTGGTCCCGGATTGACATACAAGAACAAGTTACTTTCTTACCTGGTAACGTTCTTTCGATGGGATGGTCCGACGACGTATTCCATATCTATGACATGTAATCAGCACAGCTGTGGTGATTACATGTCATAGATATGGAATACGTCAGAGGACCCAATCCCCTCGAACTATGGATTGTTGTTTTGTTTTGCAGCACTGGTCAGGACCTATGGCTATTTAGAAGCAATGAAGGAAGCTATATAGACTTGACATTTGAAGTCTGCAGCTACCCAAGGGTGTATTGTGACACCAGCACTACGAATATTATACAAAGAGGCATGTAGTAGTTTTCAGAGTTTGTGAGGCAGGGTTGACAGCAACCCATGCACCTCACCCAGTACTTTGCAAGTAATTAGCATGGTTTACTGGGTTGTCGAGCTATGTTTTTAGTTTACTATCGATGATGGTGATATATAGTAATAGCCCCCTCTTTCTTTACATTCTGGCTTTAGGAACAATATTGAAACCTATATGTGTGGCCCTGGATTACATGGTGGAGACTAAGAAAATGGCGTTCTTCCCCTGAAGAAAGTTCATGCAATCAGTGCAATAAAGAACTGAAACATGTCGGGATTTGTGTTGGTCGGAGTTAAAATACTCAGAGTTTGGAAGAGTAGAGTTGTTAAAGCCATTTGTGTGTTTTGTACTGTGTTTTACCATTGTATGTGGTTATATGTATGTGAAATTAGTGATGTGTACTGTTTTTATATTTACCATGTTTTGTCGTGTTGGGTCATATTCATAAAAAAACATTTTTAGGAGTTTTTTTATCTTTGTGTAAAACTTTATTAAAACAATGTTTTGATACTGTGGACAAGATCACATGCTTGGTCTATTTGTTCAAGACTAGAAGTACAGGTAGGGTTTGTTTACATTAGACCATCTGTATAGATCAGCAATTTTGAAATCATTGAAACTGTCTCCTTAAGATAGAAAGATGACTCAGTGGAGTCACCCAGTCCGATAAAAAAATGATGTATGGCTCAGATGAGTAGAGCCTAAAGTTTTCTGATTCTCAAACTAGTAGCGACTCCGACCAGGAAGGCAGTCTTATGGGTCACAATGCAAATATCTGTCAAAGTCATAGGCTTGAGCTTGTCGCCAGAGAAGAGTGCTATACTGTGATCCCAGAAAGGATGTGATGGCAGAGTAGGTGGATGCATCCAGGGCAGTCCAGTAAAGTGTCACATGACCACCAGGTTAGCCAGTGGAAACAAACAAGAACCCCTGCCATAACAAATGCACTAATAGTGAAAAGTCAAGTATGACAGAATAGTCATATGGTGAGGGGCCGATTGCGTTAGATTATAATAAAATGATGCAGGGAAGTCTGCTTATCAGAACTCACTTTCATAAATGTGCCATGCCAAAATTAAAGTTCACATAGGGCCTTTGCGGCGATCACCTAACACGCTTAACACCAGCACTATAGCTGCACAGGATATGTTAAAGGTCACACGTGCATTCGTGATAGCAAGCAGGGGTGGCTTTTCAATCTTCAGCACTTCTGATTCAAAACATGTTTGTGTGCATCTAGGTGGCACATTAATCTTTGTATATAAGCCATGCATGGCCAGGGACATAACATTTTACTGCTACAGCAATTTGATATCATACAAGTGCCAAATTTGTGAGTGCGGCCATGGCTATGAGTGCAATGGGTACCATCTGTTTGAACAGATTTCTTTGCAACTGCCATGTGGGACTATGGATAGAAAGCTGCCTCTCTGATCCTCCTGCCTATAGATAACACCTTCTAGGGAATAGCAGCCCACCTCTGGAAATTTCATGGGAGATGTGCTGGAAAGGCAGCAATGACAGGTTGTTAGGGAGAATTCTCAAATATGTGCCAATACCCTTCACCTTAGCGACTCCCAGCAACTTTGCTGGATTTTGAGGACTTGATTTTTTTACCTGGAAAGAGTGCAAGCCTTTTTTCCCCACTCATGTATTTTGATGTGCGTTTTACTCTTGTGTTCTTTGATTATGGAGTTTACGATAACTCCATAGGCATCTTTTCATGTGTGTTACACAGCACCCTCAGTGCAGTGACACAGGGATGTCCTTTTGGACTTCCCAAAGGTTTAAATACCTTCTCTGGGATAAACTACTGTTTCCCAGGGAATGTAAGGTTAAATTGACTTTACTAGTCAAATTCCTAGACCCAGCACCACTATCTTCCTATAGAGTGTTGGAGGGGTTACCGAGTATCCCCCGTGTCTAGAAACTCACGTAGCAGTCAAATGCTACCCTTTCCTATCGAAATGGATGGTGGCAGTGGTTTTACAACGAACTAGCATGATTTTTCCCGACCGCGAACACCTGTAGCTAAAAACTGAGGGGGCCATGTTTTTTTCAAGATGTCGCCTTAAAACCCTATGTTTAAACAGGCCCGGTGGTCTTTTTTCGCCATTTCTTTTTGGAAAGGTCCTTCTAGAGAGTTTGTCTCTGCGCGCCAAACCAGGTTTGGTCCCTTTGTTCCTATGCCTTTGGTGGGCTTCAGGACTGAAGACCGCCTCTGGAGTCCGAGTGTCTGGTGTGGGCAGGAAGTGAGGGAGGTACCCGAAACTGCCTGTGCTTAGTCTCCTAGGAGACCCCAATGCACTCTGGAGTGATTGGCTGACTGACTGTCCAGCAAGGACAGCCACCCTGCTGGGTGAGTGGCAGCTAGGCTGGAATGAAAGGGAGAGAACTGTTTAAAAGGTGAGTCTCTTGGACTGGAAAGCAGAGTCGACCACTGGAACGAAAGAAACGAAGACGAGCTGGAAGAGGACGGCTGCTGCAACTCCTGGACCATTGGTTTGCCCGGTTAAGCCCTGCTGCAGGTCCGAATAGCCAAGTTCACCTCGAAAGAGAAGCCCCTTCACGGACGACTTCTTCCTTTGAGTTGGTGGGACCAATCAACTCTTAAGCCGCCTGGATACCATTCTCTGAGCGGGTTAGGTTTAACCAGGGAGAAGGACACCAGCTTGTGTGCTTGACTGCAGCTACTTGAACTGAAGTGACTCCATTCTTTCAGTGTTTTCCAATGATGCCGTACAGTGCAGGAGTCCCCTGACGTCCTCCCTTTTGTCCCCACGACTGAGGCTAAAGAACAGTAAGATCTGCAGGACCTGCCAGGAACCAACATCTTCAGCTGCATCTTTTGCTTCATACTAAGGTACTGTGCCAACCCGATTGAGAGAACGCATCTCTCGTGGTGAAAGTTTGTGGAACTTTCCCAACTTGCAGGCTGAATCAGCTTGTGACCCAACAGATGATTCTTTTTCGTACAAACTACTTCTGAGAACTTTCGCTAAGACTTTACCGTTTACTACAAGAACTGCTCTTTCCTATCCAAGACACTAGCCCATTGACTTTGACCTAGGCCTATTGAACTGAATAGAGTCCTCGCGTGAAAAAAAAACTCTTTGCACTGCCTAAGAAAGTATTTGTGTTCTATTTCTGCTAACTTGTGCCTTTTACTCCCATTCAAAGTAACTGAAATGCCATTTTGCTCCTATTTTAGGGGGAGCCTAATTTACTTAGAAACTTATTGGTTTTGTATTGAAGTATATTTTTGTAGCATATTAAGTTGCCTCCTTCTAGTGAATGTTTTCTAAATGACTAATAAATTAATAAGGAAACCTTGAGTGTCACTGTCTACTTGAACCACTGTGATTGTAAGACCTCTGTGTAACATCCTTCTACTGCTCACATTCCCTCTTGAGATAAGCCTGGCTGCTAAGCTAGCTACCACAAACTGTAGTACAGACTTATACCAAAAGTGGGTTTTTGCCTACACCTGTAGTCCTAATTGTATGTGGTGGTCCCAGAGGGTACTGCATGCAATTCTGCCTAACACAGGGCCACACTCCCACCATGGTGCTGCCCACTGGAGTGCCTTGGAAGTTACCAGACATTGGAAGGGGAAGAAGTGAGAGTAGCCAGAGCATATCAGGAGGCTGAGAAGCACCATCTTGGTTTCTGCTAGGGTTCTCCACAACTTCCCAATACCTATAGGACGAGGTACTGAGATTATGTCATCAGAAGGAAAAGGGCACGTGTTACAACAACTTGCACTGGACCCATTACAGCAATCTTGATTTGGGGCCAATCCCATGCAACATTTTGCTTTTATAAGGAAGGGGATCCCCCTTCTTTGATTCATCTTTGGATTCTCAAGACAAGTATTTACTCAACCTCATACAAGGACTCAACCAATACAATCTATTCCAAAGTCAGATGTCGGAGGTGGAGAGAGAAGGCATCCAAGGAAAAAGCAAGATCTGCTCTCCAAGCATCCGTAGGGAACAGTGGTTGTAACTACTTTGGACCAAGACGTGTCTGCTGGCACTGAAACCAGAACTTTGCTCACTGGAGGTGAAGGACCCCCTCCCTCCCCCCTAACCCCTTTGTAGGTGCCAGCCAACTTCCTGGAGTGGTAGCACAGAACTGAAAGTCTTTGCTTGTCCTGGAGACACTGGATTGGGCCACCCTCACAGCAACCCAGGAGTCTATAAGTAGCTTAAACACAGCCTCGAGTCGTCGATGAGCTGGCTCGCCCACACTTCGATCCACCACAGGAAAGGTGTTGCTTTCAGCATGCTATGAACCCACGAAACACCAGCTGTTTCGACCCATTGCTGCGGAACGCATAGATCAACCAGATCGCCAGTTCAACTCTGTTGCAGAAACTGATTTACATACCAACAACCTGGTTGAAGCCATTGATTCTCCAGTCTGGAACACAATAGACCCAGCATTGTGTCATCGGCAACGTTACTGCAGTCTCGAAATGTTGGAAGCCAGACTCTACCCAAGTCCACACATCGAACTGGCTTGACGCAGAGCCGCCAGTGGGAAAACAAAAATGTTAAAAAAGTCTCCACATCAGCTTGACCACAGCAAAAGCATCCAGAGTCCAGCTCGACACTGTTGAGCACCCAAAGACAAGAACTAAGGTATGTTGAAGAGGCCCAACCCCTTAGTGCATTTGAGGACCTTTAAGCACTATTCCATACTAACTTTTAAGCACTATTCCATACTGTCCAAACGTCATATCTTTGAACAACTGACACTGTTGCCAAGTCTCTTGCCTCATCACATTTCTGCATTTTCGGTTTTTCTTTTACAGGGGTTGGCTTTTAGTGTTTTTAATTTGTTTGCTTGCAATAACTTTTATTCAAGTTGTTATTTTTCTAGAACCTCAATTGGACATCCTTTTTTTTTGGATCCATAGTACTAAAGTTATTTGGGTTGTAACTTGTTGAGATGGATTTCTGGAATCTGGCCTGGTGGAAAGATTTTAGCAGGGCACTGTAGTTATAGTGAACATGTTAACTGGTGATACACAGCACTCAATTATAAACATATACAATTACCTTTAAGGTCTGAGAAATGCATTCAATAACGTATGCAACAAATGGAAAAAGTAGTGATGCAATAGAATGAGGCAGCTCGAACCTCAGCAAACAGTTTTGAGGCCGAGAGGTATGGTGGTCAATTGAGAACCACCAGTTAGAGCCACACTTGAAAGACACTGCTCAAGTGCTCCATTTAACTTTCGAGAATTTCTCTCACATCTACCATAGTCCTTTACTGGTTTATATGATGACCAATTCTTGAATGTTGTAATTGTTTGCAATTTTCTGATATTTTTCCTTATCACTCCCCCCGCACCCCCTTCCTTGGTTTCCATTAGTGTTAACCGCAGTTTTATGACTTATGATGTTTCTCTGTACAACGGAAATTGCAGTTTGTACTGTCTTTGAATTAACGCTTGAATTCTCTTTGTACTTGCACTAAAACCATTCCATGTGTTTTTACATGTCTTTGTATGTTTGATGTTGGATTTTCTCTTTTTTTCTTGTTTTGTAAAAATGATTGTTGATTTACTTTTTTTTAAAATTGTCTATTATTTTCATATATCAACAATAATCAAACATTGTATCAACTCACCCCCCCCCCCCCCCCCAACTCCCCTCCTCCCCCCTGAGGACTCGAGGACTCGTATGCATTTATTCAGGGATTATATTATGCGGTAAAAATGTCCGTGACTTTGATGTGTGGGCACCATTGTTCCATAAAGTCTGACTGGAGATACTCCAGGACTCCTCCCCATTCCTTAGCAAACCTGTCCCTCGTTCCTTGGATTGTGTGTGTGACTCTTTCCATTGCCAGCTGCGCCCAGACTTTTTGAAGCCACGTGAAGATCAGAGAGGTGTCTTTCTTTTTCCAGTTATGGGCTATTGTTGTCCATGCCGCAATGAGGAGTCCCATGAAGCTTCTCCATTGTGCTTTTTTATATCTTCTCGCCGTGTCGTCTCATTCCACACAACCAGACACCCTCTCCCATTTGTCCCACGTCTGGAAACATTTTGCCCATTTCCCCCTTTACTTCTTCCCAGAAGGGCACTATTCCTTTGCAGGACCACCAGGTGTGCTTCCACGTCCCCACCTCTCCGCATTCCCTCCAGCATTGGTTTGGCGTTTTTGGGAACATTGTGTGGAGTCTCTCGGGGGTGTAGTGCCACTGTCACAATTTTTATCCACATTTCTCTTGTTTGTGCAGATCTGGTCATTTTGGGGATCAATGTCCAAAGATCCTCCCACTGTTTTCTTGTCGGCCCCCCCCCCCCCAGCGTTCTGGTCCATTTGATCACGTATGACCACTTAATTTCCTCATCCTGAGTATTTATAAAATAGAGTGTCAACACCGATTTCTTTGCCCCTGAGTTGGTTGTAACATATTTCTCGAACGTCGCGAGTGTTCTCGTAGCTGCCTTTGTGATGTCCGGGGATTTTAACCAGTGTTTGAGTTGTTCATATCTATATTTCTCCCGTGTAGAGCGTGATTGGAGCGGGAGACAGGATTCGTATGACCTAATTTCGTTGTTGATGAACATTTCCCAAATTTTAGTTATGCCTGCTTCCTCCCAGATTTCATACGTCCCCTGCTCCATCCCCGGTGGAAACTGCGGATTTCTACATATGGGGGTGAATGGCCCGAGCGTGGTGGTCATTGAACCCTTTCGTATCTGAATGTCCCACCCCTCCATCGTTGTTTTCATTACTTCACTGATCCCTAAGTTGGGATTTCTGTGTTTTTGTTTCCATAGCAGTTCCACTAGCGGGGTTCTTGCCACTGCTCTGTCTTGTGCTGCCCAGATCGGTTGTGGGTCGTCCCCCAGCCACTCCCGTAGCACTTTTAACTGTGCCGCTTGATAGTATTTCTGGAAGTGAGCGAGCGCGAGCCCACCCTCCCTGGTTGGTGTGGTTAAGATAGCCCTGGCTAGTCTTGGTGTTTTCCCTTTCCACACAAAGGATGTAATTACCTTTGACAGTGTTTTAAAGAATGATCTGGGTACCCCTATCGGGAGGGCCTGGAAATAATAAAGTAGTTTAGGTAGGATGGTCATCTTAACCGCTTGAATCCTGCCCCACCACGAGATCAGCAGAGGGTTCCATTTTTCCAAATCTCTGCGTATTCTCGTGAGTAGTTGCGGACAGTTTTTACCATATAGCTGTCCCACCTTATGTGTAAGAGTTATTCCCAGGTATTTAATGCCTTCCACTGCTATCTTGAGGTTGAGTGTTTTTGCTTCTCTATTTCTCCCCTATCTCCTGCCAGGATCAGTATTTCCGATTTGTTCCTATTAATTTTTAGGCCTGATAGGTTTCCAAAGTCTTCTAGCTCCGCCACCGCTGCCGCCAGTGTGCGGCCCGGGTCCTCTAAAGCTAACAACATATCATCCGCATATGCGGTTACCTTGTGTTGTATACCTGCCATGTCTATCCCTTTAATATGCGTGGCTTCTCTTAATTTCATAAGCAGGGGTTCTAGAAAGATAGCGTATAATAGTGGGGATAGTGGGCATCCCTGTTTTGTTCCTCAGGATATGCAAACCTTTTCAGTAACCTCCCCATTGATGGCGACTCTGCAGGTTGGGGCGTTATAGTTTGCTGTTATTCTTGCAATAAAGTGCTATCCAAATCCCATGTTTTGCAGGGTCTTAAATAGCATGGACCGCTCAACCCGATTGAAAGCTTTCTCTGTATCTACTGCAAGTAGAATAGCCGGGTTTTGTTTTATGCCCATTTTTTCCACCAAGTGAATGATCCTTCTAAGGTTGTCATGAGTTTGTCTGCCCGGGATATAGCCGGATTGGTCTAGGTGTATTAGTTTTGGGAGAAGGGGGAAGAGTCTAGTGGCTAAAATCTTCGTGTATATTTTGGCATCTATGTTTATTAGGGAAATTGGTCTATATGAAGCTGGGTGAGAAGGATCCTTCCCTGGTTTGTGAAATACTAGGACTTTCGCTTCATTCATTGTGGGGGTCACGTTGCCACTATCTTTAAATGGGTTTAGGAGCCTGGATAGGACTGGGACTAGCTGCTTCGCATATTTCTTATAAAATGGGGCCGTGTAGCCATCCAGGCCTGGCGCTTTATTTAATGGGAGATCTTTTATTGCTTTGTGAAGATAGATAAGTGTCCTGTGCATCTGCCTCCGGGTGGTCAGTGGAGTAAAGATTCTGGTAATATTCTCTGAACACCTCCCCTATGTCCTCTGTGCATGTAATCTGTTGCCCTTTCGTGTCTATGATGTTTTTTTATCGTAGTGTCTTTCTGTTTTGCTCAGAGTTGTCTCGCAAGTAGCCTCTCTGCTTTGTTTGCTTTTATGTAGTATCTTTGTTTTAGATATAGCAGGCTCCTTTCCGCTCCTTTTGTGCGTAGTAACTCTAGTTGGCCTTGTGTGTGTCTAAGTGTCTTCTTTAGCTCTCTTGTGGGTTGTGTCACTATTTTCCCTTGTAGTTCTGTTATTGCCCTTTCCAATTCCTTTTCCCACATATATCTCTGCTTCTCCTTCGTGATTTTTAGTGCCATTATCTTCCCACGGATCACCGCCTTTAACGCCTCCCAGACCGTGCACATGGATAATTACCCAGTGTCATTTTGCGCGAAGTATTCTTCTATCATTCCCCTTATTGATTACCCCGTATCCGGGTCTTGAATTATGTCCTCCGGAAGCCTCCACCTCCATAGTCCATTAGTTTTCCCCTGGAGTTTCAAATCTAGCCACAGGGGGGCGTGGTCTGATAGCCCCCTTTTCCAAACCCTGGATCTTGCCCATGAGCCCCACAGAGGCCCAAAAGTAATCAATTCTAGATATGGAGTTATGGACGTGTGAAAAGTATGTGAACCCTCTCTGCTCCCCCTTCATTTCCCTCCACACATCATTTAGGGCTAGGTTGTTAATTTGTTGCTTGAGACGTTTAGACGGTGCCCCATGACCATGCATCGTCCCCGAACTCCTGTCCAGCTGTGGGTCCCATGCCATATTCAGGTCCCCCCCAAAATCACCTCTCCCCTTGCGAAGGTTTCCAGTTTTCCCAGGGTATCTCTCAGAAAGCCATCCTGTCCCACATTGGGTGCATATACTGACGCAAGAGTGAGCCTCTGCCCCTCCAGCACCACATTAACGAACGCATACCTTCCCTCCTTGTCTGTGATGGTGTCCTCCAGTATGGTGTCCCTGCCATCGTTTACTGCTATAAGGACCCCCGATCTTTTTTCTATTGTATTCGCCTGGGCCCAAATTTTAAATCCCCTTACCTGGGTTTTTTCTTTGTCTTTTACTCTGATATGAGTTTCCTGGAGGAGCAGGAGGTCCGCCCCTTCCTTTTTGAGTAGTCTCTCCAGCTTCACCCTTTTCGTGGGGTGGTTCATCCCCCTGATATTATACGTTACAATGCGTATCTCCCCCATTTGGTACGGCACATGTTAATTGAGCACAAAATCCCTTCCTTTGTCGCTGTTATTGTTTTGGAGTCCCCAACCCCTCTTCCCTCCCCCCTGAACTTACCCCCCCAACCAATAACCATGAACCAAACAAGTTGCCCCCGAGCAGGGCGAGGGTTCCTACTGTTGCCAGGGCGTTGCGCCCATAGCTCCCTGCCCTCCATCCTCTCGGGGGGAATTTTTGTGAGGGATCCTAAACCCCACATTACCATCTGTCCTTACCGGATTCCAAGCCGTGGGGTCCCTCCCGGGCCGCCGTCTCAGCCTTTCATGCAGCGATTTTATTCTCTACGTCCATCGTCCCCGTCTCGTGATTGAGTGACTGGCGCCAGAGCTCCCGGCGTTCCTTTTATTTTTCTCCGATTATAGCGGCTTTCTACGGCCTTCTCTTCCCATGTATGGCTTTTTTTGGTTGATCGTTTACCATCCTTTTGGTTTTCGCCTTTGCTCCCCTCTAGATGGTGTTTGCTCCGCTTCCTCCCCGTCATCCTGGAGTCCCATTATGTTTAGGCCCTCTTCCCATGTGGTCGCTCCTCTGTTTCCCCTCCCATGTGAAGATCAGTCCAAATGGGAAGGTCCATTTATATCGGATTTCTTTAGCCACCAGGGCCTTGACCAATGGGGCCATCGCTCTTCTTTTTTGCAGTGTGACCAGGGACAGGTCTTTGTATAGTTGAATTTCTTGTCTGTTCATTCTGATTTGATCCATTTCTCTTGCTTTCCTCAGTATCTGCTCTTTTTGAGGTATGAGGATAGCGCCACCAGAACGTCTTGTGGTCTTTCCCCGGAGCTCCAGATCTTTTTGGACCGACCCTGTGTACCCTGTCCACTCCGATTGTATCGGTTTCCGGAGCTTCCAGTATGTCTCTAAACACCTCCTTCACTGCTGTGATTAGGTCTTTGTCCAGTACTGTTTCCGACATGTTTTTGATGCGGATGTTAGAGCGTCTGGATCAATTCTCCAAGTCCTCGCATTGTATCTCCAGATTTTGGGTGAGTCTCACCAGGTGGTCCTGAGTTTCGCTTGTCTGTTGCGTTTCCTCCTTGACCCCCTGGATTGTTCTTTCCAGTGTGTCCGTTCTCTCCTCCAGTTTAGCCATGTCGACCCTAAGGTCCTGAACCGCCTGTTTGATGTCGTTTTTCATCGTCGTAAATTGTTCCTGTACTGATGACATGAATTTTTCTTGCAGATCCTGGAACCATGATTGCATGTCATCCCTTGTGGGTGGGTGATGGGGGTTAGTCTGACATGCCTTTGCCTTGTTGGTCGTCCTGTGGCTTCCCGTTAGTTTGCGACGTAGTGTCTGTTGACCACATTTGTAATATGTTTGCGTCTTGCCTTGAGGACTGCGGGGTCTGTTGGGGGGCGTTATTCCTATTTTTTGCCCATGACATGTACCGTGTGCTTTGCAGGGGAGTGCTTGGGCTACTGTTGATCGGAGGGGTGTGCCCACTGCAATTTTCTGTCTCTGCGCCCCTTCCCTGTGGGGTATATGGTGCTCCTGTCGTGGGCTGTGGGGACTCCGGGAAGACCACCCGCCTCCAGGGTCGTTTCTCCCATGTTGCTCTGCTACGCTCGCTTCAGGGGGGCTGTTTCTTACCGGGCGTTCGCCTCTCCTGTCTTACGCTGCGATCCGTGGTGTCCACACACTGCGGGGGGGGCGCCCGACCGCCTTCGGCGCGTTGTGCGTGCTTTCCCCTGCGAATCACGCGTATGTGTCCTCAGCCCCCCGTTCCCGTGGCCCCCCGTCCACCGCACCTCGTGTGCCGTTTGTTGCTCTGTTCCAAGGGGTTACATTCCCCTTTATTCGGGCGTGGTCTCCGCGGGGGGTATCCCTCTCCTCCTCCCCTGCCCCCGGTAGGGCCTACACTTCGTGCGCTTTTAGTTATGCTGTTGGGGCAGGTAGGAGGTTGCCCTTTGTTGGGGGGGGGGGGGGGGGGGAGGGTTCTGTGCCAGTTATGGTGTCCCCCTACTGAGTTTCTGTTTCGGGCGTGAGCCTCACCTCGGTTCCTTTCTGTTGGCTCCCACGGGCATCCCCCGCTTCCTCCACCGGAGCGGTCCGGTGTCGCGACTCCGGTGTCGCGACTCCGGTGTCGCGACTCCGGTGTCGCGACTCCGGTGTCGCGACTCCGGTGTCGCGACTCCGGTGTCGCGACTCCGGTGTCGCGACTCCGGTGTCGCGACTCCGGTGTCGCGACTCCGGTGTCGCGACTCCGGTGTCGCGACTCCGGTGTCGCGACTCCGGTGTCGCGACTCCGGTGTCGCGACTCCGGTGTCGCGACTCCGGTGTCGCGACTCCGGTGTCGCGACTCCGGTGTCGCGACTCCGGTGTCGCGACTCCGGTGTCGCGACTCCGGTGTCGCGACTCCGGTGTCGCGACTCCGGTGTCGCGACTCCGGTGTCGCGACTCCGGTGTCGCGACTCCGGTGTCGCGACTCGGTTCCAGTGTGGGGCTTCGCGCGGAGCGGTCGCGCTGTTCGGTGCTGTCCTCCGTCTGCTTCCTTTCCTCTGTTGGGGCCCCGACGCAGGCCCGTCTCCCGGCGTCCCCAGCCCAGCTCCGTCTCCCCCCGGCAGCGAGGCCAGACAAGAAAACAAGGGGGTGGGGGGGCCGCCCTATGCAGCGAGCACCTCCGCCGGCACGGGGTAGTGGGTGTGAAGTCCCACGTAGCCGGGGGGGGGAGAATCTCCGGGTCGCTCGTTCCTCCACAGGGCCCCGACTCCACCTCCGGTCGCTTCGCCCGGCTCCAGGCGGGACGCGGAGTTTCCCGATGGGGGAGGAGCGGCTATTCCTCAACCCCGTCCGGATCGCTGCAGTGGCCCCCTGCTATGTGGTTTTCACCGGAGGGGTGCGTGTATCGGCAGGAGGCTTTTCACGCCGATTCAATCGCTGCTGCTGGTCTTGTTGTGCTTATTTACGGCGGCCCAGGCGGAGAGCGCTTCAAGCGCGTCTCCTCACCCCGGCGGCCATCTTGGATCCTTGTTGATTTACTTTGATTACTAAATGTAATGATTTAATACTCCAACCCATGAGTCATTTTGATCTCTGTCAATAGGCTTGAATGCGTTTGGTTCCAACTCAACAAATTAATATTTGTATTCCAGAATATAAATTAATTCTCTGGACTAACAAGAGGTTGACTGAGAGGTTATCCTAATTCATGTAACCCAGTCCCTCTTCCCTGGCACAGCAACAACCCCCTCTTTTCTGTTTATATGCAATAGAATGAAACAAGACAAGAAATACCCTTATTTTACATGTCCAATCCCTAGGAGTGGGGCCTTGTGCCAAAAGTCAAAGGTTCTGGTAGGTAAAATTAGATTCCTATTTTTCAGATACAGTGCATTTTAGAAGCGATCCAAAAAGCAATGGAATGCAATGACCAAAACATATTCCAAGGAAAACAGAGTGAGGTGAAAGCGTTACATTTACTTAACCCCCTCAATGAGCCCCCCCCCTCCGATTTTCCCAGATAACTCAATGGGTCGACCGTAGGGATTGGGGGGCCGGTGGGGGGAGGAGTAGGTTTCCCTGCCGTTGGTTCCAGTGAGAGGTGGCAAGAGCTGTGGTTACAAGGATGCAGACCTCTTCAAGAGACTTCACCATAAGGGGGAAAGCTACTTTCAGCAACATCATACTGTAAACTGCCTGAGTCTTTCCCATTGCGGGTGAAAAATACCTTCTAGAACAAAATCCCTTGACAGGAGGCTGAAATTCCCAGGAAGCTGACTTATATGACAAACTGGCAACTACCAAATATATCCACAAACAAATGCAGAACGGAGACAGTTCTAGCGAGGTTACTGTAAAGCTGGTCAGTACACCGAGTGGTCCAGGGACACTTATAAAGGTTCAGGATGGCTGGATCGCCAAGAACACCTCGGGACTGGTTGCCCCCCCCCCCCAGTCCAAAGGTTGATGCACCGCTCAGGTCCTTCGCAGATCAGGTAGTCCAGCATGTGTTTCACTGACTAAACGCAGGAAGGGATGCTGGGCCTCTTCGGGAGTCGTCCACGGATCTTCAGCCAGTTGCTCTTCTACACAAGACACTTGGCTCCAACGCTGATCTGAAGAAATAAATTGGCTGCAGGATTCCTCAGAGATTCTGTCTGAAATAAAGTCCAAGCCCATCAACGGCAAGAATCTGCACCACTCCTACAGCCATAAGTGGTCCAATTGGGGACCAGTATGGGTTTCACACATGCCACACCTACACTCTCAGGCACCACAGATAGGAAGTGGGATCAGACAGTCACTCCCTCCCCTCCTGGGCCATGAACACACAAAGGCATCTCAGTAGCCCATGAAATCAGCAGCTTTCCCGGGCAAGTGCATGACATTACATGGGATTTCCTGACCCTGCAAGCAGGCAAGCAGCCAAACAATATGGCCGAAGAACAGGAAGAAAATCAAGTGGCATGGGTATTTTAGGGCACTAGCCACGTTCAGTAGCACCACAAGGTAAACACGAATGTGCACACTAGCGAAACACAAAAATTGTAAAAATATATTTGCTGCCAGCAACTTGTCTTCGGACACCTATAAAAGTAACTAAAAATCCCAAGAGTAAAAGACTAGGATGATACAAAAGTATCCCCTCTGCACTGCAAGATGTGTGCACCGGAAAATGTTACTGAAAAGGTAAATGATAAAAATACAAAAAGGGAAACAGTTGGCCAATATTGATAAACTGAAGGACAGATCAGTCTCCCCCATAACAAAATGATCAAAAAGCCAGGGAGTGAAGCTAAAGGCTTCATTCCCCTCTAAAAGGTCTGGGCAGGTTCAAACACAAAAAGTAAAAAGTGTGGGGGTCCACAGAAATATGGAGGGAATGTTGCTAAAAAGAGAAATCTTTCCAAACACTACTGTTATAACTCGCACCACTCCTGAAGCTATAACCTGCCCTTGGCATAAGTTACCAAAAGTAGGGATATCCATCAGGCGTCGTCCGTTTCACCTTTATGACTTGAAACACTGCTGCTTTACTAGTAGCGTGGGAGTAGGTGGCGTAGCCACAACTTATCAACATAGTCCCTGAGAGGAGAAATCGTCTTGTCGCAGTAAGTGCAGCAGGAACCAAAATAGATCCCAAAAATCTCAGAAAGGCATAAAAGAATATGATCCAAGGATGAATGGGAAGTGACCCCTCATCCAGACTCTAGTAGCAGAACCTTGTCAACTTGTCATGAACTAGTATGTTTAGAGGACTTTGACAACCTTAATGCTAGTAAGGTTCTCTTGATATGGACCAAAACCCACAATGCGTCTGATCCTAGTGTATCAGGCGGCTAAGGAAAATGAAAGTGGGTGTGGAAAACCTGACCATCCTGCTGAGCCCTTATGGATGGAAACACTGATGGGCAAATTTTTGTTTATTTTGCATTTAGCCATGATGCAAGGTTTAAGCGCATAAAACCATAAACATTAAATAAAACCCTATAGCAAATACATATACGCAAACACATCTACATAAGAATTACAGTTCTTTCAGTTCAATAAATAATGTTCATATTTATCATTTAAAATTCTCAAACTCATGTTGCCAACTGTACAGTTTTCAATGTAATTAATGTTTAGCATGTGACTAATTATTAACTGTACGTTAGTCTCAAAGTTAATATTTCCTTTCAAATCTTACAGCAGTCGTTATTACGACTTACTGTGCCCCATAGAGGGTGCGCCAGAATTGGTACTGCGCAATTACATCCACCGAGGAGACAAAACCACTATAACCCCTTGTGTAACGAATGTGTATTGCCGGGCATGATGTAAGGCGATGTTGGTTAGTTTCCACAGTTTGCTCACACAGTCTACATAGCCAGGTTTCTCTAGGGATTTTTCCACCCAACCCCCAATCTGTTCTATTGTGGGCAAAATACCCATCCTTAATTGCAGAATAAAACGTTTGAGCTCAGTACTACAGAATTTAGTTAAGAACAGGGGCGGTTTACATTGAAGTTTGACTTGGCATATTCCATGTGTCTCTTTTTGGCTGATAATTTCTCTATGTTAATCAGCTTTATCGCAATAAACTGGGCCAAAGTCCAGGAGATCTGATCACCAGATACTTGCGGGCCAGTGCGGATTATCAGGAGGAGCCGGCAGTCATTAATGTGCTTCAACTTTTGCAGCACAGGAATACACCCTCCCCCTTGCCCTCCCCCCGGTGTTTCTCCCCCCACCCAGGCATAGATAGCACTTTTCTTGTGCCGCGAGACAAAGATCAACAAGAGGAGCACCCGCCGTGCGAAGTGTTTCTATGACAGGGTTCGAAATGGAGATAAAACCAACTCCTGGATATCAGGCATTACCCAATAGGCAGGAGCTCCCACGGGAAAACCAGGAGTTGGTACACAGTGCACTGCAAATATAACTTATATTGGAAATGTGTCTTCGATCTCTCCGAATACTTTTATTTTCTTCCTAAAAACACCAAGTTAGTCATATTCACATTTGCATGTCACCAATTGGTCTGCGGAGCCAAAGCAGCTCCTAGTAACTTTGTATCAAGCTAACCAGGCACTCCTAGGGTACAAGCAGGAGCTAAATAGCTCCCAGAAATTTCAAAGTTAGTCTTGCATATTCTAGCAAATCGCTCACTCAAGCGGGGCTCAGAAACTGCGTAGGGAAGCCCAGCCCTCCAGATAAGGAGCGTACTAGGCCTTTTTACGCATTAAAATCTTGTAAATACGACAGCATTATTATTTTCCTGTGTCCCTTTACACACAAGTTTAGAGCAGAGGGCAGTGCAAAGGTCAGGTTACTTGAAAGAAACCAGAAGGCTACTTTTGATTTTTATCTGCATAGATGTAATTACAAGCCAGGGTTAAAGACCTCTGAAACAGTATGTGTTTCTCTGAAGCTAGAGAAATAATGAAAGGTGTATTCTGCCACAATGCAGAAAGCTGCAGCATCGTAATGATTTCCATACAGCGTTTGCACATATTGGCTGGATGTCACATTATTTTACTCTCTTGTAAAGAAGAAATGTCATTTTTACTCTCTTAAAATCCCATGTACTCTCAAAGCTTAAAAATAGGGAGTAAAAGACTCCCACCTCAAAATCTTATCTGGAGCACTGGGGAAGCCACCAGAATGTTTAGCTCCCGTGCTAAGATGCACAGATTTTCACCTCCAGGTACCGCTGCCACAAGTCAATTATCTGACAGCAAATGGGAGGGGACCGTATTCTGTTTGGTTTACTCACATAGAACATGGCAGTCATACCATCAATATAAGTACGAACCCTGTGATTCCCCGAGCATGATCTAGAAAGTCAAGGGCAACAAACATGGCCTTGATCACAAGAACATTAATGTGAAGAGCGCTCGTAAGTTATTTTGTCCAGGGTAGCCCTCCACCACAAGAAGAAAAAGTTACTTATCCCTGAACATTTCTTTCGACTGGACGTTCCTCCGACATAGTCCACATCTTATGATAGCTACTTCCAGCGTCAGCTGCGTCAATAAACATTTTTGCGTTCAAGGACGCTGTGCATCACCGTCGACTCTTGTCCCTCGAAGGCTTCCATCCCCTCTCGATGTTGACGTAATCTACAGTATTAATAGCACATACTGCGCACATTTCTTCAGTTCAGTTTCTTTGCATTCTTCTCACAGAATAAGCAGCATTTGTGAGGTCACAGAGACCACACAAGAAACAAAGATGCAATGCATTGAAATTCTACTGAGGGTTAAGAAGGGAGGGCGATGAGGAATACACGTGAGAGGACCATCCAGTCGAAAGAATGTTACCAGAGGAAACTAACATGTTCTTCGAATGAATTGCGTCCATCCATGCATTCCTTATTCCTCATCTTATAATAGCCTACCAAATCAGTGTGTTACTGAGGAGGGAGTACAAATTTTCAGAAGGTAAGAAGAGTCAAGGTCCGTTATGAATGCTGTGGTGCACGTTTTTCCCAAATCCCATCTTCGGCCATGACGCAGAGTCTAGAGAATAATGGAAGTGTTACACGATGGCCAAGTGACTGCCGCACAGACCTCCTGAATCGGCACCCTCCTCTCCAAGGCAGATGAAGTGGAGTGAGACCACAAGCAGAACGGTGCAATTTTTACCAGCTAGTCTAGAACAATTGGTAATGCATAAAATTATCCATCTGGATAAAGTTTGCTTTATAACTGCAAGACCCAGATTGTGCCCGGTATATCTAATATCCAATAAACAGTTTATCATCTTGTCAAAGTATAGCAAAACTGAGAAATATAAACGCCTGAAGTTCTTTGGGGGCCAAGCCTGTGAAGCCTTTCTTCCTCCTTACTAGGTGAGGTTGAGGGTAAAAAGGTTGGCAATCCAATCTTTTTAGACAGATGAAAATCCAAAATAACCTTAAGCAGTAAAGTAGGCCTGACTCTTTTCTTTGTAGAAAGTTGTAAACAGTGGCCTTCATGACAAGGCCTGCAACTCGCTGATCCTGCGTGCAGATGTTATAGCCGTTAAAGAGTTTTTAATATAAGCAGTCTCAATTGGTAAGAGTGAAGTGGCTCAAACTGAGCACACATGAGGAAATTCGATTCAAATCCAAAATCGGGAACCACAAAAAGGGACTGGAACACATTTTTGAGTACTTTCAGTGGCATCTTAAAACGAGATGTCTGCTCAGATATGCGTGTAAGAATAGGAAGCTCCGCCAGGTATCCCTTGACAGTGCCAATCTGGAGCCCCAGATTAGAGAGATGCAGTAGGAATGTTAACACCATAGGTGAGTAGCACAGAAAAGGATCCACATTCTTTTCTCTGCACCAGCTGCAGAACTTGTTCCAACAGCAGCAATAAAGATTTTGTTGCTGGCCTTCTGGCCAACAGCAAAATCTCCATCACGTCTATATCAACCTCTCAGAAACCATGCGTGAAGGTTGAGAGTCTTGACCTCTGGATAGGGAACCGGACCCTCTTGCAAGAGAAGGTCCTCTATTTGTGGAAGACTAATTGGAGAGAAGATGGGCATGTCCAGAAGGTCCGGGCACCGCATTCTACTGGCCCAGTCCTGAGCAATTAGGATCATGGATTTCCTCAACTTTCTCAGCCTCCTGATCACGTGAGGAATGACAAGTGGAAACTCTCAATCCACTACAAACACGTTCCCTAGAGCTCCTCTCAGGGGGAAATTCGCTGGAGTAGAACAGCTCGCACTTTTGGTTGACACTGGACGTCAACAGATCATCTTGCGGGGTTACCCAAACGGTGAAAATCTCTTTGAATGACTTCCTAAGCTCACACTCGCGGGAGACTGCTCTACCTGCTCGAAGCATCTCCAACCATGTTCCTCTTCGGCTAGGTGAGAAAGGGAGATTCCTTATTGAATTGCCCAGAACCAGAGCTGCATGCCTCTCTGCACAGTGGTAGTGACCCTACACCACCTCTGTTGAGGTAGTACAGGGCCACTGTTGCCCTTCATTATCAGGATGTTCTTTCCCTGTACAAAGGTCAGCAAGGCCTTCAGCACCAAAGGGTTAATGTGTAGTTTGGACTCCAATGGAGATCAACGACAACGACCGCTGACAGATCGTTGGCGTGGGCTCTCCACCCCGTGAGTGAGGCATCCATAACCGCAGTTATTTCCAGCCATGGCTGCCAAAAAGGTTCTCCCTTCACTACAGATCCTGTGCGCCCCTACCTGGAACCTGAAGATCTGACATCTTGCCTGAAAACAGACTACTGGGACCCTAGGGATCTCATTCTCAGACGAGCCTCTGGCAGCAGAAAACTGATGCAGGATGCCATGAGGCCAAGCAACCTTAGGAAAACCTAATGCTGAAAGACGCTGGGCATTTTGAAATTTGGTGATCTGCTAAATGGGTTGAGCCCTAAACTTAGTGGAGAGTTCCCCCGCCCCCAAAACCCCCCACGTGCGCATCCAGGACGGCTCCAATGAACTGGAGCTTTTGGGAAGGTATCATGTGGGACTTGAAATTGAGTGGGAAGCCCAGACTCGAAAGAGTAGCAGGTGATGCTGAGATGTTCCAGGACCTGTTCAGGAGAACAGGCCCCGATCAGGCAATCGTCCAGGTAGGGGTAGACGTGAATCCCCCAACCCTCTTTCCTGAGACTTGCTGCCACCACCACCATCAACTTAGTGAAAACTCTCGGGGAGGTCCGTCAATCCAAATGGCAGAACTCGAAACTGATCGTTCGAACCACCAACAGCGAAGCTCAGGTACTTCCTGTGCGTGTAACAAATAAGCACATGGAAGTAAGCATCCCGAAGGTCCAGTGAGACCATCCAATCCTGCAGCTGGAGGGCCTGAAGGATCTGAGAAAGGGGAACCATTTTGAACTTGTCCTTCCCGATTGTTCAGGTATCTCAAGTCCAAAATGGGTTTCAATCCTTCGTCCTTTTTGGGGATCAAAAGGTAAAGGCAGCACCACCCCTGTTCCTCTCTGTCACATGTACTGGTTCGTTAGGACCCATCTAGCAGACTGGAAATCTCCTGCAAGAGCAACGGATCTGTAATTTTGCAGGAGTGGCTACCCGGTGAATGATCCAGAGACCACCTTATAAAGAGGGTGAAGTAACCCAGGACTACTGTTTGCAAGGTGTAAGCATCGGAAGAAATACACTGGCATTCTTCCAGATGCTGAGTGAACATGCCTCCCACCGGGGCCCAGTGGTTTAAGGACTCAGTGGTTTTGAGGCAGCTGAAGCAGCGGCTGAGGGTAAAGCAGCTGATGCTTGGGCAAACGTAGTACTTCTTCCTCGTCCACCACGATGGAATCTTCTCTGACTTCCAACTAGCCAGCCCTCTCGCTCTTCAGAATGAGGAATAATAGCCAAAGGTCCTACCCCATCAAGCCTGTGCAGTGAAGTGCGAAGGTTGAGGCCGTCACGACACTGACTTCGCCGCAGCTTTTAAGGTCCAATTTTTCAAGGATTTCATCAACCTTGCTGTGAAAACAATTGAGTGCCATCAAAGGGCATGTTGAGTAATCTGGACTGCACATCAGGTGCAAAACCAGACTGCCTCAAATGCACAAGTCTATGCATGACTGTGCTCACTGCCATGGCTCTGCTAACTCTATACGCAGAGTCCAAACCTGACTGGAGAGGACTGCACATAGAGCCTTTTCCATCCTTCGCAATGTTCATGAATCCTTCTCTATCCTCTTATTCAGGGATATGCTAAGCTGCCATAGAAACGCTATCCCACAAGGTGTGGGGTAAATCTTGCTAGATCGCAAGTGGCACTGAGACTTTACTGGCTGAAAATCCTTTGTTTGCAAGTACGTCAAAGCGCTTGTGATAAGCTGCCTGCCTTGATAAAGCAGTTGCAGCCTGTACCACAAGGCTCTCCGGGTTAGGGTGCCTTGAAACATTCTCGTTCAATGCTTGAGGGCCTACATTTTTTTGTCAGATTTTTATTGACGGGCGAGCTTGTATCAGGGGTCTCCCAGTTAACCTTTACCCTTTTCTGAAGAGCTGAAGGCTCTTTTTGCAGACCCTTATCTAAAATATCTGTTGGGTCCTCCTGCTCAAAGGGTGCACCTGGTCTCCCCCAACCCAGGTACTTGGTTACCTTATTCATAAGTTGTCAGTAAGGGTAAGATTTACCAAATTCTATTTCAGGGTGAGGCCACCTGCACTGAGAAGATTTGAGAAAAAAAAAACGTGCATTCTTAACTCCTCAGATATTAAAGCCTCAGGAACATTGGGCGTCCGTATTCAAGGCCAAAGGGTGGAGTTTCCTGGTTGGAGGGTTCATGTTCCTCCAATATAGAGGAAAGGGATTCGAAAAATTCCTTTTTTGGTAGAGTCGTAAAAGATTTTTCGATTTCCTTTGAGGGCGAAGGCTTCGACGTCAATGGCATTGGCCTCAACATGCTCAACCCGCAACTCAAAGGAGTATTCGAGGGTCGAGGACTGGGCATCTCCACGAGTTGAGACCTCAAGGGCTCTCGATAGGTCGACAGCTTTTCACCAGGGATCCAGGGCACGCACGTTTAATCCTTTTTTTGCCTTTATCAGCCTAGATGGACTTGACGGGTTCATGGCTTTTCATCTTCTTTTGAGGGGGTTGGGACCGCCTTCTCGAAGATCATTTGAAGCCTAAAAGCCTCCCCATTCAGATTTCGAAGCAGACTAACCTGCGCTGGCTACTGTGCATTGAAGTGCGGAGCCGGAGGACGAGTACGGAGACCTGCGACTTAGTTTCTTTGATTTTTATGAAGACGAATAGGAATGGCGAGAACTGCTTTGTGAACCTTTTTTGGAACGTGTTCTTGCAGCGACTCAACCATCAATTTAGTCAGAAAAACATCTCATGGAATGTGTTGGGTGGAGGGGATTTCTGAGGGGGCCTACCCGCAGGAAGTTTGCACTTTCGTTTGAGCGCCCTTCCCAGTCATGGATTGACAGAATCCAGTCAACCATTCTGTGGTCGGTGCCAAAGCACCAATCCAATGAAGGTTGCTATGGACATTTTCAGCCCAGTCGAAATATTTTTTGAACCTGTCTTCGGGGTAGAGGAAGTACACATTTTCAATAAACGTACAAGTTTCATCAGAAACTATTGCGCCGTATCCGAAGCGAAAGCTTTAGCTGAAAAACATAACTGAAGTAACGTGTGCAGTGCATGCTATTTATACTGTCGATTACGTCAACCCCGAGAGGGGACAGAGACCTTCGAGGTACAGAGTCGACAGACGCCCAGCGCCATCTAACGCAAATGATTTTTCCAAAGCAGCTGACGCTGGAAGGAGTTAACATAATCCATTCAACAAATCTGTTACCATGAAACTTCCATGCAAGAGGAATCTTGAAGGGAGACTCCCCATAAGCAGTTTCAGCAACTGCCACCAAAAGACCTGAGGAAGCACAGCAAGTATAGAGCTCCTGAGTGGAGGCTACCAAGCGTAGTGGAGTCTCATGTGCAGCTTAGAATGGGGACTGCCACAATGCAGGAAGGCAAACGTTGACGGAGCAAAGCTATAGAGGAAGCAGCAGCAATTCCAAATGTCCTACAATCTCACCTGAGGGAGAACTGGTCTGCCCCCTCAGTGTCCCAAATGAGGCCAATCAGTTGATGTGATTGTCAAGTGATCAGGGAAATTTTGCTATGATTTACTGACTGACCCGGGGGTGAAAACCAAATCCAGAGTGATCCATATAGATATAGGACTTTTCCAGGAGTACATGTTTACACTAAGAAGTCATTCAAATAGAAGTATACATTGATGCCTCGCTGGCCACTGATCTACCATTATATTTGGAAGACTGGGCTAAATTAAGCCCAAGGGTAGGAACTCTGAATTCGTATACGAGTGGCTGGTGACAGGAAACCCAAAACCAGTGGTTTTGAATCCATATTGAGTTATGTATTTAAGCTTCCGAGAGATCCAGGGCACACCCATTCTCCATATTTGAGGATAGCCAGAATCTGAGCAGAAGAGACTATTTATCTCGCCAATCGTAGCCAGTGATTGAATTGGGAGAGGTCCCGAATGGACTGCCACCCCTGCTCTGGTCCTTCTCCTAAACTGTAAAGACTTGAACAGAATAAAACACAACTGAACTTCAGAGGTTTGATCTGGTGGTGAAGAAGTTTCTCGATTGCTTTCTGGGTTCTGATGAAAGTTGTTGTGGAGGAATGATAGGGCATGAGGGGGATAACTATTAGGGATCAGGAGTTCTAGGTCACAGACTAGAGCAAAATTAGATGTAAAGTTGACATGGTTGCCAAAAATGATCTATTCTCCGTTTAAGTCCACCACAAAAGATCCTGCAGAACTTTGTTCGGAAACTGGCGAAAATCCGTCATTTTACCTGAGAACTGACACCATTGAGTCTTTAGAGGCCACTGAAGGGCTATCATCCTCAGGCGTGCCTCTGGCACTAGGAAGATGCAGGATGCCATGAGGCCGAGTAACCTTAAGAAATCGTAGGCCTGGAGATTTAGGGCATTTTGGAATTTGGAAACCATCTGAAGAAAGTCTTGAGCCCTCGAATTGGGAGGCAAGCACTTTCCCAAGGATGTGTCTAATACAGCTTCTATGTATTGGAGCTGTTGGGAAGGTTTGTGACTTCTTGAAATTGAGGGAGAAGCCCAGTTTGTGGTGGAAGAGGCAGGTGACTTTCAGATTATCCAGTGCTTGTTCGGCAGAACGTGCCCTGATCAACCAATCGTCCAGGTAGGGGTAGACGTGAAACCCCCTCTCCCGAGGTGCGCTGCCACCACTACCATTAACTTGGTGAAGACCCTCGGGGCGGAGGTCAATCCGAACGGCAGGACTCGAAACTGATAGTGCGAGTCCCCAACTACGAACCTCAGGTATTTTCTGTGCTTGATATGAATCGGCACATGAAAATAAGCATACTGGAGGTCCAATGACATCAACCAATCCTGAAGTTGAAGGGCGTGAAGGATCTGAGAAAGTGACCATCTTGAACTTGCCCTTCCTGAGGAAAATGTTCAAGTTTCTTAAGTCCAAGATGGGTCTCAATCCTCCGTCCTTTTTGGGAATCAAAAAATATGGGGAGTACCATCCCTTGTTCCTCTCCGCTACAGGTATTGGTTCTATAGCACCTTTCTCTAGCTAGGTTAAGACTTCCTGCTGTAGGAACGGGTCTGGAAACTTCCAAGAGTCTCCCCGGTGGATTGCTTTGAGGCTTTGTTAGAAAAGGAAGGCAGTGGGGGGCGCTGTTGAGCAGCCTGCAAGATGGCCGCCTAGTGTTTGAGCTCCACGCCTAGCCGCCTTCTATCCGGCTACATCTGCGGTTCCCTGCCTGATCCTGTAATCCTGCCTCAGACAAACGACAGCTGCTGCTTTGGGCTCTCTGCACGCCGAATCCCGGAGGAAATCGGACACCAGGTGCCCGTAATCTGCCTACGTGCTACGCGAGCGGCGGCGCCCTGGGCCATCGGACGTCTCCCGTGTGCCCCGTGCCTCGAGTGAGCGCTCGCCGCCGCCCCCACTGCTGCTGGTTCGTGCCTGTGCCTCGGGTGCGGCTCCTCATCGCCGTTGGACCGGTGCCCCCGTTGTCTCCGCCTGCCCGCCCCTCCCGTGGGAAGATCATTACCGCGCCGGCTGCTTGGCTGCGGCCGGGGGCTGAGCGGGCCTGTGGGGAGTGTTGCCGCGGCGGAGCCCGTCGCCCACCCGACTGCGGACCCTGGAGGCGACCCACGGATCTGCGGCCCCTCCCTCCGCGATCGAGGGGCTGCTGGCGGATCATTTCGCTCCGGCGGCCCTGCCTGGATCGGGCCTGCGACACGGCGATCTTTGAGGTGAGGATTGGGGGCAGCTGTGTCTTTCCGTCTTCCCAGCGCGATGGCCTGCTGAGGCCCGGACGCACTGTGCGTGGCCCTCACCCCGCTCTCGAGACTGAGTTGCACTGTACCTCCTTTCGGGTGGGTGACCTGCACCACAACCAGTAGACTCTCGCTTGCCTATACCTGGTCCTGCTCGCCCCTCACCACATCGGGCAGTCCCGCCACAAGCGGCGGACTATACCGCACCAGGCCGTTTTCTCCGGCTCCGCAACACCTCAACCGCGCAGTCGGGTGACCCCGTCTTGCATACCCCACCCCCTCAGCGCCCCAATCTCTTCTGGACTGCAAGCTGCTCGCTCTGTTGGAGACCACCACGGGACTGCGCTGGGGGGGCTGCTGGTCCCGCTGGTGAGCCCTACATCTTGTAAACACTTTCAACTTCCACGCATATGGTCTCCTCACCTCCCGGCTCGGGGGCTTAACCGACCGAGGCCTACTTGGCCACCTCCTTCGTGCCCGTAGCAGCCCTGTGCCGTTGTGACTGGCTACTCTCATCTTGACATCTCCCCTCTCATTCTCTTCTACCGACCATGTCGAATCGCTCTAAGAGCGGCGCCAGGGGGGGGGGCCATGGACAAATTTACGAAGGCGGTCCCTCGATCCGAGGTGGGCCACGCATCAACTACGCCGGAGGAACCCGATACCGAGCTGAGTTCCGGGGCACCGTCCCCTGATCTCACTGCCATGATGGAATCGATGGCCAAAAACTTTGCCTCCTTTCATGAAAAGCTTGACGACATCAATGCTAACGTGGCCTCGCTCAAAACACGCGTCGATCAGGCTGGCTCCAGAATTACGGAGGCCGAGAATCGGATCTCGACCAATGAAGATGTGATACACACACTACAGGACACTGTGGCTGCCTTGTCGCGCGACATGAAGAATGTAAAGGCCAAATGCGACGACTTCGAATCCCGCTCCCGCAGAAACAACCTACGCATCATTGGGGTCCCTGAAACCGCCCTGAAGGGTCGAATGGAGGAGGCGGTCGAGCGTCTACTTAAGGACTCGCTTGGTGACCCGGATCTTTCCCCTTACTTTACTGTTGAGCGAACTCACCGGGCCTTGTCCCCGCGCCCCAAGCCTGGCGATATCCCCAGGCCCATTATAGCAAAGATCCTCAATTACCGGGACAGGGACCTCATCCTCCACCTGGCACGTGAGAAGGGTGAGCTGCGCTTGGAGTCTAATACTATCCGAATCTTCCCGGATTTCTCAATGGCTGTGCAGCAGGAAAGGCGTCAGTTCCTTGGCGTCAAGAAGATGCTCCGGGAGCGCAAAGTCCCATATGCCATTTTGTTTCCTGCCAGACTCAAAATCACCCACAGGGGCAAACTCTATTTCTTTACCATCCCTGAAGAAGCGGCAAAATGTATTGAGATGGAGATACCGCTCCAGGGCCCTGGTGATGTCATTGCTGATGAAAATTGACGGGGTGTTGGGGAGTGGGTTTACTCGCTGCATTTGCTGACTTTGTAATTACAATCTCTCACTGTGATGGTCTACGCACCCGCGGACTGCCTGGGCTGTAATGTTCAGGCTCTAATCTTCCTTGGGGCTGAAATGACGTTTTACATAAGGCCAATATTGTAATATTTTGCTGTCCAACTGTTATGTTTTCCTCCTTCAACGGCACAACTACGAGACCTCCACCTCGTTAAGACCGTTCCAGTTCCCCACTCAGGGGACACTTGGGGTGGATGCTATACAACTGTTGACACTGGTCTGGTAGTTGCGGAACCGCAGGGGCTTGTGCGCTGTCCCCGCGTTCCCGCTTTGCGGGCGGGGGCTTGCGCTAGAAGTCCACCGCTACTGTTTGTTTGGTAACAGAGCCGTTGGCTCCAAGCGTGCTAGTGCGTGGCAACGGCGCACCCCACTGCGATTGCACTGTTCTTCTCTGTTCTGCTGGAATGTGTTGGCCCCCGTTGGGCCCTTGGGAAGTTCTGGCCAGGTTGGGGTTGGCCTATCTCTGGGTGGCTAAGGGAGGGTGATGGGTACACTGCTGATTTACGGTTAGTGGTGCGGGTGGGGAGGGGGTTGTTTTTTCAAAAGGCATACGAGGTTTCGCGAGGCGCATCCTGAGGTGGCACAAGCGCGCATGCTGTCTTAACTACGGGAGCCCACACGCCCACTTGGGTTGGGATGTTCATTGAGGATGAATATTGCGGTTGAATATGGCTACAACTGAAATGCCTACTGTCATAATGTCCTGGAATGTTCGGGGATTGAGCAACCATACCAAAGCCCGCAAGATCATGGCGTATGCCAACAGGCATAACTCTAGGATCCTGCTGCTGCAGGAGACACACTCCAATGGTCTGATACCAAGGGCACTTGCCCCATCATGGGGTCCCGCCAGATTTTTCACTTCCTACTCCACGCAATCTAGGGGGGGTTCTCACGCTTATCCACAAATCAATTAAGTTTGGACTTCACAAAAGCTACATCGACCCCGAGGGTCGCTACGTTATACTACACTGCACACTAGTCAATAGGGAATATCTGCTTGTCAACACCTACTGTCCCAATGTGGACTCACCGGAATTCTTTGACGCAATAGCCACCATACTCCTGGGTTTTGTGGGAGTGCACATTATATGGGGAGGAGACCTGAACCTTATATTGGACACTGTCTTAGACAGAACATCCACGGGTCCTAGGGCAGTGTCTCGCGCGGCGCGCAGGCTACGGGGCCATATGCAATCCCTCAACATTTGCGACGCCTGGAGGACTCTCCATCCCCAGAAACGCGAATACACCTACTACTCATCTGTGCATGACAGCTCGTCCAGGATAGATCTGTTCTTGGTCTCCGGTGGGGTGGTGGGCGGGGTGGAGGGCGCGGGCGTTCTGGTCCGTACGCTCTCGGACCATGCTCCAATCACACTGTCCCTGGGACTAGGCACTCCTGTTCCAACGGTCAGCACTTGGCGCTTTAAGTCTGAGGCCCTAAAAGACATCGTGTTCAAGGCCGAAATACTAGCTGATATCCAGTCGTTCTTTGAACTTAACTCACTCCATGACACGTCCGCCGCGGTTAGGTGGGAGGCCTTCAAGGTATATATAAGGGGCATGTCCATCTCCCGGGAGGCCGGGGTGCTGAAGGCCATTAGGACTGCCCTGGGGCAATCTGAGACCAAATTGAAACAACTTGAGCAATGTACCACTACCAGCTCTGACCCCTCCATTCTTGCCCAGATCTCTGATGAACTCCAAGTATATAATACACTGGCCACCTCCGAAGTCCGTTACTTCAGCCGCCCCCAGGCCGCCAGGAGATATGGGGAGGGCGACAGACCTGGGAAAACGCTCGCGACCCTGGTTAGGGGGGAAATGGGCCGTACACAGATCTCCTCCATCAAAGACCGAAATGGTGACGCTCAGTGGGCGGACTCGAAAATACTAGAGACATTCACTGAGTTTTATAGCTCCCTTTACTCCCTGCCCGCAGAACACACCGAGCAGCATATGCGCGAGCTCCTCGGGCAAATCCCCACTACAGAAATTTCCCAACAGACTAGGGACCAGTTAGACTCCCGGATCACGCTAGACGAGATAGTGTCGTCCATCTCTGACTTGCCCAAAGGCAAGGCGCCTGGCCCTGACGGCCTTACCGCCGACTTTTATCAGGAGCACATAGCTGTCCTGGCCCCTCGGCTGTTCGAGGTATGGAACGAGGCACTACAAGCTTCCATCCTTCCCCCCCTCCATGCGTGAAGCGGTAATCGCGTTGTTGCTCAAACCGGGTAAGCCTGAAGACGAGTGTGGGTCATACAGACCCCTCTCTCTCATGAATCTTGATACAAAGATCTTTGCTAAAATCATTGCCAACCGCTTCTTGCCAATCATGACGCACCTTGTGCATGAGGACCAAGCGGGCTTCGTCCCGGGCAGGTCCACCTCCCACAATATCAGGAGACTGTTTAATGTCATGTCCCGCATAGATCAGGACGCCCAGGCTGTAGTGGTTACGTTGGACGCCCAGAAAGCCTTTGACATGGTTTCTTGGAAATACATGTGGCTGGTCCTTGAGACAATGGGTGTTGGCCCAAACATGATAGGGTTCATCAGACTATTGTACACATCCCCTGTGGCGCGTGTTCGAGTTAACTCCCTTACATCTGAGATCTTCACGCTATTCAGAGGCACCCGGCAGGGCTGCCCCTTCTCTCCGATTCTCTTCGCACTGGCGATTGAACCGATGGCGGACTATGTACGTTCAAGACATTCTCGCAAGGGAATAAGATTGACAGTGGAGCCTGAAATCATATCCCTATATGCAGACGACGTCCTACTTTACATCAGAGATCCCACAACTCACCTCAATCCCATATTGAGAGACATCACTCGCATTGGTACACATTCCGGCTTTACGATCAATTACTCCAAGTCGGAGATCTTCCCGCTCACTAAAGCTACCACACAGCCCACTTCTGAATATCCTCTGCGCTGGGCCCGTAACGGCATTAAATACCTGGGAGTACATGTATCCCTCACTAAACCCACCCTACTCACCGATAATTACTCCGCGGTAGCGCAGACAGTTGAGACTAAAATCTCACGATGGCGCACTCTCCCGTTGTCCGTTGCGGGACGACTGTCCCTGATCAAAATGATTCTCCTCCCCAAGCTCCTGTACACCTTTAGTAACGTACCCCTATGGCCTGGGAGGGCATACTTCACTAAGCTTCACACGCTCTGCGCACAGTTCCTCTGGCACTCTGGTGCGGTGCGCAAGAAGTGGACTGACATGGCACTCTCGTACAGAAGGGGGGTATGGCCGCTCCTGACCTCGCTACATATTGGATCGCGGCCCAGGCCCAGCACGCCACCCACTGGTACCCTGGCGCCCCAGTGCGCCCTCACGTCAAGCTGGAACGTCTGGCATCCTCGGGTATTAATCTGATGACCCTAGTGCTGCACCGACACTATGCACCGGACTCCCCCATTGACCCCATAGCCGCGACCTTGTTCGCTTGGTCACACATACTAAGCCCATCAGCTGGGACCTCCCCGTATTACAAGTGGCTGCCCGTGTGGGCCTTTCCGGGGTTGGAGCCCACGCTCGATACGGCCTTGACCCGCCACTGGGAGGCTCTGGGTTATAGGGCATTGTCTGACTTCTATCCAGAGGGCAAATTTATAAATCCCCACACTTGGAGGCCGGGTCACACTAGATCTCCCTTAGAGACTCTTCAATACTACAGGCTTCGCGCTGCGTTCCGCACCATGTGGCCCTCCTTCCCAGATGAACCCCCAGACGACCCGGCTATAGCGTACATTGCCAACTCGGGCGGGGCACGGGGCGTTGTCTCATCCCTGTATCACATCCTGCAGGATGCCTCCCCTGCTCCGGTTCTTGGAGCACGCAACAAATGGGCAGACGAGTTGGGCCTAGAGATGCCTGATGAGTTGTGGGAAAGCATGTGTCTCCACACCAAAAGAGTCTCCTTCAACTTCCGCTTTCGGGCCATGCAGTATAAACTCCTCAACAGGTTATACTATACACCTCACAGGACTTCTGGATTTGCTCGCTCCGAGGTGCGCTTCTGCCCGCGCTGCATGGCCACAGATGCTGATCACCTACATATGTTCTGGTCCTGTCACAAGCTGTCCGATTTCTGGGAAGGGGTCATGAACACACTTAGTGCAGCAACTGAGACCACTATTGATCCCGATCCTCTGGCAGTTTTGTTTGGGGTTTGGAGCACTGAGGAAACTAAACACCTGAAAAAGTTTTTAGATATAAGTTGCATGATTGCCAAGAAGTGTATACTCCAGAACTGGAGGTGCTCCTCTCCTCCGACCCCTCAGAGATGGTTGGGCCTGCTCACATGGTCACGGAACTGCGAGGAGGACTATTTGGCTACTCTGCCAGCCGTTCTCGTCCCAAGAACATTTGGAGTGAATTTACCACATATCTCAACAATCAGTCCGAAGCCGCATCGGGGTCTTGTCCATTCCCGGCATCCACCCATGCATTGTGATCTTCTCTTGTCTCCTCCTTTATTTGTAAAATATTGTAATTACTGTTGTAATGATGATAAAGTGGCCCGCAAGCAGCTCCACGATCCACTTGATTCATGTGCTTGTTGCCCAGATATTTGTACCCTGTGAACCTCTGCCAATAAAAATAAAAGTTTAAAAAAGAAAAGGAAGGCAGTAACCATGGGCTATTATTTCTAGAGCCCAAACATCTGAAGTAATGGCTCGCCATTCTTGCAGATGCTGGGACAGCCTGCCTCCCACAGGTGTCTTGTGATGCAAGTCCTCAAAGTGGTTTTGGGGCAGATGCTGTGGCTGCTGATGGTAAGGAAGCAGCAGCTGGAGCTGGCTTAGCACTTTTTCCTCGTCCACCACAAGTGATATTTATCTGGCCTCTTTGACTGGCCATTCCCCTCGCCTTTCCATATGAGGAATAATGATCACCCGGGCTCGAGGGCACGCGAGTGTCAGAGCGATGACGCTCGCGGCTGGCTTCCGAAGAAGGCGCGGACCGTGGCTTTGCTTTTTCAAACGCCTCCACTTCTCCTCACGGGACCTCGACTCGACGCTATAGCCTTTGCGGTCAGATTTACGACCTACCTGTAGTTTTCCCCTCCTCTCTCGCAAGGCCTTCCCCGTCATCGCCTGACACTTCGTGCAGGCCGCCATGTCGTGGCCTTCCCCGAGACACCACAAATATTCTCGGTGCGGGTCTGTGATAGACATTTTCGAATCTCACGATTTGCACTTTTTGAAACCCGATCTCGGGGTCGTAGTCTATGACGAAGACATATATCAGTAATATTCACTGCGTCACAGAACTCGAGGCGCGCCGAATCTCTGAAGCAACGTGAACCTTGGAAAAACAGAACTGAGGCCAATGGGCACCACGCGTGCTACTTGTATACCTGATGACGTCACCCTCGACGGAGGCCTTCGAGGGTCCATCGACTTGATGACATCAACGCACGGCGCCCTCTGCCAAAAAATATTTCCGAAGCAGCTAAAGCTGGGTGGAATACATCTAAGATGAGGAATACGTTGGAGGACACAATCCACTCTAATGTTCCTTATCTTTCTCATCCTGCTGAGAAAGTACTACACTTATACCTACTTCTTAAGTATATATTTGAACTATAAACAGTCTATTGTAGTCTGAAGCTTTGAGAACAGCAGTCTGGGAACAGTATCCTACCATTTCTGAAAGGCCTTCTCGCAATCTACAAAACCAACTGCATTTTTAGAGTGTTTTGATGAAGTAAAGGCAGTAAAGGGGCTAAAGCATCTAGTGAGACCCACAAAGACTCTCACCCGAGTATTGAGTGTCTCACTGTCTTGTACAGCCTGCACCTTTCTGGCGAGAGGCTGGATACTAACTCCTCTAACAACTTAATGCCCAAAGTGGGCCACAGAGGTCTGGCCAATATTATATGTTGATGCCTACGTCCCAAATGAAGGAAGCATGTTCACCCCCCTATGAAGAGCATAGTATACATCTCTTCATCTAGATATGCTATACAAAAATCTTTTAGCTCATTCAAAACATGGTGCACCAACCTCTGAGCAGTGGCAGGCTTATTCTTCAATCCAAAAGCCTTAATCAGTTCTATGATTGATTGCTTACTATGTTAAGATGGCAGCTTGGATTGACAGAGTATTCAAATAAATCTTTTTCGGAAGGGCCAACTTAATTTCTGTGCCAAAAGGTATAAGCAATGCATAGTATCAAGTTAATATATTATCATTAAATAGTGTATTGGGATATCTTTTTCTAAGTACGTAACCAATTATTGGAAATGTTATTTTTCTTAATCTAAAAAACATCGACACTCATTGAATGTTGAGCAACAATAGTGAATTGCCAAATTAACATGCAGGCCCCCAGTCAATATAAACCGGTATGAGGATATCCCCTTTAACTTTGCAGCCTTAACATTAATTTCAAGACAAAAGTATTAGCAACCTATGATAATGGGTATTGATTTAGAACACGTATAACATTAATGAAAAAATGATTAAAAACTTAAGACCTAGGTTTAGCACTCGAAATGTCAACAAAATGATTCTTGGCAAACATCAGGCATGGACTAAGATGCATCTTAATGAGCTGGATTTTAGAGACAATTTCAGTAAAGGAATCAAATAATATTTTTACGATAAGGCTACATCAGTTTTTACAGTTCTAATTTCCTATGAAATGGGAGTCAGTTGAAAATGTCCTATGTAAACACAACTCAATTTTTGAAGCTTTATTGAAGTTTTCGTTGTGAATAAGGTTAGTTGGGATATTAAATTTCAATTTGAAGATGTGTTCACCTTAATAAATCAGACTACAAGCAACACATGTAATTTTATAGGATATCAGGCCATACTCCGGATTATACAGGGAGCGAAATTAAGATTGGAGAAGCAGAAGCTAAAAGCAGCTCCAAGGTATCCAGCATTAACCAGTGTACAGGAGCTACCACCTGGAAACTAGGAGCTAGTAAATAGCGTTTCATAACCAAAGATGCAAACATGTCCTTCTGCCAATTATGTATGACCCCTAATGCTTTCAATGTCATATAGATGTGTCCTAATGTTTATTTATAGATTGTTCCTAAGATTGTCCAGAGTTAAATTCAGATAGGTGCGTTTGCTCAGAATCAGTTTACCTGGGGAGCTAAAAGTAGCCCCTGGTAGCTGTTGGTATCAAGCTAAGCAGGCTCTTGTTGATTAGAAGCAGGAGATAAATAGCTCCTCTGAATTTCAAACCATGATTAAGAATAGCCCAAAGAAGAACCAACATGCCTAGAGGCCATATTAAAAGCCATCGTAGGTTCAATTAAATGTACACAATGACTAATCCTTTAGAAATTGAGATTAGTGTTCTTGAAATTGAATAACTGATGATCTTAACGTGGATTGTGAAAAGAACTGCGGAGAAGATATAATTTAATTCTACAATCGAATGTTGTGTATACAAATTATATATTTGTCTTGACCAATCGTCAATACATTAACTAAGGATTCTTTTAAGCGATTCTAAGTCTACATATACACACTGAGTTTAATAGAACGAACATCGTGCTAAGTTAAGCTTTTATTTCTGTAAATAAAACTTTTGAGACTGTTCTCGTCAGGTAGTGCAATTCTGTTTCTGGATATTTTATTTTAGAGGCCCAACCATATTGAGTCTAAATAGCCATGAAGCCTGATCTGGACCACTCATTTTTTGTATCTTTTGTGCCAACTCAAAAAGTGGTTTAACCAATCTAAAGTATCATTCTCTTACATCATTCACATTCAGCAGGTCCTTCAGGAATTTGGAACAAGAAGAAGAGAATGTAGTCATTCCCATTACTAGATTTTGATTAGCTGGGACTAGAAGCTCTACATTTAACTGAGCAGCCTTTTTCTTACCACTGTACAGCAACCCCCATCGCCCTAAAATGCTGCCTCATAGGTTCTTGCTCTGCACCCAACTTGTTCAGAGAAGCCTCCAAGGGTCTGCTTCCATGTAGGTCTCCTTTCAAGTAGAATTACCCTCAGCAGCAGTGGGAAACCCCCTGTCCTTCAAAATGAAGGCGTCTTCTGAACTAACCCCAGAGAGCTGAGTGGGAAGGATTCCAATCTATTCACAACATGGCAAAAGGTCACCAAAGACAATTAGATGCTAAACATTGTATAGAATGGCTATTTGTGAGGCTTGAGTGGGGTTGTTGCTGCTCCTCAAAAGCACCTGCTCCATTATGGGACATCATGGCTTAGATCCCTGTAGCTGATGCATCCTGTCCTGAAGCCATGCGTCCTCACTAGAGATGCCTGTGATCCAAATGTAAGGATCCCCATGATGCCTTCTTTCGCTCCAGCTATCATGCCGGTCAATTTGTGGCATACTTAAGAAGGAATTCAACATTGCTGAACGTTTGTATTTACCCAGAAAGATACAGGTGCTCAGCTTGCAGACCCTGCAACAGAAGCGAGCACTGCAACCAAAACAAATTAGCGTAGAAGATCTGACCTCCCTGTATGCAAACCATGGACTCCAGCGGCAGCCTAGATTACCATTCCTGGTAGCTTCTGACTCCAAATAGTTGTTGGCCGTCTTCTCTATGGTCTTGCGGCTTTGTGGGCAGTCCTTCTCCAAGTCCCACCTCACCATGACCTTCACACCAACGCTTTAAACTACTGCTGCAACTTATTAGAACTTTGCTCATTGAAACGGTCTCTGAACTTCCTCAGATATAGTCCACTAGCCTCAGATTGAATGATGCCTGCTCTGCAGATTGCACTAGCACTATGGTAATACTCATCTTACTTTTCACCATATACACAACCTGCCCCATTCAAATCTATTGACTAATCAAACTCTGTACCTTTAAGGTGGCCTACCCGTTCAAATGTACTAAATACTTCTTTAGGGCAAATGCAATGCTAGTGTCTCTGTTCTGGTTTTATCTGCTTAGATCCTATTTTTAGACGTGGTTTGCAATTTCAACTTAAAAGGCTCCTAACTTAGCCTAGACATTTTACTCCTCCATAAAAACTGGTTGCCACTGCTTTTACATTTTTTTCTGTGCCTCTTAGATACGCAACTATTTTTACAATATTCTTAACTTTTGTTGAATTACTTACCTGCTCTGCAAAATGTTAGCTATGGTCGACATCTGTAACATGCCCAGTACTCTATTAGGAGATGGGAACTCCCTCAGCTGGGGGTGAGGGATACCAGGGAGAAATCCAGAGCCTGTTGCGAAGAGCCAGGAATGAGAAGCAGACACATGGTTTTGGCTGTAAACCTTTATTGACATAAGAAAAGGGAGTTAAGAAATGACTCTGTCCACACCTTAAACAAAACTAAGGGTCTGTTGGATGTCAGAAGTTCCAAAAACAAAACATTGTGTTTCCAAAGTACTATTCTGGCCCTCACGTTCTAAAAATCAACTATAAGGTGAACCGGATAATTTCTTTGGCCTTGTGTAGTGTACACATTTTCAGAAAGAAAATATTTAACTTCAACACAAAAGTTCCAGAAGGATCTAGTTCCTTGTTCCAGAGTGGTTCCCTTACCCTGGAATTCTCTTCACTAGGTTTTATACTTCCAAGAATGTTAATTCCTTAAGTTTCCCTTGAACAACAAGGTTACTAGTCAACAAAAACAACTTGGCTGTGAATCAGTATCTTGGTAGAATACCTGGTGCCCTCCCTTGCCAGGTTTTCATTCCTCTTCAATATGCTTTATGACAGCCTTTTGCTAGTCCCAATATATCCTTCTCAGGTCCTCTTTTAGGTAATGTGTTTCATATACACTGTACAGTCTGCCATGCCTGGTGTACTTTCCTACCATGGCTTTCTTATATGAAAAACACTTGCAACTGCCTGGTATATTCTCGGTTCCAAGTCATTCCATCGCCGGGATTTTCAAAGGCTGGCATTTCAAAATGGAAATGTTACTCTAATTTCTTTTTTAGGGGGGAGGTCCCCCCCAAACTCCCCTTTCGCCACCTATTTTACCTATTCCTTAACACCCCCAAACCCTTATCTGCCCTTTACCGCCCCCCACCCACCTAAAAAATGAGTGCACGTTGAAGAGACAGGCTTTGAAAAAGCTGGCGATTAAAGGACGTACGATATTCTCTTGCCAGGGCGTTTCACTCGTGACTTTAATCTGCCTGGTATAGTCTCTCTCTAGGTGTTCATATGTATCCAGCATACATTTACAAACTTGACGGTCTCTTTAAGTGCCCTTAACTTGCTCGTTCTCATGTATTGCATTCGCGGTTATTTGCTTTTGGCAGGATTGCCACTACGCCCCGGTGTCCCTGGCTTCCCTTCGACAGACTCAATGACTCTTGATGGCGTGTGCAGATACTCCTGTAGTATGCCTGTGGCGGCTCTTCGGCGTTCTGCTCCATTCCACAGCCCCTACGCATTAGCTTCCGTCTCTCTCGCGGGTCCTGCTCTTCTGTTAGGCGTTTCTTCATGCTGGCATGCTGTGGCAGCTGCTTCACAGTGCCTGCAAACGTTCTAAATTATTTCACCTGCTTTCGGCGTACTCGCAGCATACCATACCCCTCCTTCAGCTCTCCTTGGAAAGCCGGTTGGCTTCACGGACCTCGCACCAGCGCTGCAGTCCCCAAGTCAATACAGAGCAGACTCAAGTTCTCCAGCCCGCGTCTCTCCTGTAGCGGTAGCAGACTCAAACGCTCCGCTTTCAGCTGTATTCATACTGGCAACTCCTATTCTTCCTCGTCCCGGTACTTTTTTGGGGAATGGTAGGATAAGTACAAGCCATGAGTCCATTAGGGATGGGATTATCCCTAGGGTTCTAGGAAAGGGGCCTATGGTCTCTTAATTGGCAGGGAGACCGTGTGTTACCCGATGTCTTGACATACTACTGAGGGTCACCTCCCCTCATTTGACCTGCTCTTGAACAGCCACCCCCAGGGTCAGGTAACAACTGCCATCCCTAGGCCACATGAGGAGAGATAAACCCCAGGAAAGAAGTGACAACATCACTAGATTCATCACAGTCCTACCCATGAGGTGGCCATTGGCGGTAGAGGGCCCCAATTCCTGTCCTGCCCACCCATGCCAGTAATTTGAGCAGCCCACCTTTGCCTTTCGCCATACCTCAACAAGATGCTTTCAAGTGTTTTCTTCTTCTCATAGTGAAATTGCACACTAACGGGAAACCGGCAAGAAGCATCGAAGGGTGAGTGAGTGGGACCTTTTTCTCACTCAATCCTGTGTTTTCCTGACTGATTATGTTCCTTACTGTTTTACAGAGTCTGGTAAACTCCATAAGCATCTGCTTTTGCATTGTGACACAGTACCCTTTGTGCAGTGCCACTAGGAAGTCCCTTGGACTTCTCTTCATGTTTAACTACATTTTCTTGGGTGAATTAGTGTTCCCAAGAATAGTAAAATGACCCCTGTCTTACTTACCTTTACTTTATGGGCCCAGCACACACCACCCTATGTGGAGTGCTGGGGGATTACCTAGTAATTCCTTTAACCCATTCCTCATGAAGCATTTTGTTACACTAACTCACATGAATGACTGGTGGCAGTGGTTTCTTTTTTACTACATAGTGACATGTATCTGCAGACTGATACCTCCGCTGCAGTGCTGCACACAAGGGTGACCATTTTACCAAAATGGCCCCGTCTTCTTTGTTAGTTTCTTCTAGACTTTGTTTGCATCAGATTTGAGTCCTTTATGTAGTTTGCCGTTTGCGGGCTTCAGCCTTGAAGGCTGCCCAGGCTCCAGTGTGTCTGGAAAGGCAGGAGGTGAGAGAGGGCCCCGAACCTTCCCTGTCCTTGGTCTCTGGGTGTGTCTGAGACAAACCTGTTCCCATTAGCCGGCTGGCTGTCCTGAAGGACAGCCACCCTGCTGTATGATTGACAGCCTCGGGCTCTGAATGAATGGGAACCTGCATAAAAAGCGAGGTTTTTGGGATTAGAAGCAGAGTCAACCACTGGATGACAGAATCCGAAGCAGAAGACGAGAGAAAGCCAGCAGCACCCTCGTGGACCACGAAGTGCCTGGTGAAGCTCTGCTGCTGTGCTGATCCCCATTTACGACTTGACAGGGAAGACCCCTAAACGACTACTTCCTCCCCTTAGGTTGGTGGGACCAACGAGCTTAGAGAAACTATTTTGGTGCAACCCCAGACTTGCTGCCACTTTCTAAGGTAGCAGGAGCTCATCACCCAGGGTACCTCGATCCACTTCTGAGTGCACCGTCATCCGAATCTGGCCAGATCTTTGTGGGCATCCTGAGGAACCTACAGAAGCAGGAAATCTGCATCCAGAGTCCACGCACCAGAGCCCAGGTCACAGAGATCAAGGAAATCCTAACCAGAGCTTTTCATTCTTTATTGGTGCTGAAAAAAGGCGCCAAAACCACAAAGAGCCACTGCATCAATGGCAATCCATTGTTGCAGAGTCCCTCTCTCGAGTGTTGCCGCAGGAACCCGCCAGCCGTCCTCCCTTTCGTCACCACGACCAAGGACCAGGAACAAGGGTCTACTGCATTACATCGTGTAGACAACCAGCTGGAACACTATCTTCATTTTCAAGGTACTGTGGTGCTTGGGGTATTTTATCCTTTTGCCATGTGGGTACTTCCTACCGTTGGGAGTGAGATTTAACCAAACTCCAAGTTGACCTCAACTTACCTGCATTGGCCTTAAAGCATGTGATTTCTAAAGGAGACTCCTGAGTTGCTGTGATTTCCCTCTTGAACACTGACCATTTTTCTCAGAAGAGCATCAGAATTTTGACTTTGTCCATTGACTTTGGCGGTCCCGAATCCGTAAAGGCCTCTTTCTGAACCTAATGGCTTTGTCAGGGCTCGTTCCATTACAGGTTTTAAATGTTGAACACTTAATGCTGGGATAATTGACTGCCTGCATCCCTTTGGGAGAATCCAACTGTTATTATAACCTATAAGTCTGCTCTGATCTATCCCTAACCTTTCCTTCCGAAAAAAAACTCAATATTGCAAAAGTGATACTATATAAATACTATACTAACCTCACATGATGTCACCTCCGGGTGCTGGAACATGTGTAACATATGAATGAATTACTCACCTGCTCTATTTTTCACCTTACTAGAATCATAACTTGGGATACATGTTACAGCTAATTACTGCTTTTTAAAGCATGCTTTAAATACCTTTGTGTATAAATAATTAAATTATAACTAGGTGTGCAAGTGTTTTATTGGATACTTTTATTTACTGGTTTCATTGCGCAGCTCTACAGTTCACATTACCCCTCTTAAGATAAGCCAGGCTGCTCAGTCACACTACCAACTTGTGTAATACGATCCTATATTAAAAAGGTGGGTTACCCAATACCAAGGCGATAGGTCTTGTGTAGTCCAGTTGGACTGCACGAATTCTTACCCAACACTGGCCACCAGTAATCATCGCGTCCCCCTCGCCCCAAAGAGTCTGCACAGGAGTAATACTGGCAGAGAGCTAGATCTGCAGCATCACCAGTGCGCGGCAGACCCGGAAGCCCTGAAACAATGCAGTCTATAGCCATAGCGAGCATCCAGAGCCACTGCCAACAATCCTATACCACAAGGGACTAGCAGAGGGCATATAGCCCCCTCCAACAAATCCTTGGGGCCCAAATAATCAAGGGAAGGGATACAAAAGTCAACATTCAGGATCCCGGGTCGCTATTGCTGTCCCGCGGAGGGCCCACACGGAAAAAGTGGGCAGGGCTTAGCCCCTTTATTTGTAATGTTAGCCGCATACAACTTGTCCCCGGTGAGGCAGACAGGGCCAGATAGGCTAAAGCAGCCCTACAAATAAGAGGTGTATCGGCCACTTTTAATCCATAAAAATAGGCAAATAAGCCCCAAAAAAAATAGGAACCGACACATAGGACCTTGTTCCCCTGCTTTCACCACACAACTCCATTGATATGTTTGGAATAGTAGTGTACGTACTATCATAGGAGGAATCTACTGTTCTTACTACCTAATCCAAAGAGGTAAACCTGTAATTTTTAATGTGCATGAATAAAGTGGTGCAAAGTAATAAATCTTAAACATTTCACTAGCTTATAACATACTCCCATTGAGAATGGGACTTAATTTTTTACTCCCTAAAAAAATCAATTTACTACCAACTTAAAAAAAAAAGAAAAAAAGAATCGGGAGCAAAATACTCCCACTTACAAATCCTATCTGGATCACTGGGCCAGGTGGAGGAGGAAACAAGAAGAAGTGTTGATTATTCGGGCAAGGTCAGGGAAGGTGTGGAAGACCCAGAGACTACCAGCAGGGACTAAGGAGCAGCAGAACGTGAAAGCGGTTTTTGGAGAAGATTAGGTCATTGCTAATGAGTGAAAGTGGTACTAGAGTGTGACAAATTTAGTTAGTAGAGTTAGTGTAAGGATTGGCTGAAGTGTATGGTACAGAGTGGAAAGAGGGTGCTTAGTGTCTGAAGGGAGGAGTAGTGTGGAGGAGGGAGTAGCAGTGAAGGAGGCGAGACGAGTGACAGCAGAGTGTAGGTAGTGACAACAAGGGGTGAAGGTGAGATCCAGAAGAAGTGAGATCATAGAAACAGAAGTGGACCGAGGGGAGTAGAATGGAAGGAGATGAGGGGAGGAGAAGACAATGCATTACTTACCGTAAAAGCATTTCTGATGGTTATCTGCTTAGATTCACATGCTGTGCATAGTCCGACATCCAGAGGTCGCCGCGGAGTATTGCATGTTGTTTTTCGTAGGCGAAAAGGGGACGTCGACAAGGCGTGTCTGTAACACTATCCCTATAGTGACGTGCAGTGTACCCACAATCCCTCACACGTCGAGGTCCCTCTGTTTGTATTTTTTCTGCCCTGAGGGAGCCTTCTATACGTGAGAGTACAGAAAAGAGAGAGAGATGTAGAAAGATGTCTATGTTCCTTCCATCCGAGCGGGGAGGAAGGGTGGGCGCATGTGAATCTAAGCAGATACAACCATCAGAAATGCTTTTACGGTAAGTAATGCATTGTCTTCTGATGCTTGTTAATCTGCTTAGAATCACATGCTGTGCATAGACTAGCAAGCAGTACCCTGAGTTGGAGGTGGGTTGTGAGAAGGAACCGTAGAGAAAAGATGTCTTAATACTGCTTGTCCCACCTGGGAATCAGATCTAGAGTGAGCATCTAGACAGTAGTGTTTTGTAAAGGTGTGTACAGAACTCGTGGTTGCCGCTTTGCAAATGGACTCGAGGGGAACGTTTGCAATGAATGCTATGGATGCCCCAGTGCCTCGAGTAGAGTGTGCTCTTGGCTTGAAGGGTAGTTCTCTCTTAGCAAGAGAGAAACAGTGATGCATTGAACAATCCATCTAGATATAGTGGACTTTGAGACTGCATCTCCTTCTCTTCCTGCTGCCACCGAGACAAAGAACTGATTAGTCTTTCTCAATGGCCTGGTCCTTTCCATATAAAACATGACAGCTCTGCGCACATCGAGTGTATGCAGGCTCCTTTCTCCCAAATTGGAAGGGTTTTGAAAGAACGTTGGTAGTTCTATTGACTGGTTGACATGGAATTTCGATATGAATTTCGGTGCAAACCTTGGGTGTGTGCGTAGACCACCTTATCCTTGTGAACTGTTACGAAGGGGTCTAGAATAGAAAGAGCCTGTAGTTCACTTACTCTCCTAATGGAGGCGATAGCTATTAGGCAAGCAGTCTTAAGAGTGAGGTCTTTAAGACCATGCATGGGTTCAAAGGGTGAGCCCATGAGCCTGGTAAGTACCACATTAAGGTCCCAGCCTGGAGCTGGGTTTGCTATCGGAGGGTGTATTCTCTTTACCCCCCCATGAAGGCTTTAATAACTGGGACTTTCCACCATGACACCTTAAGTTGAGAGGTGGTGTATGCAGAAAGTGCCGCTAGATGGACTTTAATAGAATTCAACACTAGACCTGAGTCCAGTAAATGGTTCAGGTAAAGGACAATTTGTGTGAGAGAGCAGTGGACTGGGTTGATGCTCTTACCTCTACATCAGATGACAAATCTCTTCCACTTGCTAGAATAGCAGTGACGAGTGTTGGGGTTTCTAGCTTCTCTGAGAATGTCCATGCATCTCTGAGGGAGTTGTAAATGGCCAAATTCTATGACCTCAGGAGCCAGGCAGCTAAGTTCATGTTCTGTGGGCATGGGTGTAGTGTCTTGCCCCCGTCCTGTGACAGCAAGTTGTATGGGCAGGGCACTTTTACTGGTGGGGATAGGGACATCTTCATCAGGTGCGCAAACCATGGTTGGCGGGCCCACATCGGGGCTATCAGAATCATGGTGACTGATTCTTGGTGCATCCTGTGCACTATTTTGTTCAGCAGAGACAAAGAGACAAAGCGTAAACAAATTTCCCTGACCATGGTATCCAGAGACCGTTACCCTTGGAGCGGTTCTGTGGGTATCTGGAGCCGTAATCTAGGCATTGTGAGTTCTCCAGAGTTGCGAAGAGGTCTATTTCTGGGAAGCCCCATTGTGTGAAGATGTCGAAGGCGATGTCTTCGTGTAATCGCCATTCGTACTCTGAGGGCAGAGGAAAGTCTCTGCTGAGTTCGTCTGCTAGCAGATTGAGTTCCCCTGGTACATGTTGTGACAAAAGGAACATGTGTCTGAGAGCCCATTTGCAGATGTTCTGGGACAGCTTGGACAGTCCTGGAGAGTGAGTACCCCTTGGTTGTTGAGGTAGTACATGGCTGTGGTGCTGTCCGTGAGGACCATCACTGTCTTCCCTTGTAGGTGTGTCTGGAAGGCTTTTAGTGCCTTGAACACCGCAAGTAGTTCTAATAAGTTTATGTGTTTGGACGCTACGCTCGGAGTCCAGACTCCGTGAGCCCCCCATCCTGTGAGGAATGCGTCTGTGGTTAGAGTGGCTTCCACTGCGGGGGTGGCGAATGGTTTCCCTATTACCAGGTTTTCCTTCGACCACCACCGTAGCGAGAGAACCAAGGCCTGCGAGACCACCACTAGATCGTCCCATTGTCCGCTGGCCTGACACCACTGGCTGTTGAGCCACTCTTGCATTGGGCGCAGGCGCGCGTGAGGTACCAAATAAATACATGACGCCATCATTCCAAGCAAGCGCATTGCTTTGCGTACCGTCACCTCTCGACCGGCCACATATTGAGGGATCTGAAAAAAGCATATTTTGGACCTTCTCGTTGGAGGGGAAGACGAGGCCGTCCCTTGTTCGAATTAGAGCCCCTAGGAATTGTTTGACTTGGCTGGGCTCTAAGCTGAACTTTTTCTCGTTGATGGAGAAGCCCAGTTGGAACAAAAAGTCTACTGTCTTCTGGGTGTTTGAGAAGCATGTCTCGTAGGACTCCCCTGTTATGAGCCAATCGTCGAGGTAAGGGTATACCGGTATGGACAACCTGCGCAGGTGGGCCGCTGCCAATGCCAGTACCTTCGTGAATACCCTTGGTGCAGACGTTATGCCGAAGGGTAGCACTCTGAACTGGTAGTGTTTGCCCTCTATCATGAACCTGAGGTATTTTCTGTGCGCTGGCAACATTAAAATATGAAAGTATGCATCTTTCATGCCTAGTGTTGTCATGTAGTCCCCCTGAGATAGCAAGGGAATTACCTCCTGTAATGTTACCATACGAAATTTCTGAGGTTTTACGAATTTGTTCGCTGGGCGCAGATCTAGTACAGGGCGCATGGTTAGGTCCTTTTTGGGACCAAGGAAGTACACTGAATAAATACCTTCCATTACCTGAGATAGGGGCACGACTTCTATTGCTCCTTTCTGTAGCAGCTGTTCTACTTCTTGCAGGAGGATGACGAGGTGGTCTGGAGACAGGCGTCTTCCCCTTGGAGGTCTGTAGGTGGGGTAACGATTGAACTCTATACAGTACCCGTCGGCTACGGTTGATAATACCCACCGGTCCGATGTTATTCCCTCCCATGCTGATAGGAATGATGTTATCCGGCCCCCAACCGGAGACGCATGGGAGGGGACCCGGACTTTCGGGTCATTTGGTGTTACTTGCCGGGGTGCCTCTGGGGCTAGAGCCCCGGCCTCTGCCCTTGCCGCGGTGTTGTCCTCTTTGGTTATATTGGTTACTTGAACCCTGATTAGAGGGCCAGTTGCCCGAGGTGTATTGCTGCTGCTGCTGCTGTTGGCGTTGGCCACGAAAAAGGCGCTGGTTTCCAAATCCTCGCCTGTTTGGAGGCTTTGAGATTTGGTCTAAGGTCTTTATGGTGTCGAATTCCTTCTTCGCATTTTCCAGCACGTCGTCCACTGCCCTTCCAAAGAGATTAGACTCTTCTATTGACTTAATGAGTGACGACTGCGTTTCTGCCTTGAAACCGGAATTGCGAAGCCAGACGTGCCGCTTCAGTAGAATTCCCTGCACCAAAGAGCGGCCAGCCGTTTCTGGCGCATCAAGAGTGTTTTTAATGATGCTCTGGTTGACCAGAGCTCCTTCTGTAACTGTAGCCAAAAGGCGTGTTCTTAGAGGTTCAGGGGCTTCTTCGATGTCCTGTTTGAGTTTTCCCCATTGAGCATCGGCGTAGCTTGCCAACAATGTATTATTATTGGCAATTCCAATTGAAAACGCTGCCGAAGCGGAAATTCTTTTGCCCAGGGCATAACGTTTTTTCCCTTCCTTGTCTGGGGGTGCCTCGCTGGTTGACAGTGGAACCCCAGCCCTCTTCCTTGTGTTAGTAATATATATATTGGGTCTGACTGAGAGGGTGAGAACAATTTCTCTATTCTTGGATTGACCCCTCTTACCAGCGCGGGGGTGGACAACGATGGGGTGAGTCGTCTTAACTGAGGCGAGGATAGGGATGGTTTGACTAGTGGGAGGTTTTTCCTTAATAATCCTTTCGACGAAATCAGTATCTGGGGTGACCGCCCCAGTTTCTACTTCAAAATGCGCTGCTGCCTTCCTCAGTAGCGCATTGAAGGTGGGCTGATCGTCTACTGGAGATGGGTTCCTGACCGGTGTAGTCTGAGGAGAAGAAATGTCTAATTTCGGGGTCTGTAGACCCTGATGGTGACTGCCAGGGCTGTGCGCCACCTTCACCTGGGTCCTCCCCGTAGCTCTCTTCACTTACATGAAAACCTTCTTCCTCCTGTAGATCTTCATTATACACAAACTCATCCTCTTCCTGGAAGCGAGGATCCTCTTCAGTGCTTCGGGTATTTAGCTGTTGGCCCCTCCTGGGGTACCTCCCTTGGCCTCTTGGGTGTCCTATTTTCTGGGATGGCCATGAACCTGTCTAGCTTGTCCATACATGACTGGAACCTCTCTACAGTCCAGTAAGGTAGGCCAGAGCGGTCTGGGAGTGAAAAGGGAGGTTCCTCTCCTTGCAGTTGCCTAGTTCTGTCCCATAGCGTCGAAGATAACATCCCTTCGCCTTCTGAGAAACCTTCGGTTAGGGTCTGACGACGGTGGGAGCTGTCCCAGCCTACCCTCCGGCGTCCTCAGCGTTTCTTTGGCCCTGTGAGCGGTTTTCGACGTGTTATCCGCCGTCCGTCTCTGGCCATCCTTCGAAGCTATACGTGCGAGGCTTTCGGAGAGCAGTTTCTCCGTCGAGGGATCGCGCGCCGTCACGCTAGGCAGTGTCGAGTCTTTACTGGCGACGTGCGCACTCTTGCGAGGCGTGTTGCCTGAGGATTTGGGGTTAGCGCCCTTATTTATAGAAATCCCAGTTGCCGGACGCGGAAGCGGCGGCGGGGACGGCTTGCGACCCTTACGGTCGGCGGAAGGCGCCGGTGGACCCGACGCCTCCGTTGATGCTATGGCTGCCTTAGTCTTCGACGAATGCGTGCCGTGGGCTATGTGCTTGTGTGTTTTTCTGTGTTCGTCCTTGTCGCCGGGGTGCTCATCCCCATAAGCGGGGCTTGAGCCGGGCTTGTCGGGGCCGGGGACGGACGACGAGGAGCGGGAACGCTCCTTCGAGAGGTCTACAACCTCCGTAGCGGAGGTCGTGTAATCACTTTCCTCGTCACATTCGGCGACGGCGGCAACTGGCAAGGAGTCAGACCTAGACATCGCATAGGCTGCCCACCTTTTGACCCTGCGGTCTTTTAATGTTTTGGGTTTCAATAACTTACAGGCTGCACAGCCGTCCTCTTTGTGATCGAGGGGCAAGCAACGGTTACACCGTTTGTGCTTGTCCTTCAGGTAAATTTGCCCTTGCAGCGCGGGAAAAACCTAAAGGGCGTCCTCTCCATAGCGGAGGATATGAAATGTGATTACGACCTCGAAAGAGAGGGAGGGGAAAGAGAAAGGCATTCTTAGAGTGAAGCAAAGAAATGACCACACAACCACGCTCTCCCTACTGTGTTAGGCAAGCAAGGCCCGGCCACGTGTTCGGCAGCGCTGAAGGATCTCCTCCGCTCGTCCCTCCGTCGAAGATCTTGCTCGGCAGAGAACACTTCAACTTCGAGGGGGGGAGGGGCGGCAGGGGAGATCTATGTATATGGTATTATATAGTAAACGACCAAGGTCGAGGAATTATTTTGCAATGTCTCTCGAGGAGCTCCGCATAAAGGCGACCAATAACTGGGCGGAAAAAAACAATCTGAGGGACCTCGACGCGTGAGGGATTGTGGGTACACTGCACGTCACTATAGGGATAGTGTTACAGGCACGCCTTGTCAACGTCCCCTTTTCGACTACGAAAAACAAAATGCAATACTCCGCGGTGACCACTGGATGTCGGACTATGCACAGCATGTGATTCTAAACAGATTAACAAGCATCAGAAGAACAAGTTACTTACCAACTGTAACGTCCTTTCGACTGGATGTTCCTCCCACGTATTACTTATCTTTAATAAATCCACTTCCAGCTTGCTGGCCTCAACATTTTTTCACAGTAGATGGCGCTGCGCGTCGACGTCCCTCGAGTCGGTGTCCTTCGAAGGCCTCTGTATCGGCGCCAACGTCACCATAGGTATAAATAGTCTTACGCAGTGTCCGCTGCTCAGTTCCGTTTTGAGGTGCTGTACTTGCCTTGTATGAGATGGTTAGTACACTTGAAGGAGCGTAGGCTGCAACTACAAGGGAAACTTTACTGCGGGGAAGGACGGGAGGGGCGATAAGGAATACGTGGGAGGATCCAGTCGAAAGAACGTTACAGTAGGTAAGTAACTTGTTCTTCGAATGGATTGTGTCCTCCCACGTATTCCTCATCTTGATAGACTCCCAAAGCAGTAATGTGTACAGGAGGCTGGAGTAAAACATTTAAAAAAAATGCAGAGTGCAACATAACTTTCTCAAATTTAGTCTCCTGGCTAGTGGAGGAATCTAGACTGTAGAATTTGGTGAACGTATGTGCGGACGACCATGTAGCAGTCGCACATATGTCTTTAATTGGAACTCCTCTTTGGAGAGCTGATGAGGCTGCGATACCCCTGGTTGAATGAGCCCTGAGGTGTGGAGGAGGCTCTTTTCCTGCCAATTTATAGCACTCTATGATAGTTTGTATTATCCATCTTGAGCTGGTTTGTTTCGTGACAGGTAAGCCTAGTTTATGTCCTGCATACCCCACAAACAACTCATCTGCTTGTCTAATCCTTGCAAGTCTGTTAATGTAAAAACTCAAGGCACGCCTTGGATCCAGCCTGTGCAATCTCTCTTCCTCTTGCCCTGGATGAGGAGGGTAAAATGAAGGTAAGGTTATCTTTTGTGTGACATGGAATTCTGAGACCACCTTTGGGAGGAAATTTGGCTTCATTTGAAGAACTACCTTATCTTTGTGAAAGACTGTATGAGGAGGTTTGCAAGATAAAGCTTGTAATTTGCTCACTCTTCTAGCAGAAGTTAAAACCACTAGGAACATGGACAGGAATGAAGAGGTTCAAATGGAATACCCATTATACATTTTAAGACTAAATTTAAATCCCACAGGGGAACTTGAAAAGGGGTTGGGGAAAGACAGTCAATCCTTTCAGGAATTGAATGACTTTGGGCAACTTGAAATATACATGTTCCTCAGCCGTGCGCTTAAAGATTGATAGTGCGGCAGGGTAACCTTTGAGTGTGCCAACTTGAAGGCCTGAATTTGCCAAATATACTAAGAAAGTTAACACCATCGGTGTACTACATAAAAAAAGGTCAATATTCCTCTCTCTACAACAGCTGCAGAATTTGTTCCAATGGCAGCGGTATAAAGATTTAGTTGCTGGCCTCCTGGCTGAAAACACCTCGATTATGTCGTCCGGGACGTCCCAATCTTTGTATCTCAACCTTTCAGAAACCAAGCATGAAGGTTGAGAGTCCCAATATCCGGATGGAGAACCTGGCCACCCTCTTGCGAGGAAGATCCTCTCTTTGTGGAAGACGAATCAGAGGACAGATGGACATGTCTAGGAGACCCGGGTACCACGTTCTCCTGGCCCAATCTGGGGCAATTAGGATCATGGGTTTCGGGAATCTCCTCAACCTCCTGATCACTTGAGGAATGACGTGGACTGGGGGAAACGCGTACAGATGTGGAAATTCCCAGTCTACCACAAACACGTCCCCTAGAGCTCCTCTCGGGGGGAAATTCCCTTGAGCAATACTGATCGCACTTCCGGTTAACGCTGGTGGCGAACAGATCCACCCGAGGGGTTCCCAAAAGGGCGAAGATCTCTCGAAAGACTTCCTGAGCTAGCTCCCACTCGTGGGAGACTTGTCTGCCTGCTCAGAGCGTCCGCCGCCGTGTTCTTCTCGCGGCTAGGTGAACTGCCGATAGAGAGATTCTTCTTGAATTGCCCAGAACCAGAGTTGCATTGCCTCTGCACAGTGGCAGTGACCCTACGCCTCCTCTTTTGTTGAGGTAGTGCATGGCCACTGTGTTGTCCGTCATTATCAGGACATTTTTTCCCTGTACTGATGGAAGGAAAGCCTTCAGTGCTAGCCTGATCGCTCTGAGCTCTAATAGGTTGATGTGTAGTCTGGACTTCGATGGAGACCAACGACCGCTGATGGTCAAGTCGTTGGCATGGGCTCCCCACCCCGTGAGTGAAGTGTCTGACTACTGTTAACTCTGGCCATGGTTGCCAAAACGGTTCTCCTTTCAAGATTTTCTCCCGACAGGCCCACCACTGAAGGTCTCGTGCTACTCTGTTCGGGATTTGTAGGAGATCTGACATTCTTCCTGAGAATTGTGACCACTGTGTCCTTAGCGCCCACTGTAGAGATCTCATTCTCAGGTGAGCCTCTGGCACTAGAAAAATGCAGGGTACCATGAGGCCTAGCAACCTCAAAAAGTCGAAGGCTGATAGACGTTGGGCATTTTGAAATTTGGTGACCATATGTAGAATATCTTGAGCCCTCACTTCTGGTGGCGAGGCTTTTCCCAGGGATGTGTCCAGGACTGCTCCAAGGAACTGGAGTTTCTGTGATGGTATCATCTGTGACTTCTTTAAGTTGAGGGAGAAGCCCAGTTTGTAGAGGGAGTGGCAAACAATCTAGATGGACCTGAGCTTGATCCGGGGACACTGCACTGTGAGCAACCATTTGTCCAGGTAGGGGTAGACATGAATCCCTTCCCTCCTTAGACTTGCTGCCACGACCGCCATTAACTTGGTGAAGACCGTCAGCGCGGAGTTCAGCCCAAATGGCAGAACCCGAAATTGATAGTGACAGCTGCCAATGGCGAACCTCAGGTACTTCCTGTGCTTGTGATGGATTACCAACCAATCCTGAAACTAACTGGAGGGCCTGAAGGATCTGAGAAAGGGTTACCATCTTGAACTTATCCTTCCTGAGGAATTTGTTCAATTCTCGCAAGCCAAGATGGGTCTCAATCCTCCGTCCTTCTTTGGTATTAGGAAACAGGAGGGGGGTTGTACCAACCCTTGTTCCTCTCTGCTACAGATTCGTTTCTATGGCACCTTTCTCTAGCAGGTCTGAAATCTCCTGCTTAAGGAGCATGTCTGGAAACTTCAAAGAGTTGTTCCCCGGTGGATGACTGAGGAGCGTGTAGGAAAGGCAGTAACCCTGGGCAACTGTTTCCAATGCTCAAGCATCTGACCTAATAGCCTGCCATTCCGTCAGATGTTGAGTTAACCTGCCTCCTACTGGTGTTTTGTGTGGGGAGACCTCATATGGGTTTAGAAGCGGCTGACGCAGATGCTGAGGATAAAGCAGCACCTGTTGATGCGGACTGGGTACCTTTGCCCCGTCCACCATGGGTGAATCGTCTCTGGCCCCTATGAGCTGGATTGCCCTCTGTGTTTTCCGAATGCGGGGTAAAAACGAAAGGGCTTCCCCTTCCAGGACGTACCTGTGGGACGATTTGGAGTTTGACGAATTGCAACCCCAAGGGATTTTGCTGCCACCTTTGAGGTTTGAAATTTCTCCAAACTTGCATCAGCTTTCTTACCAAACCGTCAAAGGGCATATTCAGAAACCTGGCTTGTACATCAGGAGCAAAACCAGATTTCTGCAACCACGCAAATCTGCGGATTGTGGTACTCGCCGCCATGGCTCTTCTGATGCTGTCAGCAGAGTCGAGATCTATTTGGAGGGACTCGCACATCGCATCCTTCCCATCCTTGATATTCAAGAATGTGTCTCGTTCCTCACCTTCTGGGAGACTGTCAGCTGCTGACGAAGCACACTCCCAAAGGGTGTGACTGAATTTCTCTAGCATGCAATTGGCGTTAGACTTAAGTGCCATGCTACATGCTGAAAAGATCTTTTTAGACATGGCTTCAAATCTTTTGTCGTCTGTCTTGTGGTATACCGATTTATTACTTGACGTCGCAGCCTGGACTCCTAAACTCCTTGGGGTTGGATGTTTACTTAAGTATACAGGGTCTGAGGCCGACACACTGTACTTTGCAGACAGCTTTTTGTTTACTGCAGGGATAACCTCCGGTGTTTCCCAATTTTCAGCTACTTTTCTCTGCAATGCTGCATGAAAAAAGGACTATAAGGTCTTCTTGAGTTGAAAAAAAGAGGATGAGACGCGTACTCTGGTGCCCAGTCATGTTTACCTGCTTCAACACAGTCTTCTCCTCCAACAGTTTTCTTGACTATCAATCATCAGAGAGGCCGTTTTCCTTTTCAGGTGCGTCAGCCTCCCTGATGATTGATAGAGTCAAGAAAACATTTGGAGGCAAAGACTAACTGTTGCTTTAGAAGGTAAATCTGACTGGGAACCAGAGAGCGCGCTTCATCTCCATTTTCTACAGGGTCTTCTTGAGGCCCTTTATCTAAGATGTCTGTTAGATCATCTTGTTGGAAACAGGGTGCAGGTGTTGTCCACCCCATAAACTCCATAATTCTTGCCATAAGGGCTCTGTAAGACATTTCTGCATGCTCTGGTTTGGCAAGTTCTGCCTCTGGAGAGGTATCTATGCCACTGGCATCTTGTAAAGATTCTTGAAGATCTCTTAATCTAACTTCCTCAGATATTAGCTCTTCTGGAATAGGACCACTTTTAGTCTGTAAACCAAAAGGCCTCTCATTATCAGAGTCTTCTCCTTCCTCATAGAGGATAAAGCTCTAAAGTAATCAGAGCGTGGGTAAGGGATAAACCCCATTTCAAGAGAATAGGGTGCCAAATTGGTCGATACTGCTTGGGATAGAGTTGTAGTTGCCGATGTAGACGTCATAGGTCTCGACAAACCTACAAACGGCGTTGAAATACTCGAAAAGGGACTCAATATCGTTGAGTGAATTGGAGTTCTACTTGGTGTCGATATTATCGATGCCTTGGACGGATTCTTCGACACCCCTAGTGCCGATGGTGCAGTTGGGGCCCGAGGCATCGAAAGCCTCTTTCATCTGGGTCGACAACAGCATCGATAGCAGTCTTGTGTGCCGAAGGCACCTTCGAAGATGGCATCGATGACGCAGTTTTATTTGAAGAATCCTTGTCTTTACTCGAGGGTTCGTGACGCTCAAGGGTTTTTATTTGCCGGGTTTGACGACCCACAGTCTTTGTTTTTCGGGTCTTTCACCTGGGGTATCACCTCTAGGTATCTGAGGGGGACAAGGCCGCATTCACGAAGACCCTAAGCATTTGTTTGCGAAATTGCTCCCACTTAGATGGAGAGCTGTGTTTAGTGGGGCAGGTGACCCTTTCTGGAGAGAGGAAGGAGATCTATGACGCCTCTTCTTAGAATGTCTCGATCTAGATGAGTGGTGAGAACCACTTCGAGATCTCGAGCGGGAATGTTTTCTCCGATGCTGAGGAGACTAATGTTTCGCCGTCATGGACATACACTCCTCACATTCCTAACACTGGTGCTCTGATCCCAGGAACCACAAGCAGATCCTGTGAGGATCTGTTAATGACCTCTTTTTCCACAATCTCAGCCTTTTTTGAAGCCAGATTGTGGCGTCGTAGCGGACGAAGATGCCATCGTAGGATGAAGAATTTTGAAGTTTTTTTGAAGAGTTTACTGAAGAACCAAGCAATGCGTCTCCGAGGCTTACGAAGCGTGGAAAAACGGAACTAAGCAACAGACGCTGCTTGAGACGTTTTATACCTATGGTGACGTTGGCGCCATTACAGAGGCCTTTGAGGGACGCCGACTCAAGGGACGTCGACGCGCAGCGCCCTCTACTGTGAAAAATGTTTCCGAGGCCAGCAAGCTGCAAGTGGATTTATCAAAGATAAGGAATACGTGGGAGGACACAATCCATTCGAAATTGAGCGTAAAGGAAGAGCAAATCAAACAGGGTGCCTCCTGTAAAGCCCAAATCCTATATCCCGTTGGACCACCACCAACTGGCTAGAGTAGCGAAAGTTAGGAAGTCCCTGTGGGAGGTTAGTGAGATATGACCAAAGGCTTTCAGGTCAACATCTCAGAAAATCTAGCACTTAGCATACTGTGAAAGAAACAATTACTATATACTAACCCGAGTCTAAAGACGTCTGGATTAGGGCGGAGGTTGCAGAATAGAGCGAGTCGGCCCCAGCGCTCATTAACTGTTCAAAAAAAGCCCTTGAACCACATTAAAGTTATTTTAGCGCATCTGTGACATCTAACTGTTTTGAGGTCTTATGTCAGTGTGTATATAATGCTGCACAGACTTAACTAGATTGTGGGCTGTTTGACTAAGAATTGAAGTGGGCCATAAAACGGATTTGTGCACCAATGAATTCCTTCCTTTTGTGACTGACAGTTTAAGTAGTACCCAAAAGAGGTTTTATGTAAAAATGTTTTCCAAAGCATGCTGATTAGCAACACTGGTCAGAACTACTAGCTACGCAGTGAAGTAACTCAAAATAGACCCAACTTTCTTTTAATTTATTTTTTTAAACCACACAAACTGACCCACATGGACCAAAATAAACTTGCCCACTTGATTTAAAAAAACAAAAAGATGTCTTACATTCAGGCCATACCCACTTGAATTTAATACCGACATTTCAATCGCACCAACACTGGTGGTGGAGGCATAGCCATAATCTTTTAAAATGCCTTTCCTGTGAGGTACTACGAGCTAATCTGATGATGCAGCTTTCTTGCCTTTCCTCTTCTGGGTTCAAGATCCACCTTCTTGGAGTCTCGTCTGGTGCCCCCTGTACTCAGAAAGAAGGCGGGCGGAAGAGAAGAAAAACACTGGCATTCAGCAAAACAAGGGCAAAGCAGCATGTTTTACCGTGTGGAAACAAACAGCTGGAGAGTCTTTTCTGTGCCTATTGCAGGAAGGCTGACTGAAGGGGAGAAAAACACCGGCTTTCAGCGAAGCGGAGCAGAGTGAGCCCTTGGTGCCCGGCTCTGGGGTTTCACACCGAGGTCGGCGGTACCAGGTCCCCGAGTAGCCAGGTAACAAGCGCCTTGAGCTCGTTGTTGCGCTTCGATTGTTTGTACTCTGCTCCCTTTATGACATCAGTGCAAATAGTCCTCAATATCAGAGATTTAAGGGCTTTTGTTTAAAAATCCTACTTGTTTATAACTCTTACCAACTCGCAAACCGCTGAGACTGGGCAATCTTATAAACAAGCACTCATTTGCCCATCACCTGTCAATAACGGGATAGTTAGTGAATGACAGGGCAAAGGGTTGAGAATCGGTACAACAAGGAAAAGCCTGAAAGTAGGCAGATGCTCAATTTCTACAATCTGAGAAGTAGGAGTCTCAGCTGGAGAGAAGACTTAAAGGCTCGGGAAGTAGATAATATGTTGCAGGCCAAGGAAATTGTTCCGTCCCAATCCATCGTCTACCTACCAAAATAGGCATGTCCATCCCGTTGTGACCAAACATCATTAACCTCCAGCCCTTATCCAGTCTCACACTCTGGGTGCCATACTAACCTGGAATGCACACTATCCACATCATCAATGAAGCACATCATAACTAAGGGGATGTTGAACAAAAGGAGGTCCCTGAGTGACAGTATACTCAGTGACCGAAGATTCATTGAACAAGCCCCTGAACTATTCCCCGACCAATGGAAGGGGACTCAGTGACATTTTTCATCAAGGGGCCTCGGCATCCTCTTCTTTGGGGCCTCAGGTGGGAAGGATTTGCATTGAGGATCAGCAGCAATCGACAACAGCCTCAATCCAAAATAGTTCACTCTCTACCTCGACTCGCTCAGCTCGGAGTTTTGTCCTAAACTCCTTTGTCAATGTTTTCGAATTAAGGACAGAAGTCCAATCCCGTTGAGGAACACTCTTAAAACTCACCAGGGAGGTGGGGGCCTGCAAATCCTCAATGGTGGGTTTGAGTTGCTTGATAACCTCATCTGTGTCCAAAGAGAGTCTCCTAAAAGAAGAAAACATCAAAAAATCCACGATGTGTAAGGACATTAAGACCAATTTGGTCGATCTAGATCAAGAACTACAGTCAATGAGATTGGAGCTTGAAAGCCTCTGGGTGGAGATCAAGAGGGTGGAAATGTTAAACACGGCTTGCACCACTGAAAAGATCACTCGGGATGATACCCCTCTATCGCATTCAACACTGGAAGAATTCTTTAGGCTGGTGTAGTCTGGGGATGCCATTTCAGAGAGGGGGGGAAAAGTGGGCCAACCAGAGGTTGGGCCCAGGAAGTACATGTGATCAATAAGACCATAGTTACTTATGTACAAATTACGGATGCACCTAGGATTCAGGTCCCGGAGACTGTATCCATACTTACTGCAGAAATTGGCTGTGTTGAAGGCCCAAAGAAAATCAACCAAATGAAAAACAAAAGGATGCCCAATTAAGAAATTAAACACCCAAGGAAGTTTTCACGGCACAGTCTTAAAACTGAGAACAAAAAAGACTTAGCAAAAAAAAATAATCTGGAAAATGGCAATTCTTTGATGCTTTAAATAAAGTTATTAAGAGAGATAATTCAGAGGTGCCAAACCAATCTTTTGGCCAGTAAGTGGAATTGAATCAAAAGAACAAAGGCGCAGCTGTAGTTATGAGAAGTGCAGCACCCCCACCGCCTAAAAGTCAGACCAGAGCCACTGTTAGTAAAATCAGTGTGGGTCAACAAACTGAAAACCCGAACGAAGGGAGGATCAAGCCAATACACCTGTCACCAAGCTTCATTAAAGAGACAGCTATGCAGGGCCTAGAGCAGAGAAGTACAGACAAAACTATTTGGGCCCTGCAGCAGCGGCCACAACGAACAGACGCAGTTTGAAAGGGCACAACGTTGTGGGAGCCATATTTATGACAGCCAAGGACACAGTTACCTCTAACTTATCAGATACTGGGCACCCCACACAAATGGTGCTCTGGTTGACTGAAGAGATAAAATGTAGGAAGGAAATAAGTCCCTTTTCCTTCCCCAAAGTATGGTTGAAGAGTATTGACCCAATTAAAGGGCCAAGCAAGCCTGAACCAGGGAACCATCCTAGCTATAACCAGACAAATACCAGACCTCTACTGATATTGACCGTATAAGCTTCCCGTACGACCAAATCACAAATAAAGTGGAGCTTGTGATGAAATCTAAAAGGGATGTAAAGGAGATTCTGAATTCAAGGAGGGATTTCAAAGACCTGGGTTTGGAGGTTTCCCCCACACTGCCGCAATGCCCACAGAATCAAAGGACTGGGCTAACCCGAGATAACTCGAAGGGAATAGGTTGGTCTCGGGAAAGCAAAAGTCAAGCAGGCAGCCAGAGATCCAGAAATGTGGGTGATGGAATCGTGAGGAAAGAACAGGGAGGCGCAAAAAATAAAATCTGAGCCTTGCTCCCGGAGATCCTCACTGGGGTCCTCCATAAGTTGAATGGCATGGAAAAGTCTCATTGGTTGGTCAATGTTTGAGGCTCTTCAGTTGGAATATGCGGGGCTCTAGTTCTTTTAAAGGTGAGATAATGAGGAAATATATTTTCCAGGACCATGATTTGATGCTCTTACATGAGACATGTTTGAGAGACCCCTTTGAATTGGATGGTTTTACAATTTATAATCATGCCGCAACTAATTTGAAGTGGGAAGACCCTCGGGCAGGGATTTGGCGGCAGTTTGCAGCACTTGGGTGAGGAGTAGCGAACAACTGTTCACAGAGACTGGGCATTTTGCCAGTCAGCATCTATTTTCCACTTCAGCCACTCCTCAACTCACAGGTGTTGATATACTGTAGCTAGGCTCATTCCAACCTGGAAAACTTTTTGGAAGATTTAGCAGATGTATTGTTGACCGTTCGGACCTCCTTTCCGGAAGATAACATATCAGTTGCGGTTGACCTGAACTCCAATTGTTTGGGGGGGTATTCTGGGGGTTCGTACAATGAGATGACGCATTTGAATGGTCGAACATGGGCAAACTTCTTCAAAGAATGGAATCTAAACATTGCCAATGGCACTATGGTTGGGGTTTTCCCCCAGCTGAAACATGGAGAAGTGGCTCATCTGTTTCCACCATTGATTATCTAGTACTCTCAGAGCATCTTTCTCAGGAATATATGGAGGTGAACATTGTCGATATTGGCACTAGTGACCATTTATCACTGTCTGCAACTCTTAGACATCGCTCATCAAGTAATCCAAAACCAATATACACTGCAAGGCTATTGGTAAGTCGCAAGGGAATCTAGCTGTGTTCAAGTGCAGACGGAGGGACCTAAACTCCAAACTGGAAAACCTACTAGAGACTATCAACCTGAGGGCGCCAGATCTATATGATCCCATGACCTTTGTCGATCTTTTATGGGATATAGACAGACCAGGGACTAAACGAGGTCCTATGCATAGGCCTCATGCCCATATTTTTGATTCAGCGAGGAGGAAGTGAGTATTTCGAAGAGATATTCGATTTCTGGTAAGGTATGTGGTGGAATTAGAGATATTCTTCTGAGAAAAGAAAGCTCTCTAACCAATACAGAAATTGGTCCAGGAAATAAAAGTTTGAGAGAAGTCACATTGATGGTCCGTCTACGCCAAGAACAATGCCAGTGGTTCAGATTCATACAAAACCTTCCACCCATCACTTTTGTGTTTATAGCTTGTCCAACTATGTATGAGGGTATGCCCAGACGTGGGTCCATTGCTCGCTATGCCATAGGGAATCGAGCTGTACCTCACTGAGTAGGCCCAACAAGGCTGAGACATGTCTGGGGTTGCCTGTGTTTCCATGCACAGGGGACCTAGCCTAACAGATTGGGCTGGGCTGCTATCATTGGTGGCAGTACCCGACTGATCTGGCTGGACCACTGTTCCAATTTCGCAGATGGGCTAAATATTGGTGGTGTGGAAGGTTGCCAAGAGCAATGCAAGTAGTACAGATTCTTTCAAAACCTTCCACTCATAACTTTTGGGCAAAATTTAGTGACAGAAGGCAATTGTGCAAATTTCTGGGGAATCAAATCCCCAGGCCCAATATCAAGCCATAGCCCAGTCAAATATTATCACAGACTAAGTATCTCTCCAGGATTCGAGGAACAGAATCCATGGGGCTGCGCACCGAAACCTGAAGTTAAGTGGCAACTCGACTTCGATGAAGGTCTAATACATAGCTCTTCGAGATCCAGGGCAGTGGGGCCAAATGGCCTCACAAGCAAAATGCTGGGCTCCTCAGTAGGTCTATGGACCTCCATCTTGTTAAATCTTTTTAATATCAAAAAAGCAATTAAGTGCCATGATAAATGGTGTAAAGCCATAATACCCATATATAGGAAAGGTGATGGCATAGAACTCTAATTATCGGCTAATCACGGATGGATATCGAGAGTAAAATCTTCGACAAACATTTCCAAATTCTAAACAAGTTTCTGGAATGGACTCTGATTTTGAATGGCCAAGAAATAAATATTCTAAATAAGTAATACAAAGCGGAATAAAGATCGTCCACTCTATGGGGTTTGGATAGACCTATCCAGGGCATTTGTTACAAACAATAGAGTTAAATTGGTGTAAATTAAAAGATTGGGCTATTACGGAGGGTATTTTAGCTATCCTTATTCACCTCCATGATCAAACTGATACAAGTGAGATCGGATTCACAAGGCCTATACAGGACCCTCTTTCTAAGTGGGCTTCCTGTACCAAACTGCATGGTGTTCTTCTGTACGTAGGCCTCTCTCCCACTATACAGGACTCTCAAATCCCAGTGCGTTTTCCGGTACCAATCGGCATTTGAAACATAAGCCTCTCTCCCACTTACAGGAACCTCATTCTAGGTGTGCTTTCCTGTACCAAACTGCGTTGTGAAGCTTGAGCCTCTCACTGTACAGGACTCAAATATCTGTGTGCTCTCTTATAACAAACTGCAATGTGAAACCTAAGCCTCTCCACCCCAATACAGGACTCTCAAGTCCAGGTGTATTCTCGTGTACCAAGGTGCATTGTGAAACCTAGGCCTCTCTCCCACTGTACAGTATCCTCACTCTAGGTGCACTCTCGTCTACCAAACTGCACTGCAAAGCCTGGGCCTCTCTGACTGTGCAGGACTCAGGTCTGGGTGCCCTCTCCTGTACTGAACTGCACTGCAGAACCTAAGCCTCTCCCACCACCCAGAACTCATATCTAGGTGTGTGCTCCTGTACCAAACTATACCTAGGTGTGCTCCCAGCGCCTGAACTGCATTGTGAGACCTGGGCCTCTCCTCCACTGTACACGAAAGTAATTTCTAAGTATTCCCATATCTAGCTTTATACCGTTAAAACTGTACACTGTGAAGCCTGGGCACCTCCCTCTGTCTAGGTGTCCCAGTTTAGGTATTCAATTGCTGCCTGCCATTCTGTGAGGCCTGGACCTTCCTTCTGAGGTCTAGGAGACTTAAAAATGGGCATTGAAGGGATAGTCCAGCAAAAAAAAAAAAAAAAACAAAAAAAAAATAGCATTTTTTTAAACTTCCTATGTAAAATTTTGAGCTATTCAAGCTCAAAATTCGCAAAAGCAAGCACATGGGCGCATCCATTTTGTGAAATAGATGCCCGCCTATGCTGGCTTTTGCGGCACTAATGAAGGAAAAGCCAGCCAGCTGTAGTAAACAAAAGCTACCGCTGGGTGGCTTTTCCTTCATTGGTGCTGTACGCGGAGGACGGGGACCGGAGACCAGAGCAGGAAAGCTGCAGCTGAATCTCGGTAATTGCTATTTATTTATTTTTTAAAATAAGCACTAGCTGCGTTTTTTTTTCTAAGTTTTCCGGGCTGGAGGAGCCCGGAAAACTTAGAAATAAAACCGCAGCTTTAAAAACGGTGTATTTATGTTTGCGGTCGCTTTTGAAGCGACCGCAAACATAAATACAACGTTGTATTTGAAAACGCTGCGGTTTTTCTTTCCAAGTTTCTCAGGCTCCTCCGGCTCGGAGGACCCTGAGAAACTCGGAAAGAAAAAACGCAGCGTTTTCAAACACAACCGCGTTGTGTTTCTGCCTGCTGTGGCTATCACTTTGGGTCTCCGGTGCTCCCCTCGGGGAGCACCGGAGACCCAAAGTGAAAGCCAAGGCAGGCAGAAACACAACGCGGTTGTGTTTCTGCCTAAATCTGCTTTCCCATTTGGGGCTCTCGGGCCCCCCGTGGGGAGCCCGAGAGCCCCAAATGGGAAATCAGCTGTAGGCAGAAACACTGCGGCATGTAAACACAACCTCGTTGTGTTTCTGCCTGCCTTGGCTTTCACTTTGGGTCTCCGGTGCTCCCCGAGGGGAGCACCGGAGACCCAAAGTGATAGCCACAGCAGGCAGAAACAACGCGGTTGTGTTTGAAAACGCTGCGGTTTTTCTTTCCGAGTTTCCCAGGCTCTGTAACGCTCACCTGGCTCCCACAGAGGCGCTGGTCTAGTCTGGGTTGCTGTGGCCTCTTCAAGCGTGAAGCGCAGAACTCGGACCACCGATTGAACAGGACCCCCAAATCTTGCTTGTCTGGCCTGTAGGAATATCCTTCTGCAGATGAGAAAGGGGAATTAACTGTCTGCAGAATAGTGTGCTTGCTTCCCCTTTTCCCCCCTTCGTTCTTCTCTGACTTCCTCCAAAACCCCCGGTTTAAGCTCACCTTATGGTTTGGAAGGATGAACTCTCCATCCTGCTTCTGGTGCAGGGGCGCGCGTTCGTCCAGTTACTTCACTGGTTTTCAGAATGGCGCTGGCAAAATCCACTTGACTTTTCGGAGCGATACGCCGTAAGTATGAAGATTCAAAAGTTCAAGTGTGAGCCTCTTTTAATGTTGTCTTCCTAACCTGTGATCTGTCCTTTATTTCAGGTGCAGAACGAAGGCGATGTGTTGAGGGGTTAAATTGCCGACGGTAAAATCAGGCGAGTTAGTGATGAGGGCGACCCCTCTCAATTTCTTTATAATTCCCCAGTAATGTCTTTTGTCCTTTCCCCATAGGGGCCGGGGTGCGGTACCTGCCAAAGAAACGGCGCCGACCCGAAATGTGGAATGGTTCACCACGAAAAGCCGGTAAGTATTATGGCTGAAAATTCGGCTTTCCTCCTGCGTTCCCTCTGCTCACCTTTTGTCTCTTCTTCTCTCCCCTAGGTGCAGAGATGTGGCGACCGGTGCTGACAGCCGCGATGGAGCCGGGAGATGTCTCGGGGACAGGTGAGTGAAGCGCGGCGCTGCAGCGAGCAACGCAATGCTTTTAAATGGAAGTCTCTCTTCAAGAATGCTGGCGTGAAGATTCCGGATGCAGGTAAGAAGTTTGAATACGTTCTTGGTTTTCACCTTTCTCTTCTTTCCTTACAGGTGTTAGGGAGAACTCTCTGTTTAGGCTGAATTTCCTAACCTAGTGAGTCCCCCAGCAGCTTTGCTGGATTTTTGTGGTTTATTTTCTTCTCCTGCCAAGAGTGAGACTCTTTTACCCTCACTCTTGGACATGATTTGAGAGTGTTTCTGTGACTTGCTATGTGCTAGGGGGTATTTTTTCCCCATAGGCTATCATTGGTTTTTGAATGTGTGTTACACAGCACCCTCAGTGCAGTAACACAGGGGTGTCATATAGACCCCCAAACAGACTCCACACCCTGGGACTGACTACTGTCTCCCTGGGTCTGTAAAGTCACCATTGACTTTACTAGTCTTAATTTAGGAACTTAACCAGTACAAACCATCTTACTGTGGAAGTACTGGTAGGGGCAATTAGATTGCCCCTGGGTCTGTTGTCGGGGGGGTACTGTCCCGTCCCCCCTCGCCGAGTTCTGGCTGGTGGCAGTGGATACCACGGAAATATTCCACCGGAATATTTCCCAATGGGATTTCCCATTGTTTTTAATGCACCACTTTTTGGTGCAATGTTAAAGATACCGCCGGTTTATTTAATTAATATAAATTCACCGGTTGGGATTTTTTGCCAGAACTCGCCGCCAAAATGGCGTCTAGGTTCACTTCAGTAACCCTGAACCCGAGTCGAGCCTTTGTTCCACTTTTGGCGGGCTTCTGCACAGAGGCCCTCCACAGTGGTGCCATTCTGTCTGGGTACCACAGGGGGTGTGGGAGGGGGTTTAGGCACCCTGGACTGAGTTGCCTTGCCAACTCATGTCGCACTCTGGTGTGATTGGCCCAAGTGGTGAGCCACCCCGCTCACCACTTAGCATGTTTGAGTGACAGCTAGGCTGTATGAATGGGGGTTTGCTGCATAAAAGCAGGGTTTTTGGGACTGGTTCTTCAGAAAGTCGCCACAGGACCTAAGAAGCCGAAGAGGGAGAAGCCGAGACGACCTGCCAAGACGACACCACCGGTGCAGCCCTGCGGAACCGTCTCACCACTTTTCCCGACGACAGAGGAGATCTCCCTCCGGAGAGTCTCCTTCCCTTAACTGGTGGGGACAACCAGTTGCTGCCTTCTGTTCGCCGTCCCGAAGCATCTCGTGGCCGCCTTGCCTGTGCCAAACACCCCGGCAACCGGGATACCACTTTTTACCTCAACCGCGAAAGAGGGGAAAAATCCTTTGTGACCGGAAAACTCCACGGCTGGTCTCATCCCTGGTAGTGCAACGACCTGCAGCTTTCCTCCACGTCGAGATCACCTCTTCCTCTGGACGACGCCGCGACTTGCACCCACTACCAGGAACAACTACCACCGCTGGAGGATCCTTTCCACTTTTAAAGGTACTGTGTTCCGCCCGGCTTCCCTTGCCACCGATTGTACGGGGTAGATTTAGCCCTCGGCTCTCGACCCTGGGTAAGCCTGGGACACCCTAACTAAACTTTTTCTAAACTCAGTAAAACCTTTTCTACTCACCTGCAAAGACTTGTGACATTGTGTGATCTTGGGCATATTTTCGCCTGGCTCTCTCTAAAGCGGGCCACGAACCAATTCTCCTTGTTCCACAGTTGGCTGCCTTTGCTAACCTTATGTGAAAAGTGTTTTACCTTGCTGCTTTCATTACTTCTGCTTTTTCCCTCCCTTTTCTAATAACTTGTTGGAGTGCCATCTGATGTTAAGCGCTCACCTCTGTTTGGAAATAAGTGGTGTTAACTTAGACTTGTCCAACAAATGACTAGGGATGTACATATAAGTAATAGTGACTGTGTTTTGACTTACTTACCTTTTTCTGTGCTAGTGTAATTTATGAGTGTGCCTTTAAAATAAATGACAATGCATTACTTACCGTAAAAGCATTTCTGATGGTTGTATCTGCTTAGATTCACATGCTGTGCATAAGTCCGACATCCAGTGGTCACTGCGGAGTATTGCATTTTGTTTTTCGTAGTCGAAAAGGGGACGTCGACAAGGCGTGTCTGTAACATATCCCTATAGTGACGTGCGTTGTACCCACAATCCCTCACGCATCGAGGTCCCTCTGTTTGTATTTGTCTGCCCTGAGGGAGCCTTCTATACGTGAGTGAGTACAGAAAAGAGAGAAATATAGGAAAGGATGTCTATGTTCCTTCCATCCGAGCGGGGAGGAAGGGTGGGCGCATGTGAATCTAAGCAGATACAACCATCAGAAATGCTTTTACGGTAAGTAATGCATTGTCTTCTGATGTTTGTTAATCTGCTTAGAATCACATTCTGTGCATAGACTAGCGAGCAGTACCCGGAGTTGGCAGTGGGTTATGAGAAGGAACAGTAGAGAAAAGATGTCTTAATACTGCCTGTCCAACCTGGGAGTCAGATCTAGAGTGTGCATCTAGACAGTGTTTTGTAAAGGTGTGCACAGAACTCCAGGTAGCCGCTTTGCAGATGGACTCAAGGGGAACATTGCAATGAATGCTATGGAAACCCCAGTGCCTCGAGTGGAATGTGCTCTTGGCTTGAAGGGTAGTTCTCTCCTAGCAAGAGTGTAACAGAGAGTGATGCATTGTACAATCCATCTTCTTCTCTTCCTGCTGCCACCGAGACAAAGAGCTGATTAGTCTTTCTCAGTGTTCTGGTTCTTTCCATGTAGAACATGACAGCTCTGCGTACATCTAGTGTATGCAGACTTTTTTCTCCCAAGCTGGAAGGGTTTTGAAAGAACGTTGGTAGTTCTATAGATTGGTTTACATGAAATTTCGAGATGAATTTTGGTGCAAACCTTGGGTGTGTGCGAAGAACCACCTTATCCTTGTGAACTGTTACGAAGGGGTCTAGTACAGAAAGAGCCTGTAGTTCACTTACTCTCCTAATGGAGGTGATAGCTATTAGGAAAGCAGTCTTAAGAGTGAGGTTTTTAAGAGTTGCCTTGTGCATGGGTTCGAAAGGAGTGCCCATGAGTCTGGAAAGTACCACGTTTAAGTCCCATCCGGGAGCTGGGTTAGCTATCGGGGGGTGTATTCTCTTTACCCCTTCCATGAAGGCCTTGATAACTGGTATCTTCCACCACGACACTAAGTTGGGAAGTGGTGTATGCAGAAAGTGCCGCTAGGTGGACTTTAATGGAATTAAACACTAGACCTGAATCCAGTAAATGGGTCAAGTACAGAATAATGTTAGTGGCAGAGCAGTCAACCGGGTTGATGTTCTTACTTCTACACCAGATGACAAATCTTTTCCACTTGCTAGAATAGCAGTGGCGAGTATTAGGTTTTCTGGCTTCCCCGAGGATGTCCATACATCTTTGAGAGAGATGTAAATGTCCAAATTCTATGATCTCAGGAGCCAGGCTGCTAAGTTCATGGTCTGAGGACATGGATGCAGTGTCCTGCCCTTGTCTTGTGACAGCATGTTGTACGGGCAGGGAAGTTTCATTGGGGGAGATAGGGACATCTCCATCAAGTGAGCGAACCATGGCTGCCGGGCCCACATTGGGGCCACTAGTATCATGGTAACCTGCTCTTGGTGCATCTTGAGCACCACTTTGTTGAGGAGGGGAGTCGGGGGAAAGGCCTAAACAAATTTCCCTGACCATTGCATCGACAGACCGTTCCCCTTGGACTGGTTTTGGGGGTACCTGGAGGCGTAACTTTGGCATTGAGAGTTCTCCAGGGTTGCGAACAGGTCTATTTCCGGGAAACCCCATTGCGTGAAGACGTCGAAGACGATGTCTGCGTGCAATTGCCATTCGTACTCTTTGGGCAGGGGGAAGTCTCTGCTGAGTTTGTCTGCTAGCAGATTGAGTTCCCCTGGTACATGTTGTGATAGTAGGAACATGTTGTGTTTGAGAGCCCACTTCCATATATTCTGGGACAGCTTGGACAGTCCTGGAGAGTGAGTGCCCCCTTGCTTGTTCAGGTAGTACATGGCTGTGGTGCTGTCTGTGAGGACCATCACGGTCTTTCCTTGTAAGTGTTCCTGAAAGGCTTTCAGTGCTTTGAACACCGCTAGTAGTTCCAGCAGGTTTATATGCTTGGATGCTAAACTCGGAGTCCACACTCCGTGAGCAGTCTGATGGGATAGGTGAGCCCCCCATCCTGTAAGGGATGCGTCTGTGGTTAGAGTGGCTTCCACTGCGGGTGTGGCAAAAGTCTTCCCTAATAACAGGTTTTCCTTTGTCCACCACTGTAGCGAGAGAACCAAGGCCTGCGAGACTACCACTAGATCGTCCCATTGTCCGCTGGCCTGACACCACTGGCTGTAAAGCCACTCTTGCAATGGGCGCATGCGCAAGCGCGCGTGAGGTACCACATAAATACAGGACGCCATCATCCCTAGCAAGCGCATTGCTTTGCGTACCGTCACCTCTCGACCTGCCACATAACAGGGGATCTGAAACAGCATGTTTTGGACCCTCTCGTTGGAGGGGAAGACGAGGCCGTCCCTTGTTCGAATTAGAGCCCCTAGGAATTGTTTGATTTGGCTGGGGTCTAAGCTGGACTTCTTTTCGTTGATGGAGAAGCCCAGTTGGGACAAAAAATCTAGGGTCTTTTGGGTATTGGAGAAGCATGTTTCGTAAGAATCCCGTTATTAGCCGGTCGTCGAGGTAAGGGTATACCGGGATGGATAACCTGCGCAGGTGGGCCGCTGCCACTGCCAGTACTTTCGTAAATATCCTTGGTGCAGATGCTATCCCGAAGGGTAGTACTCTGAACTGGTAGTGTTTGTTCTCTATCTTGAACCTGAGGTATTTTCTGTGCGCTGGCAACATTAAAATATGAAAGTATGCATCTTTCATGTCTAGTGTTGTCATGTAATCCCCCTGTGAAAGCAGTGGGATTACTTCCTGCAAGGTCACCATACGAAACCTTTGGGGTTTGACAAACTTGTTCGCTGGACGCAGATCTAATACAGGGCGCATGGTTAAATCCTTTTTGGGTACAAGGAAGTACACTGAATAAATACCTTCTGTTACCCGAGATAGGGGGGACAGCCTCTATAGCTTCTTTTTTCAGTAGCTCTTCTACTTCTTGAAGAAGAATAGTGAGGTGTTCCGGTGTCATGCGTCGGTTCCGTGGGGGTCTGTATTTCGGGGAACCGTTGAATTCGATACAGTATCCGTGGGCTATGGTGGATAATACCCAGCGGTCTGACGTTATTCCCTCCCATGCTGAAAGGAACGATGTTAGCCGGCCCCCGACCGGTGATGCATGGGAGGGGACCCGAATCTTCGGGTCATTTGTTGGTATTGGGCGTGGGGCCTTTGGGACTGGAGCCGCGCCCTCTTCCTTTGCCACGACGTTGGCCTCTTTGACTGAACTGGGTGCTTTGGTTAGAGGGCCAGTTGGTAGCAGAGTAAAATTGCTGTTGGCTTTGTTGCTGGCGTTGGCCACGAAAGGAGCGTCTATTGCCATAGCTGCGTCTGTTAGGTGGCCTGGAAATTTGGTCAAGAGTCTTGATGGTATCAAACTCCTTCTTCGCATGTTCTAGGGCCTCATCAACTGCTTTTTCCAAACAGATGTGTTTGTTCTATGGGTTTATTTATCAGGGAAGCCTGTGTTTCCGGCTTAAAACCCGAATTGCGCAACCAGACATGGCGTTTGAGAAGTATTCCCTGAACCAGGGAACGGCCAGCTGTCTCTGCGGCATCTAAGGAGTTCTTTACGATGCCCTGGTTTACAAGAGTTCCCTCTGATATTATAGCTAGCAGGCGTGAACGCAGGGGTTCTGGTGCGTCCTCTGCTTCGCTGCGCAGCTTGCTCCACTGTGCATCTGCGTAGCTAGCTAGTAGGGAATTGTTATTTGCAATCCTGGTAGAGAAGGCGGCGGAGGTCGTGATTCTCTTCCCAAGTGCATAGAGCTTCTTGCCCTCTTTGTCAGGTGGTGCCTCACTAGTAGATAGTGGTACCCCCGCTCTTTTTCTTGTATTAGTCACTACAAGGGAGTCCGGAATAGAATGTCCCCTGATGTACAAAGGGTCAGAGGACGAAGGGCTGAAGAGCTTTTCTATCCGAGGGCTGACCCCTCTGACTAAGACAGGATTGGAAAGGGAAGGAGTTATTCTTCTCAATATAGAAGCCAGGAGCGGAATAGACTGACTGACCGGGGCTTTTTCTTTAATAACTCTTTCTACAAAGTCTATGTCCGAAAGAGTCTCCCCTGTGTCTATTTCAAAATGCGCTGCTGCCTTGCGCAACAGTGCATTAAGTGAAGGTTGGTCATCTATGGGGGAGGTGTTTCCAATAGGTGAGTCCTTGGGAGGAGAAGGCTGAAAGACATCAGGGTCTGAGTGCACTGATGGGGATTGCCAAGGCTGCACTGATGGGGAGTGCCAGGGCTGTGAAGTAGCTGTATCCTCTTCAAAAGCTCCTGCACTAGTGTAAGGGTGGGTTTTGGCTACCCAAAAACCTTTCCATTTTTTTCCATACAAGAATGGAGTCTTTCAAGGGTCTCATGGGGAACCCCTGAATGGGAAATCAGTGTTTTCACCTTCAAAACGCTTAGAACGCTCCCACAACGTCGACGAAAGGTTTCCGTCGCCCTCAGAAAAGCCCTCCGGTAGTTCAGAAGTGCCCTTAGATGAAGGGGGCAGTTCCTGGCTACTTTTGTGCTTTTTCGGCGTTTCTATATCTTTTGGTGCGGTATTCGACGTCTGTTTCGTCGTCCGCTTACGTTTGTCCTCGGAAACTATTCTCGCCAGGCTCTCGACAACGAGTTCGTCAGTAGAGGGTTCTGGAGTCGACGTTGCCTGTGTTACGCGTTGTTTCTCGACGGCCGCTCTATGGAGCGTTACGTCGGATGTTTTTGAGGTAGCGCCCGTGTTAGATGAAAGCCCAATCGCTGGTCGCGGCTGCGTTTGCGGGTGGGGCTTGAGACCCTTACGGTCTGAGGTAGACGCCGGAGTACCCTGCGTCCCCTTCGGCGCTGATGGATCCTTTGTCCTCGACGAAGAAGAGCCGTGGGTTGTGTGCTTAGGCCTATGGGGTCTGTGTGCGTCCTTGTCGCCGGGGTGTTCATCCCCATAAGCAGGGCATGAGCCGAGCCCGTCGGGGCCGGGGACGGACGTCGAGGAGCGCGAGCGCTCCTTCTGGGGGTTAATGACTTCCGTAACGGACATCGAGTTATCACCCTCCTCGTCACTTTCTGTAACAGCGGCGGCGGGTGAGGAAACTGACTTCGACATAGCGTAGTCCGCCCACCTCTTAACTTTCCGTTCTTTAAGAGTTCTTGGTTTCAAGAGCTTACAGGCCGCGCAGCTGTCCTCTTTATGATCGAGGGGCAACCAACGATTACAGAGCTTGTGTTTGTCCTTCCAAGTGTATTTGCCCCTACAGCGTGGGCAAAACTTAAAAGGTGTCCTCTCCATAGCTGAGGCAATAAAAACTGGTGATAACAACCCCAAGGGAAAGATAGGGGAGAAAAAGACATTCTCGACGAGAAGATAAAAGTTCGAACCCCCACTCTCCCTACTGTATGTTGGCCGGCGGGGCCTGGCCACGTGTTCGGCAGCGCCGGAGGATCTCCTCCGTCTCTTCCCCTCCGTCGAAAACTTGCTCGGCGGAGAAACAGCTTCACAGCTAACGTCGAGGGATCTTTAACAATAAGTATATATAAAGGACCGAGGTCCGTAGTAAGTGTTTAGCAATGTCTCTCTAGGAGCTCCGCGTAAGGCGACCATAAGCTGGGCGGAAAAAAACAATCTGAGGGACCTCGACGCGTGAGGGATTGTGGGTACAACGCACGTCACTATAGGGATAGTGTTACAGACACGCCTTGTCGACGTCCCCTTTTCGACTACGAAAAACAAAATGCAATACTCCGCAGTGACCACTGGATGTCGGACCTATGCACAGCATGTGATTCTAAGCAGATTAACAAACATCAGAAAAGTATATACTTTTACACCTAGCTCTGGTCAGTGTTTGCTTGTACTACTGTGCCTCTGTACCTATCCTGTATCCTCTATATACTGCCTAACTCTTCTTGAGGGAAGTCTGACTGCTCAGCCACAGCTACCACAGTGAATCTGTGTGGTACAGACTGCTACCAAGTGGGTTTACTGCCAACACCTGTAATCTTAAATCTTTTGCAGTGGTCCCAGAGGGAACTGCACAGGTTTCTGCTTAACAACAGGTGTCCCAGGTTTGAGGCGGGCGTGGCTGGAGTCCAGGAGCAGGAGCACACACGGTGAGCGTTCAGCTGCTGGGATGCAGAACAACGCGAAGCACGTGTGGCTGTCCGGGTGTGGCTTAAATAGCCTTGGAAGAAGTCCCAGGTAAGTATTCTGCCACAGCCCCACCCAAGTAACAAAATAGTCCCTTCAGAAAAATAGTCCCTCCTAAGCCTCATTTGGCTTGGGTCTTCATGCAGCATGGTCTGCATCAGGTGAGTATGCAGCATGGTCTGCATCAGGTAAGTGCACCAAACACTTTCCTTTATGAGCCTGGCGCCAAAGGCGCCAGGACAGAGTCCAAAGAGCCCCTATAAGGGGCCGCTGGGCTTTTACCCGGGGGCATGATGCCTGCTCCCTGGGGTGCTGGGCCTGGCCTGGTGCTCCGGGGGTAGGCATCATGACAGGCTCCTCCGAAGGATCAACACAGTGTTCTCAAAACCATATCCCAACAATGGAACCTTGTTGCTCTACCTAGTTGTCTTCTATCGGGCTCCAAGGGCTTCAGAGCCATTCCTTGCTTAAAAGTGAATTCTCCCGTTTGAATTCCCAACTGTGATTAACTCATTCCTGTTTCAAGCAAACAAGCTGTCCTTGGCCAGGGTAGCCAATAGTTAACTCAACGAACTGAAAGAAAGTCAGCAAAACTGGACACATCCTATATATAAGCCGAACAGATCTTTAAGAATCCATTCCATACATATAAAAAACGTCCCTTACTGCAGCCAATACATAACCAAATAGAAAATTTGGTCAAGGAACATAAGGAAATGTATTCCTAAAGAACTCAATTTCTTCAGCTAGCACCAGTTATTCCCTAATCTCATCAACTCTCATTTAACTAAAGCATTTTTCACAGACAAAACTCAACTACCTTTCTAAATTACAAAGCAATATTATCTTTGGTTTTTCCAACAAACAATCCTTGTGTGAGGCTTTAAATACTGCTCAAATACATTCCAACCCAAAATAAAAAAGTGAGCCTCTCATTTGCAGTCCGGTCTAGGTACCCAAAGATCATGTCCCTGTTCTATTGTAAACTATCACTTCTATTTTTAACCTCTATCTGGTGCTTAGGCCCAGATATCACATCATAACAATAGATGAGGAAAAATTATTTACCTTTAACTATTGTTCTCCAGCCTGGGGTCTGGCATGAATTAAAATGCTCATGAATATAGAAAACACAACAGTACAACATTACACAACCACGGGAGGCGGCAATTACTCCTACTCTGGAACTGGCTCACCTTAAAGCGAACAGGTTGCGTAGCACTGCTTGGACGACCGTGGACTGCTCCCTGGAATCCACGTCGACGCAGTAGAATCGTGTGAAGGTGTTCGTTGACTCTCACGTAGCAGCCCTGCAGATGTCCTGCATGGGCACACCAGACAGGAACGCCGTTGTCGCAGCGATCGCAACTCGTGGAAAAGGCTCTCGGACGGGCCAGCAGCGATCGGTTTGTCAACCGGTGACAATTTGCGATACAGCCGGAGAGCCACCTCGAGATGGAAGCCTTGGACAAGGCCTTCCCATGGTTCACAGGACCAAAGTTCACGAATAGTTGAGACGTCTTCCGGAATCTCTTTGTGAGTGCCACGTAGAACTTCAGCGCATGCGCAACATCTAGTGAGGGCAAAGTCCTTTTCCGGCCGGTGACAATGGTTTTGGAAAAAAACACAGGCAACACCAAAGGGTTGTTGAGGTGGAATTCCAACTGAAACTTTGGCATAAAGGAGGGGTCCGGCCGCAGCACCACCCTCGATTCGTGAAAAGTCAGATATGGCTGTTTGCAGGGAAGTGCCTAGATCTCATCTAACCTCCTGATAGAGGTGATGACCACAAGGAAAGCAAGTTTTCCATGAGAGGAACGAGAGGGGCCTGATGCAGAGGCTCAAAGGGAGCCCCCATGTGTCGGGTGTCCTGACCCACGTTTGAGCTATCATGCTGCAACATTTGGTGCTGTGGGCTTAGAAAATCCAAGATGGCGAAAAAGCCCACAAGTGCGCCAGAATCCAGGAGAACCACGCAGTTTGTGCGCACACCAAAATGGTTACCTCACGTGCCACCCACCAGTGTAAAGAAAGATCTTTGTTAACAAAATCCACTGTTATTGATGTCAAAAAGTTGCTGAAATCGTGGCTCACCGGACCACTTTAAAGATTCAACCCTTTTGTGGGGTTCCACATTACCATTTTACTGTAAGGAGCCCCATCAAAACAATGTTAAGCAAGGATTTACTACCATGTAAGAACCATTCCTGTTTGGAATGCATTAATCCAAGAAAAATCCCAAAAATGGTTGCATTACCAGTACTCACCACTATCAGAAAGCCGGCGTTTTAAAACACCAGACATTTGTGTAAAACTGAATAAATGAACCCAAAGCAGGCCAAAGAAAGACTTACTAAGAGGTGGATACAATGTAAAGTTATATTCTGAAGTGACTTGAAGGTTTATAACAAGACTGGCTGAGCTCTGCAGGTCTGCAGCGGCTTAAACTGAAACTGGATTTAAAATTACCAAAAATCGAAATGTGTAAATAAACTGAGGGACAGACTTGTGACTGCCACATGTCACTATTAAAATGTCATAGTTTTGAACTTAGAATCAGCATTCTAGCTGCATATGTAAAAATTGTCTTGACTTAAACTGGGGAACAAAAAGTGACGTTTTATCTGAAACCTGGCTTAATGAAACTGAATTCTGCCCACGAGCTACCCCCGACAGGAGTTGAGACTTGCACAACAGCTGTGTTCCCAGGCCTAGCTGTCTTTTGCTGCTCCCACCAAAAGGGATATGACACTTCTCTGATTGAATTACCTGGGCTCTGCAGGAAATTGAACAAAGCCCTGTCCTGACTCAGGCAAATCTTTTATTGGGGGTGTCATAAAAATGGCTTCCTCTTGGCAGAAACTGGGAGGGGGAGAAACTGGAGACAGAGGCTGAGCTTGAAGAAAGTGGAAAGACTGGTTTCTGTACCATGTGACCTGAAAAGACACACCCCTGTAGCCAGAATATGGTTTTAGAAAAAGATGAATAACTCATAGTACGGACTTGTCATAATTATTTAAATGATACCATAATTCTTGTGATTTTTCTGCCCACATTTTAAGAGGTTTTTAGAACCGGTGGCATGATCTGGGGGCAAACTAGCAGTTAAGAGGGTATTACTTAAAATGTCTGCATGTGAAAAGTCTGATACTTCATCAATTAATGCCTGCATGCCTTGGTAAATTGGAGTAAGAATACGATATTGGTAACCCGACCAAAAGCGCAAAAAGTTGCCATTTCTCAATGCAAGCTCTCAGGAAGAGCAGATTTGGGCCAGAGACTACCTCATGTGATAGGTAATATGTACATGCAATGACAAACCACTATGTATTTGAGAAATGTGCATTTTGAATCAAATATAGATTTGTGGGCAAACTGACCAGGGGAGGATCCTCTGACCCATAAAACCTACAGCATCACTCTGACTCACAGTTCCTTCCCCAATCATGGGAGAGGGGAGAATTGGGCCAATGACAAGTTGAAAGAGGGGCTGGCTAGTGATCTGCACACACACCCACTTTCAAAACACATAAAAGCAGACAGTCAGGACAGATAGGGACATTCAATTCCATTTGCTGCAACGCGCTCTGCCGGACCACACAACATCCAGAAGATACTAGATTCAACACTTAGACTTTAAAACTCCAAAGAACTTGATTCAGAACTCAAAGCAAGGGCCTAAACCCACAAACTGAGAACTCTTCTCAGTGGGCCTCAGCATCCAGCAAACCTAACAGTGATAGCAGAATCTAGGAGCCGTGCAGATAAGCGCTGGGTCCAGAGAAAGCTGTGCAGAAAGATCCAGAAGCAGTGCTGTACCCAGAGAAAGCAGAGCAGTATCCAGAACCAGAGGCAGAGCAGAGCTGACCCAGACCGCTGTTCGCAGAACCAGAGAGCTGACCCAGACCGCTGTGCGCAGAGACCGTCCGTGGCGAGTGAAGAAAACCTGAACAGATCCGTGGCGAGGCCCATTCTATTTCTAAATATATTGTGAGTACCTAGCAGAACTGTGCAGAACCAATCTCTTAGTTAAAATAATATAATTCAATCTATTTTAATCTAACCAGAACTGTCACCTGTCATTTGCAAAGCTGTCACCTGTCATTTCTAGTTGCTAGCTGTAACTTGTCACTTTGAACTTTTAAAATTTCAAATCTGAAAAACGACCTTTACCATATCGCTCATATCTCCGTGACCGTTTGTCTTAGAGACTTGTAGTAACTTTCCTCTGAAAGCTGGGAATCTTGGCTTTTCAACGAACCTAGAACCGCATTCCTATTCCCTATAATTGTGCCGCAATCGCGAAAAACGCACTCGCGAATTTCTCCACGTGTGAAAACAGCAGCTTCCTTGCTTTCATTTGCCAAAAATTCGTTTAACCTGCCAATCATTCCTAGAACATTGCTAAAGTAAGCCTGAACTTATTTAAACCAACTAATCCTCAACCTGAACCTCCTGAGGGAATTAAAATCATTTTAGCACATTTTCCAATATATTGCTATCACATTTTAAAGCATTTTGAGATTGTGTAAAACTCATCTCTATTCTCCTCTAAGCTTGCTGGGAAACTGGAACTCTGTATTACATTGTAATTGTATACCTGAACCGTGTGCTCTTCCTTCCATCTCCTTACATTGTATAGGGGGGGTGAATTGCCACAAAGGGAAAGTGATTACCTTGTCTTTTGTGAAACCATATCAGTTTATCTTCTATACTGCATTTCATTCATTCAACCTTGCATTTCCTTGAACCCTATAAAGCATTCTCTACCACATTATTCTTCTGTCCCTATTTACCAGTGTGCTACCTTATCCATTTCATGTCAACTCCTTAGTGATTATAAAGAAGTGGGCTAGTGCCAGATTCTCCGTTGTTAATCTTTATCATATCAGATTAAGTGTGATATTCAATTATTAATTTATTATAAACTGTGATATATATATATATATATATATATATATATATATTGTTTAAATTCTCAAATAAACCTTTTAACTTGCAAAACAGAACTACTTCTTGGCTCAGTGGGGTCAGGGGGATTCCAAGAGAGGGGTGTTATATAGGGGTAGTCATCCAGAACGCATGAACTGGACGTAAAGATATATCAATAAGGGTTTCCATTCAGTATCCCAGACTAGGCATCGACTTAGCTGTAGTGTTGAATTGAATCCTCTTACACATGAGCCTCGTCAGCACCATGTTGAGTACCCAGGGCAGTAGCCTTCACCGGCAGGAATGATCGAAAGTGTCTTTTGAAGAGCTCCTTGACAAGACGGTCAGACCAAAGAGATCATCCTGGAGACCTGGTGTAGCAGGAGATAGCCACCAGATGCACTTTAATAGAGGGGCGTGAGCCAGCCCGCCTGAGCCAAGAACAACAAGTACAGAAGAATCTACGGTGCCTTGTCCCTCAGAAGGTTGATCTGCCACTGGTGGGCTGCCACTGGTGTCAGGCACTTCGTAAACACCCTAGGCAGTGACTTCAGTCCAAAGGGGAGGGCCTTTAATTGAAAGCCCCTTCCCTGTACCAGAAAATCGCAGGAACCTCTGATGCTTCTTGTGAATGAGTACGTGGAAGTATGAATCCTCCAGAGCCAACAACGTCAAGAAGTCTCCTTTCAGTTGGCAGAGTATGTGCTGCAACGCGAGCATCCTGAATTTCTTAGAGTTGAGGTATTTGTTGAGAAGCCACAGGTCTAGAATGGGCCTCCAACCCTCGGTGGTCTTCTCTACCAAGAAGTATCTGGAGTAGACTCCGGAATCACCTTGATCACCCCTTTTCTGATCCTGACCCGTACCTCGTGCTGGTGATGAGCGATGTGCTGCTCTTGCCGGGCCACCAGAGATATCCGGACACTTTTGCTAGAACTCGTGTGTCTGTGGGCGAAAGAGCGTCCAGCACCCAAGTGTCGGTGGAGATCTTCCACTCGCTGATCAAGCCCGCCAACCGGCCTTCCACTGGGGGGGGGGGCATGGGTGGGCACCAGACGTCCTGGCCGGTTCAATCTTGCTTCAGGGCCTGCGTACTGCCTTGGGAGCAACTGACTTTGGCCACCTCCACCGAAAGCCTTGGAACAGCCTCTGTAAGCCCTCCTGATGAAAGTTGGTGGCTCTCAGCCAGCAACGACGGAGGAGGAGGAGGCAGACATTGTTCCCCATCTGCCAGACCCGTGTCCGCGACATCCAGGACCACGGTGATGGCATGGTCCTATGCCACCTCCCTTGTGAAGAATGGAAAGCGCCTCAACCAGCTTATCAGGTAGAAACTCCAGCAGCAGGGCCATATTATACCACATTTCCCTGTCATACCTGGCCAGGTTTGCAAGTGCGTTAGCTGCCTTGTCTGTTGATGCCGCTGAGCAGATCACCTTTCTTCCCATGGCATCTACCTTCTTCCCCTCGCTATCCGGTGGAACGGAGGATGAATATGAGTGGCGAGGAGACTTCTTTCTCGCTGCCGCCAAAACCACTGAGTCCGGGGAAGGCCGCGAAAGTAGGCACTTGGGTGCGGACTCCGGCACCCAGTATTTTTTCCAGACCGTCCCTCTTGGCCGGGACCGTGGCCGGATTTCCCATCAAAGCTAGGCCCTCCTCCCAAACGTCGTCCAGGAGATGCACCACCAAAATGGTCTTCCTCTTGGCCTTGCGCCGCTGGTATAGGAAATTTTCCTTCTTTGTCTCTTCTGGCGTCTGTTGGAAGAGCTCAGACGCGCTGGCGACCATAGCATGGAACGACTCCACCTTGTGCAAATCATACAATATCCCATTGAGTCCTATGGACACAAAAATGGTGATTTACACCGCCTTTCCACCACTCAAAATCTATACTGAAGTCCACAAGACCGAGGGGCAGTAGTAGTAGTATGACAATGCATTACTTACCGTAACAGCATTTCTGATGGTTGTATCTGCTTAGATTCACATGCTGTGCATAGTGCGACATCCAGTGGTCACTGCGGAGTATTGCATTTTGTTTTTCGTAGTCGAAAAGGGGACGTCGACAAGACGTGTCTGTAACACTATCCCTATAGTGACGTGCAGTGTACCCACAATCCCTCACGCGTCGAGGTCCCTCTGTATTTTTTCTGCCCTGAGGGAGCCTATTAGACATGAGTGAGTACAGAAAAGAGAGGTATAGAAGAAAAGTCTATGTTCCTTCGATCCGAGCGGGGAGGAAGGGTGGGCGCATGTGAATCTAAGCAGATACAACCATCAGAAATGCTTTTACGGTTAAGTAATGCATGGTCTTCTGATGTTTGTTAATCTGCTTAGATTCACATGCTGTGCATTGACTAGCGAGCAGTACCCGGAGTTGGAGATGGGTTGTGAGAAGGAACAGTAGAGAAAAGATGTCTTAATACTGCTTGTCCCACCTGGGAATCAGATCTATAGTAGACACAATAGTATAGTAGACACCTGGGAATCAGATCTATAGTAGACACTAGAGAGTAGTGTTTTGTAAAGGTGTGAACAGAACTCCAGGTTGCCGCTTTGCAAATGGACTCAAGAGGGACATATTAAATATAAAGCTATGGAAGCCCTGGTGCCTCGAGCGGAGTGTGCTCTTGGCTTGAAGGGTAGTTCTCTCTTAGCAAGAGAGAAACAGAGTGATGCATTGTACAATCCATCTAGAAATAGTGGATTTTGAAACTGCATCTCCTTCTCTTCCTGCTGCCACCGAGACAAAGAACTGATTAGTCTTTCTCAATGGTCTAGTTCTTTCCATATAAAACATAACGGCTCTGCGAACATCCAGTGTATGCAGGCTCTTCTCCCCCAAGTTTGAAGGGTTTTGAAAGAACGTTGGTAGTTCTACTGACTGGTTGACATGGAATTTAGAGATACATTTTGGTGCAAACCTAGGATGTGTGCGTAGAACCACCTTATCCTTGTGAACTGTTACAAAGGGGTCTAGTAAAGAGAGCGCTTGTATTTCACTTACTCTCCTAATGGAGGTGATAGCTATTAGAAAAGCAGTCTTAAGAGTGAGGTCTTTAAGTGTTGCTTTGTGCATGGGTTCAAAGTGTGACCCCATGAGCCTGGTTAGTACCACATTTAGGTCCCATCCGGGAGCGGGTTTAGCTATGGGAGGGTGGATCCTCTTCACTCCGTCCATGAAAGCTTTAATAACCGGAACTTTCCACCATGACACTAAGTTGGGAAATGGTGTATGGGGAAAGTGCAGCTAAATGGACTTTAATACAGTTAAACACCAAGCCTGAGTCTAGTAGGTGAGTCAGGTACAGAACAATTTGTGTGGGTTGATGCTCCTTCCTCTACACCAGATGACAAATCTCTTCCATTTGCTAGAATAACAGTGACGAGTGTTAGGCTTTCTAGCCTCCCTAAGAATGTCCATGCATCTCTGCGGGAGCTGTAAATGTCCAAATTCTATGATCTCAGGAGCCAGGCTGCTAAGTTCATGGTCTGAGGGCATGGATGTAGTGTCCTGCCCTTGTCCTGTGACAGCATGTTGTACGGGCAGGGAAGTTTCACTGGAGGAGATAGGGACATCTCCATCAAGTGAGCAAACCATGGCTGTCGGGCCCACATAGGGGCCACCAGTATCATGGTAACTTGTTCCTGGTGCATCTTGTGCACTATCTTGTTGAGAAGGAGAGGCGGGGGAAAAGCGTAAACAAATTTCCCTGACCATGGGATAGATAGCCCATTCCCCTTGGATTGGTTCTGGGGGTACCTGGAGGCGTAATCTTGGCATTGGGAGTTCTCCAGAGTTGCAAACAGATCTATTTCTGGGAATCCCCATTGTGTGAAGACGTCGAAGACGATGTCTTCGTGTAATCGCCATTCGTACTCTGAGGGCAGAGGAAAGTCTCTACTGAGTTCGTCTGCTAGCAGATTGAGTTCCCCTAGTACATGTTGTGACAAAAGGAACATGTGTCTGAGAGCCCACTTCCAGATGTTCTGGGACAGCTTGGACAGTCCTGGAGAGTGAGTGCCCCCTTGCTTGTTGAGGTAGTACATGGCTGTGGTGCTGTCCGTGAGGACCATGTGCCTGGAAGGCTTTCAGTGCCTTGAACACAGCTAGTAGCTCCAGTACGTTTATGTGCTTGGATGCTATGCTCGGAGTCCAAACTCCGTGAGCAGTCTGATGGGAAGGTGAGCCCCCCCCATCCTGTGAGGGATGCGTCTGTGGTTAGAGGGCTTCCACTGCGGGGGTGGCAAATAGTTTCCGTATTACCAGGTTTTCCTTCGACCACCACCGTGAGGTACCAAATAAATACATGACGCCATCATTCCTAGTAAGCGCATTGCTTTGCGTCCTGTCACCTCTCAACCGGCCACATATTGAGGGATCTGAAACAGCATGTTTTGGACCCTCTCGTTGGAGGGGAAGACGAGGCCGTCCTTTGTTCGAATTAGAGCCCCTAGGAATTGTTTGATCTGGCTGGGGTCTAAGCTGGACTTCTCATTGATGGAGAAGCCCAGTTGAAACAAAAGGTCTACAGTCTTTTGGGTATTTGAGAAGCATGTTTCGTAAGAATCCCCTGTTATGAGCCAATCGTCGAGGTAAGGGTATACTGGGATGGACAACCTGCGCAGGTGGGCCGCTGCCACTGCCAGTACCTTCGTGAATAATCTCGGCGCTGATGCTATGCCGAAGGGTAGCACTCTGAACTGGTAGTGTTTGCCCTCTATCATGAACCTGAGGTATTTTCTGTGTGCTGGCAACATTAAAATATGAAAGTATGCATCTTTCATGTCCAGTGTTGTCATGTAATCTCCATGTAAAGTCACGATACAAAACTTTTGAGGTTTGACAAATTTTTCGCTGGGCGCAGATCTAGTACAGGGCGCATGGTTAAGTCCTTTTTGGGTACAAGGAAGTACACTGAATAAATACCTTCCGTTACCCGAGATAGAGGCACGACCTCTATAGCTCCTTTTTCTAGTAGTTGGTCCACTTCTTGAAGAAGGATGGCGAGGTGTTCTGGTGACATGCGTCGTCCCCTTGGGGGTCTTTACGTAGGGGAACTGTTGAATTCTATACAGTAACCGCAGGCTACGGGTTATAGTACCCAGCAGTCTGATGTTATACCCTCCCATGCTGGAAGAAAGGATGTTAACCGGCTCCCGACCGGCGATGCATGGGAGGGGACCCGAATCTTCGAGTCATTTGGTGTTGGTGGCTTGGGAACCTCTAGGGGTGGGACCCCGACCTCTTCCCTTGCCACAACATTGTCCTCTTTGGTTGTATTGTCCACTGGTGCCTTGGTTAGAGGACCAGTTACCTGCAGAGTATTGCTGCTGCTGGCGTTGGCCTAAAAAAAAAAAAAAAAAAAAAAAAGTGGTCTAGGGTTCTGATGGTGTCAAAATCCTTCTTTGCGGTCTCTAGTGCCTCATCCACCGCCTTCCCAAAGAGGTTGGCATCATCTATAGGTTTAATTAGTGATGCTTGTGTTTCAGGTTTAAAACCTGAATTACGTAGCCATACATGGCGTTTGAGGAGGATTCCTTGGACTAGGGAACGGCCAGCCGTTTCTGCAGCGTTCAGACTATTTTTAATGATGCTTTGGTTGACTAAGGTCCCTTCAGTAACCGTGGCCGGAAGCCGAGTACGTAGGGGTTCTGGTACCTCCTTGATGTTCTTACGTAGTTTGCTCCATTGTGCATCTGTGTAACTTGCCAGCAAAGAGTTGTTGGCAATTCTTGCGGAAAAGGCAGCCGAGGCTGTAATCCTCTTTCCTAGGGCATACAATTTTCTACCCTCTTTATCTGGTGGTACCTCGCTGGTTGACAGTGGGACCCCTGCTCTTTTCCTTGTATTTCACCACTAAGGAGTCTGGTACAGAGTGGCCCCTGACGTATAACGGGTCCGATGGGGAGGGACTACATTTTTCTATCCTCGGGTTAAACCCTCTGACCAACGCGGGTGTAGATAGCGAAGGAATAATTTGTCTCTTTACTGAGGCGAGGAGGGGAATGGTTTGGCTGACAGGGGGTTTCTCCTTGATGATCTTTTCTACAAAGTCTATGTCAGGAGAAATTTCCCCAGTCTCGATTTTGAAATGCGCTGCTGCCTTGCGTAGTAGTGCATTAAAGGTTGGTTGATCGTCTATAGGTGACGTAATCCTAATAGGCGAGTCCTGGGGGGGAGGGGGGGACAGGTTTAGGGCATCCGGGTCTGAAAACGCTGATGGGGACTGCCAGGGCTGTGAAGGGCCTTCTTCTGGGTCTTCTCTGAAGCCCCCACCACCCATATCTGGGTTATCTTCAAAACCTTCCACTAGGTTTTGTTCCCCTTCGTTGCCTAAGAATTCGTCATCCTCCTGAAAGTGGGGGTCCTCTCCAGTGAGGTCATAAATCTACATCCTCTTGGAAGGGATTAAGCAGCCGAGGGTACTTGGCCCTGGGATCGTCCTGTGGTCCCTCTCTTGATCTCTTGGGTGTTGGAAGGTTCTGAGTCTCCATAAACCTCTCCATTTTGTCCATACAAAACTGGAGTCTATCTAGGGTTTCTCGAGGTACCCCAGAGCGGTCAGGGGGGGAAAAGGGAGGGCCTTCAATTTGAAAACGCTTCGACCTATCCCATAACGTCGAAGAAAGGTTCCCATCGCCTTCTGAAAAGCCTTCTGGTAGGCTAGGAGTCCCTCTCGACGGAGGGGGCAGTTCCTGCCTTCCTTCTGAACTTTTCGGCGTCTCTCGGGCCTTGTGAGCGGTGATCGACGTTTCTTTCGCCGTCCGTCTCTGGCTATCGGTGGAAACAATCCGCGCCAGGCTCTCGACAACTAAACTGTCTGTCGAGGGTACCTCTGGCGTCGACGTTACAGGCGTCGCTTGCTATACGCCGACGGGCGCTCTCCGACGGTGCACGTCATCTGGCGGTTTAGTGATAGCGCTGTAATCTGGGGGTAGCCCAGTCGCTAGTCATGTTTGCGGTTGCGGGGGGGAGGAGGGGCGGTAGGACCTGCGTCTCCACTGGCACTAATGCTCTCTTCGTCTTCGATGAGGAAGAGCCGTGGGTTGTGTGTTTATGGGAGTGTTTTTTGTGTGCGTCAGTTTCGCCGGGGTGTTCATCCCCATAAGCAGGGCGTGAGCCGAGCTTGTCGGGGCCGGGGACAGACGAGGAGTGTGAACGCTCCTTAGAGAGATCTATGACTTCCGAAACGGATGTCGGGTTATCACATTCCTCGTCACTTTCAGCGGCGGCGGGTGAGGAATCAGACCTAGACATGGCGTAGGCTGCTCACCTTTTGACCCTGCAGTCCTTTAAAGTCTTAGGCTTAAGAAGCTGACAGGCCACACAACCGTGTTCTTTGTGGTCGAGGAGCAAGCAACGTTTACACCGTTTATGCTAGTCTTTCCAGGTAAACTTGCCTTTGCAACGCGGGCAAAACCTAAAGGGTGTCCTCTCCATAGCGGAGAAAACGATTGCATGTGATAACAACCCCGAAGGAAAGGGAAAGGCATTCTCAAAGAGAAACAATAAATGTCCCACGACCCCACTCTCCCTACTGCATTTGGCCGGCGAGGCCAGGCCACTTGTTCGGCGAAGGCGGAACAACCTCCTCCGTCGAAGATCTTGATAGGCGGTGAAACAGCTTCGCAGCTACGATGCCAAAAGAGGGATGTAAAGTATTATAAGTTAATAACGGCCAAAGGTCGAATAAATGTTTTTTCAATGTCTCTCGAGGAGCTCCGTGTAAAGGCGACCAATATCTGGGCAGAAAAAAACAATCTGAGGGACCTTAACGCGTGAGGGATTGTGGGTACAATGCACGTCACTATAGGGATAGTGTTACAGACACGCCTTGTCGACGTCCCCTTTTCGACTACGAAAAACAAAATGCAATACTCTGCAGTGACCACTGGATGTCGGACTATGCACAGCATGTGATTCTAAGCAGATTAACAAACATCAGAAATGTGTTTACTAGCAATTTAGCATATTAACTGCTGCATTTCCACCAAAGTCTTAGAGGACCACCGTTTTCATAGTCGCACAGGTAGCTGGTGCTTCTGACCTGCACCCATCAACACCCCAAGGTTGATGCACCTGGCTTCCCACTATCAACACCCTCCACCTGCCCTGCTTACATACCTGCAGGAAGCCCAACATTATTGGCATATGGTGCTATATAAGACCATTTCCCTTACCTGTACTGTGCCAAGTGCCCCAGGACTGCCCCCTCTCCAAATGCTTTTAAAATCCATTTCGGGACACTAACCAAGCTCATCCACCTCTTTGGCCAGCATTTTTATTTAAATTCCAATGACAACCAGATTCTCCTGAGATGGGATGGGGCTAGGTGTCTGGCCAAGAGGCAGTTACAAAGATTCTACAAAGACAGGCAGATGGTGGCTAACTGGCTCAATGTGGTGGTGGAATAGAGGCGGCTTCTCACACCCCTCTTTTATCCCCTCTGATGGCCTATAACTGCTCCAGCACATTGGGACATAAAACAAAGTTAACATTTCTGTTCCTTATCCCATAAACATAAGAGCTTACAGTTTCTATATATGACCAACCAAATTCCGTTAGAGCAATCATTTCAACGATGGACTATGTCAACTCTTTTTTGGGGCGCACGCTAATCCTACTGATTTGCATGCAAGTGATCCAGAATAGCATAATCCGGCTACCATCAGGGGCCAGCTGTAGGGTTCAGATTCCTGCTAGTCTTCACCAATACCTTTGGTTCAGTGTTCGGGAGCACATTAACTTCAATCCCTCTTTTCTGTGCCAATGTTCTGATGGCACCGTCCATCCTTTTTTGTTACATTTCATCACCCCTTTTGCAAATGTATAAATCCTACGTTTAAAGCAAAGATGAACCCGCAACTAGGTTGCAGGTAGAAAATCTCCTTTCCTCCCACCCCCACTTTGTGAGTCCCTTGCATTTGTTGCTCATTTTCTGCAATGCTCATTCCCCCTGTCCCTCCCTCACCACCTCCCCTGCTAATGAGTTTCACCCAGATCGCACTGGACACTAATCAAATATTTGTGCCACTTTGGTGATCGCTTATGGGACAAGAGGTAGAGGATCCAACCAAGGTGTCCTAGAGTCAGTCAACTGCTCCATTTGCACTGGTTCAGGTTGGCTGCAGTGTACTTTAAAATAGTGACTGGGCACAGACCTCAACAATAGCTAGAGATAATTGAATCTTGAGGAGTAAGATTATAGTATGATGTGTGCATATGGACAATTCAGGAGTGTGTGTAACTGACTGGTTAGTAGCTTTGAAGGTCACCTTCTGCTGGACAGGTTGTAGCCACTTGGGCTCACTTGAAGACGGTCTCCTGGAGTCTCTAGTAATCAGGAAATCCAGTAGCTGGGGAACAATACTGTGTTACCCTTGAGTGATGGGGTTCAGTCTGAGAAAGACCATGCAGCGTAATTCTATGGCATTCACTCCAGCCATGAACTCACAAAAGACTAGAGGGTGTGCTTGGAGTGAGGTCGTTTGCAATTTCTCTGCAATCCACAGAATTTGCCCCAGGATACCTGCACAAGATTGTGTGTGATGGTCAGTATCGATTGGATGGCTGTGAAATGTTTGAATGCTGCAGGGGTGTGTGACTGGATGCAAGGATCACCCTCCGACATCTGATTGGGAATATAAAAACCACCATGTATCAGCACTTTGTCAACTGCATGTAGAGAGGTGACTGACTCAAGGGAAACAGTAGCCAAGTAGCTCTGTAACAGAATTTTTCTAGGAGCCATTAACCAAAAGGATTAAGCTCTGCTTTCAGGGGACCAGAAGGGAATTTGCAGTGCGCCCGTCAAATTATCTGACTGTGACAGTTGGTTCCATTGTCCTGAAGACATTTGACATCCTGCAATTTACATGGACCGTCAGTGGTCTGAGCCTGGAATATAAGCACTGGAGCCAGCCTTCCAGCATGTTGTCTCAGCTAAAACATTATTTCCATGACCGAACAGTGTAGCAGAACTCTGGCACTGTCCTTCCACTGTGGAAACCTTCAGTGGTGTGTTCCAACCTCAACCTGCGACCCCTTGTTAGTGTCATTGCCCCATCTCTCAGAAGTCAATAAGCTGCAGTTTCTTCACAAACCCATGGTGCTCCTCTCTTGAATCTCCTGGCCTAGGTAGTGGTGGTGGTGGTGTCTGGATCCTGGTGTCTACTTCTTAGGGGGTCCCCTTATCCACAGGGAGGTCTTCTTTGGGTCACACTCTGCCATGACCATTGTGATCTCGAGAGTCTCTGCTTTTTCTCAGGGGACACCTCTCTAGAGTTGGAAGATTTTCTTCTGGATGGGGTAATAGAAGGGGAGCCGCTTCAAGTTTCCCCTTCCTTTCTGGCAAGGCCTTGACCGTCAAACTGGCAAGAGCCAGAATCAACTTTGTGGCCTATCCCCAGACACCACAGACACTCGGTGCGGGTCTGCAATGGACATTTTTGCCTCACAGTCAGCACACCGCTTAAACCCGGTCTTCAGTGTAGAGGATGTGTCGAGCAGATGAATCGGCTACCTGGGGTGAAACGTATACAAATTCTGCTGAAGTGATGACTTTCAAAAGCATGCTAGAATGCAAAAAAGCGGAATTCAGTTAACGGTTACCATGTGTGCTTCATATAGCAGTGTCAATGTTACAGCCGAGGACGCTACGGAGGCCGCTGAGGGACAGGACTCGACGCCACACAACGCTCAACCCCAAGACATTTTTACCGAAGCACGCTGCAAGCACACTTGCATATATCAAAGATGAGGAATCTTTGACAGCTAAGGCAGTTTTTATATTCCTGCTTTTTTTCCACAATTTGCGCTCAGCCTTCCGTCAAGTGCATTTAAGCTGCCTAAGATTTCCCATCAAGGCAATTGCTTTTCATAAAGCTGTATAGCAGTCCAGGTTGTCATTCTCTCTAAGAGACAGTGTATTTGCTTCTACAAGTTTCACTACTTGGTCTGGTAGAAAGATTTTCCAACAGCTGTGAACATGATGAAATGAGGAGGAACCAGAATCATGAGAAAGCAGAAGAAATATCATTAGGAATAAGTGCCTGTACCTCGTAGCCTGTACCACGTAACTGGTACAGGCTCAAAAGTAACTGTCAAAGAAAGATCATAAAAAATGTAATGAAGCACATTTCCTTTAACATGTGTATGCAAGTGATCGTGTAAATGCAAATGATAGGCAGCACAGCCGTTAGCGTCGCAGCGTAAAGGTCAAAGGAATCATTGGGGCGAACATCAAAGTCCCCCAACACAATCAAATTAGAATAAGCAACCGTGAGATCAGACACCAATTGAGTAAAACTCCTGATAAAAGTATGATGGCCAGTAGGGGGTAGGGGTTTGAGGGGCGATCGACCCGAAGGCAATAAACTGAAATATTAGGAGAAAGCTGGAAATGAGTAACAATTCACACGATGGTCTATGCAGAACGGGAATAACCTGCTACTTTAAAGGGCTTGAATATACCAGCACAAGACTACCTCCTAGGGCATGGCTGGAGCGATCAAGCCTTGATCACATAGATAATGGCAAATGTTGAGCATTGTCAGGGTCAGAAGTGGTGGAAAACCATGTTTCTGCAATACACAAGATATCGGGTTTGAGGTCATCCAGGAGGGAAAATATCGTCTCAATGAGCCCCTGCAGATAGAGCGTTTATCAAAAAGCCCAAAACCAGGAGGGGCTAAAGGGGCGACTTGACTGTAGCCTTGCAAAACTATGGAGCAGGAATAACACCAGCCTTAGTGGAAGCAAGCAAAGCTTCAGTTGGGAGGGTGGTAATCACATACGGTTAAACAGTTAGAATACCGGGGGAGCATGGGGGAGAACAAGTAGCTACTGGCGGAAGGGAGATTAAATCATCACTTGGTTATTTCCGGAACGTCCAGTTTTGACACATATCAGTCTGAGAAATCATCTTGCTCGCCCTGCCAGTCCCAAATATATTTTGGCAATTTCAACATACCAAGGACTAGCAGGATCGTCCAAGGCAAGGACAAGTGCAGACGGGCTTACCTTTGGCACGCGCACCAACTGCGCGGATGCCAGCCTAGGGCATGCGTCTCAATGAGACCACACAGGCTGTGATGTTGTGATTTCAAACGGAAACAAAGACAGACTTCAGTCTAGGATTCCAGTAAAATATTTCACTATAGGTGGCACTTGTCCTCGCGGCCTCAATGCTTCTCCACCCTTAACAGTATTTACATCCATTGCTTCAAACAATCCAGGGCATTTAGCAGATCCAGTGTGGATCTTCAAGCCAAACTCTGGAAACTACTTCCCAAAGGCATTCTTAGGACTGAACCTACTTCTGTTCTGTAAAAAAACCAAAAAATTAAAAGCTCTCAATTTCTGCTCTTTAGGCATAGCATAGTAGTTAGGTCAAGCACTTACAAACCTTCAATAGCAGTGTCTTTTCCTTGCTCATAGAGTAATAGAAATGTTATTGATGTCTGTGCTAAGTTGTACAGCAGTTTGGATAAAGGCACTATGACAATGCATTACTTACCGTAAAAGCATTTCTGATGGTTGTATCTGCTTAGATTCACATGCTGTGCATAGTCCGACATCCAGTGGTCACTGCAGAGTATTTAATTTTGTTTTCGTTGTCGAAAAGGGGGCATCGACAAGGCGTGTCTGTAACACTATCCCTTTAGTGACGTGCATTGTACCCACAATCCGTCACGCGTTGAGGTCCCTCGGTTTGTATTTTTTCTGCCCTGAGGGAGCCTGTTAGACGCGAGTGAGTACAGAAAAGAGAGTGTTCCTTCCATCCGAGCGGGAGGAAGGGTGGGCGCATGTGAATCTAAGCAGATACAACCATCAGAAATGCTTTTACGGTAAGGAATGCATTGTCTTCTGATGTTTGTTAATCTGCTTAGAATCACATGCTGTGCATAGATTAGCGAGCAGTACCCGGAGTTGGAGGTGGGTTGTGAGAAAGAACAGTAGAAAAAAAAGAGGTCTTAATACTGCTTGTACCACCTGGGAATCAGATCTAGAGTGGGCATCTAGACAGTAGTGTTTTGTAAAGGTGTGTACAGAACTCCAGGTTGCAGCTTTGCAAATGGACTCAAGAGGGACATTTGCAATGAATGCTATGGAAGCCCCAGTGCACGAGTAGAATGTGCTCTCGTCTTGAAGGGTAGTTCTCTTAGCAAGAGTGTAACAGAGTGATGCATTGGACAATCCATCTAGATATAGTGGATTTTGAAACTGCATCTCCTTGTCTTCCTGCTGCCACTGAGACAAAGAACTGATTGGTCTATCTCAGAGGTCTAGTTCTTTCCATATAAAACATGGCAGCTCTGCACACATCTAGTGTATGCAGGCTCCTTTCTCCTAAATTTGAAGGGTTTTGAAGGAATGTTGGTAGTTCTACTGACTGGTTGACATGGAATTTAGAAATACATTTTGGTGCAAACCTAGGATGTGTGCGTAGAACCACCGTATCCTTGTAAACTGTTACAAAGGGGTCTAGTATAGAGAGCGCTTGTAGTTCACTCACTCTCCTAATGGAGGTGATGGCTATTAAGAAAGCAGTTTTAAGAGTGAGGTTGTTAAGGGATGCTTTGTGCATGGGTTCAAAGGGTGAGCCCATAAGCCTGGCAAGTACCACATTTAGGTCCCATCTGGGAGCTGGGTTAGCTATAGGAGGGTGTATCCTCTTTACTCCCTCCATGAAGGCTTTAATAACTGGGACTTTCCACCATGACACTGAGTTGAGAAGTGGTGTATGCGGAAAGTGCTGCTAGATGAATCTTAATAGAACTAAAGACCAATCCTGAGTCTAATAAGTGAGTCAGGTAAAGAACAATCTGTGTGGGAGAGCAGTCAACGGGGTTGATGCTCTTATTTCTACACCAGATAACAAATCTCTTCCACTTGCTAGAATAGCAGTAACAAGAGTTAGGTTTTCTTGCCTCCCTGAAATGTCCATGCATCTTTGAGGGAGCTGTAAATATCCAAATTCTATGACCTCAGGAGCCAGGCGGCTAAGTTCATGGTCTGTGGGCATGGGTGTATCGTCTTGCCCCTGTCCTGTGACAGCAGGTTTTATGGGCAGGGTAGATTCACCGGTGGAGATAGAGACATCTCCATCAGGTGAGCGAACTATGGCTGACGGGCCCAAATAGGGGCCACTAGTATCATGGTGACTGGTTCCCGGTGCATCTTGTGCACTATTTTGTTGAGAAAGGGAGTCGGGGGGAGGGGGTTGGGGGAGCGTAAACAAATTTCCCTGACCATGTTATCCAGAGACAGTTCCCCTTGGATCGGTTCTGGGGGTGCCTGGAGGCATAATCTTGGCATTGGGAGTTCTCCAGGGTTGCAAACAGGTCTATTTCTGAGAGCCCCATTGTGTGAAAACGTCGAAGACGATGTCTTCTCTTAACCGCCATTCGTACTCTGCGGGCAGAGTGAAGTCTCTGCTGAGTTCGTCTGCTAGCAGATTGAGTTCCCCTGGTACATGTTGTGACAACAGGAACATGTGTTTGAGAGCCCACTTCCAGATGTTCTGGGACAGCTTGGACAGTCCTGGAGAGTGTGGGCCCCCTTGCTTGTTCAGGTAGTATATGGCTGTGGTGCTGTCTGTGAGGACCATCACTGTCTTCCCTTGCAGGTGTACCTGAAAAGCCTTCAGTGCTTTGAAGACCGCTAGCAGTTCCAGCAAGTTATGTGTTTGGCCGCTACACTCGGGATCCAAACTCCATATGCAGTCTGATGGGATAGGTGAGCCCCCCATCCTGTGAGGGATGCGTCTGTGGTTAGAGTGGCTTCCACTGCGGGGGTGGCGAATGGTTTCCCCATTACAAGGTTTTCCTTCGACCACCACCATAGCGAGAGAACCAAGGCCTGCGAGACCACCACTAGATCGTCCCATTGTCTGCTGGCCTGACACAACTGGCTGTTGAGCCACTCTTGCATTGGGCGCATGCGCTGACGCGCGTGAGGTACCAAATACATACATGACGCCATCATTCCTAGCAACCGCATTGCTTTGCGTACCGTCACCTCTCGACCGGCCACATATTGAGGGATCTGAAACTGCATATTTTGGACCGTCTCGTTGGAGGGGAAGACGAGGCCGTCCTTTGTTCGAATTAGAGCCCCAAGGAATTGTTTGATCTGGCTGCGGTCTAGGCTGGACTTCTTCTCGTTGATGGAGAAGCCCAGTTGGAACAAAAGGTCTACAGTCTTTTGGGTATTTGAGAAGCATGTCTCGTAAGAATCCCCTGTTATGAGCCAATCGTCGGGGTAAGGGTATACTGGGATGGACAACCTGCGCAGGTGGGCCGCTGCCACTGCCAGTACTTTCGTGAATACCCTCTGCGCTGATGCTATGCCGAAGGGTAGCACTCTGAACTGGTAGTGTTTGCCCTCTATCATGAACCCGAGATATTTTCTGTGCGCTGGCAACATTAAAATATGAAAGTATGCATCTTTCATGTCCAGTGTTGTCATGTAATCTCCCTGTGAAAGCAGGTGGATTACTTCCTGTACGGTCACCATGCAAAATTTTTGAGGTTTGACAACTTTGTTCACTGGGCGCAGATCGAGTACAGGGCGCATGGTTAAGTCCTTTTTGGGTATGTTGAAGTACACTGAATAAAAAATACCTTCCGTTACCTGTGAGAGGCACAACCTCTATTGCTCCTTTTAGTAGCAGCAGTTCCACTTCTTGAAGAAGGATGGCGAGGTGCTCCGGTGATAAGCGTCGTCCCCTTGGGGGTCTGTACTTGGGAGACCGACTGAATTCTATGCAGTAACCGCAGGCTATAGTTGACAATACCCAGCGGTCTGATGTTATTCCCTCCCATGCTGGTAGGAAAGATGTTAACCGGCCCCGACCAGCGATACATGGGAGGGGACCCGAACCTTCGGGTCATTTGGTGTTGGTAGCCGGGGATCCTCTGGGAGTGGGGCCCCGAACTCTACCCTTTCCACGGCGTTGTCCTCTTTTGAGTGTATTGGCCACTGGTTCCCTGAGTAAAGCACAAGTTGCCTGCAATGTACTGCTGTTGACGTTGGCCTCAAAAAAGGCGTTTGTAGCCGAATCCTCGCTTATTGGGAGGCCTTGAGATCTGGTCTAAAGTCTTTAGGGTGTCGAAATCCTTTTTCGCAGTCCCCAGTGCGTCATCCACCGCTTTCCCAAAGAGGTTAGAATCCTCTATTGGTTTATTAATGAGTGACATGACGCTTCAGAAGTATCCCCTGGACTAAAGAACGGCCAGCCGTTTCTGCAGCATCAAGAGTGTTTTTAAGGAAGCTCTGGTTAACCAGAGTTCCTTCTGTTACCGTGGTTAACAAGCGAGTTCTTAAGGGCTCAGGGACTTCCGAGGTCTTGGCGTGATTTTCCCCATTGGGCATCAGCATAACTTGCCAGTAAGGTATTATTGGCAATTCTGGTGGAAAAAGTTGCCGAGGCTGTAATTCTCTTACCAGGGCGTAAAGTCTTTCCTTCCTTGTCTGGGGGTGCTTCGCTAGTTGATAGCGGAACCCCTGCTCTTTTCCTTGTGGTAGTTACCACCAAGGAATCAGGTATTGAGTGACCCTTAATGTATAATGGGTCCGAAGGAGAGGAGTAAACAGTTTTTCAATTCTTGGGTTGACCCCTCTGACCAACGCAGGTGTAGACAGCGATGGGGTGATTCGTCTCTTAACTGAGGCGAGGAGGGGAATGGTCTGGCTAGTGGGAGGTTTTTCCTTAATGATTCTTTCTACAAAATCATTATTGAGAGTAATTTCCCCAGTCTCAATTTCAAAGTGCGCTGCTGCTTTCCGTAGTAGCGCGTTGAAGGTGGGTTGGTCATCTATCGGTGACGGATTCCTGACCGGTGTGGTCTGAGGAGAGGGAAGGTTCAGGATCTCAGGGTCTGTAGACGCTGTTGGTGACTGCTAAGCCTGTGAGCCATCTTCATCTGGGTCTTCTTCGAAGCCCCCTTCACCTATGTCACGGTTTTACTCAAAACCTTCGAGGTTCTGTTGGTCTTCACTATTTAAGAACTCGTCGTCCTCTTGGAAGTGAGAGTCTTCTTCAGTGAGGTCATAAGTATTAGCCTCCTCTTGAAGAGGGTTAGAAAGTCTAGGATATTTAGCCCTGGGGTCGTCATGAAGTACCTCTCTTGGGTGTTTTATGTTCAGGAGTGGACATAAATCTATCCAGTTTGTCCATACATGATTGGAATCTCTCAAATGTCCAATGCGGTAACCCAGAACGGTCTGGAGGCGAAAAAAGAGGCTCTTCTTCCTGTAGCCGTCTAGATCTGTCCCATAACGTCGAGGATAAAGTCCGTTCGCCTTCTGAGAAACCTTGTCATAGGCTAGGGCCTTCCTTCGACGGTGAGAGCGGTCCCTGCCTCCCTTCCGGCATGCTCGGCATCTCCCTGGCCTTGTGAGCGGTCTTCGGCGTATCACTCGCCATCCATCTCTGGCCGTCAGTGGAAACTATACGAGCCATGCTCTCGACGATTAATTTCTCAGTCGAGGGATTGTCTGGCGTCGTGCTGGGCAGTGCCGAGTCTTTTTCAGCAACGGTCGCACTCTTACGAGGCGCGTCGCCTGGCGTTTTGGTGAGAGCGCCTTTGTCTGTAGGTAGCCCAGTCGCTAGTCGCGTCTGCGGTGGCGGGGGAGGGCTTACGACCCTTACAGTCGCTGGAGGACACCGGTGGGTCCGGCGTCTCCGTTGGCGCTATGGCTTTCTTCGTCTTGACTAAGTGCCGTGGGTTGTGTGCTTATGTTTATGCTTTCTGTGTTGGTCAGTGTCGCCGGGGTGTTCATCCCCATAAGTAGGGCGTGAGCCGAACTTGTCGGGCCGGGGACAGACGCTGAGGAGCGGGAACGCTCCCTAGAGAGGTCTACAACCTCCGAAACAGAGCTCGGGTTATCACTGTCCTCGTCACACTCGGCGGCGGGTGAGGAATCAGCTCTAGATATAGCGTAGGCTGCCCACCTCTTGACCCTGCAGTCCTTTAAAGTTTTTGGCCGAAGCAGTTTACAGGCCGCACTGCCTTCCTCGTTGTGGTCGAGGGGTAAGCAACGGTTACACCGCTTGTGCTTGTCTTTCCATGTGAATTTGCCCTTACAGCGTGGGAAAAATCTAAACAGGAGTCCTCTCCATAGCTGAGGATACAATTAAGAGTGATAACGACCCCGAAGGAAAGGGGGGGTGAAAGAGAAAGGCATTCTTAGAAGTAGAAGAAATGTCCCACGACCCCGAGACCATGCCACGTGTTCGGCAACGCCGAAGGATCTCCTCTGTCTAAGTCACCGCCGTTGAAGATCTTACTCGGCGGTGAAACAGCTTTGCAGCTTCGCCGTCGAAGGAGGGATCTAAAGTAATGTATAATAAATAAAGACCAAAGCGTCGAGTAAATGTTTTGCAATTTCTCTCGAAGGAGCTCTGCGTTAAGGCGACCAATATCTGGGCGGAAAAAAACAATGAGGAACCTCGACGCGTGAGGTATTGTGGGTACAATGCACGTCACTATAGGGATAGTGTTACAGACACGCCTGGTCGACGTCCCCTTTTCGACTACGAAAACAAAATACAATACTCCGCAGTGACCACTGGATGTCGGACTATGTACAGCATGTGATTCTAAGCAGATTAACAAACATCAGAAATAAATGTATAAATAAGGTTTTCTTCAGCATCCCCCGTGCACTTACACAGGTCAAGATCTCCACCACCTCTTGTAATGTAGTGGGCATATCCCTCTAAACTATAGCGATATGTGATTAGTGAGCTCAGTCTTATTTTGTAAGGGGCTAGTGAGTATGGGTGAAGGAACATCTCATTTAAGTGCTGCACTTTCAATCTCTCATTCAGTAGCTCAAACTCTTGAAGGGAAATTGCTAGACAGCTCAGGCACAGGACCAGACACTGGGTAAGGAGTAACAGGAATACATGGGTTTAGAGTGCAATTAAAAAGAACAGGGCACACACTAAAAGCAACAGATGCAGTTATGGAATTTGTCGTAATTCGGGTCACCGGTTAATACGAGAGGGGAGATGAAGGCAGGGAAATAAAGAACTAGAGAAAAGCCAGAAAATGCAACGAACAAATGAGATCTGGATCTCTCGGTAGAAAAGGCAAAAGGATTCAAGTGGTGCCACTTATCTTTGGTCAGGAGCAGCCAAAACATGAATGGGGCAACTTTAGACAGATTGAACAAAAATAAAACTTTAAACTCTGCATGTGCTTCTCGCTCAGCTGTACGTCCGTGCTGCCCAGGAGATCATGGGGGTACATATTGCAGAGTGAGCCATGTGGTGTGTGCCCACAGGTCAATTTACCCTGCCCTTAAGGGAAACAAAGGAGGACGAAGGTGGAGCAGTTCGCTACTTGCAAAATGCTGATGCTAAACAGAACACCCCCACTCCAGCCCAAAAATACAAAAAAAAAAAAAAAGGGGGCGGGGGGAATGCTAGCTCTCTTGACAAGATCTCCAGGGAAGACAATCCATAAAGGAACCAAGTTAAAACTTTAAATAAAGACTGCTTGGCAAAGGTCTCCAAGGTAGGGTGCCTCAAGTTCTTTAGAAGGAAATCAGGGTGGTCTGAGAAGAAGCTCGCACCCCAGCAATATCCTGAATACTGAAATATCCTTTTAATGCCAGAATTGTAACTGCCTAGAACCTTGTGGATAAGTGCTGAAGTGCGTGCCCCATCCAAGGCTGACCCTGATCCGTTGACTGGAAGTGGAGGACAGACCCTTCCCAGATAAGACTATGCAGCTGCCTGTGCTGATCAGATAAGGACATTCAGGGGAGCTGGTGGCGAGGACACCCTAGCCCACGGCGCTGTCGGCCCAGATGAGGGATGGGCAGAGAAAGTCAGCAATCCACCCTGTGCTGATCCTTCGTGGGGTGGAAGCCGAACAGACCCCCAGCAATACAGTAACTTCAGTATGGACGATCCACCCAGGGACAGACCCACAGTGCCCATCGAGAACCCCGGTGGCTAAGCGGTGGGGGTAAAGCGGGGCGCACACGGGAGATCCGCTGTGAGGCGCGCCCGCTTGCAGGACTACTCCTGGATCAGCGGTTGCGCCCACCATCGCAATAAGAAACCTGTACCAGACCTACTTTCAGCTGGCCTCGGGAGCATCGCCCAATAAGGAGATAACGACAAGAAAACTCCAGGACCACACAGAAGAGGCCAGATTGCAGGCTGCGCTGGCGCTATAGTACCTCACTGGGTGTGGACATCCAAGAACTGTGTGAGGGCGTGATCCTTCGCACGCTAGGTGAGTATCTGGTCGTATCAGGCGACCCCCACCAATAAAAACTTGCCTCTTTAATAAATACTCTAACTTGTACACCTTGCAATTTAAGCTGTAAACCATCAACTATGTAAATAGTCCAGTTTTCATTACCAAGCACTTCTATCATGTAACCAAGAAGCTGAAAGTATACGCGTAACCATAAGACTAAGTATTGTAAGTATTCTTGGAAATGTACGCTGCGATACCCTCGGGTTTGGGCGTACAATCAAATGCAATAAATAAAATAAATAAGAGGCATAAAAGTAAAATAAGACTGCCTCCACATCAGGTGCCAAACTCCATATCCCTCTACTGTGTGCCATGCACCCAGGAGCCATTGTGGGTTGTTGAAGATAGCAGTGTGCCAGAGTACATAAAACACCTGGTCAGATCAACTTTCTGGGGCAATGACATGCTGTGGTCCTCGATCCACTTGAACCGACAATGAGAAACATCCTGGTGCCGCCAGCCGCGAACTGAACGAGATACTATTAGACCCACAGGCAAAGGACAGCAGCATTGTGGACAGAAATGTGCTATAATCAGAGATATAGCATGTTAGCTCATTGCTACTCACGATGTGGCAAAGGGGGTCCGGTCCCAAGTGGCATCATGACCAAAGAAGCTGAAAAGAAAAAAGGCCCAATGGACTTGTATACCAGTACCCAAACGGTGGCCCCATAAGCCAGGTGCAGGGAAAGAGCCCGAGCAATGTATCAGGGAAGCACACAAAGACCAGCTGCTGATGGCCATGCAGAGTGGCTTCATGTTCAACAAAGTAAAACTGGACGACATTGTCGCAACGATTGGGTCCCTGAAATCCAAACTTGAGAAGGAGATGGCCTGCAATAATATAGCAGAAACCAGAATTGGCGAGGTGGAAGCTCTTCGGGAAACAGGGGACACTGCCATTCACGATTTTCAATATATTGCAATCAGTTGATGAGGACTTTGTTCTTTGGGCAAATTCTGTCTCAATTTCCTCAGAGGATTAAAGGATAGGTAGTCAGCTATTAGGATTGGAATATTATCTTGATTACCAGAGATAAGAATTTATAGATTCAGTTAACTTGTACAATCCCAATTGCGCCACACCAATAGATTAAGTATTCAGCTTTAGTTGGTGAGAGCCAAAATAATTTCCACACTTATGGATGAAGATAGTTAAACATGTTTTTATTATACAGAAGGTTTTCAGGTACTCCACACATGTTTCACCCTTTTTGAGAATCAAAAGGGATCATCAGGAGAGTTTAAATTCTTGGTAATATTGATCAAACTAGATATTTTAGTAGGGTCCTTTTCATTTTCTTGAAAGGGATAGATGGTAAAGTGTAGGATCCAGTATTAGATTTTCACTGGCCTTAAATTCAAAGGAGGTAGTAAGTAAAGATGATTGGACAGGAGAAAGATGCGCTTTTCCCTCCTTGGAGCATCCGGTGTTGCCATTATTCTGTGTAATAAAAACATGTTCAACTATCTTCATCTACAAGTGTCGAAATTATTATTATGGCTCTCACCAACTAAAGCTAAATACTTACCTATTGGAGGGGCGCAATTGAGATTGTACAAGTTAACTGAATCTATAGACACTCCGATATATATATCGGACAACATTCACATCTAGCTTGATTGTGCAGCTGGGGTACAGGTCTTGAGGCGGTCGTATGACCCTGTGAAGAAATCGAGAGCCAGGAGCGTCCCATATGCCCTTATGTTTCCGGCGAAATTACATTCAACACAGCGGCAGGGCACATTTCTTTGAAAATCCTTCTGCGGCCATAGCCTATGTTGAGGCAATGATACCACTTCCGGCCCGTGAACAAGGGAATGATCAAAATCATGGCCCTGAAGCAAGACGGAACAATATGGGCGACTGAACAAGAAGCCCCTATATATACGCGACAACAGCATTTGACTATGGTATGGGAATTTGATCATTAAAGCCGGGGTGGGGGGGAACGGCAGCGGGACTGGCCATTGCAAGCAGCGACTGCTCACAGCAGACCCCAGGAAAGTTCCTGGGTTGTTCAAGGGAATCATCATCGAGTTGGGGAAGATGGTGCGGGTGGAGGGAAGAGGGTACGATGGGGTACTTAACAGGGCAGGGGATCAGGGAGTTGAGGGGGGCCAAAGGGGAGTTTAAAAGCAGACATTGTTGGGAGGATTGTTGAATGAGGGATGTATCATGGGCAAATTGGTGTTCTGAGAAACATAAAAATGGTTTACAACTAAATGCCAGTTTCAGTGGTGGATTTGTCATCATGGAATGTTCGGGGCATGAATAATCCAATTAAGGCTAGGAAGATTACGGCACATCTGGACTGCCATTCCCCTAGAATCGTAATATTACAGGAAACACATGCACTAGGGCCATTGCACGATGGGTTTGCGCCCAAATGGGCGCAGCAGAGATTCTATACAACTTGCTCCTCGCAAGCCAGGGGAGTGCTTATTCTGGTGCACCATTTGGTATGTTTTCAGGTGGAGGAGACAAAATGCGGATCACAATTTTGCCACGCACTGATCATTCCCCAGTGGTTATATCACTGGAACTTGGCGATTCGCTGCGCTCCTGGCCGCTTTGGACAATATCACGAAATATATATATATTTTTTAAGATGGCACGCTTGTGGAGGACCTACTTTAGAAAACAGATGGGTTGTATGAGGTTAATGAAGGTTTGGTTCCGAGATAAGCTATGGTATGGGAAGCATTTAATGTCTGGCTGCACGGTACTCTTATTTCTGTTACAATGGATGTACTCAAAGCCACTAGACTGGAATAAGCAGAGACCAAATGGGTGCTACGCAGATTACAAAATGAATACAGCACCACTACCGACAAGGCACTACTGGGGGGTTATTAAGGGTAACCTGTAGAAGTTCCACAAGCTAGCGATATGGGGCAGAAGACCGACTAGGACAATTCTTGGCAGGCGTGATCAGGGTTGAGAGAGGGGTGAAGTCCATTATGGGAATTGAAGGGGCAAGGGGAGGTTCGGAACATCCAACCAGGAAATCAATGAGGAATTTTTGCAATACTATAAAACGCTGTATGCGAATGCAGATACTTGTACAGAATGGGATGTGGAAAACTATTTGAATGAGATGGCACTCCCAAGTCTCCCCCGGGAGATACGCGAAGCACTAGCTAGTCCAGTCACTTGTGGCGAAATTGTGTGGGCTATTGCCTCACTCATCTAGCAAGGGCCCCGGGCCTGATGGACTGGGTATCGAAATGTACAAGGCATAGTACGGCACTGGCGCCGTGCCTGCTTAATGTCTGGGAGGTGTCACAGTTGGGCGATTCCCACCCATGCTCACTGAGGCCGTGATATCGGTGTTGCCAAAACCAAGTAGACCATTGAGTGAGGTCGCTTCCTACCATCCGTTATTATCGATTAATGTTGATGCTAAGATTTTAGCAAAGTATTGGCTAACAGACTCCTACACATGACCTACCTGGTACACCCGGACTAATCAGGCTTTATTCCCATGAGATCCACAGCCCTTAACCTACAGCGCCTCTTTGATATTATATCACAAATAAACCCACAGGCCCAGGCAGTAGCAGCGTCAGATGCCGAAAAAGCTTTTGACTCCATATCATGTAACTATTGTTTGTAGTGCTCAAACATTTTGGGATGGGCCATCATTTTATTCTTTATGTGAGACTGTTGTACGTGAACCCGGTTGCCAGGGTCTGTACAAATCTCAGGCATTTGCGTTGGCCCGGGGTACACGACAAGGCTGTCCTTTCTTCCCATTGTTGTTAGCATGGCTAATAAGGGACCAACATGCACACAGGGGAATACACACAACGGGACCCCCACAGATCATCTCTTTATATGCAGATGAAACATTGTTACAATTATGGAATCCAGTCGAAAATGTGGGTCCAATCATGGAGGGAGAGGCCAAATTCACAAAATATTCAGTTTACAAGATTAACACCTCCAAATCTGAATTGTTCTCACTGACTGATAACACCACTACACCATTTAATCTTGGAGGATTCCAATGGGTACCAAATGCTTTGTAGTATTTGGGCATAAAGGTGTCTCGCACACAACAAACCCTCTATGAAGACAATCATGAGGCAAATTTGAATGCTCTGTCAGTTAAATGGGCGCTGTGGATGCATAGATGCAGTAGCGCAGAATGATTTACTGAGGGGGCTGGTGTCGAAGTTGTATAAGGTGATGCAAGCAAGCTGCTCAGGCGCTGAGGAACACTGCAAGGTCCAAATGGGAAAAGCTATTGACATTGTTTATGCTAAATGGCACAGATATTGTCTATTGACGAAAGAAGCTACTCAACGCACGGCCGCGCTTGATTCAATTTAAGGTCTTAAACCAGCTGCACTATACACCTGCCAGGGTCTCCTGATTTTCCCCAGACACAAATAAGCGTATGAAGTGCGGGAGCGATGGGGCCGACTCAATTCACATGTTTTGGAGGTGTCCGAAGGTATCACATTTCTGGGAGATTGATGGAATATTCCATCTTATGATTGGGATCCCCCCCCTTAACACTTCCGCTCAAATACCTGATGGGTGATATCGGTAAAGTTTCTGAAAAAATACATAGATTGTTTAACATATGCTGCATGGTTCTGAAAAAATTCATCTGAAATGAAAGCACAAGGTGGCACCTTTAAGAACGGAATGGCCCTTAATTGCCAGGCTATTATGCAAGTCTATGCAAAAAGGACAACCATAACTCGTCCTTTAACACTTAAGTGGTTACTTATGTGAATGAGAGGGAGGAAGGCTATACTGCAACTGTGATTGCGGCTGATAGACCTATCATATGGGACCCCCTGCATGAATTCTTGAGAAAAGCACAGCCTATTGAATAAAGAATCAGTGAGTTATGTTGTGTGCAGAGGATCAATGTACAAAATGAACCAGTATAATAATCATTGTGATATCTACTGAGCGAGCATGGTGCGACCCAAATCCAATCTGTCTGCTTATATTAGTAGTTATTTTTTTTAAAGAAAAAAATCATCAAGAGGCACCAAAATATTTCAGCAATAGACGAATTTTGACAGATCAATGAAGGCAGCTTGAAGGTATAGATGAATTGTAAATTTACACAATGGAATTCATTATATTTAATACCAAAGACATCATGGGTACATTTGGCAAACTATACAGGATATCATAGCCCCACATGCAACACCACTTTCCACAACCTTATCAAATATTGTACATGTGCCTTGTGAAAATACCAACTTGAGAGAGACAGCAAACCTTGCGCTTATTAAATAAGTCGCACCCGCATATATCATTTACTGATCCACCAACACTGATTCTTTAACAACTGCCCAAATACTTTCTTATTCGCTGGTCTACCAATTTGAGAAATTCCACCTTAACCATGTGTGAAATGAACTCTCACACGTGCCTCATGAAGTAACTCAGAATCCAATTATCACTTTTCCATTATGTCCAAATTACTTTCACTCCGACTTACAGCATGCTAAATTGCCTTAGGTCATTCTTACAGAACTCTCCTTAATTCCCAGTTACTGAACCTAGTAAGTGAATGTAAACATAGCAATAGGTTTTTGCAAAACCAGAGCACAGCAATACTTCAACTTCCATTACTCCATAATATTGCACCAGATATCTGCTTGTACCCAATAATGTGACTGGCATTTTCAGTACTGCCTGGACATTCCTCTTACAACCCAAATAAGGGGACAACATAACTGTACTCCAACAAAAACAAGGTATTCTTGCCAAAGCCAAGGCATGATCACATTGCCATGTCCCGGGATCTCGTACACTAATGTCAAAAGACACTAAACAAAGCCAAAAAAAACTGCTTATAAAAGGCTGTTGTGCAGCTCATTGCAATCTGAATTACATAGATCACCAATGGGCACATTTTCAAATAATCTTAGCAGAAAGAAAATACATCAATGGAGTAATCCACCACAAATGTCAATCATGGAGCAGTCTGAAGGAAGGCAACCTCTTTATGCAACTAGCAGTGATGTATCACACAGACATCTCTGTGACAAAGTCTGATAGAAATCTAGGATTAAAGTATGGGTGGGGTGGGGTTGGGGGAACATTTTGATTTCTTCTGCACCTTTTGGGGGAGAAGGGTATGAAGTGAAATTTGGTTAAGATGGACCACATTAGTATTTATGGATAGGCATCATTGGACCATCCTGCCTGTCAAAAAACTGGAGGCTCTCTAGAATCATACCATGGAATATTAAACATGTTGGTAATTTACATCTCTTACCTCCACTTCATCACCCTCTGTTACATCTTTGTTGTAATCTGCAGGAGGAGGCAGTCGCACATCACTGAATGGTATCTGTCTCTCAGGCTGCCAGCTGCAAAGAGCAAGGCATTAAGATCATTGCAATACAAAGCAAAGCCGTTTAGAATGGTTAAATGTCTCTGCCAACAAAACAAATCTTTTTCTAACACTTATGAGCCTCTGCCAAAACCTGCTACGTTATGCTTTGTCAAAACAATCACATTGCTTGCCACAATACAAATGTGCCCGCATATATGAACAATGTATTTATAGGATGGTAAACAAGTCATCAATGTGGCCACATGGTAGTGAAGAAAGTAGTGAATTTTAGGGAGACGAGCCAGATTTAAATTGGTCTTGTGTATATCAATAGTGGGGCATTTTTCAAAAAAGCTAATGCAAAGACTTCCACAGGTCAACGCATGGACCCACTAGCACAAATCTAGGATGAAAACATTTCACTCACAGTAGTTACTACTGTACTCCCATTCCATAGTCTTGTTTCATCCATACTTTTGAGAAATGCCGTCTTAAGGGACAAGAGGGGAGTTTATTTTTTTTAAAATTTATTTTACTAGTACCTAAAGACATAAATCCTTTCATGATAAGCAAAGACAAGTGCATGCACAGCCACAGTCTACCTCCCAAAGCCCTGCACCTTAGTCCTTTTCCATGCATTTAAGGTCCAGTATTCACTAAATTGAGTAACTTTCACTTGTATGTGCACTTACTCCAAACTTTATGGAGATTTCCAGGTACTGAAGGGAGGATGGAAAGATTCCAAAAAAATAAATAAATGTGCACTAGAACCTGAAAGAAGTGTGTCTGCAACACAACTGCCATCTGATTGGAAGGCCCCCCTTTGGTATCTTCAACTAAGACATAACTATGCCCTACTATTTTAGGAAGACCAAGCAGCAGTTGTGAGCACTAACATCTGTTTTTTATTCCATCCACTTGTTGCAAGTCGGTTCTCGGTTTTGTGTCCTAGTCAAATAGAGCATTCTCCCCTTGTAACTTTGTTTCAGTGAATTAGCTTGCTTTCCTGAATAGACAGCCTACTTATTCCATCTCCTTACTTTTCCTTGTGAGACTCTGCGCTCACATGCTACTATGCCTCGTACTCATAGGTTATTTATATTACAAAGTTATCAAATCAACTAAGCAGTAGTGTTCAAGAATGCTGACAGAGTACCATGTGGCTGCTTTAGCAATGATCTATCACAGAACATACTGTTGAAAAGTGACAATTGGACATACAACATGGGCATGAAGCCCTTTCAATTCATTGAATAATTGAGCCAATTGGCTCTGAACCACAAACGCCTCACTTCTTGTCCTCCTCTTGCTTGGCAACATGGTTCTTCTCAGACAGAAATCTGAAACCACAGCAACTCATCACTTCCCTTGATAAGACTGCCACACTCCACCTCAGCCACCTTCCACCATTAGCAGGGTGCCTTACTACACTAGCCCAATTATAGGACTTCCACTTTACTACGTCATCCCACCTGAATAGATTCTCAACCAGCACTCGACATTTCCCATAACTAGCCTCTTTGGCAGATCTAGAAGGTTGCCTCACAATTTAACCAAATGCAACTTAGCTGATCTATTTTGGACAATTTGACCACTTTTCATCACAAAAATAGCAGCGGGGGGTGTGTGTCCCCATTAACCCTCTCCAAGCCCCTGGCAACACCTGTAGTCTATATATATAAAAACCTAAACTTACCATCTGCAGGTTTGTGGTTTTTAAAAATTTGGCAGAGTCGCACTTCGGAAAATACCACTTAGGCGCATAGCACACCTTCTGCTACATCTCATTTTCATTCATCTACCCTACTCGAATTTCCTACCCCAAGACTCAGTCTATCTCCAATGTGGCCCGTTTTAAAAAAACGGCAGTTCACAATCAACTCCTGTCACTCAAAGGTGCACAAGTGTTCAGCTGGTATTCTCCTGCTCCCTCAATAAACCCCATTTCCGCCAACACATCTTTGTACATACTACTCATGTTGCTGCCATAGGTAAATCATCCATGTTATATATACTTTTACATTTCAATACTGTCCGCTCTTCCTGTCGCATGGCCTTACCACATACATTTTGTTTCTGCCATTGCTACTTTATTCCTTTCCATTGGCAAATATATCAGACATGGAGTTCCAATGTACTGACCTTCTTGTCAAAGTCCTCCTTGCTGTCCTATTACATAGGTGGCCTTGGACGAACCTCAAGTGTCCAATAGATGGTTCAAGGGTTTTTAGTAAGAGCACTTTAAAATTACCTTCACAATGTTCTACAGACTTGATGTTTTCAACTGGTCCCTCAACCTCATGTCTGCTCCCTCCACCCTAATCCAGGCTTCACCACCAGCCAAGGTTTTCTCAGTCCTTTGTGAACGGTGGCCTCTACGGTTTAGTCTATACTCTCTAAAATGGGAGGCTTAAAGGCCAAGGCCTTATTTAACAGAATCTCTCCAAAATATTTTAAGAATTCCACCCTTCCAAGAATGGTCTCTGTGCTTTTCAGAATGGTTTCCTTCTTTACCACTACTCCCCGTCTCATCTCCATTTCTTTTCTCTCTCTCCCTTCTCTCTCTGCCACTAATGTTAATATGGACTTCCAAAATCCACCCTTGGTGGTAAGATTTTGTGAAGCTGCTCCATTTGTGTTAAACAGGGAAAACACTCAGCGGTTAGCCAAAACCCAATGAAGGTAAGGTAGCTGAGCTGTCAAGTCTCAGCATATGTGTGAGTAGTCTAGGTATACACAACACCAATAATTCTGTTTAGACAGTAAGCATATTACATTTATTGGGCCTATAGATACACATTAAGCATATCATATAAAAATCACATAAGTATTGCCACACAAAACCATAAGAAAAGCATGACATACATACTCCTCTTTCTGATCCTTATATCTGCTTAGATTCACATGCCTTGCGCAGCCCCAAGTGGTTGGTGCAGAGTATTACAGGATTCATTTATATTTCGAAAAGTGATGTGAACTGGGCATTCCCGTAAAACCATCCCTACTGTGACGTGTACTGTACCCATGATCCTTCATGCGTAGAGGTCAGATTGTGTTTTTCCCCCCACCATCAGGTTGATTGCACTCTGTGGATTTGAACGGATTTAGCGCGTGTAGCCTTGTCGCAGGGTGTAGTCTTGTGTATAGGCGCGTTATAAATGCTATATCATAAGTCTCCATAGCAGAGCGTGACGCTTGACATTCAGAGAAAGAGGTCTGGCCTACAGAAACCCTCAATTTTCCGATTCGAAATCTCTTCGGCTTCTGATTTGAAACCAGGGCTGTCCTGTTCTGGCTCGCGTTCCTCAGCCCCATCGAGATGCCTCAGCTTCCATTGCGAATGTCGTCCAGCGTTTGGACTGCCAATCTTAGTGTTTTAGGCTTAAAAAGCGCACACAACAAGCATTTCTGTTCCCGGTGGTCCCTTGGAAGGCAATAATTGCAGACTGTGGGTCTTTCCACAAAAACTTAGTTGCACGCGCGACAGATTTTTAAAGGGGGCATTATCCAAGTTGAAAGCTGGTGGACATCAAGATAAGCATTATTGGGATAATTTAAGGAGAGAGTCTCCCTGACTAATGGCCTCCACTAGATCCCAGTTTCACCATTAGGGGAATAGAACTGCATGTGAATCAGTTACCAGTGCAATAAAGGGGAGTAGTCATATGCAAGGAAAAATGGGCAGAACATACATAAGAACACTTCCCTCAATCTAAAATGTCCCAAAAGTAACCAGTTGCAAAGTATAGCTTCTTCAGGTGAGTATGCAAAAAATATGCAGTGGGGTTGTGGTGGTGCCGTTAAAGTTTTCAAAGTTAAATACGTTTCTGAGATTCAGGTAAGTAATCCACTCAATCCAGTTCACTAGGGTAGCCCTAGGAAAGGATTCTTAGTCCCGATCCCACCACCACAGGTCAAGGCAGAGTAATTGAGGATTAGGACTTTGCACCCTATTTTACCTTATGCAGCACAGGGCGGGACAGAAACTGATAAGTTAACTTTACCCTTTGTTAAAATGGATTTCTAAAATCTGGTGGACATATTTCAGGAGGCCACCCTAGTTACAGTGAAGGAACAAGTTACTTACCTGTAACTGTTGTTCTCCAGCATGGGTCTGGCATGGATTCACATGCTCATGAAGATTCCCCCTCGTCAGGCTGGGAATCCTCGGTAAAGAAAAAAATCAGTATCAGTTTCGTTTTTGATCTGTCTTTCTCGGTAGTAACCAATCACTGGTCTCTGGGTCATACTGCCCCCAGCCAATGACTGCCCTCTCCCTAAGCCCCGCCCCTGGCAGCCATCTTCAGATTTGGTAGCACGCAAAGTGGCAGTATGACCAAGTGAAGAGCCGTAGAGGGGCAGGAGACCAATGCTGGAGAACAGTTACAGGTAAGTAACTTGTTCCTTCTCCAGCATGGAGTCTTGCATGGATTCACATGCTCATGAATATAAGAATAAATAGCAGTTCACATGCACAACCACGAGAGGTGGCAAGGCTCAACATTAAGCATTACATAACATTTAAGCATCTCTTACCTCCTCACCAGGCTCACCTTAAGCGAACAGGTTGCGCAGCACTGCCTGGCCGACTCTGGACTCCTCCCTGAAATCCCAGTCGACGCAGTAGAATCTCGTGAAGGTGTGCGTCGACCTCCACGTAGCAGCCCTGCAGATGACCAGCAGGGGCACACCAGACAAGAACGCTGTGGTAGCAGCGATCGCTCTGGTCGAGTGGGCTCTTGGACGGCCGGGCAACGGTCGGTTTGCCAACCGATGACAATGCATGATGCAGCCGGAGAGCCATCTGGAAATGGAAGCCTTCGAGAGAGCCTTCCATTGGTTCACAGGTCCAAAGTTCACAAACAGCTGTGATGTCTTCCGAAAACTCTTCGTTCGGCCACGTAGAACTTCAGTGCTCTAACCACATCCAGCGAGTGCAAAGTCCTCTCGGCCGGAGATGAAGGCGACGGGAAGAAAACAGGTAACACCAAGGGCTTGTTGAGGTGGAAGTCTGACGGCACCTTCGGCATAAACGAGGGGTGCGTCCTCAGCACCACCCTCGTGAAAATATAAGTATGGAGGCTTGCAGGATAGGGCCTGGATCTCTCCCACTCGCTGTGCGGAGGTGATGGCCACAAGAAACGCAGTCTTCCACGACAGGAATTTCAGCGGCGCCGAATGCAGGGGCTCGAATGGCACCCCCATGAGCCTGGTCAGCACCACGTTGAGTTCCCACGCCAGGGCAGGGGACTTCACCGGCGGGAACGATCGGAACATTCCCTTCATAAATTCCTTCACCAGGCGATGGGACCACAAGGACGCCCGTCCTGTGGTTCTGGTGTATCGGGAAATCACAGCCAGACGTATCTTGATGGAGGGGTGAGCCAGTCCAGCCTTGGCCAGCGACAGTAGGTACGGCAGCACTTGAGGGGCCGTAATCCGTAGAAGGTTAATCTTCTGTGCACGGCACCAAACAGAGAACCTCTTCCACTTATGTCCGTAGCACGAGAGTTGAGGACGCCCTGGCTTTTGCAAGGACCTCTCTGCAGTCAGCCGGGATATCGTACCCTCCAAACTCTAGCGCTGCAGGAGCCAGGCCTGCAAGTTCAGCGACTCCGGGTCGTGATGAAGAATGGCGCCTCCTTCTCTGGAGAGAAGATCCGTGTCCGTCGGCAGCTTGACTGGTGGGGACGGTGACAAGTCCAGAAGGTCCGGGAACCAGATCTGTCTCGGCCACGTCGGTGCGACCAGGATCATCCTGCACCGGGACCTCTTGAGCTGGTTGATGAGTCGGAGCAGCAACGGCAACGGAGGGAGCGCATAAAGGAACAGGCCTTCCCAGGGGAACGAGAAAGCATCGCCCATGCTCCTCGTCTGGGGAAACCTGCTGGCGAACCTCTGGCACTGGAGTTCTTCGCCGTCGCGAAAAGGTCAATCTGGGGTTTTCCCCCCATCATTGGAAGAGTCGATCTACTTGATCCTGACGTAGTTCCCACTCGTGGCACGAGCACAGCTCCCTGCTGAGTGAGTCGGCGATGGTGTTTTTTATCCCTGCCAGATGAAAGGGCACCAGAAACATCCCTTGGGCGACGGCCCAATGCCACAGATCCTGGGCTTCCTTGGAGAGGGCTGAGGATCTGGTTCCTCCCTGCTTCCGGATGTAGAACATCGTGGTGGTGTTGTCGGTGAAAATTCTCACCACCTTGCCCTTGAGGGACGGGAGAAAGGACCCGAGGGCCTAGAACACTGCTCGGAGCTCCAGGATGTTGATATGGAGCTTCTCCTCCAGGAGCCAAACGCCTCTTGCGTGAAGATCTCCGGTGTGTGCTCCCCACCCTTCCAGGGAGGCATCCGTTGTCACCGTTATCTGGTGGGATGGGGTCTGAAAGTCTGTGCCCGCCGTCAGATGAGCGCGGGTGTCCCACCACCGGACAGCTCGTCGGAAGGTCTCGAGCGGAATCCCGTCCTCGAAGCTGCCCGTCGCTTGGATCCAGCGGGAGTCGAGGAACTCTTGCGGAGGACACATCCGAAGCCTGCACAGGCGCACAATATATATGCAGGACGACATCATCCCGAGGAGGGACTTGATGGACCTCACCCTAGCCACGTCCGAGGCCAGCAGGCGCCGCACCTTGCCCAGGATGGCCTTCGTCCTTTCTTCCGACGTTGAGGCCAGGCGCGCCACTGTGTCGAGCTTTGCTCCCAGAAACAGTGCGACTTGCGATGGGACCAGGTGGGATTTGGGACAGTTGGAGAATACCAGGTCCGAGAGCAGCTGGACGGTCTTTGCTGTGCATTCCGCGCCGCTACCGGTGCGAGGCACTTGGTGAACACCCTGGGTGCCGACTTCAAACCGAACGGGAGGGCCTTGAACTGGTAGCGCCATCCTTGGACTACGAACCTGAGGAACTTTCGGTGACCTTTCAGAATGGGGATGTGGAAGTACGCATCCTCCAAATCCAACGATGACAGGAAATCGTCCTCATCCAGTTGTTCCAGTACGTGCTGGACGGTGACCATCCGGAATTTCTGTGCCTTGATGCATTTGTTCAGCCGTCGCAGGTCCAGGATGGGGTGCCATCCTCCCGTCTTCTTTTTCACTAGGAAGTACCTTGAGTATACTCCTGAGCCCCCGAGCTTCTTCGGGACGAGCTCGATGGCACCTTTTCTGAGCAACGCCCTCACCTCCAAGAGTAGTTGAGGGACGTGATTTTCTTTCCTGACCACGGGTGGAATGCGGGGGCACTTTTTTAGAAACTCGAGGGCGTGCCCTTGGGCATCCAGCACCCAACTGTCGGAGATGGACTCCCACACGCTGACGAACTTCGCCAGCCGGCCTCCCACCGGAGTGCTTCGGTGGGGGCCCGACCCCGCTGTCAGTTCACTTGCCTCGTCCTCTATAGGCTTCCTGCGATGAGGAGTGAGCCGCTTGGCGGTACGTAAAGGAGCCACCGCCGAATCCCTTGGAGGCACCCTGCTTGCCTCCGGCGCTCTGAAAGGACAGCCTCCGTTGCCGGAGAACACCTAGGGCCCTAGCAGTCTCTGTGTCCGCCTTGATGGCTTGGAGGGACTCATCCACCGTGTTCCCAAACAGGTTGTTCCCGTCGAACAGCATGTCCAGAACCTTGGCTTGCACATCCTGGCGGAAATCCGTCGCCTTGAGCCAACCTCGTCGTCTAAGGCAAACGCCGTTGCCTAGCTGGCGGAAACCGGTGTCGGCAATGTCTGTTACCACCGTAATGGTGTGGTCCGACGCCACTTCGCCTTCTTGCGAAATCTCCAGGGCCTCGGCCCCCTTGTCATCCGGTAGGAAGTCCAACAGGGGGGGCGATCTTGTACCATAACTCCCTGTCGTAGCGGGCCACGATCGCGAGGGCGTTGGCCGCCTTAATCGCTGCCGCCGATGAGATAACTAGTCGTCCCATTGCGTCCAGCTTCTTCCCTTCGTCGTCCGGCGGGGAAGTTGACGGTGAGACCGACGGGCCACACCCCCCCCCACCCGCTTTCTTCTTGGCCGCCGTTGAGACGACCGAGTCCGGGGTAGGTTGTGCCCTAAGGCACAGAGGGGCCGCGTCGGGAACCCGGTACTTCTTCTCGTACCGATCCTTCTTGGCAGGCGTCGCAGACGGGTTCTTGAGAAGGGTGAGACCCTCGTCCCAGATGTCATCCAGCAGAGGCACGGCAAGGACTGACTTCCTCCTGGTCTCGCGCCGTTGGTAAAGGAAACCTTCCTTCTCTTCGGGGCAAAGCTGAAAAAGTTTGGATGCCCTGCCGATCATTGCGTGGAAAGATCAGATCTCATCGGACGGGGAGGCCCGGTCTGGTGATGGGAGCTCCGTCCCATCATCACCGCCGTAGTCGTCGGTACCCGTCGTGGCCTTGTCTGTTCCTGTGTCATCCCCAGGAACGGGGGACGTGGGTAAAGGGCGAGCAGGCCGCGAGGGCTGAGAAGGCGGGGCTGGGTGGGTCCGTCTTCTCTTGTTCGAGGGGGCTTTCTGCCGGGACCGGCTCTGGTTCCTCCGTCGGACCTGGTACCAGGTCCTCTGTCGGTGGTAAGGTGTCATGACGCCTACCCCCGGGCATCCAGACCAAGCCCCTCAGCCCCGGGAGCAGGCATCCAGATATTTATTAAAACCCCAGCAGCCCCGGCTAGAGGCTGTCTGGGTTCAGTCCTGGCGCCATAGGCGCCAGGCTCATAGACATTACTTACCTCATGCAGGCCATGCTGCAACTGAATCCAAGCCAACGTGAGGCTTGGATGGGACTATTTTGTTACAGGGACTATTTTGACGACTCCCTTGAAAGAGGCCTTGGCCGGGTGAATCAAGGCCTTCACCACCTTAGGCGCGCTTGAGTCCTTCACCTTGGGGGTAGGGTCACCGCCTCGCTCCCCCTCGGCCGAATCCTTCGAGATCGACCGGGGCCTCTCCAGAGGCTTACCCGGGTTCTCGGATTTCCTCTTCCCCGAAACAGAGCGTTGGCTCGTGGTTGATGGTGCCGGGGAAGGCACGCCCTGCCTAGCAGCCGAAGAGCCCGACCGTTCGACGCTCCCGGTGCCCATGGACTCGCGGTGCTTTGCCTTCTGTTGGGCCCCCGTCGCTGGGGCGCCCTCACAGGACTTCAAAGACCGCTCGGACTTCTTCTTCTCACCTGACGGACCCCTTCCTTCCAGCCAGTTGGAGAAACGATTGTGTCGGTCCCTGATGGTCCGTTCCGATATGTTCCTGCAAAACGCACAGTCCTTCTCCAAGTGCATTTTGTCCTCAAGAAGGCAGTAGAGACATTTCGAATGCTCGCCCTCCTTGAACACATTCTGTAGCTGGCATCCAGGGCAGACCTTGAACAGCTTTCCGGGCGTCGAGCTTCCTTTCTCCTGGGCCATGTTCGGGTAGGCCGCAGAAACTTCTGGAATCCTCCAAGAAGCGTAACTCGACAAAATCACCACCCTTGAGGGGCGTAGAAAAATCCGGCATGGATTCCCGATAATCGGATGTAGAGACGGTGGAGCTTGAGGCTCTATTTGACCAAAAAATGAGAAATTCTCTTTGAAAAAGTGCAAAAACGCAGCAAAAGCTCGAGAGCTAAACACGAGGACTCCCAACACTTGAGCGTGCAGTAAAAATCTGAAGATGGCTGCCAGAGGCGGGGCTTAGGGAGAGGGCAGTCATTGGCTGGGGGCAGTATGATCCAGAGACCAGTCATTGGTTACTACTTAGAAAGAGATCAGAAACGAATCTGATACTGATTTTTTTCTTTACCGAGGATTCCGAGCCTGACAGGGAATATTCATCTGCATGTGAATCCATGCCAGACCCCATGCTAGAGAACAGGGGAAATCGGAGCGGTTAGCCAAACCTAATCAAAGATTGCATGGAGAGTGGTCAAGGTGTAGTCTTGTGAGTGTGGTCAGAGGTCCACAATGAGTCCACACAGTGATACACACAATAATTCTGTTTAGACAGGCAAGTACGAACACAGATCCTGAAGAGCTTTTGAGGCAATCACTATATCTTCCCACTGACCGCTTGCCTGACACCATTGGTTCGAGAGCAACTCCTTAATGGGGCGCATGTGCAGATGGAGGTGTTGAACCAGGAAGATGCAGGATGTTATCCCTAGTAGCTGCATGGCTTTTCATACAGTTATCCGGTGATTGGTTACATACTGATGGATCCAGAACACATGTTTTTAACCCTCTCATTGGAGGGGAAGATGAGACTGTCTTCTGTCCGAATTAGTGCTCCTAGAAACTGTTTGACTTTACTGGGTACCAGAATTTACCTCGTTGATTGAGAATCCCAGATTGAAAAGGAGATCTACTGCCTTTTGAGTGTTCTCCAGACACGTTTTGTACGAGTCTCCGGTTAGGAGCCAGTCGTCCAGCTAAGGGAACACTTGAATGGATTGCCTGCTCAGGTGACCTGCGGCCACTGCTAGTACCTTTATAAATACCCTTTGAGCCAAGGCATAGCCAAAAGGAGAGTACCTTGAACTGATAGTAAGCATTTACTATCTTGAACCTGAGGTACTGTCTGTGCGCTGGCAACACTGAAATATGAAAGTATGCATCTTTCATTTCCAGTGTAGCCATGTAATCCCCCTGCTGTAGAAGTGGGATTGCCTCCTGTAGAGTTGTCATCCTGAACTTCTGAGGTTTGGCATACTTGTTGGCAGGACAGAGATCTAAAGCAGGGCGCATGGTTATACCTTTTTGGGTACAAGGAAGTAAATTTAATAAATGCCCTCGTTTACCTGGAGATCTGGGGCGACCTAGATCGCTACTTTTTGTAGTAGGATCTGGACCTCTTCTTGCAGGATTTGTAGATGTTCCGGTCGGTGACAGCCGTATGCTCTTGGGTGGATGATATTGGGGTGGTTGCAGGAATTCTATACAGTAACCGCCGCTGACTGTTTTGAGTACCCACTGATCCGAGGCAAGGCCATCCCATGCATGGGTGGAAAGTACTCTTTTCTGCACCTTTACTTCAGTTTTAATGGACCCACAAACATTTTGCTTTTATTTTTGATCCTGGCCTGTACTTTTTACAGTGCAGTGAAGCCTTAAGCTTCACTACACTGTCTTTTGCTCATCTGTTATGGGGACACTGACAGGTCCTTCGGGCTGTCGGTACTGGGAAACATTGTTTCCCTTAGTCTTGTTACATGGTTACTACTTTTAGTAACTTATCACTTGTGTTAACATTTAATCATTGTACAATGCATCTTACAATGAAGTACAACGGGTACACTTCTGTTTTTCCCCTAGACTAACTCAAAGGATTTGTGGTTACTCTAGATGTGCTAAATAGACAAGCTGGTGGCAGCAGTGACTTACCATTTGTTGGTGCTTTTTGTTTTAGCCTTACCACGTTTAGCTACTAACAAGTGGCTAGTGACCAAACGTGGCCATGCTACAAGGTTTTTCGCTTATCCTTTGGCCATTTTATCTTTTAGCCTTCTTCCTGGCATGTGAGGGCCAGGAAAATCCTTATATGAACTGCCAGTGCCCTGGAAAGCAGGGCCTTTACGCAGGCTACTGGAGGGCTATGTGTTTTTGCTGGCAGGATGTGGGCTGGGACGGTCTGGTCCCAATCCACAAACGGGTTTGAGTGCTCTGCCCGAGTGGTCCGGGACCACTGCTGGGGTGTGTGGGGGCTAGTTCTACTGTTGGCTAGTAGGAGTTTCTGCTCTTACCTGGCTTTTGGGATAAGAAGAGGTACCCTTTACCCACTCTAGAGAGATCCTGGAGAAACCTGAATAAGCCAAGACTTAAACCAGTGTCCCGTCTGAAGGAGGCTTGGTGACCAACTTCTGCTGCTGTCCTGGAAGAGCCTCGTCTTGCTGTCGATCTTCAGCAGTCGCGGGAGGAAGCTGAGACTCTTGTTTGTTTTATTATTTGTAATGCGCACCAGACCCAGGGGTATCAGGGCGCAGCAGTTACAAGAATATACGAAGCTCGGTTACAGTGAGATACATTCACAGAAGCAGGATACAGATATTTACAGAAATTACAGGCATTGTACAAGAAAGAAGAAGTTACCATCATGTGGATAGCTGGTAGGCAATTATTAGTTATGTTACAGTTACACAGGCATGGATCGTGCAACGTGCAGATTAGTAGTCAGTAGATTTTAACCACAAGTAGAAGGCAAGGAATTCCATAGTTTGGCCGCTTTAACAGGGAAATTATTGCCTCTAATCGTAGATAGTTTGAATCTGGGGATGGACGAGCAGTCCCGGTTTGCGGATATGGTTGGTCTTAGAGATGTCCGTTTGTGGAATCTCTCGGCGAGGTAGATAGGTACGGCATTGTTAAGAGATTTATGGGTAAGCGATGCAGTTTTTAGTAAGATTTGCCCAGAGCCAGTTCTGTCTTCTACTCTCAGAAATGTGCTCTCTTCTAGAGATACCCAAGGCCGCTCTAAGGGCATTGTTTTGTAGGGTTTGGACTCTTGTAATAATGGATTTGTTTGAACCTATGTACAATAATCCAGCCGTGACAGAATAAGGGCTCTGGCCAGGATGGTGCAGCGGCTGTTCGAGAGAAAGGGTTTACCAGTTCTAATGAGTTTACATGTGTACGCCATAGAGGACGCTAGCTTGTTGACCTAGTTAGAAAAGGATAGGGTAGAGTTGAGGTAAAAACCTAGTGTTTTTACCTCCTGGGCTACCTTGATGAGGTTACCATCAATTATGAAGGAGGAGTAGTCAGGTCCTCGTTTTTTTTTTTTAGGTTAGTGGGGGTACCCAAGATGATTTGTCATCATTCAAGCATAGACCATGCATGGCCATCCATGCCTGGGTGATGATGTACACTATTCACCAAGGCCAAATCCTTGTCGTAATCCCCTGTAAGTGGGAGGAGGATACGAGCATCATCTGCATAGTTCGTGCAGGTGATACCAAGACGGTCCAGATCATCGAAAAGGGGCTTGGTAAAGATATTGTAGGGTGTAGGGGAGACACAAGACCCCTGTGGCACACCACAGGTAATAGGTATGGGTCGGCCGCTGCTGAAGGCGAGAAGACTCATTGTTCTGCCGCTTAGGAAAGATCTAATCCAAGTTATGGCTTCTTTGGAGAAGTGTGCTGCTGAGTCGAGATGATTACATAGGACTGTATGATCAACCAAATCGAAAGCAGCTGAAAGGTCCAGGAGGAGAAGCAAAGCTGATTTACCACTGTCTCTAAGCTAGTCGACTTGGGTCTTGAGGTCGATGAGGGCAGTCTCCGTTCCATGTTGTGGCCGGAAACCTGACTGTCTAGCTCCTAACAGGTGGTGTAATTCCAAATGTTTGGATTTGCATGTAAGCCACCTTGTCTAGTATTGTTTAGAAGGATGGAGACTGTAGTAATTGGCCCATAGTTGGTGGGTGTTAGGAGACCTAAAGTAGTTTATTTTTATTTATTTTTTAGAAGAGGGAGTACCCACAATTCTTTGAGGTTGGTGGGGATGGTGCCAGTGGTAAAGGAGGCGTTAATGAGCTTGGATATGAAAGGTGAAAGGTCTCGAGCCGCATCCTTGATGAGTTGTGCCGGGCAGAGATCATCCTGGCAATTGGATGGTTTGAGAGACAATCATTCTTTCCACCTCGATGATAGATACTTTAGTGAAGTTAAAACGGGTGGGATGGACTTCCGCGGTGTTCGCAGATGTTTTAGGTGTGGGTGGAACATTTAAGAAAGCTTTTATTTTAGGATATTTTATTTTGCAAGGTAAATACTTTGTTGCGAGTGCATGTTGGATATCTGAGCACAATTTTTTATCTTTGCTGCAAGTGTCTGGTATTGCAATGGGAGTCTAATTCTTTAAGAATAGTAAATCCTTTTATATTGGAGTTGGCTTGGGAGATACTGGTGTCGTAAGATTTCCGTTTAGCAAGGCAGATTTCTTTTTTATACAGGGATGAAAGTTTGGTAAGCTTTAGTTTGTTGGCTTCCGATGGTAGTAGTTTCCATGCAGCCTCGCAATTTCTTTTTTGTTGCCTTAGGTTTTTTAGGAATGGTGTGAACCATTTGTTCAAATGTTTTTTTTGGCTTACTTGGTCTCAGTTTGAGAGGGGCGATCTGGTCTAAGGATTAAGCCATAATTTTGTTGTACTCATCGACCAATCTTTTTGGGTCAGTACTGTCCGGAAGTGTGTTAAGGGTTGGGATAATAGCAGGGATAAACCTATCCACTGTGATGCTCTTTATTTCTGGTTAAAGTGGGTGGAGCCCTGGGGGCAGGTATGGACGGGGGTCTATTGGTAGAGAGTGTGAATGAGAGCAGGTAGTTGCCGGTCCAGGTTTATGGTGAAGTGGAGAGGATATTGGCATGGCAGTTGTAATCTGCTACCCAAACTAATTTTCTCCCTTTGTTGTGAGTAGGGGTTTTGCTTCTTTGGGTAAGGCCAAATTCTGATAAGATGTTTGCCATTGCCAAGGCAGACTGATCCGAAGGGTCATTAAATCACAAGTTAAGGTCGCCCAGTAGTAGTACTTGCGTTGAGATTTTGAGGTTAATAGAGAGTATAGTATGGATATCTTCCTCAAACGACCCAGTTTGGCCCGGAGGGCGGTAGATCAAATGGATGTTAAGGGTCTGCGAGTTGATCAGGAGTAATTTGACTGAAAGAACTTCACATGATTGAATGTCATGGGGGGGCTAATCTCAGAGAGGCTACATTTACAGACAATGGCGATTCCTCCGCCTCTAGCCCCTTGTCTAGCCTGTCTTAAGATTGTATAACCATCGGGAACTGCTAACATAAGCATAGGGCCTGCTGCAGCGTGCAACCACGTCTCAGTAATGGCGAGGAAGTCTAGATTATAACTCAGAATTGCGTCAGCGATATCTGTTGCATGTGCTACTAGAGACCCAGATTTTTTTTTAGCTCCTTTAATAGGAGGGCTCATGAGGGCTTTGGTTGCTAAGAGGGTAGTTGGATGGTCTTTACATTTGAGGGTGCTGGGCTGTGAAATGTTTAGTCTTGGGAGGGCAGTTGTGGGTTAGCTTGGTACTTGTGATAGCTGGGTCAGAGAAAGTTTCCGGGGTCCTCTTTACTATGAGGGTGCGTAACGACCGGATAGGAGGCTCGTATAATTTGGCTAGTCTAGCTCCGAGACGGGTATTCCTAGATTCCGTTGTACAGGGATTGCTCGGGATTAGGCATTTCAGGTCTTTCGGAATTAAGGGCCTTTCGAATATGGTATTGTTAGGTAATACAGGGTATGTCATACTTGGGTTGTAGGTCAAAGGTTCGAAAACAAAAGGCTCAAATGTTTTTTTTGACAACAAAATAACCGAAAATAAGGGTCGAATTTTTCTATTGGGGGGTTGCTCCCCCAGCCACCCCGTTTTCTTTTTATAAATTACTTTTTATGTACACTAAACTTTAAAAAATTTAAATAAATGAGAAAAAAAACGACCTTTTTTCGGTCATTTTGGATTCGAACAAAAGGTCATTCGATCCTTTTGATTCGATCCTTTGACCGGACACCTCATACTTGGTGTATCCCCAGAGGCTAGTGTACGAGGTCTGACAAGGCAAAGTGTAAAACTCAATGTGAAAAGTGAGAAACTGACAGTTTGATTAGTGAGTGTAGTGAACATGCTAGGGCTTAGCGGGAGTGTCTGCTGACTGAGTGGACTGAGCCGTAGAAGGTGGTGGTAACCTAATGCATGTCCAAATGAGATAAGTCTGGGTATACTCACATTCTAAAGGAAAGTCACAATAGGCTAAATGCGGTGGTCAAATGGCTGTATGCAAAGGTCAAACGGAGAGGCACAGTGGGTTAAATGCAGAGGTCAAATGGAGAGGCACAATAGGCTAAATGCAGTAGTCAAATGGAGAGGCACAATAGGCTAAATGCAGTAGTCAAATGGAGAGGCACAATAGGCTAAATGCAGTCGTCAAATGGCTAAATGCAGAGGTCAAATGGCTAAATGCAGAGGTCAAATGGCTAAATGCAGAGGTCAAATGGCTAAATGCAGAGGTCAAATGGCTAAATGCAGAGGTCAAATGGCTAAATGCAGAGGTCAAATGGCGAGGCACAATAGGCTAAATGCAGTGACCAAATGGAGAGGCCCAAAAGGCTAAATGCAGTAGTCAAATGGCTAACTGCAGAGGTCATATGGAAGGGCACAATAGGATAGATGCAGTAGTCAGATGGCTAAATGCAGAGGTCAAATGGCTAAATGCAGAGGTCAAATGGCGAGGCACAATAGGCTAGGTGCAGTAGTCAAAAAGCTAGTATAATAAATGAAGTCTCAAATATTGCAACAGTGCACAGGTAGCTTTGGAATGACTGAGTGACTAACCATAGATAGTGGCAGCTAGCAAGCTAAGCTATAGAAACAAATATTGCTAGGCCGGTAGTCATAGGCAATGAGGTAATGTGGCTGGCGACAGTGCATAGGAGCCATGAGTAACTAATATGCTCAGCACAGCACCTGGTCGAGCCTTAGGTAGGCTGTTAACTGAAAGGAACAAAGTAACGTGCTACTAAAACAAAACATTTTTGTATCAGACAGTCATTGCGGACAGATGCATTATCAACATAGTATACACAAATATCACAGGTGGTTTACCTATGTAGTAATCAGGTGGTGTTTCACAAGGGTCTAGGTTGGTATCTTACCATGGTACAAGCGGGTATTTGCACTCATGCATGTAGATAAGTCTTAAAGTGTTAGCCAAATGTTCCTTGCGTCAAGGGAGCGGCAGAGTACAATGTTGTGCCAAATGCCCCGTGTGGACACGGATAGGCACAGGTAGTCTTTTTGCACCAGCCTTTGATGGAAGAGCCGGCTAGCGGCCTCCGGTTGCGGCCAAGGTAGGAAATACAGGCCGTGTCCAATCGGGCTCTCCTTAAGGTTGCTTAGCAACCGATGGCAGCAGTAAGGCCGGCAGCCATTTCTGGCGGCCGCACGTGGAAATAAGGAGTAAATATGCTCGAGAAAACGAGATGGCCCCAGATGGACCAGAGCCAAGGCTGTCGGGTACAGGGGGGCAGATGTACATGATACTAAGGGTCACTGGTTAAAGGAGTGTGGAGGGAACTTTGAATGCAAACAGGGGGCTCAGGAGTAAATTAATAATAAGGAGTTCACAGTATTCACTTTAAGCACTTCAGACTATGCAGTTTGCATGATCTACTTACAAATCCGCCTCCATCCGCAGACAGTAGATGGGCCTTAACAAGCCAGTCCTTCAATGGGTGTGGATGGAACACCTATTCCCGACGTCTGCTCGGTACCTTGCGAAGAGCCTTTATAAGTGCCCCGGGACTGCCCCGTGGCTGACCAGCTCTGAGCTTCTGGCCTTTTTGGCCCCAGACAAATTAGGGAAGGATATTGAAGCTAGGGCTAATTCTCTGAACCTGTAGTTCATTAAGTAATCTTTACTTTCCTTTACAGGGGTCTGATCTGTACCAAAACCCTACTCTAGTGACTGTAAATATGTAGTCTATTATTAGTGTTGGGTGATCCTTCTATCCGTTAGTAGTCGTTTTCATAATTTTTGGCCATAAATAAATATTTGTATACATAGTCCAAGTGTAATGTGCAACTCCCATTGTGTGCACTCATTATGGACCCTTTATAAGCTGGCCACCTCTTGAGGCTTAGCTTAGACCACTTGTCACTACTTTCAACTGGTTTGGCTACAGCTCCCAGAGTTGTCCCTGTCACAATATAGGTTGGCCTTCTATACATTCGTCCACCAGGCCAGAGTATAGAAAATCGGTCCTAACACTGGGTACAAGATGTTAAATCACCCCCCTACCGGGGAGACACGAGAGGAGACCTGCACCTCTGAGCCATTTGTTGGATGGGTCAGAGGAGCCTCTCGCTGCAGAGTTTATTTACTTATTTGCATTTATAAAGCGCTCACACAGCCCGTGGGCATCGAGGCGCTGTTACAAGGAAATGTCTTAATTGCAGAACATGAATTAATGTTTAGGTAAGAAGCTTGGTTACATTGGCTCTCATTTAAGTTACAATATGCATGAATGCTTACAGTGATGGTTGCACAAGGCAGCAGAGTTACATGTTGATCTGCAGTCATGCAACGGTTACAGTTGTTTGGTTAAGGACACCCAGGTCCGTAGGATATGGTTTTTATCCATGGTACGGCCTTAACAGTTGTGTGGGCAGTTTAGGCAAACAATCTAGTTTTGATTGCCTTTGCGGTAGGCGAGATGAAAGGGTTCAACTCTGATGGCCTGAGGTAGGGAGTTCCAGTGCCAGTGCCTGGAGACAATTAAGGGGAAGCTCGCGCCCCCGCCTCTGGCACGTTTAATCCTTGGAACAGGCAGTAGATTGGCGTGCAGTGTTCTTGTGCGTATCGTGGCATGAGGCAGGATGACTGAGGTATGGAGGTGCGGTGTGATGGATGCATTTATGCGTGATGGCGAGCGCTTTGAAGAGGGTGCGCTGTCGGACCGGAAACCAGTGCTTTTTTGTCTGGCTGCTGAGATGTTCTCTTTTGGAGATGCCCAGTGCTGCGTGCAGCGCATTATTTTGAGTAGTTGTCTAGATTTTTCATTGTGGTTCCTGAAAAGTACATTACAATAGTCCAATCTTGAGCCTATAATGGCTTGCGCAATTGTCAGGCAATTTTTGGTTGAGAGGAACGGTCTGGTGCCACAGAGGATTATGGAGTAATAGGCTGCAGAGGTGGCGATTGCGCTGACCTGTCTAGACATAGTGAGGTTGGAATCTAAGGAACAAGTTACTTACCTGTAACTGTTGTTCTCCAGCATGGGTCTGGCATGGATTCACATGCTCATGAATATTCCCCGTCGTCAGGCCGGGAATCCTCGGTATAGAAAAAAATCAGTATCAGTTTCGTTTCTGATCTGTCTTTCTCAGTAGTAACCAATCACTGGTCTCTGGGTCATACTGCCCCCAGCCAATGACTGGCCTCTCCCTAAGCCCCGCCCCCGGCAGCCATCCTCAGATTTGGTAGCACGTGAAGTGGCAGTATGACCAAGTGAAGAGCCGCAGAGGGGTAGGCGGGAGGGTTCGCATGTGAATCCATGCCAGAAACATGCTGGAGAACAACAGTTACAGGTAAGTAACTTGTTCCTTCTCCAGCATGGGGTCTGGCATGGATTCACATGCTCATGAATATAAGAATACATAGCAGTATACAAATGCACAACCACGGGAGGTGGCAAAAGGCTCAATATCAAGCGATACAACAACTCAACGTTAAGCAACTCTTACCTCCTCACCAGGCTCACCTTAGGCGAACAGGTTGTGCAGCACTGCCTGGCCGATTCTGGACTCCTCCCTGGAATCCCGGTCGACGCAGTAGAATCTCGTGAAGGTGTGCGTCGACCTCCACGTAGCAGCCCTGCAGATGTCGAGCAGGGGCACACCAGACAGGAACGCCGTAGTAGCAGCGATCGCGCTGGTCGAATGGGCCCTCGGACGGCCTGGCAACGGTCGGTTTGCCAACCGGTGACAGTGCATGATGCAGCCGGAGAGCCATCTGGAAATGGAAAGTCTTCGAGAGAGCCTTCCCTTGATTCACAGGTCCAAAGTTCACAAACAGCTGTGATGTCTTCCGAAAACTGTGCGGTCCACAAAGAACTTCAGCGCTCTAGCTACATCCAGCAAGTGCAGAGTCCTCTCAGCCGGCGACGAAGGCAACGGGAAGAAAACTGGCAACACCAAGGGCTCGTTGAGGTGGAAGTCCGACGGCACCTTGGGCATGAAGGAGGGGTGCATCTTCAGCACCACCCTTGTGTCGTGAAAAGTCAAGTATGGAGGCTTGCAAGACAGGGCCTGGATCTCTCCCACTTGCCGTGCAAGAGGAATGCCGTTTTCCACGACAGAAACTTTAACGGCACTAGTTAGCACCACGTTGAGCTCCCACGCCGGGGCAGGGGCCTTCACCGGCGGGAATGATCGGAACAGTCCTTTCATAAATTCCTTCACCAGTCGATGAGACCACAAGGACGCCCGTCCTGTAGTTCTGGTGTAACGTGAGACGGCAGCCAGATGTACCTTGATGGAAGCGTGAGATAGGCCAGCCTTGGCCAAAGACAGTAGGTACGGCAATACTTGAGGGGCCGTAATCCGCAGAGGGTTAATCTTCTGTGCACGCCACCAGACAGGGAACCTCTTCCATTTATGTCCGTAGCACTTGAGAGTTGAGGATGCCCTGGCCTTTGCAAGAACCTCTCTGCAGTCGGCCGGGATGTCGTATCCTCCAAACTCTAGTGCTGCAGGAGCCAGGCCTGCAATTTCAGCGACTCTGGTTCGTGATGAAGAATGGCGCCTCCTTCTCTGGAGAGAAGATCCGCGTCCGTCGGCAGCTTGACTGGTGTGGACGCTGACAAGTCCAGAAGGTCCGGGAACCAGATCTGCCTCGGCCACGCCGGTGCGACGAGGATCATCCTGCACCGGGACCTCTTGAGCTGGTTGACGAGCCGGAATAGCAACAGCGGGAACGCATAAAGGAACAGGCCGTCCCAGGGGAACGAGAAAGCATCGCCCATGCTCCTCGGTTGGGGAAACCTGCTGGCGAACCTCCGGCACTTGGAGTTCGCCGCCGTAGCGAAGAGATCGATCTGGGGTTCGCCCCATCGTCGGAAGAGTCGGTCCACTTGATCCTGGCGCAGTTCCCACTCGTGGCACGAGCGCAGCTCTCTGCTGAGTGAGAGGGCGATGGTGTTTATCCCTGCCAGATGAAAGGGTACCAGAAACATCCCTTGGGCGACGGCCCAATGCCACAGATCCTGGGCTTCCTTGGATAGGGCAGGGGATCTGGTGTAAAACATCGTGGTGGTGTTGTCAGTGAAGATCCTCACCACCTTGCCCTTGAGGGACGGAAGGAAGGACCTGAGGGCCCAGAACACTGCACGGAGCTCCAAGATGTTGTGGAGTGTCTTCTCCTCCGGGAGCCAAAGGCCTCTCGCGTGGAGACCCCCGGTGTGCGCTCCCCAACCTTCCAGGGAGGCATCCGTCGTCACCGTCACCTGGTGGGCCGGGGCTGGGAAACCTGTTCCCGCCGTCAGATGAGAGCGGATACCCCACCATCGTATCGCCTGACGGAACGCTTCGTCGAGCAGGATCCTGTCCTCGAAGCTGCCCGTCGGCTGGATCCAGTGGGCGTCGAGGAATTCTTGCAAGGGCCGCATCCGAAGTCTGCAGTGGCGCACCAGATAAATGCAGGAGGACATCATTCCGGGAGGGACTTGATAGACCTCACTCTGGCCACGTCCGTGGCCAGCAGACGTTGCACCTTTCCCAGGATGGTCCTTATCCTTTCCTCCGACGGTGAGGCCAGCCGCGCCACTGTGTCGAGCTGTGCTCCCAGAAACAGGGCAACTTGCAACGGGACCAGGTGGGATTTTGGAAAGTTGATGGAGAACCCCAGGTCCGTGAGCAGCTGGACGGTCTTCGCAGTGTGTTCCACGGCGAGCTCCCTTGTCCTAGCCCGTATGAGCCAGTCGTCCAGGTAGGGGTAGACGTGGATCCCCTGCAGGCGCAGCCGCGCCGCCACCGGTGCTAGGCACTTGGTGAACACCCTGGGTGCCGATTTTAATCCGAACGGGAGGGCCTTGAACTGGTAGTGCCGCCCTTTGACCACGAACCTGAGGAACTTTCGTTGTCTCTTTAGACTAGGGATGTGGAAGTACGCATCCTCCAAGTCCAACGACGACAGGAAATCGCCCTTCTCCAGCTGTCCCAGCACGTGCTGGAGGGTGACCATCCGCCACTTCTGTGCCTTGATGTATTTGTTCAGTCGTCGCAGGTCCAGTATGGGACGCCATCCTCCTTTCTTCTTCTTTACGAGGAAGTAGCTTGAGTAAACTCCAGAGCCCCGAATTCTCTTTGGGACGAGCTCGATGGCACCTTTCCTGAGCATCGCCCTTACTTCCAACAGCAGTTGAGGGACGTGATTTTCCTTCCTGGCCACGGGAGGAATGCGGGGGCACTTCTTCTGGAACTCGAGGGCGTGCCCCAGGGCCAGGGCGTCCAGCACACAACGGTCGGTGGAGATGGACTCCCACACGCCGACGAACTTCATCAGCCGGCCTCCCACCTAGGTGCTTCGGCGGGGGCCCGACCCGACGGTCGGTTCAATCTTGCTTGGAGGCCGCTTTGCCTCCATGACCACCTTGGCAACGACGGCGGGATCCACCTGACTTGCCGCGTCCCCTGAAGGCCTCCTGCGACGAAGATCTTGCCGCTTGACGGTACGTAGAGGAGCTGCTGCCGGCTCCCTTGGAGGCACCCTGGCTGCCTCCGGAGCTCCGAAAGGACGGCCGTTGCTGTTGGAGCACACCCAGTGCACGGGCCGTCTGTGTCCGTCTTGATCGCCTGAAGGGACTCATCAACCGCCCTGCAAAAAAGGTTGTTCCCATCGAAGGGCATGTCCAAAACCTTGGTCTGTACGTCCTGGCGGAAATCCGTCGCCTTGAGCCATCCTCGTCGTCTCAGGCAAACGCCGTTGCCCAACTGACGGAAACCGGTGTCGGCGAGGTCCGTAGCCACCGTAATGGCGTGGTCCGAGGCAATCTCACCTTCCTGTAAGATTTCCAGGGCCTCAGCCCTCTTGGCGTCCGGAAGGAAGTCCAACAGAGGGGCGATCTTGAACCACAACTCCCTGTCGTAGCGGGCTACGATGGCCAGGGCGTTGGCCGCCTTGATGGTCGTCGTTGCAGATGAGATGACCCGTCGTCCCATCGCATCCAGCTTCCTACCCTGCCCGTCCGGCGGGGAGGTTGAAGTCGAGGCCGATGCCCCCCCCCCCTTTCTTCTTGGCCGCCGCCGAAACGACTGAATCCGGAGTAGGTTGCGCCCTAAGGCACAAGGGGGCAGCGTCGGGGACCCGGTACTTCTTCTCGTACCGGTCCGTCTTTGCAGGAGCCGTGGCAGGGTTCTTGAGGAGGGCGAGCCCCTCATCCCAGATGTCATCAAGAAGCAGTACGGCGAGGACCGTCTTCCTTTTAGCCTTGTGCCGTTGGTAAAGGAACCCTTCCTTCTTTTCTTCGGGGCAGAGCTGGAAGAGCTTGGATGCCCTGGAAATCATGGCATGGAAGGATCCAATCTCGTCGGGCGGGGACGCCCGGGCAGGGGGCGACACGTCCCGTCGTCGCCTCCGTCGTCATCCGTACCAGTCGTAGTCGTGTCCATGCCTGTATCATCCCCGTGGGTAGTAGACCGGGGGGGAAGGCAGAGAAGGCCGCAGAGGCGGGAGAGGTGGCCTATGATGCGTCGTCCTCCTCTTAAGTGGTGGGCTCTCCGAAGGTCCTGGCTCCGGTTCCCCCGTCGGGTCTGGCTCAGGTACCTCTGTCGGGGAAGGGGCAACCTAGTCCTTATGTCCGAGCATAGGGACTGAATGGCTGACAAAATGGACGCCGAGGTGTCCTGCGGCGCCGGAAACGACGGGAGCGAGGGCTCTTGAGGAGCCTTGTCTGCGACACCGTCGCTCTCGTAGTCGCCCTCGTCGGGATCCCTCCCGATGGGCTGGGCCTCTTCCACGACTTGGATGAGCTCCTCTTCAGAGGTCGTGTCCGTATCCACGATGGCCACCAGCCCCTCCCCCACCCTTTCCAACGAGGACTTTGTGGGGGTCTTCTCGATGGGCCTGAAAGACTACTCCCTCCGCAGTGGCAGGGAGACTCTGGTTCCTGAGGGCGCCTCCACTGGTGTAGCCTCCACAGGCTGAGCCAGGGCCGCGGCGACATCCTCAATCGAGGTCTTAGCAGGGTGAATTAAGGCCAACGTCACCTTCTGTACGCCTGGGGCCTTCACCTTGGGGGGAGGGTCCGAGCCTCGCTCCCCCTCTGCCGGAATCTTCGAGATCGACCGGGGCCTCTCCAGAAGCTTCGCCGGGTTCTCGGACTTCCTCTTACCCGAGCCAGAGCGTTGGCTCGTGGTTGATGGCGCCGGGGAGGATGCGCCCTGCCTGGCAGCCAAGGAGCCCGACCGTTCGGCGCTCCCAGTGCCCGCGGACTCGCGGTGCTTAGCCTTTTGTTGGGCCCCCGTCGCCGGGGCACCCTCACAGGACTTAGAAGACCGCTCAGACTTCTTTTTCTTCTTCTCGCCTGGCGGGCTCTTACCTTCCAGCAAGTTGGCGAGACGGAGGTGGCGATCCTTCATGGTCCGCTCAGACATGTTCCCACAAAACGCGCAGTCCTTTTCCTTGTGCGTCTTGTCCTCATGGAGACAGTAGAGGCATAACTAATGCTCGTCCTCCTTGAAAATGTTCTGAAGCTGGCATCCAGGGCAGGTCCTGAACAGCTTCCCAGGCGTCGAGCTTCCTTTCTCCTGGGCCATGACCGGGGTAGGCCTCGGAACTTCTGGAATCCTCCAAAAGCGTAACTCGACGAAATCTTCACCCTTGAGGGGCGTAGAAACTCCGAAACGGATCCCCGTTGATCGGATGTAGAAACGGTGGAGCTTGAGGCTCTATTTAACCGAAAAAATGAGAAAATCTCCTGAAAAAAGCGCGAAAACGCAGCAAAAGCTCGAGAGCTACAGCACAAGGACTCCCAACACTTGAACGTGCGATAAAAATCGGAGGATGGCTGCCAGGGGCAGGGCTTAGGGAGAGGGCAGTTATTGGCTGGGGGCAGTATGACCGAGAGGGGACCAGTGATTGGTTACTACTGAGAAAGACAGATCAGAAACGAAACTGATACTGATTTTTTTCTATACCGAGGATTCCTGCCTGACGACGGGGAATATTCATGAGCATGTGAATCCATGCCAGACCCCATGCTGGAGAAGTATAATCCCAGAGTTTTGACTGAGTGGGAGACTGGCATGGTGATGTTGTCAATGGTGAATGTTTGGTACTGGTTATAATGTTAGATTGGAGTGGATTGAGTTGATTCGCACTGATTTTCTTTTGAAGGTGTCAAGCTTGTTGATCATGGCTGCTTGAATGTCAGCGCACCAAGCATTTTGAGAGATGGTGGGAGGGGGGCGCAAGTCTCTAACTCTCTAAAGATAGAGAATATTTACTTACAATTGGACTTGGCATTGGCTATTCTTGTACTGTACGAGTTATCCTTAGCAGTGATGACTGCTTTTTATATTCATAGAGAGTTTGTTGAATTCAAGTTGGTTTACGGCAAGTTGGGTTGTTTGCCACTTCGAGAGGGCTACATGCTTTATGGCACGTAGGGCTGAGAGTTACGGAGTGAACCATATGTTAGCTTGTTTAGTTTGTTTGGCTTTGCGTGTAATTAGGGGGGCAATGGCATCAATTGCTTCGGACAGAATGGTGTTGAAGGATAGGGCCAAGGCATTAGGATCCTTGGAGAAAAGGGCCTCTAGGGCTGGGACCTAGAGGTAGGGGCTAGCCTTTCCCTAGTGAGGAGGCATGCGCTTCTGGTGAAAGCAACTGGGAGAGGTGTGGCGGTTGCTTTTTGGAACTTCGGTGTAGCAAGGGTGACGAGGATGAGGTTGTGGTCTGTCCAATGTAGAGGAGAGTTGGCTGTGATAACTGGGGGGCAGTTGTGGTGGCTATTCAATCTAAAGTGCGGCCCTTGTTGTGGGTGGGTTTAGAGATGGAGTGTGAGAAGCCTAGTGTTTGCAGTGCTTTTGCTAGGGTTTTTGCGGTATGCAGTGATCAAATCGCAGCAACAATATCACCTGCGGGAAAAAAAAAAAAAATCACAGCAAAAATGCAGTGGTTTGACCCATTAAAGGTGTACCCCATTACAACATTTAAGGGAAGCAGGGGTTGCGGGGTGTCCCCCGCGTCCCTTAAATGGTATAAGTGGTCTGGGGTTGCGAGAGTGTCCACCGCTTCCTTTACATGGATTGCAGCGGCAAAACCACAGCCTTTTTGCAGCGATATTTTGGCGGGCGGGCATTGATGAGGGCGCATTTGAGGGAGGGGTTATGGAGGGAAGGAGGTGAGGGGCTATGGTTGGGTGGGAGTGAAGGAAGAGCTGGTGCATGGTGTAGGGATTTGCACGGTAGGGAAATGTGTTATTGGAGTTTGTGGCAGTGTCATTGTGATTTTGAGTGGCCCTGGCAGGTGTATGGCTAGGTGGGGAGGCTGGGTTCAAAGGGGCATTAGAAATGGCAGCAGCATCGCGAGTAGGGGATGATTTGTAGTGAGTGATGGCTGGAGTGCGAAAGGCTCTGCTCAGTTTATTGTAGTGGCATACAGGCAGTGTTATTATGGTAGCATGATTGGGAGTTGAGGTGATGAGGTAGGGAGGGCTGGTGTTAGGAGCTACCTGCGAGTCATTGGTAAGATAGCTTTCTTGACTGTTGGATGATAAGGCGGGACGTGTGGTAGGGGGACCTGTGGCGTAAGCAGGCTTAGAGGGTTCTGATTGAGAGAGTGAAGGACTGGAGGCTTGTAGTTCATAGCTATACGGATACGGGCACTGAAAAAAGATGATGCCTGGTGCTCATCTATTCAAGAAGCCAGGCAGGGGAAACTTAATAAAAATCAAGGGGGACATCAGCAGTTTGGTCTCTCCCTCAGCAAACTATAGCAAACTTTTAGTCAATCTTAGCACATTCGTTACGCATAAGAGTGCTGAGACTATTGCAAGGGCCATAGTGGGCGCCAAAATTGATTGTTTTGGTAGTGAAGAAACTGGCCACACAAAAAACTGCGCCACACTTTATTTGTGAATCTGAGGTCTTTTTTAGTTTATGAAATCATGTTCATTGGAACATATTAACAAACAGTGCCCTTTTGGATAACACGTGTTGAGGATGTCTGATTTTTCAACAACACAATTGATGTCTTTCTATCTTTTTGTGATTTACAAATTATTCTTATTTCCCACTCATTTTGGTGCTAAATAACCACTGTTATTTGTATAATTGAGTTTGTATTTGCCCTGATTTGAAAAGGACACAGATGTGTTGGAACACGTGTTATCCAAAAGGGCACTGTTTGTTTAAAAAAAAAATGCAAATCCAGGCAGAGGGAAGACAAATTCCCCGGAAAGCGCAGTGCTGACTCAGCTTGGGGACTGCAAAAGTAGAATCCCAATCCCCCTGCAGTGCCGGCTCTAAACTTTCAACAGGAAAAAAGCATGGGTTGTTTACAGTCAGATAATCTCAGCACAGCCAAGCGGAAGCAACATTTTCAGCATTACATTTTTTATTAACTGTTTTATTAAACGTCTTAAAATTTTTGAAGTCCAGACACATTCCGGGGATTTTGTTGGAACTATCAAAGGATATGGGAGGATGTGAATTTGGTGGGGCTAAAATAAGCAATAAATACCATGGTGCTGGACTCTAAGAAGTTGCAGAGGCATAACAAAACAAGACACAGCTATTGGGAATCTACACAAAATAGTGACCGACTCCTTGGGCCAGAATGAAGCTCGGCTGAGGGATTGAAAAAAAAAAAAGAAAAAAAGAAGTGCTTGTCAGCCAATAGGATGATGAACCTGAGGAAGGGGTCATAAACCACCTCATTCAGGGTGGGGTTACTCAACGGCATTGGATGACACGCCGTTATCAGAATCCATCCTGGAGGAATTCGAAAGACTGGCGCAAATGATTTGGAGGAACAGAGCCCCCGGACTGTAATACTATCAGAGATGTCCGAAATAGAGACCCCCTGAGGTGGCTAGTGCACAACCTTGCAAAAAAAGGGCGCAGGAAGCGAAAAAGGAAAAACGAATATGATAAATGAGGAACGTATTCAATGTTCTCCAAACCAGCAGCGGAAAACAAAAATATCAAAGAGGTCCAAAAATAAAAAATGCCGACACATCAAGCTTGATAAAGTCGGCCATAGCGCTAAGGAGTCTACTAAAGACCGGCAAGTACAAGAACGGGGTGCCATTGCCAAAGGAAATGGAAATCTAAAGCCTGTAGTGGTCAAAGGACAGGTGGGAGCAATCCCCCATAGGGATCCACAGTCGATACGCATAACATCTACTGGCACCCAGACGGGGCAAAATATTGAAAGGGTGTTGTGGGAGCCAATCTTCTACAAATGCAAAAAATACCAAGATGGGGTGCACGAATTTCATGCAACAGACCTGGTAAGGTGAGGAGTGGAAAGCAAATATCAAATGAGAAACCTGGAGTAATATGGGCACTGATCTTCGGTCGAGGAAAGGCATTGTTGTCAGGAGGTACACTGCAGATAATCACTGAAGGATTAGAAGCCCCGAGATCTGCAGAGAGGAGTGATGTTGCGGTGCCCACTTGTGATAGTGCCCGAGTGAGTAAAATAAAGGGCCCGGCATATCATTCGGAACCGAAAGAAGGAGAGAAACAAATACAAGTCACTGGGAGAATATTCTGACAGGCGGGGCTTTTGCAGTGGAAGGCAATGGGCCTCGGGCCACGGTGGTTCTACAACCGTTTGCGATCATGAGGGTCTGTAAGCAGAAAGTAAGAAGTAGTAGAGACTCTAAAGCTCTAGATCGGAGTGCAATTCTACTGACATTAAAGATCCCGTATTTGTATCGCTTCTCAACAGAAGATATTGAATACATTTGCTTCCCCCACCACAGTTGCACCTGTATTGCGGAGGTCGTATTGAAAGCAAGAGTGGGTGCAGATGCTTTAATGGCAGCGTCCGCAGAGTTTAACACTTTGGGAATTGACATCACGCTGGAAGAGATCCCCAAAAAAGAACACCAGGCTGTGGCCCAAGCAGCAGTGAGTCAACCAACAACATCCGGCTCTAATGACACAAAAGGGTAGAAATACTCCCTGTGGAACCAAGTTGATGATGTGGGAAATGCTACCGGAAATAATTGGCCAAGTCTTTGAGAAGTTAAGAGGAGTGGAGGCTAGTCTCTAGCACAACGAGAATTGTGGGGTGGAACACGCTGGGTTCAACGTCCTTCAAAACCGAAGAATTTAGGGAAGCTATATTTGGAGGGCACAATCCCATACTGTTCCATGAAACTTGGCTGACGGAAGCGGGTAAAGATCAATGGCTTTATAACAGTGGAGCAACTAGCAATAAGGCGGCGGGAGGGATGGGGGATCTGGGGGGATGGGGATAGAGTGGGCGACCGGCTGGGGGGCTCATGATATCCATCCGGCCTCAATAGGTCTCAGCCTAGGTGAGATCCCCAATCCTAGACAAGGATTGTTGCAGCCCTGATAACATTGCAGGGCAGTGCCACAAGGGAGGAAATACTAATGAATATCTACTGGAACCCTGTGCCTGTTCAAACCGGATTGACTTTCTAGAAGCTCTAACTGACTTTTTGGGTTGAGTTAAGAACGAGTATGGCCCTATAAGTATACTATTCACAGTAGACTTAAAATTCACAATGCATTAAGTCACAGGGGAACGAAGGGGCCACAAACCCCCCAATAACAAACCATTGGCAAATGGTGAAAGATGGCTGGCTTTCCCTTACTGGTTGGAAGTTAAACATTGTGAATGGGATTGCATGTGGATATGTTCAGCTAGCTGTCACTTGGTCAAGAAGACCAGTGGACTAAAGACTTGATTATTTGTTCTCAGATGACTTGTTTGCAAGATGTTCGTCTTTTTCAAGTAGTGCAAAGTGGGTCAAGTGATTATGTAGGCCATTGCCACGATCACTGATGTACAGAATGTGGAAAGAGTATGCTTACAGTGTGATGATCACGGTAAAAATCGATGCGATTATGAATACAGCGGAAGGTGTGTGGAGGAGGTAGTTCAATCCATTGCAGGCTTTTGTTTATTTTTATATTTTATTTTTTAATAATGGGACCTAGATCAGTGGGCCAGGCAACACTTACAGAATAAAAAAAACACGGCCATTGCTTCGACGAGGAAACATGGGCTAGAAAAAAACAAGCCATCAGAAAGGCCATCTGCACTCAAACACTCGGCTTAAACATTTTTAGAGTACAGTAAAGAAATAACCAAATTGCGAAAGGACTACAGAAACTGGTCTTGTGCCCATAGATTTGTGCCACTAGAGAGATGGGGAAAGGATGGTGCATGCATTAGCGAATAATAATTTCCGCAATTTATGGTCAATGACAAATAAGCTGAATGCATCACAGGTTCAAATGCAAAGTGCGATAGAGTCTACTTGGTGCAGGTACTTTGTAGCCATTTACAAAAGATTGACTTGTGGAGAGTGGCCAGGATTGGAAGTAGTTTGGACGCGGTCATTGAGGATATTGTGTCAGATTTAATTAAGAGATACTCATCATCAAGAGCAGCAGGTCCAAACCGGCTCACACATGCTATATTAAAAATCAAACGTTGCATTGTGGTCAAAAATGTGTTATGTGCTCTTTGGAGAGGTTTTGAAGACCGCATTGCTACCCGTCACGTGGAAGTCGGCGGTGATTGTGCCAATCTACAATAAGGGAGATCAGGCGGATCCTGCCAGCTACCGCCCCAATCACCCTTCTGGATGTGGATGGGAAAACATTTGCTGCTGCGGTTTTGAAGGATCTGGAAGATAGGGTGAGGAGAGAAAACATCTTATCTAGGGCTGCAGAAAGGTTTCAGGAGAGGACTATCATCACTGAATGGGCTTGTGAGGCCCAAAGCCAAATGTAACTCCTGGTATGACTCGGATCTCGTCACCCATAAACTCAAGTGCAGGGTGGCAGAGAGGCAATGGCGTGCTTCATGTTCATCCTCTGACAAACTGGCCTGCCGCCTGCTCCAAAGGCAATACCGGCTCTCCGTTCTCACCAAGAAGAGAGCCCTTATCCAAGCCTGCATCTCTGCGGCATCTAACAATTCGGCCGAACTCTTTAAAATCTGCAAGGAGCGGGCCAACCCTGCTGCAGTCTCTACCTCTCCTGTCCCCTCCCAGGCCCTCTGCACGGCACTGGCCTCTCACTTCATCTCAAAAACTCAGGACATCCTGTCCACTCTCCTCCTATCACCTCCTCCCCTCTATTCCCTGCTCTTCCTCAGGCCCCTCTGCAGCCACCCCTCCTCCCTCCTTCTCTGCCTTTCCCCTTTTTTCTGCTGATGAGGTTTCAAGACAAGTCCGATCTATGAAAGTCTCGTCTAAACAGGTCCACCCCTGTTCCTCCAAAACTATCAAGGACCACATTGACTCCTTGGCTCCTGCCCTGGCTGACTTCTGCAATCACTCCGTCGCCTCTGGAGTCTTCCCATCCCCCCCCTCAAGCACTCCCTTGTGCACCCGCTTCTTAAGAAACCCTCCTACCCAGTTAACTATCGCCCAATCTCCATCACTCCCTTCCTGGGCAAGCTCCTGGAGAAACTGGCCATCTCCCAGCTTAATCTCCATGCTGAACCTGTTGGTAGTCTTCATGACTATCAGTCTGGCTTCAGAGCTGCCAGAAGCACGGAAACTGCTCTCCTGAACATCCGCGAGGACCTCCTCTCAAACCTTCACTCTAACACCCCTGTGTTCTCATTTTGCTCGATCCCTCTTCTGCCTTTGACACCGTCAACCACACCATACTGCTCAACCGTCTCTGTGAAAATATGGGTATCACTGGTCAGGCTCTGGCGTGGCTGACCTCCTTCCTCTCCAATCGACCCTCCCAGGTCCAACTGGGGTCCTTCCTCTCTGACATCTTTGACTCTACCTGTGGTGTCCCCCAGGGATCTAACCTCTCCCCGTGGCTTTTCAACCAGTATCTGGCACTTCTTGCCCACTGCATCGCCGCTCTCTGTCCCAACTTTCAGTGCTACGCGGATGATACCCAGCTCATCTTCAGGCTACCCTCGTCCTCCTCTTCCCTCATCTCTGACTGTCTTTCTGCTATCCATGAATGGTGTGCCGCCATCGACCTCTGCCTTAATACCAGTAAGACTGAGATTCTACTCATCGGCACACCCACTCCCTCCTTCCCTGCAGCTCTGGCCTGCCTCCCTTGGCCCTCTTCCTGCTCCTACCTGCAAGGCAAAAAACCTAGGGGTCATCTTCGACTCCACACTTTCTCTCCTCACATATCTGATGTCTCTAAGAAGTCACACTACCAGCTACACCTCCTCCGAGGTATCCTTCCTTTCCTCTCCTTCCCCCAGAAGCTGTCTCTAGAGCCCTGGTTCTCTCGAAGCTGGACTACTGTAACAGCCTCTATCTAAATCTGCCTGCCTCTACTCTCAGCCCTTTGCAACTCATCCAGAACAGGACGGCGAGACTTGTCCTTGGCCTCAAGCCCAGGGACCGTATCTCTCCAGGACTGAAATCACTACACTGGCTCCCAGTGGCTGCGAGGATTAAGTTCAAAACCCTCTGCATTGTCCACAAGGCCTTCTGGGGCCTTGGGCCAAAATACCTTCAACTCTCTTCCTAAATATCTTCCTTCTCAAGCTCTTCGCTCATCCACCTCCAACTCCCTCAGGGTCAGCCGCTTCTCCAAGCAACGAGTTAGGGGTAGATCTCTCTCCGCAGCAGGGGCCTCCCTCTAGAACAGCCTTCCTGCCCCCCTGAAACTTGAGGAGAATCATCTCCGGTTCCGGAAGCACCTCAAAACCTTCCTCTTTGCCACCGCTTTCTCTCCCTCTCTCCCCTGCTAAAAGCACTGAACCTGCTCTGAATCTGCAACTGGGCCACTCACCGATCTCGGTCCTTAGCCCAGCCACTCTTTCTGCACTGCCTCCCTGCACTACGGGGACGGTCTCTGTATCCTACAGCCCCTCCTCCCGGCACTTACCTTGCACTTGCCACCAGCTGGCCCTATTAATTATTTATCTTGTATTCTACTAACCCTGTACTGCACTTTTCCCTTCCCCTCTACCCTTGCGCGATCTGAATGACACCTGGCCTAGTAGGATCGTTGTCCGCCTCCCCTTGTTGACCCCCCCCCCCCCACTTGCCTCGTCGCGCCTTGAAACACTTGTGTATAAGCACGTTACAAATGCCATATCATATCGATTGTGTCCGATAGGTCTGGGAAGAAGGAGGGCCCCAAATGATATGGGGCTTGGTTGGACCTCTCTAGGGCTTTCGACACCATTAATAGGAGATTGTGGACTAAACTTGCCTCATGGGGCATTCCAAAAAACGTACTGGCTGTATTAGTCAGCATGCAGGAGGGAACAAATCTGAGGGTAAGATTAAACGGCCAAGGTGATTTGTCGAGTTAAGTGGCTACTGAAAGGAGTGCAACATGGATGTATTATCGCCCAATGCCTCTTTAATCTTTACTTGGCAGATTTAGCGGAAACTTTGATCAAGCACTACTGGTCTAGTCTAAGGAGTGGCTTGAAACCCATACATTGGTAAGGCTATGGAGACGACAGTCTTGCTGGACTATACACCTGTGGGTTTTCAACTTTTATTGACTGCCTTTGAGAATAATGCAGAGGCAAATTATCTACAGGTAAACCCGGGTAAATGCCACATACTTATGTTAAAAAAACCAAGAAAGGGATTCCAAGATGACCACCGCCTGGTGAACACTGTCGCCCGAGCTCCCTGAACTGCTCTGGCCCAGACGGTGTCACCAGCGAACTAGCTACAGTAAGCAGCCCTCCCCGGCTGATTTTGCATCCCTCTTATCCACCGGCGGAGCGGGGGCCGGTGAGCCCGGAAACAGCCGGCAGTTGTGGCGGTGGGCACCTCGGAGTGATAACAGCGGAGCCCCGCAGTCGTCTAGCCTGGAGGAGGTGGCGCGGCGATCCAGCGCGGGACGGTCCTCGTCAACTATCGTGAGGACCTTGCGGCTGAGAAGAGAGCTTCAGCAGTGCGGACCATTTGCAGCGCTGACCCAATTGCAGAGTGATTGTCGTCGGAAGCGGGGAGGACGGCTCTCCGAGAAGCCGGAGGCCACCCAAGTACAGCATATTCGGGAGGCAGTGGTGGCGCGGCTCTGGCGGCTCATCCAAGCCAGCGGCCCTTGAAGTGTGAGGTGTGGCCCCCGGAAGAGGCAGAGACCGGCGACTGGAGCGAGAAGCAGAAAACGGATGTGGAGCGGCCCCCGGATTGAGGGGGCAAGCAAGAGCCGTGCAGCAGGGGAGCCCCCCCCCCCTCCGCGGGATCTCTAAGCAATGGGCAGGCCTGCCATCAAGTAAGGAGCGAGGGGTGGGGGGAGGGTTTGCTGGAGAGCAGCCCACGGTAGCGGACAGCGGCAAGCCATACCAGAGGGAGAGTTGGCCTCCTCCAGACCTCCCAGTTTGGCTGCCGGGTGGGTGGCTTCCCGTGGATTTCCCCGGACGAGGCGGCTGCCATCATTTGGCTGACCTCAGAGGGACACTAAGCAATTCCATATAGCCTAGCCTGGAGACTCGGATCAGGCCTTAGAAACGCACAAACCCCTGGGCTGTATCAGAACATGTAGAAGAGGGGGCTGGTGAAGGGCTCCAGATCCAGAAGCTCCCACACTGCGGCAGGACTGCATCGGACAGGCTGGGCCAGCAGCCACCCCAGGTGCACACCCCCTCTACTACTCCACTAACACCAGCAGATGCACTGAAGTGTGTGAGGGCTGGCGTTAAAAGCCAGGGCACGAGCTGTGCCTACATTGGAATTAAGCATCCTCCACAAGGTCTAGGAATAAAACCAAGGATCAGCCCCCAGCAGTGAAAAATATGAAAAAAGGCCCATGATGGAACACTCACCAGGCTCTGGTCCCGGGAGACTGAGGAGGAAGGGGGTCAGCTCGGAGAAGAAGCAACAGGGGATACAACACAGGAATCCATCCAGAACCCCCCCCCCACCCCCAAGATACATTGGCTACGTACGGAATGCTTAAACAATTCTTGGGGAAATTCGTAGACAAAAATCACTGCAGCAGGCCAAAGACAGATGGATACCCTAAGGGAGGACTTAGCGGAAGGACTCAGGGAAATCAAGCGGGACATCAATGAAGTGGAGGAGAGGGTTGATATTATTGAACGGAACATACAAGAGATGACAGATTTACTGATCCAGGAGACTGTAAACCTATAATGAGTTCCAGACAACAGCAACCGTCTGAGGCCGAGGGTCACGGGGGACACTCCCAATATTCCACTATCTTCTTAAATGGGAGAATTGACGATACTGTCCTTGAATGTTAATGGGTTGAACTCCCCACATAAAAGGCAGAAAGTGGAGAGGTTTGTGCACAAGGAGAAGCCCCATGTAGTTACGCTGCAGGAAACGCATATTCGAACCCAGGACTCTCATAGAATTAGATTGTGGGGATACTCTAGACTGCTACATGCCACGCAGTCTGCTAAAAAGGGGGGGTGGGTTATTGCAGTGCGAGATGGAGTAGACTTGGCAGTTAAGGCCTTCCAGCAGGACTCCCAGGGAAGATATATGACGGTGGTGCTAGAGGGCAGAGGAGAGGGCTATACAGTTGCAACAATCTATGCTCCCAACACAGGCCTGGATTCCTTCATGATAAAAACCCTTACCAAATTGAGTAAATTTGCTGCAGGCCGCATCATATTAACAGGGGATTTTAACATGGCATGGGAGCCTCACAGAGATAGGAGTAGGGTGCTTTGGGGTTCGCAGGGTGGGCCCTCGGGGATCTAAAAGCGAAGATGAGATTTGGCGTTGGTTGACACGTGGAGGGAAACTCAGGGGGATGTCCCCGGATATACGTTCTACTCGTATGCACATAAAACCCACTCACGTATTGATTACGCCTGGGTATCCAGTTCTCTTAGGAAATATAATAGACATCACACTAGGCCCCATCTCGATCTCCGATCATGCTCCCATCCTATTGTGGATCACTAGGCCGCGCGGGACTCCTGGCCTGTGGAGCTGGAGGTATCCTACGACACTATTTAAGGACCCTATCCTGGTCAGGGAAGTTGAAAGAGAAATTGAAGAGTTTGTCAACCATAATAGCTGGGAGGACACCTCGCCACAGATATGGTGGGACACCCTAAAAGCCACAAGAGCGGCTAGGTAGTAGGCTCAAGGACGCAATGGCACAGATGGCAGAGAAGCAAACAAGGGCCATGGAAAGAGGTCCGTACACTTAGGGCCCAGCTGAATAGCATCCACTCTAGAGAGGTGGAAAGGAGCTTGCTGCGCTTGCGGCAAAAATATTACGTTAAGGCGAATAGAACAGATCGCCTGTTAGCCAGGATGCTCCGTAGGAAAGAGGGATAAAACGATCTTGAAAATTAGGGTAGAGGGGGCACAGACATACAGCTCTAACAGCGAGACAGAGAGGGAGTTCAGTAAATTTTACAAAAACCTCTATTCCTAACGCAACCTGGATCCTAGAGCACGAGAGATACCTGGAAAGAGTTAGTCTCCGGCCTATAATGAAAGATGATAGAGAACAGTTGGAAGGGGAAATAACAGTAGATGAGGTTAGAAAGGCGGTCTCTACCCTGGCAACCAACAAGGCCCCGGGCCCAGATGGCTTTGTAGCTGAATTTTACAGGCTACATGAGGAAACCCTAATCCCCCATCTCACTAGATTATTTAATCACGTAGGGGCAACTGGGTTGCTGCCAAGGTCAATGGAGGAGGCAAAGGTGATTCTTATACACAATAAGGGTAAAGATCCGAAGATGTGCGTGGCGTACCGATCGCCTTAATAAATGATGACGCCAAGCTATATACTAAGGTCTTGGCGTCTAGACTGGACACCATCATGGCCACAGTAGTCCAGGCCGATCAGGCTCGTTTCATAAAGGGTCGCCAGAAGGCCGATAATGTAAGGATAATAGCACACCTGACGGAAAAAGCGCACAGGAAGGGGGATTCGGCTCTCCTCCTGGCAATAGACATCGAAAAGGCGTTTGATCGGGTGGAGTTGAGCTTTCTCCGGGCCACGATGATTAGAATGGGGTTTGGCCCTAAATTTATGGACCAGGTTATGACTAATTATCAAAATCCGACCCTTAGACTGGCGATCAATGGTCGAATATCAGGACCTGTGGTGGTTGAGCGTGGGACAAAACAGGGTTGCCCCCTCTCACTGCTGCTGTACGCCTTCCATTTGGAACCTTTCCTAGCTGCCATTAGGACCACAGTAAACATAAAAGGCATACCGTTCGGAGGCCAAGAGCATAAAGTAGCCGCCTTTGCAGACAACTTGCTCTTCATGCTGATCTACCCGAAGGTATCTCTCCAGGCGCTCTACGAGGAAATTGACCAATTTGGGCAAGTTGCAGGCCTGAAAATGAATCCAAGTAAATCAGAAATACTAAGCTTGGGATTATCACCATCCACTGAGCGATCCATTAGGAATACCTACGCCTTCAGATGGGCAGATAAGCACATTAATTATTTAGGAGTACACCTTACAAGGACTGTAGGAGAACTCTTTAGTGCAAATTACCTCCCCCTGATAGAGAAAATTAAATCAAAATTAGTTGACTGGGGTCCCCTGAGTATTTCCTGGCTAGGACGCATTAATGTACTAAAGATGGTGGTTTTACCTCAGCTCTTATACGACTTTGCGGCCCTCCCAATCATAGTCCCACGTAACTTCTTCAGAGTGTTACACAAGATCACAAGTCGGTTCGTATGGAACCGAAAAAAACGAGGGTGGCAGCATCTATCATGAGGACCCTTACCTCCCGGGGGGAATGGGCGAGCCAGACTTTAGGGCGTACTACCTTGCAGCTCAGATTAGAATCATTAGAGACTGAGAGGGACAATCGAAACAAGATGTGGAGGCCAATGGATAGAACGGTAGTTGCGGGGCATCTGGAGGGAATGCTTTGATAGAACCCTCCAAATGTATGCAAGCGATATCACGTCGGCTGCGGGAGAAGCGTGGGACTCTGCAGTGATAGGATCCCATTTCACCACATTCCCTTCCCCATATACCCCTTTGAGAACCCACAATTCACTCCAGGTTGCAAGAACATGAGATTTGATGCATGGTATCGGGGTGGCTGACGAATGATACGTGACATGTATCAGGAGGGTAAAGTTAAGGACTTTGAGAAGTGCAAGTTGGACTTTAACTTAGTTGAGCGCCACAGATATGGGTATATACAACTGCAGCATTGGCTGTCCCATCCTCAAATGCGTCAGGCAGGCACACGTTTGATAACTCCTTTTGAGAAATATTTAGATACGCACACAGGGGATAGGGGGCTAATGGGGTCCATTTACAGATACATAAAGGAGGGGGGGTACCCCCCCACCCAGGAAATACATGAAGAAATGGCAGGTGGACACAGGGACTGTCATTGGGGAGCAGGAGTGGCAACAACTGTGGAGTCAAATATCGAAATTAACTAGGTCCATCCAGATTCGCAAGATCTGGTTAAAGCTATTGGTCCAATGGCATCTAACCCCGATCAGATTGAACAAGATCTATCCACTCTCATCCAGGGAATTCTGGAGAGCCTGTGGGGGAATTGGCACATGGGCCCATATTTGGTGGGAATGCCCAGAATTAAATGCGTTCTGGGGTCGAATATGGCAGCCAGTGGTCCATACTTTGGGGAACGTGGGGGGCAAGAACAGAGGGCTGGACATGATGGGACTGGGGGAGTCTTGGGTGACATTCCCACCAGTTACGCCGAAAGGTATATGTTATCATGATGATGTTGGCGGCCCTGGTGCTGGCACGTCGATGGAAGTCCAAAGAATCAACACAAGAGGGTTACTAAAATGTGGTCAGTGCTAGCTATGGAGTGGCTCACTTACTCAATACAAGGAGAGTATATGAAATTCAGGACGGACTGGTCTGAATTGATAGGATATCTAAAGGAGGGAGCATGCAGAGCTTGGTGTCCGAGGTCTATGACGTTTCTGGGAATTATAGACCCGCAGGAAGAATCAGACCTTGAGATTCTCTGACATTTTGAACATTGCCGAGACAGAAACAGGATAACCGGATGGGACGCCTTTCCTGGACCAGGGGGGGGTCGGGGGGGGGGGCGGGGTTTCTTCCATCAGTTTAATATGTTGTTTGTTATAAGAAATGCTAATAAAAATCAAGTTGAAAAAAAAATCAAGTTAAAAAAAAAAACAAGAAAGATCACACCTAGCTTTAAGTGGTCACTACTAGATCAGATAGTCCCTTTGGTAAAGGAAGTTACCCATTTAGGCTTCAAGGTGCGTTAGAACAACTTGACTGCCTTGGAGTCAGATATGGAATTCAAATTGATTCTTCTGGTAGCTCAAATGAGAAAGATCTACAGTACATATTGCAAATTCTAATTGTGCCCGTTAATGCGGTACTACAAATAGAAGGCGATTTCAACATTGTTATATGGTCTGCATACAGTCCCACATTCTCAGGTTTTAAATTGGGGCAACTGGAGGGAAAGATTTGGAAGAAGGTCTTGCAGCTGCCAAAGAGTGTGCCAATAGTAAGCTTGACATATTCATTGGGCCTGTTCAAGTCCAAAGTATTTATATAGCGCACCGTCACCAACAGAGTTGGTCTCCAGGCGCTCAGGCGGATCTGTAAACAAAAAGGTGAGGTGGTGGGTTAGTGGGTAAAGAGGGAGTCGGAAAGTGAGAGGTGGTGTACTGTTAGCAGCTTCAGTTCAGCTTTCACTGTGCGCCTAGTTTGGGAGTGCATATAGGATCGAAGCAAGACCTTGTGTGCTGTTGTTGCAATCTATGTGTTGATTGTGTGTTGATTGTGTGTTGTTGCAGTGCAGTGAAGTCCGTGAGGTTTGCTGCGAAAGAGGTGGTGCATCGTTGCATTATACAGGCACATAGTAATACCTAAGGATAATTCATTGTATGAAAATGTACTGGAAGAAATGAAGGGAGGTGCAAGTACATTTTTGTAGGGGATGGGTAACTAAGTACAACACTGAAACAATGTGATCACACCATGGAAGACCTGCTGGGAAATCCAATGAGTCTTTAAGAGGGCCATGTTAGGGAGCATTCTCATAAATGTGCCAATTACCTCTACCTTAGAGCCCCCAAGCTCTTTTGCTAAACTTTGGGACTTTGAACTTTTTAATTCTGTTTATTTTCTGTGTTTATTTCATTTGGTTATGGAATCTAACCAACTCCATATGCATCTTTTCATTGGTGTCAGACAGCACCCTCAGTGCAGTGGCACAGGGAAGCCCTTCAGGCTTTCCCAAGGTTTAAATACCTTCTCTGGGAAAAACTACTGTACTCCCAGAGTAAGTGAAGTGAAATTGACTTTACTAGTCTTAAAAATTCCTAGACCCAGCACACCCCATCTTACATTAGAGTGCTGGAGGGGTTAGTTAGTATCCCCTGTGTCTAGATACTGATGCATCAGTCAAATGCTACCCTTTCCTCTCAGAATGGCTGGTGGCAGTGGTTTTTACAACAAACTACTATGATTTTTCCCGACCACAAACTATTCGTAGCTCCGGTAGAGTTAAATCGCGGGAGCCATGTTTTTCAAGATGGTGTCTGAGCATCCCTTGTTTAAACGGATCCCGGTCTTTCTGGAGCAGAGGTCGATCGCAGGCGACTAGTAGCTCGCCTGAGGCTCTTCAGTCGCCCGCGCTGGAGATACCGAAAAATAAACACTTTTTTTTAGTTAAATTATTTAATAGTGTGTTTTGCGGATATTTTCCCTGTACAGGATACGAACCCTGGTCATCCCAATTCCGGGTGGGGAGCTCGGCTGCTGTGCCACGTGGAGCTGCTTGTAAATTCACTGACAGATGTCAGTATCACGTTCTGCTTCTGCAGGCCGCCTGTAGTACCACAGTTGACCTTGTGCACATCACGACAGGGCGTGATCAGGATCATTGTGACTACGCAAAGAAAATATCACAATAGCACTGCTGCTCGCCTGGAAATTTCAAAATAATATTTAAAAAATGGTGCAATTTCTTTCATGTGGCTTCTTTCCAAACTCCACACTGTACATTTCCACTTTAAAATCACTTCCATGACAAAGGTACGTACACCCACTTTTAGTACATAAAGCGATTCATAGACACGCTGTACAGTAAAAGCCTACCAGGGTAGCTCAGTAGGTTGACAGACCGAGATGCTGAGATGTTATATATGACATGCATTACTTACCGTAAAAGCATTTCTGATGGTTGTATCAGCTTAGATTCACATGCTGTGCATAGTCCGACATCCAGTGGTCACTGCAGAGTATTGCATCTTGTTTTTCAAAAGTCGAAAAGGGAACGTCGACATAGGCGTGTCTGTAACACTATCCCTATAGTGACTTGTAGTGTACCCAAAATCCCTCACGCGTCGAGGTCCCTCTGTTTGAATTTTTCTGCCATGAGTGAGCCTTATGACTGACGTGAGTGAGTACAGAAAAGAGAGAAACTAACAAGACGTCTATGTTCCTTCCATCCGAGCGGGGAGGAAGGGTGGGCGCATGTGAATCTAAGCAGATACAACCATCAGAAGAACAAGTTATTTTCTTACCTGGTAACGTTCTTTCGATGGGATGGTCCGACGACTTATTCCATATCTATGACAGGTAATGTCCACAGCTGTGCTGCTTCGGAAAATCTTCGGCGTCTGCGTCGATGCACCGTCCTTGAGGACCTCCTCGGACGTCACCAGATGTGATAAGTAGGACTCACGACGCCCGTAGCCTCAGTTGTAGTTTTTTCTCCCAGAAAGTGTGACACCAGTTTTCTGCCAGTCAGACACACAAGGCCTTGCGGAACGCAAGCTGCAATCGCAAAAGAAATTCTGCAGCGGGGAAGGGAGGGAGCGATATGGCCCATCGAAAGAATTACCAGGTAAGAAAGTAACTTGTTCTTCGAGGGGATTGGGTCCTCCGACGTATTCCATATCTATGACAGACTCCCAAAGCAGTACCAAGCAAGGAGGTGGGAAAATAATTTAGAACACAAATTTAGCATGCCCAATCAAATTGCGGAATACAGGACTGCCTTGCCAAAGGCCAGATCCTGCCCTCGGATGGAATCGAAGGAGTAGTGACGTACAAAAGTATGTACTGAAGCCCAGGTGGCTGCATCACAGATGTGACTCTACAGGGCAAAAACTGAGAAATTAAAAGGAATCTTAAAATAGGAACATTATTCAGACGAGTGCTTAAAACTGGACAGCGCCGCCAGGTAACCTTTAATGGTCCCCACTTGCAAGCCCCTGTGGGCCAAGGAAAGCAAAAAAGACAGAACCAAGAGAATGTCACACTCAAAAAGGATCCACATTCTTAACTCTGCACCAGTCGCAGAACTTTCTCCAACAGCAACGGTACACAGACTTTGTTGCCGGCCGCCTGGCCGAGAGCAACACCTCCAGCACGTCTTCAGGGAGGTCCCAATCCTTATACCTCAACCTTTCAGAAGCCAAGCGTGAAGGTTGAGGGATCTGACCTCTGGATGGAGAACCTGACCCCCCCCTCCCGTGAGAGCAGATCGTCTCGGTAGGGAAGACGACGTGGAGGGCAGATGGACAAGTCGCGAAGGTCGGGTACCACGTCCTCCGGGCGAACGCCGGAGCAATGAGGATCATCCGGGAACCGAACCTCCGTAACCTCCGCAGTACTTGCGGGATGACAGGGACTGGAGGAAACGTGTACAGCAGTGGGAATGACCACTCCACCACGAACGCGTCTCCTAAGGCTCCTTTTGGAGGAAATTCCCGCGAGCAGAACCTCTCGCACTTCCGGTTGACACTGGAGGCGAAGAGATCCAATTGAGGGGTCCCCCCTAAAGGGCGAAGATCTCCAGGAGAATCTCCTGAGCCAGTTCCCACTCGTGAGAGATCGTGCTCTGCCTGCTCAGAGCGTCCGCCGTCTCGTTGTCGTCTCCGGCCAGATGAACAGCCGAGATCGAAACTTCCTGCTGGATGGCCCAGAACTCAAGCTGCATCGCCTCCCTGCACAGAGGAAGTGACCCTGTCCCCCCTTTTTGTTGAGGTAGTGCATGGCCACTGTGTTGTCCGTTAGAATCAGGACACTCTTTCCTCGCACAGTCGGCAGAAAATCCTTCAGGGCAAGCCTGACGGCTCTCAGCTCCAACAGATTGAAATGGAGTCTGGACTCCGACGGAGACCAACGACCGCTGACTCAACTCGTTGGCATGAGCTCCCCATCCCGTGACGGATACGTCCGTCACGATCGTCACCTCCGGCCAGGGCAGCCAAAATGGAGCCCCCTTCATCAGATTGCCTTCGACGGCCCACCACAGAAGGTCCTGGGCGACCGAGGGCGGCACCTGAACAGGGACAGCCTGTCGGAGGACTGAGACCACTGGAGCTTGAGTGCCCACTGCAAAGATCTCATCCGCAGACGAGCCTCTGACACCAGAAGAATGCAGGATGCCATGAGGCCGAGCAGTCTCAAGAAATTGGACGCTGGGAGATTCTGGGCAAGTTGAAACTTGTGCACCATCTGCTGAATGTGAAGAGCCCTCACCTGGGGAGGAAAACACTGCCCCAGGGATGTGTCGAGCACTGCTCCGATGTACTGGAGCTGCTGTGTTGGCGTCAAATGGGACTTCTTTAAATTGAGGGAGAAGCCCAGCTTGTGAAGGGAGTGGCAGGTGACGGATAGATGATCCAGGACTTGCTCGGGAGAGCTCCCCTTGATCAATTAATCGTCCAGGTAGGGGTAGACGTGAAAACCCCCTTTCCTGAGATGCGCTGCCACCACCACCATTAGCTTGGTGAAAACCCTTGGGGCGGAGGTCAATCCAAACGGCAGGACCCGAAACTGAAAGTGCGAGTCGCCAACCGCGAACCTCAGGTACTTCTTGTGCTTGGGATGGATAGGCACATGGAAGTAAGCGTCCTTGAGGTCGAGAGACACCAACCAGTCCTGAAGTTGAAGGGCCTGGAGGATTTGAGAGAGAGTAACCATCTTGAACTTGACCTTCCTGAGGAGTTTGTTCAAACCGCGCAAGTCCATGATGGGTCTCAATCCCCCGTCTTTCTTCGAAATCAAAAAAGAAGGGGAATATCATCCCTTGTTCCTCTCTGCTACAGGCACCAGTTCTATGGCGCCTTTCTCCAGCAGGGCTTGAATTTCCTGCGCAAGTAGCGGATCCAGATTCTTCAAAGAGAGGTTCCCAGGTGGATTGTCGTGAGGCCTCTGCCGAAAGGGAAGACAGTAGCCGTGGGTTATGATCTCCAGAACCCACACATCTGAAGTAATGGCACGCCACTCTACAAGATGCTGCGCCAGCCTTCCCCCAACCGGCGAACCATGCGACCTGGCCTCATGACTGAGTGGTAGCGGCTGCGGCGTTGCCTGAGGGCAAAGAGGCAACTGCCCAAGCGGCCTTGGCACCTCGAGTACCTGGTTTTCCACCTCTGGCACTCTTACGATGGCCTCTTTGACTGACAGCTCCTTTTGCTTTACTGAAGGACGAGTAATAGCGAAAGGAACCTCCCCTCCATTGTTGTCCCCTAGGACGAAAAGGCAGAGGTTGTCGATTTGCAGCGCCCAACGACTTTGCTGCAGCTTTGGAGGTCTGCAACCTCTCAAGGCTTTCGTCAGCCTTGCTGCCAAAAAGATGTTCACCGTCAAAGGGCATGTTGAGGAGCCGGGACTGCACATCAGGAGCGAACCCAGACTTCCGCAACCACGCAAACCTGCGTATTACGGTGCTCGCCACCATGGACCGGCTGACACAATCTGCCATGTCCAAACCCGACTGAACGGCCTCACACATGGCATTCTTGCCATCCTGAACCATAGTAAGGAAACCATCCTGTTCGTCCCCTTCGGGAATATGTTCAGCCGCTAATGCAACACAGTTCCACAGAGTGTGTGTGAAACGAGACAAGGCACATATGGAGTTGGCCGCCTGAAGCGCCATACCACCCGAAGAAAACACTTTCTTCGCCCAGCTGTCAAAACGTTTGTCGTCCCTATCCGGAGGGATGGTAGGATACAACGCCTGCTGTGCAGGGGCCGTAGCCGCCTGCATCACCAAACTCTCCGGAGACTTGCCCACTGCCAGGAGACTCTCCGGAGCAGTCGAAGCCGTCGCCACCCTTCTCTGCAGAGCCATATGAAACGGCAGTACCGGGTCAGTGGGGGGACCAAGATCAAGGATGTCCGTGAGATCATCCTGAACAAACTCCCCTGGGGGAGCCGACCATCCCAAGTACTCAGTGACCCTAGACATAAGGCCCCAGTATAAAGAATCGGCATGAGTGCCAGGCTCCAGCCTACAAAACTCCACCTCCGGAGAGGTGTCCAGTCCACTGGCATCATGCAGTGAGTGCCTCAGGTCATCAAACTGGCTATGGCCAGAGAGAAGCTCATCTGGTACCATAACCGGAACCAAGCCTTCATCAGAGCCTTCATCACCCTCTGAAATGTACTCCAGGCGGTGAGAGGAAGACACCTGGGGACCAAAGCTATGCCTGACCTTAGCCAGAGCCTTTCTAGGGGCTAACCCCGTGCCACGGGGCCCCTCCAACACCACTGCCTCGAAAGGCATCGAGGGTGCCGAACGAGTCGGCGTCGAGAGAATCGGTGTCGACGTCAGCTGCAGCGCCGCCAGCATCGACGGCGTCGACACAGGCCTCGAAGCCAGAGCTCCGAGGGTGTCTCTCGACGACCTAGGCGCCGACAGCGTCGACAACCCCCTCGGAGGCGGAGCCTCGAGAGAGATCGTTGACGACCTCGCCGCCACATGCATAGAAGTCTTCCTCGAAGACGGCACAGGATCACGCGGTCTGACATGGCGAGAACAGCTACCCTTGTCCGAGCGGGACCTTTCCCGCGAGCCGTGCCGACCACCCGAGCCTGAAGGCGTACGAGCGGCGTCTCTCGACCGGTGCCGACCGACCCCACTCTGAGGCGCAGACGGACCGGTGCCCTGCGATTCAAGAATCGCTAACATCTGCTTCCCGAAGGAAGCCCATTCCTCCGGTGTCGCTTGCATGGTGGGATAAGCGACCCGCCGACGGGCGGAGTCCTCGGAAGAGGAAGGCGACCGATGCCGGCGCTTCCAGGAATGCCTCGAAGAGGCGGCGGAGTGGCGAGACCGACTCCTGGAAGGAGACCCACTGGACTTCCGATGACACGGAGTCTCGCCTCTTGAGTCATCTGTCGAAAAGCCCCGTAGACCTCGAATTCCGGGGCTTAGACACACGACCTACCAACAGCTTCTTCTTGCGCTCCCGCAAGGCCTTGGCCATGAGCGACTGGCAGTCGACACAATCGTCCGTATCGTGGGCCTCCCCGAGGCACCAGAGGCAGGCGTCGTGCAAGTCCGTGACCGACATCTTGGACCCACAGTCCCCGCATTTCTTGAAGCCTGGACACAGGGTTGAAGACGAAGTAGACATCCTCACGAACAGGGTTTCATAAAAGAAGAAAACAGCAAACTCCAAAGAGTCGAGGCGTACTGAGATTCACGAAGCAAACACGTTTGCGTAAAAAACAGAACTGAGGCTACGGGCGTTGTGCGTCCTACTTATCACATCGGGTGACGTCGGCCGTCGCAGGTGGTCCTCGAGGACGGCGCATCGACGCAGGATGCAGAAGCCGAAGATTTTCCAAAGCAGCACAGCTGTGGACATTACCCGTCATAGATATGGAATACTTCGGAGGACCCAATCCCCTCGAAATGCTTTTACGGTAAGTAATGCATGTCTTCTGATGTTTGTTAATCTGCTTAGAATCACATGCTGTGCATAGACTAGCGAGCAGTACCCGGAGTTGGAGGTGGGTTGTGAGAAGGAACAGTAGAAAAAAGAGGTCTTAGTACTGCTTGTCCCACCTGGGAATCCGATCTAGAATGGGCATCTAGACAATAGTGTTTTGTAAAGGCGTATACAGAACTCCAGGTTGCCGCCTTGCAAATGGACTCAAGGGGAACATTTGCAATGAATGCTATGGATGCCCCAGTGCCTCGAGTACAATGTGCTCTAGGCTTGAAGGGCAGTTCTGTCTTAGCAAGAGAGAAACAGAGTGACGCACTGACAATCCATCTAGATATAGTGGATTTGGAAACTGCATCTCCTTCTCTTCCTGCCGCCACTGAGACAAAGAACTGATTAGTCTTTCTTAGTGGTCGAGCTCTTTCCATATAAAACATGACCGCCCTGCGCAAATCCAGTGTGTGCAGGCTATTTTCTCCCAAGTTTGATGGGTTTTGAAAGAACGTTGGTAGTTCTATAGACTGGTTGAGATGAAACTTGTGTGCGTAGAACCACCTTATCTTTGTGAACTGTTACAAAGGGATCTAAGATAGAGAGCGCTTGTAGTTCACTCACTCTCCTAATTGAGGTGATAGCTATCAAGAAAGCAGTCTTAAGATTGAGATCCTTAAGGGTCGCTTTATGCAGGGGCTTGAAGGGGGGAGTTCTTTAGCCTGGTTAAAACAATGTTCAGGTCCCATCCGGGAGCTGGGTTAGATATAGGAGGGTGAATTCTTTTCACTCTCTCCATGAAGGCTTTAATAACTGGAACCTTCTACCAGGACACCTTATGTTGAGACGTAGTGTAGGCGGAGAGTGCAGCAAGGTGAACTTTAATAGAATTAACGACTAACCCTGAGTCCAGCAAGTGAGTCAGGTTTAGAACAATATGCGTGGGAGAGCAGTCAACAGGGTTGATGCTCTTTGAGTTACACCAGATGACGAACCGTTTCCTCTTACTAGAGTAGCAGTAACGAGTGTTCGGTTTCCTTGGCTCTCCGAGAATGTCCATGCATCTCTGAGGGAGATGTAAATGTCCAAATTCTATGACCTCAGGAGCCAGGCTGCCAAGTTCATGGTCTGTGGGCATGGATGCAACGTTTTGGCCCCTGTCCTGTGACATGTTGTATGGGCAGGGTAGTTTCACTGGAGGAGACAGTGACTTCTCCATCAGATGAGCAAACCAGGGTTGGCGGGCCACATGGGGCCACTAGTATCATGGTAACTGGTTCCTGGTGCATCTTGTGCACTATCTTGTTGAGAAGGGGAGTTGGAGGGGGGGGCGTACTTTGCGTAGGCAAATTTCCCTGACCATGTTATCCAGAGACCGTTCCCCTTGGAGCGGTTCTGGGGATACTTGGAGGAGTAATCTTGTCATTGGGTGTTCTCCAGAGTCGCAAACAGGTCGATCTCTGGAAAGCCCCATTCTGCGAAAAGGTTGGAGACTATGTCTTTGTGTAATCGCCATTCGTACTCTGCGGGTAGAGGGAAGTCTCTGCTGAGTTCGTCTGCCAGAAGATTGATTTCCCCTGGTACATGTTGTGACAACAGGAACATGTGTTTGAGAGCCCACTTCCAGATGTTCTGGAACAGCTTGGACAGTCCAGGAGAGTGAGTGCCCCCTTGCTTGTTTAGGTAGTACATGGCCGTGGTGTTGTCCGTGAGGATCAGCATTGTTTTTCCTTGTAGGTGTGTCTGGAAAGCCTTCAGTGCTTTGAAGATCGCCAACAATTCCAGCAGGTTTATGTGTTTGGATGCCACACTTGGAGTCCAAACTCTGTGTGCAGTCTGATGGGATAGGTGAGCCCCCCCCCCATCCTGTGAGGGCTACGTCTGTAGTTAGAGTGGCGTCCACTGCAGGGGTGGCGAAGGATTTACCCAACACAAGGTTTTCCCTCGACCACCACCGCAGCGAGAGAACCAATGCTTGCTAGACAACCACTAGATTGTCCCATTGTCCGCTGGCCTGACACCACTGGCTGTTGAGCCACTCCTGCATTGTGCGCAGGCGCACATGAGGAACCAAGTAAATACATGACGCCATCATTCCTAGCAACCGCATGGCTTTGCATTCCGTCACCTCTCGACCGGCTACATATTGAGGCAACTGAAGTCCTTTGTTCGAATGAGAGCCCCTAGAAAATTGCTCGACTTGGCTGGGGTCTAGGCTGGACTTCTTCTCGTTGATGGAGAAGCCAAGGTGGAACAAGAGGTCTACAGTCTTTTGGGTATTTGAGAAGCACGTTCCGTAAGAATCCCCTGTTATCAGCCAGTCGTCGAGGTAAGGATAGACCGGAATAAACAACCTGAGCAGGTGTGCCGCTGCCGCTGCCACTGCCAGTACCTTCATGAATACCCTTGGCACTGAGGCTATGCCGAAGGGTAGCACTTTGAACTGATAGCGTTTGCCTTCTATCATGAACCTGAGGTATTTCCAGTGCGCTGGCAACTTTGAAATATTAAATAATTTATCTTTCATGTCCAGTGTTGCCATGTAATCCCCCCTGTGAGAGCAGGGGGATTACCTCCTGCAAAGTCACCATACAAGATTTTTGAGGTCTTACAAATTTGTTCGCTGGCCGCAGATCTAATACATGGCACACGGTTAGATCCTTTTTGGGTACAAAGAAGTACACTGAATAAATACCCTCCTTTAACTGTGATAGAGGCACGACCTCTATGGCTCCTTTTTCCAGCAGCAATTCGACTTCCTGAAGAAGGATGGAGAGGTGTTCTGGAGATAGACGTCTTCCCCTTGGGGGTCGGAATGTTGGGGACAGACTGAATTCGATGCAGTAACCGTGGGCTATTGTTGACAGTACCCAACGGTCTGTGGTAATTCCCTCCCATGCTCGCAGAAATTATGTTAACCGGCCCCTGACCAGAGATGCATGGGAGGGGACCTGAACTTTCGGGTCATTTGGTGGTGGTAGCCGGGGAGCCTCTGGCAGTGGGGCCCCAACCCCTTCCCTTGCCACAACTTTATCCTCTTTGAGCATACTGTCACTGGTACCCTGAGGGGAGGACCAGTTGCTGGCTGAGGTGTATTGTTGATTTTGTCAATGGCCATGAAAAAAGCGCCTGTTGCCATAACCTCGCTTATTGGGGTGGTCTCGTGATTTGGTCCAGGGTTTTTAATGTTTCGTGTTACTTCTTAGCTGTTTCCAGTACGTCATCAACCGCCTTGCCAAACAAGTTTGAGTCTTCAAGGGGTTTGTTGATGAGGGACGCCTGTGTTTCTGGCTTGAAACCCGAGTTTCTGAGCCAGGCATGCCGCTTAAGAAGTACGCCCCGGACTAAGGAATGGCCAGCCGTTTCTGCAGCATCTAAGGTGTTTTTGGTGATGCTCTGACCAGAGTACCTTCTGTCACAGTGGCTAATAAGCGGGTTCGCAAGGGCTCAGGGACTTCTTGTAGGCCTTCACGCAACAGTCCCCATTGGGCATCGGCGTAGCTAGCCAACAGAGTTGTATTGTTGGCAATACACGTGGCAAAAGCTGCCGAGGATGTAATCCTCTTCCCTAAGGCGTAAAGCTTCTTCCCCTCTTTGTCTAGAGGTGCTTCGCTAGTAGATAGCGGAACCCTCGCCCTTTTCCTCGTGGTGGTTACTACCAGGGAATCTGGTATGGAATGACCCCTAATATACAAGGGATCAGAAGAGAGGGAACGAGGCGTCTCTTGATTGAGGCGAGGAGGGGTATGGCTTGGAGGTGGCTTTTCCTTGATTATTTTTTCCAACAAAGTCCACTTCTGGGGTAGACTCCCCCGTATCAATTTGAAAATGTGCTGCAACCTTGCGTAGCATTGCATTAAATGTGGCTTGATCGTCCACAGGCGAAGGATCTCTGACCGGTGTGGTCTGAGGAGAGGGCAGATCTAAAACATCACGGTCTGTTGACGCCCCTGGAGACTGCCAGGGCTGTGGTTCACAAATGTCTGGGTCTTCCTCAAAGTCCCCTAAAGGGTCTTGTAAATCCTCAGTATTTAGGAATTTTTCCTCTTCCTGAAAATTTGGATCCTCTTCAGTGAGGTCATATGTATCTATTTCTTCAAGTGGGTCAAAAAGTCTTGGGAATTTAGCTCTAGGGTCTTCAGGGAGTAACTCCCTTGGCCTTTTAGGTGAAATGCGTTCAGAAGTGGACACAAACCTATCTAGCCTGTCCATACATGATTCAAATCTTTCCCTAGTCCACTGGGATAAACCTGAACGGTCTAGTGGCGGAAAGGGTTGCTCCTCCGCCTCTAGGCATCAAGATCTCTCCCATAGCGTGGAGGATATTCCCCCGTCGCCCTCTGGGAAACCTTCTCTTGGGCCCAACGATGGGGACGTATCTCTGGGTTTTCCCTTTGATGTGGGGGTGGGGGTTCCGACGTACCCTCCGTAGATTTCGGCGTCTCCCTGACTTTCTGAGCAGGCTTCGGTGACTCCTTCACCACCCGTTTCTGCGAGTCTTTGGAGACTATTCTAGCTACGCTTTCGACGACTAGCTTCTCTGTCGAGGTCTGGTCGTGAATAGTTTTCGGCGGTGCCGGAACCTTACCGTCGACAGACACCCTCTTCCGAGGCGTTTCGACAGACGTTTTGGTGGTAGCGCCCTTAGTTGAAGGCGGTCCAGTCGCTAGGACTGGCTGCGGGGAGGGCTGCCGGCCCTTACGGTCGGCGGAGGCCGGCAGTTGATTCGTCGTCTCCGTTGGTGCTAAGACCTCCTTCAATTTACTCGATGAATGGCCGTGGGTTGTGTGTTTAGTGATTTTTTTTTGTGTGCGCCAGTGTCGTCATGGTGTACATCCCCATAAGTAAGGCCGGAGCCGAGCTTTTCGGGACCGGGGACAGACGCGATGGTGCGAGAGCGCTCCAATGAGAGGTCAACAACCTCTGTTCCGGAGGTAGTGTTATCACTATCCCCTTGGTCACACTCGGCGGCCGCGGGTGAGGAATCATTCTTTGACATGCCGTAGGCTGCCCATCTCTTGACCCTGCGTTCTTCAAAGTTTTTGGACGAAGGAGTTTACAGGCCGCACACCCAGCCTCGTTGTGGTAGAGGGGTAAGCAGCGGTTGCACCGCTTATGCTTGTCCTTCCACAGATATTTGCCGTTACAATGTGGGCAAAATCTAAAAGGAGCCCTCTCCATAGCTGAGGACGTACCCAGTGATAACGACCCAGAAGGCATTCTAAAAGAAACAGAAATGTCCACAGCAATCCCCACTCTCCCTACTGTGTAGGCCGGCGAGGCCGGGCCACGTGTTCGGCAGCGCTGATAGTATCACCTCCGTCGAAACCACCGCCGAAGATCTTGACTCTGAGGGGAAGTTGAATGGCCGTCGAAAGAGGGCTGGAGGTGGTATAAGTTAATAACTGACAAATCAACCAAGGGTCGAATAAATGGAAAATGGCAATTTCTATTACGAGCACCGCATAAGGCGACCAGATTCTGGGAGGAAAAAAACAATCTGAGGGACCTCGACGCGTGAGGGATTTTGGGTACACTACACGTCACTATAGGGATAGTATTACAGACTCGCCTATGTCAACGTACCCTTTTCGACTTTCGAAAAACAAGATGCAATACTCCCCAGTGACCACTGGATGTCTGACTATGCACAGCATGTGATTCTAAACAAATTAACATGTAATTTTGATTCTGATGTTTGTTAATCGTATGACTTTTTGCAATGCCTCATTAAAAAAAAAAGTGCTATAAAATGTGTTTGGCAAGGGTATGGGTTGGGCTGATTACTTGCTTACATTCAGGGCGGAGGTGGGGGTATTTGTGCCCCTGTAGTGAAAATCAAAAGTTGGCACCCATGAACCCACAGTTTAATTTACCAGGTTACTCACCGTAGTGACCACCTTACTCCTAGTCCATAGTCCCCTTTCCTCCATACTTATGGGACATCTCTCCGTCCTGTGGGACGGGACCGGAGCACTTTGTAAAAAGCATCCACATTTTTTCCAAAAATGTGTCCCTCCTCTCTTTCCTGCGCGGGCGCGGCCGTAACCCCGCCCACCTTGGCTCCGCCCCGCGCATCACCCATCAGTCCTTTTCTATCGCAGGGTCAAAGACCCATTAGCAATAACAGAGGAACTTTATTAGAGGGGACGGCGGGCGGGCGTATGGAGGAAAGGGGACTATGGACTAGGAGTAAGGTGGTCACTACGGTGAGTAACCTGGTAATACTCCTAACGTCCCGACCCCTTTCCTTCATAACTTATGGGAGATTCCCAAGCACTCCTTACAGGAACTATGGGTGGATGGAAATACCCCTTACTGAAACAGGTTCTTCAGCACAGCCTGGCCGAACTGAGCGTCAGCTCTAGAGCTCATATCGAGGCAGTAATGCTCACAGGAAACAGATGGGGAGGCCCAAGTAGCCGCTTTAGCGATGGACTCCCAGGGAACATACTTCTGAAAAGCAACCGCAGCTGCCTTGCCTCACACCTGGTGCACATGGATATCTTTAGGAGGTTTCAGCTTTTGGACGGTGAAAGATTCCGTGATATAGGCGGTAATCCATCTGGAAATAGATGCCTTAGATGCCAGCCTGCGCTGAGGCTTACCGAAGGTCACAAACAGTTGGGAAGAGCTCCGAAGCTCGGAAGTCCTGTCCAGGTAGACCCTAAGAGCTCTTCGGACATCCAGGCAGTGTAGAACCCTTTCCGCCTCCGAGGCAGGGTTCGGAAAAAGACCGGAAGGGAAATCAACTGATTCAGATGGAATTCGGTCACTACCTTTGGTAGGAAAGCTGGGTTCGTCCGAAGGACTACCTTGTCCTTGTGAAAGACCAAGAAAGGGTGCTCCACCGACAATGCCTGGAGCTCACTCACTCTCCTCGCTGACGTAACGGCTACCAGAAAGGACACTTTCCAGGACACGTACTTGAGGTCGACCGTAGCCATTGGCTCAAAGGGTTTATGGCACAGCGCCGTCAAGACTACATTTAGGTCCCAAGGCGGGTGCTGACTACGAACCGGAGGTAGTGGAGTGTCAAGCCTGCAAAATGCCTCAACCACTGGGTTACTCAGAGAATAAGAGCATTGGTCTCTAGCAAGATAAGCTAGAAACGCTGAAAGGTAAGTACTGCATGACAGAACGTAAACACCCGACTCTGCTAGGGAGTACACGAGGGACAGCACCATGTCAATCGTAGCCACCCTTGCATCCAGCCGCTTTTCCAAACACCAACGACAGAACCTGAGCCATTTACTCCTGTATTGGGATCTGGTTGAGGGTTCCCTGGCTGCCTGGATAATACGCATGTTATCCGTAGACAAGTTAAAACGCTCTAAGAATTGAACTCAGGCACCAAGCCGAGCGATTGTGGGGAGGGGTGCCACATCTGCTGTTCCCCTTGATGAAGAAGATCTGGGGTTACTGGTAACCTGATCAGCAGAAACATCGACAGGTGTTGAAGTTCTGAGAACCAAAAACTGTCCGGCCACCACAGGCCCATGAGCATAAGGGAACAGTTCACAGAGTTCTTCAGCTTCCCAATTGCTCGATGAAACTAGAGGCAGAGGCGGGAAGGCGTAAGCTCTCATGTTGTGCCATGGAATCTCGAGAGCATCCCCCCCAAGAGGAGGCTCTCAGCCCCCCTCTGGAGGCATACCGAGGAAGCTTCTTGTTTACCACTGTAAGAAAGAGGTCCACCTCCGGTGTACCCCAACGCAAGAAAATCCATGAGAGGATCTCCGCCTTCAACTCCCACTCGTAGCCGATCACTGTCTGCCGGCTGAGGGCATCCGCTGTGACATTCAGCTGGCCCGGGATGTGCACCGCAAGCAGCCAGACGCCATGAAGCATGGCCCACTCCTATATCTGGATGGACAGATCAACCAAAGGTGCCCACCCCGCAGGCAACAAAATATTGTGCGGAAGGGGTATCCGAGCATTCCGGTCATAAACTGACCGATAAGGATGCGCACAATGCCGAGAAACCAGCCCTACACCTGAGGCTGATGGCGCAGCTGTAGGGGTGGCGTTTAAAATGGCCCCCGCAGTCGTGGCGGGAACGGGCGCCATTTTGTCATCACCTGAGGGGAACTGCGGCACGTGAGGAAGTGGTCCCCGTCGATGGATCAGGGGTCTTAACTTTAGCCTTAACATAAGGAACCTCGGTACTATGAGGCCTGGAATGTTTCTGCGACATACCAACCGCCAAATTAGCCTTCTCGGGAAGGACCTCGGCGGTGCCGGTAAAAGAAGAATTTCCCTTCTTTGCCCCCTCAACAGATCTGGTGTCGCCGCAAGAGCAGGAACGGTGAGAAACAACCTTCACCGATAAGGCCTTGCCAGACCCTCAGAAATGTTGGTAGTTTTAGCCTCTGTACAAGGGACCTCAGACCCAGGTCCGGTAACAGCCTTACTCGCGCGGGCCTCGAACATCCGTTCGGTGGCACCAAGCACCACCAAGGCCTCGGGGCGCACCCCGGCATAAGAGCCAGTTGTCCAAATACGGATACTCATGGATACCCTGGAGACGAAGTTAGGCCGCAATCACAGACATCTTCGTGAAGACACGCGGCGCCGAGCTGAGCCAAAAGAAGCACTCGAAACTGGAAGTGCTCCTCTCCCAAAGAGAAGATATCTCCTTTGTGGGTTCCAAATCAGGATCTGCATGTACGCGTCCTGAAGATCCACAACGCTGAGCCAATCGCCCATCTGCAAGGAGGAGCGTATCTGGCTGGGCGTGATCATCTTGAATTTCTCTTGGGGTAGGAAAAGATTGAACTGGGAAAGGTCTAGAATGGTGCGCAGGCCAGTCTGGTTGGGTTTGGGCACCGTAAACAGCCGGGAGTAGAAGTCCTCCACTCGCTCCCAAAGGAGAACGGGTTCCACAGCTCTGAGGTGCAGAAGTTTCTGAACCTTGGCCTTGAGGGAGGGTGAGCCCGACAGCAGAAAAGGAGGGTTGAGGGGTGGGGTAGGGGGTAAAGGTACGCAGAAACCCGCTCGAGCGACTGACAAGACCCATCTGTCTTCTGCGATGGCCTGCCACGCCTCGCAATGAGACGCAATGCGTCCTCCCACCGGGGTCTCTTGCGAGCGCGGAAAACCCTCATTTGGCAGGCTTATCGGTGGCGGTGCCACCTGAACCTGATGAGGAGGCTGAGGAGCTGGAGAAAACCTGCGTACGCTGTTGTCTACAGCAGTTATTCCCCGCAGGAGTATCCACTCTGCGAGATTTTAGTTTTGGTGAGCTCTACATCAGTAGAAGAGTGAAACAGCTCCTTACCATCAGATCGAAGGTCCAGAACCTTGTCTTGCACCTCCTTCGAGAACTTAGTGGCATGCAGCCACGCTTGCCGTGAGGTATCAACCCCAAGCATCAGACCCCGAGCCGAGGTGTCTACGTGATGAGCCGCAGTCTCCAGGAGATCCTGGGCCAAGACCCTGGCATCGGAAAGGCCTCCTCTGAAATCCTCCAACTTCTCTCCTCAAACTCAGACAGACCTTTCCACATCCGCACGTTAACTCCCGCCAAAATCAATGCGGCATGGGCCTGCCTGAGCTGCAAGGACGAATTGGCAAAGATTTTCCTCCCTAGGGAGTCCAGGAACTTGTCCTCCCTTCCCAAGACCTGAGTAGCCGTCGCGGAAGAGGATGCTGCAGGTCTGGACTGCAACGTGGCCGCAGCCACCACTGTGGAGGATGGAGGTGGACAAGACAAGGCCACTTCCTCCGAAGAGTGTAGCCTGTACCTCGCGTCAATCTTTTTATTGACAAAAAGTCCTGTGTGGCTTCCTCCAGACTCTTCGGACCTCGGCCAAAACATCCTTCTGCAGGAAAAGGCCGGTATGCTCCAAAGGAGACAAGGTAAACACCCCAGAAAGCACACCCTCCTGTGGAGCAGGTGCCTCGGGAACCGGACCATCTAAGAAATCCATCATGTCCAGTACCTGGTCATGAAAAGCTCTAACAGAGCGGGGAAGGTCCTTGTTGTCCTGCTCACCTTGAGGGTCATCTGACAGGCCAGGATCCTGCTGAACTGTGTCAGGCACTGCCTTGTCCACTGGGGACAACGGTGGCAAAGGCGGAAGAGCAGGGGCAGGCACCACGGGCAAAGGAGGCGCCGGCGGAACCACCAGAGGAACGGGTGGAGCCGGAAGCGCTGGTGGACAAATTTCCTTAAAAAGCCCTTTGAAATACTCCCTCATGGGGTCGGTGCGCATAAGCGCTTGAAATTTACTGAAAAAAACGTCCTCAGGAGATTGCTTCGGAACCTGAGGAGGCCTCTCATGAGGTGGACAAACCCAGGGACGTAACGGAAAAGGGTGCCACGCCAGGCCCTCCGCCGACGTATCCACATCAATCAAAGGGGTTGCCCCTACAGGCAACGAAACATTGTGCGAAAGAGGCATCTGGGCGTTCCAATCATAAACGGGACGGTAAGGATACGCACAAGTGACCTTAGGTTCACCCGAAGGACCGAACCCTACACCAGGGGCCGATTGGCGTAGTTGTAGGGGTAGTACCTAAAATGGCCGCCGTGGTCGTGGCGGGAACGGCCGCCATTTTGTCTTCATCTGAGGGGAACTGCGGCACGCGAGGAGGTGATGCAGGGTTCCCCGTCGATGGCTCAGGGTCTTAATTTTAGCCTTAACATAAGGAACCTCGGCAGAGCCGGTACTGTGAGGCCTGGAATGTTTCTGCGACATACCAACCGCCAACTAAGCCTTCGAAGGAAGGACCTCGGCACTGCCGGTAAAATAAGAACCTTGCTTCTTTGCCCCCTCAACAGATCTGGTATCACCACAAGAGCGGGAACGGTGAGAAACCGCTTTCACCGACGGGGCCCGGCCCCTCAGAACTGTTGGTAACCTTAGCCTCTGTACGAGGGACCTCGGGCCTAGGCCCGGTAATAGCCTTATCGGCATGGGCCTCGAACATCCGTTCGGTAAACACAAGCCCAGCCAAGGGCTCGGGGCGCACCCCGGTCGTGTTTTTGAGGGAAGCCGAAAGAGAGGCCTCAGAGCAAGCTCCGGTACCCTGTGACCCAGCAGAACTGGGTCCAAACACAGTCCCCCACAGGAGGGGCCTGGGGCCTCGGAAGTTACTCCGGTGTACAACAGGCCCCTTACGGAGACCCTCTGAGAAAACTCTGGTAGAATTATTAGGCCCGACAGGCACCTCAGGGCGAACCCCGGTGACAGAGCGATCAACGCCCCTCCCGGCTCGAGAGGAATCCGGAAAGGTATCCCCCGGCCGGGGTGCTCTGAAAAGTAAAGAACTTACCGGGCGTTTCTTCTTCTCGTCGATGAAAGCCTGAAAATGAGATGGGGCAGTGCGTCGGAACACCTCCTCCCACCGTTCCAACCGACGTTGAAGAGCCCGGACCGAAAGGGAGTCACAGTAAAAACAGAAGTCCCAACGGTGTTCCGGACCCAAACACTCTAAAGAAAGAAGATGGGGATCCACCCTCGCGAAGCGACGATGACACGAAGAACAGTCTGGAAAGTCTAATTTAAAAGACAGACTAGAAGACGAACGCTAGCGAGAGCCAGAGAGGAAAACAAGGAAGAAAGTCTTCCGAGGATGCAAGTGCGTCCGGCCCCGATCGAGCGGAGAAAAGGACTGATGGGCGATGCGCAGGGCAGAGCCAAGGTGGGTGGGGTTATGGCCGCGTGCCGGGCCCCGCACAGGAAAGAGGAGGGACACATTTTTGGAAAAAATTTGGATGCTTTTTACAAAGTGCTCCGGTCCCGTCCCACAGGACGGAGAGATGTCCCATAAGTATGGAGGAAAGGGGACGGGACGTAGGAATATTCCTAAAAACTGCTGTCAGCACAATAAAAGCATTTATTTGTGATTAACCAATTTGACAGGCATGTAATATCTTTATAAATATAACCTGTGCTAAAACACAGAGGCACACATAACGGTATGTGTGGTGTCTGACAAAACATTTCAAAGAAAACTAGTGAACGCAAGCAGCCTTTTTCAATTTGGAAATTACTTTGTTTTTTTATGGAGGTGTGAAATGCACATTTGAAAAACAATAGTGTGCCTAGCATGTAGAAAGCCTGCATAAAACGCAAAGGAAGGGGCATATGAATTACAGTATATTTGTGTGGTGGTCCAACAAATGTCTTTTTATGAGACCGTTACTGATAAATAATAATGCAACAAAGAGGTTTTGAAGTTTTTAATATAATCGTGAAGGCTGTTAGGGAGAATTCTCTGTAAGGCTAATTTCCCAAACCTAGTGAGTCCCCCCAGCAGCTTTGCTGGATTTTTGGGGTTTATTTTTTCTCTCCTGCTAAGAGTGAGATTCTTTTGCTCCCACTCTTAGACATGATTTGAGGTGTTCCTTTAATTTGCCATGTGTTTTTTGGGCTATGGGGTCTTTTACTCCATAGGGTCTCGTGTTTTTTTGATGTGGGTTACACAGCACCCTCCGTGCCGTAACCCAGGGGGGTCGTAGCGACCCCCCAACATAGACTCCATACCCTGGGACTGACTACTGTCTCCCAGGGCATGTAAAGTCACCATTGGCTTTGCTAGTCCGAAATTATGAACAGAAACCAGTACAAACCATCATATTGTGGACGTACTGGTCGGGGCAATTAGATTGCCCCGGGGTCTGTTGTTCGAGGAGGCACGTCTCCGTCCCCCCTGATCGAGTTTTGGCTGGTTGCAGTGGATACTACTTTTTATATTCGACCGCAAATATATGTCTGGGATTTTCCCATTGTTCGAGGCTACCAACTTTATTTAATTCTTATAGCCTCGAACATACCGCCGGTTTATTTATTTAATATTAATTCACCAGTTGGTATTTTTTGCCAGAACTCGATTCTAAAATGGCGTTTGTGTTCTCTTCTGTGACTCCAACCCAAGTCGAGCCCTTTGTTCCACTTTTTGGCGGGCTTCTCCACAGAAGCCTCCAAAAGTGGTGCCACTGTCTGGGTACCACAGGAGGTGTGGGAGGGGGTTTAGGCACCCTGGACTGAGTTACCTTGGTAACTCAAGTCGCACTCTTGTGTGATTGGCCCAAGTGGTGAGCCGGCCGGCTCACCACTTAGCATGTTTGATTGACAGCTAGGCTGAGTGAATGGGGGTGTGCTGCATAAAAGCAGGGCTTGAGGACTGGAACTTCAGAAGTCGCCACAGGACCCAAGAATCCGAGGAGGGAGAAGCTGAGCCGGCCTGCAACGACAACACCACCGGTGGAGCCCTGCTGAACCGTCTCACCACTTTTCCCAACAACAGAGGAGATCTCCAGCCCGGAGAGTCTTCTTCCTTCGACTGGTGGGGATAACCAGTTTACCTTCTTTTCGTCTTCCTGGAGCATCTCGTGGCCGCCTTGCCTGTGCCAAGCACCCCGGCAACCGGGATACCACGTTTTCACCACTACCGCGAACCGAAAGCGTAGTACCTTTGTACCGGAGAACTCCGCGGCTGGTTTCTTCCCTGGCATTGCAACGACCTTCATTCTTCCTCCACGACGAGATCTTCTCTTCCTCTGGAAGACGCTGCGACTTGCTCCCGCTGCCAGGAACAACTGCCCCCGCTGGAGGATCCTCTCAATTTAAGGTACCGTGTTCCGCCTGGCTTCCCTTGCAACCGTTTGAACGGGGTGTATTAAATCCTCGTCTCTCGAACCTGGGTTAGCCTGGGACACCTTAGCTAACTTTTCTGCACTGAACTAAACCTTTTTCGAACTACCTCCACAAACTTCGAAGACTCTGTGCAACTGTCTGATCTTGGGCATCTTCCGCCCGGCTCCCTTCAAAGTGGGCCTGGCGCTAAACTTCCTTGCTCACCAGTAGACTGTGCCTTCCTAAACTTGCTGTGGTTCTTTAAAAAGTGTTTAGTGTGTATGCGTCCATAATTCTGCTTTTCCCTCCCTTTTTTATTGAACTTGTTGGAGTGCCATCGAACGTTAAGCGCTCACCTCTGTCTGGAAATAAGTGGCGTTAACTAAGACTTGTCCAACAAGTAATCAGGGATGTACATATGATAATAGTGATTGTGTTTTGAACTTATCTTACCGATTTAGTGCTAGTGTGTTTTATAAGTGTGTGTTAAATAAATAATTATATACTTTTACACCCAAGCTCTGGGCAGTGTTTGCCTGTGCTACTGTATTTCTGTACCTATTTTGTATGCTCTGTATACTGCCCAACTCTTCTTGAGGGAAGTCTGACTGCTCAGCCACAGCTACCAAGTGAATCTGTGTGGTACAGACTGCTACCAAGTGGGTTTACTGCCAAACACCTGTAGTCTTAAATCTTTTGCAGTGGTCCCTAAGGGAACTGCACAGGTTTCTGCCTAACAAAGGCATACGTTATTCCATCTGTTTATAGAGGGGAAATGATTGGGCCAAAATAATATTAATACAATTCCGAGGTTTATAAATATCCACACCCCGTTATTGCCCACTAGTAGCTCTCCACTGTTGGCCTCCACTACAAGTAGATCTAGCTAACGTAAAGGTTGTAGACCCCTGTTCTAGAGTTCGTCTGCACGCCAAGATCACCAAGACACAGAAGCCCCTGCAAGGACAACTTCTCCTTTTGAGTTGGTGGGACCAATCAACTCAACACTAAGCCACCTGGATACTCATCTCGGAGCTGGTTGCATTTTCCTCAGAGTGCTACAGGAAACCATATAGCCAGGGAGAGAGACACCAGTTTGTGTGCTTGACTTACAGCTACCGCAATTGAAGTTTGCCAAGCTTTTTGACTGTTCAAGTGCAGTGCAGGAGTGCCCCGACTTACTCCCTCTTGTCCCCACGACTGAGGCCCAGGAACAGCGAGATCTGCAGGAACTGCCAGGAACAGAAGTCATCAGCTGCCTCTTTCTTCATTTGTAAGGTACTGTAAAACTAGACAGTACTTGCCTCTCGCGGTGAAAGTGCTTGAAACTTTCCCAACAATCAGCCAGTGACCCAACATACGATTCCTCTTGCTACAAACTATTCCTAAGAACTTTTGCACAGACTTTTCCGTTTAACTACCAGAACTGCTTTATCCTATCCAAGACTTTAGCCCATTGACTTTGGCCTAGCCTATTGAATTGACTCCCGGTGAACTCTAAATATTTGCACTGTAAGAATTGTAACCTTTCATGTTCTAATAATCTTTGCCTTAAGTATAACATTTACATGTATTTGCAAATTCTTATGTTTGATTGCAATTGTTTTAATGATTTAACAAACTATTTTATTTGTTTTGAGTTCGATTGAAATTTTATTTTGTACATTTTAACTTTGTAAAGGTTTATATTTTGTAAACCATAAACAAATAAAAACATTGTTAAAAAGTATTTCTTAAAAATTAGTGAAGTGTATTTGTGTGATTTATATATTTTTTTTTATAACTGACAGATAAATACATTAATTAGTATTTATCAAAAGAAACCTTGAGTGTAAGAGTATTTGAACACCTGCGATTGTAGACCTCTGTGTAACATTACTGCTCACATTCCCTCTTGAGATAGGCCTGGCTGCTCAGCAGCGCTACCAAAACTGTGTAGTGCAGACTTATACCAAAGGTTGGTTTGCTTACACCTGTAGTCATAGTTGCTTGTAGTGTTTCCAGAGGTTACTGCATTCAAACTTTGCCCAACACATGTCACGAATGGATTGGATGCAAACTATAAGAAAATGCAGGATTTAAGCTTGTTTTGATCTCTCTCGATATGACAAACCGACGGATGTTCTCCCAAACTCGTAGTTGGTCATGAAATAAGTTTGACTATTGAAGTTTAAGGTTTTACGAATGTTAGGTTCCAGATCGTTTAGGTAATGTTGATTCTTCTGTTCTGTACTTCTGTTCTGTATTGCATTGGTTGTATTTTATGTGAACAGTCGAACATTTCGGTTATACCACAAAAGATAAAAATAAAACAGCAATATAAAGTCAGCAACGAGCTCCGCATTAATTGACCAACTAGATCGGTGGAAAAAAAAAAAAACTATCGTCGGACCTTGACGCGTGAAGGATTTGGGGTACACTACACGTCACATTAGGGCTAGTGTTAGTCACGCCCAGGTCAGCGTCCCTTTTTGAAACAAAGAGGCAATGCTTTGCGATTATTACTAGATGGCAGACTACATACACAGCATGTGACTAAGCAGATTCACAAGCATCAGCATTACATTTACAGGTAAAAAACAGTAAAGGCAGGTAAACAGCAAGATCGTTGTGTTTTCTTTTGTTTCTCCCCTGTTGCCCTCCCTTCGCCTGGTCGTGCTCTGAAACACCCATGTACGAGAGCTATATAAATAAAATATATACACAGATGGTGCAGAAAAAGTCAATCGCAAAATACTTGTTTTGTAGGAGTGAAAAAATGACCAGAGCAGATAAGCAGCAATAATCGCAATGGTTACTTAAGATGCCAGTACAGAATCTCTAAATAAATTTTACAGCAAGCAGAAATATGGCACATGTTCCTATAATATTACAACTTTACCAAGACTTTAAAGGGTTTGAAAAGGTGAAAAACATTGGATTTATCCTATTAAAATGCAGAGAAAAAAAATCCAAGATGGTTACTAAAAACACCAGTGCTGCGATAAACATTGAAGACCCAAGGGGAACAAATGTGCGGTGCTAGTTTACTAGTAATTGCAATTGTACAGTGTTCCCCTTCCTTGGAAGCCGCCTCACCAGGCCTCCTCTGCACCAGTTCCGGATGCTCTCTTTAGCTTCTGAGATCTTTATAGCTCTTGGACAGATCAGAGAAGGTTTCTCTGCCGCCGCTTCCCATCCCAAAGGGAGACAGGGCTTTTCTCAAAGACATTTATGGTGCAAAACGGCCAGGCCTGTGCACCACCCTGGAATCTGTCCTTTAATCTCTTCCTCCCCCCTTGAAACGGTTCAAGATCACACAAACTGAGATCTGGTCTGCTATATGGCAGGGAGATTGGATTTGCGCATTGGCTCTGAAGAACACTTATGTGCAGGTCAATTTAAAAAACACATTGGCACTTTCTACACTTCGCCCTCAGGAAGCGTCAGTTTCAATACAGGGTGCTGTCCTTTGGACTCAGCACTGGCAAAAAATGACAGGGGCAGCGGCAGACTCTCAGGCAGGAGGGCATCCACATCTACCCTTACCTCGATCACTGGCTTCAGGCCACCCTTCCTTCAGAGAACAAGGCCTCTTCTGGTCCTGCTTGATATTCTGTTTTTCCTCAAGTCTGTCAGTTAACCCAGCAGTCTTCCTTGACACCTTCTTGGAGGATGGCCTTAAAGGAGAGTTCCGGGACTTTTTTTTTTTTATTGTCCCTACGGTTCGGCCATGTGTTTTTAAGCATAACTCGGTAGATCGTAGAAAACTTTCCTATGGACCTTACCCGACTTTTCGTCCATTAACGCACTCGAAATCAGCCGCCATTTTATGATAATCCTATCACTTGCCGCATCGCCCAGGCTCACCTGCTTTTGCGGCACTAAATCAAATCCCCCGCCCCGGAGCCTGACATCAGCAGACGCGTACCGCCCATTTCCCAACGCCAAAGCACGTTTCGTGTCAACAATCGCTGCGCCTCAGCTAATGACGTGTCGCCATGGAAATGGCAGGACGCCTCTTTCCTCAATAAGTATAAACACACCGTTTCACAACACACAGCAGCCGATTTTCGATTCCATTCCTCTCTCTGTTTTACTTTGAGTATTCTGTGACTCGTTTCTGTGCTCTGGTCAGCTACCTTCGCCGCTTGTAGGCCTTGTGAACACCTGTACCATCTCTGTAAATTATTTTACTTTCTTTACCACACAATGGCTACAATAATGCCGTATATGTACGAGCCCGAGTACACCAAGGAAGAACTACTGGAAAGGCAAGCACGCGAAAACGATGGGGATTCGGACGGCAGTTGGGAGGACCAGTCAACGGATGAAGAGCCTGGACCATGTCGCATGGACGGCGTCTCCACCTGGTGCACGTGCAATCGGTGCGAGCTAATGCTAACTGAGGAGGAGAACTGCTGCTGCCGTGAAAATTCCGGGTGCTTGGCCTACATTTCGGAAGGCGAGCCAAGTCCGCAATGCATCACCGAGCTGCCAGAGTTCAGGGAAGCCTGCCTCTCACGGACAGTGTTGAGGATGATGATGGTGCTTATGCACGAACTTTGCGGCACTGTTCGTCCGCGTAATCCGAGTAACGAGTAAGTATACTCTGGTTGTGATGTCAGTGATGCCACTACTATTTCATGGTCGTCTCCCACATATAAAACTACATCTACATATCATTCGAATGCATGTAAATTGGTTCCATGTTGTGCATTTTCTAGATAGAATTTTTTTCAAAGCAGAATGACATTTTTGTACCTGAATCGACAGTGATAAGAAAGTTGTCATTTTAATACAGTTTGCATCTTTCATTTTCACAGGTGGTACAGGCTGGTGGCCTATCGTTGCTTCACTTGGTGGCTTCACGGGAGGCTCGGACACCGCGTTCGGAGAGTAATACCTGCCTGTGCGGTACTTGCCATTAGACAACATTTCCCCAGCGACAGTGGACAATACCGCGGATTTTCCCTGGATGTGCTGCAACCGCAACTTTACAATGTGTAATGTTTATTATTTATGTTCAATTGAAATTAAGATCTAAAATAAAACCCAACATATATTTTAACAATGGTTGTTTTGATTTTTTAAATGAATCTAGTGTGTCTCCATTGAATAGTCTTCCTGTGCCTTGTCTTGTCACACCACATGTCTCCGGCCAGCATCCTCCCTCACGCTGGCCGCCCACCTTCAATCCACATAACCGTTGAACCCATATGCAGCAGACATACATATGTTATTTTGCGGGTTGGCATCAAGCCTCCCGGCCTTGCCTCCTCCCCCAAAAATACTTACCACACCACTTTGTTCAAGCGTTGGCAATAAAAGGAAGGCCGTTGGATTTTATTGATACAAAACATGGTTATAGGTAAATAATCAATATGGTTGATCATAATAAATCATCCTTTTGGGCACCGGGTACAGAGATGACCCCCTCTGGCCCGTGCCGCCTTGCCACCATAGGCCAGCCTGCTGCTGACTAACTGCCTAGGCATCCAGGGTGAACTGCACCCATATATTCTCCTGGGAGGGTGAGGTATTTATAAACTCACCCCCCTGCCTTCCATGTACTAGATCCTGCAGCCTGCATGCAGTTAGATGTCCTCTCCTTGGTGAGGCCATGCGGCAAACGAGTCTTGTCTGCACGACCACCGCCCCAATCCACCCCCCGCCCTATCAAAGGCAGTTCGCACCGGGGTACTTGTGCTGGCAAGTGGAGCTGTCAGGGAGCGATAAAGGCCAAGAGGTGCCAAAGACCATGTACACTTCAAAGTGGTCTATAGAGCATGGGTTGTTGTTCCCATGTCTAAAGCCAGACCCCGTGTCTCCTGCCAAGCATCCCCCCTCACGCTGGACGGCCCCCTGCAATCCGCATAATGCCACGACATATACACGTCATTCATTCACAAACACACCCCTGTTTCGAATTCTTTATAACCCACTTCATATTTCTAATGAGAACTTCTTTGCACTTTGCTAGTCAACCCGTGAAGGTGCTGGTTATCTGCTCTTCGTCTCTGTGAACTTCCGTGACCACTTCGAGGAAACTCGTCAGTTTGCAACCTGTGAACGACAAGAAACTACTCTGATCCCTGCATCTAACTGTTTGCTCGTCAAGATAAGGCCATGTACCATACTCATTTTGCGTCCAATTTCTTTTCGTTCAAGACAGTACATGCAAGGAACTAGTCACATGTTCTGAGTTTAGTCAAATTATTTTTCTATTTTTTTAAAGTTATTCAAATACTTATCCGCATGTGAATAACGTGTATAGTTCCAAGAACCAAAACATACCTTGCATTGAACCTTTTATGTGTCATTTAATTTTTTAACACATTGGTATTCATAGAGAATTGTTGATCTTTACTTTTCAGAACTTTCCACAATGCCTGCCTGTTCCATTGGCGGTTGCCCTTCGAAGACCCATAATAAATCTGAAGGTACTATAATGCATGTTTTCCCTAAGACAATAGATCAGATAAGAGAATGGGTCCGATATTGCGGATATCCACCCTCTGAGCTTGAAAGTAGAGTCCTAGAAGTCTTTGCGGACAAGAGGGGTGATCGATACCGCATCTGCAGCAGGCACTTTACCTCTGACATGTACTCCACATCATTGCTAATAAAGAAGAACACACCGCGAGCGAGGCGAAAATTGCTCTCAACCGCTATTCCCACTCTATTCGTCCACATCCCTCCACTGGTGAGTCAAGTTTACGTATTTATCTCTCGGCCTTGCGGTAGTGTGTAGCATTAGCTAACAATAATTTCCCCATTTATGTATCCACTCAATATGAAGGCGGAACATTCTCCATCCGTGTCGTTATTGCAGTCATCAGCCACTTCAAGCGCCTATCAGGTAATCTTACTTGGCTATTCTGCCACTGACTTGTTTTAGGCATGTAAATCAATAGTTTTAATTTATCGTGTAATTATTTTACCTAATGGTACACCCTTGTACTCGTCCTCTAGTCTTTGTTTTCAGTTATAATTATTGTTATCCAAAATAATTCAAGTACTGTCTTTCAGGGAGATGCTGAGGAGTCCAACGTATTGACGACTACCGTTGATGTCATTCAGATGCTCGAGGTACGTTTCAGGACAGTTCCATCGATGGAGATCATCAGATCTTGCATTCTTGTAGCGTGATTGTTACACACAATGTTTCTTTCGTTTTTAGCCATCGATATGTCCTTCTGTCGTCGCCCTCCTATGTGTCTTCTTTTTTCAATATTGTGTTCATTACTAATGAAAGTCCTATGTTTCAGGGAGTCGATGGAGCATTAGTCCAAGAAGAAGGGGGAGCATGCAGTTACGGGTCGGCGCAACAGCTTGCAGAAGTGTGCACCGCAGTTACATCGTCCCTTGATGTTCTTATGCATTTCGAGGTATGGATACTGACAGTTCGATGAAGCGAAATCATATGACGTGATTACATCCGCTATACTTCCTTCTTTATTAACGCAAGTACTATGTTTCAGGGAGATGACGGAGCTTCTTCTACAAGAACATCACCCCTAGTAGTTGATGCAGATTTCTGGGTGGTGACACTTCCAACGATCGAGCAAATCGAATCATATTTAGATATCCATTATTTATTTTAGACAAATGATCATTTGTGCAGGTCTATTTAGATGAGCCGTTCACGCCTGCACAAACTTTTCTGTTCTTTTTATCATAATAGAAAACCATACTAATGCAATTACTGTGTTTCAGGGAGTCACTGAAGCATCATCTTCAATAATATCATCAATGGAAGTCTATGAGGAGCCCGAGGTATGGATCTTGACAGTTCCATCTAACTAGATCAACAATGCGTGAATAATTGTCGTTTGAATGTTCTACACAAAGCGTTCATTCGTGTTTTGCTATTGAGATGTACGTGGGTATTGGTCCCCAAGTACATTTTGTGTTTTCGATATTATTATACATACTAATGAAAGTTCTATGTTTCAGGGAGTCGATGGAGCGTCAGTGCGTGATGGATGTGCTTATCAGGAAAACATAGTCGTTGCAGCGCAAGAGGAAGTGGAGACATGCACACACGAGTCGGAGCAACAGCGTCCTGATGTTGAAGTTCGAGGCAAGAAAGTTTCAAAGAAAAGAAAGCAAAAGAAGGTTAGTGTCCTGGGCACTATATTATGTTGTTTTTCACTGTTAATAGTTCAATACTGTAAGTTGTGTTTAAACTGAACACCCCTTTTCCAATCTGTCCTCTAGTTGCGTGTGGGTGTACGAACTAGATCTACACAGACAGTGTAGCGAACGAGAGATGTTGCTTGTCAAACCTTTTGGCAAGGACTTGAGACTGGAGAAGCATCGTGCCAATGGGAAGAATATGAAGTGATTGACAACGGAGCTATACCACCACCAGCCATTGATAGTGAATGTCCTCCTGGTAGTTCGGATGCAGTCGGAGATCAATTCACAGAATCCACACCCGCAAAAACTAAGACCGCGAGAAAGTTGAAGAAATTGTTTTATTCACCCATCGCCGGAGAAGGAACAGATGTTGCAATGGAAGAGAATGAAGTAGACGACAATGAAACACCATCAATATCACTGAACATAGCGGAAGACGATATCAGAGATTCTACCTTTCATGCGAGTGACATGTCCTCAACGTTACAGGCCGAACCAGCTGGGATGCAGAGTGACAGTATAAGGAAAGAGGCCAAATTCATTGTATTCGATAGTTGTTTGATTGATATTATTATTCGGATTAAATGTGGGCATTTGGTAGGTGGGGAAGTATGTGGGGAGCCATTGATTAATGTGACTCGTGCAATACGAGGCACTAACCTTAAAATACATGCCACCTGTACAAAATATCATCCTTTCACATGGTCTGCACAACCTATGCTGGGACAACTGCCAGCAGGCAATCTACTTTGTGCAGCGGCTGCACTTTTTAGTGGTTCAAGTTTTAAAAAATTAGAGTCTTTCTTTCAGTTTGTGGGAATCCATTTCATTGCGAAAACTCAGTTCTACAAATACCAAACCGATTATCTATTTCCAGCCATTAGCGAAGCTTGGAGAATGGAAAAAATGTCTATTGATAGTACATTCGCGGGCAAACGGTTCAGGCTAGCCGGTGATGGACAGTGCGACAGCCCAGGATTTTCAGCCAAGTACTGCACCTACCACTTTCAGGACATGGAAAGTAAGAAAATTGTGAGTTCGGTGGTCGTGCAGGTGTCACAAAGTACATCCTCAGTGGCCATGGAGAAAGTTGGCTTTGTAGCATCATTGCAAGAACTACAATCGCGGGGAATGGTGATCGACCTGATAGCCACGGACAGACAAGTTTCAATTGCCAAGACAATGAGAGAACAGTACAAAAATATAAATCACCAATTTGACGTTTGGCATCTTGCAAAATCAATCAATAAAAAATTGTCGGCTGCAGGTAAAAAAAAAGAATTGCAAGGTATTTCACAGTGGTCCAAGTCAATCAGCAACCATCTTTGGTGGAGCTCAAAAACATGTGGAGGGTCGTTGGAAATTCTACTGGAAAAATGGCGGTCAGTAATGCCACACTGTACAAACGTTCACCGATGGAACACGAACCAACATTTCCACAATTGTGAACATGGCCATTTGTCCACAGAGGAGGCACGGAAGAAGAAGTGGTTGATTCCTTCATCACCCACTCACAAAGCCATTGAAAAGATTGTATTTGATAAAACTATAACAAAAGCTTTGAGGGGACTCACGGAATTCTGCCACACAGGAGATTTGGAGGTGTTCCACAATATGTGCCTAAAGTACAGGCCAAAACGATTGCATTTTGGCATGGAGGGCATGATAAATCGGACTCTTTTAGCGGTCTTGGCACATAACCATAATGTTGGCCGTCAACAAAGTAGGACGACCGGAACTTTAGGGACGCTTCGCTACAATAAGGCCTTCACTAAAAGAAGTAAACAATGGGTGATCAAACCAGTGTTTGAGGATATGCAATATGAGTTTATTGAGAAACTTATTGTTGACGTCCTAGATAGGCACATAAATGGAGTTGTGAACGAACCTGTGCAGGGGACAACTGCATTGCCACCCAACATTGCCTCTGTTCCATGTCCACCTAAAGAAGAACTCATTGAGAAATACACATCACGGTTTAAATGATTGTAATTTGATTGTCTGTTCTCTCGAGTCTCCTCATGTCGCAGGCCCATTGAATATGTGTATCTATCCAGCCTTGTTGTAAGGTTCTATTGTATTTTGACCTTGACAGGCCGGGACCACGTAAGAAACGATAATGAATATAATTTCAGAAACGAAAGCCATTTCATGTTCGTTCATTAGAAGAAATAACGTCGGCATAGAAGGAGTGGTATTTCGGGGCTGCCCTACGCACAGACACAATGGAAAATGCAAATATAATGTAAGTAACTCTTTAGATGAGTTTATACCGCAATTTAATTACTATACAGTAGCTTTAAAGACGGGTTAAGTTGTACTTGTTCGTTCTATGTGGCATATTGTTTTGTACCGCGCACTATCTTGGGGAGAACCGTCTACTTTTACGGAAGCACCTCAAAACCTTTGCTTCTGCTTTCTCTCTCCCTCTCCCCTGCTACAACTGGTCCACTGTCTGCGATCTCGGTCCTGGGCCCTTCCACTCTCCACCTGCACTCCCCGTCAACCCCTGCACTGAGGTACTGTCTCAGTATCCTACAGCCCCCCCTTGACGTTTAAAACCCAGTTGCACTGTCCTAGCTATGAAATAATTTCCCGACCGAATATATAAAATGAATAATTTTAATAAAGATCTGATGGTGAGACTAATTTAATTTTTTATGTTTTTCAAACAGGTACTTCACCCATTATTGTCTGTGTCACGAGTACCAGACACCGGCGGATGGATTTTATAACCGCCAGTTGCTTCTCCGCGTGAACAACGTTACCACCCTGACCATTTTATGGGACGATCGCCAAGTACAAGTATGCCCTTACGCGGTACTAACGGCTAGATGCAACATACAGACCGTTGTGGTGGCCTAGTGCCTCGTCGTTGGAACAGCCATGCGATTATCAGTGCGACCGAAGAGCTTATTTTATCGTAAACCAACACCCTGTGTACTGCACACGAACATCGCTTGCCTCAAGACGAACTATTTTGGATCGAGAGCAAATAAAAATGAAAATCGCTGAATATTCTCTAAACATTTGATGTCCAATAAATGTACTTTGCCAAATGTACAATCTTGCAGTTTGCTTTTAAACCACAGTTTCATATTCCGAATTGTGGCGCTGTATTGTGAGATGATCTAAGACCCTGTGTACAGCAAAGGAACATCGCGTGCCTCAAAACGAACTTTTTGGAACGTGAGCAAATAAAAATGAAAATCGCTGAATATTCTCTAAACATTTGATGTCAAATAAATGTACTTTACCAAATTTACAATCTTGCGGTTCGATTTAAAAGTACAGTTTCATATTGCGAATTGTGGCGCGCTGTGTTGTGTGAGCTGATCTGTGTTGATTTCCGGGTTCTGTGTGGAGTCGCGTAGAAGACGCCTGGGCGAGTTTGCCTACGCAGCACAGTCACGTCACGGATAGAGGCGGGGAATATGAATGTTTTGATAAAGTCTGTTTCAGGGGCGGGGGATTTGATTTAGTGCCGCAAAAGCAGGTGAGCCTGGGCGATGCGGCAAGTGATAGGATTATCATAAAATGGCGGCTGATTTCGAGTGCGTTAATGGACGAAAAGTCGGGTAAGGTCCATAGGAAAGTTTTCTACGATCTACCGAGTTATGCTTAAAAACGCATGGCCGAACCGTAGGGACAATAAAAAAAAAGTCCCGGAACTCTCCTTTAATTGGTTTAATTTGGGATTCTCACTTGGAAACAAACTTTCCGACAGAGGAGAGAATCCAGGACATTCTTATGGCATGCTTACTCTTTTTGACCAAATCGTCAGCCATGGTCTGGTGGTTCCAGAGACCACTTAATCTCATGGCCTTCACCACCCAGTCTGTGCCTCAGGTGGAGGAGAAGCACCTAGCTTTATTTGGCTTCAGTCAGCTGTAATTCAGATCCTGCTTTATTCACATCCAGAATGGAGGTGGAACAATCGACTCTAACCATGAAAGTGGGGTTGAGTTTTCGGATCTTCTCCCCTCATGGACCTAAACCACAAACTACACCTTAGTGGGGTGGGGAGCCACCCTGGAAGACCTCAGGGTGCCCAATTGGTGGGATCCGGAGCAATAGATGTTTCATATAGTTCCAGAACTCAAGGCCTTTTTCATTGCTTTGAAAGCCTTCCTTCCGATCAGGTTTTCTATAGGGCTTGAGGGACACTACCACCATGTTTTACCTGAACAAGCAGCTTGTTGCAATGGTAGTGGAATTGAGCCATTCAGCAGAGCATTCATGTGCATACCCTCCACTTTCCTGGAGCAGAGAACTTCGATGTGGATGCTCTTAGCAAACTAAAGTAGTCTGTCCACAAATGGGAGTTACTTTAAGTGGAGCATGACCTCTTTGCGAGGTGGGGCATCTCCTCTGAAGACCTTTGTGACTCCCAAGAACTTCAAGTGCCTCTTTGCCAGCTGGGCAGGCAGCATAACTCCCTGAGGGATGGTCATTTCCTGGGAGGGAAGTGCAAGGCAGTTCCCCGCTGCGTCTCCTCATTCATAAGGGTACTCATGAAATTTAGAGAATCCAGGTCCTGCTCCATCATCCCGGTGACACCTCTGCGGCCAGCCAGGTACTGACTGTATGATCTGAAAGTTCTGAATCAGTTGCCTCCTCAGGCCACGCAACTTCTTTAAAATCCCACTAAACTTGCAGGTCAAGTAGAATATTTTAGCTACTGAATCGTAGAGAAATGCACACGACTCATAGCGACTGGTGACAAAAGCGTTACCACCGCTTTCTGTAAAATGGTGCCACCAATAGCCAACTTCATGCTCAGTGTCCTGCTGCTACCCAGAGGCCAGACACGCACAGAGAAACCTTTGACATTCACTGTAAATAAAGCTTGTTTGCAGTAAATGTCAAATAACACAAAATGTACAAACGTCCCAGAATTTCATTGTACTTTAAAGCAAGGCAGAGTACAAAACCAATGCTACTCAACATTTAAAAAACAATTACACTATGCTAGTTGCAGAGTAGGTTTTGCATGGCCTGCTCCGTCAAGCTTCACCAGAGACCAAAGCTATCCTAGGAGGAGAGGGGAGGATTTGGCATCTGTCTTTTCAATCTCTTCAGTTGTCAGCCTCATTCCGTAGGTGGTGACTGGGATATCTTGGCTTGTCCAAAGAAAAGATGCAAGTCATCATTTCTGCTCGTTCATAGACCCATCAATGAGGGCTCAGTAAAAGGGAAAACGTACCAGGTTTTATAACTGGCCCCTTGAGAGGCATGAGAGTTTTGACTAACTAGTCAGGAGTGGTCTAGGCAACACTAACAAAGCCCTACCCCCCCCCCCCCCCCCAACAGTGACTACGGGATAGGATCAACGTTGTCACTACAATAACCTTTCTTTTATCTGCAAAATATTTCTAAAATCAAGATGAACACAAATAATAATAATCTCATTGAGTCCTCCAATATGGGTGGTGCTTATATTACTATACAAATAATGAGTGAACATTTTACACTGGACCTGGTGTGATGTGATTATTTTGGACTTAATACAGATGTTGTCCCCAATCTTAACCAGATGTCAAGCACTTAGCCAAGGGGGAATGGTTATGGCACATTGCTCTTCTCTGTGATACTGATCGTATAACACCATGCCCTCATGTCTCAATTTATGTATTTGCAATGACCCAAGGCTACAGCATTTTTTACAATACCTTCAATGCACAAAATTTGAATAGAAATTCTGCTTTGGTTGAAATATGGGCACAAGACCTTGGAATATGAATCTTTTATTCAAGGTCTCCTTCAGAAAAACTGTTTAAAATTCCTATTGTTTATATATCACTCATTCTAGAACGTTTCCCATGTGTCTTATGCAAAAACCTGACTGTTAGAGGGGATGTAACATTAGGACATCTGTTGCTGAAATCGAACTGGAACATAGTGCTACTTGCATTGACTAGTACACAGGGTGACTCAGTGGAACTTTACCCGTCCTTTTTTATTTGACAAAGACTACCGATATGTGGAAGGTGAACCTAACATTAGTGCATATACTATACACATCTATGTACCAGGGGATGGAGGCACAGTGGTTGCATGGTCAGCTGGCCATTATGAAGTCACGGAAGGGTGTTAAAGCTGGGGATTCTGCAAGGGAACAATGGTGTGGGGAATCTGGAAAACAAACGGTGAATGATCCTTCCCAGAGGACTCCTGCATGTGAAATTATACGGTGCTAATAAAATACAAGTGACAAACAAGGAAGAGTCGACATTCGTCTTCATAACATATGGCAACAAGTGCTTCGTGTGATCCCCGCTTGACTACCTTCATATGGCAATGCCTTCTCGCAACAGAGTAAGCGCCAGGAACTGTAGATAATCTGTTTAAATGTTATGGCTAGCTCTGGATTGATACAAAAGTCCAAAGAGGTAATCGTGAGTATTTAAGGAAGGCACTGACAGCTGGTGATCGTTGTGACACCAAAGCAACTGCTACATATTCAGAAAACTGAACCTTGCGGCATTACTAACATAGTCCAAGCAATGCCACAGCGTACTGCAAGAAACTGAATGCTGCGGCACATAAGCTAAACAAAGCAGCCACTACCGCCTACTGAAGGAACATGAACTCTTCGGCTCAGTGTTGAAGTGGAATTCCAAGACATCACGCTTAAACGCAACAGAAGGAGCATGTACTGTAAAATTGCTCATCTCCGAAGTACCAGTGACATCAGGCAAGCGGTAACAAAATCTTGAAAACAGATTATGGGAAAGATGTAAGTGAATCTGACTTTTGCTGCAATTTATAGGTTGGACCACACAATAGAACAAGGATTAACTGGTTATACCGGTTATTTGTGCTCGCCTTTCTATTAATAAGTTATCACATTTCTCAGAACAAATGTGATATCTCCAATGTTTTGGATTTATTGAAGTCCAATACTCCTGTAATTGCGGCCGACATGTTTCAACAAAAGGTCTTTCTCAAAGCGTTGGTGTCTAATGAAGCTTGTTTAAATACTGTAACTATATCATCTGGCAAAGCCAATGGTCACTTCTCTGGGAGCTTATAATCCTTTTCTCTAACTTAGGTTCTCAGTGTCTCATCTAAATGTTTATCAATTCTGAAATATATAGTCCTACTAATGGATATGATACCAAGTTAAGGGATCAGGACTAGCGTCCAGCCTGTCAGACACAGCAGAATAATACACCACTCCATCATTCAGACACACGAGGCGCTGTGTTTTTTTTATGCCCTCCCCAGGGCCACCTAACGAACACTGGGCCCAATTTAAAAAATGCATTACCCTATAGCAGGGAATCATGTCGAAGGTGCATGGGTTCTACATGGATAGAAAGATATCCTTATCAATGCAATATTTTGGATTGAATGTCGGCGCATTTATGAAAGTTTACCAAACCGCAGAGGAGGAATTAGGAGTTGAAGCTATGAAAAAACATGATTTACATTTTAATACAAGCATTTTAAAAAGAAGTCATTTTGCTACCTGTGTACAGGAGCGAGGAGAAGATGTTACGCCATTTAGCATTTAGTGTCAACATGTCATTTTGATGAGAAGTTGGAAGAATACATGTGATCAATTTCATGGTGCACAGTTCCATTGATGGAATGAAAGAATCTCCATATGTGTTTAGATCTCAACGCAAGTGGCAGATGCAACCGAGGTGAATGAATTTCCAGTTTAGAAAAATAGGGAGACTTAAGGAGTTTTTATTCACTGCATTAAACTGAATAAAGGAAGCATATCCATGATATCAAAACGGCGTCCTATGCCAATGGTACCAAGGGAATCAGTTAAATCGAAGTTCAAGAAATTGTGCGAGATGAAGATCATTGAAAGGACAAATGCAGTGGAATGGTTGTCCCCTTTAGTGGTTGCAAGACAAGCTAATGGAGATATAAGGTTGTGCATTGACCATTGCAACTAAACAAGTGCGTTATGGTTGAGAGGCATCCTTAACCCAACATGAGTGAGATGCTCTTATTGTTTGGTAATTGCAAAATATTCGTACTAGCTAGGTCATCTGCACATCATCACAGATTTGCATTAGACTCCCGTCTCCTTATGGCGTTCGTGTACCATTTCTGAAGGATTGCATTTAGATTAGTGTCAGTATCTTCAGTATTCCAAAAAGCAACGTTTAAGCTATTTGTTGTCATGAGAAATGTGCATTGTTTCCAAGACATTTTGGTATGTGGTGAACCATTGAGTGGCCATGATGTAACGCTGCGTGATGTACTTCATATATTGAATGAGAAAGTATCACTCGAGATAGAAAAATTTACATAATTTACGCAATGGGAAGACGGGTGCAACTAAACGTTTTAGCAAATGCGATACGAGAAGTAGCAACCCCACCTACAAACGACAGGCAAAGAATGTTTTTAGGGATGATTGGATTTGACCAGAAATGTGTTTACATTTGCAGAGGAAATACAGAATAAGATGTAGTTGCCACAAATGGGTTTCATTATTGTGGCCTGGCCTTCGTGTCAACAAGTTTGCAACGATGAAAAAGGAAATTGATCAATTCCACTGAAGTGATTTGACCCTCCGCGAGCGACTATCACCACTCCAGATGCTAGTGATGTTGGCTTTGGGTAGTCAATTACTATTAGTGTGGCCTCTCAAAACGCTCCCACACAGCATCTTAACACCAGCTACAAAAACACACTAAAATGCCAATACAAATAAAGTTTGCTGTCAATGGATACTCTCCATTTGCCAACTAGAAGGGCACACTGTGTCCTGAATGGCTGGAATTTAAGTAATGCATTGTGCAAAATGAATAATTTGTTCATGAAAGCCTCCACTCTGCTAATAACACAAATTAAAATATATACATTCTCCCTTTCGCCCACCCCCTGTTGAGAAACCCAGCATTACAGATTGATGACAAGTGGCTTGTATATGGTATTTCACAATTAATAGGAGTATGGTTGATGTGGCGTACCTACAACTCAAGTATAGATTAAAAGATCATGAACCTGATACAGGAGGCTTTCCAAATGGTTTGCCAGCCGCATTTTCTAATTTTGTTCCACTACCAATCCCAACACGATACAGATTGCTGGGTTTGGAAAAATTATTCAAGTTCTATTCAGGAGCAAGGCCAAATAGGATGCAATTCTGAAATCTGCATTGAGCGACAATGGCCTTCGGTCTGCTCTACTCTAGACAAAATGAAATTTGACTTGAACAGAGATACCTGCAACAAATTCATTGATTGCGTGTAACGGACCTCTCAAGTTTGAACAATGTAAAATGATCCCAGAGGGCCACTACTGTCACTTCTGCAGAGGTTGGGTGTGGTGATGGGAGCATCATTTAAAAAAATGTGCCCTAATCTAACTATTGGCACATACCTCATGGCTCCCATTTCAAAACAGATAGAAGGCACAGTTTGCAGCCAAAAACAGTATGAAATTATGGAATGTGAACACTTGCCCAAGCATTGATAACTGGCTCCAGGCCATCACTTTCATCTATGCAAGGGAAAGAGGGTTATTTTATGAAGGACCTTTAACACTATACACTTATCTAGTCTGCCTCAATGAACACTATGCTTGACCTCATATGTCGTGTCAGCTGTGCACACAATCTCATTTTCTCTGTAGTCTATTGGTTTCATCTTTCACTGATATATTTACCTGATGGGTGTATGAACGACTTAAAAGAACAAGGGCATGAGTGGTTGCTTGCATTTCCATGTTCATTCACCAGAACCTTAACAAAATGGAATGCATGGTTGGGTTTATCAGAAGCACCCAGCATATAACGGATTCTATTCTAGCAGAGGAAGCAAGGACAGCTTTAGCTGTGTGAACAGAGTATGAAGGTGGGTGAAGATGCACAGGTAGCATGGAATTCACTACAGAGCAAAACTCAGCCCCTTGCAGGTTTAGTTTGCTCTAGGAGGGAGAAACACAGGCAACCTCTTGTGAATTAAATCTCTATTTGGACAAAGCCTGGTTCTAGGTGCCAGCATGGCAAACACCTGCTAGATGGACGTTCAGCAGGACAAACATATTGCAGCTCTTCGCTCCTTAAAGAAAAATGAAACTGTGACAAGCCCTAAAAATAGAAGATGTGCATTTCTGTCTCGGAAGAAGGGTCAAAAGAGGGACAGTGCTCTCCAACATGCGCTATGTACCAGTGAGACCTGGTAGTCTTTCTAAGGAATGAAATCTAATAGGGTTTGTATCCGATGTCCCAGGAAAAAGCTGCACAATGAAGTAGTACAGGAAAAGCTGTAGGCTTAACAATTGTTGCATTAGCTGGAATTGAAAAGGTGGGCACAAATGTCATCTTTTCATAACATGTTACAAGACAGTGCAGTAACTATTGATCTTAAAATGGAAAGATTAAAAGGAGATATATCAGCAAATCCCTAAAGCGTGGGCGATTAGGAAGCTGGGGCACAGGAGTGCACCAACGTCTGTTTTATATCCTGCAAGCCTCAATAGGTTTAAAACGTGATCACTTGAACTATGGGTATACTTGAACTATGGGTCTACATCTCTTATGTTTTTTGCAGCAACTCTGATTTTTCAAGCTTCCCAGAAGGTCTTTCAAGAAACAGCTGACAAAAGCCATTAAATCCAAACCCCTAAGGAGCTGAACGTGACAGCTGCGCAAACATGCAGTTTTGGCAGTGTTAGAGCGAGGGCCCCATCGGTCTACTCCTGCACTGGCCAGCAAAGAGCCACTTTCAGTGCACTACACTGTTTTAGAGGCAGAATGTGATGTCTGGCTATGCGAGTATTAATAGAAAGTCCTTGGTTTGGGAAAACCATGACCCACGAGGGAAGACTTGGAAAGAGGCGGCATGGGGAAGAAGGGACTTGCTCAGACAGAAAGTGAAGCACATGGAAATCCAGAAAGCAATTGAGCGTCAGCCCGTATAGCGTGTAATATATGAAGCAGCATGTATGAAAGCAAATAAACAGTTGCAAATTAAGGCCAAAAGCTACCTACAGTAGCTTTTTTTCTTCTTTTGAGAAAAACTACCCAATCGTGGGTGAATATTTCAAGATGCAAGGCAGGCATAGATAGTCACTCACGAACTCAATTCGCCACATGCATACACAGTACACAATTTTACTCGCCAAATGTCCATTATCAGTAGCTAGTGGTGAATACAAACTTTGCACATTTATATCACTGGGAACCGGCCCCAAAGTATCTAAAATGTCACCATTAATTCCTAAAATTCCAATGCACTCCGTATGAAGTATACTAATGGGGCTTGGAACTAAGAAAGGAGGGCAAGGGGCATCAAGTGTGGCAGTGAATATTGAGAAGTAGAGTGCGCATGCTGACCATGCATCACTGGGAGCACCCGCAGCATGCAGGATCAGGACCTATCCGGTTGCACACCATCTGAGGACGAGTGACTCCACAGAAAGGAATTTGCGTATCAGTGAAGGCCAAACTATGCTATATATAGAAAAGCAGTACATTCATGAGAGCAAACCGCTGCCATACAATCAAAGCCTGGCACAAGACACAGACACGTGCTAGTGACAAGTAGCCCTTCCCCCTATGAACAGTAGCGAAACTTTGTTCATATCAAATGGCAATCTTCCTTAATTTCTTCCTCATCCCACCAATTAACATTTTCTGCAAAGAACTGGACCATCAACGAAAAAAAAAGGCCCTTATTTTCAATATTTGTTTCCAACTGGTGGTCAGCTAGCTATTGTACAGGGCATAGAAGGTTGTGCGAAAAAGTACTTCCATAGACATATTAACTTCACCTCCAAGTGCATGAATGTTGCACCTCCAAAAAACAAGCTAGGCATGGATCATTTGCACCTCTCCACGCAATTCTATGACAAACTAGATCCATACCTCTGAAGTGGAACAATCTTCCTGCCGGATGAGAACATTAGATGCATAATCACCTCAAACGCATTCAGATACCCAAAGAAATGGGGCATTCGGTCTGTAAAGCGAGTTCAGTGGAATGTGGTAGGCAGGACGCAGGCGCAGCATCCTTCAAAGCATCGGAGATCTTGCCATCTCAGCAGACGAGATCCACAGACACACCTTGGGAATTCATTTCACTATAAGCACTTAATTTATCAAGCATCTTTCTGATGAAAGAGGATCAGTCTGGAAGTGCATACTAGGAAGTACCCAGTAAGGACAAAAGGCGGTTTGCCCGTTGGGAATACCTTGATGAGGCACGTCTGCTGTGAAGGATTGCACCTTGTGGGTGCACAGCACTACCTGACAATTCCGAATTTAGTTTTCGTTCACTTTTAGGTCTGGCACTAGAGCATTAGTTCCGTCAGAGCACCTTAAGATATATAGAGGAACCCTGCTGATTAGCAGTTTCCTGATACGGAACAAGTGCATCACAGTGAAACCTCAATTTTAGTAGCAACCATTTTGTAGAAGCCAGAGGAATTTTAGGTTCAGGAGAGAGTTGTTTGATTAGGCCATTTTGTTTTCATGCTGCTTGGTACACTGGGGTTCAACTTTCATATAGCATAACATGGTGTTTTTATTTTTGTAGTGACCCTTATTACAAATGTCTATGGCAGCCACTGTTGGTAAAGTAATGAAAGGCTACTTGTCCTAGGGACTACAGTACTTCTATTCCATAGTTCCCCAATTCCCACATACTTGCGGCAGTTACCGCTTTCAGGGACAAGACTGGAGAAATTTGGTGCACAGCAAAATATCCCCTCAATTTGACTTGGCGCCAATAGACGCACCTGCATGGACGTAGCTACGCTCCTCCAGGTGTAACTCTCAGCCCAGCCAGATCAGGCAGGCAGTTCCTAGATGATAACCAGAATGCTAGTGAAGGTCTGACCCCAGGGGTCCACACACTAACTTATCCAAATAGATTTTGTAGGACTGTTGGACCAAACAGAGCATTCACTCTAACTGGAATCCAAGAAGTAATTCTGGCAGAAGGCCAAGCCCTAGTGACGGCTCTACCTACGACCGCCTGGGGCACCTGCCTCAAAGGCCAGAAGACGCCTTTGCCCAAACTACATGTGCATGGAGATCCTTGAGAATATATAGCCATCAGAAAGGCAAGAGACTATCCAGTGGGCGATGGCAGCTTAAGACGACGACGACAACCCCGCAAAATGCACCCAAATAGTATGATGAGCCAGCCAGAAGTCGTGAGGTCTTAGTCCTGTCAAGGGAAAATTTCAGTGCTTGAGAAAGAGGTTGTGAAAAATCCTCTCACTGAGATGGGGTTTAGGAAGAAAACGGTTAAGGAGATCTCCCAATTGTTCAGAAAGGCAGACGCAATCTAATGTAAGAAGTTGGGATGCATCACAGCACCACCTTGTCTTTATGGAAAGTCGTGAATAGCCCACTAATAAAGCACCTGCAATTTGGACCCCTCACCAGGGTGGAACAGTAGGGACGTCTGTTCACCTTGTTTGACAAAGAAAAGGCAGCACTGTCAACTTCCTAGTAGATCACAATCACCAGGTTTGTGCAACAGTAGCCAATTGACAACCCAAAGGGAGCAAAGTCCAAAACGAAGACCTGGACAAAGTTCAAGTTGGAAGACAACGAGTGCATCTATGTGCAAGACACTAGTGGCTTTGCATTGCGCTTGTGTAGAAAGTCAGCGAGTGGCCATCATGACCACCATATTCTCCTTAGACAACACCAAAGTTACACATGGCCACTTTATCGGGAACCAGGTGAACATTCTCCGCAAATCGAGGGATACCAAATCCTCCCAACCCTACCAAAATATGAGATCTGGTCTCAGTGGAAGTCTGATGAGTTCAAATGAGGCAGGTCTCAGATCAGAGAAGCAGACCCTGGCAGGCCATGTGTCGTAGGGAGGGGGGGGTGGGGGTGCGGGAATCCTGAATCCAAGCATGTCCTAGTCTCCCTGAAATTCCAGATCAACCTGTGCAGCAAGGGGGAAAGTGTGGGAACGCGCAAAACCACATGCCCTGCCTAAGTGTGGTCAGATGGTCTCCCATAGAGTTGTGGTGCCAGTTAAACAAAAAAGGGCCACTTATATTCCAAGGAATATCAACTTCATCCAGAGTAGGGGCACCACACCTTCCAAACAACTGTTCAATGTCTTCTGTACAGAGTTCACACTAAATATTACTTGTGGGGACCAGGTCCCTGCACTGCTGGTTTACATAAAACATGGCTGGGTTGTTATCCAAATTCCGTAATGTCTGACGACAGAAATGCCCTCAGAACATAGAATATGGCATGATGCTCCAAAACATTGACATGCAATCTGTTGCTGCTCCAAATTCCACATGTCAAGAACCCCCTCATGTCCTCCAGGATCCCAACCTACCACACATTAGCCAGGGTAATGGTCCATGTGGGAAGAGCTTCCACAAATTCACCCATCAAGAATGGTGAAGTTGCTTCACCAATTTAGATCCCTTGATTTCTTTGGCCAGATCTGGAGCCCAGGCAATTGCGAATGGGTCGCCCAAGCATAGACCAAGAGTAAGTAGAGCTGCACCCTCACGAGTCTGGTGTACAGAACAAACAAGATACAGGACATCATGAGGACAGACAGCCTCTGGTAGCACCAGGCCACAGTCGAAGAAAATTGTCAGAAAAAAAGTGGCAGGTCGAAAGGAGATCCAACTAAGGAGAGAACACTGGAAACACCCTGGTTAAGTGCAAGCCCCAAACTAAGACCATAAATATCAGCCTCTGGAATAGGCCTCACAGAAGAATTTGCCAGACTCATGGATAGGTCAAGGCAGAAGAGTCATCAAGTGGGATTCAAAGAAAGGACACCACCCTTAATAGATGGAGGCATGGGCCAACCATTCGTAAACATAAAAGGAAGATGTGGATCCCCTCACCCACCTGAGGAAGGCCACCACAACACTGTCCTGAAATTGGTGCCTCCCCAGTGCAATGAAGGTCCTGCTTCAGCGCAAGACAGGGAACCACACCTACAAATTTAGGGAATAAGGGGGTGGGTGCCGGTACACAACCCTAGGAGGGAACAAGGGGATACATTCTGTATACAACACAATATGGACACAAGGGAACCTGCCATGTAAAAGGCGAGTGAAGAAAAACTGCAGGCAAGCACACTTTATGGGGCACAACAGGTGGGCCTCATCTTGGGGGCCAGAAATCAGGTTGCTCGTCTCCAGCAGACTGCAGTCGCTGGGAACAGCACCGGGTAATGTAAGCAAGGTTGGTGAGCCAGTTCCACGACTACTCCTGGGAGCTGGGGAGGCCAACCAAATTCGGAGATGCTCTCGATTGGCTCCAAGGTGGTTTCAAATCGCCCCTTGGCCAGTGGGTAAGGCAGTGAAGGATGCAGAATGGAGGGGCACTCTGAAAAGAGCCAATCAGGCTTTACATGTTGTGTCCTGTTAAGTATTAAGCCCAAAGAGTATCCACAATAGTGTTTGTGAAGGTTAACATACGGCAGGTGCTACGTGAATGTCTCCCTTCCCACTAGATCAGGGTGTCTCGTGTTCCTTTCTTTCTGGTGTTGGCCAATGGCAGACAAATGAAGACCCGGAGGTCTGCACAATTATGTTATTACTAATTGCAAACTGTTGCAGGGAGGAGCGGGAAGCAATGTGGCGCCACACGGGGAGGGGATGAGCCCGGAGAGGGAAAGTCTGTTTGCTCCAATCATGTCTAACATACGTCCAACTAGAAGGGTATGAGGTAGTTTAACCAGTCAGCTTTGTGAGAACTGTGAAGTGAAATCGTTTCTAACTGTATACATACTGTATTTGTCTGTATTTGTGGTACAAAATGTACTGTCCCTTGTGCGGTTTGATTTGTGCTTTCCCAGCTGTAATAAACAGTGTTACTTCTTACCTGGTGTGCGCTCCTTTTTGGACTACTAATTTATTGCGTTGCCTAGTGAACACCTAATACCAATACAGGCCCCAACAAGATCTCTCTTCTCTCAGTCAACTGAGTGTATTCCGGCAGCCCTCCCAAGGGACACGGGTCCCGCGACCGCAGACCTGTTCTATGCCTAAAACCGAGGCGGTCCTGCCGACACCAAGTTCACGAAAATCTGCCTGGTCCCGAGCACTGCTCAGGGGGAGGAGTGAGCCTGCACATGAGGTTCGGTGCTGAGAGGGCTCGAGGATCTCTAAGACACGTGAGTGTAACTGTGCAAGAAAGTGCAGTCTTGTGGTTGCATGCCCAAGGAGGTGGGAGGGATTGCTTTTTATGGTGTTTAGGACGAGCAACTTACAAATGGCGATCACAGTGATACAATAGGTTGATGATTTTTTTAGTGTGCAACGAGACTGAGGAACAGTGTAGGGCCGATTCAGTGCATCTCTTAACACTGCTAGCAGAGGGATATGGCATAACTACAATACTGGCAGGAGGAGGTTGTGTACTTGGGGCAAATATCCATTGCAAGGCATAAAATAAGCAGTTGTCGCAAAGCAATTTGCTATGCAATTCTGTAGGTTTGCCAATTAAATTGACACGTGCAACCAAACTAGCTATTTAAATTACCCTGTCCAATGAAAATGCAGCTCACCCTGTATTCCTCCATTAACCGCAGGCCTCCCTCACCATGTGTTCTGCTAATGGAGTGAGTGCAGCAGTACTCCTCTCCTCCACTCTTAAGTTCCAAAGGCCTGTATGGGAGTGCTAGGCAAGATATATTTTCATTTCCAAATAATTGCAAACCAGAAGTAATCAGGATGTTACTTTAATTAAGCCAACTATAGTGTTAACTTTTTTCCCCTGCAATTGTGAAATTCCATTCCTAAAAACTACAATATTCCACCTAGTCTGCCCTTCTACACCATCCACACAGTTTAGTCTCTTACTTTCTTTCCTCTTGCATAATGAATGCACAAAGCGAACTAGAGGTTTATACAATGTTTTGATCAATAGTTCCATCCTATCTGTACATCTACAGATCTACTGCAATGCCATACATTGTAGGTAGCCTCCAGAGCTTGCTTTGCTCCGACTAGGATTGCATTATATATTATAACCTGCGGGAAAGAGCTGGCCAAATTGTTTTCAGAGTTTTTTTTAATTATATCTATATATTTGTGTCCATTCATGCAGGTATCCTTTCACATTTTACAGACCCTCATTCAGTATTCGCAAAATCTACTTGCCCACTCGGATAGTCGAGTAGATTTTATGAAGGATGGGTACCATTTGGAGGGGATGTTTGAAACCTTTGTTTAACGTTTACTTTTTTGCAATAAATGTCAAATAAAAGTTTCACTGTGAATGGTTGTCCTCTGGGTGGCATCAGCGTGCCAAACAAAGTGGAGTGGTGGTGACACGTGCCATTTTACAGAAAGAGCATTTACGTTTGTTGTCATTCTTTGCCATGGGTCAAGTGAATTTCTCTTAGGTCGCTCACTAATGTATTACTTCAGAGTTACACAAAAATGCAACTAAGAAATCTAACTAGTAAACTCTGCTGATCCATTTTTGAAAACTAATTAAGGCCTTGCATTGAAGGACAAGATAAAACAGGAGAGGGTAGAGACAAATCACCAGACTGCACGCCCCTGCAGGATAAAGGAGATGCTTAAGTTATGTAGTTATTGCAGGACATGGGTTTTTGACTACTCTACATTTACAAAAGCCTTACTGCAGGCCCTTAAAGAGGCATAGGAGATAAGGGAAATAAAGTTAACGGCAGAAAAGGATGAGAAATTCACGGAATTGAAAGAAGTATTGGCCCATGCGCCAGCCGCCCCCAACTAGAAAGAGGAGTTTAACTTTTTCTCCCACTCTGATGGCTCAGTGATGACGGCAGTCCTCGAGCAAAAGAAGCCACAGGGACACAAGCCATTGGCTTATTATAGTGGTGTTCTAGACATTTATGCAGGAACAAGCGCTTGCGTCTGCAGCATTTGCTATAGAAAAGGCAACGCCAATTGCAATGGGTTGTTCAGTGGGACTGTAAATGGCGCATTCACCATTTGCTATTTTGGACAAAATCGAAAAGTACAACGACACAGAGGCCCTCAGGGCATGAAGGACAAACCCAACCATCGAGGTAGTAAGGTGTGTTGTAAAACCGGCAAACTTCATAGCAGAACCCACAGAGGAAGGAGATTACGTGCACGACTGCGCGGCACATATTGACAGGACGGAAGGGAAGGGAACATACTGGTCAAGGAAAAATAAAATAAGAGGCAACATGCTCTCCATTGACATGTCTTCAAGTATAGACCCTAATATGGGAGGTAGACATACTGGCGCTGTGATAGTGTGCTTCAAGAATGGAAATTATGTAATAGTATCCCAGCAGAGGTTACCATTGCATTACTCAGCACAGGCAGCAGAGTTAGTGGCCATGAGAAGCGCATTTAACAGGACGTAAGAGCATGCTGCTAACATTTTCAAATTCAGCTAAGGTGACATCCACAATAGATTCAGGATTAGCACAGTGGGAGAGAAGGGGTTTAGAAGATGTGTCGGGTCGCGGGTACAACATGCAGAGTTGCTCAGTCGACTGAAGCTTTGATACTACCAGTTGAAGTGGCCATAATAAAAAGTGCCGCCCATAAAAGTGAGCAGAACCGGATATCTTTAGCGAGCAAGATGGCCTACACAGCATCCAAAGAGGCAGCCTATTTACCAGAGGGTACCATGAGACAATATCCAGGGTCACAGCAAAGATTGAAAATAATGGCGGCCATGAGGAGAAGGGTCAGGAGCAAGAAAAGGGGGAAAGCTTTAACAATACCAATTGTAGAAATAGAGCTGCAAGGAGTGGCCCCTCAGGAAGAACAGTTTGTGGATACAAAGAGGTTGTTGCTTCTAACCCACCGACTTGATATAGAGGCAGACCAGCACAGGGAAACCAGTGATGCCAAAAAGGTTAAGTGTACTACGAGAGCAGCTGCACTTTCCCGTCCATGTGTCCAAATACATAGCGGCAGAAATAAGCAAAGGATAATGCGTTCCAACTCTACATGAGCGAGTAGCAGAGTCTACGGGGAATTATATGGTGTGTTAGCAGTTTTGGTCCGGCCATCCATACTTTGAAAAGAGTAAAGGGAAGAAGGTTACGACCGGAAGGACCCTTCCGGCACTTGCATATCTACTATGTTAACATGCTAGACAGATGTACCTCTTATAGGTATATGCTTGTTGTGATCGGTCACTTATCACGTTGGATTGATGAGGGCCCTGTGCTAAAAACAGCGAAAAGTCGGCCGCAAAGTTCCTAGTACAAGAGGTGTTCTCAAGGTGGGGGAGTATGCGATGAAATAAGGTCTGATAATGAGAAACATTTCTCCAATGGACTTTTTAAGGAAAAAACAGCCCTAGGAATGAAACAAAGGCTATGCACAGGATTGTTGACATTTAACTGCTTGCTTAAAGAACACTAAGCAAAGCCAACCACAACTCCACACTCCACTCCTCACATCTCCAACGTCTCGAAGAAGTCGCACTACCAGCTGCACCTCCTCAGAGGTATTCATGCTCTCCTCTCCTTCCCCCAGAAGCTCACAGTCTCCAGAGCCCTGGTTCTCTCCAAGCTGGACTATTGCAACAGCCTCTATCTAGATCTGCCTGCCTCTACTCTCCACCCTCTGCAACTTATCCAAAACAGGACTGCGAGACTTGTCCTTGGCCTCAAGCCCAGGGATCGTATCTCTCCAGGACAGAAATGTCTGCACTGGTTCCCAGTGGCTGCAAGGATTAAGTTCAAAACCATCTGCATTATCCACAAGGCCTTCTGGGGCCGCATTACCTTCAACTCTCTCTTCCAAAATACCTTCCTTCTCGGGCTCTTCGCTCATCTGCCTCCAACTCCCTCAGGGTTAGCAGTTTCTCCAAGCAACGAGTTGGTAGTCGATCTCCCTCTTCGGCAGGGGCCTCCCTCTGGAACAGCCTTCCTGCCTCCCTGAAACTTGAGAACCATCTCCGGTTCCGGAAACACCTCAAAACCTTCCTCTTTGCTTCTGCTTTCTCTGCCTCTCTCCCCTTCTGAAATTCCCTGCCGATTCTGCACTGGTTACCTGGGCACCCCTTCTGATCTTTGGGACAGGTCCCACCTTTTGCACACCTGCCCTGCCTCCCTGGCAACCCCCTGCACTTAGGGACTGGTTCTGTATCCTTACAGTGCCCCCCCCCCCAGCACTTATGTCTGCTCTTACCTTGCACTTGCCACCATCAGGCCGTCTTATTAGCGCATTTATTCTTCTATCCCATGTACTGCTCTTTCCCCTTTCCCTTCCCCCTGGAACTCTTCCCTTTTTTCCCTTCCCTCGCACGTGCGCGATCTGAATGATACCTGGCCTAGTAGGAACGTTGTCTGTCTTCCACTGTTTTCCCCTCCCTTTGCCTTGTCGCGCCTTGAAACCCTTGTGTATAGGCACGTTATAAATGCCATATCATAACATTATGCAAAAAACTGGCTGTATTGCCTCCTATTAGCACTTTTTGCCTTCAGAACGCCCCTTGTGCGGACCACCACTCGAATGCACTAAATTGTAACTGGCATGAGTACGCATGAGCCTGTGCCTGTGCCTCCTGCACATATAATTTCGGATGCGAATACCACAGCACAGGTTCAGGGAGAAGAGCTACAAACTTACTTCACTGAAATGCCAACTGCCCTCAAATGCATCTCCAGCCAGATTCAACAAGTCGGCTGACCAACGTTGAAGAAAAGGCAGGTGCACAGAGAGGAAGAATTCCCACAACCACAGCTCCTCTACCCGGTGGACAGAGTACTCCTCCATAATGTCGTACGGCGGTGGCAGGAGCCAAGGTTCACCAGCCCTTACAAAAAATTAAAGGATATGGTTACACATTTCCGACGCCCGCGAGGTCAATAGCAGCACCACGGAGGGAGAAGAGAGAAACGTGACTTGATGGGAAGTATTACACAATTATCATTGACATTGTTTAAAGCTATAAGATTTTACACAAAGCCCAGAGGAGAAGGTGGTGGACAGGACACAAGTTGGGGGAATGAAAAGTTATTTGTGAAAACTTTAAGGACCGGGTTGCTTTGTCTTCGTTTTTCTTTTCTTCCTCTTCTGGTTTCAGCTATATAAAAGAAAGAAAGAGTGCGCCCACCGACAATGGAAAGGCGACAGGCACCAATAAAAGCATATTTAGCTCTGAGAATTTCTATGGCTCCATTGGGGAGGGAGTAGAGAAAGCATCTAGAAACGTGTGGTATGACGAGATGAAAATGGTGGTGCAAGAGAGCACCAATGGCAGTTGCGATATGTGCTCGCTAATCCTGCATGTTACAGGGACACCAAAACAAACAATTTCTTTCACAAGAGGTAGCAGCAGAGACCCAGGGGGCTGATGCACTTGTCCTTATGTAGATCTCAGATTGTTTCGGTGGCACACAGTAGAAATTAGTGTCAGAGATGGTGAATATTTTAGTCAGCATGCGCTACTCATATCTAATTGGTTATAGATTTAAAAATTGGTAACAATAGCGCTAGTTTCTAGTCCACTAGGCGGGGGCCTTCGCTGCATGGCTTCATAGAGACTGGTATCCATCAACCAGTCGTGAGAACGTAGATCAGTAGTGTGGATTCTATGTGAGCCTTTGCTCCGGGCTTGGTGTTTTTATTATTAGAATCTACCAAATAAGTAGAAGGTATACATTACTCACCGTAATCGTATTTCTGATGCTTGCATCTGTTTAGATTCACATGATGTGCCTAGACCGACATCTAGTGGAAGCTGCAAAGTATTACAGTTGTTTCTCGAAACTCGAAAAGGGACGTCGAATAGGGCGTGCCAGTAATACTATCCCTAGTGTGACGTCCCCAATACTCCTGATCCCTCACACGTGTAGGTCCCTCAGATTGTATTTTTCTGACATGAGGAGTAGCACGAGTACAGAAGTATCCAAGCAGATACGATAGACAAGCTCACAAGCATCCATGCGCATTCTCACAGGGGAGGAAGGGCGGGCGCATGTGAATCTAAGCAGATACAAGCATCAGAAATACGATTACGGTGAGTAATGTATACCTTCTGATGTTTGTGAATCTGCTTAGATCACATGCTGTGCATAGATTAGCGAGCAGTGTTAGGAGGTGGGATGTGAGAAGGTTCATGAGCGAGCAATGTCTTAGAACCGCTTGTCCCACTTGTGCATCGGTCTTGAAATGAGTGTCATTGTAGTAGTGCTGAATGAAGGTGTGAACAGAGCTCCATGTAGCTGCCTTAAAAATACTGTCCAGCGGGATATTTGCGAGGAACGCCAGAGTGGCTCCTGTGCCTCTTGTAGAGTGAGCCCTGGGAGCAATAGGCAGAGTTTTATCTGACAGGGAATAACAGTTGGATACAACTGACTATACACCTGAAGATGGCAATTTTAGAAATGCGGTCGCCTTCTCTGCCTGGTGCTATGGAGACGAACAATTGATCAGTTTTCCTTAGTGGTCTGGTCTTGTCTACGTAGTAGAAGACTGCTCTCTAGTGTGTGGAGCTTTATTTCAGCCGAGCTCATGGGTTCTTGGAAGAAAGCCAGCAGCTCGATAGACTGGTTTACATGAAACTTGGAAATTAATTTAGCTGAGAACCTAGGGCGAGTACGTAAAACCAGCTTATCCTTATGTACTGTAAAGAAAGGACGACCTCTATGACATCCTTTAACAGCAAAGTGGCAAGCTCCTTGAGGAGGATCCACTGGCGTTCCTGAGAGTTTACTTTTTGCCATGAGGGTGGTCGTGGGGGCGCTTGAGTAATTTGATGCAGTAGCCGCCGGATAATGTGGACAGCACCCATCTGTCCGAAGTGATCGCCCCCGCTCCCATGCGTGGGTGAAGTTGGTAATGCGCCCCCCTCCTGGGGAAGCATGGGAGGGGACCTGAAGCGCAACATCACTGTTTGGAAGGTGACGTACCACCTCTAGCGGGGCTGCCCCGTCCCCGCCGCCTATGCTGCCCTCTCGGGTAGCCCTAGGATGACTGATTGGTTATTCCCCCACGATGAGCTCCGATTCTGGCTATAGCTAGGCCCTCTTTGGGAATTTTGGCCTCAAAAGCGGCAAAAATTACTGCTTCCCCTCTGTCCAGAGGGTTTGTTACTGAGTTGACCAAAGGATTTTAAAATGTCATACTACTCTTTCGCGGTTTTGAGGGCATCTTCCACAGCTTTGCCGAATAATGCGTTAGGCTCGACCAGCATGCCCATCGGTGTTGCCCGAGTTTCAGGCTTAAAGCCGGATTGTCTCAGCCATGCATGCCTTTTAATGGTCGTACCCTCAGCGATTATTCTACCGGCATTAACAGCCGCTTCAAAGTTAGTCTTAGGGAGGCAGCCAGACACTGCCCTCCCCTCAGGTGCCACTTGTGCTAACTGGGTCTTTAAAGGTTCAGGTGCAGAGGAGTGTAAAGCAGAAACTTCCTCCCACTTGTGGCAATTATAACTGGCCAAGAGGGTGGCACTGTTGGCTAGCCTAGCTTGATAAGCGGCAGAGGAGCGACTTTCCTACCTAGGCCATAAATCCTCTTGCTTTCTTTATCCGGGGGAGCCTCTGAGGAAGCAAGTGGGGTGCCCGCTCTCTTTCTCGTGGTGGTGACAATTAGGTAATCTGGTTTTAGTGGTCCCCTAATATATAACGGGTCAGAGGGAGCAGCACGAAATAACTTCTTGACACGCAGATTTACTGCACGTGTGAGGTTAGGGGTTTGTAGAGATGGGTGAATCCTGCGCTGAATTGATTTTAGTAGCGGGACGGACTGAGTTACTGCGTTCTTGTTTTTGCTCTGCAAAATCCTCATCTTCTTGAACTGCCCGAGTATCGATTTGGAAGTGTTCAGCAGCCTTGGACAACAACTCATTAAGGAGGAGTTGGTCATCGACTGGAGAATCATTTACAGGAGGGTCCTTAGGAATTGTGGAGTCTACGATGTAAACGTCAGCCTCATCTTCAGCCTCCTGTTCCTCATCATCATCATCATCCCCGTAATAGGGGTCTGCATCCTGGTCCCTCATCGAATTGACGGTCAGGTTCTTCATGGTAAGAAACGGGGTCATAAGGCTCCACAAGAACGGGGTCCATGACTAAGCCCTAAAAGGGGGTCTCAGTGCGAGACCTCTTAGGAGGGGGTTGAGGAGACACAGGTGTGGCTTTGGAACCAGATGGAGCTGAGGTGGGAGGGGTGTTCCTACAACTTTAAAAATAATTTGGATCTTTTTCATAAAAGTTGGCCATAAAGGTCATCCTCTTCATTACTCTGTCTAGATCTTCAGAGCTCCATTGCTTGGAGCTTGGTATAGTAACAGATTGAGGGGTGAGGCCCATGTCCACATCTGTGGGAGGTGTAACCTTGGTTTTAGGGGCAGGCTGAGGTTCTTTAGATTTTTTTTTTTGTAGCGTTGTCATCCCCATGCTTCGAGTGTGGGGCTCTTTAGAGGACTTTTTATGGCATTTACCCCCTCCCCCATGGCCAGAAGTAGTCTTTCCAGACTGCTTTGTCCAACGCAGCTCGCTGTCTTTAGGAGGATGGATCCCACGCGGATTGTCGAATTTCGGATGTGGGATTAGATGCAGAGCGTCTAGACGCGGAAGTGGGTCGGGACACGGCATCGTCAGATGACCGGGTCGTGACGGTAGTTTTATGGGCAACACCTTTTCCTTCTGAGGACGGCTGGGCCCGGTCGTGAGGCGACCGCGAGCAAGAATGCCCGGGAGGACAGGTATTCGGTGGACTGCTCCCTAGGTGTCGACCGTTGCCGATCACTCGACACGCGCAACAAGTCCCGGCTGGGGCTAATGTGTTTGGTGGTGGGTGCACGTGTTGCACGCTTGCTGCCGGGTGTGGTCCCCAGAACACGACCGCCGGCCTGTCCTATGGTGTCAGGGGCCTGTGCCTGGGTAGCCGAAGCTGCCTTGTCGCCCTCCCCGTCCGATTCGGCGGTGTTGCTGCCATCACCCTCTACGTCCATGGCTTCGAGCTGCCTGGCGTAGTGGGCCTAAGCTTTGTGGAGCGGTCCTTTAGGGTTATGGTCTCGAGGGAGACACAGATTACAAGTTAAATGTTTATCTACCCAAGGGCACTCTTACATTTGCGGCAGAATTTAAATTGAGTACTCTCCATATGGTCAAAGTATGGCAGGGTGGAAAATATGTAGGAAAAGGGGAATATAATCTATGACCTCCCCCCACTCTCGCTATTGACTGGGACGAGGCCCGGTGTGGCTTTCCAAGGCCAAGGGTCCATCGCAGCAGTCTCCGACAGAAGTCTCTCCGATCCTCACTGGCGTCGTTACTCAGCGTTCGGTGGACAAAGGATAATAAGAAATCTAGCAGAATTGAAAGTATATAAAGGCTTTATGCCGAAAGGAACTCCGCACATATGCGTCCGACTAGTATGGCGGAAAAAACAATCTGAGGGACCTACACGCGTGAGGGATCATGAGTACAGGGGACGTCGGCACTAGGGATAGTATTACTGGCACGCCCTATTCAACTTCCCCTTGAGTAATACTCTGCAGCTTCCACTAGATGTCGGCCTATGCATAGCATGTGATCTAGGCAGACTCACAAACATCAGAAATATTGTTATTCCGAGTATTCTTAGTTTATTAACAATTATAAAAAAAATAAAGTGGTCATATAATGATACTCTGAATAACACAGTAGAAATGCAAAGGATAGACGAAGGGGGGAGGTATATGCAGATAATTACTTTCAACTTTAAAGCATGGCCAAGGAAATGGTAACAAAGCATGGACTACTGGAGTATAATAGAGAAGGGGCGCAGGGGGGGGGCTTTTCAATTGGCTACTGCCCATAGGAGAATCTATTGCAAAACCTCAACAGTGCATGGTATTCTATGGTGCCACACCAGATCCCTTATGCGAATAGGGGTTGTGTTTCACAATGGGAAGGGGGAACGGGGGATGATGCAGTGCCGCGCAGAAAGGCTTGTGGGATATAAAGAGTGGGTAGTAACGAAAATAAAGAATACAGGAGAATATGAATATACATGTCTTGACATGACTAGATGAGAAATAACGTCCAGTGTACATAAAGCCACTGACACAGCATTCTTTATGTTTCAGAGCAACTGGGACAACCATACTGGGGATGAAAACTGGCTGTGAGAGGACGAGCATGCCGGCGTTGCAAGAAGGGACAGCAGCAGTGATGGGTTTCTGGTGGGCATGCAGATCCAAAGCTTATGTCCAGCTGCCTCCAGACTGGGGATAGGTATGTGCACTTGTGACCCCTCCACAACCCTGCATTGGTCGTGCCCCGAGCGGACACGTTACCTTTCAACAAATGCTCTACCTTATGGCAGAGGAATAAGGAAATAGCAGGTGGTCATGAGAGACAAGCAAGGGCAAGTGGCGAGAAAGAAAAGGAGCAACAACTATATATCTTCCGAATCATCCCAGAGTTTGGACGCAATCACACAGCACTTAATACTTTTTAACAGAGCATCAGTTCTTCACATCCCTAATAATTGTGGGAGTACAATCCGCCGCCAACGCCAAATGGCTGCAGATTACCCGCTACGAGGTGCTACAGTTTGTAAATGCAACTGAAAAAGCACTGAACGCAGTGCAAGAAGAGGTCCGTGCTCTGCGTCTAGCGACCCTACAAAATAGATTGGTTCTTGATTTAATGACTGCAATGGAGGGTGAGTTCTGCCACAAAATTGGGAGCAGCTTTGCACAGCAATACCCACCAACAACGCTGCCAATGGAACTCTCTGTAAGCGGTCGAGGAGAAACGTACGTTACATGAAAAAATAGTAAAAGAAGCACATGATATCGGACAGTTGGCTGGACTAACTCTTTGCTTGGATGCCAGAGTGGCTAGCAGCTATGTTAAAAATAATTGTCCCTGTGCTCGTCGTGATGATCGTTGGCTTCTGTGTCAGACAGTGGATCATCAAACAGTGCAAATGTTGCAAAGGAAAAGTACGGTATATAATACCAGCTATTAAAATTGGTGATGAAGACAGCAGATTAGAGAGGCAGCCGCCCAGGGTGAATGAGGTGGAGGACAGTGTGTGATTTTTGGAGCACCCCCACCAAATACTCCCTAGATGGACGGGCTGGTCTAATAATTGGGGACACACTGGAAGGGTACAAGGAAGGAGGGAGCAGGGTAAAAAGGCTATGGATGCCCAAGGAACAAAGTAGGGAGATGACAGGGAGGGTAGTGTCGAAAGATCAAAGGGGGCAATGCAATGAAGGTGCTGCTGCTGCATTACACAACACCTATCAATTTCGGGAATAAAGGTGGTGGGCCGGGACACAGCCCTAAGAGAGAACAGAGGGTGGGGGGGTAACTCTGTATACAACACAATATGGACAAGGGAACCTGCCACGTAATGGCGAAGGAGGCGAAACTGCAGGTAAGTACACGTTATGGGGGGCACCACACTGTCTGTGCATCATGGCTGAGGGAGAGGGAAGCAGAATTCAGGCTGCTCGTCTCCTGCAGACCGCAGTCGCTGGGAACAGCACCGGATGATGTGGGACTGGCTCGCCGATCTCGATTACAACTACTCATGGGGGCTGGGGAGACAGACCAAACACAGACGCTCACGCATGGCTCCAAGGTTTTTTAAAACGCCCCCTGGTCAATGGGGAGGGGGGCACAAGGTCCTGGTACAAATACAGGAATCCAAGACAAAATTGATACAAAACGTATGTTTATTTATTTTTATGTATTTTAAAATTTGTGTTACTTATTAAAACTGAAAGTGTTATTTTGTCTAACAAATTGGTTGTCAGTATTTATAAAAAGACAACGCCCATTGATATGAATAATCCCTCTCCTCCGCTGGTCCATCTGTTTTGTTGATTTAACTTCAGCCTGTAGGACCAGGTGTGTGAATTAGGCTTTCCTACCCCATATTTACTCCAATGGCAATAGAATAAAGACCTGGAGGTCAGCACAAACATGTTATTACTAATTGCAAACTGCTTCCAACACCTCACCGCAAACAATGTGGCACCACACAGGGAGGATATGAGCCTGGAGAGGGCAGGTCTGTTTGCTCCAATCATGTCTAACATATGTCCAACTATAAGGGTATGACGTAGTTTAACCAGTCAGCTTTGTGAGAACCAAGAAGATGTGAAGTTTGCAGTGAAACTGTTTTTCACTGTATGCACATGATATTCAGGGTATAAAAAGTACTGGCTGCTGTTAGCCCGTTTGCCAGCTCATCAACCAGTTCTGTTCCACTGTGCGGTTTGATTTGTGCTTGCCCAGTTGTAATAAACCACGTTACTGCTTGCCTGGTGTGCACTCCTTTTTGGACTACTACTGGTAACTTATTTATTGCGAGCCCTAGTGGACCCCTAATACATCAAAAAGAAGCAGAACCCAAATCAAAATAGGTTTCTTTCAGATCCACTGCCCGAGCTAAATTGCCAGACACCAGTGTAATCATCCAGAACCCTTCCAGGGAAACGAAGGTGTGTTGGGGTGGGGTTGGGGGGGGGGGGAGAATATGTCCGGGTTGATGTGCAGACCCGCCTAGTTTATCGGCACCATAAAAGCCTGAAGAACCCTGGTCCCCTACTCCCCTCCGCCCCCCTTCTCTGGGACTGGAACCTACTCCACTGCTCGGAAGCTGAGGAGGACTTCAGAAGCTAAGGGGGAGTGAGCTGGCCTGAAGAGAGAAAAGGACTCAACTGGCTTCTTACAGAACCCTGAGGTCAGATGAGATTGCCCTCCAGATGTAAAGACATCCTCACTCAAATCAGAGTGGACTGAGGGCAAATGGGACAGTCATTGCATAGGTTTTGGCTAGGAGTTGAGAGGGGCAGAAAACCCTTGGGAGACATCTGCAAGGTTGGAACACTGTTGCATTTGTCTGGGCTGGGAAGGAGAGTGGTCAGCTTGCCTGGCGCACCTCTCTAAGCAGCTCTTACAACCGCTCTCAAAAAATGAAGGAGCGGGACCTCCCTTCAGAGATCTGTGAACCAAGAAGCCTTAAGAGCTGGCTAAATCAGGCTTGCAAGAGGCTCAGTTCTGCAAGTGGGTAGGCTGGCCTTTCTTTTGCAGCTCCTCACACGTGGGCGAGTGGAAAAGAGAAGTACACTCGAAGGGAAGGTCGATCTTCCCCAGAACACTGGACACAAGTTTAGTACACTGGAGGTATGCCAGTCTACTCAGAGCAACTCTCATCATCATGCCACTGGAAGGGGTGTCCACATGATCAGCCACCGCCTAAAGGAGGTCCTGGGTGGTCTGTTCTGCATTCGATAGACCACAATGGAAGGCCTTGAGCTTGTTTGAGGGCAGAAACTGATCAAAGTGTGTTATTGGCTGCGTCTGACAAAGCTGTGCTGTTGTCCTTCCTTAACTGAAGGACTAAGTTCGTTATAGCTACTCATCCTTCGTCGCCCCCCCCCCCCCCAACAGCCCCAGCAGAGAAGTCAACAAGGAGCACAGAGAACTAAGATTGGATATTAGTGGTAGCCCATGATAAAGACTGAGGGACAAGAAGCCAGCCACAAAGACTACAAAGGCAAGAGCATGTACCTCCTATGCCTGTCCACCACCAAACCCAAATGCCTCATAACTCAAATCCTAGCTTAAGTGGCAGAATTTTTCAGATGGGACGAGGAAAGTAGCCCTGCATGGCCGGAGATTGCATGAAGAGCTGGAATTTAGCCAAAAATCAATACTTAGAGGGTGGCTAAGGAGGATGGGGGGCCTGGAACCTGACAGGGGTCTCTGTACCCTGACAGCCAGGGGGGGCCCATGTACACCAGCCATGAAGATGCATCGCAGAGGTCCGTCAGCGGAGGAAGGGACACTGTGGGAGGCTGGAGCATCCTTGTCAGAGCCCACCAATGCACTCTCAGGGCAAATGCCTAAGTCATGAATGTGAGGTAGACCGAGGTCCAGGATTCTCCTGCGTCACAGGTGGATCAGTGGCCACAACCACTAGTATGTGACCTTTCGAGCCTTCTGCCATTTGGCATGCTTGTGCTTATGTGCCTTGAGAGGGTAGCCCTTGGCGTTACTGGAATGCCAGAAAGCTGGTCTGCAATAACTCTCTACGGTTGAGTAAGTATACTTTGAAGCGGAAAGTGCCTCTTGGGCATGGGACCCTAGACCGACTGACTGGTCTAAGGCAGGAGGAGGTGGACCACAGGCTTCCGCCTGGAATTAGCCCCCAAGTGGGGAATCTCTGAAGAGCCTCGAACATTAGAAGAGTCGCCGCTAGGCAAATGATGGCCAGGACCTCTCTGGTATTCAGAGACCCCCGGGATTGAGTCTACGGACAGGGGGTGCCCTGAAGGAAGTCCATTTACCTTGTGCAGTCTCTTCCTCTCCAGTAACTTTAGAAAATGATGCAATGGTGTTGACGAGAAGGTCTCCTCCCAGGGCTGAAGAAAAGTAAGACTGCAGACGCACCAGTAGCGATCTCACAGATGTTCTGGCTCGAAACAATACAGACTGAATTAGGATCGGCAGCAGGTACCGGCTTCTGGCAGCATGTGCAGGCCCTACAGCTTTACCAGGCATATACTAGCACCAAAAGCAAGTAAAAAAAAAAAGGAGGGAAAGAACAAGAGCACTGCACCTGAACTCTTGTCAAGTCCAGCGCAGAGAAAGTGTTGGCGGGGCAAGGCTGGAGGAGGTGCCTGGAGGGGTGCAGAAGTATACGTATTACTGCCCAATCAGATTGAGGGCATTTGATACTGTGTTCACAATTTCTCTAGTCCCGTCCCTGTGAGCAACACCCATGAGTATGGAGGAAGCATGCATCTTTGATAGATTGGGAGCCGTGTAAATAAATCTGATTCACTCAAACCATCTGTCTTCAATATAACAAACAACTTGAAAGCAAATAGAAGTAACTTAACAAATCTAGTGGCTACGTTTGAAAAGCCAACAGAAACACAAATGACAATAAGTCTTAAACTCTAGATTTGCTAAACTAGTCTAAAGCTTTGCTAATGCCCATTTGGGGAGGCTTTGCTCAGTACAGTCTCCTCACAGGCTGAATTATTTCTTGGGGGTTTCCGAAGACTGCTGCAGTGGAGGTTTGCCTCAGCCACAAACGCTTTTCTCCGAAGTAAACAGCAGCCGTAACAGATTTGTATAACTCAAAACAAATTAAACATTAGAAAAGCACCATATACTGGTAAGACTTACTTATTCTCAAATGCAATCGTGACCGAATCTTCGTGCACATCTTTAACAGAACCCTGAAATGGGAAGAAGAAAACAAAGGAGTACCATTAAACCAAAAGCAAGAACAGTAGTTTAGGAAACAGTGTAGATGAGCATTTGAAGGGTTCCAGGGAAGGATCTTGAGGCAGCAGCATTTATTTCACTGCCTGCTAAAACGATTTTCAAGCAGCAAATAAGTTCTCGCTGCCAGTTGCAGTATTTTTACATAAGTACACATACATTTCAAATTCAAAACATTTTGTGGGAACACTATCTTTGGCTGGCAATCGCTTCAATGATAAAGTTTATTTTCTCATAGGTCTCCTCAGTAGTAGACTACACAATAGTGAATCAGATCATTCTAGCAAGTGCTGCTAATGGCACAGACTTGCCCACACTAATTCATAACGTACCTATTTAAAACACACTAATAAGTACACCTAAAGACGAATCCGGCCGAGAGGAGCTATGCAGCCAAAACATGGTAGCATGTTATTAAAAGGTGATTTTATTTTCATGGCAGTAAGCAGTAACAGGTCAAAACAGCTAGCAATGCAAAAGCAATGTTTGCAATATATCTGGCGGATGTGCTGTTAAGCAATAAGAGCAAACTTACCATCTATCCTTCTAGACCCAAAGGTTCAAGACTAAGTAACATCCCACAGCACATACCAAATAATAGGATATACACTACTGCCATGTGTGTGGCTACTGGCACCGTCTGCCCCTCCCTCAACAGCCCAGCCCTGTCCACATCTCCATTACAATGGGTACACTTAAATGTTTGGCAACAAAACATGCCACTAACATTCACCTAACAATAGAAGTCTGAGATTGACATACTGGCCATCTCAGAGATCTGTTTCTCAGATTACTTTAGCACATCACTATATACTTTGTTAGAAATTGAAGACTCGCCAACAACAAAACCAAAAAACTTGAGGGGGACATGGCTCTGATCTAACCTGACAGAATGAGTCACCAATATATTCACCATGCAAAATGGTTGACCAACCTGGATGCCATAACACGTAAATGTATACACGTAAATTTAAAACTAGATTCTAAAACTAAAAGGGACCTTAGCCTCTGGCCGATTCCTTCCCCATACCGACCCCACCAACACAGACAATTTTTGATTATGCTCCTGGGCTGTCATACCCATTTTAAGCAATAGATGATCACATACTCAGTATACCTTGAAAGTTAATCGTGGGGGCACATACACTTGGTCAGACTGAACTCTTTCAAAGAATTAGCCACACCAAAATAAACTGCCACAAACCATTGCCACATTTTAGAAAAGGTCACAGAAGGCGCGTTCTCCCACAGAATGGGAATGCACACCCCACTCCCCATGCTCCTTGGTTTAGGGAAACTGCTGGAGAACCTCCGACACTTGGTGTAGTCGCGAAGAGGTCAATCTGGGGAGCCATTTGCAGAACAGAAAATCCCTCTGGTCCTGGTGAAGTTTTCACTTGTGGCAAGACCGTAGTTCCCTGCTGAGCCAAAATTGCCTTACCAAACACCTGGCCCTTAGACATGCCATGGATGCTAGGGATTATATACTGTAACAAGACAGACATGGCCTTACTGAAACGTGGTTACGAGATTCCAGGGGCCCTAGCATTCATTTGGTGACAGCTACGGACTACACATTGTACACTGCAGGTTCCTTAGCTTCATTTGACAAACCCAACAGCTCCACTGCAGTGTTGGGAGACTTTATAGGTGGCTTGGTAACCCCTCTGGACCCCTAAGCACTCCAACCTGAACAGCTTTTTGGAATGAACGGCTTTATGGTCCATAGTAAGGAGCCAACCCATAAACTGAGCAACGTGTTAGTTTGGGTTGCTTCAAAAAACGTGGTGATTAGCCTGATATGCGTCAAACCATTTCCTGGTTACTTTCAACTTGACCTTGACTTTTCCTGTAATTCAGAGAAGTAACATTAATTCTACTACAGATGACTCACTGCTGTCCCTGGTAGAATATGAGAAGGAGATAACTAATTGCCTGGATAGGGTGGCGCCGCTCAAAACCAAATGTATTAGAGAGAAGAACAAGTTACTTTCTTACCTGGTAACGTTCTTTCGATGGGATGGTCCGACGACGTATTCCATATCTATGACATGTAATCAGCACAGCTGTGGTGATTACATGTCATAGATATGGAATACGTCGGAGGACCCAATCCCCTCGAAGACTATTTAAAAAAAAAACAATTTAAAAAAAGTTCTCTCTAAACCAACTGCTAGAAGAAAAGGAAAAAAGGAAAGCAGAATTTGGCAAAGGGGCCAGCCAAGTAAATAGAGAGGCCTGGAAGAGCCAGGAAAAATTATATCAAGGCAAATTCTGTCAGCTACGAAACCTTATTTTGAGTCCCAAATAGTGAACTCAAAAAACTATTCCAGAAAACTATTCCAGAAAACTATTTGAAATCCTTCGAGATTTGGAAAAAACTAAAGCAATGCTCCATCAGTTTAGACCAACAGAGGGGGATTATGAGGCAGCGCAGAAGGCGTTTGCAGACAAGATCGCTGCAGCCCATGCCCATATTAAGGAAAACCAGGTTAAAACAGCATGAACCTCCTGTGCAGACTAGGTAGGATATAAAACATGAACTTAATTGAACCTTAACGTGCCAAGGTGTCTCTGAAGACATTTTGCTCAAATCTCTTAATAAAACGAAACCTCCCACGTGCAAAGGTAAGATCCTTCCATCCAAAGTCATTCTGGAAAACCTCAAGGTATTCCTCCCCTTTTGTCTCGTTTCACCAATGGCACTTTCAGGGAAAATCTAAGCCTGGGCTCACTGAAAAATTTAGCAGTGACCCAGTTATTGAAAAAGTCAGGACTGGATCAGAAGGTGTACACTAATTGCAGGCCTATTACAAACGTGCAATTTTTTATGAAAGTGGCAGATAAAGTGGCTACACTTCAACTGCAGGAACACAGAGAAATCTGAGGTTTACCATCCAAGGCAGTTTAGGTGCAGATCTCATAGCACAGAAAGAGCATTGTTGAACTTGCAGACAGATGGTTAGAACCATGGACAACAGTAAAGCTGGGCTGCTGATGTGATTAGATCTTTCAGCAGCCTTTCGATCTTATTGATCATGAAAAACATATTGATCGCCTCAAGTATATAGGTGACTGTTCTAGCGAGGCAGCCTCCTGGATCAAATCTTTTCTCCATAATAGAATGTCTGAGGTTGCATGGGGCGAAGAAAGGTCTAAACCAGAGAGACTGGGTAATGGAGTGCCACAAGGTGCATGCCTCTCACCGGCTCTCTTTAACGTTTACTGTCGCCCGTTCTGAGACCTAGCAGAATTAGGAGTGCGCATCTCTAATTATGCTCACGATACTCAACTGATTATAAATGTTAGCGGAGAATAAGAAAAAGATTGAGAGGATTTCCCTGATTTATGGAACTATTCAAAACTGGATGGCAATCAACGGAAGGTGCCTGAAGGCTGCCAAAACTGAACTTTTAATGTTTGGCTCCTCCCAGACACGTTCTAAACTTGACAGCAAACTTACTATCCGAAGTCATCATGTCAACGAGCTCTGAGGTCAAGACCTTGGAAGTCGTCCTTGAGACCTCGCAGTTGCACAACATCACCAGTGAAACACAGTATCACTCGAGATGACTTAGGTTGGTGAAGTCCTTTATCTCAGAAACAAACTGTATCACACTGGTCCGTGCACTGATCATGCCAAGAATAGACTACTTTCAGTGCGCTGCTAGCCGGTGCAAATAAAAGCAGTCTTGAAAACCCCAGATTTTGCAAAAACGATGCCGTGCGCATTGTAAAACCATCCCTAGACAGGAGCCGATCTCGGTCCATCGGAGAAACCTGCACTGGCTCCCAGTGGAGGCCAGAATTCGCTTTAAGGTTTGCACGGTGGTGCATAAATGTCTCTATGGTGAAGCACCAAGGTACCTTACGTAGCCAGTAGTGTTTCTAGCCCTAAGAGACCGACTAGATATGACGACTCCATACGCCTGGTTGGCCCGAAAAGTAAACAGGTGAAAAACCTTGGCAGGTCTTTCCAGTCACAGGCAGCACATGTATGGAATAAACTCCCTAAATACCTGTGCATGGATAGTAACCATGCAACGTTTAGGAAACCTTTGAAAACGGTACTCTTAATAGGGCCACCAGCAGGTGCAGGAGATGTGAAGCCTCTGTCTTACTCCCCACTTACGGGCCAAAATGCAGGTGGAGCCCCCCCTCCACAGAAAGCGCACGTATGAGATTTAACACCCCCACCTGGGGTGTTAAAATCTGGGAAGCGCCCCCTGGTCCATCCTGTGTCTCCCCAAACCCTGGGAAATGGGAGAAATGCATGTAGAGGCAGCGGCACGCAGTGACTCCATGAGCGGTTCCAGAGCTCTGGAAGAATAAGACAGGAGACAGGAGACGGGAGACGGCGGGCCGGAGGCGGTGACATCAGAGCATTAAGGCTCTTAGCTTCTCCACAGTGCCGGAGGCTGCCTGGGACCCTGCTACCTTCCAGACTCCATCCGTGGGCGATGGGGACCTCCGGAACATGAAGGAAAATGCATCCTGGGCTCGAGAAAATTTAAAATGTTAAAAACACCACACAACGATGGCCACTGACACCTGTGGGAGTGAGTGAAGTCTGGCCTGGGCGTCTGCAAGTCTGGCAGCCTCTATACACCAAAGCCAGAAACGCCCAACACCCACCCTCCCTTTGCTGGTAGTAAGTGGGGGGGGTGGGGAATCAATAATTGACCGAGAGGGAGACAATCTTGAGTGATTGCAATAAGGAGGTTTGGGGCGCGGGGGGAGAGGTTCTAAGTTTTGGGGGGAATAGTGGGCGGGGCTTAACCTAAGATACTTAAAATGATAGTCACAGGGGAACCGGACAAGCTGGTGGTCCAGTCAAGTACCAAGAACAGTCCAACTTATTGGCTGGGCACCGGGGAAGGGAGGAGGTGGGGGGCTCCGAGGGGGAAGGGGATGAGGGAGGTTGTTACAGTTGAAGCGGGGTAGAAGTTGGAGTTAGACACACTTCAGGTAAGGGGGGGTTAGAGGGTTTTGGGGGGGGGGGAGTTGGTGTGTGGCGTTTGTGGTTTCTAGTACACAGAAGCCCTGGATATGGGGCAACAGAGGGTGATTGACCGAGTCAGCGCTAATTGCAGGACACAGAAGTGGCCGTGACAGATACATTCCAGCGACCTAAAGGCTGATCTATTACCCGCCTTGGAGATAGGCTCGCTAAATGCCAGGGGAGTAAACTCCCCTTTAAAGAGATCCCTCCTGGTCAGAGAATTCAGACGAGCCAAACTAGATCTGCGCTTCCTCCAGGAAACACATTGGGTGAAGGGAAAGGCACCGACCATGCGGTGAGGTAGGGTAGAAGAGGTACATCAGGCCTCATACAAGACCGAGAGGAGAAGCGAACATTATGGCCAATGATCTGGGCTTTAGGACGGAGGCAACGATTAGGGACCCGGAAGGCCGAAATCTGAGAGGGGATTTGCAAGGGACTCCCTTCACGTTAGGAGTGATCTACGGTGCGAATGAGGGTCAAGTTCCCTTTTGGGAGAAGACTAGGGATAGATGGAGTTAGTTTGTGGTCAGCATCCTTATAGTGTGAGGAGATTTCAACATGGTCCTGGACCCCGCTGGAGATAGGAAAAGAATGACGGTGCAGAAAGCCCCACCAGTAGACGAAACCACATCACGGAAATTCCACAAGATCAATTCAGAGCTGGGCTTAGTAGATAAGCTGCCCAGCACATTCCCAGGGGACGCCCCCCCTTTCCCGTATTACTCTAAAGCCCACAAAACATTCTTGAGGATCGATTACATCTTAGTGGAGAGCTCCATATCCGGTTATATAAAAACCTCGGGTAGACCCAGACCCGTGGTCGGACCATGACCTGGTGCGGGTCACGTTGAGAGGAGGTTGGGGATCCCGGCGAACAGGGGAGATGGAAATGTAACGCTGGCATCTTGAAGGATAGAGAAATAGCCCAAAAGGTATTAGACAGAATACTTTGAGCTTAACGACAACGAAGCGGTGGGACCTCACACCCTATGGAACGCATTCAAAACCACAATTAAGGGGGGGAACCCTAATAGGGTCACACACAAAAAAAAATGTAAAAGATAAAAAATAAAAAGGGGAGGGAACACCAAGTAGAGGCCCTGTGGGAAAAACATTCAAAAATTCAAATGTGGCGGAATCCCGGCAGCTCCATCTCCCCGGGTCAGACCTTTGCTTTAGAAAACTTTAAGGCTAAGCTTAAGGACTTACTGCTGTGCAAAACCGAAAGGAATCTGCTGTTCCCAATACAAGATTACTATGAAAAGGGGGCAGGGCAGATAAGATATTGGCATGGAAACTGAGGGGAAACCCAGAAAAGCAAAATGGTTTGAGTCATAAGAACCGATGAGCGGGCAAGGAGATATGATACTGTTATACCTTGAGCATAGGGGAGCCTTTAAGAAATGTATACCAGAATTCAACCTGAGAACAGGCCTAATAGAGGACTTCCTAGCCCAGCTCCCAATTGGCCAGGGACAGTGCTTCGGCGTCCGGGACTGCTAGCTCTACTGCAATGCAGCCCAACTTCGAGTGATCCTGGAACATATGCGGGATGACCAGGGGACATACAGACATACATCGAGGCTATGGGCCCCCCATAAAGGGATACCGAGCAGACTACAGAACCATCCTACCCTAGGGGGTCCCCTCGACCCTGTGGAGGGGAGTGGGAGGGGAATACACACTGAGAACCTGTCCACATGGCCCTCCTTGAAGACCAGAGTCTGGGGCCCTGACATACGATTGGGAGACAGGGGCTTCAAATATGGTCGGAAAGAGGACTGGAGAGGGTGGGACAGCTGTTCCAAGCGGGAGAATTCTTAGACTATGCGGAAGTGACAGAGGTTCTGGGCGTTGGTAAGATTACTGCATTTGAGTACCTGCGACTGAAAGGAATCCTGACCAATCATAAGTGGGGAGAGAAATTGAGGTGGCAGCTTACTCCTTTAGAGAAAACACTAGACTCAGCTTATACAAGGAAAGGGATGTGTCCAAACTCTACAAGGTCATGAATATAAGTGATAATAACAGCAGGGCTTTAAACGGGTTGGGGCGGTACTCCGTTTATGATTAGCGCCAGGCCCTCCTCCCAGATGTCATCCAAGAAGGTACAGATACTATGGTCTTTCTTCTCGACTCGCGCCCTTGGTATAGGAAGCCTTCCTTCTTTGTCTCCTCGGGGGGTTATCTGAAACAGCTCTGAGGCCCTTGATGACAGAATGAAAGGATCCAACTTCTTCGGGTGGGGACGCCCTATGGGGCTCGTCCACGTGCGGTATCGGCTACGATGAAGTCGTCCTCATCGGTGCCCGATGGCTGTGGCCCTGTGCCAGTGTCTGTATGTGGGTCCAGGGCTCTGGGTGGGGTCTTATCCCAACGAGGTGGTGGAGGAGTTGGATGATGGCTAGGACTAGGCTTCTTTGGCCTTTATCTTTCGCAGGGCGAACTTCGCTTCGGGGGCTCCTGTGTCCCCCGTGAAGGCATAGGCATCCTCTGCTGGATTTCAGTAACCAGCGTGTGCAGGGTCATTAGAATATCCATCAACATGTCCCTATGTCTATGGGTGAACTGAGCCAGCGGAGTCAGGTCTGGGCCGATGCAGCTCCTCTTGCAAGCAGGAGACCACATGTGATCTGTGTAGCAATTCTCCTGAAGATCTTTGTCCTCGTCAGTACTACAGATCTGCTCCGGTCTGCCTGGGACAGCCCCCCTGATCCACGTACCGAGGAAGCTCTACAGGTGTAACCGTCTCTCCTCCTCAAGCGGCTGCCTGGGTCTGTGCCTTCGCCGGTTCCATTCCTGAGCCTGGAATGGCTGTCACCTTCGCTGCTGCTTCCACTGCTGTATCTTGTCTTGGGGGCAACACCACCCGTGGAGTGGCCACCACCTCCTTCGCTGACAAACTCTCCTTCAGAGCTATCGTAGTGGTCGTCTTCAACAATGAGCTTGTCACTACTTTAGTCGACTGTCGTAGTCGATTACACTGACCTGGCCTGCTGTGTGGTCTTTGCCAGCTTCGATGAGTCCTCCCCGGACTTGTCCTTCATCGGCTTATCAGCGGAAACACCAAGTTTTGTCGGGTTTGGCCACCTCCACTTTGAAGAGGACCTTCAATGTTCGGCTCACCATAGAGGTCGCTGTTGATGGCGATCGTCATTTGCCGAGCATGGCACCCGCATCAGCGGCACTAGTGGAAATTGGTTTTCTCTTGGACATCCGCGAGCGGGGCATCCTCAAAGGATTTCGACCTCTCGGAGAGGGAGTTTGCTCCTCAGACCAGCCAGTCCTCGATGAGGCTCGACTCTGCCCCGCTGCTGAGTCGGTGGCCTTGCTCGACTTGAGGTACGCAGACAGTCTGCTGTAGCGGTCTCATTTGGTTTTCTTTGAGAAACCACGGCCCACTTACCATCCCTCCTCATCCTGGGCCGGATGCAGGCAAAGAACAAGTTACTCTCTTACCTGGTAACGTTCTTTCGATGGGATGGTCCGACGACGTATTCCATATCTATGACATGTAATCACCATAGCTGTGCTGCTTCGGAAAATCGCTGGCGTCTGCGTCCTGACGTCGATACGCCGCCCTCGAGGACCTCCTCCGACGGCCAACGTCACTGGATGTTATAAGTAGGACGCACAACGCCCGTAGCCTCAGTTGTAGTTTTTTCCCAGAACGTGTGGCACCAGTCTTTTGCCAGTCTGACACACAAAGCCTTGCGGAAACGTAAGCTGCAATCGCATAAGAAATTCTGTAGCGGGGAAGGCAGGGAGGGAACGATATGGAATAAGTTGTCGGACCATCCCATCGAAAGAACGTTACCAGGTAAGAGAGTAACTTGTTCTTCGAGGGGATTGGGTCCTCCGACGTATTCCATATCTATGACAGACTCCCAAAGCAGTACCAACGCAAGGAGGTGGGAAAAGAATTTAGAAAACTGAAATTTAGAATGCCCAATCAAATTGCAGAGTAAAAGACCGCCTTGCCAAAGGCCAGATCCTACCCACGGATGGAATCGAGGGAGTAGTGACGTACAAAAGTATGTAGCGAAGCCCAGGTGGCTGCATCACAGATGTTACGAATAGGAACACCGCTCTGTAGGGCAGTAGAGGCAGCCATACCCCTGGTAGAATGGGCCCGCAAGACGACCGGTGGGTCCTTACCCGCCAAGCGGTAACACTCAGATAGCCAGAATAATCCAGCGAGACAAAGTCTGTTTCGTCACAGCTTGCCCCAAACGCTTTCCAGCGTAACCAATGAAGAGTTGATCGTCCACTCTGACCCGGGACATGGCTGAAATATAAAAGCTTAACAGTCTCCTAGGATCAAGCCTATGGAGCCTCTCCTCTTCCTTACCAGGATGTGGAGGAGGATAAAACGCCGGAAGGACAACCTGGCCTAAATGAAATTCCGACACCACCTTCGGAAGAAAGGAAGGACGAGCTCGAAGGACAAACCTGTCCTTATGAAACATAGTGAAGGGTGGCTTTACTGAAAGTGCCTGTAACTCACGCACTCGGCCAGCGGAAGTGACCGCAACCAAAAATATAGTTTTAAGAGTAAACAGTCTCAAAGGGCATGAATGCAAAGGCTCAAACGGAGCACTCATCAGAAACTTGAGAACAAGGTTCAAATCCCAACCGGGCACCTGGAAAGGTGACGGAGGGAAAACATTAGTGAGCCCTTTCAGAAACTGAGAAATTAAAGGAATTTTAAAATAGGAACATTCTTCAGATGAGCGCTTAAATATGGACAGCGCCGCCAGGTAATCTTTAACGGTACCCACTTGCAAGCCCCTGTGGGCCAAAGAAAGCAAAAAAGACAGAACCATGGGAATGTCACATGCAAAAGGATCCACATTCTTAACCCTGCACCAGTCGCAGAACTTACGGCAACGGTACAGGGACTTTGTTGCGGGCCGTCTGGCCGAGAGCAACACCTCCATCACGTCCTCAGGGAGGTCCCAATCCTTGTACCTCAACCTTTCAGAAACCAAGCGTGAAGGTTGAGAGATCTGACCTCTGGATGGATGGAGAACCTGACCCCCCTCCCGTGAGAGCAGATCGTCTTGGTAGGGAAGACGACGTGGAGGGCAGATGGACAAGTCGAGAAGGTCCGGGTACCACGTCCTCCACGCCCACGCCAGAGCAATGAGGATCATCCTGGAACCGAACCTCCGTAACCTCCACAGTACTTGCGGGATGACAGGGACTGGAGGAAACGCGTACAGCAGTGGGAATGACCACTCCACCATGAACGTGTCTCCTAAGGCTCCTCTTGGAGGAAATTCCCACGAGCAGAACCTCTCGCACTTCCGGTTGACACTGGAGGCGAAGAGATCCACTTGAGGGGTCCCCCAAAGGACGAAGATCTCCAGGAGAATCTCCTGAGCCAACTCCCACTCGTGAGAGATCGCGCTCTGCCTGCTCAGAGCGTCCGCCGTCTCGTTTTCAACTCTGGCCAGATGAGCTGCCGAGATCGAAACTTCCTGCTGGATTGCCCAGAACCAGAGCTGCATCACCTCACTGCACAGAGGAAGTGACCCTGCCCCGCCCTTTTTGTTGAGGTAGTGCATGGCCACTGTGTTGTTCGACAGGATCGGGACATTCTTCCCTCGCACAGTCGGAAGAAAAGCCTTCAGGGCTAGCCTGACGGCCCTCAGCTCCAACAGATTGATATGGAGTCTGGACTCCGACGGAGACCAACGACCGCTGACTCAAGTCGTTGGCATGAGCTCCCCATCCCGTGAGAGATGCGCCCGTCACGATCGTCATCTATGGCCAGGGTAGCCAAAATGGAGCCCCCTTCATCAGATGGTCTTCGATGGCCCACCACAGAAGGTCCTGGGCGACCGAGGACGGCACCTGAACAGGGTCCGACAGCCTGCCGGAGGACAGACCACTGGAGCTTGAGTGCCCATTGCAAAGATCTCATCTGCAACCTGGCCTCTGGCACCAGAAGAATGCAGGATGCCATGAGGCCGAGCAGCCTCAAGAACTCTAACGCTGGGAGACTCTGGGCAAGTTGAAACTTGTGCACCATCTGCTGAATGTGATGAGCCCTCACCTGGGGAGGAAAACACTGCCCCAGGGACGTGTCGAGCACAGCTCCAATGTACTGGAGCCTCTGAGTTGGTGTCAAACGGGACTTCTTTAAGTTGAGGGAGAAGCCCGGCTTGTGGAGAGTGTGGCAGGTGACTGACAGATGATCCAGGACTTGCTCGGGAGAGCGCCCCCCTGATCAACCAATCGTCCAGGTAGGGGTAGACCTGAATCCCCCCCTTTCCTGAGGTGCGCTGCCACCACAACCATGAGCTTGGTGAAGACCCTCGAGGCGGAGGTTAATCCGAACGGCAGGACCCAAAACTGAAAGTGCGAGTCGCCAACCGCAAACCTCAGGTACTTCTTGTGCTTTGGATGTATCGGCACATGAAAATAAGAGTCCTTGAGGTCGAGAGACACCAACCAGTCCTGAAGTTGAAGGGCCTGGAGGACTTGAGAGAGTAACCATCTTGAACTTGTCCTTCCTGAGGAGTTTGTTCAAACCGCGCAACTCCATGATGGGTCTCAATCCCCAGTCTTTCTTGGAAATCAAAAAATAAGGGGAATACCATCCCTTGTTGCTCTCCGCTACAGGCACCAGTTCTATGGCGCCTTTCTCCAGCAGGGATTTTATTTCCTGCGCAAGGAGCGGATCCGGACTCTTCAAAGAGATTCCCCGGTGGATTGTCTTGAGGCCTCTGCCGGAAAGGAAGACAGTAGCCGTGGGTTATGATCTCCAGAACCCACACATCTGAAGTAATGGCGCGCTACTCTGCAAGATGCTGCGCCAGCCTTCCCCCAAGCGGCGAAAAATGGGACATGGCCTCATGACTGAGCTGAAGCGGCTGCGGCGTTGCCTGAGGGCAAAGAGACAACAGCCCGAGCGGCCTTGGCACCTCGAGTACCTTGTTTTCCACCTCTGGCACTCCTACGGTGGCCCCCTTGACTGGCAGCTCCTCTCGCTTTACCAAAGGATGAGTAATAACGAAAGGAACCTCCCCTCCATTGCTGTCCCCTAGGACGAAAAGGCGGAGGTTGGCGAACTGCAGCGCCCAACGACTTTGCTGCAGCTTTGGAGGTCTGCAACCTCTCAAGGCTCTCGTCAGCCTTGCTGCCAAAGAGATGTTCCCCGTCAAAGGGCATGTTGAGGAGCCGGGCCTGCACATCATGAGCAAACTCCGACTTCCGCAACGACGCAAACCTGCGTATCACGGTGCTCACCGCCATGGCCCGGCAGACGCAATCTGCCATGTCCAAACCCGACTGAACGGCCTCACACATGGCATCCTTGCCATCCTGAACCATGGCAAGGAAACCATCCCATTCGTCCCCTTCGGGAATATGTTCAGCCGCTAAGGAAACAGTTCCACAGAGTGTGCGTGAAACGTGACAAGGCACACACGGAGTTGCCCGCCTGAAGCGCCATACCCCCTGAAGAAAACACTTTCTTCGCTCAGCCGTCAAAATGCTTGTTGTCCCTATCAGGAGGGATGGTAGGATACGATGCCTGCTTTGCCGGGCCCGTAGCCGCCTGCACCACTAAACTCTCCGGATTGGGTGCTTGGTCAAGTAGCAGGGGTCGCTACTTGCTGGGCGGTATTTTCGAAAGGCGTCGAGTGAATCGGCATCAACGCCGAACGTGGCGCCGACAGCATCGATGGCGTCGACACAGTCCTCGAGGCCGGAGCCCTGAGCATGTCCCTTGACAGCCTGGGCGCCAATGGCGTTGACAACTTCTTCAGAGGCGGGGCCTCGAAAGAGTCCGTCCACGACCTCGGCGCCACCAGTGCCAACATCTTCCTCGAAGACACCACAGGTGCACACGGTCTCGAGCGCGTCGAGGACCGGGACCTGGGCCTGGCATGACGAGAACGATTCCCCTTGTCCGAGCAGGACCTCTCCCGCGAATCGTGGCGACCACCCGAGCCCGAAGGCGTGCAAGCGGGGTCTCTCGACCGATCACGACCGACCCCACTCGGAGGCGCGGACGGACCAGTGCCCTGCGATTCGAGAATCGCTAACATCTCCTTCCCGAAGGAAGCCCATTCCTCCGGCGTCGCATGCTTGGTGGGATAAGCGACCCACCAACGGGCAGACTCCTCGGAAGAAAACGGGGAAGGCGACCGATGATTGCGCTTTCGGGAGTGCCTCGAAGAGGCAGGAGTGGCGGGACCGACTCTGGGACCGAGACCCACTGGACTTCCGACGACGATGCGGAGAGTCGCCCCTCCAATCGTCCTGAAGTGGGAGAATGGAAGAACAGGCTCCCGTCCTTCACCTCTCGCGCTTGGCCTAGAGGGTCACGGCCCAGACACCCGCCGCGAGAAGAGTTTGTCCATTTACCAGACGACCAGGTACCCTGGTACAGGAACATACGGATGTGTCCACCTGCCTGCCCAGCAGCCCGCACTGGCCATGCCGACACCTGCGGCTCGGATCAGCTAGACTAAAAACCACACGTCGTTAGAGATGCCATGACGACCTAGACAACGGGAAGCTCATCTGTACAAGTATACACACTTAACATTTCCACACCAATCTACACGAAGAACATACTCAGTGCTCTGACGTAGGCGACAGGCATATTCACGGACGTGCATCTTTATTATTTTTACATAGGCTTTCAGAATGCAGAAACGCAAGATGCATCATGAACTCATCTATAACGCTTGCTCACGCTTCCCTTGAAACCCGTTACCACCATGAGAGGTATAATGGAAACACGATACTGGTCATGGAAATGTATGCTACTATAATCTAAAGCACCTATGCACCAAACAGACTACTTAAGCACCAGGCCCGAGTAGGCCTCAAACAAGAGCTCCCGTGGACATTAACAAAGCAAGAGTCAGGTTGCTGATCCTGCAGAAAGAACCCGATGGAGCAACCAGCCAAGGTCGCAATGTTGCAAGCCCACATCCAAGAACAAATCATCAAAGGCACGATGTTGCAACCTCGCACTCCGCGTACCAACGTTAAAGTCATATCTACAAATTAAACCAGACACACAGTGGAAAAGCAATATTAATTGTGCAGAATTCTGCCTCAAACACGGTCCCGCCTCACGTGACCAAGCCGAATCTGACGAGATGCCAAAACCCAGGAGAGAAAAGGCGTCTGGGTCCCTCACTACGAGACACAGGCCGAGACACTTGAAAGGCTCAATGGACACCTGCTACAGTGGGAGCGGTCAGCCTCCCACCTATGAATAAATCCTCACATTGTCTGCACGTACCCATATTGAAACATTGTTGCAAACACAGGTGCACCGAGAGCTGGGAACAACGGTGGTCCCAGGCTGGGGAGCTCACGGATGCACCAATCAGAACATGGGGCTCTTATCTCAGACGTCAGTAACATTAGCCAATCCTCAGGAGCCTTCATGTAACAATTCTTATGTATCCAATTATAGGGACAACCCAGATATACCACCTGACTACACCTTGTCCACTAATATCATTCTCTATATGTGTACTATACTAACCCTACCACTCGAGCAACCAATTAAGAGTGGCGATAGGTTTTTTGTTAACTTTCTGAAGTGACGCAAGTAGCGCGTCATAATGCAGTAAAAAGGGCCTGCGAGCCCCACGATTATGTGTGTGTCAGGACGGACGCGTACGCTCCTTGACCCATCCCTGCCGTTTTGTATAAATAAACAGCAGAGTCGCCTTGCTCCTTGTGTGTGTCTCATACTCTATCTCATCTGGGATATACGGGAGGAGTTGGCGCCTCCCTGCCCGGAGGTCTGCGGACGGCCCGGCCGACCCCGGCAGAATTTCCCCCCGACAAGTTGGAGGCACTGCTGAGATCTGTTTAAGATCAACTTTTATTTTTAGTTTTTCCAGGCACTCCTGTTGCGAGGAGGCCCGGCGGCGCGGCCCCCTCTGCCGTTGCCCCCTTCTGAGGACTACAGGACCATCGCGGAGCCGCGAGAAGACCGGACAGCGCAATCCGGATATTGGCCCTCGGGAGCCGGTTGAGAAGTATCCCGCCCGCGGTCGGCGATTGTCCAGACGTGGTCCAGACGAGGGGAGGTGGCGAGCCGCTTGGAGGGTGCACGCAGTCGAGCGGCCCTGCATCGAGAGAACTTGGTGAGCATGACACGCACAACAAGCAATGCGAAATTGTGAGGGAGGGGGAGGAAGTAAATAAGGGAGGGGGGAGGTATTGTAGAGATGTGCGGCGAAGGTTTAACTGAGTGTTGCTAATGGAATGAATGGTAGCAAAACGAGTGCGAGAACAGTCGGCTAACGTTACGCGAAAGAGGGGGGCGGGGCACGAAAACATCACGTGCAGCCGCTCGTAACAGTCAGCTAACGTTACGCGAAAGAGGGGGGCGGGGCACGAAAACATCACGTGCAGCCGCTCGTAAGACACTGATGGTCTAAATTGCGACTAAGTGTGAGGGTGGGTGTGTGTGGTTTCCTACGACTTGACATTTATTGATCAATGAGTAGATGAGGTTCCCTATTGTTCGAGCAAGAAACTCGATAGGTAGATGACGTTTCCCTGTGGGCGGTAGCTAGTTACATAGTTGCCCAAAACGGAAGATAATTGGCTGGTTAAGCCCTCCTGTTAAGGGGCGTATCACACGCGAGGCGACGCAGCGTGCGCAGTCCGGTTATATTATTGATGAGATTACCTTGTTCCAGGAGAGACAGGAAGACAGCTGTAGGGTTAGCGGGGTAGATTGCAAGTGTATTTTGAACTTAAAAAATATAACAAGAATATACCAGTAGCTCGAAGAAATCGGTGACGTCACCAGTAGGGATTTAATAGGATATCGCGAGCACAAGGAATTTTGGGTTTGAGAGTGGTGGGGAAGAGAAGCATGATAAAGGAGCTGGTACGGAGATAAACTATAAACCAGTGGATCGAAAAAAGGGGAAAGGGGCGTGGCTGCGCACGGAGAATGCCGGCCACGGCAAGTGTAAACGGGGGAGGAGAACGGAGAAACAGGACGACTGTATAAGATCATCGTAAGGGGTACGCAGCCGCAGGGGGCTGCGTGCGCTTCGGCCGCAGGGGGCCGTAGGGGAAGGAATATAATATAACATCATATTTATTATCATTGCATAATTTGTCAAAAGGATTGTCGAAAGTCCCCACACTTGCGGGGCGAGGTAAGCAATACAAGGTTGTATATCGTAAACTGCTAGTAAGGGGAAGGGTAACAAGGGGAGTGAATTTATGTCATATGGGAGAGGGTCGGGAGGGTGGGGGAACACCCTCACTACCCCACTACAGCACATATGCACCACACTGCCACCACATAGGGAGAAGTTAATTAAGTACAGCATAGAGTGGACCCAGGGGACAGATAACAAAATGTTAACACCATGGCCGCCTAATGGTAGTTTCGATCCATATGCCCAACATTCACTACTGAACCATCTGCACAATACATACAAGGGGAAGAAGTTGGCAAACCATGTGGAGGTGTTTAACTTATGGAGGATGTTCCAGGGGTCTCGACCAGGACCAAATGGAATGTTCACTATGGGGGAAACACCGGAAGAAAAGGAGATTAAGAAAGAAGGAACGGGTGGGGAAAAGGAGTGCGAAAGCACAAAGAATACGGGGAACGAAAGACAGGGAGGAGAAAAGATTGATAAATCAGACGACATAAAAAAGGAACCGAGCAATGGGATACCCATAACACCGGGAGTGAAAACAGAGGGAGGAGGGTTGTACCCTTTAAGAGAATTAGGAGAAATAGCAGGACAGTTAAGGGCGGCTGAAGGATACTCAAACCCGGCATACAGCACTCCACCATATGTGGCTCATGGGAAGATACCAATGGGGGACAGGAGGATTAGAGAAGAGCAGACTGTAGAGATAGGAAACGATGAGTGGATAGCTGCACAGATATTGTTGAAATTACGAGGCTCACTAACTGGAGAAGAAAGGGAGGCGGTAAGGAGAACAAAGGAGGATAGTGCCAGAGAGAGTGAAATGAGGGGAGAGGAGCTACTACGGCAGAAGGAAGAGATTTTGGAGGAAAGATTAGCAGAACTAAGGGATGAGCAGAATGAACTGATCAAACAACTTGAGCGGGAGGAAAGAGAGAGAGTGAGGAAAAGGAAAGAAGGTAAGGACGAATTGGAAAAATTAAGGGAACGAAGTGAGGAACAAAAGAGAGAAGCTGAAAGGGTAAAAGGAGCAGCAGATAGGGTATCAAGAGTAGTGCTGAGAGAGAAGAAGAAGGAAGAAGAAGAAAAGGAAAAAGAAATGGAAATATGGAGGAGGAGGATAATATCAGAGGCAACTAAGAAATATGAAGAGGGGAAGGTAATAGAGAGTATAGTAGAAAGAGAAAGGGTGAAATGGGAAAGGAAGAAAGAGGATGAAAGGATATTGGAACAGATGAGCAACGAAGTAATGGAGGAGTTGAAAAGGAAAAGGGAGGAAAATAGTAGGGAAATGGAGGAGAGGAGTGAAGGAGGAAGAGAAGAGAGGGGTTGGGAGAGTGAAAGATGGGGAGATGTATATAAAAGTAGAGGTAGCAACAACATCAGCACAAAGGGGGACAGTTGGTAACAACGGAAAGGGAGAAAGAGACCTAATAGACTTAAAAACAGTAACAATAAAAGGAAAAAAGGCAGAGTGGGGGGTGCCATTTATGAATGATTTTTGCAGTGAGGAGGAAGGAGGAGTGGAGAAGGATGGAAGGAAGAGTGAAAGGGAAAGCTTAGATAAACTATACCTTACTAGAACAAACATAGATTCGCCCTGGATGAGTAGAAGATGGGAGGAGCTGGAGAGAAGTAAGGAGGAAGTAAAAAGAATAGGGGAAACACAAACCAATGAAACCACGCCACCCACATCACCATCGCACCCTCCCACGTCACGCCCTACATGTTCAACTACCACGCGCTCTCTGCACAGAATAAAGCTCGCGCCCTTCATGAATGAACTTACACCTTATGCATGTCGGCTTAGGGACCTCCCTAGTCGCAGGCAAGACAGACAAATAAACATACCAATATTGAACACAGGAAATGATGAAAAAAGGGGAAAGGAAGAAGAGGGAGGTAGGAACAGAGGTAGTAAGGAAGAATTTGAAGTAGTAAAAGAAATGGGGGAAGAGGAGGGGTGTGAAGACTCAACATTATGGAGCGTAAAGGGTGACACAAGACAGAATTTAATGCCATTGCTGGAGAGAGGAGGGGTTAGACCACAGTATGTACCTTGGAAACATACGGATAAGGAAAATATAAAATGTAGGCTCCCATCACTAAGTGGAGGTGCGGGTAAGTGGATATATGAAATGGAAAAACACACCGCAGGACAGAAACTAGCAGTAGGAGATGTGAAGGGCCTGTTAATATCAATATTAGGGGATAGAGCGGATGACATTTGGAAAAGAGCAGGATTCCATGGGGTAACAATAACGAACACATCGCATGATGGGGCACCATTTGCAAACTGCAGACATGCGCTATGGCAGGCACTGAGAGTGCAGTACCCAGACACATCAGACATAGGAGCCATTACTTCCCGTAAGATGGGTGAAAATGAGGATCCTGTTGATTATATCCAGGATGTTCAAGAGAAGTGGCGCATGGAAACTAGAGAACAATGGGACAAAACACCAGCCATATTTTATCATATACTAGTACAAGGGCTCCCAGAAGGAGTTCAAAAACAACTAAAGAAAGTAGTGGGGATGGAAGCAAAACCATGGCCAGAAATACAACTGACTATAGTACATCACTGCAGAACATGGCAAGGAAAAATGAAACAAAAGGAAGAGGATAGGAAAACAGAAGAGGCCAAATTAGTACAGAAAAAACTTACTAAATACACAATGGAAGGGGCACTAATAACTACGCCCACACCAATGGCCCAAAGCCCAACGCAAGTAGTGGCTGCACAAGATCCCGCACAAATAACGCCTCTACAAGGTGTAATACAGCAAGTGCCGCCTCTGCAATTACACGCACCAAACATGGGAGGAGGGTACCCAATGCAAGGAACTGGGTATTATAGTTATAACAGAGGGAGAGGAGGGTTTATGAGGGGGAGAGGATATGGATATAATACCCAACAACAGGCTGGGGGACTAAGAAATAACTACCCCACAGGGCAACCCGTATACCAGGACAACACAGGGAGCTTCCCATGGCAAAACAGGGAACCACCCGTGTGTTGGAGCTGCGGACTATTAGGACACATGTCACGTACATGTAGGGTCAGGCCAGGAACACCAGCATGGAATGAACAAGCACAACCTAGGACATTACAAGAACAGCAGGGCATACAACAACAGCAGACGTCACAAAAAGGGAGTGACCCACAACAACAAACACCACAACAGCCACAAACCTATTCACTGCCACAACAACAAATAACAGTACCTGCCACCGCCACAACAACAAGTAGCGTTAATACAACCACCACCCCAAAATGAACGAACACAATTGGGTGGGGTGACGGTGTTGGGACACAACCCTTACACAGGGAATGGCCAATCATTGTACCCCCAATAGGCCAGCCCACAGACGGCCTTGGTGTGTCCCATCCTGTCAGTAACACCTAATAGTGCGGAGGAACCACGCATAGAGGTAACGATCGGTGACAAAAAATTATCATTTCTTGTTGACACCGGGGCAACCCGGTCTTGCATAAGGGAAGGTAAATTTAAGATGTCAGGCGAAGCCATGAACACCCAAGGATTTTCTGGGGCTAAAGGGTTGGTTCCATTTACTGATAATGTTCCCTTATCTATTGGAGATTATGATCTGTCAGTTCCACTCTTGTATTATAGTGCCTCACCAGTAAATATACTGGGGAGGGACATAATGAACAGGTTGAACATGACGATCTCCTTTACAGAGGATGGCATAATTTGCTCTACTCCAGGGATTAACATGCTCGCAGCACGACAGATTTTGCAAGCATACTGTGGACAGACATCGATTAGGGCGGAGCCAGTAGATGGCGAGATATTCCAATATGGCACTGACATGGCATTTGCATGGATGCCAGGGATAGAAGGGAAAATATGGAGGAGACCAGCAGCCTATCTATTCCGACCAGAAACACCAGGTAATGAACTAGAAGGGAAGGTGTTTGTAGTGGACATTGAGAGCATTATTGCAACAGCTGATTATGTTGCTGTGCACGCCCAAGATAAAGAAGGGAGAGCATGGAGGGCGGTGATAGCACTAGCAGAAGGATGTAGGCTGACCCAGGTGTCAGATGAAGAGCTGTTCTCAGAAGAAAAGGAAGAAAATGAAATGGTGTTCATGATGAGTGTAGAAATATGGCTAAGAGTGGCTCACAAACAAGTAGCACAGAAAATTGCAATGGCACTTGAGGCACCCGCAGGCACCCCAGTCCCATTTTTTAAGGAGGATATGTCAAAGGTGCCCAAATCATTATGGACTATTAGCCCTTATGACGTGGGATGCATAAAAAGCATAGGGGGTGTAAGGATAAAATTGAAAAAAGGTGCCATACTACCAAGAGTTAAACAGTACCCATTGTCAAAAGAGGCAGATGAGGGCATATTTGAAACCATAACGGCCCTTATAAACAATGGCATATTGGTCCCCTCAGAATCACCATGTAACACAGCTGTGTACCCGGTGCGCAAGGCTAAAGGGGGGGTCTTGGCGCTTCATACAGGACCTCAGACCCTTGAACAACATAGTAGAAGCAGAGTATCCAGTAACAGCAAACCCGGCCACAATATTGTGTGGCATTCCAGCAGAAGCATCACGATTTACAGTGATTGACCTTAAAAATGCTTTCTTCTCAATACCATTACACCCAGACTCACAAGATTTGACAAGCTTCACTTACCGAAATACAAAGTGGAAACATACCAGATTACCACAGGGGTATTGTGAATCACCCTCAATTTTCAATAGAGTAATACAGATGGATTTGGGTAACGTTGAGGTGGAAAGCACAGTGTTACAGTATGTGGATGACATAATAATTTGCAGTACAAACGAAAGTAAATGTAGAGAGGACTCCTTAAAAATGTTGACGATACTGGCAGAAAAGGGGTACAAGGTAGACATGGAAAAGATACAATACTGTCAGGAACAGGTACTTTACATTGGTCAACTGATATCCCAACATGGAAGAAGGATTGCACCACAAAGAGCACAGGCCATCTCAAGCACTCCCGTGCCACAGACTGAGAGAACTGCAGCAATTTCTGGGGCTGTGCAACTACTGTAGAGCATGGGTATTTGATTACAGCTCATACATCGGACCCCTGCTTGAGGGTTTGAAGGAAGCAAATAAAGGGGAGAAAAAGTTGGGATGGACTATGGAAATGAGGGAGGCATTTGACGAATTAAAAGACGCGATATCAACTGCTCCAGTACTTGCATCCCCAGACTATGAGCGGCGCTTCTTTATATTTTCACATTGCGACTCAGCAGTGATTAAAGCAGTATTGGCCCAAAAAACTAGCATGGGCTATAAACCAGTAGCATTTTACAGCGGTCACTTAGACCCTATAATGTTAGGCCACTTCTCTTGTGAACAAGGTCTTGCTGCAGCTGCTTTTGCAGTAGAAAAAGCATCAGCAATAACTATGGGGTGTCCAACTACACTATTTGTGGAACATGCACTATTTGCGATATTGAATAAACCTAAGTCCACATTAACGACACAGAGGGCATCAGGTTATGAGATTATTTTGTCTAAAGCTGAACTGGCAATTGTTAGATGTAGCACGGTTAACCCTGCAAGGTTCCTAGCAGAAGTAATTGAAGAGGGAGATTACGCCCACGACTGCACCCAAGTAACTGAAATATACTCATGTACTAGGAAAGTTGAAGAAAACGCACTAGAGGGAGGTGAGCTTTTGTTTATTGATGGGTCATCAACTATTGATCAAGGAGATGGGATACGAAGGACTGGGGCAGCAGTAGTAAAAATGATGGAGGCGCCAGTGTGTGTGGCTATGAAGTGTGTACAATTACCACAGCACTACTCTGCTCAAGCGGCGGAACTCGTTGCACTAATATTGGCATTAAAGGAAAGTTTTAATAAAAGAGTAACTATATATTCCGACAGTGCATATGTTACATCCACTGTCCACTCAGGGCTATCAAAATGGAGAAGGAGAGGGTTTAGGAGAGCTGATGGCACTCCAGTACAACATGCCCTCTTGTTGGCTGAACTAATTGAAGTAATAAACGACCCCCAAGAACTAGCCCTAGTAAAATGCACCGCACACACCAATGGAGATGACTACGTTTCAAAAGGAAATGCAGCAGCAGACGCACACGCGAAATATGCTGCATATTTTGGTGAGATATGGAACCCCACAGACTCACAGAGAGGGAGAGGGAGGGGAATAGCGAGGGAGATGTTAATAAGAGAAGGGTACACCCATCTCCCAGCCACACAGATTATGGAGCTACAAGCGGCTGCACCAATGGCCGAAAAAGAAGTATGGGTGAAAAGAGGATGCACAATGTCACCAACCGACGCACTATGGCGCCAGGGTGGCACTGGGAAAGTTGTAATACCGTTGGCACTGTTAAATACCGCCTTGAGCCAATTACATCACCCTGCCCATACAGGCAAGGAAATAATTGCAGCACGAATTAGAGAAGATTGGTTTTGTCCCGAGTTAACCTCCCATGTGTCAAATTTTATCAGCAATTGCCTCACATGTCAACAGTTTACGGCCGGTCATACTCTAAAAGTGATAAGAGGTACAATACCCCGGCCAGAAGGACCTTTTCGGCACCTTCACATTGACTATGTTGATATGATCAACATCTGTCAAGGCAATAGGTATATGATTGTAGTAGTATGTCCATTTTCTAGGTGGATTGAAGCAGGGCCCTGTTCACACCCTGATGCGTTTAGAGCAGCCAAATTCATAGTAAGGGAGGTCTTCCCCAGGTGGGGAGTGTGCGAGGTGTTAAGATCAGACAACGGCCCCCATTTCGCAAATGAAATGTTCCAGCATATTACATCCCTGCTGAACATTAAACACAAATTTGCATGTGCATACCACCCACAGGCTAATGGTGTATGTGAACGCCTGAATGGCCTATTGAAGGAGGCAATTGCTAAAATACAACAAACAACAAAGAAAAGTTGGTTGTATTGCCTTCCGTTAGCATTGTTTGAACTTAGAAACAGGCCAGGGTCCGACCACCACCTCACCCCTCACGAAGTGGTTACTGGACGTCAAATGCGCCTTCCCCTAACACCAACGTCAAGGGCATTCACCGATAACGAAAGTTCAGCGAATGTGTTAGGAGATGAAATGTATCAATATGTGTCTTCTTTGATTACTAGTGTCGTGTTTGTGTCTCAACAGCTCGAGCGCACACGGGGCGGGTCTACCAGCAATCAAGAAAAAGACGAAAGTACGGAATTGGGAAAGGAGAACTCGTGCAAACTTGCCAAAGGTGACCACGTACTACTTCGCAATTTCAATAGAAGGTGGCACGAGAAGAGGTTCACTGGCCCCCATCTGGTAGAGGACGTATCAACAAGAGCAGTAAAACTAAAGGATAAGCGTGCCTGGAACCACCTACATGACGTAAAGATCTACAAACTGCAGACCCGCCCCAGCGCCAACGACAGGTCCATTGGAAGAACAGCAACAACATCGCCGACAGCGGAAGAAAGTTCCACCACAGACAACGACCCAATTGTTCCCTCTGAGACAATAACTGACGAAGAAGGGGGTGACCCCCATACTGCCCACCCCATGATCACTCGCTCAAAGAGTAAAAATACTTCCGCCATCTGAGCGCAAACCCCCCCATTGACTGCTAAGTACAGTTGTAACTAAAATTGAAGGACATTGCTTGCACCAATACACATGTAAACACGTGAATGTTCTCTTTTTCTCTCGCACATACAGGAACTGCGTAATATTGTATTGTTAAGAAAAGCTAATTAACAAGTTCAGTGTGCAGGTGTAGATGGTGCTGCCAGACGATAACTACCCAGAAGAATTGTCACACCAATTTGTATACGAAATAAAGAGGCCAACATACTTAAAAAGGAGAAGGGTACGTGTATACTACACAGCCTTCCTCCTGGCCATAGAATATTACATGCCCCACCTCCGCCCATACTTGCCGGTCCTAAGAGACCCATCACTTAGAGTAGCGTGGGAGCAGCTCTTCGCCTGGGCACTGAATGACTACTTGATAGGGAGAGCTTAAAGGAAACAAAACTAACATTTAATAACGAGCACTTTTGAGAATTTTTAGGCGGGCAACTGTAACGTCGCAAGAATAAGCTGCCAGGACCGCAGCAAGGTAAGAGCAAAATGCCGGTGAAATTAGCATATGTAATAAAAATAATAGGGATTTTTATGATCACCGGATTCTTGGCTGCCTCTGTCTGGCAGTACAGCTATGCTATTGATTTTATTGCTGCACCCAAACTTAATATACCCCCGTCCCCTGCTGCAACAGGTGTTACGTCAGGTGGTAATCGTAATTTTGCACCCAAGCAAAATAGAGTTAAACGCAGCACGTACTCAGACAATAAAGGTATTGATAATTATGTACAAGATTCAGCACACGTCACAAACAACATATGGTACCAACACATGACCCGCATTGGTAAGCAGACAACTGAGGATAGCTGTTACGTTTGCTCATTAATACCATACGCCATGAGCGCTTCACGAACATTTGTTGCCACAGAAATAGATGAAAAAACAGCACAGTGCATAATATATTTGGCCCTGTTCCAAACGAAAGGAAGATTTCAAGGAACAGTAGTGCACATGACATGGAAAACACGAGACTCATACCCATATGAAAACAACTTCCTCAAGACCTATCTGAGTTATCACAAGACCAGTTTACATGCTGAAGCATTCAGGTACATAACAAGTGGCCCTGCAAAAGGAGAAACAAAGAAGGTAACACTGCAGTATCTACCATGTGATTGGTACGCAACTGAAGTTCCGGGTAAACAAGGATGCTGGGAGAGGCCGCTACTGACGATAACAGGAAAGGTGTTCCTGGGCAACAGCTGGGAGATAGGAGTGATTGGCAGCAACATGGTAACAAAAGAAACTATCTCAACTATCGAGACACACAATCATCGATGTTGGACGACGTGGATCAAGTATGTACCAATGCTCACGTGGGTAGAAGAAGATGAAGACCCGATAACTATACTACCGTTGACTGCGCCTAAAGTATGCTACCAGCATAAAGGAGAGGTGGACGTAGGATATAACACCAATTGTGCAAGCGTGATGGAGTTGCCTGAGGGGGGAGCGGGAACAGCAGTAATAATGGACCATTATTGGGCCTGTGGAGAAAAGGCATATCATACACTGCCTCCCCTGTGGAATGGTGTGTGCACAATGGTACACGTCAATGTACCATCACTAGTGGTACCTAAGAAGCATGTCGATGTGGCGAAATTTCCTAAAATGGATGAAGGGGATAAGAGAAGAAAGAGATCTGCACCACTTCAGAAGGAGCAAGGAAACAGGACCAACAGCAATGATACTGTCCTAAACAGGAGAAAAAGACAAGGAGAGCCATTGACAGGAAATTACCTGTGGGGAAGGTCGGAAACGGAACTAACATCAATACCGCCAGAACACAGACTATTCAGCAGAGCAGCAATGTTCTTCTCCTCAATAATACATCCGGGACTGCAGGCATACGCAAACGCAAAATGGCTCCAAATAACAAGGTGGGAACTAATGATGACCATCAATTCAACAGTAAATGGGTTCAACGCAATTAAAGAGGAGCTGCGAGCTGTAAGGATGGTAGCACTCCAGAACAGATATGTATTGGACCTTCTCACAGCAATGGAAGGAGGAGTTTGTGCAAAAATAGGACAATCTTGCTGCACGTTCATACCTGCCAACGATGCTGACAATGGTACACTGACAGAAGCAGTTTCACAATTGGCCCAGATGCACTCCAAAATGATGGACGAAAGTAACGGTGTAAACAAGGATAAGAGTTGGTTTTCACTATTATGGTCATGGATGCCATCTTGGCTGTCAGATGGACTGAAAATAATAGTGGGATGTGCTATTTTGGCTGGAGCTACCCTGATCATAATTAGATTTTGGAAGGCCCGGAAGGCACGCACGACTGACGAGTTGCTGGAAATGGTGGGAATGCACCCCTTAATGCCAGCAGATGACGGCCAGCATACAGGTGTGATAATACAAGAAAGGGAGAAGTTGCGCACCCAAATCATCACCAATCATCTAGACCCACCATCAGTGAAGATTGAGAACCCAAGGAACCCCAGGAGCTACATAGGAAGATGGGTATACTGTACTCCTGGAGGAACATGAGAATACATGTATTGGTCATTTGAAGATCATGTAAACCATTATGGACATCTCGGAGGGATAACTAAGATATGGAGGGTAAGAGGAGATAACGAGAAGGATATGTTTGTGGTCGACAGGTCGACCAGAGGGGGGACTGAAGTGGGAGAATGGAAGAACAGGCTCCCGTCCTTCACCTCTCGCGCTTGGCCTAGAGGGTCACGGCCCAGACACCCGCCGCGAGAAGAGTTTGTCCATTTACCAGACGACCAGGTACCCTGGTACAGGAACATACGGATGTGTCCACCTTCCTGCCCAGCAGCCCGCACTGGCCATGCCGACACCTGCGGCTCGGATCAGCTAGACTAAAAACCACACGTCGTTAGAGATGCCATGACGACCTAGACAACGGGAAGCTCATCTGTACAAGTATACACACTTAACATTTCCACACCAATCTACACGAAGAACATACTCAGTGCTCTGACGTAGGCGACAGGCATATTCACGGACGTGCATCTTTATTATTTTTACATAGGCTTTCAGAATGCAGAAACGCAAGATGCATCATGAACTCATCTATAACGCTTGCTCACGCTTCCCTTGAAACCCGTTACCACCATGAGAGGTATAATGGAAACACGATACTGGTCATGGAAATGTATGCTACTATAATCTAAAGCACCTATGCACCAAACAGACTACTTAAGCACCAGGCCCGAGTAGGCCTCAAACAAGAGCTCCCGTGGACATTAACAAAGCAAGAGTCAGGTTGCTGATCCTGCAGAAAGAACCCGATGGAGCAACCAGCCAAGGTCGCAATGTTGCAAGCCCACATCCAAGAACAAATCATCAAAGGCACGATGTTGCAACCTCGCACTCCGCGTACCAACGTTAAAGTCATATCTACAAATTAAACCAGACACACAGTGGAAAAGCAATATTAATTGTGCAGAATTCTGCCTCAAACACGGTCCCGCCTCACGTGACCAAGCCGAATCTGACGAGATGCCAAAACCCAGGAGAGAAAAGGCGTCTGGGTCCCTCACTACGAGACACAGGCCGAGACACTTGAAAGGCTCAATGGACACCTGCTACAGTGGGAGCGGTCAGCCTCCCACCTATGAATAAATCCTCACATTGTCTGCACGTACCCATATTGAAACATTGTTGCAAACACAGGTGCACCGAGAGCTGGGAACAACGGTGGTCCCAGGCTGGGGAGCTCACGGATGCACCAATCAGAACATGGGGCTCTTATCTCAGACGTCAGTAACATTAGCCAATCCTCAGGAGCCTTCATGTAACAATTCTTATGTATCCAATTATAGGGACAACCCAGATATACCACCTGACTACACCTTGTCCACTAATATCATTCTCTATATGTGTACTATACTAACCCTACCACTCGAGCAACCAATTAAGAGTGGCGATAGGTTTTTTGTTAACTTTCTGAAGTGACGCAAGTAGCGCGTCATAATGCAGTAAAAAGGGCCTGCGAGCCCCACGATTATGTGTGTGTCAGGACGGACGCGTACGCTCCTTGACCCATCCCTGCCGTTTTGTATAAATAAACAGCAGAGTCGCCTTGCTCCTTGTGTGTGTCTCATACTCTATCTCATCTGGGATATACGGGAGGAGTTGGGGCCTCCCTGCCCGGAGGTCTGCGGACGGCCCGGCCGACCCCGGCAGAATTTCCCCCCGACAGTCCGTCGAAAGCCCCGCAGACCTCGACTTCCGTGGCTTGGACACCTTACCTACCGATAACTTCTTCTTGCGCTCCCGCAAGGCTTTGGACGTGAGCGACTGGCAGTCGACACAGTCATCCGTGTCATGGGCCTCCCCAATGCACCAGAGGCAGGCGTGGTGCGAGTCCGTCACCGACATCTTGGACCCACAGTCCCTGCACTTCTTAAAGCCCGGACGCGGGGTGGAAGACGAGGTAGACATCTTCACAAAGTAATACAACTTCACAATACGAACAGGTTCGAAGAACCGAGAAAGAACAGAAGCTCCAAAGAGTCGAGGCGTGCCGAGATCTTCGAAGCGAACACGTTCGCAGAAAAAGCAGAACTGAGGCTAAGGGCGTCGTGCGTCCTACTTATAACATCCAGTGACATTGGCCGTCGGAGGAGGTCCTCGAGGGCGGCGTATCGACGTCATCAACGCAGGAGCCAAAGATTTTCCGAAGCAGCACAGCTGTGGTGATTACATGTCATAGATATGGAATACGTCAGAGGACCCAATCCCCCCGAAATCAGCATTTATGATGCCTATCTTCCGCAAAGACGTTCCTCAATCCAAACTTATTGTGGAGTTTGAAGAGGCTTCGGCTTTCCGTCTTCACCTCTATCATGTTTGAAAAGGCGCGAAGTAGGCTGGGCTTTTTTGAAACTTCGAGGACAATCAGACAGTGGATGAAGATTTTCCGGTATTGGATCCCCTCTGCCAGCCTCTCCTTTGTTGAAGATTTTTAAGCAAAATTGGTGAAAATTCAAACTATTTTTGACAAAAATAAATCTGAAAAACATGAAAAAAACCTGGAGCAACTTGGACTCTCAACACTGACAGGTACAGTAAAAATCGGAAGATGCCCACCAGCGGTGGAGGCTAAGAGAGACGAATGTCATTGGATGGGAGCAGTATGACGCAGAGGACAGTGATTGGTTTAGAGGAGAAATATAGTTTTAAAGTGAAACTGATTTTTTTACCGAGGATTCCCAGCCAGACTGGAAATATTCATGAGCATGTGAATCCATGCCAGAAGCAATGTCTTATCTTCCATCTCAAATTATCAGTTTAGAGGATTCCAAGATGGCAACCATGCTGGGAGCTGCGTGATCACTGCTCCTCCGAGCCCCAGGACCAGTAAATGGTTGAAAAGAGCAGTTCTGCCCTCGCCATGCATTAACACAGGCAAGTGTAGCCCCGCAGACGAGAAGCCGGGGGGGGGGGGGTGAGGACGACAAACAGCCTGCGGCGCGTAGCTCAAGCCCGCAACATACAGCAGGCTAGGGGAGTCGCCGTGGAGGCGGTGGTTCGGAGCTGCCTGAGGGACAGCCAAACGCAGCAGCAGATTAGGCGAAGTGGACACAGCGGGGTGCGTTCAGAGGCCTGTCTTCCCCCCTCCCCCAACCCCCCCAGGAGCGAGAGGCGCCTCAAGCCGATGCGGGTCAAGGAGCCCGGGGACCTGCAGGCAAACCAGGAGGGGGTGCACGCCAGCCCTTAAAAGAAGGTTCGGCGAGGCAGCTTGAGCCCCTGGGATGAGAAGGTGGGCAACAGGAGCAAAGCCGGGGGGGATGGAGCAGGCTGGTGCTCCCCAGGCGGCCTAATATCCAAAATAAGAGGTCCCACCGAGAGGCAGGCAAGCCTGGAGGAGATACGGCCCGAGATTCAGAGGGAGCTTGCAGGAGTAACACTGCTGCTCAAGGACCTGCTTCATGGAGGAGCCACATCTACACAAGCAAGCCTCACATGGCTTGCGAGCAGGCCTGCTGCGCCAGCCTTCAAGCAAGGCAGGTGAGCAGGCAACGGCTGTGGGGGAGAGGAGCGGAGCACAGGAAGGGGGGAGAGCAGGAGCTCCTGAACATTGGACCCGAAGGCCCAGGGGCTGAGCCACCAAGTGACTAGTTGTGCTGGTGGCATGACTCAGGGACCCAAAAGGCCAGCAAAAATCACTGGGGTCAGATACCTCACCATAAGCACCAACGAGTGGCCCCGTTAACAAGAGCTAGAGGGCCCGGGGAAAACCCCGCCCATCGACAGTGTGGGGGCAGCAGAATTATCGGGCTGAGGGCCAAACACAACAGAAGAAGCCACCAAGCAACAGAGCAAGCGGCTGGAGGGACAGGCACTTGAGAGGCAGGAAACAACGAAGCCAGAGCAGGCAGCAGGCCCGTGCGTGAGTGAAGGATCTGGGCCTTAGGAGCCGCCAAGGCTTTTCAGCAAGACAGCTGAGAAGGGTCCCAGCCCCTGTAAACGTAGTGGCCCCCTAGCCGAAACGCAGGAGGGGCCTGGAGCACTGGCTCAGGTCAACTTACTAACAGGCAGGACTCACTCTGGGCCTGGCCAAAATGTCTAAAGCAAGGGGGAAGGATCCCCACTCTAGCAACAAATGGGTCGAAGCCGCCCCAGGACTGCGGCCTTCAAAAGTTGTGGTGCCGCTAGACAGTGGGCTCCCAGCAGGGAGAACAGACGAGGACCAGGCCGATATGAGCGACCCCCCCCCCCCCAACTTCAAGAGACCAGGGACAAGGCAGTTACTACAATGCTCCTCAAACAGTTCTTTACAGGCGTTGGGGAGAAAATAACAGACAGTGCAAAAGCAGATGGAAAGGATGAGGGAGGATCTAGCAGAGGACCTACAAGACATCAAAAGAGAGGAGTAAGATTGAAGAAAGGGACACTAATGAAAGGGCGATACAGGACCTCGCTGACGACGCTAGGAAGGCAGACACCCTTCTACATCAACTTGCCACAGCGACTCAGCCTCAAATTGCAGGCTGAGGAGCAAGAAAACAGGTCCAGAAGATCAAATATACGTAACAAGGCCCTGCCTGAAAAGGTTCCGGATAAGGACTTGAGGGGAGCAGTTTGTACCATCTTTACAGATCTTTTAGACCCGGCAGGCCAAGAGGAGATCCGCATCGACAGAGTGCACAGAGTGTGGCCAGTAAGAACGGAACCCATAGCTAGACTGAGGGACGTGCTAGTGGCAGTCCACGACTACTTAACTAAAGAGGATTCTACAAACGTTGAGGAGAGTCGACCAAATCTCATACAATGGGGCACCCATTCTCCTGTTCCAGGAGCTCGCCCAGGTAACGCTGATTAAGAGGAGGCCGATGGCCCCAATCTTAGGGGTCCTGAGAGACCAGAACATAAAGTACAGATGGACCTTCCCGTTCGACTGGCAGGGCAAGCAGGAGTAGGATAGGTTCCTACGAGTAAGGAGCAAGATTACTGGGCATCGAGGAAGAGGAAACTAAAGAGTCGCGCGAGCAAGAGCCGAGACAGGCCCAGGAGCTGGGAATGGTCCACAGCCAGGGCCAGGGCCAAGAAAGGCAAGAAATTGGGCTTGCAGCCACATCTAGCAGGCCCAAAGACCTGAAGGAACAAATAAGAGGAAATTACACCAGTAAGAGTAGCAAGAGGGGGGGGGGGGGAAATACCTCAAGTCGCTCCAAGCTATAATGAGATCCACATGGACAACAAATAAAGAGGATGCCTGGAGAGGGCCTAAACTGGGTGAATGCAGGTGGTCCCGGCGGAGAAGGCAGCGTGGGAGGAGGTGGGGGAGAATACCTTGGAAAGGGTATGGAGGTACCTGCAGGTGTGAGTGCCAGGGACAGTAAGGGGCTCAACTCTCGATGGAGTGGTTTGAGTGGGGGCTAGAGGCTGGTTGAGCAAAACCCTGCCGGGGTGGGGGGGTTAGGTGACATGCCGGACTTTCCAGGAACATGGGCATGGCATTATCCAGCCCAATTACTGAAAGACCAGAGGCTGAGGGAGGAAGCAAGGTTGGGAATAGAAGAATTTTCCAGGGACAATCAGGAAGGGGTTACCTCAACAGATTCAGTGGGACACGTTCAAGGCAACCATAAGGGAAAGGATCAAAGCGTTGAAAGCAAAGAGACAGGGGGCTAAGGCGCGAACAAAATCTAGTAGAGAGGATACAGCGGGTGCTGTCCCGAACGGTGGTGGGATGAGCAGAGAAATTTTGAGGGATACATGGCAGTACGAGGAACGCTAGAGCTGATCCAGGCTAGGGCGGCCGAGCACTCCCTGCTGTCCTTCAAACAGAGATACTATGTCAAAGCAAACAGGGCAGAGACAGGCTACTGGCTAGGATGCTGAGAAGGAAGGAGAAAGCTAAGACTATCCTGAAAATCCAGCTGGGGTTTGGGAGACGAGTACAGACACAGGGGACATTATTAGAGAATTTGAGAAGTTCTACTGAAAGCTCTACTCCGACGAGGGGGCATCAGAGGAAGTGCAGGAAAAGTACCTAGTAAGGGACCCGACTGCACAAATATTGCAGAAATATTTGCCCATGAAAGACGGCTACTAGACCAGGTGATAACACGGGACGCAGGGGAGGCGGTGAGGAAGGCCATCTTATCCCCAACTATTAACAAGTCTCCAGGTCCAGACAGATTTCCCACAGAATTTACAAGGGCTCCCGTTTTTGGCCCCCCTCTTTAACGAAAAAGGAAGAACGGAGACCATAGCACAGTGTATGGAGGAATCCAAGGTGGTTTTGATGCCAAAGCAGGGTAAAGACTCGTCTACCTGTGCGTCCTATAGACAGATTGCCTCGATCAACGTAGATGCCAAGATGTATACCAAAATCTTGGCAAACCCCTTAGAAGAGGTTCTTCCCCGGCTGATCTCCCCAGACCAATCAGGGTTTATAAAGGGGAGGCAAGCGAGCAACACCACTAGGAGGGTAGCCAATCTTATATACAGAGCCAACAAAAAACACCTGCCCTGCTGATCGCCCTGGACGCCGAAAAGGCTTTTGACAGGGTTGAATGGCAATTTCTGTTCCTCACGATGCAGAGGAAGGAGTTTGGGGAGGTTTTAAACCCATCAATACGACTGGCGGTCAACAGCCAATTATCATCCGCTAAAGTATTATGCGGGAGGAAACAACGCTTCCCTGTTACGCTCACCTGGCTCCCACAGGGGCGTCGGTCGGTCCCGGACTGCTGCGGCCTCCACCCATGTGATGCGTAGTGCAGCGATGACTCACTGGATCTGCCCTCCAATTCTTGTCTGCTTGACCCGTAGAAATATTCTCCTACAAGTGGAGAGATGGATTTAGCCACTTGTGGATTCAAGTGATAGCACTCCCACTGTCCTCGCCTCCAATCACCTCTGAAGTGCCCTCTCAGCAATCTCACCAAGTACGCAGGGGCGCGTTGATGACCAGTTACTTCACTGGCCTGAAGATATTGGAAGAGTTGTAGATGAATCCTGTCTCCAAAAGGTCCTGGCGAAGAGCCGTAAGTATATAGTTCGTAAGAGTTCAAAATGTCTGGAATTCACTCCTGTCCAATTCCTCTTTTATCTTGCAGCTTTGACCCAATAAGAAGATTGACAGCTGAAAGCGCTCCGGTAAAAGTCTGTTACCCACACTGTCCGGGAAATAATGCAAAGGGTTAAACTTGCTGCTTTCTCCTTTTCTTACAGGTGCGGCATAAGAAGATGTGGCGTGCTGATGAATAATACCTCCGGCGGTAAAATCAGGTAAGCATATGGTGGCTAAAGAGATGGTCTCTGTCTGTTCTCTCTGTTCACCTTGTTGTTTTTTGTCCCCCTTAGGTGCCGGAATTCGTCGATGTGAAGATGGACACAGCGCTGGATCGAAGAGATGCTGCGTGGAACGGCGAGTATGGCGCGGCGCCGCTGCTGGCAATGCGACGCCTTTAAAACAAAGTCTTTCCTCAGGTTTGAAGATGCGATGAATCCGGGATCAGGTAGGAAATCAGGTAATACTCTTGTTCTAACCTTTGCTTCTTTCCTTCTTTCTAGGTGCTCCAGGTTCGAGGCGGGCGTGGCAGAAGGCTGGATGCTGCTGCTGGCACGGTGAACGTTACGCTGTTGGATGCAGAATAACGCGAAGCGTGTGCTGCTCTTTGGGCGTGGTTTAAATAGCCTCCAAAGTAGTCCCAGGTAGGTATTCCTCCCCGACCACACCCGAGTAATAAAATAGTCCCTAAAGGTAAAGTAGTCCCTTCCAGGCCTCACATGGGCTTGGATTTTCTTGCAGCATGGTCTGCATCAGGTAAGTGTGCACCTATGAGCCTGGCGCCTATGGCGCCAGGCCTGATGTCCCATATGAGCCTGGCGACATAGGCCCAGGACTGAACCCAGACAGCCCCTAGCAGGGGTTGCTGGGTTTTCTCAAGGCAACATGATGCTTGCTCCCGGGGCTGATGGACGTGGTCTGGATGCCCGGGGGTATGCATCATGACAGCCCCTTTATCTCCCCTCTACGCTATTCACCTGGAGCCGTTGCTGAAGACAATCAGGGAAAACAGTGAGATAAGGGAAATAAGGCTTGGGGGCACGGAACACAAAATAGCCGTATTCACAGAGGATATGCTTTTAGCCATAAAAGACCCCGAAAAGTGCCTTAGAACCCTGGTGGGCGAGCTGCAGGATTTGAAGGCGGTGAGAGGCTTGAAATTTAACACCTATAAGTCTGAAATATCACAATCCCACCACATATGGAAGGAGCGATCTGAAAGGAACACCCATATAGATGGGAGCAAAAGGGGATAAAATACCTGGGGGTCTACCTCACAACTCCCTAGAAACAATGGCGGGAGCAAACTATCTGCCCCTCTTGGAGAGTATTAAAAACAAACTAGTGGACTGAGCCCCACTCAATGTCATGTGATTGGGCAGATTGCCCCAGGTCCTATACCACTTCATGACACACCCAATACAGGTCCTCCGGTCCTTTTTTGGAGCCATGTAAAAAAACACGGAGATTTGTGGGGGACCAAAATAATCCAAGAGTGGCAAGGCAAGTCATGATGATGCCCAGAAATAGAGGGACACTAGTACAGCCGGACTCTAGGGTCTACTGCCTGGGGTTCTGAGGGACTGGCTGAGGGATGATCGGGGAAGCTATGGAGGGCGATGGATGTGGCGGTAGGAGGGAACCTCGAGGAGGTCCTATGGAAACACATGGGAGATAGACCAACGAAAATGCTCCAAAGTGGTATAGTGGCAGGAGTGGGGGGGGGGGGGGGCGAGGCATGTGGATGAGCTTGCTGGGAAAGCACATTTCACAACATTCCCATCCACCCCTATTTTCGCCAACCCGCAGTTTTCACCTAGGTTGAGAGACAAGGGTTTTCACGCCTGGCTATAGGGAAGGTGCCATAATATCTAGAAGAGACCGGGAAGCATCCAATCACTCAAGCTTAATCACGATAGAAAAGCTGATAAAGGAGGAGCCTTTGTGATTTTGGACAGAGAGAACTATCTAAGTGAATGTGACCGTCAACTAAGTGATACTTCCTTCTATGAGCTTCTGCCAGTAGACACGACCGACAGATTACAAACACTGATCAATTGTAAAGTGAAGAAAGCTCTAGACAGAAACTGGATTTCTAAACAAGAAGCAGAGCACCTTATGCCTCCTCAACCCAATGTGCCCAAGTTGTATACTTTACCCAAAATTCATAAAACTCTAATCAACCCCCCTGGTAGACCAACAGTCTCAGGTACAGGTGCCCTTCTAGAACCTTTATTGAAATTTGCTGACCGATATTTGAGCCCCTATGTAAAACAAATGACTTTGTATATACAGGATACTACTGAAGTCATAATAATAACAGAAGGCTTCAAGATTGAGACATATGATGCGCTAGTGAGTTTGGATGTGGTCTCCCTGTACACTAAAATCCCACAAACAGAAACTTTGAATATGATTGAAGAAAAACTGATAGAGTGCAGATAAGTAGGTATAACACCTTATTCTGTGGTGTACCGAAATGGCTCTTTGTGAAAACTACTTTGTTTTCAAAGGCAAATGTTACAAACAGATACATGGCACTGCTATGGGGTTAGCGGTTGACCCGACCCTGGCTTATCTGTATGTTGAAACAATTGAAACCAATGTGATACTGAACTGAACCAACCCTTATAGACAACACATAAAACTACGGAAGAGGTTTATTGATATCCTCATGATATGGTCTGGAGATGATGTATATGAACTGTTCACATCATGGCTGAATGCACAAAATCCATTCTTGAATTTTTTTTTTTTTTTATTTTTTTTCTTGTGTTAACCACTTGGTTTTTACAAAAGTCAACCTTCCAACTTGGGACACCACTTTGGTTTCGTGTGCTGAGCCATTGTCGGACTTGAAGGCGCTTCATTCTAAGTTCGTTTGGAGGGCACTTGCGACAGGAGTGTTGGCCCTTCTAAGGGCAACATCCAGCAATTTAGCAGTCATCCTGGACCATCTGGGGGAATCTCCTGCAATTAGACGATACCAGCGAGTTTCTTCATCCAGAGCGATTTCGTTGGATGAGAGTGGTGCCAAGTATTTTTGTCTTTCTGTTGTTAAAGCTGAGCATGACATGAGAAGATGGTAGATAGTTTCAACTTGAGTTGGATCTTCACATAGGTGACAGTGGGCGTCGGGGACACGTGCTCTTGAAGCTAGGATTTCCCTTGTATTGAGTAGATTCAGTCTTGCTCTCATAAATGTCTTCCTCAGGTTCTTCTCTGGGAATCTTTCACAATATTTTAGAGGGATCCTCAGTCGATTGTGCGTAGGTGGTAAATGCTCTAGGGATTTGTATTGCAGGATCCTCTCACTAGTGTTAATCCAATCCTGATCTTCTAGTTTCTTTTTTACTTTCCCAGGGTTATTTAGGAGCGATTCACTCGAAAAGGCCACTTCTTCCAGTTTGTGTATTTTTTTTTTCCCAATCAAGTAATGGTTTGCAGGTGCCTTTAGTAATTTCAATTTTCATGAGTTGGAAAATCGGCAGTGAATCGGGGGACAAAGTTTTTCTGTAAAGTTGTACTGCGCTTTGAATTACTACTGAGGCTATAGGCAGAAGACCTAGGTCCCGTCGAATGGCTGGCATAGGTGCAGATTTCGGTAGCGCCAAGACTGACTTCCAAATTTCCGATGGTAGGGAAAGGTTTGCCGCCATTCCATAGGTTAGTGCTGGTATGACCTTTGATTTGTAAAACTGGAGAGCTGGAGACCACGAAAATTTTCCGAATTTCGTATCCACAGCCCGGGTTTGAGCTTTGAGACTGGATTTTTTCCCACAGCGAATTCAGAAGAGAGTTGTCTTTCAGAGTATTGTCAATCATGACACCAAGGTATTTGAATTCTTTCACTGATTCAATTTTGGTTTTATTCAGATACCATGAATGTGCAGCCTTTAATTCCCTAGTGGTTTTGCAGAAAGAGAGAATTTTGGTTTTCTTTGAGTTGATCTTTAGGTTAAGATCCATGTAAGCTGATAGGTTGGTAATCTGTCTTTGGAGTCCGATGGCCGTTTGATCCAGCAGGATCAGATCGTCCGCATACCATAGCCTAGATATTTTCACTTCTCCCAATTTTGGAGGGAAGGCTCGGACCTGATCTTCTGTTTCTTGGAAGTCGCCAATAAAAGCGATAAAGAGTGCTGGAGCCAACGGGCAGCCTTGCTTGACAATTCTTTCTGTGGTAATCTTATCGGATAAAGTACCCAGTTGGCATAGACGCACTCCGAGTGATGTTTTCTTGTGCAGGGCCTTGATTGGGCCAAGAATTGAGATTGGGCAGTTCCACTTTTCTAGTTTCGACCATAGTTTACCACGGTCCACTGTATCGAAGGCCTGCGACAGATCAATCATGGCCATATGGACTCCAGGGGCACCACCTTTCACTCTTGCCTTGATGGTATTCAGGATCAGGATGTTTATCGCTGTTCCCGCTCCTTTTTGGAAGCCTGTCTGGAAAATATCAAGGGCCGGAGATTTCCTGGCCCAGTCTTTGAAGTGGTTGAGTGTCAGTGAGGCAAATATTTTCCCAATAATGTCCAGTAAGACTATATGTCTGTAATTTGACGGGTCCGTTCTGATCCCCTTTTTATAGATTGGTACGAGGACCGCCTCCATCCAAGTCTCCGGGATTTGCTTTTGTTTTAGGCATTGGTCGAACAACTCACAGATCAAGCCCGCCCAGGCTCTGGGATGCTGCTTCAGATCAGAGTTGGTGAGTCCATCGGGACCTGGGGCCCTAGAGGTTTTTAAGCATGTGATTACGCTCAAAATATCTTCCAAGACAGCTACGTTGATCCAAGGATCTATTAGACCTCTGTGTTGTGGGTAGTGGGACCATCTGCGAGATATTGTGAGGTGGTAAGGCGTAGAGATCAGTAAAGTATGCGATCCACTGTTGTTCTGTGACGTCGCTGAGGATCTGCGAGGAATTCTGGCCCTTAATTGATTTTAATAGGGACCAGAAGTCACGGCTGCTTTTGGAGGCCCCAATTTTGAGCATGGCCTCAGCGTCGTTCTGGTATCAATTTTGACGTTCTTGTTTGAGCCATGCTTTGTAAACTGCTTTCCCCCCTTTGGTAGGCTTTCCAGGATTCTTCACTGATGCTTTTGATCGCTAGTCTTTTCAGTTTTCTGATTTCTTTGCGCTTGGCTACCAGTGTTGTATTGAACATATGAATGTGTGTGGGTTTGTGTTGATTTTTCCCACCGAAGTCCACTTTATGCGGTATCAATAGCGAAAGGTATTCTGGCCGTTGGTCTTCTGAACCTTTGTACGAGCTAAGTTGTTTTTTGTAAAGGTTTTTTCTTACTTCGTTGATGGTTTCCGATGTGAGGCTAATTCGGTTTTGCTGCTTGTTGGTGTCTATCTCAAAGGGGTAGGATAGTCGGTCTTTCACTTCTCCTCTCCAAGATAAGTGGAGGAGATTGTGGTCGCTTTTGGTCCTTCTTTTTACTTTAAATTCCTTAAAGTAGGGGATTAGACCTTCTGAGATGAAAATATAGTCTAAATTAGCGATTGAGGACTCTCTTTCCCATGTGGGGATTTGCACGCCACCATCTTGAAGTGTTGCGGCATTGTGGAGTTGCCTGGACTTCATCAAGGACAGCCATGCTTGGCCTCTAACATCTGTTTTTCTCAGGGCTGGGGGCACCATCTTGTCTTCCAAGTGTGTTCCACATTTTGCATTTAAGTCCCCACAGATGATGATGTTGGGGGTATCATGATTAATTCTGATATCATCGATGGAGTTGGCCACTTGTTTACAGAAATCTTTCGTTGATGTTTCATCAGGATTCCAATATAGGTTTATTATGGCGAGATCAGAGCTAGACTCCCCATTTCCCAGCTGATCTTGGTGGTGCCATCGCGCCAGGATGGTTAACGTACCATACTCCTCACTGATTTTGCTTTTCATTTCGATTCCTGACCCCAATCGTACTGCCGTGAGCAGTCCCGCTGAAGGCCTTCTCGCGATAGGCTTCTGAGCTGGGGAAACTTCAATTGTGAATCCCTCAAGAGAGGGTTTATCTACTAGCCATGTTTCTTGGAAACAGATTAAGTCGAATTTGTTCCAGTTTGTACCGCTGGGTTTGGTTAAGTGAATATAACCTCTTGTGTTCCATGACGCCATCTGTAATACGGTTTCTTTCCACCGTTGGTCCGTGCTAGGTATAAGGTTCTTCGAAATGATGGCATCATGGGTTGACTGCTAGTCCTTTTTGATACGACCAAAAGGTGTCAGAGATCCATTTCCAAGGTTTTGATGACGTCGCTGGCGTTGGGGCTAGATTAAACTGCACAGCCTGTTCATTCCTTAAGCGGTGGGTCTTAGGACTTCCCTCTCGGCGTCTGGAGTAGTTAGATGTCATGTGATGCGTTTTAAGTCCTTTAGGACGTTAGTCGTTTTGTTTATCCCTCGCTTCGTTTCCACGTTCCGGCGTGACATCTCGTCTTCTGTTTTCCCATGTGGAGGGGGGTGCTTTCGCCTCGACATCATGTTTTGCTGAGAACATCCGTTCGGTCCTTTCCCCCTCTTCTCGCTCTTTTATCCCAGTCCGGAGTTTTTCTAATTTCAGGCCCAGACGTTTTAGATCTTTTGATATTTCTAAAGGCCATTCTTTTAGGGCATTTGATCTTACATGTAGATATGCTTTAGCTCTGTGATCCCTGTGGTATGGTTCCACCAAGACCAGGTCATTGGTTGATAGATGTCGTCATTTTCCTACTTTCGCCGTTATCTTTAGAACAGTTCTTCTATTCAATACCATGTAGCTGTCTCTGGCCGAAGTTTGCTCCAGCTTGAGAAGGGTCGTTTCAGTAAGTTTTAAGTCTTTTTTTTGCTGTGGGTTTTATGCGTCCGAGATCTTCTTTATATGAGTACCTCCGGTGTTTTCTTCGGTCTTGTTTTTGCGTCTGCCATGGATGCCTCTCAGGTTCTCTGTTCTGAGAGTGGTTCTTTTCTTTCTTTATTTTTTTTTTAAAGCTTCTATGGCTTCCAATCCGGTACTGGGCGTGTTCGAGCGGGGTCTTTCCGGTCGGCTTGTCCCTCCTTGGTCTTCGTTGGATTCTTTCAGAGGTGGACGCTGACCCACTTTCTTCCGGGCACCTGTCGTTATCTGCCTTGCTTCTTCTATTTCGGGTTCTGTAATTGCCGTGATCATTTCGACACAATCCGAGGTCTGAGAGCAGTTTGAAGAATCTAGACCGTGGCTTAAGACAGGGAGCCCTTGAGAGGCATCGGACAGATCTTGCTCTTTCTGGGTACTGGTCTTGTCTAGGCCACTGCTTCCTTTGTTTTCCCTTACTTTGGAAGGCCTGGTATCTGGGGGGGTTTCACACCCTGTTTGGGAACGAGTTGCCGCTCTGGCTGAATGGTCTAGTGGCCCCTTTATAGGGATGCACAGTAGCGGAGCTTCTGACGAATTTTTGGTACTGGTTGAGTTTGAGGTTCGTTTCGCGCCAGGCCGAGATACTGGCGATTTAACCAGTCCTTTTGCGAAGATCGGAGCTATATCCTCCTTTTTTTGAACGGCATCTTCCGTCTGGGTACTTCTATTGGTCGATATGTTAGTATACTGTACTCGTGGATTGATGTTTGACAGTTCTTTCCCCAGGTTTAGTATTCTGTCTTCAAGAGTCAGTTGCATATTTTTTTAATTCTGTTCAAGAGCCGTTACGTAGCCTTCTATGAACGTTAGTTTGTCCTCTAGTGAGATAATCATCGATGTGTTGTCCTTTAGTGCCTCGTGGATCGATTCATATAGCTTACTAAAGGGATTTAGTGCTATAGTAAGGGCCGACATGATGGATAGGAGGTAGTTTTTTTTTTTGATGGGGTTTCTTTATCAGATAATACTGAAATGTCGCTTTGCCTTCTCAGTTTGTTCGGGGTGTATAGACCTCTTTCATTTTGATGCTGAAGCAGTCTCTCCGAAAGGTTTTTTTCTATAGTTATTAAGGTCTCATGGGCGTTTGCTGATGTTTCAGCCCGGGTTCTGTTACTGTTTGTCTGCATGTGTGGGCAGGACCCAGCATCTTGGTCTTCCCCCTGCAAAAATCTCGTTCTGACCTTAGGTCTGTCCCAAGCCTTTGTGCTCGAACTATGTACAGGCACTAAGTCCTGTGGTTGAGCAGTTTGTTCTTTCCCGGACTCTGATCTGGGTGCTGTTCGTAGGACCCTTCTGCGAGGGATTACGATCTTGGTCTTGGTGTTAGCGATGGTTCGTCTAGAGGATAGGGGACAGAGCTGATTTCTTCCATGTTCGGCCCTTCTGTTAATTTCAGAGGTGGTGTCAGCTTTGAGATTTCTGATAGTTGTGCAGGTTTGTGAAGGATGCTAGCCGGGCGGGGCACAGCCCTTGCACCTTCCGAATCCCTGTCCACCAGGGGTGGGTTGCATGCATGCCATTTAATTCTGGGCGCTGGGTTTCCCTGGTTTGGATCCGTTTTGCGGGCTTTGTTCACTGGAGGTGGTTCTTTTATCGCCTCCAATATTTCAGCGTCTGACATCTCGTGGTCAGAACACAGTTTCCTCTTACTATGCTTTATAAAGTAATCCTTCAGGGAGGCCGATAGCAGCGGTGCTGATAGACCCTTTGCGCCTCCTGAAGCTTTTGGGCCAGCTTTCCAAACTTTTTTTGCAAAGGCCTTCCCGTCTGTGGCCTTTCCTTTCGCTTTATCTTTCGTAGTTTTTTTTGAAGATTTTTGGTCTTGTGGCGACTTCTTTAGTTTATCTCCCCCCTCCTGGGCAGAGCATGACTCAGGGGATGAGATGGATTCATGGTTTGATAGTGATGTGTCGAGTTCCATGGCTTCGGCGTTCTTTGCACGTAGATTTTCATTGAGTTCCTGACTCTTTGGTCGTCGGTATCTTATGGTTGGTTTGCCGGACTTTGTTATTTCAGTGGGAGATGCTTGGATAGAGACGGAAATGTTCGGTCCTTCCGAGTCATCATTATTTCCCTTCTCGTGCATGTCCGCCACGACTTTTGTTGCTGTAGGGCCAGGTTCGATAAGGCTCCATTCGGTCAATGCCAGTGTCTTTTCCCGGTCGGCAATCAGTGCATCTTGAATAGGGTTATTATGGATTGTGGCTGTGGCTGTAGTCGCCAGGCCCTTTTCAGACCTTGATGTTTGTTTCCCTGCCTCACCACCATACTTTTCCACTACGGCCACTTGCTTTCCCGGCAGTGTGGAATGAGGCTGCCACTGCGAGGGCCTCTGGTCGATTGACTCTTCCACCTCAAGCTCCCCCTGCCAAGCAGACCCCTGTCGAGGCCGTCCTCCGACGGCCTCAGGCAGGATGTCGCTCGTCGAAACGGTGAGCTGGTAGCGGGTTTGAGGGGTGATAGGAGACATTGTTCGTTCTGGAGTGCTGGAAAAGTTGGATGCTTTTTTCTGTTTTTCCCCTTCCGTTTCCCCTTGCGTCTCAAACTGTTTTGACGGCTGCATGGCGTTTAGGGCGTTTAGGGCGTTTGGGGCCGCGCGTTCCCCTGGGCCTTGAAGGGGGTAGGAGGTTATGTGGATCAGGCTGCCCTCGCTCGTCATTCCGAAGTCCTGGGAGGGAAGAGAGGGCAGGCTTATGTTGGCATCGGCTTCAGTGCTATTAAAGCGTGAGCCCGGCTTTCTCCTGGCCAGTTCAGGCTGAGATTTTTTGCTGCGCATCCAGCGGCCCGGGTCCGCTTCGGTTGGAGATGCCGGCGCCGTCATGCCGTGTACACCGAGAGCGCCAACCGTATCGGTATGGAAGTTTAGTTTTCAGCAACAATCCGTGGGGGTTCGTGAATGTATGTACGAGTATGGAGTTGGCTGGTAACTGCAGGAGGTGAGGGATCAGAGATGGGGAGAACGGGGGAAAAAGGGAGGAAGGAAGAAGGAGGGGGTCCGGGGGAGGGAGGTCGGGAGAACACAGGGGGAATGAACGGGGAGGGGGTTATAAAAGGTAGTCTTGGGGGCTCTTCTCACCTCCTGTCTTCTTGACCTCCGTCTTCCGTCACCGTCTACGGGCACCGGACCCCAGACACACAGCCACACATCGCGCCTGCGCGGTGCTTTTATGAAAAAGTTCAAAGTTCCCAGCAGCAGCAGTTGTAGAAGCTGAAGGACTACCACAGTAGTCAGAATCACGGGGAAAAATGTACAGCGGTCTGCCTCCTGACTCCACCAGACACACTGTGCCACACACATTTACAAACACCAAAAGTCAAGATGAAATACATTTTCTAGATTTGACAATTTATGTCAATAAAAATGAACCAGTACTGGAAGTCAAACCATACCATAAAGACACTGACAAAAACTCACTGCTCTATACTCTAGCTTTCACCCAAAGCATACCAGACAAAATGTGCCCTTCGGCCAATTCCTTAGACTGAAGAGGAATAGCAGTACCAAGAGGGATTTTGTGCAAGAGGGTAACCAACTACAAGTGAACCTGGTTAATAGAGGTTACCCTAAAAGCGTGGTTAGACAATCCTTAAAAAAGGGCCTCAAACAACAACAGGGATGCTTTGTTGGAATATAAACAGAAAAATGAACAAGATGATAACCTAGTGTTTGTTAGCACGTACAGTCCTTTAACAAATCAAATTACCAAAATCATAAAATGTAATTGGCATATTTTAGAAGAAGGCGGTTGTCCTCTTCCACAACCAAAATGTGCATTTAGAAGGTGTAAAAACCTGAAGGAACTGACAACCAGGAATGATGTTTTTATTAAACCGAATCAGAATTAACTTATGGAAAAATGGGGCTTACCAATGACTACCGGACAGTGTCTGTGGACAGTGCAGTTTCTGTGCACAAAACAAAAGAACTAAAATAATCAATCTAGGATTACCTAAACTGTGGGAACAAAAGGTTTTTGAGCAACTGTAACTCTATGATGGTAGTATATGCGATCTGGTGCCCATGTGACAGACTGTATATTGGTAAAACAGAAAGAAAAATAAAGATCAGAATAGGGGAACACAATATTGCGTAAGAAATAACACCCTAAATGCACCCTTAACTGGCCATTTCAATAGCATGGGCCATAAATCTGAAGAGTTAAGATGGGCAGTTGTGATGAAAATTGGGCAGTCTGGTAGCACTTGCAATAGTAAACAAATGCTCAGTATACAAGAACAGAAAATGATATTCCTTACGAAAAGTCACCTCACTGGTTTAAATGAAAACATTGACTGGAGTGTGTTTATAACTTGACTAGCACATTAATGTCGAGCCTGATCAATACTCCACATTGAGGTCCCTATATAGCACATTGTTGATACTTATGTTACCTCCCATCTATTTCTGCCTTTTTATTTCTAGAGGGTAACCACTGATTAATGCCTTATTAAGACTAGTATCTGACTATCTCTTTAACCCGAGATGGGCTCATCAATCAGATTGCCCCATTTGTTCCTGTCCACTCTAATAACTTGTCTTGCCTTTTGAGAACTGTGTGAGCAGCACAAATTATACAGTCACCCATTGATCCATACTTATCAGCACCAGTAGATCAGGGCGACCTTATTCACACACAGTAACGATGCGTAATTTTTGATCCTTGAATGATGTAATCCTTTTGTGTACCCATCTGTACACCGTATTCTTATCATTGATGTTAAATGATACATCCGGTCTATGAGGCTGACTCAACCGTGGTGCACCTTATTCTTTGCAATCAATAGTTGTACTCAAACATGGCGTTATGCACTGATTTTGTATTATGAGTCCATTTTCTATCACAGTGATTTCCCTGAGCTCAATACACGTGTGCAATTCAAGGCTACGCGTTATAGAGCTTGCACGGCCGTTTCGGCTTTTGGTTCCACGCATTTGAGCCACAGACATCTAATAACTTTGGTCTGTTCCCCCGATGACCGTAGATTTACAGTAAGTGCACTCTGGGTTCGTTTCTGACATCTGAGGGCTATATTACTACTACGCACTTCTTTTATCCATAAGCATGAGGCACGGAATGCCATAATCAGATGTTTACTTTATGGCACCCCTGTTATGAATCTCTTCGAATTATCTCACGGCGGACCGTCATTATCTTGGACTGATGTTTATCCGATGTTGGTTGTGAGACGATTGATGGGTCTATTTTCAGTTGATTTCTAACCCAGTCACGGATACATGTGAACTTTGGGTTGCTGAACACGGAATGCTTATGATTGCACAGTCCCTCGAGGCACGTATTGACAATTCCTTGGGTCACATATGTTACTTTTAGATTCTAAAATATCGTAGAACTCACGTCTCCTAGGCTGCAGTCACGGTGTCTGATGGCATAACTAGCTAATGTATGTAATCATTATCCAGACATTAACACTTTGCTTTGACACATACCCCCAAAGCTTCTAATTAGAGCGTGTTTTTCCCTGTAGGTGAGCCACGTTTCATCTATTTCTCATACCCAAACATTGATAATGAAGATGCACTGAACTTACAGTAAGTGTGATAGGTCTTTGACCTGGGATTGCTATTGATGACCTTTTGATGAATCTACTCTCTGAATTTCATTGATTTATCAGATTGATGACAGGACTTTTGATGTCTTTTATGTATGTCCTCAGTGATTGTGAATAATCACTACATTATAATCTCCACTATCACTGAGGACACTTTACCGAGACTAAGACACGGTAAGCACCAGCATTATACCATGAATATTCGATATTGTGGGTTTCTAGACAGGCAACCTTTAATTAGGTCCCTCTCTTTTGTTTCTATATTAGGTTTGGTCTAGATGCTCGAATCCTACTAACAAGAGAAGAGCGGGTGGAACTAGTTACATTGCAACTTTTCCACAGGGGATACATACCAGCGATGTCACACAATATCTAAACACTTGATACCCTTAACCCATAATTGGGTGCATCTGTAACCACAGAATGTTGAGACCCTTTGGGTCAACGCTCTCGCAATGTTATGCCCCTGAAGAAGTTCCTGAACCAATGTCAATCCTTGTAGGAACGAAACATGTAGGGTTTACTTCAACATTAAAACAAAGTGTCTTGAGTGGGATTTAAAACCACACCTGTTAACAAGGCATTAAATAGTCAATGCACCAACTATAGGGTTACTTCCTAACTTAGTACTCTGTATTCTGTTTTCCTTTTCTTTTCCTTTTTTCAATTGTGTGGTTTACAAACTTGGTGACTAGGATTGTTTTTATTGTGGTGTTGTAAATATGTGTAAATATCATTTGTAATAACCTTGCATTTTGCATAGTGAGGCACTTTTGAGGCGTATACCACACCACACTTGTTAAGGCACTTGTCACTTTGGGATGTTTTATATTGACTTTTTATTCAATTTTTTTTTATAATTGTATATTAAAGATGCTATATATTGTTACCAGTTGAGTGCAATTTGGTTGAATTCTCCATGCACGCTTATACAACTTTCATGATGTTTAGTGACATGTGACATATACCCCATAGTCTAGTGAGTTATCTAACCAAACCTTATGAGACGGGGATTTTGTTTTATATGTGCAAGTAATTTCTATCAGGTTTACTCCCTCCTCTCCTATACCTGATATCCCTTCTTTTCAAATCAGCCATAATATCTAGGACATGTTGGAGGGGTCAGAAATCCAAATCTCCACCCTATGTAAAGAGGACTTCGGGTTGTGAGAAAGGGAAAGGTATAGGTCCATGCAGATTCGGCACTGGGTGATCCAACCCCAAGTGAGGGGAGGGGCGACAAGGGCCCTGACCCCATTTGAAGTGCTTGGTGACAGAAACGGGGAATGCCCACTCAGTGGGGGCCAACTACTCCTAGGGCAAGCAAGGGGAGGTCACTGGGGTAAGACTATATATGAGAAAATGGGAGGATTCAACAGCGCAGACAATAGACGAGGCAGAGAGGCTCAAGCTCTGGAGACATATCCCGAAACTGACTAGATCCCTATGGATGCAGGAAATGTGCGTGAAGCCAATGGTGCAATGGTACCTGACCCCGGTGAGGATGCACAAGAACTATGAATCCGCCTCAAAGCTGTGTTGGAGGGATTGCGGCGGCGAGGGGACCTGGGGCCACATTTGGTGGGAGTACCCATGGATCGAGAAATTTTGTGCGACAGTCTGAGGCGCTCGAGGCAACCACGGGGGTAAGAGTCAGGGGGAACAAAGGGCTGGTCTTGCTGGGGATGGGGGCTCATAGAGGACTTACCCACCAAAGCCAAACGGAATGTTTACGGAATCATGCTGATGGGGGCAGCACTTACCCTGGCGCAGAAGTGGAAATCGAAAGACCCCCCCCCGTCCAGGAACACAAATGGGTGGTTAAAATGTGGACTTTCGCTGCCCTAGAATGGGTGTCCTACTCGATACAGGGGGACCATCAGGGATTCCTGGAGTACTGGTCAAGGGTGATAGGATATCTCCAACAGGGGGCAAGAACGGCTTGGTGCACGAAGAGGAGACTATTGAACCTAATCTAGGAATCCCGGGTTCCAACACAGGAGTATGGGGGGTTGCAAGCACAAGGGGAGAAGGGTGGAACTGGTCACGCTGCTAGAGCGACATGGAGGAGCGCAGGCTCTGTGCCGAACCCGGGGAAGAGGAGGAATGTTTGTTGAAATGTTCTGTTGAGTTGAAAAACAATAAAAACTTACGTGAAAAAAGAAATCAGTTTATCCGTTTGCATGGAACTTAAAGGCTCTTTTGGAAAGAGGACGAATTTCAGTTCCCAATTAGATCAGACTAAAAGCTCAATGGTACAAATACTATTTATTGCCCATTAGAGCTGGGAGAAGACGACTTGGCAAGCAAGACCCTATAATACGATTAATACTCTGGACAATGGAGCTCTAATTTCTTACCAAAAAAGTCCCTTTATATGCAAATCTTTGATTAGAACTACCAGTGTACTAGAGTGCCTGGGTAGGTGGCTTTAGCCGCTCGATGTGGCTTGCTCCATTAGGCATTCCATACTTTTAATGTGATCGGTAGGTCAGGTGTTCAGATTAGCGGGGGCAAACAGATGGCTTTCTGAATAAGGACTATCAAACAGAAGCATTGGAATCTGGTTTACTTTACAAAACTAGTCTGAACTTTTACTCGACATTACACCGTACTTCCACCATTCCTTTGTCTACTTTGAGATTTGGTTCAGAGGCTGGGCTAGCCATAGGAGAAAAAAATAAAGTCCCTTGGCATACAAAATAATATGAGAGTTTGAATTTTCTCTGGATTTGTAGAGGGAGTAGCCCGAGTAGTGGCACATTCAGTTTCATGTAAATCCTGACCACATTAAGGTGGTTCACAGCCATTCCTGCCTTCAAACGTAACTCTAAAAAGGGAATAAATGAAACTGAATCAACTCCCATTATAAAACAAACCTCTTATCCCTCAGATAATTTTTTGGCAAAACAGAATCTCGTCAGACAGCCCTAAATTAAGTACATTGCTTGTACTTTTGTTTACAATAAAAAAGTAAATAAACGGTGACAATTTATAAATTTGTCAGGGAATGCTTCTACAAAATTGTAACATGCAAAATCTCCAACATTAATATATGGATGGGGACAGGCCTAATATAAATAGGAAAAACCAACACTGTTGGTTTTGGCAATGCTTGCATTACTTGTTTTCAGGCGTGCAACGCCACTGGACTGAAAAGGCTTACGGGCCCCCCGGCCCTCGAAATGTGATTTGGGGGCAGGGCTTCCACACTTGGTTTTGGTTAGGCAGAGAGGGAGGGAACCCATTTTTGAGACTAGCGGCTTTAAAGTGCTACTGTGCTCGTGCAGAAAACTATTTGCACAAACATAGCAAAACTTTAAATCCGCTAGTTTCAGGAAAGGCTTCCATCAACCTCGCTGCCTTTGAAAAATAAAATGCACACATCAGGCCCCTCCCTCCACACGGATGCGAACCAACATATATACCTATATATTTGTTAGGCAGAGAGGTGAGGGAACCCTTGCCTGAAACTGCCGTGCATGATATCTATCCATTATAGATAGATAGATAGATAGATAGATAGATAGATAGATAGATAGATAGATAGATAGATAGATAGATAGATAGATTAGATGTGCAATTGTGCGTGCAAGTGCGCATGTGTAATGCTGGGCCGAGGAGCCGATTTAGGCAGGGGGGGGGGGGGGATTTCGCTAAACATGCCAATTTGGGGGGCACCCAGCATACAGTAAGAATGGTGTGTTTGGTGGATACAATGGCATGTTGGTGCAGCCAGTCTAATCTTTATTTTCTGTGGCTTGACGTTTTCTCCTGGGCATATCTTTCAAAGTAAGCATAATAAATGTTATGAAGTGTCTAGACTGGCCCACATTCTGCAGCCACTTTAGGCATTTTTTCTTATTGTGACATGGCATTTTTAATGGCAAAGCCACCAGAAGTATGTCCTTTTTTGGAGATACTGCCATATATTGGCAGTGGCTGCATGGACCTGCTTTTTTACAATATCTGTATTTGTTTATTATTTATATCGCGCACCAAACCAAGGTAACTGGGCGCTTGAAAAACTTAGTGGTTACATACAGATAAGGCAGGCAGATTACAATCCATTGTGGAGACAGCAAGAGGGACCCTGGTTACAGGTGGGTCAGATAAGGAGATAATGTACAGTAGGATGACTATTTGCTCATCTAAACAAAAGATGGGCAGAAGCATGGATGTTCGGGAGAATTCTCCAGAATGGCTAATTTCCCTTACCTTTGCTCGATTTCTAGGATTTCTTTCTTTCACCTGGTAAGAGTGTGAGCCATTGTTCCCACTCTTATATGTGTTTTGCTGTGTGTGTTAACAATGTTTTTGTTCATAGACTGGAGCCTCACCTACTCCACAGGTGGCATCTTTTTACTGTGTGTTACACAGCACCTTCAGTGCAGTGACACAGGATTGTCTTTTAGACTTCCCAACTCGGACTCCATTTTCTGGGACTGACTACTGTCTCCCAGAATACAAAGTTGCCATTAAATGTATTAGCCTCTGAACAAACCATCTTACATGGAGCACTGGAAAAGGTTAATATGTATACCTTTTTGTCTGTTTCTCTTGGAGCATTGTTTCACACCCTTTTCATTAAGACCTGGCTGGTGGCAGTGGTAACTACCTAATTTTTCCTACTGTGGTTATCTTAAATAACCTTGGTATTGTTTTAGGCTATCTTGGTAGCCTCGAACTTAAACCGCTAGACCATATATGTTTTATTATGGTTCCGGTGGGGTTTATTCACCATTTCTTTTTGCAAAAGTCTTTCTTGTGTTTTTTACTCTGCGCACCAAAGCAGGTTTGATTCCTTTGTTCACCATCTTTTCGTGGGCTTCTACGCAAAAGCCCTCCTTAGGGACCTGTATGTCGGGGGGGTGGGGTGGACAGGATGTGAGGGAGGGGGGAGAACTGCATAAAAAGCAGGTTTCTGGGTCTGGAAAGGCAGAGTCGCCACTGGAACAAAAGAACCAACGGGGAACTGACGGAAGAGGACCCCTACCACGGCTGAACCGCCCGGTGAAGCCCTGCTTCAGATCCGAATCCTCGAACTGCATCGACAGAGAAGATCCTCCAGGAATCTTCTTCCCCTGAGCTGGTGGGACCAACCAGTTTGCCCAAACTGCAAGCCAGGACTCCCTCGTCTGGTCAAATTCGCTGTACAGCGGTAGTGTGGGCCGGATAGCCAGGAAGGTCAGACCCTGCTTGGGTTTTAAGGAGCACACCTTTTATTTGTTGCTTTGCTCTGCTGCTGGTTTCTTCCCTGGGTAGTGCAGGACCCTCCAGTCTTCCTACTTCGTGTCAGTCCTACAGTCGCTTCAGGAAACGTGAGCCTGCAGGAACTAGCAGGAACGTCCGCCTTAGCTACAGCTTCTTCTCCATTTAAAAAGTACTGTGCAAATCCGGTTGTGCGTTTCGTTCAGCCGCGGTGAAGGTGTATGAAATCTTTCGCCAATTCGAGGGCTTGGCCTTCTCTTCTATTTATACTAACTTTTATGCTGACCAACTCCGTCCGGAACTCTTGGAAAAGACTTAAACGCTCTGAACTGTGTGATCTTGACCAAAATACTTTTGTCCTATTGACTTTGGCCCTAAACCTATTTGATTCCATCACTGTAGTCCCTCTTTCTAGATTGCCCTGCTTACTTACGTGTTGGTGCTGCTCAATTTTAGCCTAACTTTGTTTTTCCCTCCCTTTTTAAATTGCTGGAGTGCCATTTTGCTCACACTTCGTTTTGAGTTTAAACTTGTCCAGAATCTATTGGGAATGGTGTGGTGTATTGGTAACATGATTTTTCAACTGATTTACTTTAGTGAAATGTTATACAACTGATGTGTAAATGTATATTATTTTACTCAGAAACCTTGAGTCAGTGTTTGTTTGAATCATAGTAATTGCTGTCCTTTGTGTAACTATTTGATACTGCTCACTTACTCTTGAGATACGTCTGGCTGCTCAGTCATCGCTACCACTTTCACCGTGTAGTACAGGCTTGTACCAAAGGTGAATTTGTACTGTCACTTGTAGTCTTAACTGTGTGTGGTGTTCCCAAAGGGTACTGCATATAATTCTGCCCAACAATGGACAATGGCCAGAGTGCATAGTGGAGGCATCTTAATGAGGAGGCTTGTTGCTCAGCCAACTTTTTATACTGGCTTTAGAGGTGAGGAAGGAGGGTTCCCGTCCTGTATCATTGCTGGCAAACAGGTTTCGAAATTGCTGGTAGCTCTTTAGCTGTTGGCTTGTCACCAACAGTTACCAGGAGCTACGTATTGCTCCGCAGGCCAACTGGTGATTTACACAAACATACACGTCACATTAAATGAGTATTTGAGAATGTTAATAAAGATTAAGACACATTGAGTAAACATTTAAACCTAATGGATCGTACATATTGAGTAAAAAGTTAGTTTGCCTCTCTTGTAGAAGTTAGATTTGCAGTGCGCTAAGCACTTGCTCCCGGTTTTCCAGCAGGAGCTCCTGCCTACTGGGTGATGCCCAACACCCAGGAGATTATTTTAGCTCCGGCTCATTGAATCTTAATTTCGAACCCTGGGCAAAGCAAACATGAGTAGCTTTGTATATAGGAATATTGCTATATTTGGTGCAGTCAGAGTGGAAATGTATGGGCACAGCCAGCGTGAATCATTTATTGAATCAGATCTCTCCATTAATATTAAAACAAACAATAAAAACAACTCGAGACACCAAATGCAATCATAACAAGACAATAAAACCAATAAAGTCTCCAATAGAAGCGGTCAACCATTAGTCCCAATTTAAAAAACACAACCAGCCCACCCCACTTAATATACAGTACATCACACTACCTTAATCGAAGACCAATTATGGGTGACCCTATATAAAAAAACACCTAAACATGCGTGATTCTAGCACAGAGCATCACAGCACACTTGACATAATCGCACATCATAAATAAAATCAGCCTCACTACAATTCCTAAATCGCAGGCTATCTGAAGTGCCGGATTTTGTTGATAATGAGTTTTTAGCAACTTGTTACGAAAAGCCATGAAACACAAATCAATAGGAAATGACATTAGTCCTCGTGGGCAGCCATGTTACAAAAACCAATATTTAACAATGCCCCCAACCCGCATTTAAGGTCAATAAGGTATCATTAAGACTGCCCTCCGTATTTCCGATGAGAATTTACGTATTTCCCCCCCTCCTCGCAGGTTGTCGCATCTTAGTGTGGAGAACAGTCTCAAAGACTAGAACCATTTCCCAGTCCTCCTCTCGGTCTGTACTGATGGCCGCATGTCTCAATTTAGCTTTCTGGACACTGAAATTCGATTGCAACAGCATATTAGCCAACCCCACCTCTGAGACAACTTGCACCCTCCCGAATACCACCTATGCCCCTTGCAGGAGCAGGCCCTTGCAAATTTGCTAAATTTAGGGGTCACAGATTCCCCCATTAAAATGTTCATTAAAAAAGTACCAAACGGATCTTCAAGATGGCTGCCGTGGAGGGAGGACGCGTGTGAGTCGAGCTCTGACTCCCCCTCCCGCGCCACAGCAGCGGCTAAAGAAATTCGGCTCGCACGAATGACCTAGACCGTGCCTCGAGACCTTGCAGCACTCGCCGGTACCACCCCGAGGCAGGAAACGAACGGCTCCCCCAGGCGCAGCACCCCAAGGGCGGACGCATCAATACGCGGGAGGGCCTCCCGCCGACCACCACAGCCGGCGTCCTCATCGAGGGGCAGCGATCAGACCAATGGAGAGCCCGCCCCATACGACTCACCTGCCGCCGGGGGGGGGGGACGCCCACGGATCAACACTACGCCCCCGGGCCAGAATCCAAAGACTTTCCGAGCGAAAACCGGGACCCGAAGGAGAGATCCACCCAATCCACCGGCCCGAGCCGGGTGGCACACTTGCGAGGCCAACACGCCGCGGACAAGGAGGCGGCGGAGGTAAGGCCCGAAGACTTGGCTGCACCGGCAAGCCCCTCTAACACCGCCTCCTCCACACACACACCCCCCCCCCCCCCCCAAGAGACCCGATCGGCGTCGCCGCCAGAGGAAACCGGGCAGGGAGAGCCCCCATCAACGGATTGGCGGCCACGTGGTCCCCCATTGTCGTTGGAGCCCGCGGGCACGACGGCCCCTCCGATATCTTCAGGGGACGGGTAACACAACGGACGAGGAATCCGCCGCATCGGAGTGGGGGGCGAGCCTCCCCTACCGGAGTAATAAACAAGCCTGCACTGCAACCGGGAGCCCAGATGTCACAGACGAGAGGGAAGCAAAAACAGACCCCCTCGTCCCACACGCAGAAACAGGACCAGAACCTGGTCCACCTCTGGAGGGGGGGACAAAGGGAACCCAGACAAGGCCGGAGCGCACAAAGCAACTGGAGACGCCCAGGGAGGGGACACTCCCCACGCCTAGATGGCCCGCAGGAAGACCTAAAATCGTGGTTCGGGGAGTTCCAGCTGCAATTTATGGACTCTATGAACTCGCATCTAGATGCCATGAAGAACGAATTTAAATCAGCGCTCAAGGAACTAAGAACAGAAGTCGACGGACTGGGCGAAAGAACGGATACCCTAGAGAAAGTAGTGCAGAACATCGAGGAAGAAACGCAACAAATGGCAGAACTGCAGGAACATCTGCCCCGTCAGACGCATAATCTAGAGATTCAATGCGAAGATTTAGAAAATGGATCGCGTAGGTCCAACATCAGGATCAAAAACATGCCAGTGTCGGTTGAGGATAAAGATATTAAATCAGCCGTGCAACAAGTTTTCCTAGACCTCCTCGACCTGCAAGAGGAAGAAGAAATTCCAATAGATCGAATACACAGGGTGGGCCCACGGAGAACGATGACCCAAGATAACCGCCCGAGGGATGTCCTGGTGGCCCTCACAAGATATGCGCAGAAGGAGCAAATCCTTCGGAAGGCCAGGGCAATGGACCATATCCGAATGAATGGAGAAGAGGTACACTTCTATCAGGACATTGCATTATCAACGCTCCAGAAAAGAAGGGACATGGCCCAAATTACAAAAGAACTCACTACACGTCATATTAGGTACAAGTGGACGTTCCCATTTGGACTTCTATTCACCTGGGACGGCGCGTAAAAAAAGGATAACCACAAAAGAGGAAGGCTTGACCATATTAAATCTACAGGAGCAGGACGATGTCTCCCCACAAGCAAGCGGCACGGCCCCATACGCGAGGAAGAGCAGGGGGAATGGAAAACGATAAAGAAAAGGGTGCGGCGCCCCAGTAAAAGGAAATGAAGACCGACGGAGGGCAGAAATGGGGAGCCAGAAGCTTGACAAGGTGGAGCGCAAGGAGCCAAAAAGATGACTGCAGGAAAAGTGAGTCCGACATAACAGGTGCCGGTTGGGGGAGGGGGAGGTGGGGGAGACCCGGGGTCACAGAAGTCATGTGGAAGGGTTTAGGAACCCCTTCAAAGTTGTCCGAGAGTGTTAGAGGGTATGAAGCACAAGGCAGCACGCCTGAGCGTTAATAGAAAATCATGCCATCCTCAGGGTTGTTGGGGGAGGGAAGAGGGAAAGGCGCCAGTTGGGGATAGCGCAAGTTTTGGGGGGGATGGGCGTTGGGGACAGGGGACAAACCGAGCATAACTCAAAAACAGAAAAAGGGAGAAAGGATCATAGGACATACCAGATAGCCCATAAACACCAATGGGAATAAAGATCTTGACACACAAGGTTAGAGGCCTCAATTACCCCATTAAGCGTAAAAAAAGTGGAACATTCCATCAGGCAAGGTGCATAGGATATCGTAATGCTTCAGGAAACACACATTAGACAACGGGATAAGCAAAAGGTGCGTCTCAAGGGCTTCAATCAAATATATCAGGCGAATGCACAGGATAAAAAAGCTGGGGTACTGATAGCGCTCAAAGATTCCCTACATGAACAGGTTAACTCGTCTTGGAGTGACAAACAGGGAAGATGCCCAATAATAACTTTAACAATTGAAGGCAGGCCCCTCACTTTGGCCACAGTATACGCTCCCAACAAGGGTCAGGAGGGTTTTCTGAGGGATTCCCTGAACAGAATAGAACAGCAAGCGGTTGGGGACATCATACTGGGGGGGGGGATGACTTAAACATAGTGTGGGACCCATCCCTAGACAGATCCGGACCCAGACATCGAGATCAAGGCACCCCATCCAAAAACCTAAAGCAGAAATTCACGAACCTAGGACTGACAGACGCATGGAGGAATGGCAACTCCCAACAGAAAACCTTCTCCTATTATTCACATGTGCATAATACTGCTTTGAGAATAGACTACCTATGGGTATCAGCGGGGCTCCTAGGCAGGGTAAAGCAGATTGAGACCATGGTCTGCTGTGGGCAGATATTATCTGGCCAAGACATGGCCACCGCTTATGGAACTGGCGCCTCCCAGACGACATAAGAGACCTGGTGATGAGCCAGACACTAAGGGAACACATCCTAGAATACTGGGCTATTAACAATCTCCCCGGAACAAATATGGATACTTTATGGGACGCCCACAAGGCGGTCATTATGGGACATCTCATAGCGCTTAAAACACAGAAACAGAAGACGCGCCGCCAGTGGGAAAAAGAATTAGAAGAGAAAATTAGGGCGATACAAGCAGAAATAATTCAGACGCCCACCAGAAAACTCATGCGCACGATGAGACAGGTTCAGGGGCCACTGGAAACACTCAGAACGAAAAAAGCAGAAAGGGCACTACTCTACACAAAACACTGGTACTATGTAAAGGCAAACAAAGCAGATAGACTCCTGGCAAGACAGCTGAGGGGGAAACAGCAGGGCCAGACAATACGACCAATGAAAGAATAATCAGGCCAACTTAGAACACAGACGGAAGAAATAGGAAGGATACTAGGCAGATACTACCAAAAACTGTACTCTTCCGACCACCCGAAGGAGGACCTGCAGGAAGCCTTTTTGGCCGGATTGACGGAAGACGATAGACAGGCCATGGATAGAGACATCACCATAGAATAAGTACATGCAGCAATACAGTCCCTCCCGAAAAACAAAGCCCCGGGCCTGGACGGGTACACCGCCACATACTACAAGACATATAAAGATATCCTTGCCCCGATACTCACATCCCTGTACAATAAATTTGGGGAGAAGGGGGGGATCTAACACGATCCATGAATGAGGCAAAAGTGCTGGTCTTTCATAAAAAGGGAAAAGAAGAGCAACTCCCTACCTCTTACCGCCCTATAGCTTTAATCAACCTGGATGCTAAACTGTACACGAAGATCTTAGCGACCAGACTGGCCCGAGTACTTCCCAGGTTAATCCACCAAGACCAGTCAGGATTTGTTCCAAACCGCCAGACACACGATAACATCAGAAGGGTCCTACACCTAGTTGAAAAGAGGCATCAAACAAACCTCTGCAGCACTGGTAGCCTTAGATGCTGAAAAGGCGTTTGATCGAGTAGAGTGGTCTTACCTTTTTCGGGTTCTGCAAAAGATGGGAATGGGCAAGGGTTTTATAGATGAGGTTAGGGCCAATTACAACTCCCCGTCCATAAGGATAGCGGTGAATGGAGGGCTATCGGACATAGTGTACCTAGGAAGAGGGACGAAGCAAGGGTGCCCGCTCTCCCCCCTTCTTTACGCCATTTACTTGGAACCCCTCTTGGCAAAAATAAGGGATTTGGCAGAGGTGGAGGGAATAGAGATGGCAGGGCTGACCCATAAAGCGGTGGCCTATGCTGACGATATGTTGGTGGCCCTAGGAGACCCAGAGAAGTCCCTCCCACACATAATGGAAACCATAGAACTATTTGGAGAGATTTCAGGGCTGAAAATAAATAGGCAAAAATCGCAAGTGTTGATTCTGGCGGGGAACAGAGGAAAAAAAAAAAAAAAAAAAAAAAAAAAAAAAAAAAAAAAAAAAAAAAAATCGGCTCAGTGGCCACAGACTGTCAACTGAAAATCGCCACCTAGGGCGTCAGATATCTAGGAATCACCCTCACAGACCACATAGACAAATTTTATTCCCACAATTACCCGCAAATCCTAGAAAAAGTTAAAAACGACCTGCTAAAATGAAACCCGTTAGCGATTTCCTGGTGGGGGAGAATCACGGCAGTGAAAATGACAATCCTCCCCAAACTAATGTATATGTTTCAGGCCCTCCCGATAAAGCCTCAACAGGTCTTTTTCAAAGCACTTAGGAAGGCGATTTCCAAATATGTCTGGCAGAACAAGACCCCAAGAATTTCGGATGGGGTCTTGACAGCTCATAGGAAGGAGGGGGGGGGGGGGGCCATGCCACACTTAAAAAAATACTACGAAGCGGCCCAGCTGTGGGTCATGAGGGATTGGATATCGGAACAGGGGGAGAAAATCTGGGAGAGGCAGGATAGGGCGGTAGCGACATCTGCCAGGCACATGCTATGGATCAATAAAAGATTCCGACATGCAAACACCCACAATAGCGAAATAATGAAAACGGCACTGGGATTATGGGATGCCGCCACGACAAAAGAAACCTGGACCAAGGAACCCGTCCCGTTCATGCCAATATTCGGAAACCCCGAATTCCCCCCGCGAACGGACAGGGGAGCGTTTCGCAAGTGGGAGGAAGGGGGGTGCAAGATGGTGGGAGATATGCAACAGAACCAACAGATCAGATCCTTCGAGGATTGCAAAACTCTTTTGAATCTGACACCAAAAGATAGATATAAATATGATCAGATACATCATTGGCTGAGCACTCCCCGAATAAAGGAAGCACTGACCAGGGACTTGACCCCCTTTGAGAACTACGACGCACTCTGGATCCCGAAAATTTGTTTCCAACACTTAGAAATTTATTAATGCACTGAAGGAACCTACCACATGGCTATATATGAAGAAATGGGAGAAAACCCTGGACTACGCACTCTCCAAAGAGAGGTGGAAATACTTGTGGGGCTTGATGCCAAAACTGACAAGAGCCATTCAAACAAGAGAAATGTGGGTGAAGATGATGGTGCAATGGCACTATACACCGGAGAAACTGAATAAGATGTATGCTACCTCCCCGAATATCTGTTGGAGAAAGTGTGGAGAAAGTGTGGCGGGCTGGGAGATTGGAAACATATCTGGTGGGACTGCCCGAAGATAAGACCATACTGGGGAGAGAGAAAGAATCAAATGAGGGGAATGTTCCAGGGAACAGAACACCTGGGAGAAGAAATATGGCTAGGGGGCTTTTGGAATCCAAAAGACAAAACACCAACTACCCCACAGAAAATAAATTGTATGGGCCTCCTAATAGGAGCATGGTTGGAAATTGCTAGGAACTGGAAACACGAATCCCCACCATTGGTCGTTGATTGGACGCGAAGGGTCTGGTCGCATCTGGCTCTAGAACTAATAACGTATAACATCCAAGGAGACCATGGGAAATTCCAAGAGGAATGGGGAGGTGTGTTGGAACTCCTTCAAAAAGAATATAAAGAACAATGGTGCCCACACAATATAAGACTATCGGACTTATTCACGTGAACGAGGAAAAGATCTTCCAACATAAAACATACACAGACTGAGTTATGCAGGTTGGGGGGGAGGGGGGAGGGTTTTCTTTGAATGAAGTTTGAACCTTGTAAGGTATAACACTGTGCCAATCGAAACTTAATAAAAACATGTTTAAAAAAAAAAAAGTACCCAACTAACCTTGCCTGGGTTTCCAATGCAGGCATTCTAAGTTCAAGTATCAATGCACAGTTTGGTGTGCGTGGCTGGAGATCACATCATTTTTACAGAGTTTAATTCTGTAAAGCCTCCAACCTTGCACATTTTGAGTACCCCAGATTTCGCTCCCAACTTACAAAATAGTCCCTACCTTGATTTTGTATACCTCTAGGCATTTTTGCAATGTACAACCCCCAAAACTATAATTGAACCTTAAAGTCCCTGCCAGAGTGAATGTTCTTGCACTGGCAGATAATTTTAATTATAATTGTTCTTTTAGAACGCACTTAATACCAGAGATTGGTTTCCAATCGCGGGATCAGGATTCAAACCCGTGTTGCGCTGCGTTTTCTTGCCCCAAAGCTATCCCCCCTCACCATGGTATAATGAACAGAAATGTATGGTTTGCATCTCATATGGAAGTTGGATTTGTGGCACACTGTACTACCACCTGGTATCCTGGTGATCGCTTGCCTGATTGAATACCTGGACTATAGATATACAAATAATCTAACGCAACTAAATGTGTATGTTATCCTTAAAAATCCAAATCACTATCATTCAGAATTGCATATTGTGCTTTAAAATGTACCATTTGATATTAGGGCCCCACGCTACACAACCCTTTAGGTAGAACAGAGGGGGCGGAGCCTCCAAGTGTACCCCGCCCAGTTTCTGAAGTGGACCCTCCCATCAGCAGTTAGACCTAGGATTTTACTATTTAATTCACCTGTTTAACTATTGCTTTATCTTCCGCAGATAAAGCTCGTTTATCTCAAATTCAGAAGAAACGTACAAGTCAGACGGAAAAACCTGTTTATGATTAGTTGACCACGTGTATATAGTATAAAACAATGGAAAGGATGCAATCTAGGGAAAGGGTGACTTCAAAATAACATAAGGCTCTAATGCCCTTACAGAACCGTCTACCACTGAAATGACATTGCTCTGTTGTAAAACGAAGCTAGCAGGGCTGTAGCAGGCTCAGCCACCATGGTGGGTCATTAATGTATGTCCATGCATGCGGTTAGCCACCAAGCAGGACTTTAAAAGCAACTATTAATGTAGCCAGGCAGCTAACAGTTATGGGTTCTGACCATGTACGGAACATGAAGGAAACGTTGTGTAGAAGATAGGCCATTAGTGCGTCGGAGCACGTTTTTTTAGATGGTAATTTTCTTACTTCAACTTCACGGCAAATCAGCGTTTTAGCATAGCATCCAACAGGGACAGTCTCCGTTTATGCAGGCAACTAATTTACACTAAAACCAAGAGCGATAGTACTTTGCATTCCAATTTACAGACCAGAAATGGGCAGTGCATGGGGGCTGTGAAGGGTGGACGAGAATGCAATGTGTGAAAGAAGCTTGCTTAACTGCTTGCTCAGCGCAGAGCTTCATGTTGCGCCCTTCCTCCACAGTTGGGACACCTGTTGAATTCCAGGGCACGCTAAACTGAGCTGGTTTATAAAAAGAAGTTGGTGGGCTATTTGCTACAGAGCTCCGCCCTGTCGCCCGTCACCCAAGAATGAACCATGCTAGCTCACATATAGCAGAGTCGCTGGGTCAAAGAACCATGCAGGGGCGGTCATGGTGGCGGGGATGCTATAAAAAAAGATACACACAAGGAACGTGCTACCGACTGTGCCCAATGTAAAATGACAACGTGCGCGTTGCCACTTTTCGAAATCTAACCAAATGTTTGCCACTGTCCAAAACCAGGCTCGGAATGGCTTAAAGGACAATAGCCCCATGGCCGAACCAAAAACGCAAATTGCTTGTGTGGGCCAGTTTTTTGGGTCAAAGTGGGGCACTTATTTGGCGAGGTACTGCGGCTAATAGTTGACCATTGCTGCTGAATTTAAAATGTAGTTTGCATCACATTTTATCAAAATCCTCCGCCTTGTGTACTAGTCAAACAGCGAAACAAAAGGAATGAATTCCCATTTGCAACTGTGGGGCAATTTGTTGTGTTGGTGCCCGAGCCAATTGTATGCCCCAGTCCGACCCTGTCAAAAACAGCCAATTCAGGAAAAAAAAAATATTCAAAAAAGGGGTGCTATAGCCCCTTCATGAAGTTAGGATTATGCTATGGGAAGATCTAGGGCCAGCCAATGCAGATTGACCCTACAGATCAGTGGATGTGCTAGTCAGGGGTGAACGGGCAGAGCAGGACATTTCGGAGTCGCCTGTTCTGCGCGGACGATTTAGCGCAGATGTTCCGGCGCACCAGCTTCGGCACAGCCAGTTGGGCGCTAATCTGCACTAGTTGCTTATAAGAAGCGCAACATTCAGAATGACCCACGTTAAAAGTAGTAACTGGTGCATATGATATTGACTAATTATCAATAACCTACTGGTTACCTCGTCCGTCTCGCAACACTGCAGGCCATGGTTTGAGACCGCAAGAATTAAAATCCTTGAACTGCTGCGCCGAAACGTGCTGGAGCCAAAAGATCCCTGCGCCGGACAGGTCGCGCCGATAATGGGTGTACCAGTGAACGGGACCTGGAAGTTATTGCACTGGTAACGGTACAATAGCCAAGGCAAGCACCAAACCGTGTAACGTTGGATAGGGTAAAGCGAGCTGCTCAACATCATAAGCAAATTGAATAAATAAGGTAAAGCAGCAATCCGAATTAAAGTCTTAGTCAAAGGGCACCAAGCACAGACAAAGTCGAGAGCTTTGGCTTTTGTGTAGGCACATGATCAGCACTTGCCAGGCACTGTCGTAACGGTGCTACCGGCCATAAGATGGCAACAAATGATCTTTGCACCTGGGCAGATTATGGCAGTGGCTGACAAAGCCAGGAGTGTTGCCTCTTGTACAATGTTTACACATGAATTCAGTGCAAGAAACACGCATGGAAACATACTATTAATAAAATCAAGTAGTTGAAGGTACTCGACACTCGCACTAGAAGCACCAATCAAGCAGTTGCCTTTCAAAAGGCTGTCAAAAACACCCACAGGTTGCATGCAACTCCTCACAGCTCATCTCTTCCATCTTGATTTCCCATTACAATAGTTTCAGCTTACAGGCAGTGCCAACACTAGACCCGAAAAGGCTGACACTAAGGCATGTGTCAGCCTTGGCAGACAAAGGGAAGCTAAACTAGCGTTAAAGCAAAACTAAACTGGAAACCCAGTTCTGTTTTTAATGTGTACTGGGCCAAGACAAGCATTTGCCCCCTTAACAAATTCACTGACCAGATCTGCAAGAACTGCCATAAACAACCTCCAAGGAACACTTAAAGACCCTAGCATTCCTCAGAACACTCACAAATGCAGTCTTGCCAGCCTCCACCCTCGAAGCAGACCCCAAGGGAAGGCCTCCACCAGAAGAAACCTGAGCACCACCCTAGCACTGAGGAGTCTGCTACCCGCCTTAAAAGGTTTGCGCAAATACCCACATGTATCCAACTACCCTTACAAGACCGAATACAAAACTATCATCTTGCATGCTCTCTCCAACTACCATCTCTGGAAGACAACACACTGCCAGAAGTCAGCGCCTAGCCATACTGGAACAGCCGAAACGCATAACTGAAAGAACCAAAAAAAAAAAAACTGCATTCTCATCTATCCCCACCAAAGAGGCTAGCACCCTTCATCTAATCAGTTAAAAAAAAAAACTCAAGACGGTAATCTTCAAGAAGAACCTTCTTGATACCCCCACATAAGATTGATATGCCCAGCTCAGCTCATCTTCCCTTTCTATAACTGCCCCGTGTTCTACCCTACACACACCTTTTCAGCATGTCACTTGTTTGCTACTAAGTGTATATGTAAATTATTCTCTGCTACCCCTAAATAGCATGCTGGTAACAAATGCTCGATTTTGAGGCAAGACGCAGCCAGTAGCCATATAACGCACTCTTGTAATCCCCATCTATGTGCAGAAATCATTTCTTAACAAAGCTAGGTTTGTACTCGCCCTCCCCTCCCAAAAAACCATCGTCAAGGGGAGCACCATCAGTGAAAATGCTAAATAAACTGGAAACCAACTTCTGTGAATTTGTAATGGACCAACATGAGTGTTATCTGGAGTACTCGCGTTTTCTACTACCAGGCAGGAAGAGCTGTCATGACACCATACTTCAGCAGGTCAATTTAGGACCGGAAAAGCTATAGGGAAAGGATTTTACATACAGTAAACCGGATCACACTCATCAAGTATACCTCTGGGAGTTGATTTCCTCACCTGCTCGCTTTTAAATCTTATACTCAGAGGGATAGGTTTAATACTCATTTATTTTGCATTCAGTTGATTACTTAGTCTAAGAAATACTCAAGGAACTTTTTTAAAACATTTTCGTAACCACAACTTTCACTGCAGGAGAGCATAGAATTGAATTTTTCGCTACACAATATTCGGATTCACAAGCAGGTAGGTACGTAACTTCAACGTGGTCTACACATATTATTATTACGAGAGAGAAAAAGGACATCCAGTACAATAAACAACCATACTAGGACGTGCAAGTGCGCAGACAGGAAGTGCAAGGGAGGGGGAAGGGCACAAGTGCGTGCAGTCAGCAGGGGCCTGGGTTAAGTGCAGAGTGGTTGCCCCACTCATGGAACAAATTCCAAGTGCAGTAGTGCCAAGCAGAGCGCAGAGGCCCGGAGGAAAGTGCAGGACTGGTTGGAGAGCCTGGGATAAAAATACAAACTAAATGCCTGTACAAATGCAATGCATTTTGCTGTTCTAGCATGTGCTTTGTGTATTTTATTGTACGTTTATTGTAGTGCAGTGTTCTCTTTTTGTGAAAGGCTCGATTGAGCCAAGCACAATAAAAATAAAAAAGGTACATGTAGGGAGACCGTGAATGAACATTGTAGCAGAAGGATGGAAGGTAGAAGAGCGAGTATGAGGTGACCACCTCAAACCAACATAACTTTCATTGCCACCTGAACAATAGAGACACTCCATAGAACGGCACCAGCCACATTTGAAAGTGGTTCTCACGGGACTGTCCCTTTTCCTCGCAGACCCGTTGCCTCAATGACCATGGACTAGTAAACAAGCTTTTACACAACTTTTTCCAGCAAAATGTAGATGGGTGTAGGTATTTTAAATTGTGGGGTACTTGGGAAGACAGCTGGGGGTCTCCCCCCGCTTTTAACATGTGGTAAAATAAATTTGAGCTAATGGGCCTAGAAAAAATTGCTGCGAGGACGCATCAGATCCGTTCTCACATCTTGTAATAGTGACAGCAATATGTACACCTAATGGGCAAGTGCAAGATCAGCCATATTTCTTTTTACATCGGCTGTGTTTGAGCAATCCATTTCAGGCCTCGCTTGCCATAAAATTAGAAATGCCAAACTTACTGTCAGCTGCAGTGCTGATTTCCTTGGGTTTTTGGACAAAACCAAATCCTTTATAGTCAAATGCAGCATCATCACACTATTCGAGAACTGCTTTTTAGACGTTCATTTAGACCTCATCGCATTCTTCCTTCAAGGAGGTAGGCGTTTCTGGGGAAATGTGCACTGCACATTCTTTATTAAGGCCCGGGATTTACAAACTTTCATACCGTGGTCTTTCCTCCAGATGCAGTTCATAGCACTGCAATGCAATCATCAGTCATCACCTTTGACTCGTACACATCGTTTGCTACTCTTCTGCATGAGCGAGTTACAATCATGATGAACAATTCCTCTACAGAAGATGCACACCTGTGCATATGGAGCACAGAACAGCTCTAGGGGACACGAAGAAATAACGGAAACAAAAAGGCAACTCCCTCTCCAACTCTATATTCATTTAGAATGTAATACACAAAACAAATTGAATAACTTTAGCTTAACAAAAAATGGGCCACTGACAAACAAATTAAACCTAAAAAATACGAACTAAATGTCTGTAAATAAAACAGCGCTTGAAATCGGTATAGGGCCCAAAACCTCTACACGCCTTCCATAAATTGGGGACTGCCATGACATGTGGGTCACTGCAAAAAACACATTTTAAAAGGAATACCCAATTAGTATTTTATTATAGCTTATATAGCGCTTTTATCCTAAGCGCTGCACAGAGTATTTATGTACAAAAAAGTGAAAAGATGGCGGTTCAAATATCAATTTTGAAAGCAGACAATCATGGACAGAGTAAAAGATGATTTTTCAAAGAGATCCGAAAAAGAGAGAAGACAGTGATAGATCGAAGAAAAAGAGGAAGAGTGTTCCAGTAGAGAGGAGCAAGAAGCTGGAAAGGGTGAAAGCAAGACTGAGCGAAGGGTGGACGCGGAACAGTCAGTTTGAAAAGACTTGGAAGAATGAAGAGAACGAGAAGGAGTGTAAGAGGACAGAAGAGCACCGAGATAGTCTGGGGCTAACCCATGGAGAGATTTAAAGACGAGGCAGAGAAAATGAAATTTAAATTGAGAGTGAAAAGGTAACCAGCCAAGAGAACCAAGTGATGCTGAAATAGAATCCTGATATGAGAGAAGACAAAGTAAAATGACAGGAAGGGGGTAAATAGATTTCCAAGGAGCCAGATGATAAGAAGGGAGACCAAATAGTGTGACCGAATAGAAAAGATAAGAAATAAGCAGTTTGGTTGCACGAAAGGTAAGAGGAGCAAACTTTACTGATGTTCTACAAATGAAAACGGCAAGACCGGGATGTGAGGGATGAGTGAAAGAAAGATTAGAATCCAGATAAAGAACAAGATTTCGCGCAGTAGAGGAAATAGAAAGGGTAGAGGGTGGAAAAGAAATAGATGTAGGAGGTGAAAAAGTTGGCAGGGAAAAATAAAACCGGTTTTCCCAGCATTTAAGATAAGAAAGTGCAACGACATCCAAGATTTAATGGCGGAGAGACAAGCAGAGAGTGCTGTGGATTTCAGGTGTAAAGGATGAGAAAGGGGAAAAGTGGAGGGTCAGAGTAAAAGTGATCAGAAATTCCAAAGGAGGTAATCACAGCAGCAAGTCATGGTGTAAAGAGAAAATAGAAATGAACTCAAGACAGATCCTTGGGAAACACCGAGTTCGAGGGAGAGAGGTGACAGTTTTCCCGCCCCACGAGATGGAAAAAGTTATTTTAGAAAGGTAGGAAGAAAACCAGGACAGAACATTGCCCTTGAAACCAAAAGAGGAAAGAGAATCAAAACGTAAAGAGTGATCTACAGAGTCGAAAGCAGCTTATCAGTCAAGAAGAATGAGATAAGTGTTTAGAGTGGCGAGCAGGCAGAAGAGAGTTAAGAACACATTAGCGCAGTCTCAGTGGGGTGACGGGTACGAAAACCGGACTGAAAATGAGGAAGAAGAGATAGTTCATTAACAAAAGAGCAGCTCTGGAATAGACAAGGCGCTCAAAGAGCATAGATAAGTAGGGAAGAAGAGAGGGCGGAAATTAGAAACTAGAAGAGGGTTGGCAGAAGGTTTTTTTAGAATAGGAATGATGATAGCATGCTTGAACGCCGCAGTAGGAAAGGCAGAGGTGGAGAGACCAGTATGAAAGAGACAAGAAAAGGTATGAAAGAAAGATAGATCAAGGGGATAAGATCAGATGCAAGAGTCCATAGGTGCTGCTGTTGGGTGGACTTTGGCCAACAGGAGTTAACATCAGAATTGGACACAGGATCAAAGTCAGACAGAAAGATTAAAGGTATGGGTGGAGGAGAAAAAGGAGAAGAGGGTGAATTAATAATATCCTGATGGAGAGTGAACCTTGGGGGGGGGGAAAGGAAAGAAGCTAAATCAGGCGCAGAAAGAGTGGAGTTAACAGAAGGATCAGGGGGAGAGAGAAGACGGGTTAAAGTTTGGAACAGACGCCTATTGTGAGCAGATTGAAAGTGAAGAAAATCAGAGAAATACGTACGTTAAGCAGTTGTCAAAGAGTGTGATAGAGTAGCAAGCAGAACGATTAGAGGGAGAACGAGACTTAAGCCAACATCTTTCCAGAAGACGCAAGAGTCGTTGCATAGAGCAAAGATAGGAGAAAAGCCAAGGTTGGGTAGGTTGAAAGGTAGCATACAGTTTATCAAGACTTCAGAGAAAGGTGGATATGAGAGTAGAAGCCGCCTCATTAGCAGAAAGTGAGCTAAAGTGAAGCGAAGGAAGACCATCAGTGCAAGGGTCACAAAAAATAAGAATAATTCAAATTGCGTAGGTCACAACGATAAAATTAGACAAGAGAGTAGGCGAAATAATAGAAATGGGAGGAAGTCATGAAACGGGGGAGTGGTCTGATAAAGAGGGAGGATTGAGACCGAAGCAGTAAAAGATGAGAGAAAGAGTAGATCAAGTGAGGAACCAGAGTAATGAATGGGAGTAGAAAGTGGGATGAATAAATGAGAATCAAGAATGGAAAGAAAAGGAGAGGAAGAATGAATTCAAGGAAGATTAAGATTGAAGTCACCTAATAAAACAAGCAGAGTGGGACTATGGAGAATGTGACAAAGAAGGTGATCAAGGTCAACACAAAATATAGATCAGAACAAAGGAAACAGCATGAGGAGCAGTACAATTCTTGTAAATAAATAATAGAAGCATACGTGGGCTTGTCAACAGGAGAGGGGACAGAGATATATGAAGGAAGGAAGAGGATGCCAACACCCCCTCCACGGCCAGTCGAACGAGAAACATGTGAGAAAGAAGACCGACGTAGTGAGAGAAGCGGCAACAGTGGAATTATGAAGGAGAATCCAAGTTTCGGAAATGCAAAGAAAATGATTACGTAAATCGTAGGAAAAAGTCCAAACTGCAGATGAATTATTGCATAAGGATACGGACCTTGCATTCTAAAGGCCCAAATGAATGGGCCTAATGAGGCAAAAACATTGATTTAATCATATTTAATTAGAAACCTTGAAGTGATTGTTCATTATAAAGCACATGCTGCAGTACAATTTTTAAATAAAAGATACCATACCTGCTGCGAGCCAAAATTACAAATCTACAACTCTTCTTTACAGGGCGCACAACAGACAAAAACGCATGGTGTACATGCCAAGCTCTGAAAGCAAGACTCACCTGAAGCTTTGTCTCAAAGGGTAAAATGTTAAAATATGGCTCAAGAGAGACATCCAACGTACAAAAAATATTATATAGCCACTCAACTCGGATCAGAGCAGCTCAACACAGCCTTCATTTCATAAAAAGCAGCCAAGGGGAGCACAAGAAGCACAAGAAGCTTCCATTTTAGAAGCCTAGTTGACATTTTGATAAAATGCACTCCTAAGATAGGTGGAACAAAAATAAAATGCACTACTAGATCAATGTTTCTTTTCCTCCATACTCATGGACATTCCGCCCATTGGGACAGGAGTGGAGCACTTTTTTGCAGCGCTAAAAACCAGTGTCTTTATTTGTATGCGCAGGACCGTGTCTGCGGCTTTAGCCCTGCCTTTCTGTACCCTCAGCCTGCATCTTGCCCTGCAGAGTTTTCCTGATCTCCAAGGTCGGTGATCTTATGACAAGGACATTTTAAGTGGGGAAAATCGTCCGCACAATTAATGAATTCCAGTGGCACTCGAGCCAGCCGCCTCAAATACAATACCATAGCTACCCCCGTGGAACACGTTGGCTTTGGTGCCCCCAACTTTGAGAAATACTGGCTGGTCACCCAAGCCCAATTCGCATCGTATTGGTTTCACCACCACGAATCCCCTTTCGCATATACGTCTGGAAGGTCGTGCGGTTGGCGATCGGGATATACGCCCTTTAGCACTTTTCCCCTCCCAACCGTAACAGTAACCCTTTGGACCCAGCAGACGTCACATCTAAGGCACTCTCTAGATTATGGTTACTCACTGGCAACCCTCATCCATTCCACAGCTGCCTGCCACTCTGGAACTTCCTTCCTGGGGTCCCCTGCGTTCCCCAGTCAGACGCGTAGCTGGGTGGAGGCAGGTTTTGAGACCATCTGAGATGTTTTTGACCACGAAAACTTTATCGAGTGGGCGGACTTACCGATAGCCCTACGGCGGAAGTCGCCCATATGGCTCCAATACTCAGCACTTCGTCGAATTCTAAAGAGGAGATACCAGTTTCCCCATCATACCCCCGGACGACCCTATTTTGGCTGAAATAATGAATACCATGACCACTAGAGGGAACATTTTCAGATTATATTCTCTATTACAATCCAAAATCTCTCCCACGTTTGATGCGCTGAGACAATCCTGGGCCAGAGACTTGGAGGTGACTGACCCACGTTGGAAACGGATGTGTGCCCGCACTCATGAAGTATCGTTCAACTCCCTTTTTAAGTTAATTCAATTTAAAAGTTTTACACAGGTACCACTACACACCAATCCGATTACACCGAATGCTCCCGGACCATTCTCCCTGCTGCCCCAGATGTAGATCTGATGACGCAACCTATACCCACATGATCTGGGCCTGCCCCTGTCTTACCCAATTCTGGTCTGAGGTCTGCTAGACACTCTACCCTAGACCATGAATTCACCCCCTCCCCGTTGAAATGCCTCTTTCACGACTTCACTACCTTCACCTGGATTCCCGGAAGCTTGCTGGTTTATGTATGTTACTTGCTGTACGATGTATCCTGATGTGCTGGCTCCGCCCCAGAGTACCCACACATGCGCAGTGCCCATCTGCCGTTACCTGGGCCTCCGACACAGAAGAGCCATGGGAAACTCAATTGCTGCCAACGACCAGACCTAGGGATGTGTGGCCCCGGTTTCGCTCCTCTCTTATATCTATATCCACCAAGTCTGACAGCTCCTCCTCTGTGCAGTCCTCCCCTTGCAGCAAGCCTACTTGAAAGATGGCTCCGAGTGCTGTGCCATGTATGCTTAGCGACTTGCTACTGTTATGTAACCCTTCCGGTCCCATCTGATGTTGTCCTACACTGTTTAGGTCTGCCTTTACTGTAACTGATGATCGTCACCCACTGCTTACCCTTGAATTGTAATGTCAAGCGTAATTAAATAAAGGTTTAAAAAAAAGGAGGGGGGAGAAATCGGGCAGGACCGTGGAGGAAATGGGACCCTGTACTAGGAGTAAGTTAGCCATTACAGTGAGTAATGTTTACTTCTGCGTCCTGTCCCCTCTTTATTTATGGCGATTTCAAAGCACTGGAACCCAATTATTGGATGCACGTCCCTAGTCTCACATTTAAAAAGTTTTGAGAACTGCTTGACCAAACGGAGCGTCAGCCCTGGAGCTCAGATTGAGGCGGTAGGGTTTACAGAAGGCGGACGGAGAAGCCCAAGAAGCTGCCCTAGCTATGGACTGAGGATATATCTCTTTAAGGCAACGGAAGCTGCTTTTGCTCATACTAAATGAGCATTAATGAAGACCATCAGGTGAGAAGAGGCCCTGAAATAAATAAGACTCCAACATGCAGGAAATGATCCACCTTGAGATGGTAGCTTTAGAGCCACCCCAAGCTTCTCTCAGAGTTTCCAAACGTAACATCCAGACTTGGACATTCTGAAGTCCTTTATCAAAGCAATGAAGAGCTTGAGCGCTCTCCTTAATATCTAAGCTGCGGAGGACCCTTTCCACATGCAAAGATGGATTAGAGAATAATACAGGTAAAGAAATAGTTTGGTTGATATGAATTTCTGTTGCAACTTCGCCCGGAGGACTACTTTGTCCCAATAAAAAGATGTGAAGGATTCCTCAGCACAAAGTGCCTGCAGCTAACAAACTCTTCTCGCAGTAGTGATGGCAACAAGATGATATCATCCACCAACCCATTTTAATGTCAATGGTGGCCATAGGTTCAAACTGGAGGGTAAAGACGAGACCTTCAAAATGGTGTTTCACCACTGGATTTGATTAAGAGAAAGAGCAAGACTCTGAACTTAAATATGCTCCCAATGCTGAAAGCGAAGTCCTGCAGGAATCCATTTGTATCCCCATGGCAGCAAGTTTCGAAATTAAAGAACCTGCTTGTAAGAAGATGACACAAAATGAATCCCCCTTTCCCAGTAGTGAAAACAGAGCCAATTGTGGCTTGTGGAGAGGAGTTGCACGCAGCTTGTATGATTTAAACAGCCAAGGTGACCTGACCTCAAGAACCAGGCCGCCAAGTTCAGCAAATGTTGGCAGGGGTGATAGAAGAAGTTCGAAATTTCTGGTAGATGTACCGGATGGCGGGCCAAAAGACTCACCAGGTCAGAGAGCCAAAACTTGGCCGGCCACCAAGGGGCTAGGAGCACCAGGTCGCAGTTCTTTATATTTTTTGTATTCCTGAATTTCAGTAATGTTTGATGGATCAATGTTAGAGGAGAAAACACAACGCTGAAATGTCCCAAGTATCGCCAGAGCATCTCCCAGAGAGTTTGGGCCCAGTCCCTCCAGAGATATACAAGTGAAGCATTTTGTTGCAAGCTGGTTGACTTGGGGGTGTTCCCATTTGCCAAATTCGCCTCCTCAGTACTTTCCTAATTGCCATAGTCAGTATCCGACTGCTGGCTAAGCTGTTTTTATAGGGGAAGTTGTGAGGACTAAGTACAGTAGTCACTACGGCGATTAACTTTTACTCCTACTTCATCTTCTTTCTGCCACATTTCTAGGACAATCCCAAGAACTGAAATACATAGGAGGTAGACGGTCCAGATTTCAGCTTAGTTGGGAAACACTTCTCAAAACTGACCAGCAGTCCTTGAGCCGGTGTCTAGACAAAGCAGCGTGAGTAGGACGCATTGCAGCCCTTGGAGTTGTGTCCCAGAGAACAGGTCCTTTAATAGTAACTGAAGTCATCTTTGCTCCCACAAGTTTGCCGTGAAGCGCTTTAGATTGAAGCAAGCCCTAAATCGAGCAGTTCTCTAAAATACACAAGATCGACCATTTCCAGATAGTGGCTATGGAGGCCTGGGGGCCCTTATTACAGTTTCCAAACATCACAGTCTAGTAGAGGCCCAGAACACTTTGGTTCAATCCTAATGGAATCCTTAGGGCATTGTGCATGTCCAGACAGTGGAGGACCATTTCCGTCTCTGAAAAAGAGTTAGAAAAGATACCAGGAGAATCGTTTCCTGGTTAATATGGAACTCGGAGATGATTTTGGTCAAAAGGATGAGCGAATGTGAATTACCACCTGGCTTTTGTTGCTCCACAGATAGGGCCATGATTTTGCATACATCTAGCCGAAGTTACTGCAACCAAGGCCATCTTCCAAGACACAAGTCTAATATCAGCCCTCAGCACAAACTGTTTACGACAAACAACAAGACTCCAATACCTTGGTGTGAGCAAATGACAGTCTATGTTTTACTACTAGGTTGGTGATCGAAATAAAGTGGTGGTCAGAGCTCAGATATGTGCCTAAAACTGAGAGGTTCGTCCAGCAAAACAATTTAGGTGCCATAGGTGGCCACACAATAAAAAAGCAAAGTAGGTCGTCCTAGAACGCTGACAAAAATTGTGTCTGCTTCCCGAAGATCCAGTGGCAGAACCTCAACCCTGTTGCTTCTATATTGAGCATGTCTGCATTTTCTCACTCCTTGGGGGATACATTTTTCTCCAACATTCCAAAGTGGCCTAGAAACCGGACCTCAGGTACCACTACGCTAAGCAACTGAGAAGGGTGAAGGATATGGATATTATCCTGCAATATTAAGCATGGAAGATGTACCGGGCCAGATCTAGTTTCATTAGATTTGAAAACAAGAATCGCATTGCACCAGGTAGTCCTGACTATTTGGGAGCATCCGATTGAACTCTAATTTCAGGGGCACCCAGTGGATCAGGGCAAGGGAAGGAAATGGCAAAGCTTCTGTCTTGTCCAATGAAATGTACAGTCCACCCCTAGCACCCCCAAGAGTTTATCCCTTGACTGCCCCTCGATGCATACAGGGGGCATTTGTTAACCATGCCAAACTGGTCCACATGCAGAGACAGCTATAGGCTTAGAGGGACTTCCTATTTCAGCTCCCACTCTTGCATGGCAACAGATAGCAGTATAAGGGTACTGCGTGCAGACGTAGCTTTAGGGAGCAACAGACCATTTGATAAATCATAGGGGTGGAAAGACATGGTGAGGGACATGCATATACAAGAGTGTGGAGCTAACATCTAGTAGGGGGTAGGAAGGCAATCTGGCAGCAAGGGGTAAACAAGCAACCAGCGGAGGAAACAAAGGGGAGCAGATCACCCAGTCTTAGGGTAGATGTGGAGTGGATGATGTAAGAATCTGTGTGTATGGGAGGAGTCAATACTTGAAGGAGGATCCTGAGCATCTTCCTGAAATGCAGAAGTGAGTCTGGGGTTGCAGGGTAAAAGATTCCAGATTTGTAGGCGTAGACAGGATGCCAGTATTCTGGTTCTTTCCTTGCTGCACCGTCTACTAACAGGTGCATCGCTTGAAGGAAATGCCTTGGCCAGTGTCCCACTCCTAAATCTCCACCAACAGAGTGAGGTACTTTGATTTGATGCCCCCTGGTTTGCTTATATAATACATTTACATCAAATTGTCTGTCCATATACATATGGAGTTGTTCTGGATAATGGGCCAGAATGTTTTCAGTGCAAGGAAAACTGCTCAATTCCAAAAACATTTGTGTGTTCTACGCTGGTCCAATAATCCTAGACGTTAAGTGGTCCAGAGTGCCCCGAAACCTTAGTAGGAAACAATCCCAGGTAACATTGGCTTGAGGAAGAGGATCCGCAAAGGACATCCCCCAACAGGTTGAACCACCAGACCAAAACAGAAATATTAGAAGATGGGACTCGCCACTTGTGCACTCCCCGGATGTCCATCTAAGGGTAGACGCGGGATGCCAGGAGGCATAGAGCAGCCGCCAGTGCTGATATCTTTGTAAACACTTGCAGAGCCAAATTCAGGCCAAACAGAACAACATGGTACCAATAGTAGGGGCCCTCCAGAAGTGTAGACATTTTTTGTGGGGTTCCGGGCCAGATTGGGATGTGTAGATGAGCATCCCTCAGCTCCACTGCACAGATCCAAGTATACCTGATGAAGAGCAGAGCTGTTCTCTGCCAGGGTGATAAAGCTGGCCAAAGCTTAAATGGTGTGCAAGCCCACATTGTACACTTCTGGCACCATAAATAGACCAGACTCATCTGGAACTTCCTACCATAACAGCTTGGAGAAAACAGGGTTGGTCAGCGCAGAGAAAGGTTTGCCATTGGAGTACTCACCTTTTTTTTTAAATTCATTATCTGTTCAGCTGTGGAAGGAAAAGGTTATAACATCATACGGAAGGTCAAAGGCTTTAGACTTCTTTTCATAGCTTTGTAGCATGCAATCCTCTGTACATATCTGCCCCGATGGGGATTCCTCCTGAAGAGGTGTCCACATGGTGAGCTGGAGCCTCTTAGTAACTCCTGGCCTGTAACCCTAGTGTCAGCCATAGCTACTTTAAATTGTTCAAGGCAATCTACAGGAATATTCCTTTCAAACTCTGAGACTTATCTCCAATGGTTCGGGGTGGCTACCACAAGAAGCACCTCTGCATTAGCGTGACTGAGCGGTGGGGCTAAATAAGTAGAGACCTTGTTGCCCGCAGATTCCAGTGCGCCATTTTCCTTTGCCTAAGGACCTGTGGAGTTGAGTAGGGGGAAGGTCGAGAATACATTGTTGCCACAGCCAAAGTGTCAGCTCTAGCCCTCCTACGCTCTCCAAATTTCCACTCCTCCTCAGCTGACTCTTCTGATGGTTTCCTTCTTGGCTCTTTCTTCTTCTGTGGTTTTTTGCGTGAGAAGAGATAAGGCCGTCCCTGGTGAGAAGCGATAAGGTCGTCCCCGGACGGAAGCCACCCTGACACTCTAATTGGACAGGGATACAGGGGACTTCCCACCCAGAGGGACCACAGAGAGGAAGAAAGCAACTGCTAAAAAAAAAAAAAACTCTTGTAGATTGATCAGGTGGATTGCAGGTCAGATCTGGATATAGAATCCAAGGAGGTAAGTGGCTCGAAGGGTCTTTGGACGTAATAGAGATTCCGGAATTATCTTCAGCAGCACTGTAGCAGATGTCTTGAACACTGGAGAGGATCTCCACGAAGGATGCACAGGAATGGCTGAAGGCTTGGAACTAATAGAAAAGTTTAAAGCGCTGTTACCTGGAAGAAGGAGAAACAGGTAAGCAGAGAGGAAAGACTGCAAAGGAGGAGAGAAGAGAAGGAGAAAGTAGGGACCCAGTAAGACGACCGGGTACAGAATAGAAGGAGCGACACAACGGTAAGAGGAGCGACACAACGGTAAGAGGACCGACACCGTCGAAAAAGGCGGTGCCAGGAAGCAGGGAAAAACGGAGCTTAGCGAGCGGGATGAAACCGGACGAAAACCCGGAAGGAAAGCACAGAGGAACGCCGAAGCGAGATAGCACAGCGGAAAGCGCAGGCACCCGGAGCGAAAAAGCAAAGGGTTGCAACGCGCCGAGTGGAGGAAGAGGCGGGGCTAAAGAAGGGGAAGCAAAACAGCAGAAAAGAAACTAGACCGTCAAACAAGGAAATTAAAGGAAGGAATGGAACAAGCTAATGGCGGATATGTCGCCATCTATTCCACAGGCGCCAGGATGGAGGTCCCATGAAGGGCGCGACACAGAGGGAAAATTGACACTTTTGCAGCCAAGGACCCAGGAGACTACAGATGAAACGAGTCTGTAGAAAACAGATCCTTTTTATTCGTTGGGGTAACTGAACATGGCTTGAAATAAAATGTTTCTTGCCTACCACATCATTTTGCTGGCCTGTGCCTCGGAAAGGTGGTGCTTGGGGGAGGGAGGGTGGGGGAGGGGAGGATTTTCAAGAAACGCCATGAGGTCCGTCATTTGTGGAAGGCCAGCAGAAACCAAGGAACATTCTCGTCCCTTGCCATGTGCAGATTATCTCAACCGGATTTGATGGGTCCCCTAGTATGCATTTGTGAATAAACGCAAGTTTAGCCAGAAATATGGTGGTGTGCTTAGCCATCTGTGAGGGAGCATCACGGATTGTCCTGGAGTGCTTAGCCCCTTTACATGGTAGTCTCAGTGCTGCCGGTATTCCGTTTAGCCCCCAACCGGGGATCCTCTGCTTTGCTGGTACACATTACAGCACTGATCACAGAACCTCAAAGCCTCCTCCCGTTTACAGTTTAGTCCCCTTATGGGGCGCTACATGACAAGCCACTGCAACTTTAGGACCACTTTGATACCTTCCTGGACCGCCAGACCCTGGGTATATGCCACTGTATCACAGTGCCTTAAAAATAAGTCCCTTACTGGTCCAGTGTGTTTCTCCTGGATGCCAAGTACCACAAGACCTCCAACCAGGTCAGTGGAAGACAATCGTGGGAGCATACATAGTGACTTGTAGTACAGGCAAGTGTCCCAGCAGTGATGCATTCCCAAACACTTGAGGATTGCGTAAGGATCCACAGAAAGAACAGGTACAGAAACCCTTAAGCATAAGCAGAAAGAAAACTACTGCAAAGGTCAGGAATACAAGTGTAAGATCAAAACAAAGTGAGTAGAAAAAAAGAAAAGTGCAGGAAAAACAAAATGGACAGCTGGTGCAGCACGCATCCGATCCAGTCAGCAAAGAGAAAATGACTTTAGGGTTGACAAAGGGCAGGGCACAAGGAGGCTGGGCCGAGATGTGCAAGTGCCCAGCTTTGAGTATAAAGGAAGAGTATGTAATGCTACATAAACAGTCCCATCCCCACAGGACTGAATGTCTCTGAATCATAGGGTGGGATGCAGGAGTAGGTTTGTACTCAATTGATGGACTGCCAGGTGTTTAACTACAGCACACTATCTGTATACAGCATAGTCAGGGACGAGGAATCATGAAAGTTGTAGTTTCATTTGGGGACATCAAATGGAGTACCTATGTTACAAACCACTTCACTGACACGACGGCTTGAAGCTGTGGAATACAGAGCAGCTCCTACGTTCAGTGATGCAGATAAGATTTAGCAGTGAGTGTTTTACGTTCTATTATTTTAAAGTTGGGCGTTAAACTATTTTTTTAGGGAATCAAAAATTGCCATTCTCAAAATGCAATTACAAATACGCTTTAACTGTAAAATTGTAATGTTTTGTAATAAACACTTCTTTGCACAGAGTTATTTATGCACATTAAAAGATAAATTTTTACCACTTTGGAACAGTGGCAATTTCTTCCTCTGGCACAGTTATGTTCTACTGGTGCAAACATGTCCGTCCCACGACTCCTGGATTCCTATATGTCCATTTACATTTTTGGGGAGCATGTGGTGCCTTCTTTTTTTTTTTTAGATAGTGAAAGAAAAGTAACCAGTCCACCACCCTTTATCTGTAGGGATGCCTATGCTGCTCAACACATTACGTGGCTTCGTGAGCCAATGCTTCAGTTAGGTGTGCAATTTCACACCCAGGTCAGTGATGCAGAACTCATCTTTAAATCAGCAGTCACACTGTAAACTGGCTTGCAGTCATTGACTAAACTCTTAAACACAAATTATTTATATCTGCACAAATGGAATTGCCTAAACAGCTCTAAGCTTCTACTATTTGGGCCACTTCCTTTTTCGCATGGGGTCTTCAGTATTTCCTTGGCACTATGAAACCACCTAGGGAGCCAAAGGCCAAAAGTATGGCATGTATTACTCACCGTTTGTGTCTTAGATTCACATGCTGTGCATGCAGTACAACATCTAGCGGAAAACGCGAGAGTATTGCATCTTTCTTTCGAAGATCGAAAGGGGACGTCGACATGGGCGTGACCAACAATCCCTAATGTGACGTGTAGTGTACCCAAAATCACTCAGGCGCCGAGGTACCTCTGGTTGTGTTTTGTCTGCCGTGAGGGAGCCTTATAGTCAGCGTGAGCGAGTACAGAAGAGTGAAAGTGTACAATGTCCATGTTCCTTCTACTCCATGAGGGGAGGAAGGGTGGGCGCATCTGAATCTGAGCAGATACAATCATCAGAAATGCTATTACGGTGAGTAATGCATGTCTTCTGATGCTTGTCAATCTGCTTAGAATAACATGTGCATAGACTAGCGAGCAATACCTAGAGATGGTGGTAGGATGTGTTAAACAGTAGCAAAGAGATGTCTTTGTACCGCTTGTCCTACCTGAGAATCAGACCTAGAGTGTGTATCTAGGCAGTAGTGTTGTGTACAGAACTCCAGGTTGCTGCTTTACAAATGGAATCAAGAGCAACATTTGCAATGAATGCTATGCCAGCCCCTTTGCCCCAAGTAGAGTGTGCTCTAGGCGTGAACTGTAGATCTCTTGGCAAGCGAGTAACAGTGATGCAGTTTACGATCCACAGAGATAGCCGATTTAGCGACAGGGTCCCCTTCTATACTAGCTGCCACTGTAACAAAGAACTGGTTTGTTTGCCTTAGTGGTTTTGTCTTTTCCAGATAGTAAATAACAGCTCTCCTAGCACCTAGTGAGTGGAGGCTTCTGTCCGCCACGTTAGTGGGGTTTTGCAAAAATGTGGGTTATTTCTATGGACTGGTTTACGTGGAACTTTGAGATAAATTTAGTCGCCAAGCAAGGGTGTGTGGGCAAAACAACCTTGTCTTTGAATCGTGACGAATGGGTCCTGAACTGAAAGGGCCTGCAGTTCACCAACTCTCCTTATAGAGGGGTTCGCCACCAGGAAAGCAGTCTTGTAAGAGAGTGCTTTAAGGCTAGCCTTGTGCATTGGTTCAATGGGAGGCCCCGTTAGTCTTGTAAGAACAACATTCAGGTCCCACCCAGGAGCGGGGTTAGCAAATGGGGGATTAAGTCTCTTTACCCCTTCCATAAATGCTTTAATCACAGGAATTGTCCACCATGAAACCTTGCTCTGGGACGTGGTGTACGCCGATAGCGCGGCCAAGTGGACCTATAGAGAATTGAAAATCAGTCCTGCATCGAGCAGGTGAGTTAGATACAGGACGATATCCTTGGGTGAACATTCAATAGGATTGATGCCCTTGCTTTACAACAGATGACAAAGCTCTTCCATTTGCTGGAGTAGCAATGCCTGGTGTTAGGTTTCCGTGCTTCTCTGAATATGTCCAGGCATCTTTGAGGGAGCTGGAGGTGCCCGAACTCTATGACCTCAAGAGCCAGGCTGCTAAGGGTTTGAGGGCATGGATGTAGTGTTTCCCCCCGTTCTTGAGACAGCATGTTGCACAGGCACAAGAGCTTCCTGGGAGGGGAGACTGACACTGCCATGAGATGGGAGAACCAAGGCTGGCGGTCCCACATTGGGGCAAACAATCATCCTGACTGTTTTTTTGTGCATCTTGTGCACTATTCTGTTGTGCAGGGAGAAATCAGGGGGGGGGGGGGGTTTAGACACATTTCCCAGACCGTGTTATCAAAAGACTGTTCCCCTTGGAGCAGTTCTGATGGTACCTGAGGCGTAATCTGGGCAATATATCTCTGGGAAGCCCCATTCTGCAAAGACGTCGAGTACAATGTCCTCTTGTAGCTGCCACTCGCGCTCTACAGGTAAGGGTAAGTTCTCTGCCGAGTATGTCCACCATAAAATTGAGTTACCCTGGAACATGTTGCGACAGGAACAACATAACGTAGGACACATTGCAGCCCTTGGAGTTGTGTCCCAGAGGACAGGTCCTTTAATAGTAACTGAAGTCATCTTTGCTCACACAAGTTTGGCGTGAAGCGCTTTAGATTGAAGAAAGCCCTAAATCGAGCAGTTCTCTAAAATACACAAGATCAACCATTTCCAGATAGTGGCTATTGAGGCCTGGGGGCCCTTATTGCAGTTTCCAAATATCACAGTCTAGTAGAGGCTCCGAACACTTCGGTTCAATCCTAATGGAATCTTAGGGCATTGTGCATGTCCAGCCAGTGGAGGATCATTTCCGCCTCCGAAAAAGAGTTAGAAAAGATACCAGGAGAACCGTTTCCTGGTTAATATGGAACTCGGAGATGATTTTGGTCAAAAGGATGAGCGAATGTGAATTACCACCTGGCTTTTGTTGCTCCACAGATAGGGCCATGATTTTGCATACATCTAGCCGAAGTTACTGCAACCAAGGCCATCTTCCAAGACACAAATCTAATATCAGTCATCAGCACAAACTGTTTATGAAAAACGACAAGACTCCAATGCTGTGAAGGTGATTGAATTGAAGGTGCCCCACCACAAGGTCCGGAGAACGCCGAACCACAAGGTCCGGATGGTGTCTAAGTTGGACGGCCTAGTTGGCGTTGCGCACTTCTTCGATAATTCCGTCGAACAGGCCTTGGGAGTTGTGTGCTTTAGCATTTGTGGTGCGTGGGTGCCCTGGTCACCGGGGGGTGAACTCCCCATAACAGAGCCGGTGGCCTGTCTGTCGGGCTGGGGATGGGCATTTGGGAGCCTGTAGGCTCAGCCGAAATGTCGATGGCCTCCAATTCAGAGCCATGGCTGGCGATGGCTTCCTTGTCGCCTGCATCGCGCAGGCTGCCCACTGTTTGGTCCGTCTGCCCTTCAACATTTTCGGTTGAAAGAGCTTGCAGGACTTGCATGAGTGCTCGTCGTAGTCTCGCGGAAGACACTGACTGCAACGGCGATGGCTATCCTCCAAGGAATCTTCCCGTTACATGAAGGGCAAAATGTAAATGGCGTCCTCTCCAGAATAGAGGGTAACAGCAGCCAGACCAAGAACAGAAAGAGGGGGAAGGGAAATACATTCTTAGAGAAGAATAACCCTAGGGCCCCACTCTCCCTACTGTATGGGCCTGGCGGAGGAACAGGGCCACGCGGTACAGTTTAACAGTCACCGAGCAGTACAGTATGTCTTCGGCGGCAGGAAGCCAACAAGTCAGACTTCGAGAAGAAGTCTGTCCCAACGACCTACGGTCGTCTAGTCTCCAAAGTAAGCAACATTAACTCTTGCAAGCTCTGCATAGGCGACCAACTAGGTTGGTGGAGAAAAAGAAAAAAACCGAGGGACCTCGACATCCCCTTTCGATCTTCAAAAGAAAGATGCAAAAATGTGCGATTTCTACTAGATGTCGGTATCTACTAGATACGCACAGAATGTGATTCTAAGCAGATTCAGAAGCATCAGAAATGTATTTACTGGGGTTTTACGATGAGGCATACGACAGGCCACTGCAGAGCACAGAAATAGGGAATATGGGATATGGGATGCAAAGAGCACTCCATATTTTAGGAAGCAACTCATAGGTGGTCATGATGCCAAACAGAGTTCGTCATCCCGCTGCTCAGATCAGAAATGGGCCTGAGCAACATAAGAAAGAATGGTTTTGACAGCCACTCCCCACACATAGGCAGACATTGTCCTACTAGCTTCCTCACTGCAGATACAGCGAGTACGGAGAGCTGTACAGTGCATGGGACTAGCAAGAATGTCAAGTGGCTCACCTCAATTCTAATTCCATTGCCTTACTCCTCACCTCCCAGCTCACAATAGATCCTATCTTGCTACACCATTGCTGCACGTCTCCCTACTCCCAATGACGGTGGGGGCAGGGAGGCAGATGGGCCCAAGAGCGAAGAGGCTGTATTCTTCGACAACCTGTTCCTCTTCAATTCAAGTACATAGACATGGAAAAAAACTACCTTTACCACGTTCCTCAGCCTAACAGCGGCAATTGAAATATTTGGAATGGTGGACCAATGGAGCAGGCATCTGGCCTACAGCCAGGCCCAGTGGCCACTGGGCCCAGATATTTGCAGTTCTATAGCCCCACATAGCCGATCACCCACCTGAGGTGGCATCTGGGCATGACCTCAGAACATCTACGACTACTCTGTTTGACCATTGTATAAGCAGTTTAGTGGTCTGTATGTCTAAACCAAGTCCACAGGTAAGTGCAGGGTCCAAGCCAGGTTTTAAGACCAGGCCTGAAACACAGGCTTTGTCCATGAGCCCCACAAAATAAATGCATTTCCCCGCCCCCCCCCCTACATTAGGGGAATGCTGAATCCCCCTCTGATGCATCCTCTGAACTTGACTAGGGTTGAAGGGTTCAGGGGGCTACAGTCTGCCCCTTTCCAAAGATCTTGCAACTATGGTTTTGCAGGACCCTGCTTAAAGTCAACAATGGAACCCACTTGGAAAATGTTTCTGGGCCCCAAATCAAACTGTCCTTAAACTAGTCAATCCGATTGCCCGTTTCTGAAATATGCAAACACTTCTGCAGTCTGTTAACACAAATTAGTCAATTAGGACCAAGAAAAGGGCAATGTGGGTCTGCGATCATTTGAGTTCACCCATACTATCACAAACTGGATTTCTGCTACAGTTAGGCAGACTTACCAAAAAGAGCTCGACAGATTTGTACTAAAGCATAAAAAAGGATGAGACTAGACACAAGCTCTTTTAAGAGCTGGCACAACACTTTGAGCAATAGAGGAGAGAAAACATAGTTTAGGAAATGCAAACTTTCCTGTGACCATATAACGCCATTTCATCATCCGCCCTCCAACCCCATTTCAATTTCAGAAAGATTGAGCTTTCAGCAATGTGTGGTCTAAACTTTTTTAGGGAGGTTTTAGAAGTTGACTGATTGTAATGTGCTCATAGGCTCATAATATGTATAGGCTAAAACAGAAATGCAACAAGTTCCTAACATACCAGAAAAAATCATATATATATATATATATATATATATATATATTTTTTTTTTCCTTTTTTTCAAAAAACATACAAAGTGGTAGGAATAAATAATGAAATACAAGATGTATCAAGTACACAGCAAATAGGAATCTTTACATTATTCGTTTATGAACACAAGCTAAACTCGTCAATAAGTGATAAGAAATAAATAGTACAAAAGTACAAGAACAATCTCATCTAAGAAGAATGACTCAGACTAGTGAAATAAGATGGGTTTGCTCACATTTTAGGTACCATCTAGATTTGTTAAGTTAATGATGATGCAAGTTTCTAATGGCATAAAAATAAGAACAGGGTACACAATTTGCAATTGCCAGTAGCGAGTGAGATTCGACTTTTGGCGAGTAAGTAATGGAGTGCTGCGCCTATTTATAGACGAAGTAGCAAGTGGCTATTTTATGGATGGCAAATAGCACGCAACTTGCATATTTGCCCCCCAAGTAGGCAGATACTAACAAGAACCCCAAATAAAAATAGATATGGCATTATCTATTTTCCCGGGAGGATAGCTCAGCGGCAACGTGCTTGCCTTGGAAACAAGACAACACGAAGCAACACAGGTTCGATCCCTGGGTTCACGCTTAAAAACCTCCAGCTATTAAGCGCGTTATAAATAAGCAAGTAAGACCTATTCCTGTAACAGTGCCTCGATGCCCACGGGCTGTGCGAGCGCTTTAAAAATGCAAATAAAATAAAAATACCAGAATATAGAGCATTTGCATTGATTGCCAGCTCATGTCCAGGGTACGATAAAAGCCTTGCCTTTAGAGGATCTGTTTCTGTAACAATCAAGGACAAGTAGCAAGGCATATTTCTACTCTATGGATACAGATTTTATTCCACCATGATTTAACAGTAACATTATACAAATGGGTCCCGTTAGCCGTGGCATTTTGAATAGGACCCCAAATAAAAGTCAAATTGGTGACAAGAAAGCCCTTTCACTTTGTGACCTATGGCAATACAGCCCACAAAAATGCAGGCAAAAGAAAAACATTTTTTTTTTTAAAAAAGATACATATATATTAAAAGATAATATGCAGAATTTTATTTGATCCCAGAAAGATTTGACAATGTAAAGGGTATACCAACATATTCTCAACCATAGACCAAGCTGGTACATTCAAGAATTCTTCTGATAAACACCAAAATCGGTGGTTACATGTGATTTTAACGAATTAAAAACTAGTAAATGCAAGGCATCAAATATTTTTCAAAAATTGATTAGCAGAGTTTGCTAAAGAATTTTTTTTTGATTAGGAAACAGACCCATTTTATTAGCAATTTTGTACCAAATTTGTACCCAAGACATGAATAGAGCAACAATACAGCAGTTTTGCGTACCACTGAAATAAGACATTAGTCAGAGGAGTCAGGCCTTGCAAATTCTTCAAACTTCAGCTATACCTGCAGGTCGGGTAGCCCAATAGCAACGGAAGACAAATTTAAAATGTGATTTCTGTAAAATGATGCATGTCACTACAAACCCACTTATTGTTTGGCACGCTGCTTCCACCCAGAGGACAGCCATGCACAGTGAAACCTTTATTTGATATTTATTGCAAAGTAAATGTAAATACAAGTTTCAAACAATCTCTTGTAAATGCTACTCGCCGTCCATAAAATCTACTCGACGTAGCGAGCCATAGGTGAGTGTCTGTAAAATGTAAAAGGTTCGCTGCATGAATGGACACTAATAAATAGATAAAATAAAAAGGCTCTGAAAACAGTTTGGGCAGCTGTCTCCTGCAGGTGACAATATATAATACAACCCTAAAGCAAAGCAAGCTCTAGAGGCAAACTACAGTGTTTGGTATTGCAGTAGATCTGTGGGTGTACAGAGTGCAAGCATTTAGTTTGCTTTCGGTATTCATTATAAGAGGAAAGAAAGACTAAGTGGATTGCACAGAAGGCAGAGAACTGGCCAAACTAGATGGAATATTGTAGTTTGTGGTCCTCTGACTTTCAGTGTACCTGGTATAAAGCAACAGGGTGATAATCTAGAATCTGAAGGAGTATGGGTCGAGTACCAGTTGCAAGATGTGTGCAACCTGCAGGTTACATAACTAGGTTTGCTATAAAAAAAAGCATTTCATCATGTGATCATGTACACTTTCAAAAGTTCACTAGTCAACATGATGCATCGTCCAACAAAATTAAATATGGTGACACTATCAAATTCAGATACACTAACCTAAACTTTACTCTAAAGCATGAAGATGATGCAGTGTTTTACAATCTCAATACTGTAATTATGCATTATGTAACAACTTACATTTTAGGCATGCAATTGCATGACTGTCTTTTTAAAAGATATAAAGTTGACACCTACTTGTCTTTGCCAGACATGATATAGAATGCTTAATAAAAGTATCATCCCGATTTACTTCTTGTTTGCAATTATGTGAAACAAATTCTTGCCCATCACTCCTACACATGCGTTCGACACTTTCGTGGAGGAGAGGATTACCACTTCAAGTGGTAATGAAGGGAAAGTGAAGTGAACATAGAAAAGAGTCAAGAGAGCACTGATGGCAAGTGAGGACTGCAGGGAAAGCTGTGCTTTAATTGATGAGGGAAACTTAAATAGCTAACTTTGCTACACAAGTGTTCATTTGATTAGCAAACCTACAGAATTGCAAGGCAAATTGCTCGACACTGCTTATTTTATGCCTTGGAATGAAATAACAAAAACAACCCCCTGCCCCAAGCTTCTAACCCACCCATCTCCCTGTTGCCCCCCACACACACACCTCTTAACCCCTTATCCTCATCTCCCATACATTTATTTTTGGACATTGGTACGTTATTTTTTCCATTCATTATTTTGTTAAAATCACTGCATACCATGAAGAATGTACAATAAAATTCTGAAGGGTGGACCATAATCCATGAAATCAACAAGGTAAACCTCAGGAATACAATGAAGAAACAATGTATGAGATCTATTTTAAGTAGTGACTATCTAAAAAGGGATCCATAGCCTTATTAAAGTCCCCACACAATACAACATTAAGGAGATCAGATTCTAACTTTTTGCAAAAAAAATTAAACCAAAAAGGAGGGGTCAGGATAAGTGGGTCCACAGAAATTAATTTTGTAAACGGTATCAGAACCAATTTGTAATTTAAATAACCCATCTAACCTTACTACCATAAAATGAAACATTTTGAAGTTGAGCTTAAGATAGAAACCCAATTCTGCTTCACCCAAGCTTCAATTGATAGCACTTCACCCATCCCAAACCTTTAGTTTACATCCTGTAGTGATAAATGGGTTTCCTGCATACATGCAACAACTAGTTTGAGTATACTCAAGTAGAATACTTTGTCCCTAAACAGGATTTTTTTTTTGTCCCCAACATTCCATAAAAAGCACATTAGATACATTGACCCAAAAGAGAATTGGCAATTCTTATGATGGAAAAATTAAAATAAAGAAATATGCATCATAAATAGCAATCAAGTACATCTAGTAGATAACAGAAAAATACAGAAATTCAAATCAAGACCTGCAGAAATTAGAGGGACAATACACATGGAAAGGAGACAAACATTGACTAACTTGGACCAACATCATGCATAGCGACATAACCCTTTTAGTCCAAACACAATAATATAGTGTGTGACGACAGAGGAGACCATAAATAGGTTAGCACCCAACGCCACCACCACCAAAAAAAAGGAGAATAGTGATGATAAAGTGCTAAAATAAAGAGCAGTTGAAACAATATAAGGATAAGATTCAGAGAATCAAGTTTCTCCTTCCTGCTCCCCATCTGAAGATGGCAGCTAACATTCCAACAGTAACGAGGTATCCACGGCATCCAGCCTGCATATACGTAAGAAAGGATTAGGGTCTGTGGGGTCTTCAAATACAACCTTATTTATTTATATTCATAAAGCGTGCAAACAGCCCGTGGGCATCGCTGGGCTGTTACATATGTAGATAGGTCGCAAAGTAACCTAACATCGACGATGTACATAGTTTGTTGGGTTACAGAGAACATGGTACAGAGTAAGGGAAAAGCAACATAAAAAGGTGTATATTGGTCTTAAGGTTACAGAGAGCAGGCATACATATGGGAGAAAAGTGAGGCAGGTGTGTGATGTTAGTCAAACAGCCTGGTTTTGAGGGCTTTACTGAATGCAAGTTGTGAGGGTTAATTTCTGAGGGTGAGTGGCAATGCGTTCCATTGCCTAGCAGCAATGAAGGGGAAGCTGGCTCTGCCTGCTTTGGCGTGTTTGACAATGGGGATGGGGAGATGGGGGGGGGGGGGGGGGGGGGGGGAGGAGTAGGCGGTTCTCGTAGTCCTGACTACTTTCGAGGAAAGGTGGGGACCGGAGTGCATGAGTGAAGCACATATGGTGAGGGTCTTGAATAGGATTCGTTCTTTGATGAGGAGCCAGTGACCGGCCGTTCTAGCTGCAGAAATGTGCTCTTTTCTTGAGTGTCAAAAGCATCTCAGAGGGTGGTGTTTAAATTATTTGTAGTTTTAGGTATTTTGCTGAGGTACCAGCAAAGAGGACCTTACAATAGTACTGTTTTGAGCCTACTGTGGCAATGGAGCCAGTTCTCTGTAGGTAGGAATGGTTTGGCTACATTAATCAGCTTAGTGGAGTACGTGTTACGCTCACCTGGTATCCACAGGGACGCCACCCAGCCGGGTTACTCGCTGGTATGCTTCTCAGCTTTGCCCTGATGTGGTCTGCGGGGAAGGTTCTGCCTGAAAATGCAGGAGGGCTGTGTTCAAGACTGACCAACTGGGGTAAGTATCCTCCTTCCACCCCCGTATGATTTCAGTCCCTCTGGCGCCCTCTCCTCACCTTGTGGTAGAATTAGGCTCTCCGTCCTGACTTCTTTGCAGGGGTGCGTTGTCTTTCATGGGCGAGTGTGGTCCAGTTACTTCAATGATGCCGGCCCGTTTGATATTGTTCAGGTAGGTCTTATTGCTGTTCTTTAGTTTTGTTGCTATCCTGCATGCCTTTGTTTGTTTAAAATGTCCCCTTTTTTCTCCCTTAGGTATGCAGAGCTTCAGTGCGGCAAACTGGCTTGGTTGAGCCCCGCTGGTAAATGATGGCGCATTAAGAGCGCTATGATGTGGTACGTAAGCGCTATGCGCAGCGCTGCGAAGTCTTGCCTTTGCTAACCTGTGTTTTCCTTCCTTGTAGGTCACGGTGTTCTTCAGCGTGAGTGGAATGTCCGGAGTGGTGCCAACCGAGAGGCGACCAGCCAGGTAAGCCTTTTGAGCAGTTCGTAATCTGTAAATGCCTCTACTGCCTTCTTTAATGTTGCCTCCATCTTCCTCTTTCAGGTCGTTCTGTCCGGGAGGCGTGCAGATTCGAGGAAGCTCTTCTCAGTAGCTGCGAGTGTTTAAAGATGAAGACTGCAGGTAGGATGCTGCTGCTAATGATGTTCCTTTTGTCTCCTTGCAGGTTCTGCTTCTCCGAGGGAATAGCTGGACACGGTGAGCGCCACATTGCAAGCTGCAAAGTAACACAAAGCGTGTTGTCTTGCTCGGGTGTGGTTTAAATAGCCCCAAGAAAATAGTCCAGGTAAAGTAGTCCCTAGGCTACCACACCCAAAACACTAGACCGCATTGCTTGGTTCTTAGTAAACAAGCTATGTGGATAGTAGTAGTTCCCAAGCAAATTGTTTTTCATGGTGTATGAGCCAGGCGCCCTAGATGCCTGGATTGGCCCCATGAGGGCTTTTGAAGAGGATGCCAGGCTCTAGAGGCCTGAGTCCTGACTCCACCTGGCCAATGGGTTTGCCAGAGGGGGTTTTGGGCGAGGGTCGCGACAGCACGCGGCTGAGGAGGCAATAGCGTTAACTTGGCGTGACATGGAAAAAGTGGCATCCAGGTAGACTCCAAGGGTCTGAATGGAGATTGAGACACGAATCTGTGTGTTGTCAATTGTGAAAGAGGTGTATTGAGTTTCCTTGGGACCTACTAGGAGGATTTCGTTTTTTTCACCATTCAGGAAGAGCTAGTTGGTACTTTCACAATGTTACTACATTAGGTAATTAGCACTCTCTGCTTACACACTGTCACGTTTACTTTTAACGCCTTACACCGCTTTTAGGATTATGCCCACAGGTCTCCAGTAGTTTTTCTGGCTAGTTTACACAATTATTATGGCATTGTATAATCTTACACCCCGGCAGGCTACAATCTGCTCTCACGAGCGGGGTGAGACGCTGTGTGGGTGTTTGCTCACTGCGGGCGGCACACGCGTCTTTTTTTGGTTGCCATGGTTACTCACACTAAGAGCAATAACAGGCCAGGCGCAATACAATTGAAACCCTTCATGCACGTAAAAATACCAGGTTTTGAACATTCACTTGGATTGCACCAAACTGAAATAGAGTTCCAAGGTCCCAAGTTTGCACGCAAGGATCGCATATCAATCCATTCTCGGAAACATCAGCCATGGGAGTTTCCTGCTTAGAAGGCGGTCTACTAATTACAAGCCGGGTTGCTAGACACGCCCACGGGAGTGCCCGGCAACAAGGGATCACCATAGGAACACAATTATATTTACAAGAGCTCGCTCATGCACGTGCTCACTGGTAACTACCACACGGAGAGGCGAACGCGGGAAAGAAGGCGCTCTTTAGCATATTTTTTTAACCCTTGCATAACTGGGTAGTATACAACTAACACTGACCCTCTCCACCCCAATTAGTTGGCGGACTCCTCTGCAAACAGCCTAGAGATTTATTAGACCCAAGTGCAGTCCAGCGCGACTGTCACACCGATTTTCAGATTGCTTGAAGCACGCAGGTAAGAACTGAATATTTTGCTCTCACTTAGTGAGACTGACAAGATCATTGTACCACCACAAAACAGTGGGCATCACATCTACAAACATGTTATTGATTTTGTTCACAGTGCTTTTACGATTTGTCAACACAGATCAATCAACTCTCAGTTACATCCCATGAGATTGAGGTAAAATGAAATATTCTAACTATTACTCATATTAGACCTAATTCATTAGGCTATGCTGGTTACATATCTCATTTTAAGTTTCATTTTCGATTTTTCCTTTTTTGGCATCCTTTTGACACACTGACCATTTTGGTATGTAATTCAACATCATTTGTTTTACTACTGTGCCATATATGCATGTTCATGTGCCATGATACAATTTGTATACATGGTGTTAAATATTACTACAAATAGGGTTTCGCCCTGAAGGAGCAAAAGACTGCAAAATGCATTGGCAAACTCGCCCTACAAGCGAATGCTGGCCTCTGACGCAAGAATGAATTCAGACTAAATTGTTGAATTTTGTTTAAACTACCATAAGGAGTCAGTTTCTTAATTTTAAATGAACCTACCACCTGTAATGAACACGGTTTTCGACCCAAAGAGATTTGTTTGCGAATTTATGAATTATCTAGAGTAATCCCCCCGCCCCCTCTGGGGGTACAGGTTGAGAGCGACTGATTAGCTAGATGTTCCTCATCGAGCTTCACGCTTTGCAGTACTTTGGGTCCAGGTGCTTCTGAACCCCTACTCAGTCAGCTCCTTTAAAAAGAACCCATAGCATCAACAAATGTGCCTTTGAATTTTCGTTACCTGTTGGACTAAGACACGAGGTGCCCACCTACTCGCATAGCATTTCCTACCTTTTCAGGCCACAACATCGCCAGCCAGCGCTCGACTAAGGCCTAGACAAAGGCCCTGTTTGCACCCTGTTCGGACACTGGTAGCAGTGTCGGCAACACCCCCTGTGATCTGAAACTACCACGGCAGGCCTCAGTCATTGACTTATCTCTCCTACCAGCCCGCACCCTTCCTTGGCCACACGCCGACTTCCGTCTACACTAAAATCAACGGTACCCAGTCAAACTTATGGTCGCTCTGCCACTAACTTCCCTGATCCCCCCCCCCCCATCCAACACACATGCGCACTCTCGCCACTCAACAGCACCTTGTATCGCAAACCCTCCAGCCACCACCTTCGCCAACCAAAGCAAAGCCCCACACCCTTCAATCACCTCTAAAAAAAAAAAACTCACGTCCGGCCAGCCTCTCGAATTCACATCTATTCACACACCCTCACTAAAACCATTGACACAATAGCCGCTGTCGAAGCTAAAAAAGAAAAAAAGAAATCCATGCACACCAACACATGGTTCTCAGAAGACTTACTGGCCCTCCGCACCAGCAAACGCATAGCCCTTTCCAAATGGCAGGCCAAGCCTTGCGACTCAACTCGAAGAATTCAAAATGCTCTCATGACAATACAAAAAAGCCATATTCAAAGCAAAATCCGACTCTTCAACCACTGTATCTCTAATGCCAACTCCAATCAAAGAAAATGTTCTCCTTCTTCAGAGACCTAATCACTCCTTCCACCAGCCCTGATGAGATCATTAAAGATGAAACGTGGTGCTCCAACATCCAGGCAGCCATGCTAAACAAAATTTAAGTTCTCCAGGATAAAATTCAAACTCAATATAAAGCTCTCCCCAAACCCTCCCGTCAGACAACACCTAGCACCCCCGCCCCCAACATACCTTCCATGCCTCCCTTCTCCTTCAGAGAAGTTTCCGAATCAGAAGTCATAAACAAAAACAAAAAAACACTACATTTGGCTCCCAGTAAAACATCGCATCACCTTCAAAACCGGACAATCAGTGGACAAGGAGCAGAATTCCTGCAAAAGAAAATCTACCGATCCAGCAACGAAATCCGCCTGGAACTAAAACCATACCTCAAAAAAGAACTTGGAGGCACCTCCTTCTACCACTTAGCCGCAAAAGAGATAGCACCGAAGATCACCACAAATTCAGGAAATTACTAAAAACCTGGCTCTTTAACACCACAGACTCAAACTGAAAACCGAAACAGAGGAAAAGGACGACGAAACTGGAAAGGACACCAACAGCCCCAGAACCGACAGGGAAGCTCCCACAACACCTGAACGGGTGACACCGGATAGACTGAAACACAGGCAACACCGATGGAGATGGCGTCAACTACCCCAGCCAATCCCACCCAACATCTTCACCCGCCCCTTAGATGCCACCAGGTACCAAAGTGTTAATTGAATTGTCGAGATAGTGGCAATCACCACACTAGCTGAGTTGTGGACATTGGCAGGTGCACTGATCACAGGAATAGGAAGGGCGGACAGGTGGGCTTGTGAGGGAGGCTGGCGGAGGTGGGGGCCAGATGTGAAAGGGACCTTGAACACAAGATAGACCCAGATCAGGACAGAGGCATCAGAGGATACTACGCAAGTCCAGCACCTCAATTCAGGATAGAGATGCCAACTAACCAATTCCACTAACAATCTCCCCCTCTGGATACACCTCTCAAACCAAACAACCACAAACCTACAGCACAACAAACCGCACAAACTTCACTACATTGCAACAACAAAACAAAAACACAAAGACTTGCACAACAGTACACGATGACTACCGGCCGCAAACACCCCAGCCAACGGACCCACCGGGCTGAGGCCGCCAACAGCAGATCACTTGTCTCTTGCACTTTTCCTGCTTCCTCCCACTAACTCACCATCCCTTCCTCTTTCAGAGCCGCCAGTGCGCCAGGGGATTACTCCGGTGGTGATAGTGTGCGGTACAAATGTCCTTTAACATTAACATCTGTGTAAAGGGGCCACCTGCCCCCCCCTAACATTAACAAAGATTGCCCCAAACCCTTTGCCCCCCCATCATCACTGCATTTATCAATGCCTCCTTCTCCACAACTAGTCCCCTCAAACCTTAAAGAAGCCTGGGTCCAACCCCTTTTAAAAAAACCTTCCCTGGACTCCACTTCCCCCAATAACTACCGCCCGATCACTACCGTCGCCTTCCTTCTCAAGATTCTAGATAAAGCAGCCCACAACTAAATCCAACACTTCGTAGAGTCTCACGCCATCCTAGGTAAAAGGCGATCAGGTTTCTGCAAAGGCCACAGCACTGAAACCTCCGTCCTATACCTGTATACAGATACGGTGGGCAGTCATAATTTCGAGAAAAAAAATGTCGACAGACAAAAATGTCGAAAAAAAAATGTCGACTTTCGGTTTTTTTAATTATATATTTATTTTAGAGGTTTGGGAGTTAAAAAAAAAGGGAAAAATTAAAAAAAAAATTAAAAAAGGGGGGTTGGGGGGGGAACCCCCCCCATTTCGAAAAAAAAATGCATTGAAAAAAAGTCGATTTTTTTTTTAAATTTATTTTTCGAAATTTTGACTTTCGACATTTTTGTTGTCGAAATTATCACTATGAACCTACAGATACAGGCAAACCAGCCCTGCTACTCCCATTAGACCTCAGCAGCGTTCCATTTTGATCATAAAATCATCACCTCCCACCTCACCAATGCAGCTCAATTCTCCAAACAAGCCACCTCTTGGATAACCTCATTCTTAGAAGACAGAACCATGAAGGTCTTCTTGTATCAGGCCAACGCTGCGCCAACCACCATCCTTTGCGGAGTCCCCCAGGGCTCCTGCACAGCACCTACACTCTACAATCTACAATCTATTCACTAAACAACTCGTCGACAAAGTGGACTCCCTCGCATAGCTTACGCTAACTATGCCGACGATACACAAGTCCTCCTCCCTCTCACCGGTTCTTACGACCAAGACTCAGCAGCCCTCCTCCAAATATACTCCTCCATTGAAGCTTGGATAGCAGCCAATGGACTCTGCCTCAATGGAGTTAAGATGGAGGTCCTCCTCCTAGGCCCAAAAGAAACTGTTCAAACTCAACCAACTAAACTGCAACTTTACCATAGACAACACTACTATCCCGTCTCCTCACCGGTGAAGCCTCATGGAGTCTACTTAAACCCTTCCCTGTCTAGGTCACGGCAGGTCAGTGCCATCGCCTCAGCATCAGCCCATACCACTAAACTTATTGCAGCCATTAAACCATTAAACCATTCCTATCGAACCAAAATTGCCTCTCCATCGATCGAACCACCAACAGAGCTAAATTAGACTACTGCAATGCTCTCCTAACAGGCACATCAGCCAAAAACCTTAAGGCTCCAAATAGTCCAAAACAACGTGCTCAGAGCTGCCCTTAACATCCAGAAAAGAGACCACATCACCCCGGCCAGACGGTCTGCTCATTGGCTCCCTGTTAAAGAGAGAATCACTTTCAAGACCCTCAACCTTACACATAAATGCTTACTTTTTCCGCCCGCCTTACTTATCAGAAATCACCAGAGTCTCCTCAGAGCGCCCCAAAAGAAGCCATTACGCCAACCAACTTTACATCCCACACATTGAAAGAGCTAAAGCAGGAGGGATTGGTTTTCCTCACATAGATCCCAAATTCTGGAACGACTTGCCCATTGCCCTAAGGGCTGAGACCTCCCTTACTGCTTTCCGCAAATGCCTCAAAATCCTAATATTTAACTAATCCCTCTACCCCCCCGTTTTCTGCATACTCCACTACCACCTTAACCATGTATGTATTATCTGCCTCTCTCTCTCTCTCTCTCTCTCTCTCATGTAACCAAGCTTCTGTCTGTAACCAGTTTTCTTATGGTCTGCAACAGCACCACAATGCCTCCGGGCTGCTGTGCACTTTATAAATGATAATAAATAGATACCTTTGAGCCAGTTGGAAGCCACTCAGGCCTGAATTGTGGAGTAGACTGTCGAGGGCTAGTGCGTCCATTTCCTAGTTATCAGAGAGTGGGAGGATGACTTGGGCGTCAACGGCATAGTTAGGATAAGCTAGGCCGATGGAATCCAGGGATGTCAAAAAGTGGCTTTGTAAATATTTTGTAGAGGGTGGGAGAAATACATGATCCCTGCAGGACTCTGCAATGGATGGTGGCCAGGGCTGCGCATGCCTTGTCTGAGAACACTCTCGTAACTTCCTTCGAGGAAGCAGGTGATCCAGGTAGGGGTTTTGGGGGAGAAGTGAGTTGAAGAAGTGTGGTGCTGACAAAGAATGTTGTGGTCCACCAAGTCAAATGCAGCCGATCAGTCAAGGAGGAGAAGTAGTGCTGGTTTAGCTGTGCCTTTAATCTCATCCAATTGATTTTTTAGGTCAAGCAAAGCAGATTCAGTGCCATGACAAGTTAGTGAACCAGATTGACGTAGACCAAGAATGCAGTTGGTTTCTAGAAGTGTTGGACCTGAATGTATGCAGCTTTGTCGAGAATTTTCAGAAGGAAGGGAACAGTTATGGACCTGTAGTTGTTGGGGGAGGCAGGGTCGAGTGAGGTTTTTCTTTTTATTAATTTTTGAGTGGCTGAACCCAGGCTTCCTTAAGGCATGGGGGGTGGGGAGCCCAGTCCTGAGGCGAAGGAAGCATTTATGAATGCAGTGAGGAATGGCGCCAAGGTGGCTAAGCAGGTCTAATTTGTTAAGCATGGCAGAATGTTTGAGCACCAAACCTTTTGAGACGACCTGCGTAGTGGGAGCTGGCGTTTCGAGTGCCCTGAAAAAAGAAATGGCAAAAATCTCCTTGGATTACGATTTCACATTGGCAATCCTGGTGTTAAAAGAGGTGGTTTTGACTAGGATAGACTTTTTTGTATTGGGTAGCTTTCTTGTTGAATTCTTTTTTTAGTGGATTCTAGGGGGATTGCGACGTGAAAAGGGCAATCCGTTCAGGGAGCGGAGTTCAAGTAGTTCCAGGGCCAACAAGGAGTTAGCGTGTCTTGCGGTTTTTGCTTTACTTGCCGATAGTGGAGCTATGTGTGTCAACAGCCTTTTTTAGTCTAGAATTGCAGATCTAAGCTAGAGCTTTGGGGTCACTGGAGAAGGGGGGGGTCTAAAGACAGGGGTTTCTAGATATAGCAGATTTTTTTGGGTTAACTTCCATGAACTCTGGCCTAGAACAGGGAGTGGTGAGAGATTTCGGAGGTTTGGTGATGGAGAAGAGGATAACATGGTGGTCTGTCCAGTGGGAAGGGGAGTTGGAGCCGATTGCAGCAGAGCATTTGTGGTCCGATATCCAGTCCATGATACAGCCGTTGGTACAAGTAGGATTCGTGAGCATTTGTGTGAAGCCCAAAGTATCTAGTGTTTTGGGAAGGGATTTGGCTTGTGGGTCTTTGGGATCATTGAAGCCCAAGTTAAGGTCTCCAAGTAGGATGGATTTGGTGGAGGTTTTTAAGTTGTCGAATAGGAGATGAAGGGAGGTGCACGTGGAAGTCCACTGAAGGGCTGGGGGCGGAAGACAATAACAGTAATGTGAACAAGAAATGTGAACAGTGATGGTGCAGTTAGGGGATGTAGTGAGTTGCCTTCTAAAGATGTGTTGATCTGTCAGAGGAAGGGATTCTTTGGCTAGGAGGGCTACTCCACCTCCTCACATATGCTGGCGGTCCCGACGGTAGGTGGTGTAGCCTTGGGGAAGGACTAAGGCGATAGAGGTGGCCAGATGCCTCGTGGAGCCAGGTTCCAGTTATAGCTTGGAGGTCCAGGCTGTGGACAGTGAGTAGGTCGCAGATTTCTAAGGCATGTGCTGGGAGCTAGCTTTTATGAGGGCTTTTATGAGGGCACCTTGGAAGGACGCTGTGGGTTTGGGCGTGTTCTTAGAAGAATGGCTGTTGGGCAGAGTGTCAAAGCTATTAGTCTCAGCTGGGGTAGTCGTAACAAGAGAGGTGGCAGTGAATGACTTTCAAACAACATGGTTACTGTTGGCGATGTCCAGGATTGGCTGAGCCCCATCTTTTGGGGATGCTGGATGTGGAGTTGGGTCATTAGCAATGGGATTGTGGTTGGCAGAGTGCAGAATGCTAGAATCCATAGTAGCATGAGAGATTAAACTTTATGCAGGGATGCACAAGATCGTATCACTGCTTCAAGGCTTGGAAAGAAAAATATATAAATAAATTGTTCGATGCATGCCAATAGCTTTTGGCCCATCCCCAGGTACCAAAGGATTTTGTGGCCATTCTAAACAAATCAATTGGCCTATCTCCACTGGTTTATGATCAACTGAGCCTAATAAATTGCAAAAGATAAAGTTCTTGGTTACGACTTTTTCGAGTTTTATATAAAGTGCCCTTTCTATATTAAGAGCGTTTTTGGTAGAGATACATTTTAGGCAGCATATTTTTCAGAGAGTGGATTACATCATCTCCTGAAAGGCCAATGAGGTGAAGATGCTCTATATGCCCCCTCATATCTAAAATAGGTGACTTAGGCAGAGTGTCAGTAGTAGGATAGGCAACTCCTTAATGGAGATACCTTTTTGACAGGCCATGTAAAAATAAAATGAATACATAAAAATGTAAAAAAAACTAAAAACAAAACTTGCCATCACTTGGGAAACAGACAATTGAAAAGGAATGCAGAATGCGTCCTCGCTATTTAAAATATAGATTACAAAAGTCATGATTAGCGGGCAGTCAAAACTAACAGAACTGTTCGAACGGAGATCGCCAGTAAATAACATTTCAACCAATGCCACATTTCTCATAAAGCTATATACTAGTAATAAGAAGGGGAGTGGTTTATTTAAGATGCAACAAAAATGAATTGCAAATCATGCCAACAAATGCAAAGATTAAGCCAATGTTAATGAAAGGCAGTCATGAAAGAAGTCGCAAATACCACCAGACATGCAGGCCGAGTAACTTCGTTTACCCACTCGACCGAAGAGAAATGCATTGGTCCCATGGCAACATACAAATTTAAATGTGCTTTCTGTAAAATGGTGCATGTCACCACAATCCCACTTTAGTTTGGCACACTGTTGCCACGCAGATGCCAGCCATGCACAGTGATACTTATTGGACATTTACTGCAAAGTAAAGTTTAAATAAAAGTTTCAGACATCCATTGCAAATGGCACTGACCCTTCTTAAAATCCACTCCAGGATGACTGCCTTTAACAAGGTTAGCTTCATGAATGACACAAAAAGATGTGATAAAAAGGCTCTGAAAACAGTTTGGCCAGCTCTCTACTGCAGGTGCTAACATATAATGTAATCAGAGAGCCCTTATCCAAGCCCGCATCTCTGCGGCATCTAACAATTCGGCCGAACTCTTTAAAATCTGCAAGGAGCTGGCAAAACCTGCTGCAGTCTCCACCTCTCCTGTCCCCTCCCACGCCCTCTGCACAGCATTGGCCTCTCACTTCATTTCAAAAACTCAGGACATCCTGTCCTCACTCTCCTCCTATCACCTCCCCCCCTCTATTCCCTGCTCTCCCTCTGGCCCTTCTGCAGCCACCCCTCCTCCCTCCTTCTCTGCCTTTCCCCTTTTTTCTGCTGAGGAGGTTTCGAGACAAGTCTGATATATGAAACAGGTCCACCCATGTTCCTCCAAAACTATCGAGGACCACATCGACTCCCTGGCTCCTGCCTTGGCTGACTTCTGCAATCACTCCTTCGCCTCTGGAGTCTTCCCATCCCCCCTCAAGCACTCCCTTGTACACCCCCTTCTTAAGAAACCCTCTTCCAACCCCTTCGGCCCAGCTAACTATCGCCCAATCTCTATCACTCCCTTCCTAGGCAAGCTCCTTGAGAAACTGGCCATCTCCCAGCTTAATCTCCATGCTGAATCTGTTGGTAGTCTTCATGACCATCAGTCTGGCTTCAGAGCTGCCAGAAGCACGGAAACTGCTCTCCTGAACATCCGTGAGGACCTGCTCTCAAACCTTCACTCTAACAGCCCTTGTGTTCTCATTTTGCTCGACCACTCTTCTGCCTTTGACACCGTCAACCACACCATCCTGCTCAACCGTCTCCGTGATAACCTGGGTACCACTGGTCAGGCTCTGGCGTGGCTGACCTCCTTCCTCTCCGACAGGTCCAACTGGGTTCCTTCCTCTCCGACATCTTTTTCTCTACCTGTGGTGTCCCCCAGGGATCTAACCTCTACCCCCGGCTGTTCAACCAGTATCTGGCACTTCTTGCTCACCGCATCACCGCTCTCTGTCCCAACTTTCAGTGCTATGCGGATGATACCCAGCTCATTTTCAGGCTACCCTTGGCCTCCTCTTCCCCTTCCCTCATCTCTGACTGTCTTTCTGCTATCCAGGAATGGTGTGCCGCCAACGACCTCTGCCTTAACGCCAGACAGACTGAGATTCTATTTATCGGCACACCCACTCCCTCCTTCCATGCAGCTCTCTGGCTGGCCTCCCTTGGCCCTCTTCCTGCAAGGCAAAAACCCTTGGGGTCATCTTCGACTCCACACTCTCTTTCTCTCCTCACATATCTGACGTCTCTAAGAAGTCACACTATCAGCTGCACCTCCTCAGAGGTATCCTTCCTTTCCTCTCCTTCCCCCCAGAAGCTCACTGATTCCAGAGCCCTCGTTCTCTCGAAGCTGGACTACTGTAACAGCCTCTATCTAAATCTTCCTGCCTCTACTCTCTGCCCTTTGCAACTCATCCAGAACAGGACCGCGAGACTGGTACTTGGCCTCAAGCCCAGGGACCGTATCTCTCCAGGACTGAAATCACTACACAGGCTCCCAGTGGCTGCGAGGATCAGGTTCAAAACCCTCTGCATTATCCACAAGGCCTTCTGGGGCCTTGAGCCAAAATACCTTCAACTCTCCCTAAATATCTTCCTTCTCGAGCTCTTCGCTCATCCACCTCCAACTACCTCAGGGTCAGCCGCTTCTCCAAGCAACGAGCTGGGGGTAGATCTCCGCAGCAGGGGCCTCCCTCTGGAACAGCCTTCCTGCCTCCCTGAAACGAGGAGAACCATCTCCGGTTCCGGAAGCACCTCAAAACCTTCCTCTTTGCCTCCGCTTTCTCTCCCTCTCTCCCCTGCTAAAATCACTGAACCTTCACTGAATCTGGTGCTTGGCCCAGCCACTCTTACCTGAAATGCCTACCTGCACTACGGGACTGTCTCTGTATCCTACAGCCCCCTTCTCCCGGCACTTACCTTGCACTTGCCACCAGCTGGCCCTATTATTTATCTTGTACTCTACTAACCATGTACTGCACTTTCCCCTCTCCCCTTCCCCTTGCACTTTTCCCAGTCCCCTCTACCCTTGCACTTGCGCGATCTGAATGACACCTTGCCTAGTAGGATCGTGGTCTGTCTCCCCTTGTTCCCCTCACCCGACTCGTCGTGCCTTGAAACACTTGTGTATAGGCGCGTTACAAATGCCATATCATATCATAATCCTCGAACAAAGTGAGCTCTGGAGGCTAACTACAGTGATGTTGTTGCAGTATATTTATAGATGTACAGTCTGAATGGAACTATTGATCACTCCTATACATCTAGTTAACTTGGTTTATTCGATTGTGTAAGAGGAAAGAAAGTAAGAGACTAAACAGTCAATGGTGTAGCAGGCAGAGAACTGGGCAAACTAGGTGGAATATTGTAGTTAGCAGCCATCTCACTTTCATGGCAGCTGGTATAAAGCAAAGCGTGATAAGACAATGTCAAGGAGTATGGGAACAGCTCGTCTGTTGAGCACCAGTTGCAAACTGTATGTAACCTAAAGCATTTGGCAGTTTGATCATTTTCATAAGTGTCCACTCGTCAATATGATGCATCTTCCCCAACAAAATGAAATGGTTGACACTGATATTGAGCAACTGCAGTGGTTTACACTAGCAATACTGTCATTATGCAATATGTAACATTCAATTTTTAGAAATGGAATTGAATGAAGGCATTATCCCAATTACTTCTAGTTCGCAGTGGATGCCACATCTCTTCTCTCCCTGAATTGACAGCACCTGTTCAGGGTGTTGTGCATAAAGTATGATGGACAACTCAGCCTGGTCATCCCACGATAACATGCTTCATCCCAATCCTTCTTCATGCACTCCTGTACCAGAATAATCTCTGCAATGTCCTCATTTCCACCTACCACCTCATCAACTGTCAAACACTCAACCGCGGACCTTTATAATGCATCCACTACTACGTTACTCCTCCCCTGCACATGTTCTACCCGAAACTGCAAACCCTGCATACTACTCACCCATTTTGTGATCCTACTCGACTCACCTTCTAAACCCCTGTTAAATATGCTCAATAGTTGTTTATGATCAGTTCTCACTCTAAACTCATGCCCCCATAAATACATTTTGAACTTTCCAACTGCCCACACACATGCCAGCGCTTCCTTTTCCACTACTGAAAATCTGAGAGTTCTTGACGCAAATGTCACTGTCACCTGCTCCCCTTCTCGTTCCTGCATCAACACTGTGCCAATGCCAATCACTCGCCATCTCTGTATACACCGTTTTCCTGTTCTCCTCAAATCCAGCCACAATTGGTGCTTGAATCATACACTGCTTAACATCCTCAAATTCCTTGATGCAAGCCCCATCTCACACAAACGCCACACCCTTGCGTGCGAGTCCCCTCAAAATGGGTGTCCTAGCTGCACATTTCTCAACAAACGTACTATAGAATGCCACAAGACCCAAAAATTATGCTACTTCACTCGTGTTCTTTGGCTCAGGCATCTTCCGGATTGCCTTGACTCATTTTTTGGCTTCACCCCACTCCCAGATAACTCATGGCCCAGATATGTTACCTTTTCCACTTTAAACATACACATCTCTCGCTATAGTTAATCCAGACTCTTTAAGAATCTCTAAGACCCTTCTCAACCGAACATCACTCTTCAGACGTCCAACCACACACCAAAACATCTGGATAAAACACTCACTTTTCATCTCCGAGCAACTCATGCATCACATTCTGAAACACATTGGCCGCTAAGACCAGTCCAAATGGCATCCACTTGCATCTAAAAAGGCCAATGGGAGTAATGAACGCTGTCAGGTCCATGGATTCCCTATGCAGTTCTATTTGATAAGCCGCTCTTAAACCCAAGATGGAAAACACCTTTGCACCAGCCACTCCCGCCAAGAAATCATCAATTCTGGGAGCGGGAACTTCTCAGCGACAACCGCTTTAAGATTCCTGAGGTTGGTACTTAACCTCATCGATCCATTGATATCCTCACTACCACTATCAGGCTCACCCATTCTGCGGCATCTATATTTTCAATGACTCCTTCACTCTCCATGTGTCTAATCTCCTGCTCCACTTCTTTTCGTAAAGCTGACGCATTTTGGAAGATATGGGAGCTCCTCCACTCCTGAGTTATCTGATGAACAAACCCTTTGAGATGACCAAGTTCTTCGTGAACACCTCCGGATACCAGGATGCTACAACTTTGTCCGTCTTCTCTCCCTGAATTGACAGCACCTGATCAGGGTGTCGTGCATAAAGTATGATGGACAACTCGGTCTGGTCATCCCACGATAACAGCTCCCTGTTCTTGGGCTTTCCTTTTCCTGGAAAGATTCAGCATTTGTCATGTTACCAGATATGCTTGTTGTATAAGCCTCTCTTGGTTGCCTTCCAAGTCAGGACAGTAAAGCAATTTGAGGTACACAAAATAATCCTCGTTTTTCCTTCCTTATTCCATTTTCAAGATTCTTCACTTGCCGATTTCATTTTTGTGCATTTGTCTTGCAATTATATCTTCATAGCTGTAAAGGTTTGCCTTAAAGTTTAGCAGGTTATCTTGTAGGGGCTCAAGATGGTGAACGTATTTCAACTGTGGACCTCATCAGGAGTTGTGCGATAGCCCTTAAATGCGGTGGTAACGTTATTACCACCGCATGGGTCTGCCCAAACCCGGTTCTGGGGTTCAACTTAACGCCCATTTTCGGGCATAGTTAGCCCTGCGCCAAAAATGTCCCATTGTGTCCAATGGACTCAATGGGGAATACCCATTACCGGCCAACCCTTTATCCGGTGCTAATAGTGCCGGACAGGGCGGCTGTAATATTAGCTCTGGCGGTATTCTCGCCGGTATACCGGCAACTCGTGATGAGGCCCTGTGAGTTATTTTCGTATTTGCTGCGCATGTTTGAAAAAAATATAAAACAATTCATGCTCAACTGCACGCACGCTTTGCTCTGGCGCTCCGAGCTGGTTCGCCGGCTCTGACATTTCTTCGCTCATGCCCGGCATGCAACCATTTGCCCTTCTGCTGAAGAACTTCTAGCAAGACAAAGAATGCCTCCAAAGAAACATAATTGGAAGTCTTATCTGTCGAGTTGTGGAGTGAAGCAGCCCTTGAATACAGACGTACACATTTCTGGTATCTAGCAAAGCAGCCTGGATCCCCTTCTTGATTGAAGCATTTTCTTGCAGGAACTTCAGTGACGACTCAAGCATATATGAGGGATGAAGACTATCAGATGGTGTTGGATCTAGTCAAGAAAAATTCTCTGGCAGAGGGGGATGAGAAGATCAAACATTATAGGAGAGTGAGGGATGAGCTTTGCGTTAAGGAGTCATATGTATGTAGCGGAAACAGGCTAGTAGTGCCTGAAGAGATTATTTGGGCCACAAAGGGCATTTATGTCTGGCAAGGACAAAAACGCTCATTATAGCAGATTTTTGGTGGCATGTTTAGATAAGGAGGTGGAGATTATGGTGGAGTGCTTGGATTGTAAAGATGGTGATAAAAGCATCACAGTATGCAAGCCACCGATGAATGTGCAAGAGTCCCAAAGTGCCGTGGGATGAGATTGCACTGGATTTTCTGGGTCCTTTTAACATCAGGGGGACCAGAGATACTTATTTAATGGTGGTCGTGGACATGCTGGCTAAGTGGCCAGGGGTTTGTGTACTTAAGGATCCGACTTCTAGTAGTATCATCAGGTTTTTGGAGCCGCTGTATTGGCGTGAGGGTTTTCCAAGGAAGTGTTTGTCTGACAATGGTCCCCAACTGGTGTCCAGAGAATAAAGAGTTTTTGGGGAGGTATGATATAAAACAAGTCAATACTGCGCTCTATCATCCCTAGGGCAATGGTTGTGTAGAGAGATTCAATCGCACATGGATGGATGTCATTAGAATAGAGGGCTACAGGCGGGGGATAGGATTAGGGCGATGATGGAAAGGACATTCCAGCATAGGTTGGTGATACACACTTTGACGGGAGTAGCACTGTTTGAAGCTCTGAGGGGTGAAACCCTAACACCCATTTGTGTCCAGTGTGGATGGGCAGGTCGAGGTGTGAGAATCAAGTTGAGTCAATGAGGGAGCGGATGAGTCTAGGGCCAAGGATAGATCGATGAGAAGAATTGCTGCAAGATGGTCAATGTAAGCCCGGGGGATGTGGTGAAGATTAAACTGCCACACAAGGCGAGGAAGGGATATTCAAGTTTTTCAGAGGAGATGGAGGTGGTGACGAATTTGGGTGAATCCATCCTGGTCATAGGAGGTGGTGTGTGGAATAAATAGGAATGGCAGTGATAAGGAAAAGAGGGCAGCTAAAGAGTGGTTGGCGGAAGGGAGGTGTTAGGAATATGCCTCATCTTAAAATGTCCCCTCCTGTTCCTATTTACTGTATGTAATTACCCAGAAAATATCAAGCGTTGTAGTTGTGTACATTAGCATTGGGGGCTCTGGTCTCAGTGCACCATCCGATGTTGAGCGTCACTCATGGAACCTGGAGTGTTGATGGGGAGTCGACTCCAGGTTCCATGGTGATCAGTTGGTGGGTGCTGAGCTGGGGAGGAGGGCTGGGGGTTGTTGCGCAGAACCGGTTATAATAAAGCATTTTCAAGCGAATATCAAGGTTGTCTGAGATGTTATTGGAAGAACTCATCGTAACAAAGTAGTTGTGGTACGTCAGACATAAGCGACTGACAGACATTTCAGCGATTTCAAGTTTATTAAAGAAAGAAAAGCCTATCCTACCTCTACTTCTAGTGATGATGGTTTACCATTCTAAAAACAAAAATGGTGTTTGTCAGACTACTTTTAAAAGAACATTCGTCCTCCGTCCCAAACCTATTCTACCCAATTGCCTACCCCATCACTAACAAAAAGGAGCACAACGTGGTCTATAGAAGTATTCTACTCCCCTCTTGCACTGGGATGGCTGGCACTTGATCTCCACCCCCATCCACCAGACTAGTAGTTTCAGTTTTCCCTGTTTTGGTTCAGGCCTCAGCTTCTAGATGCAGTTTAAAATAAAAGAACAAAACAAAACAGTTGTGTTCCTCATGATACTACAGAAGGGGACATTTGATACAAATACAAGATTCTGCTAAGCGCACCAAACTTCAGTATCCAGTGAAAATGTTGCCAGCAAAATTGTAGTCCGTGATAAAACTGTGGTGAAAATACCTTGAAGTGGTCAGTAATGCGAGGCAGACAACTGCATGTTTTTTTCTCAGAATCAAACTATTTTTATTTCCGGAAAAGGTTTCAACAAAATCCTACTAATCCTACTCTATCATGGAATTCCCTACCTAGTCTAAAGTCTAAGAGAGTTACTCCTAACATAAGCAAACCGGCCACACTAAAAATATTTAAAATAAATCATGAACATAAACGCAAACAAACCTTCACCGTTCCTGGGTAGATCCCTTCCCCAGGATTGTTCAAAATCAATTTGCCCAATTGTTCAAAAGATTAAGTCTTGAGCCAGTTATTTTAAGTTCCAAAAACAGAAAACAATTTCAACATAAAAAATATACTGATAAGTTCTTCAGCTCTCAATTGAAAACATCCCCGTCTAATACCAGCCAAGAAAAGTTCACCAATGGTAATCCTGGATATCCTTTTTCCAGGATTGTTTATTCTTTGAACTATGGCAAAAAACAAACTTCAACTACTTTCCAAGTATTTATGACCTCTGCAGTCTCTTTGGTATAACTGTCAAGTTGCTTCTTCTTATGGTGTTGCTTTCCTCTTGACAAAACTCTTCTAATTTTGTTACAGTGGGGAAAAGACTCTGTCCCACAGTATGCCGCAACTTCAACCACATTTAGTGTAACATCCACCAACAGTGTTATACACAACCACAGTCCTGCTTCAACTTTGTACTTTAAAATGTCTAACAATTATAAATTCTAAAGACCCGTTTCTTCGACCTCTACAGGTAGGTAAGGCACTATTCTTTACTATGCCATAAGAGAAGGGCAGCCACGTTGCCTCTACTGTCTGTCTTACTGCCACCAGGATAACCTGCCTCTGCTTCCCGGCTGCCTTTCTCTCAACTTCAACAGTCTCAGCATTACTGACACGTAGCGCGCCATTGTGTAAGGTATAAATTGCAAACAGAAACTATTGAGCTGGTAATGAGTTGAACCTTTAATTAGTTTTAACTTATTTACTTAGTAAACACCAGTAGCATTACCAGTAACACTTTTCATTGAGAACATTATGTGACTTTGAAACTGAACTTACTGCAATATTGTAAACTTAGCAAAACAAAACCATCTTGGTTAAAATGTCTTTCTCAGTAGATTGAATTTTGCACAGAACCTTGTTTTCACTGTGGTTGCTGGAGGAGATTTAAACTCCAGTACCCAGTGTTCATTTCATTGATCCTCTTTTGACCACCTATCATCGCGCATTGCTGCAACACCTTACCCCGTTGGGCTGCACACACGCACATTCAACAGGGAACTACAGATCCCAGAGTGCTAAACTCGCCTCAAGGAAACATCAGGCGCTTCAGCACCGGCGCTTCTGCGACAAAGCCGGAACACATCGTCCTTCGGCATATCGGCAGAAAACGCTTCCCAAATTTTCTCCCTACATTGAAGATTAACCGCAGGTATGGGCTACTCCAAAAATCCACCAACTGCTGACAAAAACATGTTTACAAAACCAACAAAAAGTCAAAGCCTACTTTGACTCCAGAGATGCCACAAATAGCACCTTCCCTCTAGTAAATACTCAAAAACATATAAAGGACACATCGCCTAACAAACCTACCTCCCGCACAAACAATATCAACCCCAAACAAATACCCAAAAAAGAGACACCAAATACCAACAGTTACAAACCAGATCCAACTCAACTTAAAATTGGACTATTGAACACAAGGTCGCTCACCAAGCACGCCCAAGAAATTCATGACTACATTCTAGACGAGTAATTGGACATCCTGCGCCTCACAGAAACATGGCTACAAGAGCCTATAGGCCCAACCATTGAAGTAGCCGTACCTACAGACTACACCATCTACTTGAAAAACAGAGAAACAGGAAAAGGCAGCGGAGTCGCAATAATTGCCAAACAAAGCCTAAAATTCTTCCCTGTCCCAATACAATGCACGGGCTGTGAAGTCCTACATAATAAATTGACCCCCACTCCAAAAAGCTGCTTAAATATCATTTACAGACCCCCCCTTGTTAATTTCGGACTTAAATGATGAAATTACACTATTGCTAAACAATCTGAAATCTCCCAACACAGGTACCATACTTCTTGGGGACCGAAACAAATGGTGAGGAAATACCAAAGACCTAGTAGCCATACAGTTAGAAGAAGACTTACTAAACTGCTCCTACTCTGTAATAAACAAGGAATCCACCTCTATTACAGGTAACCAACTAGACTGGATAATTTGGCAGAATACAGAGACAACAGCGCCGACAACTAACCCAGGTATCTGGTCCGACCACCTTAAAATTGAATTTACACACCCATGCAACCAATTGAAAAACCAGTTAACATACCAAATAAAACCCAAGGGAGAAACCTCAAGAAAATGACCACTGCTATACTCTCTCAAGGAATAGAGCATGTTATGAGTAATACAACTGACAGCGACCCCTGTGACAAGATTATACAAGCCTATAATAATCACTTCCAGGAACTCCTAGATACACATGCCCCTGAACAGGACAAACAAGACAGACCCAATGTAAATCACCAGAAATGGTTCAATGAAGAATCCACTACAGTCAAACAAGAAAAAAGAAAACTTGAAAGGAAATGGTTAAAAGATCCCACCGAGACAAACAAAACCAATACTGAATACAAACAAAAGCTGATTACACTAAATAAAAAAAATTAAAAAATTTAAAAAAATAAAATGATCAAATAGACTCGGCAACAAATTCTACAGGTAAACTTTTCCAAATCTTAAAATTTATAGAAAAGCCCCAAAGCTCTTTCGTCACCATCCTAACCCACTAAGATCGATTGCGAACATGTACAGACATCATTTCACAACAAAATTCTCAAGGCCAGAGAGATAACCAAATGTAAAACTAATAATTTACCCCAATCAATTCACACAAAGAAATTCAATTGACAAAAAAAACTAAAATTCCAATTCATATAACTCAACAAGGACACTATGAGAAAACCACTCTAAAATAAACTGTACATCATGTAAAGAAAATATACATCCACCTAAACTGATCCTCGACAATCCAGAGATATTCATTCCATTTCTCACGCGCATGGCAAATGCCTCCTTAAGAGACTCAACTTTACCTGCTTTAATAAAAACAGTCACACCCTTGCCCAAAAAAAGGAACTAAAAACAAGACCCATGAAACCTACGTCCCATTACGAATTGCAATTTCTTGTTAAAAAGTATTGGATAAAATTGCTACTGAACTACAAAAAAACATAGACAACAATAATCTTCTTCATCCACAGAAGTCAGGATTCAGAAAAGCGCACAGCACTGAATCCGCCCTTTTGGACTTGCAAACAGAAATGTTAGGACTCCTGGACAAAGCAAAAGCGGGAATGCTCATTTTATTGGATCTCTCAGCGGCATTCGATTTGCTGGACCATCAAAAGCTCAGGGAGGCCTTAGACTGTTGGAAACTGCTCCCAAGGAACTATCGACTGGATATCTTTGTTTCTCCAAGATAGACAATCCAAAATAATATGGGGAAACCAACAATCAACAACTAGGCCAGTGGATTGCAGTGTCCCGCAGGGAGCTAGCTTCTCCCCACTGTTATTTAACTTGCATCTTTGATGTCTTTGTACACTACTAACCCAACTGGGGATATTTTGCACAAACTCTGCTGACGATACACAGCTGGTTTTTGAACTCAGTGTAGACTACAGCAAAGACAGTAATACACTAACGTCCATCTACAATACCACTGAAGCCTGGATCAAGGTAAATTGGATGTGCCTAAACGGCACAAAAACCGAATTTATGATCTTCGGCTCACCTCTAGCCAGAAAAAGATTAAGCTCAGACTACACAACCTTTTACATTAAGGATACGCCAATCACGGTGGCGGAAAAGGTCAAGACACTAGGAAATTATATGCAAGCATCACTTGGGGCTGAAGTTCGGGTAGCATATTTAAAAAGAAACTGTCAATACTACCAAAAACTCCTAAAGAAGTTTAAACCTCTTAAACAAACAAAACACCACAACCATAGCCAGAGCCACGATACTATCAAGATTAGACTATGGTAATGCACTTATGCAAGGTGCTAGCAAAAAAATGCATAAATCAAGTGATCCAAAACAACGCGGTTAAAACCATCATCGGCAAAACCAAAAGGGATCACATCACAGGAGAAAGGAGAAACCTGTATTGGCTAGCCATAGAAGAACGAATATAATTTAAATCACTGATGCTAGTTCACTGCTCCACAAATGGAAATGGTCCAATACACCTCCAAAAACAACTTAAAAAATATGAACCCACATGAAATCTAAGATCTTTGAACAAAGGGCTACTAGAGGCCAAGTTATCTAAAAAAGTAAATGGATTAGGCAGAGCATACCCCACCAAAGCCATCGAAAAATGGAATACACTACCAGAAATCCTAAGAATTGAAACAAACCAGCTACATTTTTTTTTTAAAACTGACAACGTTCCTATTCAAATAAATCCTTCACACACATGACTACCCAACCTTATAAATCCTCTTTTCTGTGCTGTCTCGTCATGTCCCTGGTCTGTGTAAAGCGCTCGGATGCCTGCGGGCTGCCGCACTATAGAAATAAATAAAATAAATACAGATTGACAATCTTCTTACAAGCACCCAGCTCCCAGCCCCAGCTTCACACCTCCAGTAGCTATCCTGAAGCTATATTGCCACACTTCCAGCTTTGGATAGCAATGTCACACTTGAGGACACTGAACCTTTAACAACTTGAACCACTTCAGAAATCATCTGGATAGATTTCAACAGGGCTGGTTTCACTATAGAAAGGGTTCGCCTCTTGGCTTGGTAATGAATGTTCTCATTAGTTAAACAACTTCTACATTTACAGAATACTTTTTCTTGATGTTACAAGATTCAATCTTCAAAAGGAGAAATGTTTAGGTACACGCGACCACTCTAAGGTAGATCTTTTACATTAAGGAATCGCAAGTAATGGTGCTCCCACTTATTAACACAGATATTCAACTACGGTCGGGAACTACAATTGGTCACACGCGCCTTCTCTTTGATGCAATAAGTTCTTGTAACAAATTGTGAAAGTTTCCAAGGGATTTGTAAGTGCTTGTCCTTTTAACTGAAAACACGCGACCACTACGGCAACATTAAACAGTTTAACAATGGGAAATGGAAAGCTTTTCTTCATTCGCGAGCACTCAGACTTTTACTATGATATATGGCATTTGTAACGCACCTGTACAAGTGTTGCTAGGCGCAACAAGACAAGGAGGGGGAAACTGAGGACGAAAACAACAATCTTACTAGGCCTTGTGTCATTCAGATCACAGAAGTGCAGGGAGGAGGGAGGCGAGAAGTGCTTGGGGCTATGGGGGGGGGGGGGCGTGGAGACGTGCAGGTAACTCAATAAGTGCAGCCAGCGAGCGGCTCATACATGCAGACATAAGGATCTGTACCTGCAACCCTACAGATCCTTAAGTGATGGGGGAGCCCAGAGGCAGTGCAAGGGCAACTGGACATGCAGGAGCCTAGGCTCGAGTTCAGAGGGTAGCCAGTGCGCAGAGCAGTTGGGACGCCAGCAGGGGAGAGGAAGAGAGAAAGCGGAAGCAAAAAAAGAAAAAAATAAATTCTCGAGTTGCTTCTGCTCAAGTTTTAGAGAGCCAGGGAGGCTGTTCCAGAGGGAGACCACAGCCGAAGAGATCTGCCCCAAACTCAGTGGATGACGAGAGAGCTCGAGAAGGGAGAGGTTTAGGAAGAGAGTTGGAGGTAGTGAGGTCCCAGAAGGCCTTGTGGACGATGCAAAGGGTCTTGAACTTGATCCTTGCCGCCACAGGAAGCCAGTGAAAAGATTTCAGAGCTGGAGCGATATGATCCCTGGGATGGAGGCCAAAGACAAGTGTTGCAGTCCTGTTCTGCATAAGTTGAAGAGGTTTGAGGGAAGAGGCAGGCAGTCAGATTTAGGAAGAGGCTGTTGCAGTAGTCCACCCTAGAGAGGACCAGAGCTCTAGAGCCAGTGAACATTTAGGGGAAAGTGGGGAAAGGAAGAATACCCCTGAGGAGGTTCAGCTGATATCAGGTGCAGCTGATAAACGTCAGAGATGTGGAGCAAAAAGTAGCGATGCAGTGGGCAAGGGGTGCCAGGTAGGGGTTGAAAAGCTGGGGAGAGAGAGAAAGAGAGAGAAGGAGAGAGAGAGAGAGAAAGACAGAAAGAGAGAGAAAGGCATTTCTATTGTCAGCAGGACTCTTCACAACAACTAACAGCAAGTTAATTTAAAGCTGGTAACAGTTACAGGCAACTTTTTCAGCAAACTGAACACACAGCTTCACTCGCCAGCTCCATGAACACTGCAGTTGCGGGCTGCTTCACCTGCCAGATGACTTACTCTTCTATTACGGCTTGGGGCACACTTGGCACCCACACCCTACGGGTATCTCAGGTCCTGCATCACGGGTATCTCAGGTCCTGCCGCGCCAATGGGGAGCCTTCTTATCCCCTCTGTCCCTCGGTTTGCTTCTTGCTACGGGCCTCGGCACGGTCACAGCTCTGCAATTACAGCCTCTAGGCTTCTACCTGGGAAGATCTTCACTTTCAACACATCTCTCTGTGCAGTCACGGCAAGGCAGGGTTTGTGAACACAGGATCCTCTCAGAACTTGCAAGTGAAATCTGCCCTCTCCATGTACCAGCGTCCTTCAAGTGATCACGCTTCCTCGTGAACTGCCAGCCTCGTGCTGCTCTCCCTTCTGCCAGCCTTCCAGCTCCTTCTCAAACTCACTTCTTCCCTCTTCTGCTGCAGCCTTTTATGCCTCCGAGGTGGGGCAATTGATTTCAGGTGTAGGCAATTACTGGCAATTGCTCGACCCCAGAAAAGGCTGTAAGGCCTGCCTGTCCTCCACATCTACATGCCTCTTCAGCCCTCTTCATCTCAGTCTGGGACATGTAGTTCACTTTAGCAAAATGAGATTTTTCTACTTCTTTAATTTGACAAAAATCCATCAAAAGGGAGGGATTACAGGGAAAGTAAAAAGTGGTTCGTCCCAGTCTCCCTGGTCTGATTTCCCCCTCATACCCCCCCCCCGCCCAATATGTGATCCTCCCACAGCACACCACCCCTAGGGTCAATCATGAAGCGCCTGCCTTTCCCTGGCCACATGAGGGTCCTAGACCAGGTTTCTGGGGAGAATCCAATCAGACTGTTCACAAGAAGTAGTCAAATAAATTGACTGAAAAGTGACCAAAAATGTAGTGCTGTTAAGGTAATGGTTAGGGTTGAGAATGGTTTTGACGGATTGTGATTGCCTGGTTCAGAGTTGGTTTAAGATAAGGATATGGGCTAGGGTGGAAGTAAAGATTTCCATTAGAATTAGCGGAAGAGTTAAGATCAAGCTGGTTGATGCAGGGATAGTGATGTTGGGGTTTGGTTAGTCATTAGGGTAGATTAAGTGCCACAGGAAATGTTGGGGTAGGGGTTATGGTAAGACTAGGGCTAGGTTAAAGCAAAGTAGGCATTAGGGTAGGTGTTAAGAGTTGTAGTTTGGTTAAGGCAAATAAGAGCAAGGTTTTGGGTTAGGGCTAGGTCATTTGTGGCGAGCTGGTCATTCGGTTGTCGTTAGGTTCACTGTTCATTTGCCATTGAATTGAGTAACACGCAAATAAGATGCTTTAGTGCGCTCAAGAGTTTATGCTGTGTAAGAGTTCAGGGTAGGCAATTGTGGGGGGTTTCCTTAAAGATTTGGGTCATTGGTAGGGTTACAGTCTTGTACTCTGGTGTATTTAAAAATAGCTGTTTTGGCGACTTTATTGCTGGCAAAAAATTCACACTTGGAATCGATTGTATTAAATGACTACATTTTCCAAAACTACTTTTTGCCGACTACATTTATAGGGGCATTTTCACATGGAACCCAAACTTCAATCTCGTATTGCAAAATGTGTTCCTGTATTTCAGTCACTTGGGTGCTGAACCTTTGCATTCCTTTTGCTTCTCCTCCAGGATCTCACTTGTTCTCGTCTCTATGAGCCCTGTATGGGCTATCTGGCCTAATTAGTCTCAGAACCAGTACAATGTCATCCCCACCACCATCCCCAGGTGTCCTGGTTCTGTCCCATTATGGACTATTTGGCCATGTTGGCTGTGTGCGGTTTAGAATGCTGTAACTCCCTGGAGTGGTCCTGGTTTCCTCAACTATTTGTGGGCTAGTCAGCCTCTCAGGCTGTGTGTTTGTTGTATGTCCTCACCTGCTCCGAGGGCCCCCTGTCTCCCACCTTCTCGTGGGCTATTCGGCCTCTTTGACCATGTATTGGCTGCAACGTTCACACCCCTTTCCAGGTATTCCGTTTCGCTCAGCCTCTTGTGGGCCATTTGGCCTAGTTGGATGTGTGTTTGGTCGAGTGTTCTCCCACTCATGGAGTGCTTCAGAGTCTCACTGCCCTCCTCCCCTTTCTCCCCCCCCACAGGCAGGTGCAGTAAGATTAGGAGTCTTTTTTAGGTTCTCCTGTCAAGCGATTGATATGATATATGATATGACATTTATAACGCGCCTATACACAAGTACTTCAAGGCGCAACGAGGCAAGGGAGGGGAAAACAGTGGAAGACAGACAACGATCCTACTAGGCCAGGTGTCATTCAGATCGCGCAAGTGCGAGGGTAGGGAGAAAGGGAAGAGTGCAAGGGGAAGGGAGAGGGGAAAATGCAGTGCAGTACATGTAAGAAGAATAAATACGATAAATAAAACAGCCTAATGGTGGCAAGGTAAGAGCAGACATAAGTGCAGGTAAGGGGACTGAAGGGATTTCAGAACCAGTCACCAAGTGCAGGGGGTTGCCAGGGAGGCAGGGCAGGTGAGCAAAAGGCGGGACCTGGCCCCAGGATTAGAAAGTGTGGCCAGGTAACCGGTGCAGAATCGGCAGGGAATTTCAGCAGAGGAGAGAGGCAGAGAAAGCAGAAGCAAAGGAAGGTTTTGAGGTGTTTCCGGAACCGGAGATGGTTCTCCTCGAGTTTCAGGGAAGCAGGAAGGCTGTTCCAGAGGGAGGCCCCAGCCGAGGAGAGAGATCGACCACCAACTCGTTGCTTGGAGAAGCGGCTAACCCTGAGGGAGTTGGAGACAGATGAGCGAAGAGACCGGAAAGGAAGGTATTTAGGAAGAGTTGAAGGTAGTGAGGTCCCAGGCCCCAAATGGCCTTGTGGATAATGCAGAGGGTTTTGAACTTAATCCTTGCAGCCACTGGGAGCCAGTGCAGGGATTTTAGTCCTGGAGCGATACAATCCCTGGGCTTGAGGCCAAGGACAAGTCTCGCAGTCCTGTTTTGGATAAGTTGGAGAGGGCGAAGAGTAGAGGCAGGCAGATTTAGATAGAGGCTGTTGCAGTAGTCCTGCTTAGAGAGAACCAGGGCTCTGGAGACGGTGAGCTTCTGGGGGAAGGAGAGGAGAGGAAGAATACCTCTGAGGAGGTGCAGCTGGTAGTGAGACTTCTTAGAGATGGAGATGTGAGGAGAGAAGTAGAGTGTGGAGTCGAAGAAGACCAAGGTTTTTTGCCTTGCAGGTGGGAGCAAAGGATTGGTTCTGCGTCTCCTGAACATAGGTTAACAGAGTGGGGTCAGTAGCCAAGCCATTCCGAGTTAAAGGGCTCTCTACAGTACAACATGGGTCAAATTGCATACAACCCATATCTTGCGCAGCAAGCTCATCTCCCTAGGCCCAAATGGGGTGGCTACACCTTGAGGAGGAGACTGGACGAATTCCCTGGATTTGTCAGACTCTTCCAAGAAAAGATAATTTGAGAAGGTCAGCAAGGGATTCCTTTGTGTGCCGCTTCATCTCCGGTGGCAGGTGGAGGAAGCTACTGAAGAGTTTGATGGGTCATGGCTAAGGAAGAAGGCTGACAGTAGGTGTTTGCAACAGAGTACAATTTTAAATCATACAGAACACAGCCAAGACTGAGGACATCATCAGTTCTGGTTAAGAGCGTGTGTATAAACTGTACCTTGGCAAAGTAGCGACGAACTACCTGCCAGTCGGTCTTTACTGCCCATTGTACGTGGAGGACCCGCTTTTGCAGTCCGTTTGCTTTCAAAAACACCATTTGCCCGCGGAACGGCACCGAGTAGCAACGAGTAGAAGTCTTGCAGTCTTTGATGGTCGAGTGGCAGAGGTAAGTGTGTCGCCGTCCCTGGAGCATTGTAGTGGCCAAGTAAAAACCTGCAGTAAGAACAGTGATGCACTCCCGGCATGGGAATACTAAGGTAGTGGCTTTATGCTGTTTAATGGATGCGATAGTGGCAAATTAGTTGACCGCTGTTTTCGGAGCCACTATTACTGAGACATACATCGTTCCTCTCTGAAAATGGCCTATATATTGTGAACGGGGATGCCAAGCTGTAGCCTGTTGGAGAAGAAATGTTGGGCACTATGTCCGATGAAGTGTCTGTTAAAACCAAATAGGGCTTGGTATGTACCATCTGCCGCAGTACTAAATTTTGAAGTTACATTGTTGACAAAAACTTGAGATGTTCCCAATCTATAGCCTATGTACCCACAGGTGGTAGGGTCTGAGGGCAGGTGCCTTTACTTTGGCTCTAGCTTGGGCACAAATTACCGAATATCAGCCAACCTGTTCCTCTCAGCTGCACTCCTGGGGACTCATGCTCCTTAGCACTCATCGATTTGGAGGAGTTTGCCCTTTCCCAACACAAGGACTCAATTTCTGACTTCAATTTTGGCCCCGGTTGTGTCACATGAACTGGCAAAACATGTGAAGTGTGGGATGTATCAACCCACTCATCCAAGCCCTGCAACATCACTGTGCCTTGCTGGCAGCAGAAACATCATAATGGCCACCGGAAAGCATGCTGCTCGCCAGAAATTGCGCAGTGAAAACCGGAATAATAGGCCACCATCTACTTTTGCCTATGTCAGTGGTAACACAGGAGAACACTACCAAAACCCATCCTTTGGCTGCTCACAGAGCAAACTCACTGCCAAAGGAATACAGAGCTGTCTCAAAAATCTGTTTTTATTTGGCGTCACATTTGCTAAAATCATGGCTCACAAACCACCTAAAAAGATCCAACCTCCTTGTTGGGTGCTCCACATCATTATACTGCAAGAATCCACATAAATCCTATGTCAGAAAGAATCTCATGTTATTAGAACAAAATCCATGTTTAAAGATACTTGATGGCAAGAAAGCTGTCAAAATGGGTGCAATACCGGTACTCACCACTACCAGAAGCCGGCATTTTAAAACCATTTTCTTTGTCAAGTTGACCATGGAACCCCAAACTATGCCAAATAAATACTTGCTATCAGAAGCCTAAGGAGTGGGGACAGTTTAAAACTATATTCTGAAATGGCCTGAGGCCTAGCACCATGACACCTGCAAATCTATACTTGGATGATCCAGCACTCTGGATACGCCACTTTGCCTCCAAACCAATACCCAACCAACCCTGTACTATCACCATCAGAAATTCTAGACTGAACTCTAGAACTAGAACACCCACCCACCTAGGCTCTTTCCACCCCAGCACACTGAAGAGAAATACTAGTCTGAACATCCGAACCAGTCCTCCTACCTCCCCATACTCTCACCACCCTAGTATCTTAAGCAGGAACTCCAGACTAAGGGCCCGCACCATGAAACACTCGCATTTTGCCCATAATCACGCTGCTCCCCCCTCTGACGTCAATCTAGCCCATAATCCACTGTCAACATTTGAAAAAAACTTCAAAAAAGATAAATTCATCAAAGCAGCACTAGTGAATGCCAGGTCTCTTCCTGCCCATGCTCTCGACATTGCTGACTTTATAACCTATGAAAACCTTGATGTCCTCGCAGTCACTGAAACCTGGCTCAATGCCGCATCTGGCCCATCTCTGTCCCTCGCAATGCCGAATGATTATGCCATTATAAGATCTGACAGAAACACCACTCAAACAAAGGGAGGCGGACTTGCCTTCATATACAGAAATACCTTCGACATCAAAATCATCCAAGATGCGCAAATCCCGTCTGCCGAATCCTTGTCAATTAAGCTACCCCTCTCACCTAACCACACGGCCACCGTGCACCTCATTTATCGACCACCAGGATCTATCTCCTCTTTCACAGAGGACATTGCATCACTTATATCCATAAACACCAAACCTAACTCGCAAACCATCCTACTTGGGGACTTTAACCTCGGTTTCAACGATCCAAAAGACACGAACGCCCTTGACTTAGCCAACTCATTATCTGATTTGGGTCACACGCACATCATCCACGAATCCACCCATATCAAAGGTAGAACTCTAGACTGGCTCTCATACATCAATTGCTCTATTGACCTATCTAATGACCCATGCATCTGGTCAGACCATCACAAATTAACCTTTGCTATCAAAGCTAACACTACTCATTCGGCGCCCATCATCGCCCCTGCCATCCGCACGAGAAACAAGAAAGACATTACCCCCGACAAACTCCTACCTATACTACTCCCCATATTGAATAATATTGATTCAGATGCAGACCCTACAGCTCTAGTGGACACTTACAACCAGGCTATACTTAAAGCTCTGGATTCCATTGCCCCGCTAAAACTGCGGAAACCGAAACCACAGCGTCACCTTAACACATGGTTCACGCCACAGTTAAGAGAACTACGTAAAGCCAAAAGAACCGCTGAGGCACTTTGGAAAAAACACCCCACAGCTCCCAACAAATCTGAACTAACCCTAGTATCCTCTAGCTACAAAGAAGCCATACTCCTTGCCAAAAAAGACTCCTATAACAAAAGGATTACACAAGCGGAATCCAATACTAATCCCCTATTGCCCCGACTGACAAATGTATTACTGACGCACTATGGTGTAGCAACATCCAGAAAGCCTTATTAGATAAAATAGCTCGTCTACAATCCAAAATTAACGCAAAAAAATCCATGCTATCTGCGGACCCTAACCACAAACAACCTCCTAACATACCTCCAACCTTCCAGACGACTTGTAAACCTTTCAGCTTCTCACCCCTTTCAACGTGGGAAGTAGAAAACATCATCAGGAAACTAAAACCTTTAAACTGCCAAGGTGATGCCTTCCCTGCCCAGATTGTTAAAGCAGCTGCACACGATCTGGCGCCTTTCATCACCAATCTCATCAATGCCTCTTTCAAATCTGGAATAGTTCCTGACAACCTTAAAGACGCTTGGGTCATTCCACTCCTCAAAATACCTACGCTTGACCCAGCCAACCCGTCTAATTACAGACCAATAACGACTGTACCGTTCCTATTAAAAATACTGGACAGAGCAGCCTACCTACAAATACAGGCTTATCTAGAAGCTAATAATCTCCTAGGGCTCAGGCAATCAGGCTTCCGACCGAGACACGGTACGGAAACTGCACTAATTGACCTTACCACTCAGATCCAAACCTTGAAAGACCATGGCAAACTTGCACTCCTTTTGTTGCTTGACCTGTCAGCAGCGTTTGATTTGGTTAACCATCAAACACTCTGTCAACACTTGAAACCTGCAGCCCACTTTTCAGATGCAGCCACGGCATGGATCAGCTCCTTCCTGGTGAACAGAACTATGAGGGTCTTCTCTCCCACAGATTCCGCCGAGCCGGCCCCAGTACCTTATGGTGTCCCGCAAGGCTCATGCGTGTCCCCGACACTTTATAATATATTCACGAAACCCCTATTCGATATATTAGACTATCTGGGTGTTACGTATACCAACTATGCGGACGACACCCAGATACTCTTTCCTATCACGGGTGACTACGAAATAGACAGCATGACCCTCAATGAAATCTACTCCGTTATACAAGCATGGATGGCACACCATGGCTTGTGTCTCAATGACGATAAAACCGAGCTGATCATCTTGGGCACTCATGCCAAACTTAAAAATCTCAATCCGTCATTCAAAGCCTTTACCATAGATGGCAATCTCATCTCAGTCTCTAATAACACTAAAACTTTTGGTATCTACATCGATGCTACCTTATACCTCTCTAAACAAACTAACGCAGTAGCGTCATCAGCTGCTTACACTTGCAAGCTCATCACTGCATGCAGACCATTCATCTCCGCACCCAACTGTATCACTCTCGCGAGAGCACTAGTCCTCTCCAAAATAGACTACTGCAACGCCCTCTACTTGGGCACTAGCCACAAAAATATTAATAAATTACAAGTAGTCCAAAACAATGCAATCAGAGCTGCCCTTAACATCCCCAAAAAAGCACAACCTACGCTGGCTCCCTGTCAAGCATAGAATATCCCTGAAAACGCTTGCCCTCACACACAAAGTTAGGGCTAACCTTGCTCCAGCATACCTTACTAACCATTTCACACCACACTCCGCCTTGAGACCTCTTAGAGTAGCCCAAACTAACACCTTGACCATACCGAGATTTAAACTCTACAACTCGGGCGGAGCTAGCTTCCCTGTACAAGCATCGAAACTATGGAACACCATCCCCCCACATCTACGTGCAGAACCTTCATTCAACCGGTTCAAACATAGCACGAAGTGTTGGCTCCATAACACGGACTCCTGACAGCCTAACCTTAACCTAACGGACATTGGCCAATCAATTGGAATTAATATCTCTGCGTATGCACTTGTTTATGATGCCAGTTCCTACCTGTAACTATTATGGAACTTGGCTGACTGTATTGTTTTGATTGCACATTTATGTAACTGTAACCGTCCTGTAACTGTAACGTAACTCTGCTTAACTGCTCCCCTGTAACCAGCTCTACCTTACGCGCCCTTATGCCCCCGGGCCTGGCTGCGCTTTATAAATAAAACAAATACAAATACAAAATACAAGTAATTGTTTAATGTGTGTGTTAAAAATGTGGGTTATATTGTAAGAAAAGACAATTTGTAGACATTGGTTTACAGAGTTGAAAAGTTTCCCACACTGGGATCAAACAGATTCCTCACCTTCCCCCTGGACAAAGGAAGCTTTCCCCAGCCCTTGGCCAAGAGATTGACAGACTGGTGTGAACAGGAACTAGCCAAGGCACCCTGGCATGTTGCTCTCACTCAAGACAATGGATTCTTTGGGATGAATAGGAATATGCCGATTTGGGTGTGACTGGTCAACAACTCCTGGCAGGAAACAAGACATGTGACCCTCTGAGTCAGCCAGCTCTGGGGGCGGAGACAAACCATTGTGTGAATTGAAAGCAAATTTATGTTTTATAAAAATGCTTATAGCAAAGTGTACCGAACTGACAAAAATGTAATATTTTGAGAGTGTGAAAATGAAAAATTCCCTCTCGATTTAACACTAAGCTGGACTCCATGCGATGTTCTGAAACCAAACCCGGAATTAATATTGCAGCTGCAGTGTTTTTGCTATGTACATAAGAAATTACAGAGATATGCTCAGATGGAGTGTGTATGCCTGTGTAAAATTTGGAGCAGAATTAATATTGAGAAACTCTCCAAAAGCGCAAAATGGGGTCATATCTGAACCCAAGCTCGTAGGAACATAGGACTTGAACAGAGACATGCCTTAATTTAGCTGTGATGTGTATATGTATTATGAACAACTTGTGTATCTGGGAAATATGTTTTTTGGGAAAAATAGATTTTCTATGGAAAAGCAAAGGGGAGGGATTTCAGTTAAGCCATAAAAACACAGCATCACTCTGACACATAAGACACTGCTCCTGTCTCAAATCAGGGGTCAGGAAATGTTCTGACCCATTATAATCCTTAGAGGGTTGGGCGTGTAGTATCAGCCTTCCCACCCACTTTGGAAACACAAATAGGGACTGCTAAGACCCAGATAGGACACTTTTCCACTACTCAACTATTCTTGGTGCAGCACCCTGCCGGAAGACTCCAGAACTTAGACTCCACATCTAGAACCAACTCTAGAACCAAACTCTAGAATTTTGAAGCAGAGAGGCCTAATGCAAAGGCTAAACCCTTCTCAGCAGGCCTGCAGAATCTAGCAACCTGATTCTAACCCCTAAACTGCCAAGGGGCTCTCAAAATCCAACAGCCGGGCTATGCTGTTTGGCTTCTCACTAAGGGCCCTGTGCTAGAACCAGATCCAGACCCAGAAAGCAGTGCTGTATCCAGAGGCCGTTAGATCCAGTCTAAGAGGCCGTCCAGACAGCCGTGCAGTGCTGAGAGCAGAACCCAGAGTGCCTGAGACCTGTCCGGTGGCAAGTGAAGCCAAACCCCTAACCAGATCCCGACGGGGCCCCTTCCATTCCCAAGCCTAGGAGTATCTAGTCTAGAACTGTGCATAGTCATCTCTCAGTCTAAAGTAATCTTATTCCAACCATTCCACCTGTCAGAGCTGCATTATAGAATCTTGTGTCCATCCTGTTGATTCCAAATCTGTAAAGCGCAATCTGTCATTTTGAAATCTTGAATTTATTTCTGAAAATCTACCTTCACGAAAGCCTCCGTAACTTTTGAACCGCACGTCCTAGAACCGAAATTCCAATTCCTTATAGTTTTTCCGTAATCGCGATTCACGCATGCGGAAAACTTGCCGCGAATTGCATTTTTGGCTCAATTTCATTTTCTGTCAAAATGGCTGTTTCGTGCTTTCCATTGCTGAATTTCGTTTTCAATTTGATAATCATTCATGAATCATTGCTAGTGTTGACCTGAACTCATCCAAAGTAATCTCATTCATCCGGAATCTCCTTTAGTGAATTAAAATCACTTCAGCATATTTTCCCCATCCATTGCAATCACATTCAAAAGCATTTTGACCTGTGTTTTAAAATCATACCTTTTCCCCCTCTAAGCTTGCTGGGGGAACTGGGATTGAATTGCATTATTGATTGTATTTCTGAAACCAGTGTGCACTCATGTGTTACATTCTTTTCATCATTGCATTTCCTTGATTCATAGAAAGTATTATCTTCTATAGTATCCTTCCTATTCCTACTCCTAAGTGATTAAAGAGATTGTTAATTTCGTAATATTACCCATTGTTGATTACCGTCCATCTTCATAAGTGTGCTATTCAGATATTATTTGTTCATAAAAGTGTGATATATATATATATATATATTATATATATATATAGTTTAATTCTTCAAATAAACCTTTTTAATTTGCAAAACAAACCTACTTCTTGGCTCAGTGAGGTCAGGGGGATTCAAAGAGGGGCGTTATATAAGGGTTCATCATCCAGATTTAAAGAACTTTGACATAAAAATATATAACTAAGGGCTTCCATTGGGCATCCCATAATAAGCATTGATTTAGTTGGAGTGCTGGATTGAAGTCACTTACAGAAGCCCATTTAGCAGCCGTCTATTCGCCAGCCAATGACCGGAGGGAAGTGTTTGTGTTTTCCCCATATCGATGACTCCAGCGAGCGAATCACCTAAGGGGGTTCCGTTGGATGGTTCTTTTGATATGCCAGAGATCGCCAAGCCTGCTACTTATAAAACTTTTGATTATTCTCCTGTAACTTTTAATCCAAATGGTCTCCACCAACAAGCACAAGCAAATGTGCCTAATGATGAGGCCCCCATTGACACTTTCCCTGTTTTATCTAGATTGTGACTCTATGGACAAGGGACATATGTTGCATTATGAAATGCGGCAAGTAAGGCGGGTACTGAAGGAATTGTCGGGGGAAAATGTTCTTTAAAGAAGGCTTTATTATGGCAACTGCAAGGCCTACAAATGTGTCTGCACCAGTTAGGACTATGAGCAAAGTGATCTCTCCTAATAGGGTTGCTACTTCACCAGATGCTATCCATGTGCTCAAAGGGGATTCCAAGACAGACTGAATAGTTGAAGGTAGGATTAAGAAAACCCAACCAGATTCTTTTAATATTGGCAAGGAAATTGAGAAGGTTAAAATTTCTGAGGAAGGTCAAACTGGGTTACCAGGTCCTTCTGGCTCGGGTATGAATCTTCCACCTAAATCAGCAAACGAAAAAGAAATCAAAAAAACTAAAGAACTCAAAGTATTGCTCTAAGGATTCTCGTAAATGTGTACATTTTTTAAAACAGCGTGGCCTAGATACTTCATTGCCATAAAACAAGCAAGATATTCGCACATCCATTGGCCAGTCTCAGCTAAGTGGATAAAGTTACACTTGAAGATGACCAAATCGGAGTTGGCTTTCAGGCTTCTGGTCTGAATAGTATCCTGCGGGAAGACTGGTGAAAATAATAAACAAAAAAAATAGTGGTAAATAACCAAGGTAGTATAACCAACTATTTAACCAAACTCGACGTAGGATCAGAAAACTCCTTTAACATTAGCTTTTTGACAACTCACTAACTCATCTAGACAAGTGTGTTGAATATCGAGTTGGAAACCTCCAATTGTAAAGTTATAACGGCGTAGGTAAAAGCCAACAGCTAAATGGTATCGACACAAGCAGAGTTGTGACTGCGAAGTTCTTAGAGGGTAATATGACATTTTATCAACCACCAATGGCGTTTCCCTTCGACTTGGTTAGCTCTTCGTGGCCTCTAAGAGCACCGCAGAGATATCCCGAAAAATAGACTTTTTCCGAATTTTTTTTTAAACCTTGGAAGAAAAGTGCCAGATGCTTAATAAAATAACTAAGCAGAAAATCAGCCTAGGAAACAAACATGCAGGGAAAAGGGTACCCTTTGTGCTGCCCAAATTGATGGATAGCATACCCCAAGTAAATACTAACTTGAACCTGCATAACAATGTTCCAGGTCTATTATTGGAGCACAAATATAGTCTGAGGTTTTTTTTCTTTTAAAATGACAATATATCCTGGCTCTTTTCAAAGAATTACCAAGGCTTTCACTGATCACGTCCTCTAATATTTTATATAATGAGTTTGGGGATAATGGAAGTATTTATAGGGTTAAAATTGGGTGTTCATCTGGGTTGATACATAATATTGTGCTAAATTCGATCTTGCAATTTAAGATATTTGGCTATGATTTGTAAGCGGTTGCAGAAGTGTGCCAGGGAAAGGCTTGACCCAGTAGTATACCCTTAAACACACCTTCAATTATTAGTGAACCCTTATTGAGAAGAGTCAACGATATAAGGTTTCAGGACCATGATAGGTAAAAGTGTGCTGGACCAACCCAAAGGGTGGTATCTTATGAATGGGAGTGTGGTAGGTACCTTACAAAATACAAATAACTTGCTGCAAAATTGAAATGATACATCTAGACCCTTAAAGGTTTTTTCATGGAACACCCAAGGTTTTCAGTACTTGCTAAGTAAAAATGATCTATGGTCAACATTTGATGTCATTTGCCTCCAGGAAACGTGGATCGACCAACCTTTGCTGAAAGGTTTTGAGGGTTACTACGTTCCTGCTATTAGGGGACAAAAAGGACGACCAGTGGAGGGCCTTTTATGTGCAATTAAGATCTAAAAAGATGCAATTCGAGATTTCTTATTGGCCGATAACCCGAATATTTTGCTGGTGAAACTCAAGTAGAGCGACCATATAGATCAAAGTTATAGTTACCTTGTGATTATTAATGTGTACTTTAATCCTGCGGGACATGACATTGATGCTTTTATTTCAGACCTATGCTCAATGCTTGTAAGGGTTATGTCTGAAGATATTATTAAGGGCGATTTTAACGGTGATTGTATTGATTCGAATATAGAAAGCATCAATAATAAGAGAAAGCGCCAATCTGATTCTGTTGCATTTTTTCTTAGCTTAAAAACAAACTTGTGATTTTAAACTAGCAGCTAGAACACTTATTTCTGATTCTAAACCATGGGCTCAAACAATTACAACATAGGTTAGTCTCAGGAACAGGCCACTTTGATTTCAAACATTTGACTTCAGTTTATATATGTGTTTTAAAGCTCATCATGCAGGCTTCTGATAGCTGTCATTCAGGCGGCCGAGGGTACTGCGCCCAGATTTTGACAGATTCCACAGGCAGGCAGCTTTTGCTGTGGATGTTTTTGATACTTTCAGCTTTTCAGGACATTGTATGTTCACAATGATTTCTTATACTTTGTGAATTGCAGCACCCAGCAAGAATTATGGATGTTTGAGGGTGTTTTGTACCAGCATCCTGTAGTTTCAGCAACCAAAAATAAGGATTTAAAGATTTCTGGATTTCCTTTAGCAGAGCACTGCTTTTCCCTCTGTACTCCATTTTCAATTGTTGTGGAGCGCAGTGACATATTTCAGGAGTGAGATCTCTGTTCCACCACTGACAACATGTGTGGTAGATTGGGCAGCCATCTTTTTGTGCTTTGCAGAGCACGATTTTCAGAGGTTTTGGCGTGCACAAGGGTGTTGCAGCTATTTTGATGTTTTTGGCACCATCAGAACACAGTGATGCCGCATGGGAGAGCAAAAGTGGGTTGAATCATCCCACAACCAAGTTGTGGTTTTGGTGTTATCTTACTTGTGATGTATAGGATAACTTTCAGAAGGGATATATATCCCCATATTCGGTCGTTCCCCGCCCCCATTTCTGGGTGTCTATTTAGGTTAGTTGCTGCAGTTCTCTTCTGTAATCAGCTTCGTGTTCCATGGCTGCATTTTGTCCAGGGGATCACATTCTAGGGTTTGATCCCTGCAAGAGTTATCTGTCTCTGTCTAATTGACAGATTTACTTTTTAAATCTCATCTCAAGTAGTGTATCATTGTTGCAGTGTCTGCCTACTCTGCAGCTAGGATGCCATTTCCTGCTTGGTACTTTTGTCCCACATTCAGTTAAGAGTACAGGAAGGCTTTTAGGTTTCTTGATTTCTTTTGTTGTGCATGTAGTCCAATAGGGTGGTCTTGCATTTTTCGGAGTAGGTCAGTTTGGTCATCGCTTAGGGGTTCATTTTGCCGATTAAGGCTGGCATAGCTTTCTTCTTTTCCACCAACATGGTCACTAGGAACAAGTGGATATTAATGATCTGTTATTAATATAGCGCTTTTGCCAAAGCGCTTTACATAGAATATATTTAGATGCAATATCCCCCAAACTAAGTTGGTACTCATTTATCGATCTCAGAAGGATGAAAGGCAGAATTGGCCTTGGTGGGATTCGAACCTGCAGCTCACACAGATCACAGGAGTGAAAGGTCAACCCGCCGAGCTATTTTACCGGATGTTTATACCAGAAGATTAGTATTCCATGAAGAGTGCGGTCTGAGGTGGGGACTGCAGGATGAATATCAAATGTCTGGCTACGCAGGAGCTGGCAAATTCAGAAGTGTGTGCCCTTTGTCTCTGTGAGCTTCCCCCTTTTATAAGGCGGATGACATCACAGGATTTACCACAGGGGCAGGCTTTGGCTGGACATGCCTCTAAACAACTGGATTGGTCCGTTTATTGTTACCACCTTCCCGACAGCTGGTTGGACTTTGGAGGCATGACAAGAGTTTCATGGTGTAGGTGTATTATGTCCAGGCCCTCCCAAAGTTAATTTTGCCAAAAATCAGTTTTGACATAAATTGCACATTTTTACAGTTGTGGCGCTTCGCTAATTATATAGGCCAATTGCATATTCCACACAGAGCATAATATTCCCACTCCCAAGTTTGTAGGACTTTGTTTCGTCCTTCTACTAATCTTTTGCCATTTTCAGTGGGAAATATTTTACCTTTATACATGTATACCTATTATCACAAAGCATGTTAGTATTGAATTTCAAAGTGGCTCCATATACACTTTCCTCAGAATATACAATTTTCTGCCCATTTCCGTCCCCAACACGCTAGTCAAAGCTACCCAATCTTAAGTTAATGCCACGAAAATTGCATTTAAACTGTAAAACTTTCACATTACTGCGTTGTCCGGTTGTAGAAATAACAGTCTTCAAGTTTATTAATTAAAATAGTCTTTTGTGCCAGATGTGCCGGCCTTGGTCTTCCAAATATGGTCATGTCTTTCCAGGCCACAACCAAATGTCAGTTTAGCCCTGTGCTGCCTTGGAGTTTGTCTTTGAAGCTCTAGTTTAATTTGAGGGGAGGGACAACTTGAAATTTCACACCCAAGTGTCCCAGAAATCTATTATACCAGACTCGAGCCCAGCCACAAAATCTGACGAGCATGTGACATGCTTCCTCTTGGTCCATTCATAGTTTTCAAAGGGCTGGCCCCTTTGAGGGAAGGCAAATCCTGTTCCCAGAAAGCAAGTGTCCTTTGAAGCCAGGGCAGGAAACCTGTTCTGTGGCTCCACAGTAAATGCACTAATTTATTTACTTATTTTTTATTTTTCTGAATCAGAAGGAAGTCTGTTGAAATGCTTTGATGCGAGGCAATGGTGCTCAAAGGAGCCAGCACAGCCATTCTGCTGGTAACTGCTGAAGTGCAGATTGGTGATGGAGGGGAATTCTGCTGGGTGGGTAAATGTACCCCACAATTTATTTCTACTCAAATATTGTTGGCAGGTTGGTCTGAGACCAGCGAGTTTCCTTGAAGACATTGGGTTGTCAAGTCCAGGCGAGGTTCCATACTTTTTATCTATATCCAAGCCACAGTCTGAGTAAAACCGATTCAATAGAACTCTTCACTTCATAAGGCAACCGACTATGCCCCTACCTCTATGAATAACAGGGTGGGCCTAACTAACAAAATATCGGCTCAAGATTGTGCGTGGTTGGCGGCAGCCTTTAAAACGTTTTCTAATTCCAGAGAATGCCCCACTAATCGTTAGCCACTTTAACTTTAAATTTGCAGGAATGTGTATGCGTTTTTAAGAATATAAAGTCTTCAATGAGAAATTGTCATAAGACTATCAAGTTATGCTAAATCAAGCAATAGGGCACTGGATCACTTAGAGTTAGAAGGGTTTAAACTGCACTCCAAACCCACAATTAGGGGTCACTTCGGTCGACCCTCAGGTGGAATAGACTGCAGTTGCTATGGACTTAAAACTTGCACGTCAGATCTTATGAAATATGTTATCCTATTGATGACCCTTAAGCTGTGTGGTTGTATCTGGAAGATCTGGCAACCAATTGACTGATATTTTGGAATCCCTGCAAGGCATCTTGCAACTCATTGCATTCCGCGTTTGAAGTCTTAATAGCCAATTGTCTGGAACAAAGTCACCCTAATAATGTTTTAATTGGGGGCGACTTCAAAGCGAACTAAACGGGGGCAGCAAGACTAAATACGTGCGGACCTACGTATTTGGAAAATCAACATGTTCCCCTGACTAACGCAAATAAGGACCTTATGCAGAATTGGGAATTGACCATCTGTCTCACTGATTTTGGTCCATCGGAATCCCAAACTTACAGCTTGACAAGAGGATCTAGTACATCTTGGATAGGCCATGTATAGGTCTCATCAAGTCTAAGAAAGTTATGTTTGCCATTAACTATCAAGGATAATGGGTTGAGTGATCATTTTATGCTTATTTTCAGCTTTGGCTTGGAGGCGCCTATTTAGCTACGATTGCTCCCGAGAGGGGCGGCCTCTCTGTTAAATGGAGTGTCAGCATGCCGCAAATTCACACATTTTAAAATCTTAAATATGTAGACAGGGTTCTGTTGACAACTATCTATGGGCAGCTATAATCCAATAATCTTACAATGCTTGAAGGTACTATCTGAGAAAGGGCGACCTAGGAGACTCAAAAACATGTAACCATACATACCTATGATGAAAGGGTCGCTTTGTTCAAAGGAAACAAAAACACTGACCAAAGAGTATGCTCCCTTTACTGGGGCTTATATCCTTAAGAACAAAATACTACAAGGTTATAAAAACTACATTAAATCCTTGAAAATATATTTTCATAAAGATAATCAGTACGTCCTAGAAAATGCAAACGCTAGCTCCTCTAAATTTTGGGCTGTGGCTGTGGCTAATTCTTCAATTGGGAGATTGGAGCTCAATATGCCTTGTTTGATACCAGAGTCCATCTGGAGCAAACATTTCGAGTATATTTATGCAACACCCATTTCCTTTTCTACGGAAGATGGGACTGGGAACTCTGCAAATTGCAAGTGGACCTTAGATGATATACTTTGGGCAATATCCAAAGCTAAGCCATCCAGGGCACCTGGGCCAGATGGCCTCTCCCCTGCTACAATTAAGAATGAGCCTCTACTGTGGGCAAGTATTTTAGGGGCATTTAAAGAAATTTGGGCTACTTGTTGAGTCCCGGCCACATGGGTACAATCTACCATCATTCCCATCCTCAAAAACGGAGACCCTTCCATTCCAACAAACTATAGGCCAATTACTCTCAGACGCGTAGAGTAAAATCTGTGTCTCATTGTTAATCCTGAGAGACTTTAACAGTTGGTCCACGTGTTTGGGTGTATTTTCTAGTTTCCAAGTTGGTATTAGGGCTTCAATGGAAACTCTGCTAAACAGTACCATCATGGCACATATTTTAGCAGTGGTTAAATAAAATGATGATGGGCATAGTTTATATGGATTTGAGCACCGGCTTTTGACAGTTGAGCGAAAGATCTTATAGGAAAAGCTATCGGCCAGAATCATACCGGCTTCTTTGGTAAATATGATGGCCTTACTCCACACTAACACCACCATTAAACTGAGATTTTCTAAATAGGGTTCCTTGTCTCACCCGATTCAGACCTCTATTGTCAATCTTAAATCACCCTTCAGGGAGAAGGATAACTTGACTGGCATTCTTTGCAGGCTGAGTCAACCCATGTGCCTGTACTGAATCTTTGATAGACGAGACACATTTTCGCCACTAGAAAAAACAACTACACTGAACCCTGAAAGGGTAAAGCAGGGCAGGTAAGAGTTCAAACTACTTCGGTAATAGCCAAATAAGCCAGTCTGGGTATAATGGGAGATCTGCTTTGATAGGGGTGGGTGTCAAAATTCTAATTTGTGAATCAGTAGCTTTAAGTAGCTCCTCTAACCAGACGCTGCTACTCATGGCCGAGAAGCAATTCATTTCTCATTAATTATTTCTCAGGACGGTGAATCTGTAATTAATGGATAACTTAAAAAGAAATGAGCGCATAATATAGGGAATGCAGGGCTGGAACATTTTGAAAAAGCTAGGTTTGTGTAGTGCTTAATCATTCAGAGGGGCTCACGCCAGAATAGCCAATGCTGCCTGAAATATGGTGGCATTTGCATTTCTATCGGAAACTGGTATGCACCAAAAATGCACACACAGTAAACGCCCCTTAATGTTGCTCTGCCTTTTGCTCTATTGATGCTTCCCATATTTCTATCCTCATTGCATTCCTCTCTTATTTTACTTTCATATTTCATTGCAGTCAGTTCTTCCGATGTGCCGCTACTCTTCGTTTAGTCATTGGCCATCATTGCTAATATACATCCATAACTCTGCTATTACCTTCGTTTCTGTTACTGCATCAATCTCTTGCAGTTTCCTCGTTTCCACAACATGTTTATCACAGTGGAATCTCTCTTCTGTAATGTCACCTTGCTGATTCTTCCCTTTCTCTCGGTTGCTCTGGCAGTGTCAGGAGCGAATATATAGTGGGGCACAAATCTAATTTTCATATGAGATGCAAACTGTAAACCATCAGGATTTAAAGGTCTTCTATAGTTTCCTCAAACAAGTTTTATACAAATTCCCAGACACAGAGCTAATGTTAGGTATGTTGGGAGCGAACCAGGAGCTAAAAGTAGCTCCCGATAGCTGGTGAGCTAACCAGGCTCTCCGAGTCTATAGCCAGGTGCTAAATAGCTCCCATCAATTTCTAACCCTTTTGGTGAATATACAATATGGCAGGAACCGTTTCGGACTATAGCTAGAATAGCTAAAGTTCGAAATGAAACATTTCTTCTTAATAAGGAATTGCCTGACACCCCAACCAGTAATGTCTTCCAATGCTCATTTTCATCAAATCCTTCCGTCTGTACAATGCAAATTGTTCAGCTTGCACTATATTCTTTTATTTCACCATCGGTGAGAATGTTAACATTAACTATTTGACTTCCCAGAGGTACATACAAGTGCATGGACATAAAAGAAAAGGTCTGGATTGTGTTTGATCTTTAGCGAATTTGTGCGACATACATCTTGCACCCCAGACTCAGGCGAGAAAAGCAGATAGGCGGAGCAACTAGGAACACGTAGATAATCATGTAAATGATCCTCAATGGGCATGTGCAGGTGTTGGGAGCCACACCAGGGCCATATAACAAGAGCTAGACAAGCTATTCCTCAGGAGATGCTTGTTGTGGGAGGACGGGATGCGTGTGTAATGGAATGAATGCACAGAGTATCAGCGATTGGGAGTTCTGCATTAGTTGGTGCTCAGGGTTGGTCGCAGGAGCAAACAAACTACAACGAGGTAAGAGCAAGGAGTTACCGGATCTGTGCTCAAGTCCCACATGAAAGGCATCCAGTTGAAGGGAAGATGAGGTCTTTCAGAACCGCCACAGGCATGGGTGTTGCTAGGTCTGGCAGAGATCTGGGGCTACCCTAATGTTGAGACGTCAGGACTCGAGGCAACTAGCCTTTTGGTTGTAGTCCCCGAGCTTCTATCCGGGGTTATAGCCCCCTCAGCCATCCCCTAGCAACGGCCACAGGAAACCCAAATGGTTATGCAGGCGCGACAAGTAGCAAAGAGATTCCCTCCTAAAGTAAACAGATCACAATGCAATGCTTGGAATAGCTCCAAGCTGGTGGACGAGCAATAGATCTATCATTTCAATAAACACAAAACTGCAGGTGTAAGGTGAAAGAAACATCACATCGAAAACACTGAAAAGTGCAACGAGTGGCTGGACATTGAAAGGAAATATAGTCACCAAGAACCCAAACTTCGGGCCCAATTAGAAGTGTGTCATAGCGCACACACTGCAGGAGTAACAGCGCAGTCTACTTGGGCTTGTCATGGAACCTTTGAACACCTCAGAATGAGGAACAACATGCGCTTTGTCCATGAAATACACAACATTGCCCTTGGATGGAAAATGAAGTGTCAACTGTAAAACATTTGAAATACCTCCTTTGTCAATGAAAGATCACAATGCTTAGAAACCGATTGTCTTAAGTACTGAAAGTGCGACACCTGGCGGCTGCAACCTGGTTTCTGCTCTACACTCGCATCGCGGGTCACAAACAGTGAGTGGTGCGCTGTAATTGTGCTGCCAATGTGCATACATGGGTCCCACAAACGGCTGGGACCGAATTCTATGCCAGTTTATAGCGTTACACAAACCATGTTCCAAAAGAAACACATTTGTGAAGTACATCATTTTTGAAAGTCAACATACTATCACCTAGGCAACTTGTATGTACAGTTTAACTCTTGAGCATCATAGAAATCAGTTTGTAGACCATGTCATCGTCTGTTAATAGGCTAATCTTAACATGAAAGGCCGGTAGTGCAAACCTACACCACGACCCAAAGAGTGAATGTGGTGAGGAGGGGGTGATTAGTACGAAAACATGCTTGGAACAGCAAGAACGCATGCACGAGATCAGTTTGAAATGTTGTGTTAAAAGAAACCTGAAAAGCGAAACACCATTTATTTATTTCTATACTGAATACTGCAAACAGTGTTTTAAAACACAAACTTCCTACATACCTCCTTGAGTCACTTATTTAAATATTAGATTGATAAAAGCATGAAGGCTTGCAAGACGTTATACAGAAAGCAGTAGGACAGCATTTAAAAACTATAAAAACACCTCTGCCTAAACTGGACCAGGCCCCCAAAATAAAAAGGTACCATTAAAACCAAATGAAAAACTTCAATGTATACTTGGATTGAATACTACATTATTGGACAGTGGAACGCTGTTAAAGCCTTTGAGAAATATGGTACAAATGGAAGAGGGCGAGTGAGTTAAATGCAAAATCTTGGTGCGGCATACAAAAAGGGCTGGTTACATAAATGGGGTCCCTCTTGCAAAGTCCACTTAAACCAAAAAATGACAAAACCATTATTTCAAATAAAGTGGAAACCATGGGTAAATGTTAGGGGGAACGCTCCAAGAAAATCCCCAAATATATGGTGGAGTTTTTTGCACCATTTGGGATTTTTAGCATATTCCATAAAGTCCTTACTGACCCTATACTATATGATTTAAGAGTATGGTGGATTTAAAAAAATCCTCTTAAACAAAGTGAAGTCATATGCTAATTGGACTGGCTTGTTCAAGAGCAGTCTGTGCTCATTAATGGACTATGCAGTCTTCAGCTACACTACTCCCTTGTGGGAACCACTAAAGAGGACAGCTTTATTGACAGTGAGTGCTACAGTATACTGTTTAACAGTACATCAAACCCCCCATGACATTTCTCACTCCCAACCTCTTCCCAGAAAAGAGAAAGTCAAGCATGCCGAAACCAATGGTGGCTGCGAAATTGTGGATTCAGTACAGGATTATGGTGAACAGGTGTTTCTTTACCCAAGCCGAGCTGATGCGACTAAAATATAAAGCTCTACTGCATACAGTGTCATACTTTCATCCAGCTGGTCACTTAAACCAATCAGCACGTGTGTATCTATAGGAAATGAGATATATATATATATCACATGACCATTGAACAGGTACTTGTTCACTCAGTGAAGAGCACTGGTGGACTTACCCACTGTGAGGTAATGTCTTCATCCACCACTGCAAAATAGATCCATACAATGCCAGCCACCTCAAGAGTTGTGGGTGCCATAGGGGAGTTTGGCCGAGTGCCACATGCAGCCACAGAACAGAACATCGATCTGAGATGGTCAACACGGGATCAGGACAGGGATGACGTTCAGTGCTACTGAGGCCAAGCTCTTTAGCGAGGTCCACAACCAGCACAAACGAAAAAGCAAGTCTTCAGCAACCTTTAAAAAGGCTAGGAGAGTGAACGACGAACAAATTGTGATAAATCCAAACCAGCTTTTCTACAGAAAGCTATACATTGTGAAAATTATTTGGTATATGAACTAGCTGCTCAGCCACCAACACCCGTTTGAGAAGGTTTCTATTCAGAAGGGCATGAAGTATAGAAAGAAATTATACCCCGAGCACTCCATGCACTCGGTGTTCATTAGAGTGGCTGAATGGAGGATGAGCAGGTCACTGGGACTGAAGGTAGAGAAGGTCAGATGTCTGGCTTCTGTATGCAGTGCGAGTATGGCACGCTTTATGTTTGAAATGATTCTGCAAGTACCTCTTTGGTACTTTGGTTAAGTCCCAATCAGTCCCAAGCCTTCCTCAAAGAGTGCATTTGCAAGTCCGGGTGTATTGAAACCATTCACAAAGGAACACGAGCGCAAACCCACTTCTACCTGCTCCCTATACCACGAACATCAAGGTTTTATTAACAAGGAAAGAAGCGATGAAGTATCAACATTTAACGAGGGTGTTTTTTTTCAAGGCTTCCTGGGAGGTCTTGATAGGATAGGTAGGTTATTTAGAACGTGCTTAACACCCAGAGCTTTCTAAGCACGGACCCGGGGATCAAACTTGTAGTACTCCATGTCGACTTGCTTCCAAGGCGAGCATGTTGCCCCTGAGCTATCCTCCCAAGACATCCTTTATGCCTACTAAGAACTCAATGGGGGTAATTATGGTGATGTGGAAATGTCCAAAACAGTAAGGTGCAGCTTGGGTCCTTAGGCCGAGACGTCCCAACCAGGATGACATTTGCAAAATAGAACGGTGAAGGATAGAAGGTTTTAAATTCATAAAAACCACTGGCGTTGCTCTCTGGGTAACCTCCAGACCACTGTTCAGCCGTCATACCAAAGACCATGTTTATGCAAATCTGGATAAATCCCACCACAAAAGGGGTAATCCGAACCAAACTGCTTGGTCACGTCCCTTCTGCACGTTTGACACTTTATTTTGGTTATAGTTAGTCTCCATGTGTGAGAGGGTATGGCCAATTATTGGTTCCTTGCACCTTACTGAACCTCACTGATGAGGCCTAACAAGGGCAAAACACGTCTGTGTTGCTTGCATTTCCGTGTGGAGTAGACGTGGCTTTACAGTCAGTATTGACTGCTGCCACTTGTGGTAGTACCAGACTGTTTCGTGTATGGCTTGTCCCCTCTGCAACTGTGCAGGCGAGGTAAAATACTGTGGGCTGGAAGGTTGACCGGAGCATTGCCAGTGGTTAGGATTAATTTAAAACCTTCCACCCATCACATTTTTTGTTACAGTGACATAAGAAGCAGGATTCCCTTTAGGCTGAGACTGGAAGTTTATGTGCCCAATCCAGCCTCTTCTGTGAAGTTGCTTGGCAGAAGTAGGTTAGTTTAGGGACAGAAGCTACTAAGCACGGTACAACGTAAAGAATGCTTTTTTGTTTTCTTTCACAGAGGGGTGGATCAAGCTGCTTCTGGAGTGGTCAGGAGAAACTCGGAGATAAAGAGTTAAGTATTTAATCAAACAATATTAGCTAGTCAAAAAGGATTTTCTCATCAACCCAATACCAATACAAAAATAAACAAATAGTACATAGAGTATGGAGCTAGAAGAACTACACTCTATAATGCAGCAAATACACTAAAATGACAATAAAATAGGAGTGAAATCCAGCCGTGAAGAAAAAGCCTGAACGGCGAATTTTTTTTTTTTTTTTTTTTAGTCATTTGCTAATTAATCTTCATTTGTAGAAGGATATCTAGCCCTCTACAAATGAGCTCATGACACGCAGAAGTCTCGAAATGACACAATAAGGCGAAAGATGGGAGATCATAAAAACGTTCCTTTGGTTCAAGGTTACACGTGTAAAAAGTGATTCACAAACTACTGTATGTGTAAACTGCATTTGAAGCGGCAAAGTAACGCTTCGCAAATATAACAAAACACCTGCATTATTTAAAACGGGGTTAATCCAGTGTTTGCAGAAGAAGCCTTTACACTGGAGGCATGAAAACAAAGTGAAAGGATTTGCGTTGTAGAGGGGCAATTTGGACATTTATCGAATTGTGTGCCCAACACAAACTGTACGGAATAATCAGAAAAGGGAAGAATGCCTAATCTAAATTTATAACGCAAGGAAAAACAGGTTATTTGATCAAAATAAAATGAAGGGCTTAAATGTAGTTGGCGTATGCTTGTGTGAATTTGTTGGAACTTGACAGCATGCTTAACAATTACCCAGCAGGGTAATGAGGGGAGCCAGAAGAGCCTGGTTAGCTTAATACCAAGGCTACCAAGAGCTACTTTTGGCTCACCAGGCCAATTGATGTCGAACAAACATGGCTATAGGACATTAACTCTGTGCGTTTGATGCAATCTATACACATGTATTAGGACATCTATGTGACCTTTAAATCACAAGGGGTCTCAATAAGGGATACAATGTTAATTTGTATATTATAGCGAAGTTAGATATGCAGAATTATGTACTAGATTGCCAGCGATAGCGCCGGCTCACTGATTAATGCATAATATGCAGGAGCTGCTTTTAAGCTTCTTGTTATCCAATTTTAATTTCAATCCCTGCCCAGTCATGACGTGCCCGTTTGCCCACCACAAACGTTGGCAGGTTATGCCACAGATTAAATAAAATCTCAGCGCTAAATGGTTGCTCAAGCTTTCGAACCAGAATAACTAGAGGCACCTGGGGTAAACATATCGACCTATTCACCTTCCCACGAACGCATCTGGGGAATTGTCCAAAGCTTAACCCAATAACGAGACTCCATTAACACGATGGATACTCTTCAGGTGCATCTCTAGCAAGATGGTGGGGGCCGGGGGAGTATTTTCCAATTACTACCAGCCCTTCCACATTGCCAAAAACCCTCAACTCTCCTCTCTAGAAAGCCACTGAGTGAGCCTGAATACTGAAACTTTCATAGCCAGCAATACAGCTCACTCACCATATGATTTTGCAAATCTGAGGGTTGCCCCACATGCATTCTCTGGCCAGGTCACACTTCTCTAACTTGGCACAGCAGCTCAGATTTTCCTGGAAGCAGACACCCAAGACCACCAAGGTGTGGGCACTTTCTATTTTAACACCTGCAGCAGCCAGATTTATCCTAAAATGACGTCACTGATGTCGGGTCACATTTTGTTTTAGTTGCATTTATCCAAGACACTTTTGTCGCACAGTTCTGCAACTCTGTGGCAGGCCCATATTGGTTTGGCACATGGGTCATGTCATCGACAAAAAGCAGACCTTAATCCCACCCACTCAGGCGAGGGGCATTGCCTTCAATTGGATTTAGGTCGGAGTAAGGAACAAGTTACTTACCTGTAACTGTTGTTCTCCAGCATGGGTCTGGCATGGATTCACATGCTCATGAATATTCCCCGTCGTCAGGCTGGGAATCCTCGGTAAAGAAAAAACCAGTATCAGTTTCGTTTCTGATCTGTCTTTCGTAGTAATAACCAATCACTGGTCTCTGCGTCATACTGACCACAGCCAATGACTGCACTCTACCTAAGCACCGCCTCTGGCAGCCATCTTCAGATTTGGAAGCACGTGAAGTGGCAGTATGACCAAGTGAAGAGCCGCAGAGGGGTAGGCGGGAGGGTTCGCATGTGAATCCATGCCAGACCCATGCTGGAGAACAACAGTTACAGGTAAGTAACTTGTTCCTTCTCCAGCATGGGGTCTGGCATGGATTCACATGCTCATGAATAAAGAATACATAGCAGTACACACATGCACAACCACGGGAGGTGGCAAAGGCTCAACATTAAGCAGTACATCAAACTCAACATTAAGCATCTTACCTCCTCACCAGGCTCACCTCAGGCGAACAGGTTGCGCAGCACTGCTTGGCCGACCCTGGACTCCTCCCAGGAATCCCGATCGACGCAGTAGAATTTCGTGAAGGTGTGCGTCGACCTCCACGTAGCAGCCCTGCATATGTCCAGCAGGGGCACACCAGAAAGGAACGCCGTGGTAGCTGCGATCGCTCTGGTGGAATGGGCTCTCGGACGGCCAGGCAGCGGTCGGTTTGCCAACCGATGACAGTACATGATACAGCCGGAGAGCTATCTGGAAATGGAAGCCTTCGAGAGAGCCTTCCCCTGATTGACAGGTCCAAAGTTCACAAAGAGTTGTGACGTCTTCCGAAAACATTTCGTGCGGTCCACGTAGAACTTCAGCGCTCTAGCCACATCCAGCGAGTGCAAAGTCCTCTCAGCCGGCGACGAAGGCGACGGGAAGAACACAGGCAACACCAAGGGTTCGTTGAGATGGAAGTCCGACGGTACCTTGGGCATGAAGGAGGGGTGCGTCCTGAGCACTACCCTCGTGTCGTAAAAAGTCAAGTACGGGGCCTTGCAGGAAAGGGCCTGGATCTCTCCCACCCGTCGTGCGGAGGTGATGGCCACAAGAAACGCTGTTTTCCACGACAGAAACTTCAACGGGGCCGAGTGCAGAGGCTCGAACGGAGGTCCCATGAGCTTGGTCAGCACCACGTTGAGCTCCCACGCCGGGGCCGGAGCCTTCACCGGCGGGAACGATCTGAACAGTCCCTTCATGAACTCTTTCACCAGACGATGAGACCACAAGGACTTCCGGCCCGTGGTTCTGGTGTATCGGGAGATCGCAGCAAGATGAATCTTGATGGACGCGTGTGCCAGTCCAGCTTTGGCCAGCGTCAGCAGGTACGGCAGTACCTGGGGAGCCGTAATCCGTAGAGGGTTAATCCTCTGTGCGTGGCACCAGACAGAGAAGCTCTTCCATTTGTGTCCGTAGCATTTAAGAGTCGAGGACGCCCTGGCCTTTGCAAGAACCTCTCTGCAGTCGGCCGGTATGTCGTATCCTCCAAACTCTAGCGCTGCAGGAGCCAGGCCTGCAAGTTCAGCGATTTCGGGTCGTGGTGGAGGATGGCGCCTCCTTCCCTGGAGAGTAGATCCGCGTCCACCGGCAGCTTGATTGGCGGGGACGCTGACAAGTCCAGAAGGTCCGGGAACCATATCTGCCTCGGCCACGCAGGTGCGACGAGGATCATCCTGCACCGTGACCTCTTGAGCTGGTTGACGAGCCGGATTAGCAGTGGCAAAGGAGGGAACGCGTAGAGGAACAGGCCCTCCCAGGGGAACGAGAAAGCATCGCCCATGCTCCTCGCCTGGGGAAACCTGCTGGCGAACCTCCGGCACTTGGAGTTCGTCGCCGTCGCGAACAGGTCGATCTGGGGTGTGCCCCACCGTCGGAAGAGGCGATCCACTAGATCCTGCCGTAGTTCCCACTCGTGGCACGAGCGCAGCTCCCTGCTGAGTGAGTCGGCGATGGTGTTTTTTATCCCTGCCAGATGAAACGGCACCAGAAACATCCTTTGGGCGACGGCCCAATGCCACAGGTCCTGCGCCTCCTTGGACAGCGCTGGGGACCTGGTTCCGCCCTGTTTCCTGATGTAAAACATGGTGGTGGTGTTGTCGGTGAAGATCCTCACCACCTTGCCCTTGAGGGACGGAAGGAAGGACCTGAGGGCCCAGAACACTGCACGGAGCTCCAGGACGTTGATATGGAGGGACTTCTCCGTCGGGAGCCAAAGGCCTCTCGCGTGCAGGTTTTCGGTGTGCGCTCCCCACCCTTCCAGGGAGGCATCCGTGGTCACTGTCTCCTGGTGGTCTGGGGTCTGGAAGTCCATGCCCACCGTCAGATGCGCGCGGTTGCCCCACCACCGGACCGCTCGGCGGAAACTCTCGTCGAGTGTGATCCTCTCCTCGAAGCCGCCCGTCGTTTGGATCCAGCGCGCGTCCAGGAACTCCTGCAACGGGCGCATCCGGAGCCTGCACATGGGAATGAGGTAGATGCAAGAAGACATCATTCCGAGGAGGGACTTGATGGACCTCACCTTGGCCACGTCGGAAACCAACATCCGCTGTACCTTGCCCAGGATGGACCTGGTCCTTTCCTCCGACGGGGAGGCCAGAAGGGACACTGTGTCGAGCTTCGCTCCCAGAAACAGTGCGTTTTGCGCGGGTACCAGGTGGGACTTGGCGTAGTTCACGGAGAATCCCAGGTCCGTGAGAAGTTGGACGGTCCTTGCCGTGTGCTCCACAGCGAGCTCCCTCGTCTTGGCTCGGATGAGCCAGTCGTCCAGGTAGGGGTAGACGTGGATCCCCTCGCAGCGCAGCTGAGCCGCCACCGGTGCAAGGCACTTGGTGAATACCCTGGGTGCCGACCGTAGTCCGAAGGGGAGGGCTTTGAACTGGTAGTGACACGCCCTTGGACCACAAACCTGAGGAATTTTCGGTGCCCCTTTAGGATGGGAATATGGAAGTAGGCATCCTCCAAATCCAACGACGACAGGAAGTCTCCTTCCTCCAGCTGCCCCAGGACGTGCTGGAGGGTGACCATCCGGAACTTCTGCGCCTTGATGAACTTGTTCAGACGTCGCAGGTCTAGGATGGGGCGCCATCCTCCCGTCTTCTTCTTCACGAGGAAGTATCTCGAGTAAACTCCGGAGCCCCGAAGCCTCTTTGGGACGAGTTCGATGGCGCCCTTCCTGAGCATCGCCTTTACCTCCAGGAGAAGCTGAGGGACGTGAAGCTCTTTCCTGGCCACGGGGGGGACGCGCGGGCACCTTCTTTGAAACTCGAGCGCGTGGCCCCGGGCTAAGGCGTCCAGCACCCAACGGTCGGTGGAGATGGACTCCCACACGCTGACGAAGCTCGCCAGCCGGCCTCCCACCGGGGTGCTTCGGTGGGGGCCCGACCCCACGGCCGGTTCAATCCTGTTTCGACGAGGCTTTGCCGCCTTGACCTCCTTGGCGACGACGGCGGGGTCCGCCAGACTTGCCTCGTCCTCTGTAGGCCTCCTCGGACGACGAGGGGGCCGCTTGACGGTAGGTGGAGAAACCGCCGCCGGAACCTTGGGAGGCGCCCTTGCCTCCGCTGCTCCGAAAGGGCGTCCGTCGTTGCTGCAGAACCCCAAGGGCCCGGGCCGTCTCAGTGTCCGCTTTAATGGCCTGAAGGGAATCGTCCACTGTTTTCCCAAACAGGTTGTTCCCATCGAACGGCATGTCCAGGACTCTGGTCTGTACGTCTTGACGGAAGTCCGTAGCCTTGAGCCATCCACGCCGCCTAAGGCACACGCCGTTGCCCAACTGGCGGAACCCAGTGTCGGCGATGTCCGTCGCAATAGTGATGGCGTGGTCCGACGCCACCTCACCTTCCTGTAGGATCTCCAGGGCATCTGCCCTCTTGTCGTCCGGTAGGAAGTCCAGCAGGGGAGCCAGTTTGTACCATAGCTCCCTGTCGTAGCGGGCCACGATAGCCAAGGCGTTGGCCGCTTTAATCGTCGTCGCTGCAGACGAGATGACCCTGCGTCCCATAGCGTCCAATTTCTTTCCCTCGCCGTCCGGTGGGGAAGTCGATGTGGAGGCCGCACCCCCCCCGCTTTCTTCCTGGCCGCCGCGGAGACGGAGTCCGGGGTAGGCTGCGCCCGGAGGCACAGGGGGGCCGCGTCCGGGACCCGGTACTTTTTCTCGTACCGGTCTCTTCTAGCTGGCGTCGTGGAAGGGTTCTTGAGGAGGGCGAGGCCCTCATCCCAAATGTCGTCCAGTAGAGGCACCGCGAGTACCGTCTTCCTCTTGGCCTCGCGCCGTTGATAAAGGAATCCTTCCTTTTTCTTCTCCTCAGGGCAGAGTTGGAAAAGCTCGGATGCCCTGGCGATCATGGAGTGGAACGATCCAATCTCGTCGGGCGGAGAAGCCCTGGTGGGAGGTGACGACGGTAGATCCTCGTCGTATACCTCGTCGTCCGTACCCGTCGCTGCCGTGTCAGTCCCCGTATCATCCCCTCGGGTGGACGGGGAGTAGGGCTGGACGGGGCGCGACGGTTGAAAAGGAGGTGGAGGGTGAATCCTCCTTTTCTTGGGCGGGGGAACACCAGAAGGTCCCGGTTCAGGATCCCCCGACGGGAGAGGTTCCTCCGTCGGCAACGGTGGTCTCGTCCTTATCTCTGAGCATAAGGACTGTATAGCCAACAAAATGGCCGCCGAGTTGTCTTGCGGCGCTGGCAGAGGGGAATCAGACGGGCGATCAGGGGCCCCGTCGGCACCCTCGACGATGTCGTCGTCACCTGCGTCGGGATCCATCCCGACGGGCCGGTCTTCTTCCACGCCAAGGCCGTGGCTTAAGACCTCGATCAGCTCTTCCACCGAGGTTGAGGCCGAATCTACGACGACGCCCTGCCCCCCCTTTTTCTTCACCGCCGGGGATTTCACGGGGGTCCTATCGATGGGCACAAAAGAGGACTCCCTCCGAGGTGGCAGGGAGACTCTGAGCCCCGAGGTCGCCACCACTGGTGTAGCCTCCACAGGCTGAGCCAGGGCCGCCGCGACAGTATCGATAGAGGGCTTGGCCGGATGGATTAAGGCCTTCACCACCTTAGGTGCGCTCACCGCCTTATCCTTGAGGGGGGGGGACACTGCCTCGCTCCCCCTCCGATGGGGCCTCTCCAGGAGCTTCGCCGGGTGTTCGCCCTTCCTCTTACCCGACCCAGAGCGTTGGCTCGTGGCTGAAGGTGCCGGGGAGGGTGCGCCCTGCCTGGCGCCCGTAGAGCCCGACCGTTCGGCGCTCCCGGTGCCAGCGGACTCGCGGTGCTTGGCCTTGTGTTGGACCCCCGTCGCCGGGGCGTCCTCAAAGGTCTTAGAAGCCCGCTCGGATTTCTTCCTCTTCTTCTCGCCTGACGGGCTCTTCCCTTCCAGCCAGTTGGCGAGACGTTGATGGCGGTCCCTCATGGTCCGCTCCGACATGTTGCCGCAAAACGCATAGTCCTTCTCCAAGTGCGTCTTGTCCTCATGTAAGCAGTAGAGACAAAAGGAGTGTTCGTCCTCCTTAAAGACGTTCTGGAGCTGGCATCCAGGGCAGATCCTGAACAGCTTTCCGGGCGTCGAGCTTCCCTTCTCCTGGGCCATGTCCGGGCCCGAGAAACTTCTGGAGTCCTCCAAAAGCGTAGCTCGACGAAATCTTCACCCTTGAGGGGCGCAGATGAATCCGACACGGGTCCCCGTTGATCGGATGGAGAGTCGGTGGAGCTTGAGGCTCTTTTGACCGAAAAAACAGTTTTTGAGAAAAAACGTGAAAAAATAGCACTAACGCTCAAGAGCAATAGCACGAGGATCCCAACACATGAACGTGCGGTAAAAATCTGAAGATGGCTGCCAGAGGCGGTGCTTAGGTAGAGGGCAGTCATTGGCTGTGGTCAGTATGACGCAGAGACCAGTGATTGGTTATTACTACGAAAGACAGATCAGAAACGAAACTGATACTGGTTTTTTCTTTACCGAGGATTCCCAGCCTGACGACGGGGAATATTCATGAGCATGTGAATCCATGCCAGACCCCATGCTGGAGAAAAGAAGATTATATGCACAAAAAGGCACAAACCAACCTCCAATGCATAGGGCTCAGTCAGCTCCCCTCCCATCCTACAGCACTTACTTGCAAAATGATCACCATGACGCCCTGCAACAAATCCAAGGCTGTATGGGATTGCAGCAAACTTCACATATGTCAGAACAACACAAAGCCGGACGCCCTTGCGACTGTAGAAACCAACCTTAAACATAATAAAACCATGCGACTGAATGCCAGGTGCCTGGATAGACACGCCGCGGATTATACATTAGAACATAGAATCGACATTATGCGCCTCACCGAAATGTGGCTGCAGGATTCCAGTGGCCCCAATATTCACCTTGCAATACCTGCTGGCTGTACTTTTTTTGGTAAAAACAGGGATAATGGGAGGGATGGTGGAGCAGCATGTGTGGTACGAGAAGAACTGAAATTCTTTCAAGTAGTCAAACTGTTCAGGCTGCAAGATTTTTCTCCTGAAGATTAACACTCACCCCAATAACTATGAATAGTGTCCTTTTTCTGTCCCCCTTAGGACACGCCCCTCTTATACGAGGAGCTTACGGATATTCTAGCCTCCTTATATAAACCCAATAATTGCATGCTGGTACTGGGGGATTTCAAATAGGTGGCTAAACAACTCTCAAGACCCTTGTTTGGAACAGCTCTTTAGAGAGAACGATGTTATTATACACAGCATGGAGCCAATCGACAAATTAGGCAATATTCTTGACTGGGTTGCAGCAAGGAACCCGATGCTCAGCCAGATGTGTGTCGATCCTTGTATTTGGTCGGACCATTTTTTGGTGACCTTTACCACAATTCGTTCTTGCCCTTTGGCTCAGACAAAGGGTGGCAGAGTAGAAACTTTATACCTACCATTTGCTACAATACTCGCCACTCAAAAGGATCACATAAATCCATCCCCTAAACACAGGCCCTTCCGACTCCAGATAGATCCGCAGAACGGAGGGCGGGCGGTGCATGCACTGCAGACCCTACTGAGCACTTCCCTGAATAGATACGCACAGTCCAGTTTGTACCCTGGCAACTGACCACAGGTGGACATTTGCAAGTGAATATAAGTAACACCAGGCTTTAACAGTCGGCAGAGCCTATATAACCTAATATACAGCTCAGTCATAACAGCCTGAATCCCAGTGCAACCCTGGCACCTCCATTTTACTGCGGCTGAACTACACAAGCCCATCACAAACAGCGAAAAGGATCAGCATCACTATCCGCTAAAATACTACTCAAGACTGCCGGATAACACCGCTAAGCAGAGAGACGTGGGAGAACACAAGCCATTCGGCTCACCATATGGGCCGACACAACAAGAAGGGTGTGGGCTCCAAGAAAACTGGTCCAATGGACTCCTATGCCAGCTCCCAGCCTCATGGGTCGACTGCATCACCATAAACACTAATGGATAGCCAACTAGAGCCCCAGGGGACGAGAGAGAAGACCGGCTAATGACAATGGTCCAGAACGGCTTTCTTGCAGTCAACAGTAAATTAGATGACATTGTGGCGACCATCAGCGGCCATGTGAGTACAGCTTGCACCCCCAGGAGACTTCTAAGTTATGGTTAAAAGGGATACATCATCTTGTTGGGTTTGATGATGCGGGTGGGAGGGGGAAATCGAGAAAGGGTTACTCCTGGCAGTCGGCCAGGTCTGTTTGGGGATGTTACAGCATTAAAACCAGAGAGCTGTTCTATGGCGGGTGCCCCGCACTGTGCAGAGATGCGGCAACACAATGAACAAACAGGCAATTGCAGATATGGCTACGACACAGGCTAACAAAGGCTTAAATATTTAACTACTTTCCTGGAATATCCGAGGGCTTAACAACCCGATAAAGGCCAGGAAGTCAATACCAAATTCCTGCCACGATGGGGACGTCCTAGATATCACACGGAATACTCGTCCCAGTCTAGGGGAGTCCTGACGCTTATACATCCCAAGCTGTGCTTCAAACATCACTCTAGTAAGATAGACCCACAAGGTAGATATGTACTGGTATTAACACATATGGCCCTAACGTAGATGACCCTGAATTCTACTGTACAATACTTTATATGTTGTCGGCATCGGGGGAGGCACAAGTAATTAGGGGAGGAGATTTCAACATAATTCTTGATCAATCCCTAGACCGCTTGTCGACCACCCCTAGTGCCCCCTCCAAAGCCACGCTGGCTCTGAAACAAATAATTGAACAGACAGACACAGTAGACGCTTGGCGTACACTATACCATATGAGAAGAAATTCACCTTCTATTCGTCCGTACACGACTCCCACTCAGATATTTTACAAACTGAATACAGTGCCACACTTAATAAGGAAACCCTGTCTAAGGTCCGTGCTACACTAAAAGAATTTAACGAACTAGCCATTAGGGAGGTCCTGTACATGACTGCCACGGCTAAGGCCCGCAGATATGGGGAAAAGTAAAGCTGGCAAATTCTTGGCCAATATGCTTAAAACCAATAATCACACTCCCATTCCCAGTATACAGACAACTTTAGGGATAACAGTTAATAAAGAGAGGGACATTAACGCCACATTCACAGAATTTTACTCCTCTCTATACTCTAACCACGATTGTGAAGTCCAGGGAAGACACAAATAGATACCTGGACGACCTAGACCTCCCAACACTAACCCCCCCGAGACACGGAACATACTTGACCAACCCATCACAGTTGAAGAAATTGTTGCAGCTATCTCACCATCGTCTGGTCGGGCCCCCGGCTCAGACGGACTAGGCTCTGAATTATATAAAGAATTTCATGATAAATTGGCCCCTTTACTCTTAAAAGTGTGGAAGCGATGGACCGAGGTGCCCTCCCGGAGTCAATGCGTGAGGCAATTATCACAGTCCTCCTGAAACCCCGTAGACTGGCCCAAGATATGGCCTCCTATAGACCCCTATCCCTAACAAACACTGACGCGAATATCTTCGCTAAGGTACTGGCCACCAGACTCCTTTCGTATATGCCAATCCTGGTACATCCCGACCAGGCCGGCTTTGTCCCAACCAGATCCACAGCCCTAAACCTAAGGCGTTTATTTGGCGTGATGGCACAGATTGACCCAGGGGCGAAGGCGGCCATTGTTGCTCTAGACGCCGAAAAGGCCTTCAACTCGGTTTCTTGGGCACATCTCTCTAGTGATTGAGAGGTTCGGTCTTCGCCAATATTTTATCAAATGTGTTCGGTTATTAAATACACAGCCAGCGGCCAGAGTTCTGACCAATAACACCATGTCCCCCACATTCTTGTTACACAGAGAAACTCGACAGGGCTGCCCCTTTTCACCCATCCTATTTGCACTCACTATAGAGCCAATGGGCGAATATATCCGCAAAAACCACTCACACAAAGGACTCAGGATGACAGGTCCCCTGCAGATCATATCACTGTACGCGGACGATACCCTACTTTATGTCCAAAACCCACAGGAGAATGTTCAACTTATAATGACAGACATGCACACATTCTCGGATTACTCTGGATACAAAATCAACGTCCCCAAGTCCAAAATATTCCCATTGACCCCGAGCACTGGAGACCTTTCCGGGATACAGGGGTTTAGGCCAGCTCATATTCAGGTACGATAGTTGGGTATCATGGTAACCAGGGATAAACAAACGCTATATACACTAAACCACAGGGATCTACTACTAAACCTGACGATTAAGTTCCAATTGTGGACTAACCTCCGGCTATCCTTATACGGTCGAGTAGCACTACTTAAAATTGTGGTACTCCCCAAACTCCTATATTACTTCAATAACATCCCAATTTGGCCCGGCAAGACTTTTTTTTACAAAACTTCAATCACTTGCCTCCTCCTTTATTTGGAATGGAAAGACGGCTAGGCTGGGGTGGGCTAAGATGGTGGAACCATTCTCGCAAGGCGGCATTGCCGCCCCCGACTTTGAACTATACTAATTAACTGCACAGGCACAATTTGCGAAGCATTGGGTCAACCCAGAGGACACAGCTACCCACATATTCCTGGAAAAACATGCCACCCGCCCCAATGACATACGTTCCGTTATCTTCAACTCTACCTACAAAAGACACCTGTCCATTTGACCCGGCACGAACCACCATACATGCCTGGTCCAGGATATACAAGAGAATTTGCCTGGAGACCCCATACGACCCAGAGGTCCCCCTATGGAACTTCCCCAGCATTGCCCCCGCTTTCGACAGGGCTCTCCAGCAGGAATGGGATCCAGATAAACTCTTCAAAATGCGGGTCATGTTCCCGGATGGCACTTTTTGTGATTACAGATTAAACGCTTTCAATTCCACCGAATGAGGGCTGCGTTCGCTGCTATATGGCCAACATTCCCAACTGGAACCCCCAACGCACTAATGTATCAGAGCTGTGGTATCCTTAGATGGCCATCGCAAGGGGGTCTTGATGTTATACTCCCTGGTGCAGGCACACTCCATTTCACGCAACACAATCCCTGTGTTGGAGGAGCGGCAGCAGACCGGAGGTGGATCTGAGTTCAGAGAGCATCATTGTACTCCCCACTGCTGGAGAAATGCTGCAGATCTGGGTTCACCTTACACCGGAGCGTCAACTAAGTGAGGGGGGGGGATTTGGCAGGGGGGACCTAATATGATCCACCATATTGACTAATACGAATCAACTCAATGTATTGACCTTAAATGTCAACGGTTTAAACTCCCTGCTCAAGAGGCGGAAAAAAAAAGAAAAACTAGAGATACCTCCGCAGGGAAAACCCGCATATAGCCACACTCCAGGAAGACCCATATTCAAACTAGAGACCTACACAGAATCAAAATCTGGGGGTATGAAAGGTTGATCCAGGCCACCAACCCAGTAAGAAAGGAGGAGGAGTAATAATAGCGCTGAAAGATGGGCTAGTTCTGGAAATCAAAATCACCACAAAAGGATGAACAAGGAAGGTACCTGGGAGGGGGTGTGGGGGGGGGGGGGGGTACAGCATCTCACAATTGCAACAATATATGCACCTAATAATGGCCAAGACTCCTTTATTCAGAAGTCCCTAACCCGACTAGGTAATTTTGCCAGGGGTAGAATCATACTAACGGGGGACTTCAACATGGCATGGAACCCCACAATAGACAGGAGCAGGATCACATAGTGGCAACAGGGGAGCCCATCCGGGGACCTCAGGATGAAAATGGGAGAATTAGCCCTAATATACACTTGGAGGGAGACCAAAAGGGATTACACCGGGATACACATTTTATTCATACGCGCATAAAACCCACTCCCGCATAGACTACATATGGATGTCCTTACTGGGCTCCCTAACAGATATTAATCTAGGGACTATGTCAATCTCTGATCATGCCTCAATAACCTTGACCATAGCTAGACCAGGCGGAGCAATGGGCCTGTGGATATGGCGATACCCGACGCCAGTGTTTAGAGATGTAGTACTGGTCAAGGAGGTAGAACAAGAGTTGGAGGATTTTGTCGGCTATAATAGTTAGGTTGACATCGCCCCAGGTGTGGTGGGATGCCCTCAAGGCCACGATATGGGGCAAGATCATCGCGATCAAGGCAAGGAGGGAAAGAGATGAGGATTGAGGAAGAAAACCTGGGGCTTAAGCTCAAAGAAGCAATGGCGCAGATGTCTGCGAAACACACGAGAGCAGCTGAGAGGGAGGTCCGCACCCTGAGGGGACAAATTATTTTCCTTCAGACGAGGGCGGTGGAACGAAATCCCCTACGAAATCTCCTACGCCTTGACATAGGTACTATGTCAAGGCCAACAAATCTGATCGCCTTCTAGCGAAAATGCTACAAAAGGAAGAAAATGACAGAACTATCTTAAGAATTGGGAGGAGGGGGGGCGGGCCTATACAAAAACTCATGAAATACAAAGGAGTTTTGCAGCTTTTACAAACTGTACTCCTCTAGTAACCCAGACCCGGCAAAGCAAAAGTCCTACCTGGACAAACTACCACTCGTGGCAATATCAAATGAAGACAGGGAAAGACTAGAGGAAGATAGAACAACAGACGAGGTCAGGAAAGCTATTGGCTCATTAGCAATGAATAAGGCACCGGGTCCTGACGGCTATGTGGCCGAGTTTTATGAATTGCACAGAGTTCTTAATTCCGCATCTGACAAGGTTGTTTAATCAGGTAGCGCCCACTAAAGTACTACCCAGGTCTATGGAAGAAGCAAAGGTTATCCTTATTCACAAAAAGGGGAAAGACCCAGAGATGTGTGGCTCTTTTCGCCCGACTGAGTTAATGAATGCGGACGCAAGGATACACACCAAGGTCCTGGCATCGAGGCTAGACTCGATCGTGCCCAAGATAGTAAAATCCGCCCAGGCAGGATTCATTAAGGGCAACCAAACGGCAGATGATGTGCAGAGGATAACCCATCTAATTGAAAAAAAAAAACTGTGGAAGCTAGTCCCTGCCCTCCTACTTGCGATAGATGCCGAAAAGGCCTTGGATCAGGTGGAGTAGAGCTTCCTATTCGCACGATGGGAAGGATGGGATTTGGGCCCAAATATTTAGACAGGATTAAGGCCAATTATCAAGCCCCAACCCTTCGATTGACAGTTAGCGGTCAGGTATCCGAACCGGTTATTGTAGAACGAGGCACTAAACAGGGGTGCTCTCCTTCCCCACTGCTAGACACCCTGCATCTTGAACTATTCCTGGCGGCGGTGAGGGGAGCAGACTAACTGGCATTCCATTCAGGGGTCATGAGCACAAAGTGGCCGCTTTTGCGGACAACCTTCTCACACTGACATGCCCCGAGCAGTCCTTGTGGGGAATTAGCGACGAACTTGCCCAGTTCGGACAAGTAGCCGGGTTGAGAGTGAATGCCAATAAGTCAGACATACTTAGCCTTAACCCCCCCACACCCATTGAACAACAAATCAGACACATACGAGTTTAGCTGGGCAAGTGATAAGTGTATTCCCAGACATTTGATCTTAACTAAAATCATAGAAGGAATATACCACGCAAATTACCCGCCTCTACCGGAAAAGATTAAATCGAAGCTAGTAGACTGGAGGCAAATCAATCTCGTGGCCGAGACGGGTGAACGCCTTAAAAAAAAAATGGCGGTACTGCCGCGGCTGCTCTGTTTGCAGCTCTGCCGGTAGACATCCCACGCGCCTTTTTCAGAGCCCTACAGAAGGAGACTAGTCGTTTCATTTGGAAGCATAAACATCCGAGAATTTCCGCAACCCTTATGAGAACGCTTAACCTCTCGTGGAGGTATGGGACAGCCAGATTTTAGGAACTATTATATAGCGGCGCAAATTAGGATACTTAGAGACTGGCAGAGGGATGACAGGAATAAGCCCTGGAGGGCGATGGAGGGATTACACCAGGATACACATTTTATTCATATGCGTATGGTGGCGGGACACTTAGAGGGAATCCTATGGAAACCAAGGGAAGAAAGAACTCCCCAAATGTATGCCAGTAAAATTACCTCGACTTTGGGGCAAGCCTGGGATACTGCAGTGAAGGGGGCTCAGATTACCACATTCCCGTCCTCATACACGCCACTATGGGAAACCCTCAATTTACTCCGGGCACTGACACCCTAACATTTGGGAAATGGTACCAGGACAGCTGTCGGATGGTGAGAGATATGTTTGTGGACGGAAAGGTTAAAGACTTCGAGTGGTGCAAACTAGATTTTGGTTTAGACGAGAGACATAGCTATGGATATATGCAAGTGTGCCACTGGTTATCACATCCGGACCTGAAAGTAGCACGGTCGTGCCCCCTGACCCGTTTTGAAAAATACTTAGATACCCACTCCGGGGACAAGGGATTGATGACCATTATTTATAAGTACATCAAGGAAGGGGAAACCACACCCATCAGGTCCTACATGAGAAAGTGGGAATTTGACACGGGTAAGGACATAGGGGAACAAGAGTGGCAGAGGCTGTGGAGTCAGATTCCTAAACTTACTAGATCAATACAGGTCCGTGAGACCTGGCTAAAGTTCATGTTTCAATGGCACTTAACCCGGGCAAACTGCATAGGATGTACCCAAATTCCTCCCACCCGTGCTAGAGAGACTGTGGAGGGATGGGAACTTGGGCTCATATATGGTGGGAATGCCCAAAGCTGGACACATATTGGGGCTATATACACCAAGCCACAATGCAGGTCCTGGGGAAAGTGGGAGGAGAAAATAAAGGGCTGGATATCCTCTGTATGAGACCCTGGTGGCTATTCCTATGAAATCTCTCCGTAAAATATGTGTATTAATGATGTCAGCAGTAATGGTGTTGGCTCGTAGGTGGAAAACAAACACCCCATCAAGAACATGAATGGATTGTCAAAATATGGTCAGTAGTATACATGGAATGGCTCACGCACTCAATACAGGGAGAGCATATGAAGTTCACAACAGACTGGCCCACCCTGCTGGCATTTCTCGGCAGAGGGGAAAATAGGATATGATGTCCCAAAGCAATGGCCCTGTTGGGCATTATCAACTCACAAGAGGATTCAGACCCGTGAAAGGGAATACATGGGGGCTTGCGGAAAGCCCAATGGGAAACGCAATGAACGAAACAGGGATATATGAGCTCACATTTGGCGCCATGCAGAGGGAGAAAAACTGAGCAACTGGCTCCTGGATCAAGGGGGGGGTGTTTGGTTTTCTCCTTTTCTTCCATGTTGATTGTTTTGTTTACAATAAAAAAAGCTAATAAACATGTTTTAAAAAAATATAATAAATACTGTCTAAACACCCAAGTCAAAGTACCAATGCTATTCTGAAACCTAGCCTACAATTGGGAAAGAACGTATCCACTGCTAACCCATTTGGTTGCCATAGACCATCTTTAAGAAAAAGAGGGTGTAGTGCTCAGGATTATCTCTGTGCCTGTTATACGTGGGAACTATTTCTGCGCGTCTGTAAGAGCAACTGCATTAATTTAGATAACCGAGCAATTCGCACATTTAATCTCTAAAAAGGGTCCGAGGTACTGAGCCAGAGCCTTCCCTGGCTTTTGGGGAGCACTTCAATGAGAATGGTAGACGAGAGCTACGAGAAGCGTGTAAGTCAGGCCTCCACAGTGTATGAACTTTTTGGGTCGGCTATTACCACTGGATATATAATGCCAAAAGGATAAGACTAGTCTTAAAATTACACTATTCGTTGTTTTACGCTCGTTTGTTACTATGAATAAGGGAATAATTGCTTCCGACTTCATGGATTATAATCTCAATTATTTCATAGCACACATGAATGACAATTTTCCAGTACTGCAAAACGTGCCCTTCACGTAGTACTCTTACCACGTGTGTTTCGTAACTAGGGAAGAGAGAACCGTAGCCAAATCCATATAAAATTCCATCAGACTAATGCTGGATGGCACAGAGCCTCCTAGCACCTTACACAGAATAAAAGTGTTGACTATTTATCTCTGGGATTATTTGTTCATGAACATTAATTCTCCCATTTCTTTAGATCTTATAGTCTTTGCTGGTTGCACTTGGGAGAGAAGACTGGCAAATATTCCACACCTTTTTCGCAGGTCCAATATTACGGTTTAGGCTCATAACTGCTCCTACTATTTTTTCACTCGCACCACATGGGCTGGTCAGACATAAAACTGCTTGCAGTTTTTAATCTGGCGAGGGTATACTGTGCCTAACTAAGTAGGCTCCAAATTACGCCATGGGTCCCTAAATCAAATTGCAGTTACATATAGATGGTTTTGTCCCTCTGCTCACACACTGTGTATTACTAGAGCTTTACAGGAGACATACGCCACTGTGAAAAAATAAACGTCAGTTGTAGTGCCATATTGGGATCAGAACGTGCGTGGTGGCGGGCGGGGAGGGGTACAGGAAGACCCCAGTAAGATTTTAGTCGAGCGTTTAAACTCAACCATGTGGATGATGTGTCGTCAGGGCGCGCACAATCCAGGCTTACGTTTGTGCATCCCCACCGAATTTCTAAAACGTGTGCAGGTAATGCCAGGTATCAGCGTAAAGTCACTGCTTCCGAGAAGTCTGTTTCTTTTACAGTCTTCCAGACCACATGGAATTGGCCTCCCTAATCCACAAAACTAGACTCTTTCAAAGCTGCCAGCTAATTAGAGGACGCCTCCTCGCGCACTAAGGCATGGTGCCCTGTCAAAAAAAGCAAAATGGGAGTGTCCTGTGCTCCCTCACGTGGCCGGACTGCGGCCGAGAAAAGAAAGAGCAGGTGACCCCGCGAGGCAGGCAGGCAGGCGTGTGACACCCAAGAAGCAGTCCCCGCGGGCAGCGCACTCTTTCAGCACCACCCCGCGAGAAGGCTATTTTTAAGCAGTGCCCAGTCCAGGGCGCAGCTGGTCCGAGCGAAACCCACGGGGGCTGAAATGATGGACGAGGCCAGCTGCGCTAGGGGGTGGTCAGCTGTCCTGGCTATGGGCATCACAACGAGCCTTGGGAAGCCTGAATCCCAACTGTAGCAGCGGCCTGGGGGGCAACTCTGCGCCAAGTCTCTTCCAAAGTTCAAGGAAGCGAGGCCAAGAGTGAGTGGCCATGCTAGCAAAGAGCAGAGGCGAGCTCGTCTATAGCGCAGGATACAAACTCGGCCCCTCGAAAAGGAAAATGGGAGCTGCTCTTGGAAACGTGTGACCCCCGTCGAAATAAGGCACCGGGGCTTATAATTCCAAACAAGAAAGCTCAATGGCGATAACAGTAAACTGATAACTCCAGCTGATGCCCTCCCTGCCTGTAGGAGCCTGTCCAGAAAGTACCCTAAAGCCCACCGTAAAACGGCGTGCTCATCTGCAAAGAAGATTTACTAACGCAAAGTCACGACACTGTCAAAACGCGACCATCCACATCATTCAATGCCGTTATGGGTTGCTCGGGACACGGGCGGCATTACAAACTTAAATGCCATTCAAAGGAAAAACAAGGAGGGCAGCATGGCATGGGAAGGTCCTGCCTCGGGCCAGCCTGTGAAAGACAGGTGACAGCCTGGCCTTTTATGTCCAAACTGTAAAAGCAAATGTCAGCTCTGGCAACATGGCCATGGCGCACCCGGCGATCCGAACACCTGTTTTAAATTCTCCTGTCAGTAGCGACTGCTTCCCGAGTGGAATCTGAGACCCCCTTCTGCACCTGTGGGAGCTCCAAATACCAGCTAGCATTCATGGAGCATGATCCCAGTTTCTACTTTACAGAGTACTGCGAGCGCTGTCAAATGCGCCATGTAAGGGAATATCCCTCCCTCACGCCCCGCCAATGATGACTGCAAGAACCAGAATCCAACAAGTCCTTGGTCATACAGGCAATGGTTTCCAAGTAGGAGGGCAAGGCTTTGTTACACTTTGTGATTACGGACAGAACCTTCTGCTGTCTGAACCTGGGCTTGAAAGGGAGTGGTCTGTCCCTTGAAGGGTCCGTTGATGTATCCAGCTCGCCATTACAAGAAGCACAGGATCACAACCTACATTTTTGTTAATCTCTACACTGTCAGCAAGAGCAAAGAATCCTAACTCAGTCAACTCCACCCAAAAAAATATTCCCAGAAAACAGTTTATTTTGTTTAATGTGTCGTCTTCCCTTAACATCATTCACAATGTGCTGGGTGTTTGCCTCTTTCTCGTGGCCTGTTGGAGAAGAGAAAACTTTTTTTTTAAAGGAGGAAGTACACAGTGAATGCAAGAAGGGAGTCCAAGGATGACTGCAAATAAAATTATATTCCCTTACTTGGATGTGTTTTCAAGCAGCACACAGCAACTTAAAAACGTATATAAAATAACCAGTATTGCATGATATATGAAAGACATTTTTTATTTGAATTTAAAATATAAAATGCTTCACGCAAAAGCACTGTACAAACAGGTATCAATGGCTGGGGCACTTCTGAGTGCTTCACAGTCATGATACAAAACCAAATATGAAACCGATGGTGTAGCTGGGAAGAGTTAATGACACCAGCACAAAACAGACGTTAAACAGTTAATCAGTATTTGCAAATATGTAATCCAGTGACATTGGACGGGACAGAGTGGTAGGGAACACTGAAGGGGAACAGTGAGCACTAACACTCCGGGGCACCCTTCAGGAGGTAGGGACTCCTAGCGATTGCTAGCCAAGAGGGGGACATGGCTAAGCAGAAAGCACCTCAGGGGGCGGGTGGGCCGTCAGGTTGAGGAGAGCATGGGAGCACAGAGTGGAAAGATAGGAATGATTAGAGAAGGGATTTGCACAGGCAGATATTTCGAATGCATAGTCAACACTGTACGAAGGAGGTGCGCAAAAGGCGAGTGAGGATCATAGAGGATACAGAGTAGAAAAGTTCAAGACCAGATGTTTAGTTCGAAAAGAAAAACATTCTCATAAAAACAAATGAAAAGCCAGTGCAATACAAGATATCATTACGAAAACACCAGCAATCCTTCACATAGTACTCAATTTTTAAAACATCACGAAAACTAAGCAAATTAAAACGCATTAAGCCACCCCTAACAAGTATCAACCCACCTCATGGGTATCTACCCAGAGTAAACATAACAGTGGATGACACTGCATCAGATCCGCCGCTCTAAAAATCAGTTTCAAAGTACAATTTCTGAGATTTGATGGTATACTGGATGCGATCTGTCACTTAGGTTAACACGCATTTAGATTGAATGGCTCTCAAGGCCAGACAATTAAATCTTGCCCTAGTGATCGGGGTGCGCTGTTCTGGATCAGTAGCCCATAGCAAATGTTTATGTAGTTCGCCCGAAGTAATGACTACGGCTAAATGATTTGGAGAACTCATTCGTTTCTCCTCTATCCCTGGGTGCAAGCAATCTTATTCTTCTTTAGTTGCTTTGCCAAGGCATGAGATTAAGGCCCTGATTCATGGATTATTTGCGCCGAAAAAAAACAGGATTTGTGCGCCATTCTGCCCGCAAATCCCCATTTGTTAAACAGGGACTTGCGGGAAGAATGGCTCACAAATCGCTGTTTTTCGACGCAAATAATTCCATGAATCAGCCCCCAAGTGTCAGCTGCCTTAAAGTGATTTTGTGCATCAATTACAGTAAGCATGCTTTTTATGTATTTCAGCCATGGTATCTCGTAATGCCTTCAGCAAAACAGAGGCGACGGCTGGAAGGTTTAGAATTAATCTTAACCTCTGGCATAGCTCTAGGCAACCCTCCAGACTCACCTGCCAAGCCATTACAAAAGGGGAAAGAACAGATGCCAATCTGGCTTGGTACCACCCCGAAAGTGGTACTCCAGCCTGTACTGCTTGGTCACATCCCTTCTGAACGAGACAAGCATACCCGTCCCACTCAGGGTGACAAAGCAAAAATAAAGAGGGGATGGCTGCAAGGTTTAGAATTAATCTTAACCTCTGGCATTGCTCGTGGCAACCCTCCAGACCATCAGTCTTCACCAGCCAAGCCATACCAAAAGGAAAAGACCATATGCAAATCTAGCTTGATCCTCTTCCTGTAATCGCTCGGCAGGCGGGTGATGGGGAAGTAAAGGCACTGGCTTATGCGGATGATGTGGTGATCGTCTTAAATTACCCTGTTGTTGGAGGTCCTGTGTTACGGGAGGTCTTTGATGAAGTGGGTAGGTTATTGGGTACAGGATCAATTGGGATAAGACGGTGGTATTTCCGGTGAGGGCTTCGCCGGGTTGTGAACAGCTGTTGGGGTGGGACTGTAAATGGGAATATTCTAGTGTGAAGTATTTGGGGATTTATATTACTCGTGACTTTGGAAAGTTGGTAAGTTTTAATGTCGATAAAATCATTGAGGTTCTTAAGCGGGATATTATGAGATGGGGACGTGTAAATCTGACTCTTTGGGGCAAAGTCAATGCTATTAAAATGATTTTGCTGCCGAAGATTCCTTATGTTGTTCAATCTCTGCCTTTACGTTTTACAAAGGGAGCATTTGCACGTATAGATTGTTTCAGGATTTTTTGTGGGGATTTGGGAAGAGGGCCAGGGTTTCCCGGTTCATCATGGCCAAGAGTGTTAAGTATGGAGGATTTGGGTATCCGATTTTGGGAAATTATTGTAGTGGTTTCTTGTTGAAGAAAGTGTCTTGTTACTCTGGTGTTGCTCTGCACCGGATGCCGTGGTGGGTACAAATTGAGATGCAGCGGTTTTTGCCTTATGATATGAAATGTTTATTTTCTTTTGGGAAGTTGCCTAAGAAGGTACAGTGTTTTGAAGTCTGTGTTGGCTACTAAAGAGGCGTTGTCGTCGTGGATTGTTGGTACTGGTCAAGGATTGCATCTTTATGAGGAGGCCTCACTTTGGCATAATCCTGGTCTGCTGTTGGATAATAAGATGCTGTTTTGGAAGAGTTGGATTCAGAGAGGAGTTTTGACTATTGGAGATGTGTGGAATGAGGCTGGGGTGGTGCCTTTTGAGAGTTTAGTGGAGAAATTTGGTTTTGGGAACAGGGAATTCAGGAGATATAATATTTTGGTCGCTTTACTTGTTGAGCGGAGAGAGATGTTGGATGCTCCATTTCTGAAAAAGCCGGAAAACTTGGTATTTTGGAGATGGGATTTCAGAGTGTGTCTACGTTTACTCAGTTTATGCTTCCGGATAGGCAATGGTTGGATTCGTGGGAAAAATGGAGGTTGTCATGGACAGAAGAGTTGGGCAGGGAACTGACATTGAGAGAATGGGATAGGATTTGGAGAGTGCCGACGACAACCAAAGTGGATTTGCAATTGCGCTACATCCATCAAAGGATAGTGGGCCGAATTTATTGGACTCCAGCGCGTATGTGCAAATTGGGTTTAGTTGATGATGCTTTGTGTTGGGGTTGTGGGAAAGAACAGGGTACACTGTTGCATATGTTATGGCATTGTGAAAGGGTGGTAGGCTTTTGACAGGATTGACCAGATTTGGAAGATTGACTACCCGCGCAATCCCTTAGCAGTTATATTTTTGTCTTTTGGTGGTGGGAGTAATGCGAGTTGGGTGACGCTGTGTGAAGTGCGTAGTTTTGTTGGTGGCAGCTAAACAGGTGTTGAAGGTTTGGAAGACACGGAAAAAGCTGATGGTGGAGGAGTGGATTTTGGATGTTAGAGCTTTGTCGAGGTTTGAAAATACGATGTTTTGTAAACAGGATAAGGCAGACCTTTATGGTGAAATGTGGGAGGATTTTGATGACCTTTATGGATAAGGCTGGGTTGTGTTATGGAGTGGAGTGCAATAGTTTATTTTCATATTCTTGAGGGTGGGGGGCTTTGTGTGGTTGTTTGTGTGGTCTTGTTTGTATGTTATTTGCTTGGTACATTTGATTTGGTTTTCGATTGTTATTTAGGTTTGATATGGTGGGATACGGGGTTATGATATCAAATTCTGTTGTATTGTTTCCCACTATTGTATGTTATGCAGTTCAATGCCTATGGATGATGTTACTGTTTGTTACCTATTGTTGTAAATTAGAAATAAAGAGTTTAATTAAAACAAATTTAAAAAAAGATTAATTCTAAACCTTACGACCATCACGTCTTTGATTTTGCTTCATCTTTAATGCCTTCTCCTTGGCCAAATGGATAGTTCCAATACAGAATAGTCCATTCATAGTGCAACCCTTTCAGCCAAATCATCTCTTACCATGAACAACTGAAGATCCAATTGCCAAAAAACTGTCTTATAAAAATATTTTAAATGGTTTGTGAGGTAGGTACACATGTACATAGTTAACAAGGACAAGAAACATGATCTACCCTTTAATAAAAGCCTCCTGGTTCGCCAGCATTAGCAGGCGTTTTTTTGGGTTCTTATCAATTGTTGCATTGACAATCAATAGTGGTACACTCTACCCACCTAATCTGGTGTTTACATCAACAAAACAAAAGGGGAAAATTGGTTCTATTCTCACCCCAAGTAATACTTGTATCTTCATAACATGTACCTGTATCAAACATCTCAGACAGCTGATCGAGGTAAAGCTTTGAAATTCCAACCCTGTGAATAGCACTCGGAATAAAATCCAGGCAAAGAGCAAAAACTGAGATCTGAAGAAATGTTGCCACAGAAGGTCTACGCATCACACTATCCAATCTACTACTACAGATAAACCAAGAATACCCTTCACTGGAGTGTGGGGCGGGGTGTAGTGGATTGTGGGGGACACAAAAACAACCACACTGTTGAATGGCCTTCAACACTCCCCTCTGATCTGTTCAAGCTGTAAGGCTTGAGCAGTAACCCAGTATGCAGAGATGGGTGGCAATCAATGTTTCTGTAAAGTGAAATGTAAGATGTTCAGGAGCGTTAAGCCTGGAAGTCAGCTTAAGTTTAAAGTCACTGTAAGAAAGAACGACTAGAGGGCGAGCTTTGAGGGATGGGCTAAGAAAGTCAGAGGGAAATGGGTATAGGTGAGGAGAGAAGGGAACAGCAGCTGAACACAGTGCTCCCGATTTATAAAAGCAATCCCATTGTCCTGGTGAGAAAGGTGTGCGACAGGAACGGGACCATTTTATGGAGAAAAGAAGAACTTAATGCTTCAGAGCTGAATCTTATCAGACTATTTTTTTGATAGATCTGGTGCCTTACTGGGCAGAAAGCTACACCCATGCCTCGTCGAAAGTCTCAAACAATGCTGTGGTCTGCACCCATTCATCCTGAGACTAGTAACACATCTCAGAACTCCTCATTTTCCCCATACTAGACATTCTTTTACAGGTCCTTCACGTTGGTGGTACACAGGTAGCCTCACGAGAACTACATGCTACTTCCTTCTGCACATCTATTCTGCCCAACAAATAGAGCCAATTGGTAGACAGTGACCTCCTGCACGGCTAAGGGAATCAGTTTTGGATTCACACTCTTGTCCAACTCAAGCATGTAGGCAGGTTTAGGAAGAGGAGAAAGAAGGAGTGCATGAATAGTAGTTGGGGGAGCAGGGGTCAAGGATAGAAAAGAAAGCGGGACGGAAATCGAGTTATCAGGAAGGAAACTACTTTGGGTTAGGGACTAGGATAAAGAGTCCAAGGCATAACGTTCTCAGCCTTCTTTCCCAGTCTGCAATAAGGTCCATCCTGTTCCCCAACTCTCCCGGATGGTTACATTTGACTGGAAAGCAGAGATAAAAACGTTACTTGACAAAAGAGGCAGCACTGAAACGTGGGAGTCTGTCCTGCAAGATTAAATAGCACATAGAGCCCAATAGTAAAACTTCAAAACCAGTCACAACTAGAAGAAAAAAAATTGAATTGCTATATTGCGCTTCATGCCAGAGTCCAGCCTCTAAGCGCAGATCGGTTTTGAAGTCACGCTGCTCAGAGTTGTCTTGCTTCCAAGAAGAGCGAAATGTCCTTGAATCATACTCTCGCCTCAGGAACCTATCCCATTCTTGAAAACGTTAACCTAACTGGCGCAGTGTCTACATGACACCAATACATTGACACAGCATACACACCCTCCTACACCAACTCCTAAATAACGGCCGCTGACTACATGTAATTCCACCGGGCCAGACACAGATAAACCCAACAGATCAACCAAGGATTCCCCCGACCACCACGTTACAGCAAAAGCAAGATTGATGAACCACCATCACCCCTTCTGAATAACCATTGAAGTAGGCACTGTGCCAGTAGCCACACACATAGTAGCTTTGAAGGGTCTGCCAACCGGCAAAATAATCATGGATTTGGCCTTACAAATTCATCACACACACTTGCCCAGACAACAATATAAGCACCACATCTTGATTGTTTTGTAATAAAATCGTGGTACTGGTTGGCCAGAGGTTCACAGTTGCAGAAAAGCCAACACTCAAAGATCTGGGTTCTAATAATAAAACTTCCATTGGCTCCGAGAGTTGTGGGTGGAGGCAATAGATAGATAGCTAGCAATATAAAGATGGGAACGGGGAAAGCATAGTAACACATGTCACCACTGCTATTTATATATAGTCAGCCATACAAAGCTGTCTTCTCAGAACACATGTCCATTCACGTCTTTAAGTACGGATATATTGTTGATGTTTCACGAGGCAAGAGTAAAACCCTAAGCTGAGAGCAATCATCATATTACATCTAACACGTAGGCTAAAAAGGGCAGACACTACTTAGCTTTGTATAAATCCTTAAGCAAAACGTGTACTGAAGGAGCAAAGCACAGCAAAGATATGAACAACTTGCAAAAAAACGGGATCCAGGCAGAAATCCCCAGTAACAAGATGGTAACATTTTAACAATAGTTACACTATGAGATAGAGAAGATAATGGCAGGTCTAGCTATTAAAGAATCGCTAAACATAGTATAAAAACAATATTATATATCAATACACAACTAAAAAACAAACAAGTACATTAGTCACATTTCTGTTCAAAAACTGGCATGGCGCAACCATTAATATTGATTGAAATAGAAATTACACAAACACTGAGTAATAGAATGCAAGTCATAACAGCTTATTCTATTGTTTGCTGACAGGCCAAGCAGATTTTAACAGACAGACGCCAGCCGGGCACCCACAATAAGAAGCTAACTTATTTAATGCTCCTGAAGAACGTTCGATATTTAACATAACAGAAGCGAAACATGTTGGATTGTTACCGGTGGATTAGTACTTTTTTGTATTTAGTCGTGTATTGATATACAATAAAATTGTTTTTATACTATGTTTAGCAATTCTTAGGCTATCTTTAATAGATAGACCTGTCATTATCCTCTCCATCTCATAGTGCAACTACTGAATCTACCCACCGGAAATAGATATTGCACTACAATAGTAACATGACTAGTGCAGACCGGGATTCCTCCCAGATCACGAATAAATACATTTTAACAATAACATTTAAAAGTGGTAGATTAAATGATTCTGCGGTCAGAATAAAAGTACGCGAATCAGCCCACTATAGCATAATGCAGCATTTATAATGCCAAACACATGGTCAAAAGAGCAGGGATTACCTGAACATGGTGGCAGAGTAAAACTAGAATAAACTCATACACATCTTGCAAAGATCCCAAAAAATCTTCTCCCTCCATTATAAACCACCAAATCAATCATCAAAATAACTGACTCCCTTTTGCCAGCCTAACCTTAAACCCCAACATTTGAAACATCTCGACGACTACTCAGGGCTCCCTCTTCATAAATGGCACGCTAAAGCCCTGGTTTTCACGGGCTTTAAATTCGTTTTCATAGCCCTGCAATGCTCATGTGTTGTTATGATCCCTACAGTGCCCACATAAACAAGGGACTCTAAAGTTAAACCGGAAAACACAGCCTGCCACATTCATTTGTCTGTTCACACCTTCATGTCCCCGGCAATATAAATCGCCTTTATATTTCACTGCCGTTCTGGATGCCACACATGCTTCGTGTCACACACATATTCAACAACCATGATCACTGTGGTTAACACACCTCATATTCAGCCTCACACTTTTTCCACTAATGCTAACTTAATGCATAACGTGAGATCAACATCAAACCCTCAGCTCGAACCCATGAACACTCATTAGCACTGACAAATGACACTGGCACAATGTCCATCACTAGCAGCGCCGTTCGTGTAGTGGCCATGCCCCATGAATACCCATTTAAAAGCATGGATGACAAACGACCCCCGCATAGTACTGGAATCCCTTAGCCTCCCAGAACTCAAGATTAGCCCAGAAGGCAACTATTGTGGACGATCACTATTTGACCCCAGAGGGCCCCCACAACATATGTTCTGGTCATAATAGATGAGTCACCTGTCATACACAACCAAAACACGTGCACTGCCCCATACTCCCCCCACACCCCCACCCAAAGTACCCCATCACACACCCAGATAACACTATCCTATGAGACGACCCCCCACCCCATTACCAAGCAGGGCGCATAAAATCCTTTACACCCCAATATGACCCCAGGCCCAAACCTCATAGTAACACCCTGCTCTCGTAATGGCCCCACCTCATATGACCCACGTTATCCCATTTCACATTACCCCAAGGATCCCCGACAGTACTCCTTGCCCACAGCATACACCATCACGACCTGATATCACCCCAGCACCCACTTCACAACCTTCGGGCCATCCGCTTCAAATGCCATGCCCCCCCAACTACAGCTCCTTATCCTACTTGCCAGCTCCAGCTGCCAGACCTTCTCCAGGTGCTGCTCATCTTCCTAGGCCCCGCAGCCACGCTCCCTCCCCTGTGCACACAGGCCTCTCTCTCAGCAAGCCTCACCTTATAGAAGGCCCCGTTGGAGCCTCGCACCTCCACAGCCAGGGAGTCCATGTCCCGCCTCCTCGGATCCGCGCTCAGGGATCCGCCCGCTGCCACTGACTGCCCGCGCGCCCAGCTCGCGCTGCCCCGACTGACTGACTGACGCGGGGAGCACAGCGCACGCGCGCTCCCACCTTCGCTCCAGTGCGCGGATGCTCGTGGACACGCCGCTGCTGCGCAGGCGCGCCCCCTCGCGCGCGCTACCGGGGAGCAGGGTTCGGCAGAGCGTAGGCGCGCGTGCCTTGCCCTCCCGCAACCCTCACCTTCCCTCGCGCGCGGGCGCGCGAGCTTTCCAAGTTCGGATCCAATGGGACCGTCGTTCGGTGGTTTGCGTGCCCGCCCTCAGCTCCCCCTTGCCCAACCAACAGCTCGCTAGCCTGTCTCCTCCATTTCCTAAATGCTTACAGGCTCGGTTTGGTGCCATTCAGGAAATATCAACAAATAAAGAACCCGACTGCTTATTTGTCCCACCTACATCTCCATTTGTCAACAGCTCGGAAAAAGTGCACGTCTTGTCCACCCTATTTCCCACCCCATGTGAATGGAAACTGAAATCCTCTTTATGATTGGATGAGGAACAGACTATGGGCGTTTTTGACTGGTCAAAGGCTTAATTAGACCTGCCTTTTCCTTTTGTTGTGACGCAAAAAACAATCAACACAGTGATTGGATGGACATGCTGTCAGTCTCACAGCCTAGCGTTTCATGTCTTTGACAGAAGGCCATGTTGGATTGGAATATTTCACGTTCATATAACAGGGCGCGAGTCGCTCACAGCACAATTGTTGGTAATCGAACCCTTTTAAGTTTTTTCTGCTTAATTTCACAATTTGTATTTCGATCACAGTTAGGAACATTAATATATATTTGTTTACTCCTTATTTTAGTTATAGTTCAGGTTTGGAAATTCCATAATTTTGGTAATGTAAAACATAGTTCTGTTTGCATTTTCTTTTACTTTTCATGCTAGCATAAACAGTCTTTTATTTGGAAACAATATTTTATACAGCCATAGTTTTTCATGTATACCGTGAATTGCCCTATTCAGTTATGTATTTTGGGGATTTGTGAGGCACAATGCACAAACATATTACACTGACCACGATCATACATACAAATGACCCACGTCGTTCATCGGATGCTCATACATGTCTTTTTATTAATCTTTGCCTTTTGGGGATTTATAAACCTGAAGTCTTTTCTTTGCATGTATCCGTTAGAATGGGAAAAGCAAAACTACAAGAGCCATAGATTTCAAGTCTCTCGCATTTGGTCAAATGCAGCTGTCACGCAGAGCTGTCTGAAACTCTTGCCGCCTGCTGACAACTGAACCTGATCTTCTTTACTGGTCCAAGAAACAGCATGAGTGGTATGCAGAGTAGCTCTTGGCAGGTGTGGAGGCTGCAGAAAGGATTCTAACAGCAGGGGGGACACGTCCTGCAGCATATCTGTCTAGAAATGAAAATGCAAGTAAAACGAGAAGATTTTTGGTCTTAGGGTGCTCCCTTCATTTACACCTATTGGCCGGCAACGGAATTGGCAGGTGAGGGAACTGACTCTATTGCCGGTTTCACCTGCAAAAAGCGGGGTGAGTTGACAGGTATGCTGCAGTCTGGTCGCACAAAGAACCAAGCCTCATAAAAGCACATGCCCGCAGCCAACAGATGAAATGGAAGACAATTCCTGAATTCAGGCTCAGACCTTGGAAGAGGAAGAGTAATCTCAGGCCTCTAGCAGCAAAACATGGAGCCATGACCAGAGAGCATAGCTCCCAACCTTTTTTGTCTCCAAGGCGGGTGAAAACACCCGATTTTCTTTTTGGCGGGTGAGAGGCCCATAGAAGTGAATGGGCGCCTCAGGGACTTGGCGGGTGATTCATCTGCTTTCAAGGCGGGTGACACCCGCCAAAAGCGGGTGAGTTGAGAGCTATGCCAGAGAGGAGGACATTGGAGTGCAGAAGAACTGCATGTGGGCCCGGTTCCACAAAGACCCCAGGCTGAAAAACGGCACCAATTATCTTTCAATCTCCTCTTTCAGCACAAGGATACTCTCCACACCGCTGGATATCACCCTAAAGGTCAGGACTGTCACAGGGGTGTGGCCTGGGGTAAAACATTAGGTTTGGCCCTCTCCCTATTTCTTCCACTACAATTCCACAACAATTCAATAAGACTTGAATGCATATCTTAAACTGGTCCCATTTAAACTAATATGGGAGAGAACCGCGAGATGTATTAGATACGTTGCGTGAAACATGAGAGGAACGACCGAAAGCTATTTACCACTATGCCAAACTGCCCAAAGACCTAAAGAGCACATGGCGGCAGTTAGATCCATAGTGCAAACTAATATGATTAAGACCCAGGAACATCAGCAGGGTTATCATGATTGAAAATCTGTATTAAGATCCTTTTCTATTAGACAAAAAGTCCTAGTTTTCCTCCCCTCTTCTGAAAACAGAATGCTCTTTAGGTGGCATGGTCCCAACAAGATAATAGATAAGAGAGGGCCTTACGATTACTGAGTCTTCCAACCAGACAGAAAAATCAAGACTCACATTTATCACGTGAATCTTCTCAAGGAATGGAAAGAAAATCAATTGAAAATACTACTGTGGTATTAACCAGCTTGTTATGTGATGAAACAAATACTCTGATTCCCTCTGACTTAGCTCATAATCAAAAGGAGGACCTAATGTACCTCTTTGAACAATTGGCTGATGTTTTCAGAGCGGAACCTGGGAGAGTAAAAGGGATATTTCTCTCGGGATGATGGCTCAGCAGCAATGTGCTCGCCTTTCAAGCAGGACGACACAGAGCAGCAAAGGTTCGATCCCCGGTACACGCTTAGAAACCTCTGGGTATTAAGCGTGTGTTATAAATAACCTATCATATATCATTACTTCCATACCCCCGCAGGAAAAGTGGTACATCTAAAGCCATATTGGATACAGGAGACTAGAAAAGGCATAATTGAAGAGGAATTAGAAAATATGTTGAGCGCTGATATTATCTAGCCCTTTCAAAGCCCCTGGTCATCCCTGATCGTGCTTGGGACCAAGCCAGATCAATTGTGAAAGTTCTGCATTGATTTCTGGAAGGTAAACACAGTCTCCCAATTTGATAGCTACTCCATGCCCAGAATTGATGATCTTATTGATCAATTGGGGTCCGCTGTCTTCCTCTCCACGATTAATCTGACGAAGGGTACTGTCACAGCAACCCATTAGTCGCTGTGGCACTGATGGAAGAAAGGAACACGAGCGGTCCATCACCTTGTATAATGCCTGAATGCAGCACTCTAGTTTATTTCAAAATGGCCGCTCACAGCCCGGCGTTTATTTTTATACCAAAGCAAACTCAACGCGCTTGTAATCCTCTTCAGGATTCCCCTGCTTGCTCCCACCTTGGTGCTCGCTACTCAGGAGCTGTTTTGGTTCTTGCTTACCTGCTTTAGCTGCCTTCCTTCTACTGTGTTCGCATTCTCTGTATCACCAGCATGGCCCTCTGTGTTTAGCTTCCACTGGCCATTCTTTCATCATTTGGATTTCTTACGGTGACAAGACCAATATCTGCATACTGAGGGTTTTTATGCCTTTGCCCTCAACCATCTGGACACATCCTACCTGTCTGCCGTTTTGTCCATCGTGTTTTCACCTGCAGGGTTCATAGTGGCGGCTGGTAAGTATAGGCCCTATCTTAACAGGATAGACTTTGTGACAAGACAAAGAGCAAGAAGGAAAAACCCAAGACTTACCGCAGGGGATCCGACTCGTCAGATTCAGGCAAGAGTTTGCAACGCCAAAAGGATTCCTCCATGATGGCACAGATACAGGATCTGATTAATGCAGTACATGGTCTTTCTGCTGAAGTACACAATTTAAAAGCGGAAAATGCCACTTTGAGGCATATGATTACGGCAAGAGATGCATTACCATCGACGCTCATACTCTTACTTCTTGGAAATTTAACAGTGCTCCTAGGCGACCCAAAGAATTCCTGGACTCCTGTACAGTTCACTTTCTTTTTACAAACACAAATATGCCAAAGAAAAGGCTAAGATAGGATATATGATTTCCAATATGTCCGGGAACGCATTATCTTGGACTACACCCTTAGTGGCATCAGCCAGCACTTCAGGAGCCTCATACACAGCCTTTATTCAAGCCCTCATACATGTTTGAAAGACAAGAACTGACCTTCAATGTGTACAAATCACTCCTTGATGTCAGACAAGGGAGCATGGAGGTTTTGGCCTGCGTTACAAAATTCAGACGCCTGACATCAGAAGCAAGATGGTTATCAACCAACATAAAGAAGAGATAGTCTTTGATATCATCTGAGCGGCACACTTCCCTCTTATACTGGGAATACCCTGGTTGCGGTCCCACAATCCGCTTATAAACGGGACGGATAATACAGTTCATTTATCCTCACCTTCGTGTAAGAAACAATGCTATGACTCACACCAGACATCCGATACTAACATACAAGAGTTCAGCATGGTTCCATCAGAATATAGCGACTACCTTGAAGTTTTCAAAGACAGACTACCACGCGAACGACTGCCTCTTTGTCCGAAGGACTGCTCCATTGATATTAAACCCAATGAAGAGTTTCTTTTTGGTCGGATGTATTCCTTGTCGGTATCAGAAAAGGAGGCTTTGCGTAAATACCTTGATGATAATCTTACAAATGTTTTAATCAGAGAGTCAAGGTCTTCTGCAGGAGCCTTGCTATTTTTCATCCCTAAGAAGGAGACCAGAGATCTCAGACCAAGCCTCGATTACAGAGGTCTCAACCTAACAGAGAAGGACAGTTACCCGATGCCCCTCATCAACGATATCATGGAAGCTGTCCAATCTGCGGTGATGTTCACTAAACTAGACGTATGAGGAGCGCATTACCTGCTCAGCATCAAAGAGGGACACCAGTGGAAGACAGCCTTACACACGCCCATTGGCCATTTTGAATACCAGGTGATGCCTTTCGGGCTGGTCAATGACCCTGCTGTTTTTCAGAGGTTCATGGAGAGGCTTTTTTCTGATGTTCTTTTTCATTACGTTATTGTTTATTTGGATGATGTACTGGTTTATTCGACATCTCTATCAACTCGTCGGAAACATCTTATGGAAGTATTAGACGGTTACAGCCTTTTGACTAAACCCGAAAAATGCCTATTTGAGGTTCAGTCGGTGCCCTATCTCGGATTCATTCTTTCCAGTAAGGGAATTAAGATGGATCCCAGGAAGACTTCTGCTATACAAGGATGGCCGTCTCCCACATCTGTAAAAGAGATTCAACGCTTCTTAGGGGTGGGCAATTTCTATTGATGATTTATTGACCAATTCTCAGCTACCATTCTTCGCATCACCAGACTCCTTAAGAAAGGTGCAATTTTTCATTGGGACGAATTAGCTGAACAAGCATTTGAGACAATGAAAGGAGATTTCTGTTCAGCTCCTATTCTTTGCCAATCGATCTATCCCAGCCCTTCATAGTTGAGACAGATGCCTCCTATGGAGCTCTTGGAGCAGTTCTAAAACAGATGGGAAATGATAACGAAGAACATACAGTGGCTTACTATTCTTGCACTTTACATCCCAGTTAGGTAAACTATATTCTGTGATCGAAAAAGAACTCCTGGCTATTCGAGCAGCTTGTGCTGAATGGCAACACCTCCTTTTGGGTTCTCAACACGAGTTTGAAGTTTGCACAGATCACAAAAACCTACAAATCCTACAGCAAATGGAATGTCGAAACAGCAGACAGACACGCTCAGCCTATTTATTTTTTCCCAATACGGTTTCAGGCTTACCTATATTCCGGGAAGTCAAAATATCATAGCTGATGCACTTTCATGAAAGGATGAAGAAAGAATTGAAGGACCCCTCTAGTCTGAAAAGATACTAGGAAACAAGACCTTCATATGTGCTATTTCTTCTTTCCTGCAACAAGTCAAGGATGCCTTTTTAACACCAGAAACTTTCTGGGAAGGTCATAAATTCAAACTAAAAGATGAGTTGTATTACTATTTTGATTGCATTGTGGTTCCCCCCACTTCTCTTTAGACCCAAGTCATGTCCTGGTTCGATGATAATTGTATAGCCAGATATAAAGGAGTAGCATCTACATTGGATCTTATTTCCCGTTCCTTGTGGTGGCCTTCTTTGAACCAGGACGTGAGGGAATATGTCTTATCCTGTCCGATATGTGTTCAAAGTAAGTACCTCACTTCTAAATCTATCGAAAAGCTGGAACAATCTCGTGTACTCCAAGGACCATGGACAAATATATCGTCAATTTCATAGTGGATCTCCCACCATCTAGGGGCTACACAGCCATAAATGCTAATGATAGACCCGTTCAGTAAAATGGCTCATTTTACTCCCCTACATGGTGTTTCTTCAGCCCCTGACATTGCAGTGGCTTTCCTCTGAGAAATATTCTGCCTGCATGGACTGCCTTTATTCATAACCACTGATCGAGGAACACAATTTATCTTGACGTTCTGGGGTACTCAATGTAAATTGTTGGGAATGGAAAGAGAACTATCCTCCGGTTTATCACTCCAAACTAATGGACAAATGGAGATATTAAATCATATACTATAACAATACCTACGTTGTCATACCACCAACACACAGGACTCCTGGTCTGATCTACTACCCATCGCAGAATTCTCTTTTAATAATACTGTTCACTCAGCTGCAAAGATGGGTCTTTTATATTGTCACTCAGGCTATCATCCCAACCCTTTTCCAGAATCCATACTGTGAGAAACCCGAGGGTATTCTCCCAGGCAGACCTAGAGAATCCCTTATTCAGGTGGCCTGGGAAGGGCCGACGCTCACAGACCCCAACCCTAGGGTCAGACGAACGAGAGAGGATCACCTGGATGGGTAACCTGGGGTTGTGCTTGTGAAAATACCCCAGGTGAGATGCTGTATTATACCGGGGAAGAAGGAGATGAGGACGAGATCCATGAGGCCTATGTATGCTGTATTACATCTGCCTCCTTTCCTCCCATTGAATCTCTCCTGCCCAAATCCCAAAACACCTCCATGTATAACCAATGTTCTAGGATCCCAAAGCCTCTTGCACCCAGAAACTATCTCTGTTGCCTACTCAAGTACGCCCAGTCGTTCTTCTCCACGTCCCTCTGTCTAACCATTTCCGAAGACTCAGTCTACCTTTACAAAACACTACCCTTTCCATAATCTCCCCTGTTTATTTCATGATAATAATCCTGGTCATTCCCATCTGTCTCACAAATCCTCTCAATTTTACCATTCTGAGTTTATCAAAACCCCTGGTACGAGGGTTGTAATTCCATATAGCACCTTTTCCCCATCTTACCCTGTAGGACAATCAGACACTCTAACCCCTCTCCTTTCTGACACTAACACTATCTTACCCTACTGAAGACAACAGACTAATAAAACTTTACCTGACATGTCCCAACCCAAGGGTCAGCAAAGTCAGGCAATTGACCAGAACCTCGCACACCTGACAGCTCTTTCCTTTCTCCACCTTTTCAAGCACAAAGAGGGCAATGCCGACTGCATGTCGAGAGGGTTAACTCATCTTGGCCGTTCAAGAGGAGGAGAAAGTCGGCACGAATCGAGAAGGGGGACAAGGAGAGATGCAACCTTGCCCTTTCTGACCAAAGCCTATGAACATCCGCAGAAGGAATCGTAAGACCGCAAACAATAGCCATCGTGTATTGTAGCAGATGTCAACAGTACCCGGGGCCCTCCTGTGCTGATAACCAAGCTGGGGAGAGATGCTTGTCTCTGTGGTACCAGCCCTGACTTGAGAGAAAAGAAAGCCAAACGGTTCATTACAGCCGGGAGTCGAGGGTAGAACCGATAAGAAACCGAACTGTGTTGAACGAAGGTAGCAAATGGTTAATTTGACTGTGAAAGTACAAAGTACTGTTAATATCAGAAAGAGGGGAAAACCAGCAATGGAGGAGTCCAGCACCACATGGGTGCTCATTCAGGAAACTCTGGGTGATTACTCGATTGTTGAAACTACCAGTACCATAAGGCCTTGGGAAAGGCGAGAAGGGGTCAAAGTGGTCATACAGGGGTCTTGTAAAATTCTCTGTACAGTCGAAAGTCTTTGACCGACAGATGATTGTGAAGCTAAGGGAAGTGAATCCCGCATCGTAAGGGTTGAAGAAGAAAAGTTACGATTGACAAGATTGGCAAGAGTGAACCCGAACGAGGGATACCAAAAAAGCGTGGGCGAAGACTAAAACCCAGAAGTACAAAATTGTACCCGGCTGAGGGATGTCCACAGTGAACTGTTCAAAAGGACGTTAAGATTCGTAAAGGTGACAGAAGCAATTGCATTGAAAGCCATAGTTAACCCGATTGAAGGAGGCGAACAGTCGAGTAAGATCTGAGCCTGGGAGAGGGGGATCCAAGGGTGATAAGCCAACACCCACCGACCCGTGAATGCAACAAAGAAAAGTCCAAGAGGGAAAGCCTTTGAATGCATGCCATGCCAGAGAGAACCCGACAAAGAGAAGCTGATATTCGAGAGAGGGTTTGAACCCAGAAGAGGGGGACCAAGGGGTGAAGAGCTATCACCCAAACAAAATCAGAGAAGAACTCTAGAACATTTATTTGAATCTTGGTTTTGACACTCCCAGGCCCTCAAAAGCAAGAAAACATAGCTATCGGAGGTCCTAGTATCACTAAGGAACTTTCTACGGATCTGTGCCCGGAAGAGGGGGATCCAATGAGGAAAGCCATCACCCAATGCTCAAGCAGAAAGGAACTTTTGTTTATTATTTTGAATACATCAGGTCCACAGCGGCTAGAGACTTTTTGTAGAAAAGAGATTTAACCACCGAAGGCTTTGATTGCTAAGAACGGAACTATTGGCTTGTGCTGGAAAAGCTTGAGTGTGTGCTGTGCACCAAAATCCTACCTTGTCCCATGCTTAAAACGTGGTTATAGGAGACCCTGACTACTGCATCCTTACTTATTATTTGTGAACACTCCCTTCTTTCTTTTGAACATTATCCCACACTTCTTTTTGTATTGAGCGTAAGAATTGGCAATAGGTTTTTCTTAGTATAGGCCTTTTTATTTGACAAGACGCCATATGGACTGCCTTATTTTTGTTTGATGGTGGAAGATTGCTCCCATCTTAGATTTAGGTTTAGCTTAGGCGTTTTTCCAACCTACCTATACAGTTTAATGTACACCCTTGAACTGTGATCATTTGTGTCTGACTTTACTGTTGCCACCATGAGTTCTTTACAATACTCCTGCCCTCAAACCTTCCTAGACTGGATGAATTCCTTAAACAGATAAGCAAAAACCACAAGACAGCATTTCAACATCTCCAATTGTCCAAGGAAAGAAACAAAAAATATGCTGATCGACATCAACACGACAATCCTAACTGGGATGTCAGAGACAAAATGTGGCTGGCACAAGGTTTCTTCCTAGGTGGATTCGCCCATCCAAGTTCTCTTCACGATATGCAGGGCCTTTTACCATCACGGCCAAGATCAATCCTGTGGCCTTCAGACTTCAGTTGCCCTCCTCATGGAGATGCATTCACCCAGTATTTCATTCATTGCTGCTGAAGGAATACATACCGGATAAATACCACCGGTCTAAGATGTTGCACAAACAAGATCCTCCATCATCAGAACATGAGGAGTACGAAGCCTTAAAGATATGTGATTCCAGATATTACAGGGGCTCCATACAGTAGTGGGTACATTGGAAAAGGTATACTATCCAGGAAAGAACTTGGAAACCTTTATCTTACCTTCATTCATCCATTTCGGTCTGCCAATTTCATAGGTATCATCCTTGAAAACCAGAACCCAGTCGGACAAGAGGGGGCATACTGTCACAGCAACCCGTTGGTCGCTGTGGCACTGATGGAAGAAAGTTACACAAGCATTCCATCACGTTGTATAACGCCTGAATGCAGCGGTCTAGTGTATTTCAAGATGGCGGCCTGCAACCCAACATTTCTTTTTATACCAAAGAAAACTCAACACGCATTGCGTTGCAACCCTCCTCGCTCCCGCTTTCAGGCTATGATGCTGTGTTTTTCTCCCGCCCCTGTTTCTCTTTGCTTCCCCTACTGCCTTCTTGTAATCCTCTTCAGGATTCCCACGCTTGCTCCCGCCTTGGTGCTCGCTAGTCCGGAGCTGTTTCGGTTCTTGCTTACCTGCTTTTGCTGCCTTCCTTCTACTGTGTTTACATTCACTGTATCACCGGAACAGTCCTCTGTGTGTTTGGCTTCCACCAGCCATTCTTTCATCATTTGAATTGCTTACGATGACAAGACCGATATCTGCATACTCAGGGTTTTTATGCCTTTGGGCTTTTCCCTCAACCATCTGGACACACCCTACCTGTCTGCTGCACTGCCCATTGTGTTTTCACCTGCAGGGGTGATAGTGGTGGCGGGTCAGGATAGGCCCTATCCTCTAGCAGGATAGAATTTGTGACAAGACAAAGAGCAAGAAGTAAAACCCCAAAACTCACTGCAGGCGATCCCACTTATTAGATTCAGATGAGAGGTACTGGCAAGTACCTGTTAATCCAGCCGATTAGAAAAAAACTGCTTTCTCTACTCCCATTGGGTGTTTCCAATCTAAAGTATTGCCTTTTGGTATGCATGGGGCACCAGCTACCTTTCAAAGGTTAATGGATCAAATCCTCTAGCCCTATGCCTCTTTCTGTGGAGCATACATTAATGATATCATCATACACAGTAAGTCCTGGAAGGAGCATGTTTACCACCATTTAGTTACCAGGGCACAATAAAAGCTGGGTTCACAGCAAATCCAAAGAAATGCCAGTTAGATAGATCAGCAGTCAAGTATCTTTGGTTTTTCCTAGGAAACGGGTTGATCTAGCCCCAGATGGAAAATGTCAGAGCGGTTAAAGAAACCCCAAATCCCAAAACAAAGAAAAATCTGAGAGACGTTTTGGGTTTAGTAGGATATTACAGACGTTTTATCCCTAATTTCTCATCTATAACGTCTTGTCTTACTGATAAACTCAAAAATGCAGAGCCACAGAAAGTTAAATGGCGTAACGAAGATCAATTGTGTTTTGACAAACTCAAACTCATTTTGTGTAGCAAGCCTGTGTTGAAGGTAGCTGTCAGAAGGGTCTGTAATGTCTTCCTCCTCCACGGAAGAATCCGTCTCTCCCACCTCCCCTTCCACCTCACCTCTGTTTTTCCACCGGAGTGACGGCTTCTGGTTTCCTTTGGGTCGGGCCTCTCCTTTTTTTTTTAATGTAGATAGGGGCGACCGTGGAAGGACGCCACAGTGTCACCTTGTATGTAAACTGTGGCCATCCTCCGCGGCCGCCTGAATGTGGGGAAAAAGCCAGTGGCACAAAAAAACCCCAAGGAAGTCCACACTGAGCCGGTTGTAGTCTTCGGGATCCAGTAGCTCTTGAGGAAGATCCGTGGGGAGTGAACAACGGTCTGGTCCAGCAGCGGAACAGGAAGTGGAGAAGAATAAGACTCCTCGGAAAGGTAAGTAGGAGAGGAAGTCTCAGCAAGGACTATTAAGTACAGTATAGGGGCTGGTATCCTGGGAGCCAAAAACGTAACAATGGGCGAAGGCAAAGCAATCCAAAAGCAGACTGAGTCGGTACACTGGAAGACAAGGCAAAAGGGGAAAAAAGGAGGAACAGAACACGAAGGAAACAGGAGAGCGAGAAAGGGAGCAGAAGGAAATCAACGGAAGACGGGCGGATCGGAAGGAACGGCAAGAGGGAAAGAGTCTAGCAGGGGAAGGGAGTAGCGAAGGAAAAGCAGAGAGGGAGCAGCGGAGTCAAAGACAGAAAGGAAAACAAAGGGGGAAAAACCAAAAAAAGCTACGGGTAGCAAGGGAAGCGCAGGCAAACAGCAGACGAACTGGAATACAGGACGTTGCAACCCGCCCGAATGCAGGAAGTGCAGAAAGAAAACAACCGGCGTCGGACGTGCTGCAACAGAAAGACTAGACCTGCACTTGGCGTTGTGCGGAACTTGATGGAAACGGCAATGGAGGACGCCGTTTCCATCGGTTCCAAAGTCGCCAGTTACCCCAAGATTTGACAGTAGCAGATTTCAACCGTGAATTCATCCTACAAACAGACGCTTTGCATATTGGCCTAGGTGCAGTTCTTTCACAGGATTGTGACTGTATAGACTTTATACTATAGAGCATCCCCTCCTGTATATAAGTAGAACATTATTCCCAAAAGAGAAAATGTATGCAACTCTTCAAATAGAAGCCTTGGCATTTAAGTGGGTGATAACCTATTTCAAATACTATCTGACAGGCATGAAATTGAAACTGTCACAGGCCGTGCCCCATTAACATGGATGAGCCTCTGCAACATTAAGTAATGCAAGAGTCAGTTGCTGGTTCTTAGATTTACAGCCCTATTGTTTTTCCCTGGAGCACAGGAAAGGAAAGGAACAGGGTAATGTGGACTTCCTTTGCCGTTTTCAAACAAGTGCTGGGAGAACCAGAAACATTAGGGGAAGGGTATGTGATGAATTATTTTTATGGTGTGGAACTTTTAATCTGTATCATTTTGTTGCTTTTAGCCATTACATTGATTTGATTTTACTGTACTAATTTGAATTGTAATACTATATAGAATACCATGGGCATTCTAAAATTCTTCTTATTGCGACATATTCTTTTTTTAATAAACCTTGTGTTTCATTTAATCTAATGTGAAGTGAATTCCTTCTTGCACACTTGATTTTGCACATTTGAACTATGACGCTCATCGGTATTGTAGTTCGTGTGCATATTTCTTCAGTTCCCGGTGCGTTAGCAACAAGCTCGTCTGTGCTGGTCCGTGTCATCTGCGTCTTCGCCATGTCATATCATGCTGAGGTAAGCAACCACACAATGCATCTATTAGATGCAATTCTGCCGGCAAGAGAAAACCTAAGTATCTGCATTCTACCAACAAATACTAGATGTACATGCTTCCAAACTATTTTAGCAAAATACATGATACAGCCAACTCCCATAGTGGACCACGTTATAACCACCCCCCCCCCCCCCAGCGCTTTACATCTAGCACAACCTGAGTTCATTAGTGAGACCACTGTGACTGTCACTAATCTATTAAACTGGAATACAATGGGATATATTCACATATCCCAGACCACACTGCAGGCTACCCATGGGGCTGAAATCCATTAGTCATCTGCAGGCTAGTGTATAAACACTCCCCCTAGTAATACTAGCACCCATCCTAAGATGATAGCTGTGAATAGACACATCCTTCCCATTATGATAGTGCCGGTCACAAGTGTCATAAAGCACCAAAGTATTGACTGAAAAGGATACTGTACTCAAAAGGATACAGATGGTAGGGTCTTCCGGATCCCTGTTCACACGATTTGATAGTTGTGAAGTCAAGTTTAGACCTTCCAAATGATACGACTCTCTGACTGATGAAACAGGCAGAGAGATGGATCACTGGAAAGGGCGTTGGTAAAGTATAGGAAGTCAGCCTAGAACAAAATAAAGTATCATAAGAAACTGCCCCAAATCGACTCTCTATGATAGAACAGTATTTGGCATTAATTCACACACTGACCTTATGACTGGTGTAGAAGAATCCAGCAGAAGTCTCTTGAGGAAAATCTGGAATTGGAACAAACGACAAGGAAGGGAAGATTAGTAAGGGAGACTTATCCCGAACGGCACGAGGCTCACGCTAGATACCGGGTTGCTGCACCACAGGATAGCGTCCAAAGTACTGTTCACTGTCACCTTCCAACAGTCCTTGAAAGGCTTTCTTCCCACGTAGAGAAAAGTATAGAAATGAATAAATCCACCTGTTAATATCACAGATGCAGGAGTCGGAAATAGCGCCCTTTTGTGGAATAAACAAAGTACACGTGGTTCTGAACAGCCGCGAAGAAAATAGTGTGCGCGTGTGGAAATACACGCGAATAGGATTCACGCAATCCAGGCCAGCCGCGCTTGAAGACAGCGTGCGCTTGTGGATTTGCACGCGAACAGGATACACGCAGTCCTGAACAACCACGCTTGCAGACAGTGTGCGCGTGTGGAATTACACGCGAACAGGATTCACGCAGCCCAGGTCCGCCGCGCTTGAAGACAACGTGCGCTTGTGGATTTGCACGTTAACAGGATACACGCAGCCCCGGACAGCAACGTTTGAAGACAACGTGCGCGTGTGGAATTACACGCGAACAGGATTCACACAGCCCAGGCCAGCCGCGCTTGAAGACAACGTGCGCTTGTGGATTTGCACGCTAACAGGATACACGCAGCCCAGGACAGCAGCGTTTGAAGACCACGTGCGCGTGTGGAATTACACGCGAACAGGATTCACGCAGCCCAGGCCAGCCGCGCTTGAAGACAACGTGCGCTTGTGGATTTGCACGCTAACAGGATACACGCAGCCCAGGACAGCCGCGTTTGAAGACAACGTGCGCGTGTGGAATTACACGCGAACAAACAGCTCCAGGAATCAGCGTGTGGCGGAAAACACACTATAGAAGGCCCAAGAAGCAGCTGAGGAAAACTGCAAGGACACAGATCGGAGGTTCAGCTACACAACGCCAAATGATTCGATCAGAAGCAGCGAGTGAAGTTTCCACGCTACTTATATACGTAATGCCGTAGCTCACGTGACGAAGCAGAATTCACGTGAATTTAGCGACGTGAAAAGTGCAGACGTCGCTTTCCCGGCAATGAATCGAACAACCGCCATTTGGAATAGAACGGTCTAGCTGTTCTATGAGCGTAAGAGGTAGAACCACGTCCAGCATGCATGACAACAAGCTACTCTGAGAAAGTAGCTTCTGCCCCTGATAAACCTAACCAAATGGTGGATCCCATAGGTATTACTGATACAGGTAACACAAGGGAGATAGATTGGAGCCATCAAATTACCGATTACTGGCCATGATGGACTCCAGTCAAAAAATCTTTGCCACAATCCTGCGACGAAAGCTCACTAGAAGGGCGACGCCAAAAATATAATGTGTCCTCTACAGACGGGATTTCAGAAAGGATACAATTCCACCTCAAATATAAGCCTTCTACAATACCTTATGGAAGAAACTAAAAAGGGAACTAATAACTACCTACATTGCTGTTATGTCGATTTAAGTAAGGCTTTCGATATGATTTCACGTCCTTTATTGTGGGAAAAACTGCACAAATGTGGGATTGACCCTTGTTTACTATACCATATAAAACAGCTTTACTGACACTAGTGTGTCGATCCATTTGAGCCAATCAGGAATATACTCGAGGAGACACAGGGCTGCCCCCAAGCCCCAATATTGTACAATTTATACACGTCAGATATACAATTCCAAATAGGAACTCCTGGAAACTTCCCATCGAAAATAAATGTAGAGGCAATCGCCTGCATCACATATGCAGATGATACAATTTTATTAGATAAGCTCCCAATAGGACGTCAGCGCTTCATAAATGCCCTTTTAGATTATGCGAGAACAAATCAAATGCAAATAAACATAGGGAAAAGTAAAATAATGCGTATATGGGAAAAACTAATAGGAAAACCCCATTGGTCTGGAGGCTTAGTAGACAAGGACTGGAACGGTGATGGAATATAACTATCTGGACTTCTTGATAAAATTAGACCCCACCAAAAACTACTATGTGGATGCCACCCTAACTAAGGCGTGGAATAAATGTATGGTGGCATAACAATTCATAGTGAAAAGAGGAGGATATAACATGCAAGGTTTACTGGAGATATATTGTTCCAGCATAGTCCTGAGTATAACATACAGACTCCTTTCCCTCCCATATCGATTTGTTGCAGGCCTCGACAAGATCGAAGCAAAAGTGCATATTGCAATGCTGGAGGCGACGATCTCCCCCCTCCTTTGAGATGTGGCTGAAGGCCCTCACTTGGACCCAAATGTGTGAGGAAGAATACATCAATTCCCTCCCCATGAACTCCCGCCTGAAAAATGTGTGGTCTGATTTCTGTTGTTATCTAAACAGTAAAGACGACATTGAGCTCATTTCCTCAACCATGTCGGATGCACAACCTGAAGCGCAACCTTGAACTATGTGAAGGCTACTGGGATACAAAGCCAGTTTCCTCTATATACCCCTCTATGTCTCATACTCTGGCAAATACTGTTACATGTTTGGAATAAACAATCTGCTAAATTATGTGACCGCTACTGTGCCTTGCCAATAAAGAAAAGTAAAAAAAAAAGATAAGATCGAAGCAAAAATACTTTGAACCATAATCATTCTTCCATCTTCCGTCTCAGTCGAAGCGCTCAGACTCGAATTTGGCCAATATTCACTTATTACATTTTGGGGGATACTCATGCCTACACATTACAATACAAACTATATATTAAACCTACTTGGTGAGAAGATGCTATCAGGTGATAAAAACACTTATTTGGCAGCCCTACGACAGGACACACATAAACTGGCAACCCTGCTAAACCTCGATATTGATACTCTCCTGGAAAAACCTAACTTCAAAACGTTAATAAAAGAAAAAGCGAAGGGACGGGACAAGTCCTACAACGTTGACAAGCTAAATATGAAAACCAGACACAGAGAATACTCACACCAGATCTTTCTAGCTAAGGATCATTGTGGATACTTAATGAAATATAGTCTTGTTTATTTAAAACATTTCATATTGTATTTTAGGCTAAACCTACTTCCCACTAGAGAATATACAGGATCATGGTCAGGCACGTCACATGAGGATTGGAAGTGTCGACTATGCGATAAAGAAATAGAGACACAACAACATGTCCTGACCTCTTGCCCAGCACTAAGGTCTCACTACATGAAGGGATACTCATACGCAGTACTAAATATAGATTTGATAGAAACTGACCAATTTTGGTCCCGCATCAACGACGCAGCATCAATGATATTAGCTGCTGCTGCTTGTCATATCTGGAAGGTAGCAGAGCAGATGTTTTTAAATGTCCTTCCATAAATAAATAAAAGACCTAAGGGGTAAAGAATTCTGGGATATCCAGTGAAAAGGCCAGACTCTAATTATGAAATGAGTAGCAATGTCACCCAGGAATTTTAAGTCTGTGTTTTCATTTTAATGTGTTATCTTATGTAAATGTTATTTTTATACTGTTCAAATTTCTTTTTAATGTCATATAATGTGCTTAAAGTTTAAATGAACTAATTGCACAATAAATAACAATAAAAAAACAGATACCATACAGCCACTAAAGCAAACAATCTTACTTTTAAACACCAGGTCTCTGGTGAAACATGCATGAGAAACTGCAGATTATATTTCAGAGAAAAACCTGGATTTCTGTGCCATAACTGAAAGCTGGCTAAATGAGGCCGCAGGTCCTGCCCTGACCTTGGATATTCCACACGGAAACAATTTATTAAGAACTGACAGACAGAATGGATAGGGGTGGGGTTGCAATGATTTACAAAGCAACACTTAAGGTTTGGGCAGTGGACATTCTCCGTCCAGAGGACTGTGAGACAGTGCATCTTAAACTCAGCACAGATGCTAATACGACCATAAATATAGTACTTATTTATAGATCTCCCATGCCAGCTTTCTCCAATCAACTCATGGTTGTTTTATTACCCCTGGTTAAACTGAATAAAAAATTCCTACTCATGGGGGACCGTAATCGGTTTTAAGAATGACACAGACCCTTGGCAGGTATTGGATTTAATCATCTAGTGAAAACAGCCACCCATGGGAAAGGGCACACTCTCGATTGGTAAGCGACCTGCAACACCACACGCAGCAATCCAATCATGTCTCCCTGCCCATGGTCACACCACTTCGTGGAATCTGACATATTGACACTGAGAAAGATAAAGTGTGTCCAGAAGAATAGTACCTGGGTCCCTTCGAGAAACATAAGGAAACTCACGCAAGAAGCATTGGAAGCTTACATAGCACCACTAACTGCTAATATAGTAGCGCTCGAGTCAGCTACGGACGTAGCAAACTTGTATATAGGGACCACTTCCAAAGTTGTGAATAATATTGCCCCTTTTGAATACCCATTGGGTAATATGTAAAAAGATTAATACATGGTTTTCACCGGCACTACAGAAGTACAATACAGAGAAACGTAAATGATTTGAGGCTTGGAAAAAGTCTGGCAGTAGCAAAGTTAAGATGGAATACATTAGAATTGCAAAACTATACAAAACGGCAATTATAGATGCAAAGAAAGTGATGTATGACAGTTGAATCACTTAGGTGGAATAGGATACTCATGAGTTATTCAAAATGTTAAGAGAACTAGTGGATCCTTGTATGAAAGAAGCTGAAGGACAGATCAAAGATGCCACACAGTGCTCTACGATTCAAGAAGCCATGTGTGATAAACTTAGGAAGATCAAAAACAACATTAACCTTAAAAGAGAAGCCCCAAAAGTCATGCCAGAGGAATATAACATGGTCAATGTGTGCACCAGATCCCCTGGCTGAGGGAAAAGAAATATTAAACTTTAGGACTATGTCAGAAACACAGATGAGAGAGATTGTCAGCAAGCTTAAACCAACCAGTTGTAAGGGCCATATATTTCCTGCCATCACTGTCACTGCATGTCTACCCTCACTTATAGGCATGATTACTAAATTCATACACTGTTCATTCAAGGACAATTGTGTACCCAGAGCGCTTACAAATGCCTGGATCATGCCCCTTTTGAAGAAACCTAATATGGACTTTCTTATTGCCACCAACTATAGACTAATTACTAATACAACAATCTAACTGAAAATCCTCGAGTGGCATACGAGCAGATCCTTGAGCATTTAGTCAAGAATAATATTAACAAGTGGCAATCGTGGTTCAGGCCAGGTCATGGGATGGAGGCAGCGCTTTTGGACCTGAAATCATCCATGCTCCAGTCCATTGACAAATGCCGTATGTTCATACTTATGCTACTGAACCTTTCAGCGGCTTTTGATTTAGCGGACCACTCTCTATTGAGTAAAAGACTGCAGGAGGTGGCTAATTTCTCTAGTGATGCAGCAGCCTGGGTCCAATCATTTCTGGAAGACAGACTAGCGAGAGTCTGTAGCAGGAATGCAGATGCATTACCAGAACTCGTACTATACGAGGTCCCACAGGGGGCATGTCACTCGCCATCTCTTTATAACTTGTTTACAATGCCACTATTCAAACTGCTTGAGGAGAGGGCATTTGTTTTAATAATTACGCTGACAACACCTAATGCGTGATCCCCTATCCAGACTCTATATAGAGGACGTTAACAAAATGAATAAGACATACAAGCTGATTCAGACCAGAATGGACTTGCGCTTAACGACGAAAAAATGGAGCACATGGTAATAAGCTTCCCAAACAAAATCCATAAACTAGAGCCAGCATACCAACAAATACAGTTAGCAGACTGTCAGATCACCATCCAGCAGAAAGTAAAGACTTTGGGGGTATTCCTGGATAACACACTAAATATGCAGGCCCAAGTTAATAATCTAATGTCAACCTTGACCTATCATATTAGACTCTTATCTCAGATGTGCCAATTCCCTTCAGAAACAAAGCTGCACAACAATTGCCAGAGCCCTCATAAGCACCAAAATCGACTATTGCCATAACCTATTTTTGGCATCAGCGAAAGGGATTGTGCTAGGCTCTAAATTATTCAGAATAGTGTGGTCAGAGCAGTTGAAGGACTCAATCGAAGATTGCATGTGTCGGAATCCAGAAGAAAGCTGCACTGGTTTCCTATAGAAGCTATAATAATGTTTTGTGTTCTTTCTATAACTCACAACTGCCTAGCAGGTAAGAGCCTGACTTATCTTTCAGAAACCCTGAAAAATAAACCACACATAACTCCTTTGAGATCTAATAATGACAATCTTCTCGTGGCTCCTAGGACCAAATTGACCATGGTTAGAAAAAGCTATTTTTTTTTCAGCAGCACCCATGAAATGGAACTCGATCCCACCTGCTCTCAGGATGATTGAATCAAGAAAACCGTTCAAAAGGAAATCAAAGACACACCTGTTTAGATAGTGTCTGACCTTGTAGCATGACTGGATTTTGCCCAAGCTTCTTTGCCCTGGGCCTTAGAATTGAAATATTGGTTGTATGTTTTTGATGTGCCCCCTTATGCTTTCTGGCCATTGGTGCGTTTTAATACTTAAATAACATAACATAACATCATGGATTGCCCGGCAGTGACCTCCTCCCATGTGGCCACGGAACGGTAGCCGCTACCTGATCCTGACCCTGGGGGCGGTTATATGAGGGAGGATCACATAGGAGGAGAATACCACCAGGGAGATGTTTTGATTTAATTGGATAAGGCACAGTTTTCCCACCTTTCAAATGAGGAAGACCCTCTAATGCCGGAGTTCTTAATGGCCTATTGTAATTCTGGTCAGGCCCCACTTTTGAATCTAACACCCACAACACCCACATAACACCTTTTGTTTCTGATGTGCCTTTATGTGAAATCTCTGAGAAAAGCCATCTAAGAGTTAGAAGTCCAATGACAATCATGGACTCCAACTCCCATAACCATCCAGGTACTGAGACGAGGAGGATGCATTCAGAGGCTCACAAACAAGAAGCATACAGACAGGTGTGGTGGAACGGAGAAGGCCGCTGGGACAGGAGGAGAAACGCCACGTGTGAGCAAGGGTTGTGGAACGCTGGGAGCTGTGCAGGAGCTCCTGGTTGTTGGGCCACTTGAAGAGACGGCATTCTCCAGTCGGGGCCAAAAAGGAAATCCGGCGTGTGACCACAGAGCGAGCAGGATGCCCAAAGAACGTCTGCACACTTCAAAGTGGAATTTGTGTGAAGGAGTCACACAGAGTTGGAGATGCTAGAAGGAACCAGTGAGCCTGCCCAAATCAGCTGGGGACCCCACAGCATTCCAACAGGCGCGCCAACAAATGTTTGAATGGTGCGAAATTGCTGATGCAGAAAATACCTGAAATTTGTTTGAATGCAGTCAAGGCAAAGAACAAATTCAACACCCAGTAAGAAGAATGTTTGAATGCAGAGAAGGCAAAGTACAGAGGTAAACCCCAGTCATGTACAGATGCATGAGTGAGATGCCAGTGCTAGAGAAACGTTTGATCAAATATAACCATACAGCTCAGAGTATATGCTATGGTGGTATAGCCATAGAACTGTGAAACACATAAGAACTCCTGGAGTTACATGAAATACCAAAGAAAGACTGTTACAGAGTGTATTGCTTAAACAAGAACTCTGTGAGACCAGTAAACACACAAAGGAACTGGTAGCTAAAGAGACTTGTTTGCCAGCCTAGTTAAGAATCTAGGGAACGGGAACCACCCTCTGGATCCAAGGGTCTTTACCTTGGAGAACTTTTTCGTTGGTCTCAGATTCGGTCTGATCTTTAATATCTTCACCAACCCCCTCCTCACCTGATGTCTTGAAGGTAGAAGTATCGTCTGTATCTGTGTCCCCGGAGTCGTCCGAAGATAGCTCTTTCCTTCTCTGCCTCCAATTATCGCTGGGCTTCATACACATCCTTTTCCCCTGTTTGGAGAGAAGGAAGTGAGCTCCACCAGAGGCCACTTTGCCAGAGATGCAACTTGCCTGGCAGCGGGGACCCCAGGGAGCCCACCCCAGGCCAGGGAAAAGCTTTGCCGAAAAACCTTGGCAGATGGTTATGGCTGAATGGACAACGAATCCCAGAATGCACCGTGTAGTAGATGAAGTGTTCCGTGATATCTCCGGGACAAGATCTGGATGCTTGAATAACAGTGACAGATGGAAACTCGGATACTGGAGGTTAAAGGGAAAGGTAGCGTGGCGTGCACCTCACGAAGGATAGAACAAGCGTGCATGGGGAAGAAGGGGAATACAAGAGGTAGGCAAAGTAGAAGGCACAAGGAGTACAAGCCGTCTGAGAACGGCAGAAACGAAGGGTATGCCGTTTTGGGAGTGGCAAAAGAGTACACACACACAGGAGTGCTGGATTAACTTCCGGAGCACTGGAAGTTGCAACGCGAATGCGTGTTAGGACACGTACCTGGAAGGCTGCGGGTCGCTACGTTCCTTGGCAGCTCTATTCTAGGTATCGGATCAGTGGGAGGGAGACTCTCCGATGCCCCAATCAGCTGTGTGGTCCAGGCTACGGGCGCACGCGTGAGCCGCGGACCAAGACGATCGAAGGCTTGCGCTTCAAGCCTCGTTCTCGCCTCGGAAGGACCGCGGCGCATGCACGGTTCTCTTCGCGCTCCAAGCCTCGGTTTCGCACCGCGGCCGTAAATTGCGATCGGGTGCAGGAACGAATCGCGTCTTAACGCGGTTCGTTCCTGACTCACCGTTGTTTCGCCGCCGGCTCCTGTTTGACTCTGCAGCCCTGCTTCCCTTCTCTGCCTGGATCCCTGCCCTTCCTTTGCCTGGTCTTCTTGTTCCACTACCAGACCTTCCAGTTTTGCCCGCCTGGGTCCCTGCTTTCCTGCCAGGCCGTCCAGCCCTTCAGCCTGGTTCCCTAGCATTTCCCACCGGACCCACTGCCTTTTGTTGCTTGGTTTCCCTGCCTGGTTCCCTCCTTTTGCCTGAAATCCCCGCTTCCCAGTTTTGCTCCCTATTCCTTGTCTGGCCTCCCTGTTATTCCCTTACTGCCTTCCCCTGGTTAAATCCTTTGAGGTTTCCTGAGGTCAATCTGCCGCCTCCTTGGTGTCCCTATCTTGTTGCCTTGCTGGGGTACCAGTCTACTTGCCTGCTCCAATTTAACCTCAACACCTTCCGGATGTGCCTGGGCCTGGACTCTCTCCGTCAACTTGGCTACCCATCCTTCCACAGCCTGCAAATTGACTGTTGTTTGAAACTCCTTTGAACTGAGTGTTTCTGGCTCTCCTGGCGATCTGAGCTCTCTCCCCTGGGCCATTCTACGGAGCTCTCTCCTCTCTGGACTTCTCGACTTCCTGGTTGCCCGTCTCGCCTGTGCCAGCTACAGCAACCAAGGTCACTACAAGAAGAAGATCTTTGGTGCTGGGGGGTGGTCCCCATCCAATCCTGTACTATCAGGACGGGGCTGAGGCCGCTTCCTTGTACCATATTCTCTACTGGTTAATCCGAATTTCAGACTGGCTTCCCCAACGCGGACATCATCCGGAAACAGAGGTACGTCCAAGTTGCGAGACGTACACCTTAACAGATTAAGACGCCTTACCACCAGTTCAGATTCTGAGATGGATGAAACCGAAGAATTAAGAAACGAAACCAGAGCCCTACGTGCTGAGATGTCAGCCTTACGTCAAGAGAATCTTACCTTGCAGCAAGTAGTGGCACATGGGGCTAGTTCAGTCATCTCTGCAAAGTCTGTAATGGCTCAGACTAGTCCAGTTAAGTTTGATGTTGATCCTCGCCGAGTGGCCGAATTTTGTAACCATTGCAGGATTCATTTTTTGTGCCGTCCAACGCATTTCAATCAAGACAAGGCCAAGATTGGATATATCTTGGGAAACTTAGTTGGAAATGCATTGGCCTGGGCAACCCCGCTGGTGGTAGCCAAGAGTCCCATTCTCGAAGATTTTGTGGCTTTTGAGAAAGCATTCTTGGAAGTATTTCAATCACCAAACCTTGCGGCTACCGCTCAGAACCAACTTATGGACTTAAAACAGGGGTCAACCGATATTATTTCCTAAATCGGTCGTTTCCGGCAATTGGCCACCGATTCTCAATGGCCCGAGGTAACCCAGAAGACACTCTTCCGAAGGGGTTTAAGAGAAGAGTACAAGGATGAGCTACTTCATATTCCAGAACCAGATACCTTACAGTCTCTCCAAGAACAGGTCTTACGAATCGATCACAGGCTGGCCGAGAGAAGAAATGAGAGACGGCGTTCGGAGAAAACACTTCCTCGATTCCCGAATCTTCCATCCAAGGCATCGGGTTCCACTGAATCGGCGGCAGAACCGATGCAACTCAGAGCCGTCAGAGGCCCCTTATCAGAGGCGGAGAAGAAGAGATCTCAGGTTGTGTCTGTATTGTGGGTCCTCAGGACATTACCTCAGTACCTGCCCGCTTCGACCACTCCGAAAGTCGGAAAACTAAATGACCTGTCGTATGTAGGGAAGGCTACGTCAGGCCCCTCTTCTTTTCCAGACCTTCCAGTGAAGACACAGGAGAGACAGCCCATGCAGCCTGTGGTTCTCATGGCTCAGCCTATTAAAGTTTCTTGGTCGGGTAACAAACCAGTTGAAGTGCTAGGTTTGTTGGATTGCGGAGCTTCTGGTAATTATATTGACGTCGATTTTGTGGCCAGAAATGGAATCACCTTGCTTGAAAAGAAGCGCATCTCAATGGTGGAGGTAATCGATGGGACTCCTCTGTCTTCAGGCCCTGTTCACCAACATACTGAAACCTTGCATCTACAGATTGAAGGGCATAGGGAACGGATTTCACTTGATGTAATTAAGACACCTACGTACCCCATAATTTTGGGGTTACCTTGGTTGTTGCATCACAATCCTAACATTAATTGGGAGACTAGAACGTTGGTGTTCTGTTCTGATCGTTGCTCTAAGGAAAGCTATATTTGTGACCCCAGTCAAACAACTGCCCCCGCTTCAACACAGACCGATGGGGAGAACAGAATCAGTCTATATTCTGTCGTTTCAATTCCATCTGAGTACACCGAATTTCAAGAAGTTTTTTCTGAACCTAGGGATATTCCTCTACCTCCTCACAGATCATTGGACTGCACCATAGACCTGTTACCAGATTCAGAGATTCCGCATGGTAAAGTGTATTCCTTGACGTTGCAAGAGAGGGAGGTACTACGAAAATATCTGCAGAAATGTCTTCAGAAGGGTTATATCGCACCTTCAAATTCTCCCGCCGGGTTTCCATTATTCTTTGTCAAGAAGAAGGAGGGTACCTTACGGCCTTGCGTCGACTATAGACAGCTGAATGAAATCACCCGAAAGGATAGATACCCGCTTCCTTTGATTCGCACTATTATGGAATCCTTGCACAAAGCCTGAGTGTTTACCAAGCTAGATTTACGTGGGGCTTACCATTTGGTGCGCATAAAGCCTGGAGATTAATGGAAGACAGCATTCAAGACACCATTGGGCCATTACGAATATCGGGTGATGCCTTTCGGCCTATGTAATGCCCCCTCTGTCTTCCAGCGTCTGATGGATCATATATTCGCTGATTTAATCGGAGCTTCTGTATGGGTGTACCTGGATGACATTCTGGTTTTCTCTGAAGACTTGAAGGAACACACTACTCAAGTGAGGGAGGTCCTTAACGACTACAACAGAACCATCTATATGCAAAACCAGAAAAGTGTCTGTTTCATCAGGATCACATCGAATTTCTTGGATACGTGATCAGTGCCTCCGGGATAAATATGGATCCGGCAAAAGTCCGTGCTATCTTGGAATGGAAGACTCCCAAGGACCGACGTTCTCTCCAACGCTTTCTCGGTTTCGCCAACCGTTTTATACCGGCTTTTTCTAAGGTGACTGCTCCACTGTCCAGTTTAACCAGTACCAAGAAGAGTTTTGAGTGGGGATCAGAAGCCTCGACTTCTTTTCAACAGTTAAAGGAGGCCTTTAGCACCTCCCCGATACTCTGTCATCCCCGGGAGGATAGACCGTTCATAGTGGAGACCGATGCCTCCGACTTTGCGATTGGGTTTTTTTGTTACAACATGATCCCAGATTGAACATGGAATTCCCAGTAGCATATTATTCCAGGAAACTCTCGCCCAGTGAACGGAATTATCCGGTTATTGAAAAGGAACTTCTGGCCATCAAGACCGCTTTTGAAGAATGGCGTCACCACCTTCTAGGGGGCCGGTTTCCGGTGGAGGTACGCACAGACCACCGCAATCTACAATTTCTACGATCTCTTCAATGCAGGACTTCTCGGCAGGCTCGTTGGGCTTTCTTTTTCTCACATTTTGATTTCAACATCACCTATGTACCGAACTCTCGGAATGTGAAAGCAGATGCATTGTCTCGATCCCTTGAGGATGACATCAAACATGAAGGCAGAGATCAGCCAGTGCTGGCCCCGAAACATTTCCTTCTGGCCTTGGTACCATTCTTACAGAGAGTAGCCCAAGAAACGTCAGTGGATTCCAAACGGTCTGCTTTGCTAACACATCCACAAGTGCGTGAGAAAGAAGGCCTGCTGCTCTTCCAAAATAGACTGTACTTACCTACTGAAGCTCTACATAAAGCAATATTGCAAGGTTTACATGATTCCAAGGTTGGGGGACACCGAGGAGTTCGATCTACACAAGAAGCGATAGCACGCCAATTCTGGTGGCCTGGTTTGGCGACTCAGGTCAAGCAGTACGTAGAATCCTGTCCCACCTGTGCCCAAGTCAAGACTCCCCACAGGAAACTTTTGGGCTTATTACATCCTACTGAAAGGCCGCCTTATCCGTGGCATACACTCGCCACAGATTTTATTGTGGACCTACCAAGTTCCGAAGGCAACACATGTATCATGGTGGTGGTGGACTGTTTCACCAAGACGGCCCATTTTATTCCCTTTGAGAAGATACCAACAGCAACTCAGATGGCTAACTCTTTCCTACAAAACAACTTTCGCCTGCATGGGTTACCAGAGAAGATTATTTCGGATCGGGGCTCTCAGTTTATCTCGGCCTTTTGGGGCCAGCTGTGTCGACATCTGGGAATTCATCGAGCTCTTAGTTCTGGTCATCACCCTCAAACTAATGGGCAGACTGAGAGGACGAATCAGACTTTGGAACAGTATCTGCGATGTTTCACAAACGCATCTCAATCTAATTGGGCCTCTCACCTTGTGTTGGCCGAAGTGGCCTACAACAATTCTGTCCATTCAGCAACCGGATTCAGCCCCTTTTACTGTTCTTCTGGACTTCATCCCAAGCTGTTGCCTCTCTCTCCTGTTCAACTCAGTCCAGTCCCGTCTGCGGATCAGTTGGTTGCCGAGATTCAGTCCCTCCACCTTCGAGCAGCTGGTACCCTAACTCAGGCACAAGAATACATGAGCAAGACCGCCGATAAACATCGGAGTCCTGCGCCTCAATTTCAAGTGGGAGATTGGGTGTGGCTATCTTCTAAGTACTTACCGGCCCGTAACTTACCATTGAAATTGGCTCCTAGATTTCTTGGTCCCTTCCAAATAATCAGACGAGTTTCTCCGGTGGCTTTCAAATTGGCCCTTCCCACGTCCTGGCGTGTACATCCAGTATTCCACATTTCCTTGTTGAAGTCCTATTGCCCCGACCCTTATGGTCGTTTCCCTTCACGTCCAGCACCCATTGAGGTTGAGGGTATGCCAGAATTTGAAGTTCAAGAAATATGTGATTCCCGTTACCTTAGGGGGAGATTGCAATTCTTGGTCGATTGGAAGGGTTACCCTGTCTGTGATCGCACCTGGGAACCTGTGGGTAATGTCCATGCTCCTCCTTTAGTGAGAGAGTTTTATCGCCGTCATCCCTGGAAACCTGGGGCTCCTGGCCTTTCTGGAGGGGGTTATGGTGTTAGGACACGTACCTGGAAGGCTGCGGGTCGCTACGTTCCTTGGCAGCTCTATTCTAGGTATCGGATCAGTGGGAGGGAGACTCTCCGATGCCCCAATCAGCTGTGTGGTCCAGGCTACGGGCACACGCGTGAGCCGCGGACCAAGACGATCGAAGGCTTGCGCTTCAAGCCTCGTTCTCGCCTCGGAAGGACCGCGGCGCATGCGCGGTTCTCTTCGCGCTCCAAGCCTCGGTTTTGCACCGCGGCCGTAAATAGCGATCGGGTGCAGGAACGAATCGCGTCTTAACGTGGTTCGTTCCTGACTCACCGTTGTTTCGCCGCCGGCTCCTGTTTGACTCTGCAGCCCTGCTTCCCTTCTCTGCCTGGATCCCTGCCCTTCCTTTGCCTGGTCTTCTTGTTCCACTACCAGACCTTCCAGTTTTGCCCGCCTGGGTCCCTGCTTTCCTGCCAGGCCGTCCAGCCCTTCAGCCTGGTTCTCTAGCATTTCCCACCGGACCCACTGCCTTTTGTTGCTTGGTTTCCCTGCCTGGTTCCCTCCTTTTTCCTGGAATCCCCGCTTCCCAGTTTTGCTCCCTATTCTTTGTCTGGCCTCCCTGTTATTCTCTTACTGCCTTCCCCTGGTTAAATCCTTTGAGGTTTCCTGAGGTCAATCTGCCGCCTCCTTGGTGTCCCTATCTTGTTGCCTTGCTGGGGTACCAGTCTACTTGCCTGCTCCAATTTAACCTCAACACCTTCCGGATGTGCCTGGGCCTGGACTCTCTCTGTCAACTTGGCTACCCATCCTTCCACAGCCTGCAAATTGACTGTTGTTTGGACCTCCTTTGAACTGAGTGTTTCTGGCTCTCCTGGCGATCTGAGCTCTCTCCCCTGGGCCATTCTACGGAGCTCTCTCCTCTCTGGACTTCTCGACTTCCTGGTTGCCCGTCTCGCCTGTGCCAGCTACAGCAACCAAGGTCACTACAAGAAGAAGATCTTTGGTGCTGGGGGGTGGTCCCCGTCCAATCCTGTACTATCAGGACGTGGCTGAGGCCGCTTCCTTGTACCATATTCTCTACTGGTTAATCCGAATTTCAGACTGGCTTCCCCAACGCGGACATCATCCGGAAACAGAGGTACGTCCAAGTTGCGAGACGTACACCTTAACAATGCGTTGGTCTCTTTGGAAGATAAAGGCCAAATTAGTCCTTCCTCTATTGCTCATGGTGACAGGGCCGGCAAGCATCAAACATCTAGACTGCGTACAGCGTTCTCAGGGAAAATTCCTTCCTCTATTTCCTTCATACTCTCCATGGCAGGCGAGCTGTGAGTTTCCATGGTAGGCGAGTCATGACAGTATGACCCCTTCTTAGGTTTCCTCCCCCTGGTTTCCCGGGATGAAGGCGATGGAACCTTTGTATTAGCGGAGCCGCAGTAATGTTCTTAACAGGTTCCCAAGTGCATTCTGTCTTTGGATATCCTTTCCAAAATATCAGCTATTGCAGAACGCCTCTTTTGTATCTGGAATCAAGGATGTTGGAAACTTCATATTCCTCAGCGATTTCTGTGATCTTGGGAGGAGGTCCTTTTGTCTTTTGAAAATGAGGGTCCTTAACGTATGGTTTGAGGCGTGAGGTATGACAGACAGGATGGATTCTTTTAAGGGTTGGAGGAAGATCCAATCTGTAAGCTACAGGATTGATCTTGGCTGTAATACGAAAGGGTCCTAAATACCTGGGCGCAAATTTTCCTGAATTAACCCATCTGGGAAGGTACTTTGTAGCTAGCCACACTCGATTCCCTACTTCCAACTGGGGGTTTGGACTTCTTTTCTTGTCCGCCCATCTCTTACAATCCTGTCGAGCCTTTGTGAGGTTGGATTTGGATTCTCGATGCATCCTCTGTATGGTATCTAATAGATGGTCTACTGAAGGCGTATTTGTAGGAGGAATACCAGAGAGAGGTATATGTTTCGGGTCATAAATGTACGTGCATTTGAAAGGACTCATTCCTAGAGAGGTATGTATAGTGTTATTGTATGAGAATTCCGTCATGGGTAGAAGATGAAACCAGTCATCCTGCTCTTGGTTACAAAAACACTGTATGTACTGTTCAAGTGTGTCGTTCAAACGCTCAGTTTGCCCATTACTCTCCGGGTGGAACCCTGAGGAAAGAGATCTTCGGATTCCTAGTGTTCTGCACAGAGTAGTCCAGAATTTGGACGTGAATTGAGGGCCTCTGTCGGACACTATATTGATGGGTATTCCATGTAGTCTGGCTATGTCTTTAAGAAAGACTTCTGCAGTAATGCTGGCTGTAGGGATTCCTTTAAGAGGTGAAAAATGAGCTAATTTGCTAAAGGAAACAACAGTGACCATTATGGCAGTGTGTCCACTTGACTCCGGCAGATCTACTATAAAATCAGTAGAAATGTGTTGCCAAGGTCCTTGAGGTTGAGTTTCTTGCTGTAGGAGTCCTAAGGGTTTGTGGTGGTCGTACTTGTTTTGGGCACACACCGGGCAAGCTTTAACATACTCCTCGACATCCTTAATCAGAGAAGGCCACCAAAATTGATGGGATGTTAAGTCCAAAGTGGCTCTTTGGCCCTTATGTCCTGCAGAAGGAATATCATGACACCAGGACATGGCTTGTACTTGGAGATTCCGAGTTGGTATATACAATGCATCCTTCTTGAAGTGAAGGTTGCCCTTCCAGTTGAAGTCCGTCCTTACGCCTCTCTTGTTCTGTTGTTCTGTCTTTACCTGTTGTAGAAACGTATTTATGATGTTGATGAATGTCTTTCCTGCCAACATGAGTTCCGGTTCTGGTGGATCTCCTGTTTCCTCACTCATGCTGCGAGAAAGGGCGTCTGCCAGAGTGTTGTCCTTTCCTGTAAGGTAGGTAATCTCAAAGTCAAATTGTGAGAAGAAATATGCCCACCTGGCGTGTCGTGAATTGCGACATTCCATCTTTTGAAGTACTTTAAGGTTCTGATGATCCGTACGGACCAAAAAAACGGAACTACAGAGCCTTGTAGAAGATGTTTCCATTCTTTGCAAGCCTGTCGGATGGCCAGGAGTTCCTTTTATAGAACGGAATAGTTACGTTCACTAGTGGTCAATGTGCGGGAATAATAAGAGACCGGATGTTCTAATCCGTCTTCCTCTTTCTGTAGTAAAACTGCCCCAATAGCACCGTGGGAAGCGTCGGTTTCCACTATGAATGGGCGTGTTTGGTCTGGTTGTCTTAGAACTGGAGCTGTTACAAAGGATCTTTTTAGTAGTTGGAAGGCCTGTTCAGTGCTGGAATACCAGAGGAATTTCACCCCTTTCTTCAAAAGATTGGTGATAGGAAGAATAATCTCAGAGAAATTAGGGATGAACTTTCTATAGAAGTTCGCTAGTCCTAGGAATCGTTGGATCCCTTTGACATTGGAGGGTGCAGGCCACTTGGTAATCGCATTGGTCTTGGCTGGGTCCATCCGTATGTTATCTGCGGATAATATGAAACCCAGATACGGTACAGTGGATGCCTCAAACACACACTTCTCAGGTTTAGCTAGCAGACAGTTTTTTCTTAAGCGTTGTAAAACTTCTGTAACCAAGATGCGATGTTCTGACAAAGTGGTAGAGAAGACTAGAATGTCGTCCAGGTAAACGACTACTGAGGAATATAGCATGTCTGAAAAAAGGTTTTCCATGAATCTTTGGAATTGTGCTGGTGCATTGACAAGCCCAAAGGGCATTACTCTGTATTCGTAGTGTCCTACTGGCGTCCAGAACGCCGTCTTCCATTCATCTTCTTCGCGGAGTCTCAAAAGGTGATATGCCGTTCTCAAGTCCAACTTAGTGAACACCCAAGCACCCTGGACGGCTTCAATGATATCCTTCATCAAAGGCATAGGATATCTGTCCCGCACTGTAAGGCTGTTTAGACCTCTGTAATCCATACAGGGACATAGTTCTGTTGGACCTTTCTTGGAAATGAAGAATAGTGAAGCCCCTGCTGAAGAAGTCGACTCTCTAATGAGCCCATTCTCTAAGTTGATTGCAAGATACTCTTTTAGAGCTTCTTTTTCGGGTAGAGAAAGTTGGAACATTCTACCGACAGGTACAACTGCTTCCGGTATCAGATCAATCTTACAATCTTCCTTACGGTGTGGGGGCAAAAGACGTGGTTGTGCATCTGTGAACACATCCATGAATTCCCTATATGGGGCTGGTATCATGTTGACGCTGAAGGAAGGATGTAGTGTTGCTTGAATGACCGGGGAGATCTCCTTAGACAAGCAATGTTGATCACAGTATTGTGATCTGAAGTCTACTGTGTTCAAACTCCAGTCGATGTGAGGATTATGCTTCCTTAACCAGGGAATTCCCAGTATAACTGAAAAAATGTGCTGCCCTGATCAGATCAAAGGTAAGGTATTCCTGATGGTTAGCCATTCTTATCTTCGGTTCCTGTGTTTCGTGGCAAATGGGACCTGAAGTGAGTGGGGTACCATTGACTCCTTCCACCGGTATGGACCTAATCTTTGGGCGTCTGGGTATTAGATGTTCCTTCGCCCACTTGTCGTCCACAAAATTGCCTGCTGCTCCACAGTCCAACATGGCTATGCATTCCACAGAACCCTTTGGATCCCATTCTATCAGTACCTTGATTACCATAAGACTGCAGCAGTCCAACATCGGAGGCTGTGTCATACGACAGGGATTTATGGTATTCACCCCTTCCCTTTCCCTGTTTAAGGTTGGGGTCTTTTGTTTCCCTGCCTTCTGGGGGGTACGTCTGGACAAACCTTCAATAAATGGCTGTCTGATCCACAATTCATACACAAGCCAAGGTCCTTTCTTCTTTTACGTTCGCTGGTAGAGAGTGGTCCTCTTGTGGCTCCAATCTGCATAGGCTCTTCCATGGAACCCTTGTCAGGCACCGAGGGGGGGCTTGGTCCTGATACGAAGGTGCAAGGTCTTCTCCTCTCTGCCTTTCTTTTCGCCATACGGTACTCTATTTGTAAGACCAAAGAGACCAGCTCTTGGAAAGTAGTAGGTCTGGCTACTCTCGCCAGCTCATCTTTAATGTCTTCGTGAAGTCCTCTTCGGAATATAGTCTGTTGGGCAGTTTGGGCCACCCTGCCTCTGCTGCTATCCTTTGAAATCTCATAATGTACGTCTGGACATCAGATGATCCTTGTCGTATGTCGAGCAAGTTATCGAAAGTGGAATATAAGACTTCCGGTCTCTTGCACCTCTCTCGCAGTCTTTGCACAAATGGGTCGTAACTGGTAAGGACCCGGTCCGAAGTAGTGACTAGAGGTGTGGCCCATGCAAGTGCATTGCCTGTTAGATTGGATATTAGGAACCCGACCTTCGTTCTGTCTAGTTTGTAGGTTCTAGGACGAAAGGTAAATTGAATGGTACAGGTGTCCAAAAACTCCTTTATCTTCTTTGGGTCCCCATCATATTTCCCACATGACAGAGGAAGGGGAAGCAGTTCTCCTCTGATATCATCCCGCTGCGGAGCCTATTGTCCCACCTGTTGGATCTGTTGCTGCAATGTAGTATTATCCGCTCTTAGAGACTGTACTTCAGCTGTCAAGGCTTGAATAGCGTTTACCATTTCTTGGTATTGTTCTAGGGAGGCCATTGTCGTTTGGCGTTGCAATCTCTCAGATTCGGTCTGATCTTTAATATCTTCACCAACCCCCTCCTCACCTGATGTCTTGAAGGTAGAAGTATTGTCTGATCTGTGTCCCCGGAGTCGTCCGAAGATAGCTCTTTCCTTCTCTGCCTCCAATTATCTCTGGGCTTCATACACGTCATTGTCCCCTGTTTGGAGTGATGGGAGTGAGCTCCACCAGAGGCCACTTTGCCAGAGATGCAACTTGCCTGGCAGCGGGGACCCCAGGGAGCCCACCCCAGGCCAGGGAAAAGCTTTGCCGAAAAACCCTGGCAGATGGTTATGGCTGAATGGACAACGAATCCCAGAATGCACCATGTAGTTGATGAAGTGTTCCGTGATATCTCCGGGAGAAGATCTGGATGCTTGAATAACACAGACAGATGGAAACTCGGATACTGGAGGTGAAAGGGAAAGGTAGCGTGGCGTGCACCTCGCAAAGGATAGAACAAGCGTGCACGGTGAAGAAGGGGAATACAAGAGGTAGGCAAAGTAGAAGGCACAATGAGTACAAGCCGTCTGAGAACGGCAGAAACGAAGGGTATGCCGTTTTGGAAGCGGCAAAAGAGTACACACACAAAGGAGCGCTGGATTACCTTCCGTAGCACTGGACGTTGCAACACAAATGCGTTAGTCTCTTACTGAAAGATAAAGGCTGAATGAGTCCTTCCTCTATTGCTCATGGTGACAGGGCCGGCAAGCATGAAACATCTAAACCGCGTACAACGTTCTCAGGGAAAAGTCCTTCCTCTATTTCCTCCATACTCTCCATGGCAGACGAACCGTGAGTTTCCATGGTAGGCGAGTCATGACAGTTGGAGTCATTTTATACTTTGAACATTATTGCCAACATCAAGTTAAAGACATTTCCTTGCACCCCTTTGTTGTTTTGTTTATAGTGTGAGTGTCAGGATAGGACGTTTGGGGCACAAGGATGGCTTTTCAGTTGCAGGCATCCTGACACATACAGATCATTCATTTTTGGTTTCTAGGTAGGGAAGTTCCTCTTATAGGGCCAGACAGACATTTTCCCAACCCATAATAAATGTCTTTAACCAAAAACATGACAACTTTGGGCCCGATTCATAGAATTCTGTGCAGAAAATGTGCAAATGCCGGGTTCCGAGAAGGAGCGTGCGCCAGCCGTGGCGGAGCAAAACAATTGCGTGGCATGTATGTTCATGGATTTCCCGAGGCATCAGTAGCCGTGGGCAGTAACGCCCCCACGCCCAGTAAAATGCAAGTAAAATGCCTAACACGGCGCTAACATCTGTGCCATCCCTGGTCCAGCATACTGCCCATCAGTGAAATCGCATGAAAATTCAGCGCGTACCCTGGAAGCACCCCAGCCAAATCGTGTGAAAAATCATCGCGTACCCTGCCTGCACCAAAGCCAAATCGCATGAAAACTCACTGCATACCCCGGATGCACCCCAGCCAAATCGTGTTAAAACTCATTGCGTTCACTGCCCGCACCACAGCCAAATCACGTGAAAACTCATTGCGTATCCCGCACGCACCCCAGCCAAATCGTGTGAAAACTCATCATGTACCTCGGACGCTCCCCAACCAAATCGTGTGAAAACATTGCGTACCCCGGGCGCACCCCTGCCAAATCAAGTGAAAACTCATTGCGAACCCCGGACGCACCCCAGCCAATTTACGTGAAAACATATTGCGTACCCCGGACGCACCCCAGCCAACTCGCGTGAAAACCCATTGCGTACCCTCCCTGCGCCCCAGCCAAATTGTGTGAAAACTCATTGCGTACCTCAGATGCACCCCAGGCAAAGCGCGTGAAAATTCGGCGCATACCCCTGCGGCACCCCAATCGCTCCAAAACAACCTGCGATACCCACACAAATCCACTGGAAGCAGACCACTCCTGGGACACCAACACCCCAGCCCCCATCACCACAGCCTGCATGCATGCCCCTCCATATGGGACACCCCCAACAACTGTGACGCCACCCTGCAGGCAGCCCACACCACATGGGAGCCCCCATCACCCAAGACGCCACCCTGCAGGCAGCCCACACAACATGGGAACCCCCAACCGCCATCACCCGTGAGGCCACCCGACATGAAGCCCGCACCACATGGGGCCCCCATCACCCATGACGCCACCCTATAGGCAGCCCACACCACATGGGAGCCCCCATCACCCGTGATGCCACCCTGCAGGCAGTCCACACCACATGGGACCCCTAGCCCCCATCACCCATGACGCCACCCTGCAGGCAGCCCACACCATATGGGAGCCCCATCACCCATGACGCACCATGCAGGCAGCCCATACCACATGGGAGCCCCTAGCCCCCATCACCAGTGACGCCACCCTGCAGGCAGCCTACACCACATGGGGCCCCCTAGCCCCATCACCCGTGATGCCACCCTGCAGGCAGCCCACACCACACGGGAGCCCCTAGCCCTCATCACCCGAGACAGCACCCTGCAGGCAGCCCACTCCACATGGCACCCCCATCACCCGTGACGCCACCCTGCAGGCAGCCAACAGCACATGGGAGCCTCCATCACCTGTGACGCCACCCTGCAGGCAGCCCACACCACATGGGAGAACCCACCACCCGTGATGCCACCCTGCAGACATCCCACACCACATGGGAGCCCCCATCACCCGTGATGCCCCCCTGCAGGCAGCCCACACCACATGGGAGCCCCCAGCCTCCATCACCCGTGATGCCACCCGGCAGTCAGCCCACACCACATGGGAGCCCCCATCACCTGTGACGCCACCCTGCAGGCAGCCCACACCACATGGGACCCCCCCAGCACCCATCACCCGTGACACCACCCTACAGGCAGCCTAGCCCCACAACATGGGACGCCCTCCCAGCCCCCATCACCGTGACGCAACCCTGCAGGAAGCCCTCCCAGACGAGACATCACCTGCATGCTGGATGTTGACATCATGACACATGCTCACTCCATCGATGGCGTGTCGAGCACCATGACTGCCGTGTAGTGACACCACCCTGAACCTCCTGTTAAAAAAATTACCTGCAAACAGAAATAAATGCATACACCTGGCCACATCCTTGAGTGTGGCAGCTGCTCAAACACAAGTGCTGTCTGCAACCATCTCCCAACATACACATCACACAAGTGAATGGTAAAGTGAGGCCCCGGAGTCCATGTGTCAAAGTCATGTAAATAATCGCCATGTAGAAATAGTCGCACAGTGACAGAATCATAAGCACCCTCAATGTGTGTCACCTGAACAGACACTGCCCAGGCATGTCATGGCCTGAGCCTCAATGAGCTGACGTTACCAGAACAGATAACCTAATAAACACATCTGTGGAGGACATGACATGACATCAAGTGTAAGAAGCCGCAAAGAGTCTGAGGATGTGGAACACAGTGACGACAGAGACACCGAACTTGGTAGGGCAGGTGACCTTGAGATGGCGCCAGTACATGGAAGTGGGGAAGGAGAAAAGGAGTTTAGGGGAGGGTGCATTGCAGTAAATGTGAAGGACATCATAACAAATATAACAATGAAGAAAATAAATAAACAGCGGCCAGCTGGTGTCAAGTTCAAGCCTAAGTGCAGATAGGTTGCTGTTGCCATACATAAAACAGTACAAGTTTGGGGGATGCCAGATGGGCAGTGCGGGTGTGCAAGTAGCGTGCGAGGATTGTCTTGGGAGGATAGCTCGGGGGCAACATGCTTGTCTTAGAAGCAAGACGACACAGAGCAACACAGGTTCGATCCCTGGGTGCGCGCTTAGAAACCTCTGGGTATTAAGCATGTTATAAATGACCTATCATATCATCATCATCATCATAAACTAGGGGACCTTTGCCTGAGTTCAGAGGGCAGCCACATGACCATTGCAGATTCAGACAGGAGTTCAGCAGGGCAGAGGAGTACCAAAAGCAGAAGAAAAGAGGAATGACTCAAGTTCTGAATGAATACATGGCAATCAGACAATGCACTAGCCACCGAGACTGCTGCATTGGTCTGCCAATTTGTAAAAACATATAAATGGCAAAAGTGACTGCAGAGAATATAACAGCACACCTGCTGGTGAAGGGCAAAGCACAACATGTGCGTCACACTGCATCAAGCTATTTCAGAAGCAATAACGTGGCCATTTTACACTCCCATCAGTCACCCCATCCACCACCCTCACAAACACAATGAGGACCAATACACAGTGATGCTGCTCATCTGAAAGCCAATGACACTTGACCGTGTACCCCCAAACTCCCCCTTCACACCCACCCACAGGTCATGCACATGTGCATATGGCCCACGCAAATGTATAGCAAACGTGACACATGCATGCAAGGAAGCACACACATGACCAACTACCGTCATTACCAGGGACAACAAACCGAGTAACAAAGACTCAAACTGGATACGAAATAGTCAGAGAAACTGACTGTGCATAAACCAAATGAAATATATTCTCCAGTTGTATTCTGTTCATACACACTGCAAATCATAAATCAAAATATGTACAAGTATACATTAAAATATTAAAATGTCCAAATAAAATTCTGAATATGTACATGAAAAACTCAAAAGAAAGAAAAAAGTCCACGTCCATGAGTCTTTTTCAAATACAAGGAAAAAGACAAAAATAACCATTTCCTCATAGTGAACACAAAAATTGCAAACTCAAGTAAACTGTGTACAAATAAAAATGGAGCAAAGTCCAATTTGTACTCTAAATCATAAAAAAATATAAAAGCTAAATCAAACATGCCCAACTATGTACATAAATTGGAGTAAAGTCCAAAAACTCTAAATTAAAAAGAAAACAAATGGAAACCTATGCCTAATTAACTATTTACAAAGGCAGTGGGCTAGTCCTTCTCCTCACCATGCTCCCTCAATGTTTCGGCCAGGGCATCATCGAACACTGCTTCCAATTCCCCTTGGCGGGCCTCTGCTCTCTCCTCGAGGGCTTGCAGGGACTCCAACATGGTCCTCTCTATCCCCTCCCACTCCCTGCAAGTCTCCTCGAGGACCTCAGCCCGCCTCTCTGCCCGACACAGTGAAATCTCTGCCCTGGCCATGGTGAGTTTTGCCTCCCGTGCCCGCTGCCGCTCTGCCCCAATTTGTCGTCCCATACGCCCCAACCGGAAGACATCCTTTGGCGAAGGTCCACATTTGCATCCTGCCCGATACCTGCCTCCCTGAGCTGGTATGCCCCGAGTACTGTAGCCTCAAACTCTGAGCCTGCTTTTGTCAAATTGCCCGGTGCCTGCTCCTTAAGGGCAGCCTCCGGGATGACAACACCCAGAGCCGTCGTGGACGTGCCCTGCTACTTGGTACCTGCTCTCCCTCCATTTCCACAGCTCCTGTCGTCGACTGGATTGGCGTGGTGACCACCTCGGCTGATCCTACGTCGACTCCCGACTCTGGCAGACGGGCCGCTGGGAGCGGGACTGGTACACATGGGGCCCTGGTGGTATCTGGGCCAGAAGACACCAGGGAGGACGACTGGCGCACAGAGGAGGAAGACGAGGAGGGGGTCGCAGAAGTAGCCAGCCCACGCACCCAATTCGAGACCAGGAACTGAGGTAGCCAGTTCAGGAGACGCCAGACCTCATTGTGATGATGTGCAGGCTTACGGTGGTGGGCTTGCACATCATCACGGATGGTGCCTGTACGCCTCGGGATACCGGCTAGCATCGGTTTCACCCTGTCTCAAATGGCAATATCCGCAGGTATTGGTGGTTTTCCGTTTGTCTGGAAACATCTGCCACCTGTGGATGGGTCTGGCCTGGGGCATGTCCGCAGGTGCATACTAGTGCAGGCACAGTCCCAGGGGCAGGATTAGGCACAGACACCTCCACAGCGACCTGCACTGCCTCCTGCCCCAGTCACACCCACCTCATCACACCCACCGGGCCCCATGGACTGGGCTGATGCGGCCTCCTCCTCCACCCCCGCCCACCTGGATGCCTCCCCAGCGTCTTCTGCACTGGATTGCCCATGTGCAAGCTCACCTGTCCCTCCCACTGCCAAGGGGCCCATGACCACCTTCGCCCTCTTGGACCTCCCCTCAGCAGCTGCGGCCAATTTCTCTGATGGGGCACCAGTCTCCTTGCGCCCCGAAGATTAAATTAGCTGGGGGGCGTGACTGGGCCTTGCGTCTGTGCCTGGTGGAGGCATCCCTGCTGCCTTGGTCCACAGCACCTTCTCCGCCCTCTTCTTCCAACGTCACTGTGGATAGGGCGACATAGAGCACAAACATCAGGGCACTGTACCTATGTGTGTTTGGCACAAAACATATGCACATGAAGTGCACTGCCAAAGGTCATAACCGTAATCACCCTCCACAACACACAGGTACGTGCAATTTACACACATGCACATACATGTCTGTCCTTCACAACAGACAATCACATCCTTGGACAAGGCACTGTCGGCACCTACAATTTGTGCATGCTACACACACATGCGTCATGGCCTATACACGTGTTATTCACGCACATCACCTGACAGTCATGAAGAAGTGCACTGAGCTATCACATCAGAGTCCCCTCAAAGTCAATCAGGCAGCAAGAGTAGTGCACACATTCAAATGCACCAGTTACATCCATTCTGGAGTGTTGGCCAGTCACACAGTCACATCTAAGACACGTACACATGTACACCATGCCTGTTCATGATGTTGACGACAACACCCTTATGTCACACCTCTCACACGGCCACATATCAGACACATGCAAGCAACCATGTTCACGTCATAATATGCTGCATCACAACACATGTTGCAAAAGTAACACTGTTGGAATCAAGCATGCTTCATAGAACACATATGCAGCACTGTATGGGACATGCACACAGACATCCGTACAAGAGGCATACTTGCCGTAAGGCCAAAGTGCACACTCCCACCACACATCAAAATGCACATGCACTGTGGAGGACAGCAACACATGGACACTTACGAGTCCACTCCAGACGGTGCTGCAAATCGATGACCTGGGCGTGCAGCACCGGGTAAAACTTCTCCAGGACCCTCATTGAAAGGGGCCCCTAGGGGACCCTGGCGTCTATGGAAACAAGGCGGGTCACCACACACGATAGAGACGCCAGACACGAGGTTGTTTTCCCAAAGCTAGGGTTTTATTGCAAAGCAAAAGTCTCAGTTTGCCAACTCGGTCTCACGCCCCGCAACGTGTATCTCTAGACCTCGAGGGACGCAAGAGAGTGAATTACGTACATCAGTTACATATATACAAAATGCATATCAAACAATCAGCTATGACATGTTTAACATCCCCCTTTATTGGGTTTCTTTGAACTTGGTGTGATGATGGACATCTCCGACCACTATGACACCTTCAAACATCTATTCTAGTAAAAATTTGCCATTTGTGAGTGCGAAGGCATCTTTCGGTTATTGAATAGAACACTGCGCTTCTGTTCTTGGAAGCGAACTACATATGGGGGGGGGGGTTTGCATTCCGGACCTTGCTATCTATCAGATGCTATTCGCGTCCTGGGAGCCGACATGCTCTAGCGGGCTCAGCAAAGGGGGGCCGTTAGAAAAGCATAATTCAAGCCTTTAGCGGTATTATTCTAACATATTCTACCATATAACGAGACTGGCTGGCAGCTGTGAAATGATTAAATGCCCTGCAGCTCTGCTTCAAGGCTACATTCGGGAGGGAGCCGGGCATTCTTCCTGGCGCTGCCTATGTTTGCGTTTCAGCAAACTCTTGTTATCCTCACGGCCCTGCGGCCTTGTCCTTTTCACATACAGACAACAATGTTTCACAGTCGAGCAGTGTAAGCGGAAAATATACTGCGAAGCAATAGGAACAGAAAGCAATGAGCAATGGTTAGAAAACAAAATGGCGATTCTTGTTACATCAAAATGTTCGTTCATTGGCAAACTCGAAAACCTATATTCTGTCATATTGTGCATGAGACGGTTGGCCCACGACCACCAAAATGTGTTTGCGGTCTCAAAGTAGAGGTGTCCGTATTTCTAGACTGACAAACCCTCCTTTGGCCGTATGCCAAACGTCTCATCTATATATTGAAACCTCCTCTAGTGATGATGAATCTGAAGTACTTATGTCTGAGTTTTGCATGTTATCGTGGACATCATTGTCTTCATCAATATCTATTGCCATCAACTCTTTTACTGCTCTCATCTCATTTGGGTCTGGGCTAGTTCGATCATGAGGTTGTTTTTCTTTGTTATCATATGCATGCATCCTTCCGTACATCCCTCAGTTACCTCTGCACAAACTATGGGTAAACAATGTATACAACGACAGCACGTTAGGAATATTCCGAACACCACTACTAATATTGAGATCAACTTCCATCCCCAAGATCGTAGTATTCCCCAAAACCAAGATCCTATTCCCCAGCTCCCTTCTCCAGTATGGAGTTCAGAGCTTAGAACATGCATTTTCTTTATTGCTTCAAAGATCGTGGGTGAATAGTCATCGACATAAATGCAACATGCTGATCCTACTATTTTGCAAATTCCCCCACGATCAACCAGGATTACATCGAGAGCCATTCTATTTTGCAGCGTCATTAACCTTATTCCTCTTTCTTCCAACGTCATGTTAAATAATATATCTGTTGTTGTGTTTATTGTATTCTTTAGGATTCTGGACAGTTGCCTTATATTATAGGAGTTCACGATCTGTCCTAAGAATGGAATTAATGATTTCGATACATCAGTTGCTATTAAAACACCTTCGTCAGTCCTTTTGACTCTAGTTTTGGATAATCTGGCCATGGCTGCTGTTTCTAAGAGGAATACTCCTGGGAACAGTAGCCCTAGGTAACATGTACCTCCCCAGTTTCTGGGCAACCAAGGGTATGCTTTCTCTTCACATATAAAATAAACTGGATCACCTACGTATACTGGTTCTATTTCCCATTTTTGTACCACTGTATTCATACAACCAGTATATGTTCCGACTGAAAAAGAGCCTTTCTTTTTAGACAAAAAGGGACAGTTCTTGGGCTAAAATTCACCATGTAAGATGGGGGAATTGCATCTTTGTCCCCTTCTGTTCTTACACGAAACGTCATTACAGATGTTTTTTTCTGGCAGGGACAATCTATCTTGTCTAATTTGTCGTGTTATCTTCCGTGTACTTTTCCTCGTGGGCTCTGGGGCTATTACTTGTGCTTTATGGAAAATGGAACAACCCACAGGCTTCATTATTATCTCCTCAAACTCATTCATGTTGGTTCTGTCTAATTGATCCGTATTACTCTCATTCCATTTCCCATAGAACATTGCACCTAAAGATGCACTACATGCAGAACTTAATGGTAATGGCTGCACATACCACCCTATTCCTTTTCCGGCATGCTGTGGTAAATGGGCACATACCCAGCAGTTTGTTTCCTTCAGGATTGCATGTGTCATGTTCATTATCAGCAGTAAGGTGTTATTTCCAAAACCTTCCCTGTGTTTTTCTTCCATTGGGGGTAGGGTATAAGTGATCACCTGAACCGGGCTTTCAGTAGTGGATATATTAATTATTGGTAAAAACATTTCTAATGGGTGTATTGTTTCTACCCACCATGATATTAGGGCTGTCGATATTGGTGCTACCACGCTCATAAAGCACATTATTATTGTTAGTGCCAGCATACGATTTGTTTTACCATGTGTTTTTCTTAACCTTATAGTCTTTATAACTGACTCATTCTCAGCGGTGGTGATGCAGGAGGAGGCTGGAACCGGTCCCGGCATGTTTCTCGTCATCCTTCTTCTTCCTTATCACAGTTCGTCGTGGATATCTCTCTTCGTCGCTCTTGATCTGATGTTTATAAGTTCAATGGAATTCTTTGTCACAGTTCAGTTCTGCCTGTCCTTTTTAGACGCGATCACTTGTCCCTTCTTATACTGCTCAGAGGACCTTTGATCAGTTATTTTATCGCCTTAGTATCATGTGCGCCCAGCTTGTCCACTCTGGTTCCGGACACATGTACTTTTTATGATCGCACCGAGGAGGCGCGAGTCTTGAATTGTCCGATTTGCACAATTCTCACGCTTCTCTCCTCTACACCTCTGGTTCCTTCTCCGTCCATGAGCTGAACCAGAGGTTGACATAAACACCAAAAAAGACTGCGGATCACTTTGTCTTCCGAGGCCGCAGGTTGTATCGCTTTGCTCCTGGTATCGTATGATCCGTGAACAGTGCCGGTGCACTTTCAGATTCAGGCTTGAAGTCAGCCTGTGGCGCTACTGCAGGTGCTGGTGTGCACCGCGCCAATGATGCAGATCCGTTTTTTGGCGTGCTGGCAAGTGCTGATGGGCGCCAAAGGGGTACACGATTTGGTTTTGCTGGTATCTGCAAGGCAGATTTCACGTCGGTCAGCAGTGATGTTGATTCTGCTGGGCAACGTTGGGGCACTCTTTACCCTTCCCCCTCTTTGGCAATCGTCTCAGGCTTTGTTTCGAGTTTCACTTCTCGTTTTGGCAGATTAGGTGGCTGCTCACTGGCAACAGTTTCTTTCGTTTCTGGGACAGCTGTCTCTTTCCGGTCATCAGTGTCAGGCAAGACTTTCAGTGCAGTTGGAATCTTTTTGGCATGTGTGGCATGGATCCACGACTTCCTTCCATCCACCCGTATTGCCGTCTGCATCGCCAAAAGTATTTGATGGGGCCCGCGCCACCTGGGTACTAATGATTACTTTCTTTCAAAGTTTTTTAGCAGCACCCAGTCTCCTGGCTCCAGCACGTGCCCCGGACCGGTGTATCTCACTGGTAATGCCTCCTGCACCTGCTGATGAATCAAACGCAATTTCTGCATTAAAAGGCCACAATAAGTACTAAGCACAGGATGTTCTATCTCACTAAGTCGTTTTGGCTGAGGTGCGCACCAAACATTTGCCGGCCTCCCCATTACAATTTTGTACGGGGAGAGCCCAGTTTTAGCCTGTACAGACGTACGCATGCATAATAGTGCTATTGGTAATGCATCCACCCAACTCAACTTGCTTCCCGCACAAACCTTGCTAATCTTTGATTTAAGAATCCCGTTGTGCCTCTCCACAAGACTGGCAGAACTCGGATGCCTTGAACTATGGAATCTTTTATCAATCTGGAGACCAGCACATATCTGTAATACCACTGCACCCACAAAATGCGGTCCATTATCAGACCATAGGACCCGGGGCAAGCCAAATCTGGAAAAGTACTCCTTCAACATTACTTTTGCTGTACTCATTGCTGTGCAATCTTTCAAAGGATATGCCTCCACCCACTTACTGAATGCACAGATCACCACCAAGACGTATTTTAAGTTTTGGCACCTCTCCATCTCTATGAAATCAAAATGAACTACCTCAAACGACATGGAGGGTGGGACAAAACTGCCTGTTGGAGTCACTGTTCCCTTTCCTACATTGTGTTGTAAACACATGATACAATTCTGCACCAACCTCTCTGCATTCTTTTTTATGTTCGCATTCTGCCATACTGTAGAAAGGTGCTGTATCATTTTCTTGGCACAGATGTGCCTAGGGCTGTGGGCCATTGTAACCATTGCAGTCACATACGAATTTGGCACATCCAGTTCCTAGTTCCCTTGTCCACCCAACAACCCTCCAAATCCAACTCAGCAGATCCCTCTGCCCATCCCTGTATTTCATCAGCCGCAGCCTCGGCCTGCATTTCTTTGACAGTCGCAACTCCATCTTCTATCATACAGGGTACTTCCTCTGTCTGAACCGTCATCATCTTGGTATTCAAATCAGTGGCAGTTTGTTTCGCAATTCTGTCTCCTATTTTGCATGTTACTTTTTTATGTGCCTCGCATTTCACTATTGCTAGGCGCTTTGGAAACGTGAGTGCGGACAGCAATCGTACAATCAAAGGGCCATGTTGAATTCTGGCACCATGTGATTTCAGAAACCCTCTCTCAGCCCAGAGTCGACCAAAGTTATGAACCACTCCAAAAGCATACTGACTATCAATATATATATTCACATTCAAATTTTCAGAAATCTCGCAGGCTCTGTTCAATGCTATTATTTCCACGGCTTTTGCTGAATTATAGGGGATTCTTTTACTTTCTACAACACTCTCTAGGGTCGTGATAGCGTATGCGGCAGTTGTCGTGCCATCTGGTAATTTAAAACATGAGCCGTCACAAAGTAACTCTCCATCCGGCTCTTTCTGTGGAATATCACTTAAATCAACTCTTCCCTTGGTTTATTCCTCAGTGACCATTGAGCAATCGTGGGGGGTGATTCATTCTTCCCAATTTCTTTTAAGGTCAGTGCCATTAATTCTGCAGGATTCAAAGCGCTACACCTCATAATATGGATATGGGGCGCGAACAAGATAATCTCATATCTTGTCAATCTAGCAGAGGTGAGGTGTTGCGTCTGTGTCCTATTTAATAGAACGTCTATGGCATGTGGCACCATCAGAATTAAAGTGTGCCCCAATACCATCCCCTCCGTTTGTTTCACTGACGCAGCAGACGCCGCGACAGATCGCAAACATCGTGGTAGTGCGCGCGCTACAGGGTCCAGCGCAGAAGAAAAATAGCCGCACGGCCTATTTCTTCCACCTTGTTCCAATGTCAAAACCGCCAGTGCACATCCTTCACTTTAACACACAAATCGTCTAAAAATGTTCTCATAGTTCGGCGTACCCAAAACTGGAGCCGAGCATAATGCAGTTTTCAATCCATCAAATGCTCTCTGGCATTCCTCATCCCACTGCAAAGGCATAACCGCATCTTTTCTAGTTAAATTCACTAATGGTTTCACAATTAACGCAAAATTACCAATCCATTGTCTGCAATATGAAGCCATGCCTATTATGGCTCTGACTCCTTTTTGTGTCTTTGGAATATGCATACAAGAAATACTTTCTATGCGTTCTGGCGTTAGTCTTCTCTCTCCTTTTGAAAGTAGGTAGCCCAAATAAGCCACCTCCTTTCGATTATACTGAAATTTCTTCAAACTAGCTTTATGGCCATGTGCCGCCAGGTATGACAGTAGTAATAAAGTGCTTTCTTTACAAATCTCCTCTGTGTCTGTAGCTAGCAATAAATCGTCTATGTATTGCAAAAGTACACAACCCATGGGTAATTCCAGCATGTCTAGCTGTTCTTTTAATGCTCTACTGTAAATACTTCGACTTTCCGTATAACCTTGCGGAATCCGCGTAAATGTAAATGATCGTCCTCCTAATGTGAACGCGAACAAATATCTACTGTCCTTGTCCACTGGAAAACTAAAGAATGCGTTTTTTCAAATCTATTACACTAAAATATTCTGCTAAAACAGGTATCATTGTCAATATTGTAGTGACGTCTGGCACTAGAGGAAATTGCGGATCTACTACCTTATTCAATGCGCGTAATCAATTATGAAACGGTATGGTACCTCATTACCTCCTTTTTTATAAACCGGAAGAATCGGGCTGTTGCATGTACTGCCTGTGATTTCCTCTATTACCTCTAATTTCACCAAATCGGTAACAATACTCTTCAATCCTTTTTCACCTTCAACCGAAATTTTGTATTGGGGTATTCGCGGTAGGGTAACACCTTCTTTCAAAATAATCTTTACTGGCACTATCTTTAAACATCCCACATCGTTGTCATGCATTGCCCATATACAGGTTGGTACTTTACTTAGTTCCCCTGGTAACGCTTCAGACATGAATTCTGACACAGGGGCATCGTGTGGCCATATCGTTAGAAACACTCCGTCTGCCGTGCAATGTATAACAGAACCTAGTTTTTTCAACAAATTTAATCCCAACAAATTTTCTCCACAATTTTCTGTTAGAAGGAAAGGACAATGTTCAGTAAATGGTCCTATGGTAACTGGGACTGGTTTGGACACTAGGTTTATGACTGGTGTACCTGCGAACCCTACGGAAATATTCTTTTGCCCTGACAGTGGTATATTCGGAACCAAGTGATGGTCTATTGAACACTTCTGTGCTCCTGTATCTACAAGAAAGCGGTGCTCCTCATTCCCGACTCTCATTTCTACGTAGGGTCCTCTCTGATTCACGGGAATAGACACTGGTTCCGACCCCTGTCCTGGGCTGTCCTATTGGGGAAATAACACATCGTCCGATGTGTAATCATTACTATTATTGTAATACGTGTTTGGCTGTGTATCGAAAACATTTCCACTCTTCCCTCTATTTCCCCCACTCTGATTTCCATATTGTTGATTTTGCTGTCCCTGGCTCTGGTTTGGGGCATTTTGGTTTTGGCCTTGGTTTTGATTACCTCTGTTATTATGATGCTGCTGCATACTATTCCTAGTTGGTCCATTCGCTCCTGGGTGTCCTCTATGCTGTCTCCTCTGACCAGACCCATTTCTATTCTGTAGATGCGGGCATTGCGCTCGCCAATGTCCTTCCTCTTTACAATATGCACACTGATTCGGCCCCACTGTTCCCCCATGCATATTCGAACTACCCCTTCCTTGTGCATTCCCTCGCCCTATATTATGTCCTGTTACTTGCTGCAATAGTACCTGTGTTCTAATTAGACATTCCTTCAAGTCTGCCCCCACCTGTTTTAGCAATGATAATTCGTTCACCATCTCCTTCTGCCCCGCGATGGTAACTGCTGCCGTTTATTATGCGACCCCTTTTCCTCCTTCCCAGGTCTCCCGACTTCCCTACTCCTGTACACAGGTGTAGTAAACACTTTGACAGGTGCAGTAAATGTTTCGACATAATCATTATCCAATTCATCTCTAAGCTCAAAAAGTCTATACACATGTTCTCTCACTTCTTCATCCCTCTCCCTACAGTGTGCTAATGCATTCAAATCTAACAATCGCTATGGTGGTAATTTCCCAATTAGCTGTTTCCATTTCTCCACCAAATATTCACGCATGCATTCCAACACTACCTGTCTTTCGTTGCTTCTTCGGAAGTCATATATCGAAGCCAGTGTTGCCATCCCAGCATTCCCGTCTATATACATCTCTGCCTGTTGTTACGCTCACCTGGTTCCCACGGGGACGTCGATCTGGACCGGCCTGGTGCCACGTAGAGCCGAGATGACTGACTGGACACCCCCACTTACTTCGTTTGTCGGCTCGTATGAATATCTTTCTGCAAAGGAGAAAGGGAATTAACCTCCCGTAATTCGAGCGTTAACCCACCTTCCACTCCCGTTGTCTGCCCACTGACCACTCCCGATGTTCCCTCTTGTTCTCACCTGATGGTTTAGAAAGGTGGGCTCTCCATCCTGCATCAAGCGCAGGGGCGCGTAGATGACCAGTTACTTCACTGGCGTGGAGGAATTGGTGAGTTCCAGTATTGACTCTAGGATCCAATAGTTTGTAAGAGTTCAAATGTCTGATCTTCACTCTTTCCGATTCCTTGTAGGTTGCCAACTTAACCTCCACGGAGAGTCCAAAGGGCAGTTGGTGAGAGTCAGGTAAGTCTATAGTGGTTTTCCCCTTAGGGGCCGGGGTACGGCGATGATGCAGAGTTTACTGCGCCGACCCGATATGAGGTGAGTTCCCCCTGCGGTAAATCAGGTATGTCTTTGGGGGGGTAGCTTGTAATGTCCAGTGGTTTCCCCTTAGGGGCCGGGGTGCGGTGGTGATGCAGAGTTAATTGCGCCGACCCGAGATGAGGTGAGTATCCCCCGTGGTAATCCGGTAAGTCTTTGGGGGTAGCTTGCTTACTTGTCCTTTGGTTTTCCCTTAGCTCACCTTGTTGTTCTTGTCTCCCTAGGTGTAGGCGAGCGGCCGGGAGATGCTGAAGATTGCGATGGAATGCGGAGATGCAGCGAAGGCCGGTGAGTTCAGCGCGGCGCCGCGAGATGCGAGGCGACGCACGTGTGACTTGTTGCTTCCAGCTCGAGTGCGTGATGGATCAAGGATTCAGGTAAGGATTACTGTGATGCTCCTGTTCTAACCTCTTCTCCTTCTTTCTTCTTATTCCTAGAAGCTCCGGGCTTGAAGCGGGCCTGGCAGAAGACTGGAAGCTGCTGCAGGCACGGTGAGCGTTACGCTGCTGGATGCAGAATAACGCGAAGCACGTGTGGCTGTCCGGGCGTGGTTTAAATAGCCTAGGAAGAAGTCCCAGGTAAGTATTCTTCCACAGCCCCCACCCGAGAAAAAAGTAGTCCCTTAAGTAAATAGTCCCTCCTAAGCACCATTTGGCTGGTGGCTTCGTGCAGCATGGTCTGCACCAGGTGAGTATGCAGCATGGTCTGCATTAGGTACGTTTTCTGAAATGAGCCTGGCGCCCATGGCGCCAGGACTAACTTTATCCTTATGAGCCTGACGCCATAGGCGCCAGGACTGCACCCAAACAGCCCCTAAGTGGGGTTTTTGGGCATGCTCTAAAAGGCATGATGCCTGCTTCCGGGGTTGCTGGGCCTGGTCTGGCTTCCCGGGGGCAGGCATCATGACACATGTTGCTGCAATTCCACTTTCCTTTCTTTGCTGTTGCGCTGCGGGTTACCCTTGTGCACCCCCTTTGGTCAGTCCCGCCTCTTGCCCCCGCGGTTTTAACTTCAACCCCGGGAGGAACGGACGGTACCGAGTCTGTGTCTAAGGCGGGAGGTGCGGATGGGACAATGGGAACAGGGAGTGTCTGTTGTGGGCCTGGTTGGCTAATAGGAAGTGTTACGTGCGCGGTCTGTGGCTGTGGGAGGGCTTGAGCTACCGGAGGGGGAGCTTGGGCTACGGGCGAGGTCTGGGCAATAGCTACTGACGTGTCTGGTCTTACTTCTGATCTTGGGCCTTGTTTTGTATGGGTCAATATATTTTCTATCAATTCATCTGCTATGTGTAATTCTCGTTCTTAGACTCTCAGTCCACTCCTCCTCTTCTTTTTCTTCCGCTACCTCACCTTTTGATTTATTCATGCGCGCATGCTTTGCTCTGCTTTTAAATCGGAGAATTGCTTCCTTTCTCCAGTCTTTAATAGTCTCAAATACTGCAGGACGCGCTTTCTTTCTTATCAACACCCTTTCCAAGTTATCTATCCTCGCCATCTCAAAACTACCATTAATCGGCCACTGATGGTCTTGTTGCTTTCTGGTTTGCCTATGCCAAGTCTCACAGAATATTATCGCACCCACTCCATACTTCACATACATCTCGTACGCCGGCATTCCCCCAGGTGGTACAATTTGGCCATCTTCCAAAGATTGTCTACCACAGCGGAAAAACCCTGCTAGGGTGGACAATACCCCAGGCATGTTTCAACCTTCTCCCTGGTTAATCAACCTCACCTAGGGCGTTTGATTTTGCAGTCAACTCTCAACCAATATCAGGATGCTTTGAATCGGGGAATGACTCGCCTGATAAATCAAGTCGTCTGTATACTGACGCACCAAAGGACGTCGTGTCTGCGTTTCGCCTCGTTTCGGGACCCTCGCCTCCTTGTTCTCTAGCCAGGCACATTGATCAGGGATCAGATGTGTGCAGATCTGCAAAGGAGTCTCATCACATTTACAGGGCGCCTCGAACACCTCTTGATCCCGGCTCGATCGTCCCGTCCTCGCGGTTCTCTGCCTTTCTCAATTACAACGTTACGCGAAGGAACAAGTGGGGGAGGGTCCCTTTTTGGGTGCCATCTTGAAAGGGGCCCCTAGGGGACCCTGACGTCTATGGAAACAAGGCAGGTGACCACACACGATAGAGACACCAGACACGAGGTTGTATTCCCAAAGCTAGGGTTTTATTGCAAAGCAAAAGTCTCAGTTGGCCAACTCGGTCTCACGCCCCGTGACGTGTATCTCTAGAGGACGCAAGAGTGTGAATTACGTACATCAGTTACATATATACAAAATGCATATCAAACAATCAGCTATGACATGTTTAACACCCCCCTTTATTGGGTTTCTTTGAACTTGGTGTGATGATGGACATCTCTGACCACTATGACACCTTCAAACATCTATTCTAGTAACAATTTGCAATTTGTGAATGCGAAGACATCTTTCGGTTATTGAATAGAACACGGCGCTTCTGTTCTTGGAAGCGAACTACATACGGGGGGGAGTTTGCATTCCGGACCTTGCTATCTATCAGGTGCTATTCGCGTCCTGGGAGCCGACATGCTCTAGCGGGCTCAGCAAATGGGGGGCCGTTAGAAAAGCATAATTCAAGCCTTTAGCGGTATTATTCTAACATATTTTACCATATAACGAGACTGGCTGGCAGCTGTGAAATGATTAAATGTCCTGCAGCTCTGCTTCAAGGCTACATTCGGGAGGGAGCCGGGCATTCTTCCTGGCGCTGCCTACGTTTGTGTTTCAGCGAACTCGTGTTATCCTCACGGCCCTGCGGCCTTGTCCTTTTCACATACAGACAACAATGTTTCACAGTCGAGCAGTGTAAGCGGAAAATATACTGCGAAGCAATAGGAACAGAAAGCAATGAGCAATGGTTAGAAAACAAAATGGCGATTCTTGTTACATCAAAATGGTTGTTCATTGGCAAACTCGAAAACCTATATTCTGTCATATTGTGCATGAGACGGTTGGTCCACGGCCACCAAAATGCGTTTGCGGTCTCAAAGTAGAGGTGTCCGTATTTCTAGACTGACAGCATGGTCGTGGTGTTCAACTGGCCCCGATGCCCCCTGTGGTCGAGACCAGCCTTGAGGAAGCGGCGAGCCTTGTTGCATGTTCTGGATTTCAGGTCCTCCCAGCGCTTGTGCACGTGGTTGAAATCCCGGGGTGCCACCCCTCCGCGTTGATGGCGCCCACGATCTAGTCCCAGATCGTCTTCCATCCTTCCTTGCTGACTTGCGTTGGTCTGTGGAAGAGGGCATCATAATGCCCCAGGACTTGCTCCACCAGGATGTCAACTTCTTTGGCACTGAAGCTGACAGCCCTCTGCCTCGCTGCCGGGAGGTTGCCACTTGCCTCAGATGATGTTTGTCCAGCCATGACAATCCCTGAGGCAGGTGTGGGTGGGCAACGTGGTCCTGGGGCTGGGCTGTGGAGTGGTGGTCTGGCCCGTTGGGAGTCTTCTGGATCAGCAGAGGTGGTCACAGGTCTGACGACAGGAACACTGGCAATGGCTGTACAGCAGGCACTAAAAGTGCAGGACATGTGGGCAGCAGGCACACACAGTGGGCAGACAGTAGCAGATGGCTCGTAGGAGGCAGCTCAGGGCAGTTGGAGGCAGGTAAATTGGTTGGTAGGCAGGAGCATGGGTCTTCCATGTTACTTGCATGGGCAGCCGGAAAAAGAATGACTCTGCATGTGCGGAAACAGCACATTAGCGTGAAATCAGACAAAAGAGCCTAAGCATGTAAGTTACATGACATACGCTGAACACAGGGCGTTCGCGTACAGTATCGGGATAAAGCAGTGCGTAGGAGACCATCACACGCTTGTGCGAGTTATAATGGACGGACATGTGAACTTCGGTGATAATAGCGTTTTCACGCGATCTCTTCACTACTGCGTCAGTGCAAGCTTTTTCTATTGGTGGGGGATTTGCCTCCACACACATGCGCGTTTACTTTTCCCTTTTTGGTGAGGCTAACAGTGAGTCGCGTACACATTTTGCATATTGTGGGTGCCCCTGTGTGTCGCATACCCCCAGTCTTAACATCACAGTCCTTCGCGCACGCATTTCTTGTGTTGCTGGGTGCCAAAGTGTACTGCGTAACTTTTGATCTTTTCACATGTGCTACCGAGGGCGTACACATATTTTTCTTTTTTGGGGTGCCTGTGCATTAGGCATCCCATTTTCTTCCCCCCGGGTTACATTGAGCCTTGCTGGAGCACACTGGTACGTTTAACAACACGTACACTGCCACCTCACTGAAATTGCCCAGGACAATTGATAGCGGTGCCTCCCATTGCACCAATCCATCAGTGCCATGAGTGGGAGGGCAACAAGTGGGAAGGGTGGCAGAGGTGGCCGAGGTGTCTGAGGTGGCCGAGGTACCCGGGCCATGCAGGGAGAGACATCCCTCCCACCCAACAGGGTCTGGGAGATGCAGGCGATGCTGACTTTCCACAGCACCCAGGGTCTGGGAGCAGCAGGGTCATCAACAGTCCCCAGCACCTGGGGTCCTGGAGAAGCAGGGTCATCTGCTGTCCATGCCAGCCAGGGTCAGGAAGCTGCAGGGGCAGCTGCAGCACCCACCACCCAGGCTCAGGGTCCCCCAGCCAGGCCTGTGGTGGTCACGGCCCTGGTCCACAGGGATACAGGGGCAGATGTTGTGTCCAAGGGGAAGGAACGTGCTGTGAAAGGTCCTGGCACCAGCACCTAGGGCCCTGGAGCAGCAGGGGCATCTGCTGTCCACAGCAGCCTGGGTCAGAAAGTTGCTGGGGCAGCTGCAGCACCCATCACCCACGTTCAGGGTCCCGCAGCCAGGCCTGTAGTGGTCGCGGCCCTAGTCCACAGGGACGCAGGGGCAGATGTTGTGTCCAAGGGGAAGGGACTTGCTGTGAAAGGTCCTGGCACCAGCACCCGGGGTCCTGGAGCAGCAGGGTCATCTGCTGTCCACACCAGCCATGGTCAGGAAGCTGCAGGGGCAGCTGAGCACCCACCACCCAGGCTCAGCATCCCCCATCCAGGCCTATTGTGGTCACGGCCCTAGTCCATAGGGATTCAGAGGCAGATCTTGTGTCTAAGGGGAAGGGACATGCAGTGAAACGACCTGGCACCAGCACCCAGGTACAGCTACCTGCAACGCTACCTACTGTCCCAGCATCAGTGTGTGACGCCATGGCCCCGTCCACCAGTGCTCCAGACCCTACTGACCCAAGTGGTCCCAGCCACACAGGGTCTGCACGACCTTGCAAGAATGCAAATCGTGCAGTAGCAGGACAGGCTCAAACCCAAGGCACAGCACAGGAGACTCACACGTCGAGGAATAGGAGCTTCAGTGATGAAGAACTCCAGATCCTTGTGGACTACGTGCGGGAACAAGAATGTGACATGCTCATGCAGGCAGGGAGCACACATACGCCTGCTCAGTGTATGGCCCACTGGCATTGTGTCGCAGATAGAATCAATGCCTTGGGCAATGAGAGGCGCACCGCTCCTGAGGTAGTGAAGTGTTGGAATGACCTCCGGCGCCGAGCCAAAGAGAAGCTGGCTGCCAACTTCACCTCTACTCTGGTGACTGGAGGTGGGTCACCACGAGAGGACGATAAGCTCACTCCACATGAAGAGCACATTAGTGATATGATTGATGTGGAGCAGATCCAAGGCATGGAAGACCTGCCAAATTATGAGTCCGGTGAGTGGTAAAGCATGTGCATCCAGGACATGTGTATGTTGATTGAATGAAGTGTTACGATTGTTGGGCATTTATACCTGCATTTGCATGACTGCCATGGGTGAACCATGTCATGGTGGACTGACATGGGCTTGTTGTCCTGCAGGCTGCATACAAACAATGTGCTACACACCGTGACTATCCTCATCACCACATCTGCTCCCTCCTTTCCTGTCACTCTCTGTCCTGCCTCTCGTGGCCCTCTTCCAGCTCCAACCTGTGATGGCAGATAGCCTGGGATAATCTTCCACCCCACACTCACCTTCTCTCCTCACATCTCTGACATCTCTGAGAGGTCACCCTACCAGTTGCACCTCCTCCGAGGTATTCTTCCTTTCCTCTCCTTCCCCCAGCAGCTCACTGTCTCCAGAGGACTGGTCATTCATATGCTGGCCTACTGCAACGGCCACTATCAAGATTTCTGTGCTTCCACTATCTTCCCTCTGCAACTTATTCAGTACAGGCCTATGAGAATTGTCCTTTTGTCTTGGGTCCAGGTGTTGTATCTCCCCAGGACTGTGATGGTGGCACTGGCTCCCAGTGGCTACGACTGTTCAGTTTCAAACCCTGTACATTGTCCACCAGGCCTTATGGGTCCTTGGGCCGCAATTTATTCAACTCTATCTTCCCAATTAGCTTCATTCTCATAGTCTTAAATCATCCCTCTCCTACTCCCTCTGGGTCAGCAGCTTCTCCTTGCAATGAGTCAGTGGTTAATATCTATCTTTGGCTGGGGCCTCCCTCTTGTACAGCCTCCCTGCCTCAATGGAACTGGAGCTGACCCTTCTCCGGGTCTGTAGGCACATTTGATGCTTCCTCATGTGTTGTGCTTTCTTTCCTCCTCTCCCCTGCTGGAGTCCTGACTGACTGAGGGAATGCACTAGTCACCTGGCCACACTCTGATCTCCGACACGGTTCACTGAGCCACCAGTTGAACCCATGCACTGGCTCCCGGGCATCCCCCACACTTGGGGTCTATTTACTGTATCCCTACAACCCACTACCAGCATTTGACACCTGATGTCTGCACTTACCCTTCCACTGCCACCAGGCCGCAACATTTACATTACTGGTTACGTAGTTATATTTTAATTTGAGGCCGTTCCCATGTACTGCACTGCCCCCTCACACTTCCAACCCCCGGTCTCCCCTTCAACATGCCTATTCACTTGTGTGATGTCAATGTGACCTGGCCTCATGGAATCGGGGTGCCTGGCGTCACTCTATTCCACCACCCTAGCATCGTTGCACCTTGTGACACTTGTGTGTTTTGAATTTGTGAATTCCATGTAATATCATGTCACTACCATTGTACATGGCCCTGGGACAGTAGTCATGAAGTTCCATCTCATGCTGTTTGACAGTTCAGGCATGGCTATGCTACGTGGCATCTGTGTATTTGCATCAGTGATGTTGGTGACTGAACTATACCAGTCAGGTGCTTGTGTGTGAAGTAGGTGTTATGCACCATGCACTGCATGTGTTGGTGAGCCATTGAACCCACATACATGGCTGCTTTCATGCTACCCATCCCTTCCATTTACAAGTGACATGACATGTTAATGTGTTGCAGGGCAACCTTGTGATACCTATGTGTTTTTGCTATGCTATTTATATGTGTCTTCATGTTTTTTTCTGTCCGTGTGCAGGTATTGAGGCACTGGATGCAGAGGAGGAGGTGGTGGAGGAACAGGATACTGAGCCGCCACCAAGCATCAGTGGAGGACGTGGTGTGGCAGCCCATGAAGATCCACTGGTGCTACAGTCCATCCAGGCCCTGACTCAGTATGAGTCCACCTCTCATGAAACCTGTGGCTCTGGTGGTGAACTGGATATTGATTCCTCTGTGCTGTCACAGGTGAGTGCATCTACTGTGGGTGCTGTTGTATCCCAAACGTCTGCACGGGGGGGGCCCTCACAGGACCAGTAAGTGTTGATATGTCTGTCTGTGGTGGTTACGGGTGCAGGGTCATGCTCCACAGTATTGGCTCCTGGTCATGGGACAGCTGATCAAGGGAGGGAAGCAGTCCTGCAGCCACAGACAGCACCATCACATCAAGGGACAGATTTCCTTGAGCCAAGCAGGCGTGAGGTTCGCCAACGCAGTGCCAGTGTGGGAGCTGGCAATACTGTGTGCAAGCAGTCCATGTATTCTGTTGCACAACAACAGGGTACTTCATATGAGATGTTGGCTCAGGGCATGGATAGGGTGGCCAATTCCATGAACCCCCCAGAAAGATAGGTGGAGACCCAGCAGCAGGCATTGCGGTCCACATGCCGCTCCGACAGGCTGCACATGCAGGCCAGCAATAGGAGCCGACAGGCTGAACTGAGGGCACTGCGGGCAGCCATGGTTGCAGAGGGTCGGGCCCACAAGGACGCCCTGAGAGAAGATTATAGGTCCCTCAGAACTACACTGGCTACACTCGTGGCAGCCCGCCGTAGACGGTCAGAACAGCAGATGCAACAGTTGACACATACCATTTCAGAGGAACTCCGTACATCCCGTGAGGTGTTGCATGCGGACCTCGGAGCCATCATGTCGGCTATACATTCATCTCAGTCCCGCATGGCCGCTGCCATGGAGGACCAGGCCAAGGCCATGCGTGGTGAACCTCCCTTACCATTACCACCTTCTACTGCTACATCGGAAGGTGGCGACAGCAGCGACAGCTCTCCCGATCCATGTTAGCCGTGCGGCCCATGAACCCATGGAGGGGTTTTATTTTTTCTTCTCAACATCCACACATGTGGGTGTTGACATGCACCCTGCCCCTCCACCCTCCTGGCTGGGCTCCTTGCCCCCTGGCCCACCATGGGCATTTTTGATTTTTGTTTACTTGTTTTTCACCTTGTGAACCTTTGTGACTTTGCCGCCTATTTTACCCTGTTCATTTTGGTTGCCATTCTTGTGTCCTCACTTGTGCATATGTTAGTCCTTATTTCCAAGTTAGACTGCTGAGATTCCCAGCAGGCGCTCTGCACCTTCCCTTTGTTTGTGCCCTCCCCGTCTTTCTCATGCAAAAGAATAAAACTGACACACCCCAGACAGGGAATGAGGCAAAGAGAGCAGGCTGCGAGAGTTGAAGGCAAGGTTTATATAAGTAAATGGCATTCAAAGATCTCTGGTGCCTCTGAGAGCGCACTGACCAAAATTAATGTTACAATACATTTTATAGGGCAAATGACGCAACTAACATGGGATACTACGTTGGTCCCGATTGGACAGTCCATATGGTGCACATGGTGTGGGTGGCATCTCTTCCTCTGGATTGGCCGCTTGGTTGGCAGGAGGATGGACGTCAGGCATCTGTGCTCCGAATGGGTGAAGGTCAGGTCGCTGTGAAGCAGGGTGGTCACTAACTAAGCTAACAATATATTCTTAAAAATGCATGCACTAATTAATAATCATTCAAAGTCTTTGAATAACTAATCATGTCTCTATAAACGTCACACATGGATCTATACTATCAGTTACATCGGATTATAAAGGCCTTAGGTTAAGGGCCTTGACCACCATAATACACCAGTGAGGCTCTGTGTTCATAAGAATCTCTGGTATGTGACATTTGTTAGTGGTAGATAACAATATACTGCAGCAGGGGTCTAATGTTAGTTGGGGATCTGTTGGGTGGGCCTAATGGCGTGGTCAGTTGGTCTGGCACATGAAAGGAATACCTTGCAGGGGCACAGGGTCACAATGGCAGTAAGTTTCCACTGGCGAGGGTGCGGGGACAAGGACATGTTTGTGGAGATGAACGAGCTATGTGCTGAGCTCATGCTGGTTCACATGCAGGACAGTGATCTCAGAGGAAGAGTGATGTGTTACATTCATTATTTGTTGCAAGTACCTCCGGCTTCATCGTGAGAATGGAGCAGCAGAGTTTTCCAGTCAGAGTGGGAAAAATGTATGCCATGTGTCCTGCTCAGTGGTCCCATCTACGCAAATGTTAACCAAAGTTGACATTGCGTAAGGGCAAGGGGCGAACCCACTACTGGAGGCACTTGGTCCGAGTTTTGTACTGAGAAGTAAAGGATGTGAGGGGCCTACTGGCCCCTCGCTCCCTCACATTCCCTCCTTTCGTTAAATCTAAAGTAACAAATTATGATGAATGTTTTTTCATTCTCCCTTCGGTAGTACTCAGCTTCAGCAACTGTTTCTTCCCAGGCTGGAGTAGCTTTTATTGGCATCCATGCTCTGCATACACTTCTCAAGCTATTACCTCTTCTTGCATATTCGTCTGGAGTGCTTTTTAGGTATATCCCACCATCCCCATCCAGGTCTACCCATACCTCTTTATACCATTGCAATTCTCCTGGTTCCTTGATGGTGGTGTGGTATAAATTATCAACCCTGTCCCCATATTGCCTATAGATGACAGTCATCCTGTATTTTGGAGTGTTATTTTCCCTCCCCTGTTTGTATCTGTGCATCTATCATAGTTGCTACCGTTGTCGGTCGGCCCATTGTTACCATTATCATAGTTGAGGTAGGCATACTTTTTGCACAACACCGGAGTCCTAATTGGCACATGCAGAAGAATAGCAACACAAAGAGGATGACGGGAACCAGTATTTTCATTATCACATTTACCCATGATGGTATCCAGCTGAACATGTTGTCAAACCATGTGCTTTCCTCTGCTCCGCCCTCTGTTCTCATCCTCTCTCCTAAATTGTGAACTGCTGTTATCACATGTGAGAGTGTCCCGTTATCTGCATCTTCAGATGGCACGAATGTGCAACAGGCCCCCCCTATTTTTCGGCAAACATCACCGTCCATCGCCGTGAGGAGATCTAGAACATATCGGTTTTGCATTGTCATTAGGCACAAGGGACAGAGCTCTATTTTTATAACGTTGAATCCTTCTTCGGTGTCGTTGGCCAGTTGGATTAGCTCCCAGCGCACTATTTGTAACCATTTGGCATTTGCTCGTGCTTGGAGCCCTGGCGCTAGGAGCGATGCAAAAAATTTCTCTGCGGATGAGAAGAGCTTGTACTTTTGTGGGATCTCAGCAAGGAGTTTTGATGATTCAGACGAAATATAGTTGGATGATCTTTTACTTTGTGATAACTTTGTTTTCAACTCGTGTTCTGACAACAGTTCATAAGCTGGAGGTTCTGTTTTTACTTGTTGGGGCGCTGTCGATGGGTCAGCCGATTGTCTTGCTGCCGATTTGCTAGCCGATTCCCCTGCTGCCGATCTGCCAACCAATTCCCCTGCTGCTCCTTGGATATGGCTTTCAGGTATTACCATCAGGGCCGTATGGAGGGTGGCTAAGGCGGAAGTTCCTTTCCAGGATGCAGGTAGGTGCAGGTAGGCTTGTTTGACGCAAATCCAGTACATGTCCATGAGTGCTGCAGTTCCTTTCTTCATATCAGGTACTATTACTGTCTTGTTGCATTTCCTTGCCTCCCCCATGTTCACTTTCCCTTCCCCATGGAAGCATGGTTCGTGCAGTACTTCTTTCTGTATTTTTATAAGCTTTTCCAGTGCTGTGATCCATGTTAGCTTAGTGACGTGTTGCGACCAAATAGGGGCTCACACTTCCTTTATCCATTGGAAGGTGTCCTCAGATAGTCCCCGGAGTGCTTCTGCTTTGCACTCGATGGTTTCATCGTGCCATTTGTTCTCTGCATACCTTGTTCCTTTTATGACAAGAAATGGCTCTCTGATGCAAATTACTCCTTGACGCCGGCTCGTGCATGTTCTCTCATTTTCCATCCTTTCTAGGCTGACGGTGTGTGCCTGGAAGGTGCTTTTTATCCTACATAGAACTAAGTAAATCAAACATTGAGCCTCCGACAAGGGCACTTCCTGTGGTACCAACATTTTGGTTGTCCCTGATGCATGCGGTATGAGTGAACAGACATAGCAGCTTTCATTTGTTGCTTGCTTTGGCGTAGCACTCATGTCTGAATACCATTTCGTCTAATCCCAGATCATGATAAATGTATCTTTTCCTTCCCGCCCCCCTTTTTTCTCTCCTTTTCCCTTCCTCCTTATAGCTTCTCACTTTCTAATAATGTATTGGGAACATTCCAGCCCAGGCAGTATCATTGCTGTTGAATATGGCATGTGTATACTCGTTAGTAGCAGCAGCGTAATATGAGGTAGGTTCTATGGTTGTCTGTGCATGCATACTTGTGTTGGCTAAGTTACTCGGCCAATAATAGTCACCATCATATTCGTTTGATTCATAATCATTACTCATATTTATGCCCGGATGTGACAAGGAGACAATTGTTGGATCAGCAGGAGCGTGCTCTGAAGTTTGTGTTACATTTGTATCGTTAATACCAATGATATATATTTCTCCCCATATTGTCTTTACTCCAGTCCATATTAGGCTTGACCCTTCTCGTATCAGCTTAGCACTGCTCCCCTCTTTATGCATGTCATTAACCAGAGATAAGAGAGTGTAATACCAGGCCATGAAGAACAACATCACAGAAAGCAAAACAGCAGCACATTTCAAAACACATTCAACCTTACTAAACTTATTAGCCCTAATGGCATCCCTATTGCTATCTAACATTAACGTGTTCTCTGTGAGTGCACTTTGCTGGGCCATTTTGTCACCTGGAGGGATGATACACATTTGTTAAGTTACCAGAATAGAACATTATATATATATTTACACATCATGTTTACTCATTGTTTCGTTTATGGTTGCTGTACTTATTATACATTTTTCTGTTATTCGCTTCACTTATCCTCTTTTTTACTGTGCATTTATATAGCAGGAGGAAGATATAGTGATGAAAAGAGAGTGAAAGGGAGAAAGATAGAGAAGTAGGGCAAGGCAAATCAGAAGGCACATCATTGTTTTTACTCCTTACAAGTTCCTTGTTTCATTTGATCAGGTTATCATTTCTTCCCAACCTCACTTGTAGTACCACTTGCACATTCCTGTTCGCTCTGAGGGAGTGAACTATCGCGTGCCCTCCTCACATCTGAGAGGTTCACCCAATATTTCAGTCCCTTTACCTTCACTGCAGTGGGCGTACTGTAAATCACTTCATATGAAACATGAAACCTTGGTGAATTACATCTCCTGACAAAACTCCTCACATATACCTGTGCTCCTGGCATCAGCGGCCCAGTCAGGCTATCTGTAGCTGGCGTGGTAGTATCAGTTGCCACATTTTCAGTAAAAGGTGGTGCTATTTGTCGCGCTATGCTGCGTACTGCGCGCGTCAGCTGAGTCAAGTATTCCTTAAATTCTTCCCCCAGCACTGTAGCAGCCCTGTGTGCATCTGATGCTCTCCTAATCGGGGAGAGTGGTGTGTGTATTCGCCTCCCAGTCACAATTTCATGGGGGCTCAAATGGTGGTCGTTGCATGGTTGCGTTCTGAGTTGGAACAGTGCTAGGGGCAAGCAATACACCCAGTTTTTCTTTAGTGTATTACACAATTTCGATAGTTTAATCTTGAGCAGACCGTTGATCTTTTCCACCACTCCATTAGCCATCGGATGATAAATGGAACACAGTTTGTGCTTCACCCCTAAGAGTGACGTTACTTCTTTGAAGAGGTCATTCACAAAGTGCGTGCCATTGTCCGACCGTATCACATCACATATTCCCCACAGGGAAAACACTTCTCTCACCAGAAACTTCACCACGTACTTCGCGTCTGGGTGGGGGCATGGACCCGCCTCCACCCACCTTGAGAAAGGACATACTACCACAATTAGATATCTTGCTCCGTTACATCTCTCTCCCATATCTGCATAATCTATGTGGAGCTCTCTGAAGGGCCCTGCCGGTCGTGGCAATGTACCTCGTAATGTCCTCAATGTCATCCCTGAATTGTATGTTTGACATGTTGTACAGTCTATGATAAATTTTGACAAATGTTCCTGTAAGTTGGGGCCAGCCAATGTTCCTGAATGTCTGCGGCGATGTGTTGTTTCGCTACATGGGCTGGAAAGTGCAGCTGTTGGAATGCTAGCTCTAATAATTCTACCGGCATCACTACCTTCCCCGTTGTCTCCTGCCTCCAAATGAGGTCTGTGGCCAATTGTTTACATCCCCGCTTGCTCCATAATTCTTGTTCCTCTCCTCTGTAACTCTATTAGCTGTGTTATGGGCGTGTTACTATAGGCTTCTTCTAGTGGTTCTATGGTGGCAGCTTTAACAATGCACTCAGCCACTGGTGTTATATTGAAATACGAGGCCTCCTTCGCTGCTGTGTCGGCTGACGCATTTCCCAATGAGATTGCATCTGTGTTGTTGGTATGGGCTTGGCATTTCACCACTGCCACTACCGATGGCTCTGCCAATGCCTCTATTAATTTATTCAATAGTGTTGCGTGCTGCACTGGTGAGCCATCTGCTTGTCTGAACCCTCTTCTACGCCAGCGTGATAGTCCTGAATGGACAGTGGTAGTTGCATATGCTGAATCTGAGTATATAGTCACTGTGCATCCTTTGGCTGTACGTAATGCTTCAATGAATGCAGTTAGTTCAGCCGCTTGTGCAGAGTAATGGGACGGGAGACGCTTTTGGACGATTGTTTCATAGCTATCTTCCTCCATTCCTACTACTGCCATCCCTACTTGCTTCTCTCCTGTATCTGGGTTTACTGACACTGAACCATCTATGAAGTATATTTCTCCTTCCGTCAGGGCTTTTTCACTCGCCTTGGGAATATCATCACCCTCCACCTCATAGGTTGCACAGTCGTGTTCCTGCATATCCTCCGTAGTACATGGTTCTGTAATGAATGTTGCTGAGTTTACTGTTTTACACCTGACCACATGCATGTTGGGGCTTGAAATTATTATCTCATATGCGGTTGCCCTCTGTGTTGTCAGTGTTGATTTTGACCGCTCAAGAATCGCAAATAATGAATGCTCTGCATACAATGTTACTGAACATCCCATTACAATTGTGGCACTTTTTTCAATGGCGTAAGCCGCGGCTGCGAGGGCCTGTTCGCACACGAAGTGGCCCTGCATCACTGCATCCAGTGTTCCACTGTAGTAAGCCAGTGGCTTGTGGCCTAATGATGTTTTCTGTGTCAACACTGCCATCATCAGTGTTCCATTGCAGTGTGAGAACAAGAAAAATTCCCTCTCATAATCTGGGTTCGCAAGGACTGGAGCCTCAGCGATAAGGTCTTTCAGTCTGAAGTACTGAACCATCATGTCATGTGTCCATTTTATTGGGGCTCTACTTTTTTGCGCTTCTTTTAATGCTTGCAATAATGGGCGTGTGTATGCTGCATACTCAAGGATCCATGCTCGGCAATAGTTACATATGCCAAGAAATGTTTGCATGTCCTTCACTGTCTTTGGTATTATTATATTACGTATAGCAGCTGCCCTGTCAGGGAGTATTCGTTTTCCATCTTTCGATATTAACTGTCCAAGGTATACAACTTTGGCAAGGCAATATTGTAGTTTCCCTTTATCAACCTTGTATCCTTTGGGTGGCTAACACGTTTAACAGTGTTATAGAGTCTTCTCTACACTTTTCTTCTATTTCGCTACAGACGAGTAAATTGTCTACGTATTGTATAATGGTGCTCGCTACATCTATATTTCCAATGTCCTCTCGTAATACTCTGTTGAAGATACTTGGGTTTTCACAATATCCCTGTGGGAGTCAGCGATGCTCATGTTTGTTATTTCCCAGTGTGAATGCTGTGAGGTACTGTGATCCTGGTTCAAGTGGTATGGAGTGTTAAGTGACTTCAATTTAGCACTCCAACTAAGTCAATGCCTAGTCTGGGAAGCCCAAGGGAAGCCCTTATTTATATATTTTTATGACAAGTTCATAGATCTGGATGTTAAACCCTTGTATAACTCCCCTCTCTTTGAATCCCACCTCACTGAGCCAAGGAGTAGGTTTGTTTTGCAAATTAAAAGATTTATTAAACAATATATATATATATATCACACTTTTATGAATAAATTAATATTTGATAGCACACTTATGAATATGACAGTGAGCAACAATGGATAATATTACACTAGCACACTTTTATTTAATCAGTGAGGAGTTGGTATAGAACGGATAAGGTAGCTGAGAATACTTTATGGTTTCAAGGAAATGCAATGATGGAAAATAATGCAGCACAGGGGTAAACTGATATGGTTTCAACAAGAGATAATATAATCACTTTTCCCCTTGTGGCAATTCACTCCCCCCTATGCAATATAAAGAGATGGAAGGATAGCACCCAATTTTCAGGAATATAATAAAATGCAATACAAATTCTAGTTCCCCCCTAGCAAGCTTAGAGCAACCGGTATGCTTTTAAAACATGCAGAAATATTTTTAATGTGATTTGCAATGAAGTGAAAATATGCGTAAAGTGATTTTAATTCCCTCTAGGAGATTCAGGGTGGGTGACAGCTACTTTGAATTAGTTAAGGTCAACACTAGCAATGATTCATTTGGGATTATCAGGTTGAAAACGAATTTCAGCAATGGAAGCAAAAGACAGCTATTTTTGACAGGTGAAGAAGTTTGAGTCAAATTGTGTTCGATTTTGGGCTTGTTGGAAAGCTTAAATTCTTAGTTTTAAAATGAAAGTTAAATCTCGCTCCTAGGACGTGCGGTTCAAAAGATACAGATGATTTAGTGGAGGTAGATTCTCAGAAATAAAGTAAGATTCAAACGACAAATGACACTTTCACAGGTTTGAATTCACAGAATGGACACACGATTTCTATGCAGTTCTAAATAGGTGGAAATGGTTTGAATTAGATTATTTTAAACTAAGAGATTGGTTTTGCACAGCTCTGGCTGGATACTCACTCCTAATTTTGGAAGGAATGGGCCTCGTCACAGATCTGGTCAACAGGTTTAGCTGCGGTTCTCTCTGCTCTGTTGGTCTGGATCTCTGGTTCTGGCAAGAGTTCTTGGCACTGCACAGCGGTCTGGTCTGGGTCTGGTCTGCGGTTTGGATACAGCTCTGCTTTCTGGGTCTGGTACTGGCACCGCGGTCTGGTCTGGGTCTCTGGTTCCGGCAAAAGTTCTAGCCAGAAGTGAACAGCACAGCCCGTCTGTTGAATAGTTTGGTTGCAAAAGACTATGAGGCCTGCTGAAAAGGATTCAGCTTGTGGATTGGGCCTCTCTGCTACAAGTTCTGAAGTCTGGATTCTAAGTTCTGGTTCTGGAGTCTTCTGGCAAAGCGCTTCGCAAGAAATCAGTTTGAAGTGGAAAGTGAATGTCTCTACCTGGGTTTCAATGGTTCTTTTTATGTCTTTTGAAAGTGGGTGGGAAGGCTGACTTTCTATGCCCAACCCTCTGAGGATCCTGATAGGCTAGAGGATTCGCTGTCGCCTGACCGGGGAACTGAATTGTGAGTCATCCCGTGTCATGAGGCATCATTTTTATGGCATACAGAAAGAACACTCCCCTTGTCACTTTGCACACAAATCTATTTTTTGATTCCAATGCATATTTATCTATGTACAATTTTTCTAATATTATATGTCCAGTTAACATATTTTCTGTAGTGCCAAACCATCCGATCCCTGTCTTTGTAAGATGTTGTGTTCATTTCTGACAGAATTCTGCCCTTTTCATCCAGAACACAATCTCTAAACTTTTCCAGAATTTACACAAATGTGCGCAAGGAATATGGGCATCAGATGATGAAGTGTCAGATTTTTAACATACAGACATTTGTTGTAATACCCTATTTTCCGCTACTACCCCCAGAACATACCACAGAGTCCTAACACCTTTTAAAATGTGCAAAGAAAAATCACAGGAATAATGATATTATTGATATAATTTTGACAATTATGTACTATGAATTATCCATCTTTCTAAAATTATGCTCTGGCCCAGAGGGGTGTGGTTTCCCAAAGCACATGGGGAATTTCTGCTTTGTCCACTTCCTCCAAGCTCAGCTGGCTCACAGAGGCAGTGCCCCTCCCATTTCCTTCCAAGAGGAAGCCATTTACGACCCCCTGATTTAGCAATTGCTTGGAGCAAAGGGAAGTTCATTGTTCTGTTTCCCTGCCCCCAGGTACCCCTCCCCTGATTGAATCAGAGAGGTGTGATCTCCTTTTGGTGGGGCAGCAGAAGGCAGGCCAGGCCTGTGAATACAGTTGCTGGGCAAGTTTCAACTCCTGCCGGGGGTAGTTGCCGGGCAGAATTCAGTCCCTTTAAGCCAGGCTTTAGCCAAAGGTCACTTTTGTTCCCACTTTTCTTCCTTCAAATCAAACTTACAATTTTGACACATGCAGCTAGAACGCTGATTCTAAATTCAAAACTATGACATTTAAACAGTTGCAACCTATGTGACACTCAAAAGTAGGTCACTCATTTATTTTAAACATTTCGATTTTAGTGTCTTTAAATCCCATTTCACTTAATCTGCTGACATCCACAGCCCAGACAGTTTTGTTATGAACATTATTTTAGGCTCTTCATCTTTCCAAATTTTGTATGCACACAAGACTTCATTCTACCAGACGTCTGCTGGTGTTCAGTAAGATTTTTGAATATCTTGCAATGTTTGAAATAGGCATTTTGAGCTTGCTTTCAGAGAAACAAAGGTGATTTCAAAGTGCTTTTTGAGCTAACAGGCACTGGTGGTTTTCCTTTGGCACCACGTTTCACTCATGGCGCTTCTGGCCCATCACGCTCGCACTGGTGGGTGGCGGGTCAGGCGACCATTTTGGTGTGCGCAAAGACTGCGTGGTTTTCCTGGATTCTGGCGCAATTGTGGGCTTTTCGGCCATCTTGGATTTTCTAAGCCCACAGCACCAAATGTTGCAGCATAATAACTTGAACGTGGGTCGATACACCTGACAGGAGAAGAAGGCATTCTTCAAATCAACCACAGTAAAACATGTAGATTCTTTGGGTATACTACACAGTATTGATGCCGGGTTAGGCACTAGCGGGAACTCTTTTTGAATGACGTCATTAAGTGGGCGGAGATCTTGGATCATCCTCCACGCCCCTCCTTTTGCTTTTTTAATCAGAAAGATGGCTGTATTACACGGGGAGTTTGATGGCACCATTATACCTTGGTTCAGGAGTGCATTTATTGTTTCCCTAATCCCTTCCTCTGCTTCTCTTGATATTGGGTATTGTTTCACTCTTGGCGATTTGGCACCTGCTTTGAGTTTTATCTTTATTTGTGTTACTTCATGTAATAACCCTACTTCATGGGGGCCTGTAGTCCAAATTTCTGGTGCCACTTTTGCCATGTCTTCCTCAAATATTGTTGGTGGGGCATTAACACTAGCCATAAGTGGGTTGTGTACCTCTCTGTACTGGATCATAATATCACACGGTATGCTTATTTCCATTATTATCTCTCCATCATCTTCGTTGTCAGTGAATAGGTCTTCGTCAGTTAGATCTCTTAGCATTATGTTTGGATCTATGCATAACACAGTTTTCCACTTGCATCCATGCGTGTCCAAGCCTATGACCACAATACGTTTACTCGATACCTGAACTGCCTCGATGTCTATGGACATTATAGTGCCTGGCATGACGTCCGTATTCGCAATTGGGCGGAATATAAAGTCTGATGGTGTCCTCCATTCTTTTCTCGTTATCTCAGGTACTACTCGGGCTAACACTTTGATACCATAGATAAACATGTCAATGTTAATGGGTATCCCTCGCACCACAACTTCATTCATCATCGTGCTAATCATTAACATTGCTCGCTCTGGGCATACTGCTGGGGTGGAACACACTATTCCCCGCTCGGTAAACGAAATGGTCATGTTCAATTTACTTAGTAAATCTCTACCTAGCAAGTTGATTGATGCGTCTTTGTGGTTCAGTAAGTACACTGTTTTTCCCCCCACGGTTATATCAAGATCTTTGGTGTAAGGAACTTTTAAAATAGCCCCAGAGAACCCCTGCGTTTCCAAATTCCTGCCTTCAGAGCGGAAACCGCCCTTCCATAAGACATGATTTTTCCGCTCCTGAGTCTACCATAAAGATAAACTGCTTATTTCCTATCTCTGCCCCCACTAGTGGTTCCTCTTCTGCACGTAGGGTGGTGGATAGGGCTGGACACGCAAGTGCTCCCTGTGGGCTGTCCTAATCTGCATACCTTTCTTGTCCGGGCACTGAGAAAACATTATCTCCAACTACTGTTGCGCCACGGAATGGTGCAGGTGCACCATGTGCAGCTGTTGCGAAACTGCTGCTGCTGGCGGTTCCTACAGTGTTTTGTCTTGTCATGGGCTGTGATGCTCTGTGATGTGGTTGTGAGGGTGGTTGTCTTTGCTGCATTTGGGGTTCATTATAGCACTGGTCCTGTGGTCTTCCCCCTCCCATTGGTAATCCATAGGGGCTACCTGTGTGTGGGCATCCCCATACCTGTTCATGGTCCACGGGTGGTTGCCCTTGGAAATACCCTGAGGGCCGCATTCTGCAATCTCTTGAATAGTGTCCCCATCTCCCACAGTTCCAACATGACCCTTGCTGTCCTCCTCTCATCCCTTGGGCACCGACTCCTCTATTCCCCATGCCTCCGAACCCCCCTCTCTGGCCACGGTACCCACCTCGTCCTCTTGCCGGCCTTTCTTGCCACTGTGGTCCTCTGTGTTGCTCCTCTCCGTTCCACGGTCCTTGTTCTCCTGCTGCCCACAGCGCTGCTGTTCCGACTGGCCTGCTTCCCGCACTTTCCTCCCCCTCGTTCTCTCTATCTGTTGTTACGCTGGCGTTTATGGCGGCGACCTTCACTAATTTATTCTGTACCAGTTTCGCTTCGTCTGCCAGCCTTTTTTGTGCTGTCTCCTTTTCTCTCTCTTTGATCCTCCTACAGTGGTGCACAATTATGGTCTGAATTTCAGGCCAACCCTTGGCTTCTATCCCAGCTATCTTGTCCAAGGCCTTCTGTACCTCCTTCGGGAGCCCTTTCTTGATTATAAAATAGAACAAGGCGGTGGATTGGTTCCACGCTGTACCAGTTTCGCTTCTTCACAAATCTTGCAGCCGCAGTATGAATTGCGTAGGATCCTCGTTCTCCTCCATTGTACATTTCATTACCAAATGTAAATCTGGAATATCTGGAAATGTGCGCCGCAATGCGTCCCATACTTGCGCTCGAACATTGTTGAAGGGTGATCCATCGTGGCAGTCACAACTCATTGTTACTCTTGGGAACCCCGCCTTTTCCCACACAACGTCTGCTTGATCACCGACGGCGGACACTAGCAAACTTTTTACATCACCTATCACTAACTGTACTCCTGCCGTGTTCTTCTCGAACGCATGTATCCATTTCCCTGCTCCTCCCGCAAGTGGGGGGAGGAGTTTCAACAGGTTGTTTTTGTCCATCTGGGCCCACGGAATATAGTGTGGCCTACCTGCTCATTTGTGTATCAACGGCATCTGCAATTTATGCTTCTTTCCTGTTTTACTTACCGTCCCTTTCTTTGTCCTACTTACCAGCATATTCCCTACTCTCTGCCTTAATCTACCCTGCCATCGTGGGGGTGATCGTGGATCTAAGTCATCGAAATGATGTGGCAGTGGGGATCCTACAGCTGCCACTCCTTCCTCGTATTAATCTAGATCACTCCACACCTCTTCTATTTCTTCTTCTTGCTCTCCATTCTCCTCTTGTTCTTCCCGTCACTGGCTTTCTGGGGTGGCTGGGTGTATGATTCTCACTGGTTTATCATTCAGATGGAACAGGAATTCTCCCGATCGCCATTCTTTCTCTCGCCCCTGTGATGTGGGTGTTCCCTGAGACAATATGGACTGCACTGGTCCTGGCGTGGCTGGTGCTGATTCCCCTGTTACACTTAGCGGGGGTGTGAGATCTGCTACGGACAATGGTGGTACTTCCCCTCCCCCGGTAGCATTTGTCCCCTGTCACACAGTACTCTTAGACGCGTTATTTCCATTTGTGCATGCGCTAACTGACGGTCTAACTCTCCGGTTATTCGCGCTAAATGTACAGGGGGCGCACTTGTCGGGCCATAAAGGCCTCCTTTATCGTATGGTGGTGGCGCCGTGGCTACCGCTCCATTTGAGGGAGTGGAGGTGGGGCACGCTGGTATATACAGAGGCTCACTGTATCCTACTGCTGGTCTTGTCATTAAGGGGTATATTTTGGTTGTATCATTCTCAGCTGTGGTCGTTGTGCGTTCGCCCTTTGGTGTTCCGCTTACCTCTTCCTGTGTTTTCTGTTTTTCTATTGTTTTTTCTGTATTTACCTCTGCTGTAGGGGTAACTTCCTCGAACATTCGCCACAGGTTCAATACCTCTCTTCTGTTCTGCAACTGTTTTCCCTTATATTTTGCCAATAAATGTGTGGATACTAAATCTAACACCCTTTTGTCAAACGACCCTCCCTCTGGCCAAATTGGTGTCACGCTGTCCCCTTTTATCTCTGTCATCCATTGATCGTGGTATTTCTGTATCCTGTCACTATATAGTGGGAGATGTTGGCAAATGTGAGCTTATGGTGTTATTCCCCCCATGATGATGTTTCTCCCTTCGCTTTGTGTGCGCGCTTGCACTGGATCCTCCCTCTAATCACACCCTTTAACCACCGTTCTTTTTAAAGATCAACAATATATTAAGCGTTTCTCAATTACTGACAGTTATTGTGCATCAATATTCAACATTACTTTTGTAATCATTGCATTTCCACTTTCAACAGTTCATTTTTGCATATATAACTCCTTACCAACAAATCACTTACAACATTTTGACATACACGACAATAATGGACAAAAAGGACATATAACACATAACATGCACTCCCTGAGCGCTTTTATCTCCCCCGTGTTCCTGTTACTGAACACTTTATCCTCCCCCGCTGGCTACTCTTCTAATTCACTCCCCACCTCTTACACCCTCTTACTTCTTTCCCAAGAATTCTTGCTCATGCGGAAAAAGAATATTCTAAATAACTACTGCGAGTCTACTCAATATACGAGACCCCTACTATTTTCTCTTTATCTTCACTTATTTATCTGCACTAGACGAGACAATGCTACGCGGCGCCGCCTTCTACCCCGTTCGGGCTTGGATACATCTTCTCCTCTTCTTACTTCTCACAAAACCTAATGGCCATATAAAGGATAGATCAGAAAAGCCTCAACATCACTCACACAGCCCCTACTCTTGACTTTAACCCACTACCTGCACGCTGAAAGGCGCAGGAAAACCCCACACCCTGGACCGGGGTTTTAATGTACCAAGGTATACTGAAATATTGTCTAGAGGGCGTTTTTTAATTTTTCAAGGTGTCAAAATGTATTTACTGAGATACATCATTTTCCACAATGAATTAATCATCAATTAATGCACACATTAAATTACATAAATATTGCAGGAGAGCATAGTACACCAGGCTATAAAAAAACATACACAATCATCATTCCTCAACAGTCAAACAATCATTTACAGCTCACATCAGTCAACCTCATTCAATCACAAATTGATCAAAATTGAACCATACTGTTGGTACAATACATATGTAGTGACACTTCACTTATTAACCCTACATAATCTTTGTCATTTCATCCACATTAAATATGTATAAACACAATGATTGTCAGAAATGTGATCTGTTCCACGGGGTGGGTACATTCAACAGAAAATGGCTGATCCCATCCCCGGATGTTCTTCTCAACCGGTTTCGACGTTTGAAAGCAATTGGAAAAACGTCTTCATCAGGAGAAACAATTAATAAAATACAACTACTAATATGCTTACTATCCGAGGGGGCCAGGCTAAATCCACCACTTCGAGGTCTGGATCAGACATGCTTATAAGCACACCAAGGTCCTCAGAAACACCTGCAGTATGCTGAAAGGGGTAGGCATCACCAGATTTCTCCTCTTTATTAGAAAACATGCATTCAATATGAGCCAAAGCTTGATGTGTCTAAACCTTCAGAGGAGGACACATGGGTCATAGCTTTCTTACAAACAAAAACACTGGGTGGAAGGCACGCCGTCAGCCAGTCGCTCTCACACTGTTCCCCTTGCTGGGTTACCATAGACTTGTCAAAAGGTAAATATAGGATCTATCTTTTTAGAATACTTCAAGTGAAATGGAGTTTCAAACAAAAGTCCTGAAATTTCCTTTGTGGAAAAAACTAAGTTTTAATATCCAACAGTAGGGGAGGCCAGCTGTTGCCTGGTCAAAGGGAGAGCTCTATAGCCAATGCGTTTTGGAGTTGTACTCCATCAGGGGTGAGCCCTTCGTAGTATGACCAAGCTGTCAGTTTCTATGAACTCTCATGCGAGAGAAATATGTGTAATGTACACTCGATTCCACGCTCTGCTGTTTGTGGAATACAGTCAGAGTATGGAGAAGGATACCTTTAACCCACTACCTCCTGTTCCCCTGTTCCCTTATTTCCCCCCTTCCCTTTTCTTGGGAACTTTCGCAACCGGCACTCACGTGTTCAGTCAGGTAATCCGAGGATCACCGTTCACGGTCTGACCCCAGTCAGGTCCGCACCCCAACCAAGCCGTGGCCCGCTTCGGTGAGCAGCTTTTTCAGTTGGGTATTCGTCAACCGGGAACCCTTGACCCTTTCTTGTAGTGCGCACAGGCTGGTCGGCCGCGGAGGCGATGGTTTTGCTGGGGGGCGTCCCGGATCTCGCTGCACAGTGCTGGCCTCGAGGCACCTCTCCAAATCACGTCGGGGTCACCAAATGTTTGTGCCCCCTCCGTCTTTCTCATGCAAAAGAAAAAAACGGACACACCCCAGATGGGGAATGAGGCAAAGAGAGCAGGCTGCGAGAGTTCAAGGCAAGGTTTATATAAGTAAATGGCATTCAAAGATCTCTGTTGCCTCTAAGAGCGCTCTGACTAAAATGAATGTTAAAATACATTTTATAGGGCAAATGACGCAACTAACATGAGATACTACGTTGGTCCCGGATTGGACAGTCCATATGGTGCCGCCCATGGTATGGGTGGCATCTCTTCCTCCGGATTGGCTGCTTGGTTGGCGGGAGGATGGACGTCGGGCATCTGTGCTCCGAATGGGTGATGGTCAGGTCGCTGTGAAGCAGGGTGGTCACTAACTAAGCTAACATAATATATTCTCAAAAATGCATGCACTAATTAATAATCGTTCAAAGTCTTTGAATAACTAATCATGTCTCTATAAACGTCACACGTGCATCTATACTATCAGTTACATCGGATTATAAAGGCCTTAGGTTAAGGGCCTTGACCACCATAATACACCGGTTGAAGTGAGGGTCTGTGTTCATAAGAATCTCTGGTATGTGACATTTGTTAGTGGTAGACAACGGTACACTGCAGCAGGGGTCTAATGTAAGTTGGGGATCTGTTGGGTGGGCATCATGGCGTGGTTAGTGGTCTGGCACATGAAAGGAATACCTTGCATGGGCACAGGGTCACAATGGCAGTAATTTTCCACTGGCGAGGGTGCAGGGGGCAAGGACATGTTTGTGGAGATGAACGAGCTATGTGCTTAGCTCATGCTGGTTCACATGCAGGACAGTGATCTCAGAGGAAGAGTGATGTGTTACATTTATTATTTGTTGCAAGTACCTCCGGCTTCATCATGAGAATGGAGCTGCAGAGTTTTCCAGTCAGAGTGGAAAAGATGGTGGGGGCCATGTGCCCTGCTCGTCTAGCCGTTGCGATAAAGGAAAGAGAAGCGTTTTGTACTATCGCAGTGAGGCCTAGTTACCAAGATGGAGTCGAAAGGGGGTACAAAAATGGATGCCCTGTGTCCTGCTCAGTGGTCCCATCTACGCGAATGTTCACCAAAGTTGACATTGCGTAAGGGCAAGGGGCGAACCCACTACTGGAGGCACTTGGTCCGAGTTTTGTGCTGAGAAGTAAAGGATGCGAGGGGCCCTCTGGCCCCTCGCTCCCACACACCTTCCCTTGTCTTACCTGTGGTCTATTGTGAATTTATGTGACAGTGTGTTGCTTTGTGTGGCATCCGAGGGCATCCACTGTAGGTTCCAGCTGGACCCATACAGTCTTGTCTCGTGTTGGTACACTCTGTGTTTGTACCTTAGGGTCCAGACACATATGCCTCTCCTGCTTCCCCTTTCCATGGGCTTGCAAGGTGTGCAGCGTACAGTAACTTACACAGAGGCATTGGGCTTCCATTATATCTGTGGGCAGTCTCAAGTCCAACCTGTGTATACACCCCAAGTGGTATACATGATGGTTTGTTCCAGTGCATGATTAGCATCCCTTTTTGTTTGGACATTGAGATCCATCCTTTGTTCCTGTTCCATCTTCATGTATTAGCTTGCCTATCTCCAGTATTGTTTGCCTTCCTGCTGCATGCATTTACCTGCACCCTTTAGTTAGCAGAGCCACACAAAAAAGTGCTAGGGGGCCCTGTGCAAGTTATGACACATTGAGGCACTTGTTCTAATATGATGAGTCACTGTCAGACAGATTCACTCTTGGGTCCTGTGATTCTGGTATGTTGTACTGGGCAATTGATGTTCCTGTGTACATTATTATTTAGATGTGTGAGAGTGTGTTATATCTGAACTTGTTCCATTGATCGTTGAGCGTTTTGTGACAGGTGTGGCAACCAGGTTACATGAAGTGTGGGAGGGTTTAGGTGACATACCGGCATTTAGATGCGTACTTTGGCATGGTGTTAGTGGCATACTCCATCTCCCATGTGTTCCTTTTGTGCACAACTGATTGAATTAGTTTTAGTTCTAAGGGATGCACACAATGTAGCACTTCCAAGGACACATTCTCAGGGTGGTAATGTTGGGACAGATGATTGTCCCTTTATCATCATTGAATGGCACATAGAATGTGCCAGGGCTGTGTGCACTCCGCAGGGGTTGGATTTTAGGTGAAAGATTGTGCCACAAGCTAAGTACGGCAGCCTCGCCACGTGCCCTTTCCTCTCCCGTGTGCAGCCGCTGTGCATGTGGTTGGAGATGTGGGGGCACCACCATGTCCACCGGTGCGCCACGCCGTGTTGCAACGTTGTGCAGGTCACATGCTGCTACAATGATCCTGCACACTACTGGTGGTGCATATAGTTGCTCACCACCAGAGTGGTCAAGGGAGCTGAAACGTGACTTGATATCTCTGAATGGGTGCTCCACTATGACCACAGTTGCAACATGGGCTGCGTTGTATCTTTCCTGGGTTGGTGTGGTTGGGTTCGGCATTGGCGGTGTCATGTAGGTGCTCAGAGGGTAGGCACTGTCCCCTGTAGAGGTGACATGGTTTGTCAGTGGTGTGGTTGTGTGTGTGTGTGACATGCATGCATTTGCAGGGCCATTTGTACTCATCAATGAGCTATGTGTTTAGCTATGCCTCCCAGCTTACAGGGCCCAATGTAGGGGTGACATTCCGAATATGAAACTATCATGGGTGGACCCTGGATAGTTGGCATATACAGAGGTAATAATTCCCTTAGCATCACATACAACCTGCACGTTAATGGAATGTCAGTGCTTGCGATTGTGATAGATGTGCTCTGTGGCCCTAGGTGAACGTACGGCCACATGGGTGCAATCGATGGCACCAAGCACTTTAGGGAAGTGCGCCACCCCGTAAAAGTCCTAAGTCCTGGACCTCGGCCTGCCTTTCTGCAGGTGTTCTGGGCATGTATATGTGCCTGCGGACTGAGGGGCATGCAGTCATGATGGCCAACACCTGGTGTAGGCAATGTGACTGCATGGCTGTGAAATGACCCTGACTATGCCAGTTGTCCGCTGAAATGACCCAGTGGCAAATAAATTCAGTACATTGAACACCTTTCCAAGGGGCTCAGTGCTTGGGAGCACAGGGTGGGTGATGTGAGGTCCTCTCCCCACCCGTGACCAGCTTTAATATGATATGAGGTGGGAACCTATACCTGGCATATACCTGATCATCAGGCATCCCAAAAAGGCTGGTCCTGGGTAAAAAAATGCGGGCCCTAGCTATCCTCCTCCTCCTGTGGTGTCCCACGATCACTGCTGCGATAAATGGTACATTCATCGTAGCTGTTTACACGCATTGGTTTTTCCACATCCTTTTTATGCATTGTTTTTTGTGTGTGGTGACGCTAACGCCTGCTTTCGCGTGACGGACGTGTTGCCGGATTTGCGTGTCTTTTTCCACGCGCCGGTGAGCACTCTTCAATTCCATGAATACGTGTTCTTAGCGCGCGTATGGGCATTGCAAGGATTTTACTGCAGTACTTCCCACGTTATGCCCACATTTTCGCTTGTTGTTCCCCATTCCACGTGTTCCGACCCCTTTTTAGGTGACTGTGCAAGACGGTACGCGCCTTCGCTGGAAGTCTCGCACAAGGCATTCATGGTGTCGCAGTGATGTGTTGGACTCACGGGGATTCAGCGCATGTCTCAGGTAAACCCCGCTTATTGTGTTCCATGAATCAACAAACGGGCGCTTGCGCGCATTTCCGCGCGCAAGACCAAATTTTTAGGTGCAAATAATCCCATGAATTGGGCCCTTAGTGTCCAGCTTACATTTCGGAGTTCTCACACCAATTAGCGGTAACAGTAATTCTGTTTGGCAGTATTTCGGCAGATTTACTGCCAGAATACCGCCAAAGTCGTAATGGGGACCAATGTTCTTTGAACAAAGAGGCAGAATGGGCACTCAGTTGAAAACATACCTGTTTTTTAGAAAATGTACTTGGCTACATAATTTGTTCTTTATGCCGTGTTATCTAAAGTGCACATGTGAATAAACACAATGGGCTTCATTACACGGACGGCGGTGGACCAAGGTCCATGCCGGTAAAATACCGGCACCGCCTTGGTGGAAAGGGGAATTACCGCCCTATTCCAAGGTTGGTGGGGCGGTAATTCCCCCTTCCCCCATTGCCCTTCCCCATTCCCATTTTTGCCCCATAGGGCATAACGGGAATGGGGAAGGTGCTAATTACGGCACCGCAAATTGCGGTGCCGTAATTAGCTCCCTGGTCCCTTTGCCGTTTTGGTTTTTAATGCCTGCAAAAAGCAGGCGTTAAATTCTCCAACCCGCAAAGGGACCTCGTAGTAAGGCGGTAAGGGTTTACCGGTACCGGTAAAATACTGGTACCGGTAAACCCTTTCCGCCATCCGTGTAATGAGGCCCTATGGCTTTTTTCTTTGGTTTCTGCAAAAAATAGCTCTCTGCCTGCTACTCCTATGCGATAAAATTGGTGTTCTTGGGAGGTTTTCAATTGTAGCTGTAGTTTTGGACATCTTTGATATGAAAGACGAAAGCCAAATAAATGCTGCGGGTCCTGCCTTTCTAAGTGCCAGTTTGTTTGCATGCAGTATGTTTGCATGCAGTGAACGAATGACATTATTTGGCTGTATATACTTCTAGGCGCTATGGAAGTGCTAATTATATTATGTTGAAAAGTTGGGTCTGGAACCCTTGCTTAAATGGTGCTGGATATGGTAGTTGCCATGTGGTAAGGGTATACCCAAGTAAGCGCGCAAACACTGCTGGACACAATTAGATGTTAAAGCTGGTTGGTTTTAATGATTTTTCAAGGGTGCACAGCAGCTGCCCTGGTTTGGCAACTGTGAGCTGTGTCCCACTGGAACCTTTGTAACAGCTGCAGGAAGAAAAAGCATTGCAGTTATTCAGTAAAAACAGATCAGGGCAGGGGTCCCTCTTTTCCTAATAGCTCCTACCTCCTTTGCTAATTATATTAACCCTGCTGTTTAAATGGGCCTTGATAATTGTATATAAGATAACAAATATATACGCTTTACTCAGTCTTAACAACACCCAGATACTCTGTATACCTCTTGCTTGTTTAAATGCGGTGTGTAGGGGCACCTATGGCTTATTTTCAGCACAAAATAGACTACTATATGTCACCTTCCCAAAACCGGTCATAATACCGCTTTGGACAATTTCCACCTCCCACCAAATATCACCACCTCAAAAAGCATAACATATTAAGCATTCTTAAACAACATTTCATGCTTGCAGTGTTTGTAGAAAGAGGAAATCTATTTTCAATAATTTTACTACACTCCATAGGCTACTGGTATGTCATATTACACAGCATGTGATGAATTTGTACCTCATGCTTAGAAAGGCATTATTCACAATAGGCAATTTCCCACGATCCATATTAAACAACATTTTCAAATTACCTCATGTATTTTCTTCTAAATCAAATGATACCATAACCATTATACGATTTCTCAGATCAGGACTTTTGTAATGTTCTCATGGCAGTTTTTATATTTGCCAAAATCAGAGTTACCAAAAAAAGGAAAAAAACAAAATAAAATCTTGTACCGTCTTTAGAAGAAAATATCAGTGCCTTCTTGTGTCAGTTGCTAAGTTGCACTGCTGCAAGGTTCTAAACATTTGGAAAATTTAAATTGTTCTGCTGGTTGTTTCTGTACCTGAAAAAAATATTTATTTTTAAACAAAGAACACAGCTGTTGTTGCTTGTTCAGCTCCCAATCAGCAGGAAAACCTTGAGGAAAGTTGCTTTCCAGCCAGACATCTGCGGCTGGCCGCTTCCATGTTGCAGTATGAAATCCACACTGAATGGCAGTGATGTTGCTATCCTGTGTTTGCAAGGCAAGTCATGTAACAACTACTTCTCTAGCAGTGATTTCCTAATTTCCAAACTAGGTAGACCCCCAAAAGCTGGTTGTATGGCAGCTGAACACATGGCCTGCTTCCCAGGCATTGTGGCCTTGTTCGAAAAAGTATTTATTTTGTCTGTAGAATTGCTGTGCTGGGCATTGCAGTTTTTCTCCCATAGGATTTTCCAGCATCTGTTGCACTCTTAGAATCCCTGGGTGTATCCCCCAATTTGTAGTTGTTCCCGAAGCTGAAATGACAACAGACCAGTTAAGAGTTTTTCAGAACTGTACTCGGGCATCTGACGAGGAGGCCTGAATGACTTCATGGACAGATTTGGTCAGGTACCTGACTTTTTCAGATCTTACTATAATGTCTGACTTGTGCTATGTTGTAAATGTGAGGTTCTTGAGGTAGCCCAACCTCAGCCCTAAAACCTACCTGGAGATGGCTGAATATTGCTTAGGCCATCACAGTGGCACTGATTCAGCATGAACTGATGGTAGGAGACTGATTTAGTAATTGACTAACTGGTTGGTGGCTGCCATCCCCTGGCAACATGGGGTGATGTTACCACTGGGAAAGGAGTGATTACACTATTGGATTCATCATAGGATTCATTTCAACATTTGGCCGGTACAAAAGGAGTGTCGGATATTTTTATGGCGAATGTAGATCTCTCACTTGCGGTCAAAACACTGTTAACCAGGGCACTCTATGGCTTAAACTAAAATCATGGCGTATCCTTCCCCCCTCCTAAATACTTTGTTAAAGTTGCATTGTTGGGTTTAGGGACAAGCACAAGAGGGGAAGACCATTCGCTATATGATTTTCCATTGACCACTAGGTTGAGAATCTTCTTGAGTTTTTCCCTTGTGATTTCTTTCTGGACCTTGTGGAATTGATACAGCTTCTGCTGGTGTATCTTGTGAATGAACCTTCCACTCATCTTTGTTTTGGAGAGAATACGTCAGCATACCATTCGTTTCATTGGGCTAATTCCTGATTTTCTCTTGTAGTAGGTCACACCGGAATGGTTACTCCCTTCACGTTGATTGGAATTGGGGTTCCTCTAGTGTTATTGGCGTGCAACATGAGCAACTGCGGGTTGCTGTTCCCCTTCCAGCTTTTCAGATTGTTTGTGTTATACAATGTGGAAGGCTTCCGATCTGCTTGCTATAATTTGTAGATGAGGGGGAGACCACTGTCACAGTATATGGTCCACGCCTCTCACCAATTGATGGACCTTTTCCATGTATTCTCGGGTATTCTGAATCATAGGGTAGTCACTGGTTTCCAGACTGTTGGGTTCTTCCCACTCTTCTCTTAGAATGTTGTTTATGCTTTGGGATTTGTCCAGAGACCCACTTGGTGGGAGAGGATCCCATTGTTGATTCTTCCGCACTGTAAATAGATCACAGGGAATTAGATAATCCCAGTTCCTCCCATCTTCAAAAGCCAGTTTTCTGAGGATATGTTTCAGGGTCTTGTTACACCGCTCCAATTTCATACATTCGTGCATCTGCTCAATCTGTGTGACCCTCACCAAGCCTGCATTCAGGATGTGTTACGGGACTGGATTTGCTAGGTCACAGGGGTGTATTCCCACAGATCCACGTGTATCTACAATCCCTTCATCTGCTGCAGGTGAATCAGTGTCCTGGAGATGCTGCCACTGCAATGCAAGGCTGAGGATAAGGAGGAAGGAATGGTGGACGGAGGTGAAAGGCTATGAGGGAAAGAGGAGTCGATCGGTAGGGGGCACACCTTAGCAGCTGCAGGAGTGTGTTGGAGGGTGCTTTGCACAGGCGTAGGCAGGTGTGTGAGGCACTGTATCCTCAATTGTGGTTGGGCCAACATTCTTTCTTGAGATGGAGGTGGTATAAGTAATGGTTTGAACTACAGAGTTCCAGGGGACAGAGGTGGGGGCGGGCACCCCACTAGTGGGTGCTGCCACAGGCTTCTGCGAGCCAATGGTGGTGGCCCCAACAGTAGTGGTCGTGCCCATAGGCTCAGTGATGGTCTCTGGCAATAAGGTGTGTGACGAATCCCAGGGTATTGTCACTGCTCTAATGGAGGGCCTTTCCAATGAGGCATGGGAGGCGAGGCCGCTACCCGATTGTCACCTTGAGGGTTGTTCTCAGCAGGTAGATCTCATGGGGAGGGGAGCTCTCTATGGGACTAGTGACGACTATCTTGAGAGAGCGCCATATGCACCCCTTACATCTCTGTCCCCTATTTCCTCTCACCCCACTCAGTCCTCTGTGGTCAACCACACACCTATGTATTTATGTAGGGTAGTAGACCCCACCCTTACAGACCATACTGGGATGAGGAAGTGTGAGGGCTACCCAGATGGAGTACCTTTGCCTACTGACACAAAGATGATTAGGCAAGGATAAAAAGTCCTTTGTGGTACAGTGAACTAGAGTCAGACACCAACATACAAAGGGAAGAAGCACTGTGTAGTTGGGCAGATCCTCCCTGGAGTAAATGAGAGCCGGCTGGAGGCTCGCCACGGAGAACAGGAAAGGCTAATGGCACCTCACCGAACACATACATTGTTCCTTTTGTCCAGGATGGAGAGCAACCGAAGGAAATTTTGAATACTGAACTGGCAGAACACAAAGAAATCCTTATTAAATAAGATAAAATGACTCTGACTTTAAGAAATTGAGTTTATTTAAAACCGAGCAATAAGACAGGGCAATACTTCTAAAACTGAATGCTAACAACAATTACCCAAGCCAAGGCAATTTAAAACTAACAAACATTGCCAATCTCAGAAGAGGGAAATTGAAAGTCCCAAAGGTTGTAAAGTTTATTGCCCATGTGTGAACAAGTCAATACGAAAACCTGATATAAATTCACCTTACCAACGTCAAGGAGGAAGTGGAGTAAAACCATATAATTGTCAGTGTTTGGTTAATAAAGAAGTGGGGAAACCAAAGTGACAAGAATGCTGCACTTCTGGTAAAGGCTATTCAGAAGGAGAGGAGCATAACTTACAGCGGTTTTGCAAATCGCAAAAGTGTACTAAAGGGCAGCAATGTGTATCTTGCCTTCCCTGAAGAATTGCTTGAAGCTTGATGCTGTAAAGTAAGAAGCAATACAAAGTTGTGGTGGGCTTACCTTAACCATAGAGGCACTATGTGTTACTTTGAAGGAGTACGCCTAGCATGGGAGTTAACCTAGTATGATTGAAGTAGTAGGCCTGGCATGGAAGTAAACCAGGTGGAAGTTGATGAATTGCTGTGAAATGGTTTTGGTAAATTATCTTGACAAACTTGCATTGCTGAAGCAGGAACTGTATTTACAACTGCTGCAGAAGTGTTCTGTATCCTTAGAACTTAACAGTTGTTGCAGAAGCATCCTGGCAAAGACAATTCATAATGTTGAGCTAAGGAAATATTCTTGGTTAATGCAAATAAGATTGTATGAGTCTTATTACAAGTGGAATAGAAATAACTTTTATTGAACAATTCCAAAGTGTTGGACCTTTGTGTTGTCAAATTGGAGCCACCAAGAACTGTGTTGGAACTTTTGTTACAGAACAGGATTTCCTTATTTCTTTTGCAACTCTGAAAAAGGATCTTGTTTGAATCAGGGGAAGGGGAAATCACCCTTAAGGAGAGACTGTTATCATACTGTGAATTTAACTGTAATATTTGTGTTACCTTTAAACTGCCATACATTACCTTGTTGAGTTACTGTATGTATAAGTGTGAGGGACAGAGCACTTTTGTTAGAGTGTTTCCATTAGTTTATTTTAGGCAGGGAAATCCTCGTCAGGGTAAGAATAGTAAGGTGTTTCTCCAACCTTTTGAGTTAATAAAATGGCATCTTTTGAAAAACCTTCACCAAGTTGTCCACCTCACATTTCTGACCCCTCGCAGAAGGTAGGTCCCTGCTAATCTTGTTTTGGTTTTGGATACGTTGGGAAGGGCATAACACTTAAAAGTTCAAGAACTACTCATTGTGTTTTCTTATCAAGAATTGAACATTTGAGCTGTCATACAGAATGAGAGAAGCCTCCTTCTGGATCAAGAAGAGGCCCAGATTTCCCTTAGTCAATCTAGAGTGTAAGTGACAGAAATAGGGTTGGACACAGGATGGTGGACATTTTACTTTATTGGACATCCAGACAGAGTCCCTAGTCATTTTTTCTCGAGGTAGAGCAACTAACATAGAAATAGGGCCAGATAGGGTTTCTTTTTAAAAAAACTTTTATATTAAAATAAAAGTCTTTGCCATCAAACATACCACCACTGTGTCAAACTCATAATTCTGCACCCTTACATATGGTGTCAAAGGTGGGATTTTGATCCACTTGACAAATTGCGGTGGACTCCATAAATTTCTTTTGTGTTCCTCCCCAATCAATGTTAATAATCAAGGGAAGAGATTCCGTTCAAAGTTTCCCCAACGGTACCCGTTTATACAGTTAAACAACTACTCCTTGTAAGCCTAAAAGGTCCAATATCCCAACAGGAACTCCTTTTCAAGGCCATTAGTTGACAGAGCTCGACTGTCTGACTACTCGATTGGTCTTGTTGTCAAACTCAATAAACACTTCCCGCCAATAGGGAGCTTAGGTATTAAACCTAGTTTTTAAAAAAACACAAGTAGCTTTTAGGGAACCTGTACAGATCCCGACCTTATCGGGAAGGTCGTGGCAATGCCTTGATGAAAATTCCCCAAGAATTAGAGAGACCCCTCAAACAGATTTCTGTAGACCCATAGAGACCAAAGAGTTTAGCCATAAGTTTGAAGAGGAAATGTTTCTCTTTGGAACACACACATTTTCTTCTTCCAACTTACTGCCAATAGAAACTCCAGTTCGATCAGGGCCAACCAAAGACCAAGAATTCTCCCAGAGACCAGTTCCAACCAAAACCATGATTACCTTAGAGGCTCTGCTGGAACGTCTCGTAACCCACCAGGTGGAAGCTGAGGCAAGGTTCCAAGAGGGTTTCGCCAGGGTAGTAGCAGCCCAACAAAGACCCATCCTCCCTCACAGGGTCTTACAACCTTGTAGGGAAGGGGAAGATTTAGGGAGTTTCTTCCTAAATTTAGGACTGTTGTCCTAAGAGTTTCATTGGGAGGACGAACTAAAAACCTGCTATCTAGCACCCCTATTAAAAGGAGACCTGCAGTCATCCTACCAGACCCTCAACCCCTTGGGACTTACTTCATTCAATGAAATCAAACAGGGTTAGGACAGACTCAGAATGTTTATAGGAATACATTTCAAGAGATCAAATTGGACCCAGGTGAGACGCCAGTGGAGGTAGGGGCCAGAATTCCAAACACCTTATTGATATGGCTAGGCATAAAAAAAACTACCAGTGGTGTTGGAAACCTTAGCCCTGGAACAGGTGACAAATAGCATACCTACATCTCTCCAGAGCCCCATCGTGCAAATGAGTAAGCCCAGGCTGATTATTGCAATAGAAACCACCCAAAATCATGCAGAGACTAGTAAACACCTTAGGCTTTTACATAAGGTGGACGAGGGGCGGAAGGACATAAAAGCGGGCCCCTGAAGTTCTTTTCATCCCAAAACAAAGACACAAGCTAGAGAAAAGATGAATGAGGGTTCACCAAAAACCAACAAAATATGAACCCAAGATTCTGAGAGGGAGGGAAGAAGACAACCTGTAACGGAAGATAGGAGGAGCTTAAAACCTGAAGAAACTAGAATCCACCTAATTACCTGCTTCTATTGAGAAAAAGGACATTTACCTAGGCAATGTCCCTCCGATAGGAAAGAAGAACCCATGGAGATAGGTTGTATGACAGGGGAAGAATGGGATGACCCAGAGTATGAAGTCAAAGCCGACATTGAGAAAACAAGCTATTATTTTTGTCAATCTACCCACAAACCTGTCACCGTCAATGGAGTCATGGTATCGGCTTTGGTAGATTCAGGGAGTAAGCAGACAGCCATAAAGGCTGACTCAGTCGGCGTAAGTAAGTTGAGAAGTAGCAAACCAATCATGATCACCTGTGTACATGGGCACCAGGAAATATATCATAGAACTCCCACCGTTATTAAGATCAGAGGTCAAGAAACCTTAATAGACTCTGCAGTCATTCCCGAACTACCAGAGGAAACTTTATTGGAGCAGACTTCCCAGGGTTTGGGGAGATTATGGATGGGATCAATAGGACCGTAACAGTCTATTCTCCTCTGGAGACATTGGGGGAGGAAGAGTTCTCACCTACCATGCCTATCTAGAATTGGGATAGCAATCTAAAAACGCCACGTAAGAATCTAGATACAGATGTCAGCTGCATGAGGGGGGGGTATGTGACGAATCACAGCGTATTGTAACTGCTCCCATGGAGGAAGCCCCTTACATGAGGCCAGGGAGGTGAGGCTGCTACCCGATAGCCCTGGGGGTGGTATTCAGTGGGTGGATCTCATGGGGAGGGTAACCCTCTATGGGGTCAGTGACGACTATCTTCGGAGAATGAAGTATGCACCCCCTCCATCTCTGTCCCTTCTTTCTTTTCACCCACTCACTCCTCTGTGGTCCCCCACACACCTATGTATTTATGTAGGGTAGAAGACCCTATCCATACAGACCATACTTGGATGAGGACGAGTGAAGGCTACACAGATGGAGAACCTTTACCTAATGACACGAAGACAATCAGGCAAGGAGGAAAAAGTCCAACGCAAAACCAACATATGCAGTACATTCAACTAGAGTCAGACACAAACATAGAAAAGGGAAGAAGGACTGTGTACTTGGGCAGATCCTCCCTGGAGAAACCAAGAGCTGGCTGGAGGCTCCCTGTTGTGCAGGTTAGAGAATGGGAGGCCCGGGAGTAACAGAGAGTTGGACCACACGGTCGGACCGATAACCGCATGCCGAGAAGGACCAGACATGGGAATGCTGCAAAGACAGAGATCACTCGAAGACGTGCAGAAGCCTGCAGCAGGAAGAAGCAGTTCTGCAAAGCCACCTGAGCAAGCCGGTTACGCCACAAAAGGTACCTGGGTTACCATAGCGGGTGATAGAGATACAAAAGAGGTGGTTGGGGAAGGCTGAAAACCCCCATCTCCCTTGTAACAGCAATTGGGGAAATCTAAGAAACGGACATATGATAAATAGGGTCTGGCAGGTTAGTGAACCAGGCCGGGGTATGACATGCAATAAACCTGAGAGAGGGGTCTGGGAACCATATGAAGTCGGCGAAGCCCTTCAAGAGCAGCACACCAGGGTCTGTGACCCAACCAAAGTCTGGAAGCCCTGCAAGAACAGCACACAGGGGTCAAGGACCCACATCAATTCAAAGAGAAGGCAACCAAGGGGCTATGGCCCGCATCAAGTCGTGGAGACCCAGAGACAGAATAGAGGGGTCTGGAACCCACACAAAATATAGAGAAGATACAAAACAAGTCAGGGAGATTCCAAGACATGCCAGAGGGTCTGGGACCCACACAAGAGAGAGAGAGGTGCAAGAAGTACAGATAAAGGGTTGAGGACCCATTGCCAATAAGAATGAACATTTTCTGGAACACTAAGGGCTACAGTCAAGTCTGGCAGGATAGTGAACCATTGAACAGGGCAACTCTGGAAAACTGTAGACCCATTTGACTCCTCTTTATATGAATTTATTACATTTATTTTATACAATACATGTGTCAGATAGTCAATGAATATGAGTGATGCATTCAAGACATAAAACAAACATTATAACACAGGTGTAAAAGTGCAGTACGTTACTTGTGCGATCAATTCTGATTAAAAACGTAGAGTAATCATACAAACCTCTAGCCCCTTCCACTCATCTAGGGCTAACTGAATCTAAATTCCTGTTTCACTAGGCTAATTCAGTAGTGTGTGTGTGTTGCACTACTAATATACTTGGCTTGTTGTCAACACAACAGTGTTTCAGCCTCACAAGCGGTTGAAAAATTCTCTAGTTGTGGCGGTCTTCATCAGGACGGAAACATTTTTTAAAATACCATTCAAATGGGTTCCCGCTGGATCATGTGATCAGGCAATTATTCACATTGATTTGAATGTAAGGGGTCTTCATTTGTTGACTGGAAGCCAATGTAGCATCTTTAGCACTGGAGTGATGCGGTCCCTTCGTGAGAGTTTGAGGAGACGTCTAGCCACTGCATTCTGTATACATTGTAGTTTCCTCAGTAGATAATCTGGCATTATGAGGTATAGGCTCTTGGCGTAGTCTATCCTGGACATGATGGGGGAGATGATGGCCAGTGTTTTGTGTGTGAAGGAGAGGAATGGTAGAATCTTTTTGATAGTGTGCAGGTGGAAGAAGCATTTCTTTATTATTTCCTTTACTTGTGGTTCTAGGGTAAGCTCTTTGTCCATTAGGATTCCAAGGTGTTGACTATTTTGGATGGTGTGTGCTCTGTTCCTAGTTCTGTGGGCCATGGGATGTATTGGTTGCTTCCCTGGTTTTTGGATATGAACATGATTTATGTCTTGCCTGTGTTGACTTTGAGGCTGTTTGTGTTCATCCATTCGTAGAGTTCTTTGAGACAGCCTACTAGTGTTCAATTTTGTAGATTATTTGGGTGTGTGAGAAACCAAAGGGTGTCTCACCTACTAGTCCCGGAGAACTCTCTCTCAGGTGGCCTTGGCACGACCATCGCCTTTGGATCCAGACACTAGGGGTGGACCAGTGCAGCAGGATCACCTGGGTGAGGGGTCTTCAGGGAGTGGGGGTGAGGGAACCACATGACCCATCCTATTTTATCGGATCCTCCAACGTCCCAACTCCCCCCCCTCCCCATTGCTACACAAACTCTGGGCCGAGGAAGAGGGAAACTGAGAATAAAGAGGCTAACCCTTACACATCTCAAAGAACATATCCCACTAATTGGGTCAGGCAAAGTCAGGCACTTGACTTTAACTACATACATCTGACACCCATTAGCACTCACCACACGGATAAAAGGCGGAACATAGAGACACACGCTGAACAAGCTGGAACACGAGAAGGAGCAGAACATCTGGGGCAAAGGGGAACTGGAGCTAAACGGCCGACAGAGGGACGAGAGTATCGGGTAGAGAAACCCAGGCGTACTCTGCAGGAGTTTGTTGCCTCCGAAGAGCCGTAAAAGATACGTGGAGAAGGCCACATCCCAGACAAGAAGACTGCATTGTGTTTCAAAGGCGCCAGCAACCCTCCTGGGTGAACGGCAGAGTTAAGAAGGTAAGGCCAAGCCTGTGGTATTAACCTTGACTCGTGACTTGAAACAGAAAAGACAAGAAAGGAATGCACACAGACGGTGAGTTGGCGAGCGACATGAAAGGCAGGTGTGTGTTTATGAAAGATTGAAAGTGCAACAACTTATCTTACAATTGAAGGCTGCACGCGTGTGGATGAGATGCGAGGGAAGGTAGACCTGTGAGCAACTTTGAATTACCGATGACTGTGAAGCCAGCGATACAGAGTAGCAGAGAGGTCCGGGCGAAAGGAAGTAGCCCACTTGAAAGTCTTCACGAAAGGTGAATTGTTTTTGCGATAAAGCAACAAATGTAATGCACTTTAAAAATGCGTAATGGTCAAGAATAATTCAGACAAAAGGAGAAGTGACAAGGTGAATGTTAAACTTTTGTGCTTGTGATACTGAACTACCTAGACCAAGAGACACTGGGGCAAATAACACAAGAGTCTGAGCTAAAGGGAAAGTTGAAGTGATCCTGCAGAGGTCTATAGCAAAAGCCTTGCACATTTGAAAGTCTTCGACATCAGGAAAACGTCAGAGCCTGACTAAGGGAGACTGAAAGTGTAACAAAATAGGGAAAGGGAACCCCTAAAGAATGTGTATTAAGCTTGGGGAAGGGAACCCCTGCAAGTGCTTTCATTGAAAGGTCTGAGCCCGACAGAGGGAGACCTATGTGAACCTTTGCCTTGAAAGGTCCGAGCCCGACAGAGGGAGACCTATGTGAACCTTTGCCTTGAAAGGTCTGAGCCCGATCGAGGGTGACCTGTGTGAACTTTTGTTGAACTGTGAAAGAACTTTTGAAAGCCAGAATAAGTGACTATAACGTGGAAGGCCTAGCGGGCCTCAGTCCACGTTTTGAACTCCCTTTGTTTTGAGAACCTGAGCCATAGTGTGTCATCCTGTGTACGTGGACTGCCTTACTATGTGCTGTCTAACGTGAGAAGGAGAGCTGAATCAGCCACATTGATTCTTTATGTTACGACTTTGATTTTCCTTCACATACATATTCCCCTTTACACATGTTTTGTATCAGAGATGGGGCACGCATTAGGTTTGGTTAGTATAGGCCATCTTTGATTTGACAGAGACTGGCTAGGACTATGTTTTGTTTATTATTTGATGGTAGAGGCTACTCCCATCCTAGCTATAGGGCAAAGTACACGTTTTTCTAAACCCCAAAAATTGAAGAAAGGTTTTGAAATTGAATCTATTGTGTCAGTGTCCTACTTGCTATGTCATACCTCCCTTACATATGTAATCTGCATAGTTGTAGGAGGTGAGACTGTGCCTTTTGATGAGATTGATTAGTAGAGTCATGTAGATGTGGGGATAGGGAGGATCCTTGTTGTACTCCACAGGTGGTGTCCCGTGACATGGATTTGAATAGTTTTATCCATACTGTTTCTTTTCTTTCAGATAAGAAAGATTTCATCCAGAGCAGCGCCATATCGACGATCCCTCTTTCTTCCAGTCCCTTGATGAGGATGTTGTGGCAGACTGTGTCGAACGCTGCAGAAAGGTCGAGTAGTATCATTGCTGAGATTGTGTTGGAATCTGCGTTGGTCGATAGGCCATCCCGGATAGAGAGAAGTGCCGTCTCTGTCCCTCCATGGGTCTGAAAGCGACGACTTGTGCCTGGTCCAATAGTTGGTGGTTTTCTACGTGTTCCAGTGACTGTTCGTAGATATAGCTGTTTTGTGATTCCAGGGTAAGTGGGCCATGGTGCATGGTCCGGTCGATTGGTCTGCTTTGTTTGATCAAATGTATGTCAGTGATTTTATTTTTAAAGTGGTCTGCAAGATTATTGCATAGTTTTTGTGAGGGCACCAGTGGGTTATTGCATCCAGGTTGATTTCTCATTTCATTTATGATGTTGAATAGTTCTTTCTAGGTGTTGGTGGCTTGGCTTTTGTGATTTGGTTGTCATAGTATTTCTTTTTGGCTTTAAAAATTTCCTTTTTGTATGTTTGGATTTATTTTTGATAGTTTATTCTTTTTGCCTGGTTGCAGTTTTTCCTCCATTCTAGTTCAAGTTTCCGATTTGTTTTTCTCATTGTACTGAGGTGGGGTGTAAACCCTATTGCCACTTTCTTTTTTAGTGGGATGAAGGGTTTTTCCGGGGAGATGCTGTCTATTGTTTCGGTGATCCATTTGTGGGTTAGGTATGCTTTCTCATCTAGGTTGATTCCGCCCAGGATTGCAATTGATGTTTTCAAGGATTCCAGCTGTTCTTTTAAGTTACAGCTTTTGATGGTATTCCAGTTTCTTTTCCAGATCGTGGGGAGCTTTGGGGTCTGTTTGGGACTTTAGCTGGTATTTGGATCATGAATGGTATGATGAGGTGGTCGCTCCATAGTATTTGTATTGGTGGTGCAGTTGAGATCAGTTTATTGGCAAAGATTGTGTCGAGAGTATGTCCTGATTTGTGTGTTGCTCCTTTAACCACCTGGTGTAGTTTCATTGTCTCAAGCTGTTTGGTTAGTGATTCTTTTGAGCTTGCGTTCTCTACCTCAAACTAAGTCCCAGAGGATTATCAGCTGATCGTGTTTGATGGCCAGGTTTGTGATGGCTTCTATGAAAGTATCTACGAAGGTTGCATCGCAGGTTGGTGGTCTATAGATGAATATGAATGTGAGGTTTGTTTTTGAGTTCGCTGTCAGATGAAGGACGAGAGATTAGCAGTTTCTAATGTTCAGCAGGTTATCTGTTTTTATTTTCAGGTATTCTTTGTAGGCTATTGCAAGCTCTCCTCCTCAATTTTCCTTTTCTGTTTACCTATGTGCATTTGAAGTTGTCGGGTAGACAGCTGTGTAGTGTGACTTTGTAATTATCATCTAACCAGGTTTCTGTGATGAATAGGATGTCTATTCCACCATTGTAGAGTAGATCATAGATCTCTGTAGCATGTTTGGATATTGATCTTGCGTTGATTAGATTGCAGTGTATTTTTTAACAGTGCTTTGTTTTGTTCTTGGTTTCGTTTTATGGTAGTTTTGTTGGCGAGTTTCCTTGTTACTCTCAGAATGTGCGGTGTGTTCCATATGGTCTGTTTCGTCATTGATTCCTGATTTCTTCTGGTTCCTCTGTATCGTGTTGTCATTGCTGTCGGTGCTACTAGATTTTTGGTGATTTACGGAGTGAGGGTTTGTTTTCCCTCTTGTTCCTTTCGGGTGTTTCTGGTCCTTTCCTGTGCGGTCCTGGTATCTTGCTGGAGTGTCTAGCATCGTTGGTGGTTGTGAATTGTTCTGATAGGTGGTCCATCAGGAGGTATCGTGTTAGGTATAAAGATTGTACCCTTCATTTAGAGTTTGTTCTATTTTCTGTCATGTTTATGGGTGTGTGTTCCGTTGCTGTGTCTGTGTTTCTTAGCGTGGTGCCATGGTGTTGTTCCATTTGATTTATTCTTTCTACTAGTTTTCTCTTGCATCTTCCCTTTCTGAGTCATGGCATATTTTGGTCCTTTGGAATCTTCTAGTTTAATGATTTTGCTTTATTGTGTTTGGGTCGCAGGGACTCTTGCCCACCGGCCATGCAATCCTGAGTTTTGTTTAGGTTGTAGTGGTTCTTGTTTGTGGTTTTTAGTGGCCTGTGGGTATGGACGAGGGGGGCATGCTCGAGTGGGGGGTCTTACGGTCTGATAGCTAGCAGATTGGTAGGGAGGACATTTTAAGGCAGAAGTGGGTGGTGCTTCCTGGGTGTCCGCCTTAGGTGTCCTTATCCTTTGGTGCTGTCTATGTGAAGTCTGCGTTCCTTGGATTATTGGACCGCTGTCAATTTTTGACGGCCTTTCTCCTTCCTGCCAGCTAGACCTAGGGACCGCAAAATTCTGAGTATTGTGGGGGTGGTGTAACACCTAAGGTTGTGTCCCTTACTATGCAGATACTTAGTTCTGCTGTTGTTTCACTCTGAGCACAGCTGTAATGCTAGACAGCCGCTCAGGCTGGACCCAGTAGTGGCGGTGGAGCACCTAGAGCTGGGAGCACAGTGCTGGATTGAGGGGAGGATGTCTAGATTCCTGGATAGAGGGAATAATGCCTACATTTCAAACACAACACCAAAATGCAAAACACCTAGAGTCGAGATTCCTGGATAGAGGGGGAAAAAAGCCTACATTTCAACAAAACACCAAATGCAAAACACCTAGATACAAGATTCCTGGTTAGAGGGAAAAAGCCTTCATTCCAAAAAAAAAAGCATGATTTGCATACAGTCTTTCCCCTTCTGTAATGGCTTGGCCGTCTGAAAAACGATGGTCTGGAGGATTGCCCAGAGCTGTGCCCGTGGCTATGATTAATTCAAAACCTTCCAGCCATCACCTTTTTGTTTTGCTTAAGTCACCCAGAGTGGGACGGCTATGGCCAGACGTGGATCCCGAGTCTGATGGGCCTAGATACTCATGCTACTCCTCACTGATGAAGCCCAACAAGGCTGAAACATGTCTGGGGAGGTGTGACCGTTCAGTGATTATATCACATGAATAAAACTGTGAGTAGGTTGTTTGGATTACGAAGAGAATCCAATTATTTTATTGTATAATTATTTTTTCTTTAGGAATTTTGATAAAGGATACGTCTTCTCTCGAATCCTGCCCAGCTTCTGTAAGAGGTTGTCACTGCAGGTAAGTCTAGGTAAGAGTTAAATTAGCTGCTTTAATGTCCTTTCACGTTTGTGACCCTTTTCTTCTTTCTGTGTCTTTACTTTCATCAGTCTCTAAAGATACCTCTATCTTTGCTTGTTAATTATTTTCTTTTCATCTCTTTGCCTTTTCTTTGTTCTCTGAGTTTTCGCTTTTCTAGTCTGTTCTCCTTTTCTTCTTATCACTTGACGAACAAATGTAACAGCTAAAGATCAAGATAGATTGAAGTTTTTAGGCTATCTTTTCTTTTAGCCCTCCTCCCCTTTGGTTTATTCTAGGACCTCCTTCCCTGCCCCCGTCAGTTTAACAGGAGCCTGGGCACATCGTTTCTCACAGAGGGCAATGGCATTTCCTAAAATATTTTGTAGCGCAACAGCGCTTCATAAATAGTTGGTAGCACAGCGGTGCTTCATACATAGTTCGTAGCGCAACGGCGCTTCAGAAATAGTTTGTAGCACAACGGTGCTTTATAACTAGTTTGTAGCGCAATGGCAATTCATAAATAGTTTGTAGCACAACGGTGCTTTATAAACAATTCATAGCGCAACGGCGCTTACCTTTCAACTTCACAAGCGGCTATGTTTGTCTTACCACATGACGTTTTAACTGGAAGTGCAACGGCGCTGTTTCTTTAACAATTCACCGCTCCGCTGGTCGCCTGGATCCCATCACACGGTTCTTCACCTTGACATGCGGTGCTGTATCTCTCGCTCCTCTCTCATAAACAGTGGCGCTGACTCATACTGCTCACGGGTGTCATCTTCGGATGACAGCAGCTCTCTGTCTCTCTCCGGCGATAACGATCGCCTCATAAGCTTAACAGGATTCTCTCGCCTTTCAGGCTGTGTCTTTCAACAAGGCAGCTTCGCGGATCAGCAGCGATTACGTTCATCGCTTTGCCAGGACGACAACGATCGACAGCATTTCTTCATGAAAATGACTTCCCTGTCTCCACAGCAACACCGGCACACCATCAGCTGTCGATGTTCAGATTAGTACGCCCAGCTATAACCGTTGGGCTCGACCTCCTCCTCGTCACACCCCGTTTCCTAGGATACCAAACACAGAGTTATTTAGAGGAAAGTGCATACAGGAATCACTTCATGGTTCTGTATCCATGCCTTAATGGGGCTCCACACTGTACACAAAGATATTAGAGGCAAGACAAAGACCTACACATTGTCAGACAACCCCTCTACTAAACCCTTACGATCGGGAAGGGTTTCTGCTGTGGACAGATAATCAGCTTGGGTTAAAAACATCCCCGGTCTATGAATTGTTCTAAAAGAGAAGGGCTGGAGTGTTATGTCCGGCCGTGACTTGCCCCGTCGTGTAGCCGAAGAGGTCTTCCCTACAATGTACCTCTCTAACTTGAATAATCAAATAGACAAGCTGAGGGATCCATTCCATGAAAGACAGGATGCAAGACGAGACGCAGGAGGTGCAGGCCTGGATTTCGGGATTCTGCGGTTCCGCTGTTACAAACAATGGTTAACAACAAACGGTTACCGTCACTAAACAACAAGACCAATTGGAAAACAAGTGTAACCATATAGTAACTAAAGTTACCACTGACCTGATGACCGCAGGATACGGAAGCAACCAGGGAGGTTGAAGTCTGTGCAATAGCTTCCTGTCTAGGTGTTGTAGATCAAACGATGCGCTGGAAGAAATGTTCAAGCAATTCCAAATGCTGAAAACCCAACTGGCTATTCCCGACGGCACGAGGACGCCTCTAGACTTCAGGCACACCAAAGAAGTCTCTAGTCCGTGTGCCGAAGTCAAAAAAGTCACTGATTGGTTTTGTGGGTCTTGGCAGAAAGTTCGAAAGCAATCCGTATGAGTTCCGTAGTCGGCAGGATGCGGGCAGCAGAAAGCAGGACGTGTCCAATTGCAGTCCGTTCAGAGTTCCGTAGTCGGCAGGGGGCGGACAGCAAACAATGGCAAAAACGTGTCCTGAGGCAGTCCGTTTGGAGTTCCGTAGTCGGCAGGAGGAAGGCAGTAGAAAGGCAAGGAAGGAAGGAGTGCGGGTAGGAACAGGAGCAAGAACGAGAGAACAGGAGCAAGGGTTAACAAGGGACCAAGCAAGGGAAGCGCTAACTGTTCGAAACGAAATTCAGAAGCACCGAGACTGCAGTGGGAGGTGCTTAAGTCACATGAACCGGCAACCACGCTCGAGTCGAACGTGTCATGTGACGGAAAACAGGCTTCCAGCGTTGCCATGCCAATTTCCAGGCGCCGGGCTGAGAACGTGGAACACTTTGTTTAGTACACACCGGGACACCTGGATTACGGTGTTTGTAAGGTAAAGCCCGGGCTTCCATGAAGCGTGTGCGAGGCTTGACAGATTCCTCCCCCAAAGATAGCTTCCTCCTCCGGGAGGACCAGAACTGTGATAGAAGAGCCGGGGCATGAATGTGCTCAAAGGGTTCCCATGTACGCTCCTCGGGGCCGTAGCCTTTCCAGTCCACGAGATAAAGACGTTTGCCCTTCCGAACCTTAGTGTCCAAGATACCAGCCACCTCATATTCATCAGAACCCTGCACCAGTACAGGAGGGGGACGTGACAACAGTCGGGTCGCAGGGTTACAGGGTTTGACCAAGGAAACATGAAAAACAGGATGGGTCTTCCATGACGAGGGGAGTGCCAGACGAACCGCCACGGGGTTGACGACCTCCGAGATCCTGTAGGGGCCCACAAAACGTGGAAGAAGTGATCTGCGACCCGGTAATCGGAGGTTGTGAGTGGACAACCAAACCATCATGCCTGAGTGGTACGTCGGGGCTGGTAAACGGTGACGATCGGCACCTGCCTTGGTTAGCTCCTGAGCCTTCAGCAGATGTTCCCTTATTGAGGAATGTAATGCAGACAAATCCTTAATGCAGGCAAGAGCGGCAGGAGCATGTAGGGGAAGTTCAGGACTCAAGGGCAAGGAACGAGGGTGTCTCCCATACGAGGCGAAAAAAGGGGAGACCCCTGTTGCGGTGTGCAGAGAATTGTTGTATGCGAACTCTGCCAGAGCCAACACCGATAGCCACGTGCCCTGTAGTTGCAAGGTGAGGCAGCGTAAGTACTGTTCCATGGTTGAATTTAGACGTTCGGTCTGACCGTCGGTTTGGGGGTGATAAGCACTAGAACACCTTGCGTTGACACCTAAGGCAGTAGTCAATGCCTTCCAAAAGCGTGAGGTGAATTGCGGCCCCCGATCCGAAATGATGATAGAAGGCAGGCCAAAAAACCTAAAAACATTCCCCATGAATAGGTCTGCTAACTTGGGAGCCGAAGGGATACCCCGACAGGGAACGAACAAGGCCAACTTGGTAAAGTAATCTATTACAACCCATATGGTGTTGTAACCGTCCACCACAGGTAATTCAACGACGAAATCCATGGAGATCATCGTCCAAGGTTGATCCGGGACAGGCAAAGGATGCAATAATCCAACTGGTTTACCATGGGATGCCTTGCATTGTGCGCACACTGCACAAGTAGAAAGGTACTCGGTAACGTCCTTCTCCATTGAAGACCACCAGCACCAGCGTTTTAGGAGATCCATCGTTTTTCTGATACCTGGGTGTGCGGCTGCTGCTGAGTCATGACACCATTTCATTGCGGTAAGCCTAGTGTCGTGATTAGGTAGGTATAATTTACCCTGTCTGTAGGGGAGTGAATGGAACACCCTTAGGTCATGTTGAACCACCTCAGAAGGGTCGGTTTTTATCCACTCTTGTAACTGATCCCTGAGAGACGCACCTAGAGTACAGCCGCAAACCACTTGATGGGGTAACACAAGTTCCCCTTTATGGTGGGTTGTGCCAGGGTCTCCGTGTATACGAGACAAGGCATCCGCTTTGGAATGCAGTGAACCTGGGCGATAAGTTATCTTGAAATTAAACATCGAGAAGAACTCATGCCAGCGGGCATGCCGAGCCGTGGTGCACTTCACTGATTGGAGTGCCAATAGGTTCCTATGGTCAGTGTATACTTGAACCGGATCAGGGGTACCTAGAAGATGATGTCGCCATACCAAAAAGGCGTCGCGGACCGCCAGTAGTTCTTTCTCGGTGATGGTATAATTCTTTTCATAAGACGTGAGTTTTCTTGAATGGTAAGCAACAGGGTGTAAACCACTGGCGTCCGGACATTGTTGTGAAAGAATGGCTCCTAGAGCCACGTCTGAGGCGTCGGCCTCCACAATATAAGGTAAGGCGGGATTAGGGTGTTGGAGCACAGGAGCAGTAGTAAATGCGGTTTTGAGAGCATCAAAGGCTTGTTGAGCTTGGTGGTTCCACTGAAATGCTCTTTTGGGGCTGGTTAAAGCAGTAAGGGGGGAAACAACGAGAGAGAAATCCTGGATAAACCGCCTGTAAAAGTTGGCGAAACCCAGAAAAGACTGCAGGGCTTTAAGACCGTTGGGTATTGGCCACTGAAGAATGGCAGACACCTTGGACTGGCTCATCTGGACTCCTCTACTCGTGATGTTGTATCCCAAAAACTCTACCTCTTGGACATGGAACAGACATTTTTCCAGCTTGGCATATAATTGATTGTCCAATAGACGTTGCAATACATTGGTAACATGGGATACATGAGTCTCATACGAGGGAGAATATATGAGGATGTCATCCAAGTATACCACCACGTACTGGTCTAGCATATCATGGAACACATCATTGATGAAATATTGAAACGTAGCCGGTGCATTGCAGAGCCCAAACGGCATAACACAGTACTCAAAAAGGCCGTATTTGGTTTTAAATGCGGTTTTCCATTCATCTCCTTTGCGTATGCGCACCAGGTTATAAGCCCCTCGCAAATCCAACTTTGTGAAGATCACTGAGGAGCCTAACTGATCCAAGAGTACAGAAATAAGAGGGAGTGGATACTGGTTCCTGATCGTAACGGCGTTTAACGCACGGTAGTCGATACAGGGGCGGAGATCTCCTTCCTTTTTAGGAACAAAAAACAAAGGAGCTGCCGCGGGGGACCGGGAAGGACGAATGAAACCGGAGCTCAAGGATTTGTCGATGTACTCCTTTAAGATGGTGTCTTCCTTTTGGGTCAAGGAGTAGATACGCCCAGATGGTATTTTGGCCCCCGGAACCAATTCGATTGGGCAATCATAGGGCCGATGGGGTGGCAGGACCTCAGCCCCACCAACATCAAAGACGCCTCTCAATGCTTGATATTCTTTAGGAAGGACAGTGCTGACCGCTGCCCCAATCGTGGAAGCAGTGTCCAGAAGAGCGTGACTAGGACTGGAGACCTCCTGGATCTTACTGAGACATTTCGCTTCACAATTCGCAGATGGGAAATCTACCTCCCCTGTGAGCCAATCGATAGCTGGATTGTGTAACCGTAACCAGGGAAGACCAAGAATGATACGGTATTGTGGGGCAGTGATTAGATCGAACTGAATGTTCTCCTGGTGGCCGCATGACGTTGCCATGGATATTTCCACAGTGGAATCCGTAACGGGGCCAGACACTAACATGGTACCATCAACGGTTTTGATCATTTCAGGGCATGGTTTAGAGACATATGGGATCCCTAATTCATGAGCGTAGGCACTATCGATGTAGTTGCCCGTGGCCCCCGAATCAAGAACGACCGAAACACCTGTTTTTACCTTCCCAGAAAAGGCAAGGGTTACAGTCAAACGGTATGGAATTAAACACCTGGAGTCGCCTTTCGGAGTACCCGGCAATACGACTCCCTCTATTGCCGGGTTTTGGAGTTTCCCTGTTTCTTGACAGGTTTTTTGGGACAGGCACGTAATAGATGGTCCGATCCCCCACAGTAGAAACACAAACCGTTTTTCCTTCTATGTTCTCTTGTTTCTGCCGACAAAGGACCTCGTATGGCACCGATTTGCATGGGCTCTGAGGTACTTGGAGCAGCGGCCGGAAGACCGGTAGGTGTTAAGGGAAGTGGCCGTTTTTCCCCTTTCCTCTCTGCGCGCCTCGAATCTATCTGTAGAACAAGATCCAAAAGCTCAGGAAAAGCGGTGGGTATGATCGGCACAGTAGCAAGGGTGTCCTTCAATGAGTCAGACAACCCCTTGTAAAACAGGGATGCCTTTTTGTCTTCAGGCCATCCTGTTTCAGCTACCAATTGGTTAAACCTTGTAAGATAGGAAAGGAGAGGCGTGTCGCCCTGTTGTAGTCCCAACAACTCTAAATCCGTAGCTTGTGTAGCATACCGGGTGTCAAAAACACGACTCATCGCCAATATTAGGGCATCACAATCGTAAAGGAGGTGACTGCCTTCTTCTAGAAGTGGATTAGCCCAAGCCGCGGCAGTTCCCCCCAAGTGGGACAATAGGAAAGCGGCTTTAGTAGTAGAGTCAGGGAACGAAACCGGACGACACAAAAAATGAAGTCTACATTGATTCAGGAAAGTTCTGTACGTTTTTGGGTCACCATTGAATCTCTCTGGTGGTGCCAAAGGAAACTGGGCGGTCATATACACCGGGCCGGGGTCTTGTCGAGGTGGTTGTACCCCTGACCCAGAAGCCATGGCCTGTGGTAATGCATCAGCGCCAATGGGCGCCTGGAGCCCGACCTGTAGGTCGTCTATGCGCCGTTGCGTAGCCGTATGAGCTGCAGTCATATCGTTACGCAACTCTGCCACCATTTGCAAAATGGTGGCCAAGGTCTCGTTTGCATCCATATTATATAAGGCTTCTGAATATGTTATGTCCGGCCGTGACTTGCCCCGTCGTGTAGCCGAAGAGGTCTTCCCTACAATGTACCCCTCTAACTTGAATAATCAAATAGACAAGCTGAGGGATCCATTCCATGAAAGACAGGATGCAAGACGAGACGCAGGAGGTGCAGGCCTGGATTTCGGGATTCTGCGGTTCCGCTGTTACAAACAATGGTTAACAACAAACGGTTACCGTCACTAAACAACAAGACCAATTGGAAAACAAGTGTAACCATATAGTAACTAAAGTTACCACTGACCTGATGACCGCAGGATACGGAAGCAACCAGGGAGGTTGAAGTCTGTGCAATAGCTTCCTGTCTAGGTGTTGTAGATCAAACGATGCGCTGGAAGAAATGTTCAAGCAATTCCAAATGCTGAAAACCCAACTGGCTATTCCCGACGGCACGAGGACGCCTCTAGACTTCAGGCACACCAAAGAAGTCTCTAGTCCGTGTGCCGAAGTCAAAAAAGTCACTGATTGGTTTTGTGGGTCTTGGCAGAAAGTTCGAAAGCAATCCGTATGAGTTCCGTAGTCGGCAGGATGCGGGCAGCAGAAAGCAGGACGTGTCCAATTGCAGTCCGTTCAGAGTTCCGTAGTCGGCAGGGGGCGGACAGCAAACAATGGCAAAAACGTGTCCTGAGGCAGTCCGTTTGGAGTTCCGTAGTCGGCAGGAGGAAGGCAGTAGAAAGGCAAGGAAGGAAGGAGTGCGGGTAGGAACAGGAGCAAGAACGAGAGAACAGGAGCAAGGGTTAACAAGGGACCAAGCAAGGGAAGCGCTAACTGTTCGAAACGAAATTCAGAAGCACCGAGACTGCAGTGGGAGGTGCTTAAGTCACATGAACCGGCAACCACGCTCGAGTCGAACGTGTCATGTGACGGAAAACAGGCTTCCAGCGTTGCCATGCCAATTTCCAGGCGCCGGGCTGAGAACGTGGAACACTTTGTTTAGTACACACCGGGACACCTGGATTACGGTGTTTGTAAGGTAAAGCCCGGGCTTCCATGAAGCGTGTGCGAGGCTTGACATGGAGGGAAAGAAACCACCTAAGTATTCTCTGATTTGAATCCTTGTTATGAGCAAGCCAGACTAATGGAGCATGATCAGTTATTAAGGTGAACTCTCGGCCTAACAGATAATATCTTAGAATGTCGATAGCCCACTTTACTGCCAAACACTCCTTCTCGATGGTTGGATAACTTAGTGTAAAGACTGGTAGGGGGTGTCTGTACTTCCGCTCTCTATATGGTAGAGGAGAGGCACAGCGGACCCCAGCCAAGATTCTCTATATGGTAGCAATAGACGAGCAATCAAGACCTAGCTTCTCAGGAGGTGATGCAGGCTGGTTCTTAAGTACAGTGTAGTCCCCAGACCCCCACAAAGGAATGTCCACACACTGTATTACTGAAAACACAGTCTTTATATAATTAATATTCAAAGGTATGTACACGATCACAATAACGCACTTTGTACTTGGAAATCAATAATGATAAATATATACAATTCTAAAGTGGTACCACCAATGTTATCAAATCTCATTAAAGTGCATCAACTGTACAGTTAAAATGTCACGCAGATTAATAACGAAGGAACCAGCAATAGAGATAGGAAGGAGCGCAAGATGGTTGAAACAGTAGGCAGAATACTGGCCCCGTACCCTAGACACAGTTCTGTGTGGAGATCCCCCCACCTGGGCAACCTATAAAATAACATATATCGCACAAGCCCAGTCCATATGTTCAATAGTCTCACTTCTTCCTATTAAGGTTTTTACCCCCCCAATGTACCTGGTGGAGTAGAGTTCTCCGACGATGCGTTGACCGATCCTTCTTGAGTGCCTCCCTTTCAGGCGGGAACCACGGATCGTCGAACTTGGTGTCGGGGAACTTGGCGTTCGTGTCGGGGAATCAACGGCCCTTCTTGAGTGCCCTCCCTTTAAGGCGGGAGTCACGGGTCGTCGAACGTCCGACGGTGAACAGGGTGAACTACGGCAATGAAGTGGCAGCTTCGTTCCTAGTGGTGCTCGTCGATGACAGAGCGTTGGCGTCCTGCACGGAAGAGGCATGCGGGGCACCTCGGTGACAATAGTTCTGGACCGCAAAGAGATGATGAAGAACTGTGGCCCAGCAAGGGCGTCGAGTCGTCGGCGTCTCTGCGGTCTATAGGTGGCGGGAAACCCACCGGTGGATGCTCCTCGGCGCGTCGACGGTCGGGCCTTCTCCAGCAGGAGACAAGCGGATACCGATGCAGACGAGAGCGTCCGATGATCAATTGAAGTTCTTAGGCAAACGGGAGCACGGCGGCTCCGGTCGGCGACGGCGGTCGGCGACAGTGGCAGACAACACTCCGAGTGCTTATCCTTGGAGTTCCGCAGCAGTCCCTGTATCGGGTCGGCAGCCTGTCGAAGGTCTGTCTACCAGGGAGCGTTGGCAAAGATCAGCTGTGCACGATGGTCCCTCGTAGCTCGGGAAGAGGGCGCCTTACCAGGTCCTTTCTGGGTCAGTCCTTGGAGGCCCAGCAGCTTTCAGATTGTGAAGGAGAGCAACAGCAATTCTTCTCATTCAGCCGGGCTTCAAGGTCAAGCGTCAGTTAATCCAGTTACTCGTCGTAGTGGACTTCAGCTTCTGAACATGATTCCTAGCAGTGAGAGGTCCCCAGATATACTGTTGATCTCCCATTCATTCCGCTGAGTCACACTCAAGCATCCAATCACGACTACGGGCATTCATGCAGGCAGGCGGCCAATCAGGCACACGAGGTATTCAGGCCATTCACTTCTCTCCAGACACTCACAACAAGTTATGTGTATTGGGACAAGTACCGAGCCATTCAACACTCCAAGCTGCATTCATACCGGTTTCGGGCAGGGTTGTCTCAGTCATTGTGTCAACCACTAGATACTAGACACCCACAACACAGAATGCATATTTGTCACACACTCTATTCACCCAGGTCCCACCCACAGGAGGTACCCACAACATACATCACCGGGAAGGCTCCAGCTAGGCTGACTGGGCCTTCACAACAACACCATATATGGCACTTCCACCCAACAGCCAGTCAGGGGGAAGGGACAGAGTCAGGGCTTCCCAGGACTTTGGGAAAACAAGGTAATGGGTAATAGAAAGCAAGAGGCCACAGGGGCCATCTTGTTTTCCATCAGTAATCAACTGATCCCAATGGCAGGGCCCGGGGTATCCCAAAATGGAGGGTACTCCGCGCACCTGTCAAATTCAGCATGGAGCTGCCACCAGCCCATATCCTGCTCTGTGGGCCACCCACAGGTGCCCAAAAACATACACTAGGGGCACAGGGTTGTACCCCCACCCATGGGTGCCATAAGGGTATCCCACAGGTCTGTTCACCAAACCAAAAGAAAGAGAGCTGCGCCGCCAGGAGTCCCACATGAACTCCTGCGCGGAAAACACGACAGAACACACGATGAAAAGCAGTAAAGGACAAGGATACGGAGGCCCTGTCCCTCCGATGCATTTCCAGCATCACAGTCGTCCCCCCACCCCCAGACTGAGGTGGAGGGTGCCTAATCTCCCACGGGATAGACGCCCTCATCCAGACGGTCAACATACCTTCTGGAAAGGCCATCTGCATTATCGTGACTCTTCCTGGGTCTGTGCTCTATGGTGAAGTATAGCCCTTGCAGGCTAATGGACCACCCGAGCAGTTTCGGGTTCTCACCCTTCATCTGCATAAGCCACTTTAGGGGTTTATGATCTGTTTGGACCTTGAAGGTAGACCCCGTAAGGTAGGGCCTAAAACACCTGAGGCTCCAAACTATACTAAAACATTCCTTTTCAACAGTAGCCCACCTAAGTTCTCTACCCTTGAGTTGTCTACTGATGAATATGATAGGATGTTCTCTCCCTTTGTCATCTAACTGGGACAAGACAGCTCCAATTCCGTGGTCGCAGGCATCCGTCTGGATGAAAAAAGGGTTGGCTGTAATCAGGCGCACACAACACGGGTGTCCGTCACAGACTTTCATTCAAGCCATCAAAGGCCCTCTGACAGTCTTCCTAGGTTGCTTGGGTGAAGTCAGAGCTGTCAGTGGTGCAGCTATGGTTCCAGAGTCTGCCATGGAATTGCGATAGTACCCGGTGAGGCCCAAAAAGGCTCTCACCTGGGTTTGAGTAGTGGGAGTCTCCCAGTCCTGTACATCCTGTACCTTACTGGGGAGAGGTTGGATTTGACCCCCTCCTACCTCATGACCAAGATACGTGACTTTCCCCTGAGCTATCTGGCACTTGGTGGCCTTGATAGTGAGGTTAGCCCTCTTTAAGGCCTGCAACTCTCTACCCAGATGTGGCAAGTGCTCTTCCCAAGTGGAACTGTAGACGGCAATGTCGTCTAAATAAGCCACACAAAAGGCTTCCAGCCCACTGAGAGCATGATTGACCAATCTCTGGAAGGTGGCAGGGGCATTCTTCAACCCAAAAGGCATGACCCTAAACTGGTAGAGTCCCTCTGGTGTTGAGAACGCCGTCTTTTCCTTGGCATGATCCGTCAGAGCTATTTGCCAATAGCCTGAGGTGAGGTCAAAGGTGCTCACAAATTTGGCAGCACCTATGGTGTCCACGAGCTCATCAGCCCGGGGCAATGGGTGCGCGTCAGTTTTGGTGACGGCATTGACTCCTCGGTAGTCCACACAGAACCTCCAATCCTCGGTACCGGCCTGGGAACTTGCCTTGGGGACAAGGACCACTGGACTGGACCAGGGACTGGTTGAGGGTTCAATAACACCCAGATTGAACATCTTGGCGACCTCAGCCTGGATGTGGTTCTTAACCGTATCTGACATTCGGTAGCTCCTGCTCTTGACAGGCACGCTGTCACCAGTGTCAATCTCGTGCTTACACCACGGTGTAAGGCCTGGCGTCAGCGAAAACAGAGAGGCATACTGCTGGAGCAAAGTCCTGCAGGCCCTCTGCTGCTCGGTTGTCAAATCTGGAGAGAGCTGCACTCCCTCCACTGAGCCATCCTGAGGGTTGCTATGCAGCAAATCAGGAAGGGGCTCACTCTCATCCTCTTCTTGCTCTGAAGCCAGCAAGAGACATGAGACTTCTGCTCGTCTGTGGAACGGCTTGAGCCTATTAACATGGAATACCTGAGGGGCTACCCCTGGGATTCCCATGTCAACCAGATAATTGACCTCGCCCATCTTGGAGACTATCGGAAGGGTCCAGTCCATTTATCTGCCAATGCCCGAGGCTTGGTAGGCTCCATCACGAGGACCTCCTGTCCCGGAGTCCACTCCACTTGCGATGCTTTAAGGTCATGCCAGTATTTGTTCAATTCCTGGCTGGCCTTGAGATTCGCCGTTGCTTGACCCATCATCTGTGTCATCCTCCGTCTGAGGCCTAACACATAGTCCCCCACTTGCTTGGCGGGACCGGAAGGGGTGGCTTCCAAGCCTTCTCTGATCAAGGCGAGGGGCCCCCTCACGGGATGTCCAAAGAGCAACTCAAAGGTGCTGAAACCAACACCCTCTTGAGGTACCTCTCGGTAAGCAAATAATATCCCAAATACTTTGTATGAAACATAGCGACATGGGTTTTCTTGGGATTTATATGTAACCCTGCCTGTTTCAGCGTCTCCAGTATTTTCTCAAGATGTTGCAGGTGTTCTGGCAAGGTGTTGCTGTAGATTATGATATCACCGAGATATGCACCGACATACTGTTCATGCCCCTTTATAATATGGTTCATTAGTCGCTGAAAGGTCGCAGGAGCCCCATACAATCCAAAGGGTAGCACCGTAAATTGATATAAACCCGTAGGTGTGGCAAACACAGTCTTCTCCTTATCTGAAGGCAGTAGGGGAATTTGACAGTAACCCTTGGTTAAGTCAATGGTAGTCAAAAACCTCGCCTTCCCTAGATTATTTAGGATATCTTCTATTCGAGGAATTGGATATGCATCGAATTTAGAAATGTCATTGACCTTCCGGAAATCCATGCAGAACCTCACACTCCCATCCGGCTTTGGTACTAGGACCACAGGGGAACACCAGTCACTGTGAGATGGTTCAATGATCCCCAGATCCAGCATTTCCTGTACGTCTTGGTTGAGGGCTCTGATCTTTGACTCAGGAATACGATAAGGTCTTTGCCTCACTATGGCCCCAGGTTTGGTGACTATATGATGATTGGTTAAATTAGTCTTCCCTGGTAAGGAGGAGAATATATGTGAAAACCGTTGTACAACGTTAGACAATTCAGTTTTTTGGACAGCTGACAAATTTGGGTTGATATTTAGGTCCTCGGAACTAGTTTTCTTCTTTAATTGGAGAAATTGTTCTTCTGCTGCTCCATCCATAGATATCATGGCCATTGTTGGGACTGGAGATATCCATTTTGTAAGTAAATTGACATGATAGGTTTGATAGGGAAACTTACAGTCTGTCTGTTTCACCTTGTAGGTTAACGGACCCAAAACTTCTTGAATCTCATAAGTACCGTTCCAAGTAGCTAACATTTTGTTCTCTGACGTAGGTACCAACACAAGTACTTGGTCTCCTTTCTTAAAAGTACGTAGCTGCACATGCTGATTGTAGTATTTCTCTTGTCTTATTTGCGCTTGAAGAAGATTATCCCTGGCAATACTTTGTAATTTTTCCACCCTTTCCTGCAGCTGAGAAGCATACTCTGTAAATTTTATCTCCTGCTTCAGTTGCTCCTCCCAAGTTTCTTTTAACAGGTCTAATAAAGTACGAACGGGCCTCCCGAACCGTAATTCAAAGGGTGAAAACCCCCGTTGAGGACTGAGGAGTGTTCCTGAGTGTCATTAAAATCCACGGAAGTACTCTATCCCAGTCTTTACTCTCTGGGGAAGTCGTTTTCTTCAGCATTTGTTTGATGGTATGATTATAACGTTCCACCAACCCATCAGTCTGTGGGTGGTACACAGCTGTCTTCAGATGTTCTATTTTTAGCGTCTCACAGACTTGTTGTAGTACCTTGGACATGAAATTTGACCCCCGGTCGGTGACAATCTCCCTGGGAATCCCAACTCGTCCAATAAAAGGTATTAGTGCATCACAAATCTGTTGGGTATTTGTTGTCTTCAAGGGAAATGCCTCGGGGTATCTGGTTGCATAGTCGACCACCACAAGAATGTATTTGTGACCTCTTTGAGTCGGTTCCAAAGGTCCCACCATATTGATTCCTATTCTACTGAACGGTTCCATAACCAGGGGCATAGGTTGAAGTGGTGCTCTCCTCACATTGGCCCGGTTCTTCAGCTGACATTCCTCACATGCCTGACAGAACCGAACCACCTGCTGGTACACTCCAGGCCAATAGAATCTATCTAAGATCTTTTTAGTTGTCTTCTCCGTTCCCAAGTGACCCTCACCAATTTGAAGGTGAGCGACCTCTAGTATAGTCTTATAGTATTTCTGGGGTATCAGTAACTGTTTTAGGTCCTCTCCATTCCTGGACTTACTTAATCTATAGTACAACCCATTCTCCTTAACGAAGCGTGGTCCCTCTCCTGAATTTTCTTCTAGGGCCTGCTCTCGGGCATATTGCAGCAAGGGATCTAGCTCCTGTGCAGACCTGAATCTGTCCCCGTCTTCCTCAATTCTCCAGTCTACTGCCACAGGGAAAACATTTTTAGCTCTCCACTCCGCTTGAGCTTTTTGCTCTTTTGTGTTTTAGGAACCGGGCTAGGTATTTCATCTCTATGGAAAGGGGCCGTTTCCAGCCAGCTCTTCTCAATCTTATGAACTAATCCCGGAAATGTTGGTATATCTGAGCCAATTAGAAGTGGTTTCGGTAAACGAGGTAACACTGCCGCCATCGCCCCCATGGTTTCCCCGACCATCTTGATTTGTATTTGCTTAGAGGGATAAACCCTCACATCCCCATGTACACATCGGATAGGAATTTTCTCTGAGGAATAATAATCTTCACCTACCAGCTCTGATGTTACCGCTGTCTGTAGGCTTCCTGAGTCGATCAATGCGGTGGTGTGTTTTCCATCCACTTCCGCCTCACATGTATACAGATACTGCGGCTGTCTCCCATTTATCGTTTCCGGGGCTTCATTTCCTTTTTGGGACTCGAGAACCCCAACATCCATTGGTTCAGCTTTTGTTTTTTTTGGACAAAATCTTGCTAGGTGCCCCCAGTCCCCACAGTCAAAACACTGTGGGCCGCTAGGCGTAAGTGTAGCCTGACGAAAATTTAGAGAACCCTCACTGTTAGGTCTGGAACGTACATTTTCTCCTTCCGATCTTCGTAGCATTGAGTGTGGACACCGTGGTGGAGTCGCCGACTTATTCAACAAAAGGGGTGGTTTATAACTCGTCGGATAGTTCAACACCTTGCCTTGTCCAGCTTTTTGGTAAGCTGAGGCCACCTCTACAGCCTCAGTTAATGACAACCTGGGATGTTGTTTGACCCACCTCTGTACTGGCCCAGGGAGAGCTTCGATGAACTGTTCCAAAACATCCTTTTCTGTTATCTCCGCCGGAGCGGAGGCACCAGGTTGTAACCATTTCTCCGCCAATTCTTTTACTATGTAAAATAACTGCCTCTGTGTTTCTTCCCCCTTCAGTTTGACTTCTCTAAACTTGACTCGATACGTTTCCTCGTCATGTCCCATTCGCTCCAACACCACCTTCTTCATGTCCCCATAGCTGGTGTCACCCACAGGGTTTGCCGCTTGATATGCATATTGCATTTCACCGGTCATCAATGTTGCGATGTAATGACACCATCTCTCGGTGGGCCACTGTGCATTCGAGCCACTCTTTCAAAATTCACGAAAAAGTGTCCTGGATCTTCGCCTGCCGAATACTTTTGAAAGACAGAGGTAGGGGCCTGGGGACTGTTTCGTACGTTTGTTACTTCGAGTAATTGAGCCTGCTGCATTTGTAAGGCCTGTTGAAACGCTAATATGTCGGCTTGAGCTTGTTGTGATTGCATTTGTAAGGCCTGTTGTAAGAGTTGTTGACCTTCGCTTAGGGTCTTAATAAGGTCCTCCATGGCGTTCTCACGAATCCCACTTCTGACACCAAATGTGACCGTTCAGTGATTATATTACATGAATAAAACTCTGAGCCACTGAGTAGGTTGTTTGGATTACGAAGAGAATCCAATTCTTTTATTGTATAATTATTTTTTCTTTAGGAATTTTGATAAAGGATACGTCTTCTCTCGAATCCTGCCCAGCTTCTGTAACAGGTTGTCACTGCAGGTAAGTCTAGGTAAGAGTCAAATTAGCTGCTTTAATGTCCTTTCACGTTTGTGACCCTTTTCTTCTTTCTGTGTCTTTACTTTCACCAGTCTCTAAAGATACCTCTATCTTTGCTTGTTAATTATTTTCTTTTCCTCTCTTTGCCTTTTCTTTGTTCTCTGAGTTTTTGCTTTTCTAGTCTGTTCTCCTTTTCTTATCACTTGACGAACAAATGTAACAGCTGAAGATCAAGATAGATTGAAGTTTTTAGGCTATCTTTTCTTTTAGCCCTCCTCCCCTTTAGTTTATTCTAGGACCTCCTTTCCTGCCCCCGTCAGCTTAACAGGAGCCTGGGCACATTGTTTCTCACAGAGGGCAATGGCACTTCCTGAAGTATTTCGTAGCGCAAGAGCGCTTCATAAATAGTTTGTAGCACAGCGGTGCTTCATACATAGTTCGTAGCGCAATGGCGCTTCAGAAATAGTTCGTAGCACAACGGTGCTTCATAACTAGTTCGTAGCGCAACAGTGCTTCATAAATAGTTCGTAGCACAACGGTGCTTTATAAACAATTCATAGCGCAACAGCACTTACCTTTGAACTTCACAAGCGGCTACGTTCGCCTTACCACATAACGTTTTAACTGGAAGTGCAACGGCGCTGTTTCTTTAACAATTCACCGCTCCGCTGGTCGCCTGGATCCCATCACACGGATCTTCGTCTTGACATGCGGTGCTGCATCTCTCGCTCCTCTCTCATAAACAGTGGCGCTGACTCATACTGCTCACGGGTGTCGTCTTCGGATGACAGCGGCTCTCTCAGTCTCTCTCCGGCGATAACGATCGCCTCATAAGCTTAACAGGATTCTCTCGCCTTTCAGGCTGTATCTTTCAACAAGGCAGCTTCACGGATCAGCAGCGATTACGTTCATCGCTTTGCCAGGACGACAACGATCGTCAGCATTTTTCATGAAAATTACTTCCCTTTCTCCACAGCGACACCGGCAGACCATCAGCTGTCGATGTTCAGATTAGTACGCCCAGCTATAACCGTTGGGCTCGACCTCCTCCTCATCACACCCCGTTTCCTAGGATACCAAACAGAGTTATTTAGAGGAAAGTGCATACAGGAATCACTTCATGGTTCTGTATCCATGCCTTAATGGGGCTCCACACTGTACACAAAGAAATTAGAGGCAAGACAAAGTCCTACACATTGTCACAGGAGGCTTATGGTCTTGTGCAGAAGGTTTGTGACCTAGCAGTTTGGCCTGGACTGCCCCTTTTGGGGTGGGACCAAGCCTGATTTGCATATGGTCTCTCCCCTTCTGTTATGGCTTGGCAGGCTGCAAAATGATGGTCTGGAGAGTTGCCCAAAGCTGTTCCATTGGTTATGATTAATTCAAAGCCTTCCAGCCATCACCTTTTTGTTTTGCTTAACACAATTGGCCTAATTGCCAGATATGGCTAACTAACACAATTGGGCTAAATGCCAGATATAGCCAACTAACAAAATTGGCATAAATGCCAGATATGGCTACCATGCAACCGTGGGCAATGTGCAGCAGACTACAAACATTTAGATAATAAGAATGCTTGCACAGTTGAATGGGGAGCAGTAATGGCTGTTCCCCTGACCTGGACCTTGCTTACCTTATCAGTCACTCTTGGTTGACGGTTGCACAGCAGGCTCCACTGGTGAACACTGGCAAACACGAGCTGGAGCTGCTTCTGCAGGAGCTGCCCTTTGCTGAGGGTCCTGCATGGGCAAGGGTCTGCCCTAGTACAAATTGTCTTATAGGGGCTCTGGGCCAATCAGTGGCGGGGGTCGGTCGAGAGGCAGGATTTTGCCTCAGCAAACTCGGAAATGGGTCGGTAGGGAGAGGGAAAGCACAGTGGGCAAGCGGCCTGTTAAAATACCACAATTGCTGTACAAATGACCAAAATGGGGGGACCAGGCACCGAGGGTACCACTCACCTGCACCTTGGATCTAAAGTGGCGCGATGAGGAAGCCAACGCAGGATATATACCCCTCCTTGTGGCTGGATATTACAACTAGCCAATCAGGGATGGGGGTGGATCCAGAGGCGGGATTATGCCTCAGCAAACACACATGCGGCAACGGAGGGAGAGGGAAAGCATGGGTCAAACGGCCTGTTATAAAACCACAATTGCAGCTCAAAATACCAAAATGGGGCACTAGGCACCGAAGGAACCACTCACCTGCGCCTTGGACCTAAAGTGGTGAGGTGAGGCAGCCAATGCAGGGTCTACCCCTCGTTGTGGCTGAATGTTACAGCTAGCCAGTCAGAGGCGGAGGTGGGTCCGGAGGAGGGATTATGCCTCGGCAAACATAGAAACGGGTCAGGAGGGAGAGGGAAACCGCAGGGGGCAAGCAGCCTGTTAAAATACCAAAATTGCAGCACAAAAGACCAAAATGGGGTCACTAGGCACCAAGGGCACCACTCACCTGTGCATTGAACCTAAAGTGGCGTGATGAGGCAGCCAACACAGGGTCTACCCCTCGTTGTGGCTGGATGTTACAACTAGCCAATTAGGGGCAGGGGTGGGTCCGGAGGTTGAATTATGTCTCGGCAAAAACAGAAACAGGTTGGAAGGGAGATGGAATGCATGGGGGGCAAGCGGCCTGTTAAAACACCAAAATTGCAGCACAAAAAGACCAAATTGGGGGCACTAGGTCCCAAGGTCACCACTCGCCTGTGCCTTGGACCTAAAGCCATGCGAGAAATCTCCTTCTAGATCAAGAAGAGACCCTTTTTTCCCTTAGCTAATCTAGGGTGTAAGTGACGGAAATAGGTGTGGACACAGGACTTTGGACATTTTAATTTATTGGACATCTTAATTTATTGGACATCCTGTCAGAGTCCTTAGTCTTTTTTTGTTGAGGTAGAGCAACCACCATAGAAATAGGGCTAGATAGGTTTTCTTTTTCTTTAATTTTATATAGAAATAAAGGTATTTGACAACAAACATGCCACCGCTGTGTCAGACACGTACCTCTGCACCCTTACAGGTGCCAGATGGTGCCTTCCCTTTTTTTTTTACGGTCTACGTGCCTGTCTGAATCCCGCATCCCCAGATGATCCTGCGGTGTCTGGTGCTGGGGGGGTACTTGCAAGAGCAGGATTGCCAGTCATGCCAGGGCCTCCTATTTCCTCCAGGATACCTTGTGTTCCTGTTGGGAGGGATGGAACGGTGCTTCACGTGCATCACTTGCAGGCACACTTGAGCTAGCTACATGTAACTGGAGAGGAGGTCAGGACATGACACATTAGATGTATTGGATTCGCATTCAGCATAAACTGTGCAAGGTGGTATGTTGCAAGTGTGACAAATCCAGGGAATTCATCCCTTCTCCCTAAGGAGAACTAGTGAGGAGAGTCCACTACATTTAATACCCACAAGTGGACAGATTACATTATTCAACCATGCCGTGCTTTTACGCAAAGTTTGTCTAGCAAATACTGGGAAGCCTAAATACACTAATGACTCTGCGCACTGGATTGGTGTTGTACCTATATACCATTTAAAACTACTTCGCTTCTTATTGTTTGAAAATCTGATTATTTTCGACTTAGCAAGATTGACAGACAGTCCATGAGAGTTCATAAAGACTACAAATGATTACATCAGATTGTTATGTAGGTATTTCTTGAGCACAGTCTTCTCCTTTTGTGACAGAATGTACATTATTCCAAAGGTAATAGGCTTATCCGGTTGCAGATCGATGTTACAATCATCTCTTCTATGAGGATGGAGTTCGGAGAATCATGGGGAGGCAAACACCTCCTGGTATGAAGCGTAGTGTTTGGTGATTCTACTCACATGGCTCAGAATGGTGGTGTTAGTTGTAAGTGATGGGCAGGTTGGTGCAGTATTCAGTCCCAACGAACCCTGCGAAAGGCAATGGGAGAGACAATATTCTGATCCCAGGAATAAGGTACCGGCATTCCGATAAGACTTAGGGATTGTGCTGGCGTAACCAGGGTAGGCCTAGAATGATAGGGTAGCGGGCTGCTTTGATTATGTCGAAACTGATGTTATGTTTATGAGAGGAGATCAACATCTGCAAGGGTACAGTCTGTTCTCAAATGGGACTGGAAGTAAGGGGACTCCCATCCATGCTTTCCACAGGAATTGAGATATCCTTGGAAGTGCAGATAATTCCCCTATTTGCGGCCCACTGGTCGTCTATTAAGTTGCCCACGGCACCACAGTCTACCAAAGCCGGAATATTATGCAACTCCTGATTTCCCAAAAGAATTTTCACCAGTAACACCACCATAGGGGTATCAGTTGTGTCTATATTATTGGATAGAAGACTAGATCCTGGGGAACCCTGGATGTCGTCCCGTATCGCGGTTCCCCCTATGACCGGGATTCTGAATTTCCCTGCCTCCTGGGAGGTGCAACAGGGCATCCCCTAAACAGATGGTATTTGGAACCGCAGTACATATACAAACCCAGGGTTCGTCACCTGTTTAGTTCTTCTGAGGAAAGAGGCCCTCGGGCTACCCCCAACTGCATGGGTTCTTCCACCGACTGGGATCGAGAAGACATTGTTGAGGTGTCAGGATGACTTCGGCCGATCTGCCCCTCCTTCTCTCGCTGTTCCTTTCCTGGATCCGATAGTCTAACTGCATAGTTAGAATGATCATTTCCGCCAGATTTACTGGGCGGGGAACCCTTTAGATCTCGTCTTTTAAATCTTCCGTAAACCCTCTCCTTAAGAGAGTGATCAGGGCATCGTCTGGCCATGCAGTGTCTGCCAACATTTGCTTGAACCGAGTCACATACGTCAAAAGGTCTTGGGAGCCCTGTTTGAAGTCAATTAAACGCTCCTGTGGGGAGACTGTGATTTCTTGCCGACTAAACATGGCTTTCAGGCTGTTAACAAATACGGGATGAGAATCGAGAATGGGATTCTTCGTGCAACCTTTGAAGGAAAAACAAACGCTTTTCTTGCCTGCTGCTGCCTGCTGCTGTGTCCTGCTGTCCTGCGCTGGGAGTCAACAACAACTCGCGCTAAGTCACACGCTCGCCTCCAGGAGGAGGCGGAGCACCGTGGCTGTCACGTGAACAGTCACGTGACCTTTTTCTCGCCATAAAACACAGCCCAATCCACCCTTGCGGCGATAAGCCCGGCGGGGTAAAGAGCGCTGGCTGTTGTGCGGCTGTTCGGCGCTGGAGGCGCACAAGACAATGTTAGCAGATTGACGGATAAACAACATCTGGGTAATCTTACCCAGAGCTGAGATCGGAGACGGGCTGAACTCACTGCACCGGACAAACAAGGTGAGCTAATCCCGCACCCTTAGTAGATATTCAATTCTATCTATTTCTGAACGCCAATCAATAAGCGTACAACGCCAGATCCAAATAGTTTACCACCTGGGTGGGGTGCTGCCGGGAGTCTGCGGGGGGCCTGATCCCTTTGATCCCTAATCCCCCACAGTTCAGAGAACACTCTAAAACTGAGCTGAGCTAACCACACATCTGTAGAGTCTCGAGCACTCACACCAAAAAGAGAATGGCTGATACACAAGGCCATATTGGAAAACTTAATGCGGACCTATCAGTACCGACTAAAACGCTGTCTGCTGGCCGCATACACGCGGAAAGCTTGACACACCCACACACAAGATCACAGTTACGAAGATGGAACTCGCTGGCTACCTCATGTAAACCCCTACGGCGGCAGTCGACCAAGCTCTATCGCAAACCCGAATGCAAGTCAGACTGTGACGGTGACTGCACGGGGGAGACAAACCGTTTATCATCAGCATCTGACCCCGAAAATAGACAAGATCTAGACCAAGACTTAGATCAGATACAAACAAGAGAAGAACTACTGAAAATTCCTGATGATATGATCAATAACCAGCGACATACTATAAGTCTGCAGAACGCGGGTCTAAACCGGATAGCAAGTTGCCCAGCTGCGATAGGTCTCGCTCTCACTAACACAAAAGGAGTCCCAGAAAGTGATCCCTCAAGCGTGCCCCTGAGCAACGATATCTGTGACGGCGAGTCAGGCACGAATGGTTCTCCTTGTAAATTACCTCTACAAAGCGATAGGAGCCAGGTCTCGATCCACGACGAATGTAGCATCCTACCACAGGACACTGAGATGGAAGCGACGAAGGAAAGCCCATACATAAATAGACACGACTCCTCCACAACCTCCCCGAAGAGCTTACCAGCAAATGGAGAAGAGCATCTGCATTTAAAGCAAAAAACAGGACATATGGACGATTGGGTCGGTGCTTCAAATGACGATGAGGTCTTCCACCAAGCACATCACGACACAATTGAAACCCTTCGCATCAATGAGCCAATCGCTACGGGATCCAACAGGAGAAACTCATTGGAGGTCGTTAACAAGATACTAAACGACATCACACTAATAAATAAAGCACGAGGCGCCACAGCAAAAGACAGACTGGTCACTTCGATCAAAGAGCCCAGTGTCACCGAGGCCATTGAAGATATTGTAGATGTAATGGAGGAGACCTTGGGAGCTCCGTCCCTATCACAATGGAAAAACGCCCATGGGAAACGCAGGCGCATCGACCACAGCCTATCTCCTACCCTACCGTGTTCACAGAGAAAAGGCACAATGATCCCTTCACAAACTTTAATGAGACCATCAACACCCCCATCTAGGCACGGAGGCCTCCCAGAGACGACACAATCACCCACCCCCCTTTCGTCATCATCGTCTGACTCTTCTTACTCAGAGTCACAGTACAACAAACCAAGCTGCCCCAAACCTCGAACGCACCAACTCCCACAAAATAAGTATGAGGAGTTCTCTTCTGAAATAGTCGGTTGCATAATGAAAGAGATTCAACCGCTTGTAATGTCCTCTCTTGCAATATCTATAGCTCCGTTTTTAAAACTATATGAGCAAGTAGATGGGAACCTCAGAGACCTGTCCACACTAGTTGCAATGATTAATTCAAAACTGGTAGGTCTGGACATGGAAATTACATTAACAAATCAAGTGCAACGAGACTCCAACAAATGAATTGAGGCTCACTTGAATACTCTCCTGGACCAAAAGAAATCTAACGGATCGGAAAAAAAGTTACTGGCAGAAATCGCTAAAGAAGCACTCAACCTCTTAAAAACAAGGAAAATTCCAACGCAGTCTGCCAATGATGAACGCATTAGTATCCGTCCGGATTCTCAAGAGTTGACTTGTATGAATAACAAAACAAGTCCTCAGGCGAGCACCAACCTGGAGCCCAATTTGAACAAACGAGTTTCTCCATTGCAACAATTCGAGAGCACAACAATCGAAAGCCAAGGGGTGACTAGCCCCCTGCCTCCACCTATAGATCTAACCAAAGATGACGTCACACAGCAGATAAGTTTATATGATGACACAAGATCGGAGGAGACAAGAAATCCTGAAGTACATGATAACGCAACAAAAGTTATTCCATCTAACATGCACCCACAGGATCAACTTAACAAGCCTTGCTTTCAAACAATCTTAGATAAAACAAGATCGACACTGAATCCAGCCTCCCTCGATCCACAAACACCAACTACCTCAACTGACATCGAGAAATGCGCCAGACTACAAGACTGCGCCTCTGGGCATCTTGACACTGAAACCAAAAGAAATAATGGCATCTTTGCGATCTTCAAGCAAAACACTAATCAGATCACGGGGACACATCTAAACCAAACTAGAAAGGAACCTCAAATTAAAAAAACAAAAAATCAACGCACTAAGAACTCTCGACGTGGAAACAACTCCAGAAAGTTCTTACGTAACATAAAAACAGTAAATGTAACTGTAAACCAGAACATAAAATCCGTGGATCCAACCCTGAATAAAAAAAGCACAGAAAAGGAGGTAATAGGCGAGCTCTCAAATCAAAAAAGCGAGGAATCTGATAAGGAAGCTGAACAAATGAACGAGCTGATAAACATGTCAACTTACGAGGACACTGACGAATTGGAGCCAATCGACCCTAAGACTTCAATTGGGTCACCTTCAAGTCTTAATGATCCTTCACGAGACACAGTAAATAGGAATACAGAACAAAAATCAACATCTACATTGTTGTCCTCACATGTTTCAATGCTACAAAGAACTTGTACAATGATCCCCAAGATTGCAAACATCGAAAAAGCCCCACCGGTGGAGGCTAGTTCTATCTTCCTCACTCTGACAGAAAGACGGAAAAGGCTGCTCAAGAAAAACGAGGATAGAGACTGTCAAAAGACAAAAATTCTCAAAAGCCTGCCCGAACCAGAATGCAGGAACGAAAATCGAGAGCCTTATGCTGATGTTCGAAAGTTTGCACCAAACAAGTGCTATGGGAAAGGACCTTCGGCGATCAAAGCTCCCGCAATAAAACAAGCGCCTGGCGAATATAAAGGAAGTGCCCCTCACCAAAATGAACAGCTAGGCAATAAAACTGCCATATCCACTTATAAAATAAAGATTGAAAGATTAGAAAGTCAAGACGACGTGATCATGAACCGTAATAATGTTCTACGACTACTCCACTGCGTCCCGCGTCTGAGAACGATACAATCGTATGACATCAAAACAGTGGAATTCCCACAGGAAGGCCAAAACGACCTCGTTCTACTACATCTGAAATCAAAAATGATAACCAACAGTATCTTGGATGCAACGCCAGAGCTGATGTCGCTCGGATTCGACATTCTGGAACTAACCAACGATGATAACCACAAAAGCCACTCCAATAAAATTACAGAACCACAGCTAGTCTCATCCTTCTGGAAGAAAAGTAACGAAGCGAAGAGCCCTGAGAAAACGCAAGAGGTTGGCCAACACAATAGAAATCAGTGCATCAACAGTGACTGTGGCCTGAGAAAAGTGGAACACGTCCAAAACGACTCGGTGGAACAAATCCAAATCACAGTCGCTTGCACCCAAGCTTTCAACAAGAAAAACTGCACAGTGGAACTGGAAAACAACGAAAACGAATCATCGGATAACTGGGGGTGGCTCGCAAAAGCCCTGAACAAAACAACTCAAAGCTAACGCCAACTAGAAAACTCGCCCCCGACAGTCAAGTTTGGCTCATGGAACACCAGAGGATTTGCGCATCTATACCAAGAGAGTTGCTTCCCAGGGTTGGATGTCGTGTGCCTTCAAGAAACGTGGCTGGATAACTGCCCCATCTCCGGAGAATACAAGATCGCTTTTAATCCAGCCATCAATCAACTGACGGGTAGGCCCATTGCAGGCCTTATTACCATGATCAAAAAAAGCTCTGGATATCAAATCCTCAATACTGAAAACGTGACTCCATACATTCAGACAACGACAATTGCTCAAAGCAACGTAGGAAACAAGAAAATCCACATCCTGAATCTATACTGGAACCACAAGATTATAAGTGGCAATGGATATATAGATCAAGTTACAACTGTCATAGATGATTGGTTCGAAGTAGACGTTGGTGCTGATACTGTGATCTGTGGAGACTTGAATATGAACTGCCTAACAGCAAACAATGAATCAAATCCAAAAAATCCCAACAAAACACATCTCGCCAGTCAATGGGCGACAGAGATGGAGCTAAGAAAACTCATGCTGATGAACGGAAACTTAGCAGGTGATATTCCAGCTCAACCAACCTGGTCTAGAGGCACCCAACGATCGACGCTTGACTACTTTTATGTCAGTGAGAAAATACATCAACATGCAATATCACTCACGGTGCACCCTATGACCAATAGTGATCATGACTTAGTCATTCTGTCATGCATCACAGCTTATGGAGTCAAACCCATAACATGGAAATTCCCGGTAATGATTGAATCCAACAGGGTGAGATTGAAATTAAAGAAAACAGAGGTTAAAAACATACTAACCACATATGTAGATGAGCAAAAGGAGACTGAATACATCCATCTCTTAGACGACTACAAAGAAAAACATCAAGGATCCAAAGCTCGTGGCTTTGCTGCAAGACATACATTTGATCTAGAGCTGAGAAAAAGAAAGAGAGAATTAAGAGCGCAAATAAGACATCTACCGAAAACTGACTCCAATAGTTACTTAACTGCAAAAAGAAATTGCAAACAAAAGTACAAAAACTGGTTACGATCACACAAAGCAGATATGATGCAGAACGATTCAGAACTAATAATGGAAAAACTGCAAAACAAAAACTCCTCTGCTTTCTGGAAGATAATCAACAACGAAGGAGCCCCGCAAATGGCATTACTGACAAACGCAATTTCTGAAGCTGAGTGGATACAACATTTCTCGAAGCTATACGGCAAAAGAACAACCGCAGCAGAGACACCATCATCTACCTTAGAAAAATGGAAGTTAGAATTTGATAAAAACGACATTGAGGAGATAATAAAAAGAGCTAGCTCCTCTAGAGCACCAGGCCCGGACGGTCTAACAAACCACACAATCAAAGAAAGTCCAGAGCTGTGGGCAGAGCTATGCCACATGATGTTCAAAAGAATAGTAGCTAATTGCAAAAGTCCGGATTCATGGAAATGCGCAATAATCATTCCTATTTTCAAGAAAGGGAATCGATCTGATCCAACAAACTACCGACCCATTGCGCTGCTAGATGTGTTAGGCAAAGTGTACGCGACTCTCTTACAACAACAACTTGTGAAATGGGCAGCTGATTCAAAACATCTGGACCCACGTCAGACTGGCTTTGTCAACGGTGTAGGCTGCTCCTTGAATCTTCTCTTAATCAACCTCCTTAAAATGGAAGCCATAAGAACAAGAACCCAGGTGTACCTCGCACTGATAGACTTCTCACATGCCTTCGACAGCATAGATAGAGAACTACTATGGGAGAAAATGAAGACGTGGGAATGTCCGGAAGATCTGATAGCGGCCATCAAAGAGCTACACACTGGCACAAGCATCAAAATCCGCCTGGACCAAAAAGGCACCCTGTCCAAAGCGATAAACACCTTTTGCGGGGTTAAACAGGGTTGCCCACTGGCTGCTATAATATTCAATTTATTTTTATCGGACATTGGAGGAGCAATTGACAGCGCACGCTCCTTCTCTCCAAAAATACAGGGAGCCCCATTAAGCTGGATGCTATATGCCGATGACCTAATATTGCTAGATGTAACACCTATGGGCCTACAGCGAAAGATCGATGCAGTAGACCTATATGTGAGAGCTAATGGCTTACAAATCAACAAAAAAAAGTGTGAGGTGCTAACACTGCAAAACTTGAAAACAACAAAGCACAAAAAACCTAAATGGCACTTGGGAAAAGAGTGGCTAAACAACACAACAAACACAAGATACTTAGGCATGCAAATTAATTCAAGCCTGAACGACAGTCAATGGGAACAAGTAGCCAAATCCAAATGCCGGCAATTTGCATGCCAAGCTAGCGTATTACACAAGAAATACGGAAAATTTCAATAAAACCGGTAAGGAACTTTTACTGCCAAAAGGTAGTGCCGGCCCTGATCTTTGGTGCTGAAAATGCCCTCGGATGCTCCGCGGATGTCTGGTCTACCCTAGAAAACATCTTCTGGGTATGAGTTCTGCCACTACCAAAGGGTACATCAACTGCATGTATCAGATACGAGCTAAACTTAACATCAATTAATGCACGAGTTAGTTGGAACCTGCTGAGCCTCTTCAGAAAGATGACCATGAAGAAAGTGGCCTTGCAATTTGAAATACTACAAAATCCTAGCAAAGGAAATCCCAACTGTCTGCTATCAATGTGGTATAAACGCTGCGAGGAAATTTTGGCTTTTTATGACATCGACCTAAAAACCCTACACGACAATCCGGACGCTGCAAAAATTAAGGTCTGGCGATTGGACTGGATCGTGACTGGGAACTTAAGATCAGCTAACAACTTAATGAAGGAGGTGCCGTGTGAAGCAAGAAATCTAAACACCCTACAGACTTATATCGATCTGTTCCCAGACAATGGCAGCAGAGCCTTGTTTCTACACTTCAGACTAAACGCATTTAAAACAAGAGAGTGGTCTAGAGAGCAACGCAAAACAGAAGAACTCAATGCAGCCTGTAGATTTTGCAATCAGAAGGAAGAAACTTTAAAACATCTAACACTCCATTGCAAAAGCCTACATCGGGAGAGAACACTGACATTAGGGCCTCAATTAACGAAATTTCAAACGCCAAGTGCGGACGACTGGTGGCAAGCTCTGTTCGACAGTCGGGAGAAACATCTGAATTACGCGTTAATTCGCTTTCTGAGCCTGTTGAAAAAACTACTGATATAAAACAAGTGCAAAACTGTGAGATCGCATTAAAGAGGCTCTCAACTAGCGAAGGATCGAATGCGACTTACAAATTCATGATGTTAAGGTGTCAACAGACGAGAGCTACCCGGCCATTTAAGGAGAGAAGAGTGAATAAACTGTAGTGTAATATTTGCTCTCCTTTTTTAAAGGCATTTTATGCCAATAAAATAATAATAATAAAAAAAAAAAATACTGTACTGCGGCCATCAGTTGCTGCATCTGATCCATGCTGACAGCCTCGTCTGTTAGGGTGTTGCTATCTATCATGAATTGGCATGCACAGACAATTTGATTGTTAACAAAAGGCTGACACTAACCTTGATCAGCTGCTGCACCTGGGGACAATGAGAAATCCGTCTGGCCACCATGTTCCTCCTGCACCTACAAGAGATACTGGGAGAAAAAGGATGTCCAGGGAAACCCTCTGGGGTAGAAAACCCTGATGAGTGGAGGTTGAAGTCTGTGAGGCTGTCTTTCTTTTCTAGGCGCTGATAAGTACGCTGAGGTGGCTTGCCGTGGAACGTAGAAGGCTGTGTCTGTAAGAAGAGCAGGTAAAAGGTAAGTCTCTAAGGAATCTAGCTCATGAGACTCAAAAGACTGTTAACTATACCCTTTTTGAATTCCTGCAGGTGTTTGCAACTTAATGGGAAAGGGAATCTCCTTCTGCTGGCTGCGGGAGGAAGCGGGATCAGATTAGCCACCGCCCGGGAAGGAAAGAGAGAGGAGGAAGGATGAAAAGGAAACCCCACCTGGTCTGTAGGTAAATGAGTCCCCGGGAGTCTGTTCTGGAAGAGAGTCCGGTACGGGCTCAGATCTCAGAGGGAGAATCTTTCTGATCTGTCTGAAAGAAATAGAAAACGGTGCTGTCAGATGTGTGCAGTGTATCGGCGTATCGGCAGTGTGGAAGTGTTTGTGTCTTGCTCCTACTGTTTGGGACCATGTGAATTGGTGAGTGTATCAAGTATTGGGAGGGAAGGAAAAGAGAGTTAGATTACCCTAAGTATCAACGGAACCAACTACACTATAGTGTGTGTTTAACTCACAAAGTGTCTCTGTTGGGAGTAGCGACGCTCTGCCCCCTCGTCCATCGCAGCTGATATTCCTTGTTCAGACCCAGAGGGGGCAGAGCCAGGAAATAGTAATGAATACAGAGAACTACTGCAACAAAGCGTGCCGTTTCCAGCGCCATCTTGGGAGAGGCATAGGCAATAGCATACCGCCCTCTCCTGTGCCTCCACCATGAGCAGCATTGGATAAGAGTTGTGAAAGTTGGGGTATTTAAGGCCGTGCTGCACTCTCCTCGACCCCGTATCCTGGACACCAGGACACTCTGCTACACTCTGCAGCACTTTGATCGAGTGGTAGTGACTGCAGTGTCCGCCTCCTCAAACAATGGAAATAGTAGAAAGACCTCCGCTCCAACAGCTAGCACCAGTGATACCAGGACACTCTGCTACAATCCGCTATGCTTCGCTCGAGTGGTATGTAGTGTCTGCCCCCTCAAACAATGGTAATACTAGGGGCCCAGGACCAAGTTCAGAGGGTGGCCAGTTGACCAGTGCGTGGGGCAGTCAGGGCATCAGCAGAGGAGAGGAAGAGACGAAGCGGAGGTAAAAAGGAGGTCTTGAGTTGCTTCCGGAACCAGAGGTGGCTCTGCTTAAGTTTGAGGGAGGCCCCACTCGAAAGAGAGAGATCTGCCACCAACTCTCTGCTTGGAAAAGCGACTGTGTCATGATGCCTACCCCCGGGAGCAGGCATCCAGATACTCATTAAAACCCCAACAGCCCCGGCTGCGGGCTGTTTGGATTCAGTCCTGGCGCCTTAGGCGCCAGGCTCATCATAGAAATCAGTCCTGGCGCCATAGGCGCCAGGCTCATAGACTTTACTTACCTTATGCAGATCATGCTGCAAATGAGTCCAAGCCAACGTGAGGCCTGGATGGGACTATTTTGTTACAGGGACTATTTTTTACTCGGGTGTGGTTCTGGGGATCTTCTTACCTGGGACTACTTTGCAGGCTATTTAAACCACGCCAGAACAGCAGCTCATGCTTCGTGTTAGCTGCATCCAGTGCGTAACGCTCACCGTGTCTGCAAGTCAACATCCAGTCTTCTGCCACGCCCGCCTCGAATTCGGAGCTCCTAGACAAAAGGAAAAGAAAGGAGAAGAGGTTAGATCATGGACATTATTTGATTCTTTACCTGATTCCGGACCCAGCACATCTCCGAGCCTGGAAAGGACATTATTTCAGCCCGCGTCGCTTCGCCAGCAGCAGCGCCGCGTTATACTCACCAGTCCACCGCATCTTTCAACTCGGCGCTGCCTCCATCATTTTCTTTGTCGAAACCCAGCAGCTGGGGGGAAAACAAAAGGAATAACAAGGTGAGCCGAGAAAACCGACAAAGACAATCTCTTTGCCACCATAGGCTTACCTGCTTTACCACCGGAGGTATTATCCTTTAATTCGCTGCATCTTTCTATGCTGCACCTATAAAGGGAGAGAAAACAGCAAGTTAAACTCATGCAACTTTTACCGGACAGTGTTTGGTAATACAGACTCTTACCTGAACGCCATCAGCTGCCTCCAGGCAATATTCTTTTGGACCTAGCTGCAACCTAACGAGGGAATGGAACAAGAGTGAACATCGGACATATTGAACTCTTTGAACTTTATAGACACTGGAGTCAATATTCCTCCGGAACTCCTCCAGTACCTTCAATCCAGTGAAGTAACTGGTATCTACGCACCCCTGCATGCCATGCAGGATGGAGAGCTCATCATTTAAAAACATAAGGTGAGGTTACCAAGAGGGGATATCGGAGGTGATTAGTGAGTAGAACGAGAACAGTACGGGAGGGCATCACTAAAGTCCACGGGTGGCTAAATCCCTTTCTCCACTTGCAGGAGAATACTTCTACGAGTCCAGCAGACAAGATTAGGCGGACCAGTCCAGACTGTCATCTCTTCACTACGCATCACGTTGGTGGAGACCGCAGCTGTCCGTGTCTGATTGACGCCCCTGTGGGAACCAGGTGAGCGTAACAGACTGACCCTCAGAGAGTTGGAGGTTGATGAGCGAAGGGCTTGAGAAGGGAGATGTTTAGGAAGTGAGAGTTAGAGGTAGGGCGGTCTCAGACCCCAGAAAGCCTTGTGGACGATGCAGAGGGTCTTGAACTTGGTCCTTGCCATCACAGGGAGCCAATGAAGATATTTCATAGCTGAGAGATATGATCCCTGGGCTTGAGGCCATGGACAAATCTCGCAGTCATGTTCTCGATAAGTTGTAGAGGTCGGATAGTAGAAGCAGGAAGATTTAGAAAGAGGCTGTTGCATTAGTTCAGCCTAGGAGTGACCAGAGCTCTGAAGACAGTGAGCTTCTGGGGAAAAGTGAGGAAAGGAAGAATACCTCTGAGGAGGTACAGCTGATAGTTTGACTTCTTAGAGACGTCAGAGATTTGAGGAGAGAAGGAGAGGGGGGAGTCGAGGATGACCCTAAGGTTCTTAGCCTCACAGGTAGGAGCAGGAAGAGGGCCTAGAGTGGGTGGCCAGAGAGAGAGAGGAAATGACGGAGCTGGTGTTCCGATGAGGAGGATTTTGGTCTTACTTGCATTAATGCAGAGATCATTGGTGGCACACCATTCCTGAATTGCGGCCAGACCGACTAGTATGAGAGAAAGAGAAGAAGTGGCTCAAGGGAGCCTGAAAGAGAGCTGGGTGTCACCCGCATAACACTGAAAGTTGGAGCAGAAAGTGGCGATACGGCTGGCACGAGGTGCCAGGTAGAGGCTGAGTTGTTAGATGCCATGGTGAGTAGGTGAGATAATTGACCTACAAAGAGAGGCTGAAGTGCTGAGGAGCCAAGATGGACCAAGACACAAAATATTCTACAAGGTGATAAGAAGTCCCACAACTCAAGCAAGGCTGTGCAAGGGAATTACCCCAAACAGTCCAAGTCGCAAAGTACTTCAGGCTGGCGTGGTGTTGTGAATACCGAGCAACCCAGGACAGGAGAACCTGTTGTTTCCAACGAGGCAAACACATCCTGGGCAACGAGTTGAGACCGGAATTGTTTGAACTTCCTGATGAGGCATTTTGGTTAAGAAAAAACAGAGACGTCTTTTGTTCTTTTAACCACAATAATAAGCATAGGGCCAGAAAGGCCATTGAGTACCTTTTGGTGGGGACAGAAGTCCAGCCACCACTAATCCATCTAAGGGGAAGTAACCCTATTCTAAAGTAGAGCTCATGTTATCCTTGTCTTTCATAGTGGTAGGTTAGATGTTAGAGTACAGTAGGTTTGGACCGAGGACAGAGTTTCTTTGTAAGATGTCTTGACAAGCTCCCATTTTATTTTTTGGAAAAAGGAACCCCTCATAGAAGTAGGGCTTAGAGGAGGAATTAATTCTTTTAATAAAGTATCCTGTTGCAAGCATGTCCTCTTGGCCGTCTCCTATGTCTGATTTACCACACATGCTTCCTTGAGGTGGCATGCATTGGAAATTTGCTGACTGGCTGCTAAGTGGTCTTATGGACCTTTCAGCTTGGCCATGCTCAAAGTTGGCCACTGTCATGATTTGCACACTGTATCAGATTAATCACACTTGGATCATAAAAAGGGTACAGGTCGTATGACCACAGTAAAGGAAACAAGTTGTGAGGGCAGTCTCCAGGTCGTAAAGATTTCAATAGTAAACATTGATGGAATGGATCTGGTCAAAATAAGACCTTCCAATTGATGGCACTCTCTGACTATTACATAGGTACAGCCAGAGTGAGTAATCAATGGAAAGGGCATGGAACACAAAACACCCGCCAGGCTGTATGAGAAAATAAAGAAAATATCAGTGTGCGCTCTAAATTACTATGAGATCCATTATCACACTAACCTGTTGGTGTATCTAGAACCCAGAAGAATCTGGCACAGAGCCACCAGGTAAGTTCAAAAATAGAAAACAATGACTGGGAATGGGAGGTTAGTAAGGGAACTAATCCCGAACGGCAGGAGGTTCACTCTAGTGAATGGAAAACACCTTGCTCGGGGTGCGGCGAGGAACCACAGGAAGCTGGCAGGAAGTTTGCAGAAATAGGAAAACACCTTGCTCGGGATGCAGCGAGGAACACAGGAAACCGGCAGGAAGTTCACAATAATAGAAAAACACCTTGCTAAGGAGATGCCGCAACGAGAAGCAGGAACGAAGCAGAAAGTTCTGAGGTACGCTTCGGAACAGAGCGGCTAGAGGACAGCTGTAGGCCCGGACCTGTCGCCGCAGTAAATAAATCAGGATGGGTTAAAAAAGAACCGTAGCTTCAAACACCGTTGAACCAACAATCAGAAGCAGCGAGCGAATAACTAACGTGCTGCTAAATATGTAGAGCAGGGACACGTGACTTGTTAGAAAGCACGTGACACTGACGGCGTACAGACTGCAAATGCCGCTTCCCAGGAAGTGAATCAAACAATCTCCATCGTGTACAGAATGGTCTAGCCGTTCTATATCCGAAACATGCCCCTTGAAGGTCAGATGAACTATGTGGTGCCTTGGAAGCCTTGGAAAGCGTCTTGACAGGCGTGACAGCCACATACACAGGGTCACTCAACATGTTGTCAATGATCTGAGGTGTCCTATCACTTGTGAGATGTGCTTGGACCAATTGTGGAGTACCCCTTACTGATAGGGAACACATCATACACAGGGCTTGTAACTTGTTGGCACCTAGGTTCTGTATGTATGACACCCATGTGGGTCGTGCATGGCTCGTTGACATATATACAGCTCTTTGTTGTATTTGATTTACATTTTAGTGGCTTATTAGCCAGCATGATTTCAGCTTGCATGGGTGCGAGGATCACTGCCAATGGTGGTTAGCGATGGACTAGGTACCAAACAGACACTCCAGGATACATGAACCTACATGTCGTAGGCATATGTACTATATTTATGACTTTCAAATTCCCACTGCAGGGCCTCTTTTCAGGGAATAACCTTCGAACGTCAGTACTGTTCCCAATATGTTGGTTGCGTTCATTGTGCAAGTGCATTTTGAGACAAGGTTAGTAACCAAGCCTTTTCACGAGGGGACAGTAACCCCTTTCAGCCGGGGTGGGAAGTTTACCAGAGAGCCAGCCAGAGCTAGTTCTACGTCTGAGGTGGTTGGTGGCAGCAGAAATGGCCCAACTCCTGTCCTCCACCCTTGTGCCAGAATGCTAGCTTGCAGACCATTATCTCCTACCTGGCAAAGATGCTCGCCAGTGTTTCTCTTATTATAGCAGATCTAAAGCAAAGTTATTTTGTCCTCCTGACCAGCACGAGAGAACCAAAGAAAGAATGTGACAAACATTACCAACAACTGAAATACAAACACTCCAGCGCAGCCACACGATTTCCATGCCAAGAAGGACCTGCGCAGAGCCGGCTGGAGAATGGGAAGGAGAGAGTGCCACCGAAAAAAGCAGCAAGCATATGCAGCAGTCATGGAAATTGTGCAGTCATGGAAATTGTGCAGTCATGGAAATTGTGCAGTCCTACCGAACTCGCCGGTGGCGGTTTGTGTATATCACCTGATCCACTAAACGGCCAGGGACATTTGCAAAGAATTACTAACCCAGTCACAGAGACGGGTCCCCGAAACACAAACTATGGCATTGGATTTGGTATACCGCCATATGCTGTGGATCCAGTAGGTGAGGCTTAAGCCCCTTTTCAAAGCTTCCCCATGCACACACACCTCTCAGGACTGAGGGAGCAGCCCAGATTGGCAGGGGAGTGAGGACTAATCCTTAGGAAGGGAGGGATATTTAAGGGAAGACAGGAAGCAGAATGTTGTGGATGTACTGTCTGAGGTCAGAGGCAAAGGTAAGGGATGACCAAAAGACCAGTAGGAGGGACGAAGGAGAAGTGGTTTGTGGAGAAGATTGTGGGAAAAGTTGAGGTATTGATTTAGGAGTGATAGTGATTCTGCAGTTTGAGTGTATGCGTGTATGCGTGGCGAGTGACTAGAGGGAGATAGTGTATGGAGTGTATGTGAAGTGATTAATAAGGAATGAAAGGAGAGTGATTGTTTGGTCAGGAGTAGAGAGCAGACAAACATAGCCGTGGGGGAGGAGTCTAGCAGTGGGAAGAAAGAGCAGAATGGAGTAGAGGAGTGGTTATATCAAAGGGTGGATGCAAGGAGTAAAAGGAGTGGAACATTGGATAGCTAAAGATTAAAGGGAGGAGCAAAAGGAGGGAGCGGTAGTAAGTGTAGCGGAGTAGAGGTGAGTGGGTGTAACGGATCGAGCCTGATTTAGACTGAGCAAGTGCAAGGGACTTTCCAACTACCTGATAGAACACTGACCTGCGGTTACCGTAGGGACAGTTAGGAAGTCACGGAGGCAGGTGAGATAGCCTGCATTTATGGAAACCATAGTTAGTATAAGTGAAGACCTTAGACAGTAGGGGTCAGAAATCGGTTAGGGAGGAGGTTCGTGCGCAGACGGGAGATAGCAGGATGGCCCTAGACCCCACAAATAAAAATAAAACCTTGGAACTGTCTGAGAGACTCTGTGTATTTTCTGTGCCGTTTTTAATAATTGCCTGTCCCCGACTCTGCAGTGGGACAGCAGTTGTATGGCTCGGCACTTGCCCAAAGGCCAATCGCCTATTCACCAGGGTCTCCATGGCGGCTTCGTAATGTTAGACCGTGGTTGGGAGCTCAGAAGGGGCAATAAATGAAACCGTACAAGAGTACAATAAATTGCTGCCAGGCTTGACCTGATCCTTATGAGGGCTGTCAGCACACGGTCGTAAAGCATTAGTGCGAGGAGCCAAGAATGGTAACATGGGCCTGGCTTAAGCCAACGAAGTGACTGGTTAAGGTAGTGGGCAGTTCTGAGAATGATTTACGTTGGCACAGCCATTCCGCATCAAGCTCAGAGGAGATGGGTCTTCAGACATCTCCTACACTTTAGTAAAGTCTTCTCCAGTCTTATGTGCGGGAGGATACCGTTCCAGAGAGAGGAGTCATGCAACAGAAATCAGGGGTAGAATTTGGGGGATGTGGGGCCACGTAAGACCTTGACTTTCTTAAAACCTGCCCTTTCTTTGAATGGAAGTCAACGTAGGGATACCATTGCTGGCAAAATGTGGTCGTGCTGGTTCAGGCTGTAGTGTAGTAGATAACTATTCTGAAACTCGGGTTGTGGAGGAAGGGTTCGACATTGTGGAGGAGCACTCGCTGATAACCTGCTGTTTTGGTCTTCTGGGGCAATATGCACTGCATGAGAATTCACATTATTTGGCGAGTGAAGGTATTTTGCACTGTGTGAGAGTTGATGTATGAATCTGTCGAGCTTCATGTAAGTCAGACATTCCTGAACTTGGGAATGCTTGGTGGGATTTCCTAGGATTACCTAGGGCAATGAATTCAGTCTTTGTCGGTTGTGCCTCAGGTAGGTGCTTGACATCGAGGCTTGGATGAGGGACTGACAGTACCTGAGTCGATGGATGTTTTTGATAAAATGTACCTTAATGTACCTTAGTGAAAGCTGTGTGTCATCTGTGTGTTGGTGTAGCTTGATATTAGTGTTGGCGAGGAGTTGTAGATGTTAAACAGGACTGGGGACCGGATGGAACCTTACGAAAATTACTTGGTTGTGCCGGGATCGGTTAGGATCCATCTGGACAAAATTGGTCTCCATTGGAGATCTAGTAGGTGTACAACTGCGGGACTGTTCCATGATGTTCATGCAGGTGGTGAGAAGGTTATCAATGGTGGCAAAGAAGTTGATTCGGCAGAACCAGCAAGGGTCACCTATGTTCAGAATGTGGAGAGTGTCATGTGAGGGAGGCATGGTATCACAAGTAAATGGTGACACAAGAGCTGCAAGTTTCAAAACCTTTATTGATGGTTTAAAAGGGGTTGGAAAACTCCTATCTTGCCCTATAGCTAAGATGGGAGTATTTTCAACCATCAAACAAAAAGAAAATACAGTTCTAGTCAGTCCTTAGTCAAAATAAAATGGCCTATACTAATGCACCTAATGCCTACCCTCTGTGAGAAACTCATGGTGACAACAAGTAAGACAGACACAAGTGATAACGCTCAAGGGTGTTTATTGAACAAGGAATTTTGTATGCGGGTTGGAAAAATGCATATTCTAAACCTAAATCTAGGATGGGTGCAAGTGTCAACCATCAAATGAAAAATAAAGCAGTCTTGGTGGCGTTGTGTCAAATAAAAGGGCCTATACTAAGAAACCTATTGCCAAACCTTACAACTAATACAAAAAAGGATGTGGGTTGATTCTGAATAAAATAAAAAAGTGTTCTCAAATAATATGTCAGGATGCAGTAGCCTGGGTCTCCCTCCCCCACGTTATGGAAACTGGGTAAGATTGGAGCTTGGCGCACAGCACAGTCTCAGGTTTCTCCAGCACGAGCAAACAGTTCCAATGGAAGTTGTCATGACAGTCGATGGCCAAGTTTTGTTTCCTATGAAAGTCTCTTGCCTTTGAGCCCTGATGTGGTCGAATAACAAAAAAAAAATCCTTTTAACCAAAGGAAAGTTTGTTCCAATGTTCACTGGGTGATGGGTTCACCCCTGGGTCCCTCCCTTCTGGGCGCTGACCCTCCTCAATTGTTTATCAGTGTTTCAGATTGTCAAGGAGTTCCCCCCTTCTCATCTGGGTCCGGAGTTTGCCAGTGTCTTCGATCGCTGCCTTCTTGCAAACAGCGCTGGTCTTGAACAGCGCTGCTTGAGTCTCGTCTGGTTCCAGATTGCGTTTAGTTCTAGGAGCGAGTAGTCCAGGAATCCGGGAGTCTGGGAAAGGCTAGAAATGCTCGGAGCAAGGAAGGGGGAAAGGGACAGGAGCGGGTAATAGCACTGGGACAAAGGAAACAATACAGCGAGCTACGATCACAGGTCTGGGCAACTCTGCAATAGCATTGAGACGCGCGTAGCCGCGGAAGGCGTGGTCTATAAATAGATCATGCCGCATTCAGTGCATGGAGCGAGCAAGGGCTTCAGCTCTGGACGGCCATGTTGGAAGTAGTACGGAATGTAAGCCCCGTGAAGACAAGGACCAAGAGGTCCAAAAGGGGCGTGATCTGAAGTTCATGACAGCATGCCTCCTCCGAAGGCCTTTTACTCCAGGTTTGCCCGGGTGTATTAGGTGAAATCTTCTGAGCAACCGAGGAGCCTTGATATTTGAAACAGGTTCCCAGGTCCTTTCGCTAGGAGGATATCCTTTCCACTCCACTAGGTATTGAAGATGGCCCCGCTTATACCCGGAGTCACAAATCTGGGACACCACATATTCCAGTTGGTTGTCAACCAGTAGAGGAGGAGGTCTACTGGATTTTCGAGAGGATTGGATGTAGGGCTTCAATAGGGATGCGTGAAAAACTGGATGAATTCTTTTCCAGGAGTCAGGTAGCTTTATTCGATATGAGACAGGATTGATAATCTCCTTGATGGGAAATGGACCATAGTATCGGGGAGCCAGCTTGTTTGGTTTCAAGTGTCGGGGGAGTAGTTTTGATGACAACCAAACTCGGTCACCGACCGTATAGGAAGGACCTGGTCTTCTCTTGGAATCCGCATACCTTTTTGTCTGTAATCTGGCTTTCTCTAAGTGTTCTTTAGCCTCCCGGTGAATTTTGATAAGAGTTTCGATCCAGGAGTCAACAGTGGGTACTGGTGTAGGGTAAGGAAGAACCGAGGGTAAGACCGATGGATGGAACCTCTGGCTACAATAAAAGGGGCTGGTCTGTAGCACTGAGTGTTCGGAGTTGTTGTAAGCAAATTCCGCAACAGGTATCAGAAGAGACCAGTCATCCTGGACCTTGGTGGCGAAACATCAGAGGTATTGTTCCAGGGTCTGCTTTGCACGTTCTGTAGCTCAGTTGGTTTGGGGGTGATATCCTGAAGAGAGGCACATTGGATTCCTACTACCCGACAGAGGTGTTTCCAGAATTGTGATATGTATTGGGGACCTTGGTCAGATATGATCTTGGAAGGAAGCCCATGTAGTCGGAATATGTGTTCCAGAAATATTCCAGCTAGCTCTGAAGAGGAGGGTAGTTTCATCAGTGGCATAAAATGGGCCAAATGGGTAAACAAATCTATGGTGACCATGATGGTAGTATATCCTCGGGAAGGTGGTAACTCCACTATGAAGTCTGTAGCGATGATGGTTTAGAGGGTAGAGTGGGCTGAAGAAGAAGACCCGCCGGTCTTTTGTTATCATGTTTATTTTGGGCACAGGTTATACAAGCCTGGATCTATTGCTGTACGTCGGACTTCATCTTAGGCCATCAGAACTGTCTCTGTATAAGACGGAGGGTGTTGGTGATACCTTGGTGCCCGGAATGGAGTGTGTCATGACAAAGGTTTATTATTTTTTGCTGCAACTTCCGTGTAGGAATGAGTAGTCCATTGTCCTTGAATAAGTAGCCTTCCTTGGCTCTTAATTTCCAGTGATTTTGTGTTGAGATGTCCTTCCATATTTCCGAGGATTGAGTTTGCGATCAGACTTCTTCCAGGAGATCCACTGCTTGGGCTACGAAGATTGTGGGAGAGAACATTTTAGGAAATGCCTTTTCTTCAGTGGTCACGTAGTCAGGACGACGACACAAGGCATCAGTGATCAGGTTCTGTGATCCAGGGATATGGGTAATGTGGAACTGATACTGGGCAAACAAGTAGGCCCAACGTGCCCTGTTCCTGCACTCCAGAGACTGTAGAATCTGAAGATTTTGATGATCAGTACGGACTTGGACAGGATGTCTGGCTCCCAGAAGTAGGTGTCGCCATTCAGTGAAGGCTTGGCGAATGGCTAAGAGTTCCTTTTCCAGGACGGAGTAGTGTGCTTCACTAGGAGTTAAGGTTCTTGAAAGATGAGCAACGGGGTGTTCCAAATCGTCCTCCATCTTCTGCTTCAACACTGCTCCTATAGCATAATTAGAGGCATCCGTTTCCACTAAAAAGGGTCGACTTCTATCGGGTTGAGCCAAAATGGGAGCTTGTGTGAACTCGGTCTTTAAACGCTGAAATGCAGTTTCTTGTAATGTTGACCAGACAAATGGGGTGTCCTTCTTTAGCAGAGCCACTATGGGTTGTACAATCTCGGAAAAGGTGGCTATGAACTTTCAGTAGAAATTGGCTAGTCCTAGGAAGGATTGGATTTGTTTCACGGACGTGGGAGTAGGCCAAGCGAGAATGGCCTTTACTTTTGAAGGATCCATGCCAATCCCCTCTGGACTAAGGATAAATCCCAGATAGTGCACGGAGGTAACGTGAAACAAACATTTCTCAGGCTTGGCTAAGAGGTGATGTTCCCGGAGTCTTTGCAGAACTGCCTTAACATGTCCTTCATGCTTCAGAGGGTCTTTGGAAAAATCAATATGTCGTCCAGATAGACAATGACGAAGAGAAACAACATATCAGAGAACACCTTATCCATAAAACGTTGGAATACTGCTGGGGCATTGGCTAGTCCAAAGGGCATGACCAGGTACTTGTAGTGGCCAAAGGGTGTTCCAAAGGCGGTCTTCCACTCGTCTCCTTCCCGGATACGGATCAAATGGTAGGCACCCCTGAGATCCAATTTGGTGAATAGTATGGCTCCTGTAACAGCTTCCAGAATATCCGAGATCAGGGGCAGTGGGTACCGATCCTTGAGGGTGCATTGATTTAAGCCTCTATAGTCGAGGCAAGGTCTGAGTTCCTTGGTATCCTTCTTGGGAAACTCTTAGCCATTCAAGCACCTGCTGGAGATTTCAAGGGTCTTATGGTGCCATTTTCAAGATTAGTATCTAGGTATTCCCGAAGGGCCTTTTTCTTGGGTTCGGAAAGAATGAACATTCTGCCGAAGGGGATTACAGCTGAGGGATCCGTATCTATGTCACAGTCTTCGGGCCTGTGAGGGGGTAAGGCTTGGACTATGGCAGTAGAAAATACATCAGCATATCCCTGATAGGCCTCCGGAACTTGTATAATATTGGAAACCATGAGTGGTGTTTCTTGGTCTCTTGGTGGTTCTTTAGAAGTTACCGAGGAGGGGTGCAGGGTTAGGCAGTGGGACATACAGAACTCTGATCCCAGGAATAATGATCCTGCTGTCCAATTGATATACGGATTGTGCTTTTGTAACCAGGGCATTCCCAAAACCATGGGGTAATGGGCTGACTTAATGATGTCGAATGTAATCCGCTCTTGATGATGGTTTATGGAAAGTTGGATCTCTTTAGTCTGCTGGCTCCAGGGCCCTGAAGAGAGGGGTCTTCCGTCTGCAGTCCACCAAGGCCAGAATGGGATAGGTCTTGTCTTTGGAGGGCGACAGGAAGGCCTGTAGTATCACCAAACTGTTTTGTCCAGGAGAGTTCAAGGATGGAATTGATATGGAGCAAACATCTCTCTCCCGAATCTCTGCTCCATTTAAGATCGGGAGCTGGCGTTTCCCGAACACCGAGGAGGTGCCAGAGGACATTCCCTGACCAAATGTTTGTCTGAAGCACAATACATACACAAACCCGTATGGATCCTTCTCAATCTTTCTTGAGGTGATATGGGTCCACGAAAGGCTCCAATTTGCATGGGTTCAGGATCTGGGGCTGGACTTGGGTTTGCGTCCGTTCTGGCTGTACTCTCAAAAGAGGTCTTGGGTGGGTTTCCCTTGGATTTCTTCCTTTCAGCCTTCCTTTCCTGTATGCGGAAGTCTATTTGCAAGGCCAGGTCCATTAGTGCCTGGAATGAATTTGGTCTGGCCACCCTGGCCATTTCATCCTTAATCTCATCGTTTAGGCCTCTCCTGAACACGGTAAAACTAGCCTCAGAGGACCAGTCTGCTTCATTAGCCAATTGTTTAAATCTGGTCACATAAGTGAGCATATCTTGGGAGCCCTGTTGAAAGTCCAGCAAGCGTTCTTGGGCAGTATAGACCTGCTCTGGACGGTCAAACAAGGGCCTGTATGAACCCATCATAGTTGTCTAGGAGAGCATCGCCGGAGTTAACAAGGGGTGTTGCCCAAGTTAAGGCGTTGCCGGAAAGGTGGGATATAATGAAACCCACTTTAGCCATAGGAGTCGAGAAATAATAGGGCTTAAAGGTAAAGTGGACCAGGCATGAATCCAGGAATCCGTGAAGTGTTTTTGCCGAACCATCATACTTGTCAACAATACCGCCCAACAGGACGCCCTCCTTTGTAGCAGAATCCCGGGGATAAGACCAATTGTTTGAGCGCAGCGTTTTCCGCCTTAAGGTTTTGAACCTCGGTTGATCATTCTTGCATGCATCGTATTAAGTCCTGCACGGCGGCTTCCATCTCGTTTTTAGGTTCGATCGGGTGGCGTCTCAAACTGTCAAGGAGTTCCCCCCCTTCTCACCTGGGTCCGGAGTTTGCCGGTGTCTTCGATCGCTGCCTTCTTGCGAACGCTCCTGGTCTTGAACAGCGCTGCTCGAGTCTCGTCTGGTTCCAGGTTGCGTTTTGTTCCGGGAGCGCGTAGTCCAGGAATCGGGGAGTCTGGGAAAGGCTAGAAATGCTCGGAGCCAGGAAGGCGGAAAGGGAGAGGAGCGGGTAATAGCACTGGGACAAAGGAAACAATACCGCGAGCTACGATCACGAGTCTGTACTACTCTGCAATAGCATTGAGACGCGCGCAGCCGCGGAAGGCGTGGTCTATAAATAGATCACGCCGCGTTCAGCGCATGGAGCGAGCAAGGGCTTCAGCTCTGGACGGCCATGTTGGAAGTAGTACGGAATGCAAGCCCCATTGAGACAAGGACCAGGAGGTCCAAAACAGGCGTGATCTGAAGTTCATGACACAGATAGGGTGATGAGTTCACCCCTGGGTCACCCTCTTCTGGCCGCTGACTCTTCTTGTATCGTATTCCACATGTATCTGTCATTTCTTTTCTTACTTGACATTTGGATGGTGGCTTCCCCCGGATCTCCCTCGGTCGAACTTGGACCCGTCTTAACTGTCAGTACTCGGGTGAGGGCTTCACCACTGGATCTCCCTCTGCTGGCACGGACCTCTCTTGACTACTAGTACTTGGGTGATAGCTTCATCCTTCTGGCATCCCTCCTTCGTGTTCACTCTTGCTGTCTCTTAACTTTTACCTCCACTTTTCTCCATCTTTGGGTGACAACTTTTCACCCTTGGAACCCCCTCTGCCGGGTTCTATCCCCTCTCAATTCTTAGCCTCCCTTCACTGGGTTTACTATGGCTCTCGATCAGGGTGATAGTGGATCACCCCTGGCCCCCCCTCTTCTGGGCACTGACCCCTCTTTTACTTTCAATGTTCTCCTCTTTACACAGTTCAATGCTTTTGGGATTCACATCCCTTTCTTTCAAAGTGCTTGTAGATTCAAGTCTTTGGATTTTACAGGGACTTTGCTCGACCCCATGTATGACCATTTTGACCTACTTTGCTGGTCCTCCTACGGCCTTCTGGTACTTGTAGTTTCGCTCATATTAGGCTCGACCAGAGTCTCTTGAATTAGCACCCACGTGGTGCTGGTTTCCCTTTGCAGCTGGTCACCCTTTCCACCTTTTTACAGTTCATTCAAAGTTTGGGCTTCTCATTCAACACAGCTCAGTTCTTAATGCTTCTCCCCTCGACTCACCGGCTGTGATGAACCGCTTGGCTGTTGGCTCTCTGGAGTAAAAGGCTGGTACCACAAGCACAGGAGCTTCACACGCTCCGGCTATCGGCATAGGTTTGCCCTGTGTATCGTTGACATCTGCTACAGGACACTTGTGCTATTGTTCGCGGTCTAAGCCTCTTTTCCACAAAGGCTCTGCGGGTCTGGGATGAAAATGGCAAGGTGGCTTCCCTCCTCGCCACCCTCTTAATTCCTGCCGCCTTTCTCCTTCTCTTTAACTGCTGCATGGTAGCCGTCTCGTCGTGTTGTCTGCCATGCTCGCCTTGCTCGTACTGCAATCTGCTGCTCCACCTTCCATCCTTGTGGGGAAAAGGAAGGGCCGTCAGGTGTGTGTGATTTGAGTCAATTGCCTGACTTTGCCTGACCCTCGGGTTGGGACATGTCCAGTAAACAGGTTTTACATCAGTGCATTGTCTTGGGCATGAAAAAGTATTTGTATCAGAAAAGGGGGGTTGGAGTGTCAGAGTATCCTAGGGGAAGGGATAAGGAAGGTTTGTGTAAGGGACGAGAATGACGGAACATAGGGTTGGTGAGAACAGTAGTGTTCTGTCATAGTAGGTTGGGATTTTGGGAAATGACAATCAGAGGGACGGGATCGGTAGTGTTTTCAGGGTTAGCGGGAATAGCATGGGCTGTGCCATGAACAAAGGGGATTGTGGGAATCGTAGTGTTTTGTCTGATCAGGTTGGGAATGCAGAAAATGATAATCAGAGGAACAGAAAGAAGAAGGATAGGGAATATTTGAATGGAGACTGGTGAAACAAGGATTCTGGGAGTTATGCTTTTTGGGTGTAACCGGGTTTGGGACCTTAGAGGATTGATTATGTACGGAGGGTTTGTTAGATCTGGGCCGGAGAGATCTAACGGCAGGAAGGCAAGCAGATGCAATACAGCGCATGAAAGCCTCAGATATCTCGCCCATCTCTCTTTCTCTGGCACAATACCGCATCTCATCTGGGGTATTCCCCCGCGCATAACCCCAGGTTCCCCCACCCAGGTGATCCTCCCCCACTGGTCCACCCCAGGAACTTGATCCAATAGCGATGGCTGTGTCCTGGCCACCTGAATAAGGGATTCTCGAGGTTTTACTAATACAATAAATGTGTAAAGGGAATGTGTAATGGAAAAAAAGAAAATCAGTGGTCAAAACAAATGTCAGTATGGCTGAGTAAACTCCCTTCCCCACGTTTTGTAGCACATGGTAAGGTGGCACACTTGGACCTTGCAACACGCTTTGGCTTCAGACACAAGGATGCAGTTTGTTTCGTGGACTAGGGTCCACATGGCCTTCCACGAAAAGTCACTAGTTTTTGTCTTTTGTGTTTCAAGGATACCAGCCTCTCAGATTTCTCTAACTCCAGGCCAGGTCACCTTTTAGCTTGTAATACAGTTCAACAAAAGTTTGTTTCCTTCTGGTTACCACAATTCAGTACAGGTTTTCCTTCCACTGGGCTCAAACCTTTCAATCACAATGTATGCGAGTTCCCTTCCCCAAGCTTCAATCACACCTTCATAGGCTTCCCTCCATCATGGTCAAGCCTCCTTTCACTTTCCTTCCAATGTTGAAGACTTTCAAAACTGCTAGGCTTTTGCTCTTAGCTCGGCATGACCACTTTTCCTCAATGTCATTTTTTCTCTCCTACACGAAGGCCTCTTGGTAAATGTAGTTTTGAGCACAGTACTTATTTAAAAGTTCAAAGATATCTCTCACATCCAATTTTATCTCTGCTGGGATGAAACTTAACAACAGTTCAAATCTTTCATCTCAGTTTCTTTCTCTTTCCGCCGCTTCTACGGCATCAGACATTTCACATAGACTTTTGATTAGGCAATCTTCTTTCGCTGGACCACTCTGTTACTTTGTATCTTTAATTTACAGTTCTTTTCTGACTGGACTTTCATTGCTTTCATCAACTCGCCGGCTGTGTTGATTCTTTTTCGTCTTTTGTGGTTTTGTCCTGAAGTCAAGGCTGATACCACAACTGCTGCTGCACCTCCCCAACTCTGCCGTTCACTCGGAAGGGTGGCTGCTATCCTTGAGACACAAAATAGGTTTGTCGCCTCTCTCTAGCTGGGTTTCCTTGCACAACCTTCAAGGCCCTTTGGGGGTAACAATCTCTCACCGGGTTGTCCAAGGTTTCTCCGTACCTTTGTTCCATCTCTCGGCCTGTCACTCTGCTCTGCGTGGTTCGCGATCACCCTGGAAGAACTGCTCCTTGTCGTGCATCGCCTTCATCAGAGTGTGTCTGTGTTCGACCTTTAAACCATGTGGGGAAAGCTAATAGGTAGGTACCAGGTGTTTGTAATTAAGGTCACGTTCCTCACCCTCACTGATCTTATTAGTGGGACATGTCCAATCTATTGCCTGGGTGGTACTCCTTTCAGTCTCAGACCTCCTCCACCTCGGCTGTTTGTGTAGGAAGGGGGGGGTCTGGGAAGTTGCAATATCCTATCAAATAGGATGAGACAGGGGTATCTGTAAAGGGGGGATATCATGTCTCACCATCAGGCGTTCCTCCCCCACTCCCTGAGGACCCCTCACCCAGGTGATCCTCCCGCACTTGCCCACCCCCAGGGTCTGGATCCAAAGGTGATGGCCATGCCTTGGCCACCTGAGCAAGGGATCCCGGGTATCTAGGCAGTGAAAAACCCTCTGTTTTTTCACAGTCATCAAAAACTTTGATTGTGGCAAATGTTTTATTGATATTCCAAAGGGAACTAGTAACTGAGCTGCCATTTAGACGCTGTAAGGACAAGCAATAGAGAATGCCTTCACCATTCTGAGTCCAGTGGTCCTTTGGCAACATGGGATACAATAGGAGATTGTGCTGCATGAGCCTTTCATGCAGCTGGATGGCGACACACTTCTGGACCACTTTGCATGGAGTGATAACAGACCAAATCGTCTGGATTGTTCGTGAATTTCTTCAGGGGGGAGAGGTTCTGTAGCATTTTCAGTGCATTTGGGGAGCTGTCTTGCATGGGTGACATTGCAAACTGGTTTGAGTGCTTTTCCTGTGACGATCATCATAATGGAAGAGGGGTGAATGTCATCTTTGTAGGTGGTAGGTTTGAGGACTGCAACCGTGTTCGTCAAGTCTCCTTGAGTAATTATCCTGAGTTCAGTTCATCGTATTGAGTAATTATCCTGAGTTCAGTTCATCGTATATGCTGTTGGCTGCTATGAGCGGGACGTCTGGTGCGTGTTGACAGCTATGGATGTGTTACTGCTTCTTGTGTATCTTACGTACTTATATATTGTGGGATATAAAAGTAAATTTTCTGTACAGCGGCAGAAACACCATGCAGGCAGCTTCAGTGGAAGGCAGGAAAAAAACAGGAAGGAAAACACACTTGTTAGTAGGCACTGGCAAATAGATACGCTTTTAGGAATGGCCTGTGAAGAATTTAGGGATGTTGTTGCATTTCTGGACTGCGGTATTGCACGTTCCAATTGGGCTCGCCTGCATGGATGGTAGGATATCTGAATCAGTGACAGGCAACGTTTCGGGGGAAAAATATCTACAATTATCAAACAAATATTGTTTCACATTCAGCAGACAGAGCTTTTCACCCTTAACAATTTAGAGCATTTCACCCTGAACAATTTTTTTTTAAAGTTAACTTCTACAACATTTCCTTCAAAAACAGAAATATGATTTCATATGTAAAATTTGAATAAGACACTTTTTTTAAATTTACAAAATATTAAATGGCTTTCCCAGTTCCTGCCCGGGGAACATGGACATACAATATCAGCTCCTTTGAGGCTCAGCGCTGGGGCATTAATAACCCCAATGAGTCCTTTGAAGTCCAATTGCTCATAGCTATATGCTGACCCAGTTCATTTCCCCTTGAGTGATTACAGCCACTTTCTGTCAATTTAGCCAGACTCCAAGTCTCTAACGGTGTGAATCACATTCTCCTATTAAGGCTTGGCTGATGGGTAGATATGATTTCTTGGAGAATAGACCACTACACGCCACTTCCCAGAGCTAATTAATTGTATATTTAAGGGTTTTAGCTAAGGTCCTGTGGCAGATGGAAGCTATAAAGGGAAAACAATTATCAACAAAAGATTTCTGTTTTTTTCATGTAACTGGAAAGATTTCTTTTTGTGCCTCGTCATTTACTTTGGACATATGCTTTTGTTGGAAATGGCCTGCTAAAATCGCACATTTCCTCAGACATGTCATTTTCAGCTGCTTTGCGCAGGCTACAGCTGATATGTTTGTGTTTAGATTCTGCACTTTTATCTGCATGCTTTTCCTTGGTGTACATTTCCCTACAATCATTTGAAAAATTCTGTGTGCCAGGCCTTACGCAACCATGAACCAGGATCCCAAGCCTGCCAGCAAAATAGCCCTGTGCAAGCTCCTACTCCCAGGTTAACTCATGCCTGGGATACTTTTCTTTTAGAGGTTTGGGTAAAGATCATTAGCAATGAGGACAGGTTGGGGCCTTCAACTCTCCCAGAGGGCCTTTCCGTTCCAGTCCATGGTTTTGTTCTGCAGCCACGAGGATTGTTATGGAAAAGGAGATCCAGGTCCCATCTCGTTCCAAAGAATGGCATCCTTCCTGTTGATAAGGCCAACAGGTGCATGGTGGACTGTATGTGCCACACTGCTTGCTAGTGGACCTGAAAAACTCCACCAATAGTCTCTCCAAGATGGAAATACTTTAAATATGCACCCTACTCTTGTGAAATGGTTGATACATGCTTCTATATTTGGGGGAAACGCATATTCACATCTGGATTGGCAGACGTCTTCAGATGTATCTGAGCTTGCCAATTGGAATCCACCCTTTGCAGTAGCAGGCAATTGCCTTTCAGCCTCAAAACCGTCCCACAGGCATTCATCGATATTTGTGGCGCCTGTGGTGGGACTCCCTCATCAGTGTTGGTTGATAGTGGGTCTGCACCTTTGAGCACTTTGCCTTCCTAGTCTCTTGCATTGCCATGGTTTGTCATACACTGGAAGAGATCCCATCTTCAAACATGGAAGGACCCAATCTTCAGAGAGTGTCTGGACTTCCAGCAAATTCTGGAGCCGAGGTCTGTAGAAGGACGGTCTCATTCCTCATAATAGAAAGAATGGACTGCTGCGTTCAACTGTCTGGAAATACCTTGTTAGCACCCATGTTATGGGGCTTGTGTGGCCAGGCGCGTGGTGCAGCGAAGCGCTTAATGAGGGACACACAAACGATGCTAATGGGTCACAGGCCCGTCTCCCTCTTTATTCAAGCCCCTGCGGCATGACGTTACGCGCCATGCCGCGGGTCACGTCACACCACAAGCTTCACTGTGGAATATGTGGAGGTGTAGATCTGCTCCACCCGCTCCTCTGTTGGGACCTCTGATGTATACATACATTTAATTCATTGTAGCGTGATTCAGCGGCGTTAGGGCAGATATGTGACCATCTTATGTACTTGAGTCAATCCAGGAGACGAGAGGAGGCAGCTTCCTACCCAGCATGCTCTACAGGGAAGGGATCTGAGACTATGTCCAGTTGCTGCCCCTGAGAGAACAAACACAAGAGCCCTGCAGGCAAAGTGCTCCCACACAGTGCCTTAAGTGGCACTACAAAATGAGCCGGGGCTCATCAAGGGGGCGTGGCCTAACGGTGGTGGTCCTGCTGGCTCATTAGGCCACGCCCCCCCTAACGAGCCTCCCCTGCCAGGCAGCCTTTTGTAGAGATCAGCACCCACAGGGTGCTGATCTCTGCATTTATTTTCTATAGGCTTGCCTGGCAGGGGGCAGTGCCTCGCCTATTCAGCCTTAATGGTGGCGCTGCCCCTCGCCAGCTGGGGAGGGAGAGCATCACCATTGAGGCTGAAAGGGTGAGGCCGCAGGAAGCTGAGACCTTTTTCCTAAAGACTGAAACTCCCGCGAATCCGTGGGAGTTTCAGTATTTAGAAAGCAAGACCTCTGCTTCCAGCGGTCTCATGTTTTCTCCATAATGGTGCCGCCGGCCCACGGGCATCTCTTGCTAAAAGGGATGCCTCGTAGGTGCGGCGCCACCATCATGGCTGAAAGGCATTTTTTTCTGAAGCACTCGCACACGAGCGAGAGCTTCAGGCTGTTGAGAAAAAAAAAAGCCGTTTCGTGTAGTCGCCAGGGTTTCCAGGGGAGATAAGTGGGCCCTGGCAGGGCCCTGCCTCAAAACGAAATTTCAGAGCCTGGGGCCACTTAAAGCCCTGCTCCCCCAGCAACCTCACCCATAGGCAGGACCTTGTGCTATGCTCCTTTTAATCTTTTAATCTTGGGTAATTCGCACTATGGGTGGGTCACCTGCCTTTCAAACCCCCATTTGCTGTACATCTGTAGCTAATATTAATTAACTTGAATAGCGAGTAAAAATAGTTTCAGAAATGTATACACCAGTTTAGACCCTGATGCCTGCTCAGCTGCCTAGCTAATGCCATCTGGACGGGTGCTTGTGCGTCCATTCTAATGCCATCTAGTGGTGGGGGTAGGCAATACCAGCAAAAGTACTAGATACACAGCAGTTGGTGATAGCAGCGCCCCCAAACACTTGAGATAGTCATCAACAGGTGCTAAATCAACCATACCCAGTGCTGGAGGCAGCATTTGCTCCAGGGGGCAGAGAGCTCTTAAAAGGGCACCAGAATTACAAGGGCTGGTGAATATTTTCAGTGGAGAGGCCTATATATTTCCTCAAATTTGCACAAGCGACTGAGTGTCGCAAGGAAGTCCAAAATAATCAGAAGTTTGGAAGTGCCCTCCAGCTGAGAACATTATTTAAACCATGTGTTAAACTGAGGCATCTACAGCACATTTTTGAAAAGGAAACAGGGAAAAGGGCCATTTAACTTTCAGTTGGCGAGCCTTTATATTTTCCAAAATGAGTGCAAGCATAGAGAGGGAGCAATGTTTGGAGAGTTCAGTGCTGAAGAGATGGCTGCCCTTATGATTATGCCCTTATCCATAATGACATCATCTACTCAAATGAATGGGTTTAAGACGGCTGTAACAGACTGCAAAAAGACATCATTAGACATACACATTTCATATGGTGTATAGAAATTGTCATGAGAACAATGCATTCGAATGTCAAGGGGCCATTTGAGTTGGCAAAGCTCTGTAAGGAGTACATGGCCCACAGCAGTTAGCCAAGTTCTGTAAGTTGTGCAGGCATCATGAAGCAAGACACAGACAGCAGATTCAAAGTTCAAACATAATTGGTTTATTAACTTAAATGTCAGGATGGTTGAAGGCCTAACTTGCCCAATACTTATGTGGGATTTCCCTGCTTAAAGAAACTAAGGAAAGTCATACATTTCAACTTAAAAGTCTGTGTCCAAAACCTATACTTTCCCTCACAACTAAAGCTAAACAATGTGTAGGGATGTCAGCAATAAAAGAAAAATTGTTCCAAATAATGTCCAGAGCTTCTTCTAGCTCGTGGCTTACTTTTCAGCTTCCCTTCCCCAAGTTCAAGATAGTTCCATAAAGGTCTTGGGATTTCCTTTCCCAAGTTCAAGACAGTTCCACAAAACCTTGGTATTCCCTTCCCCAAGTTCAACACAATTCCACAAAGTCTTGGGGGTCCTTTCCTCAAGTTCAAGACAGTCAACTTGTACTTATTCTCAATCTTTCAATGTCCAAAAGCATCTCCAAACCAACCTTACACTCCTTCACGTTTCTTAACAGATCAATCAGATTGTTTTTCCTGTTTCGCTTCAGCAACCTCTTTGGCTTTCATAATTGGGGTTCTCCCGGTCTAGGCACAGTTGTCAGACCACACATTACAGGTCGCGCAACCAGGAACCCTAGTCTTTCGAGCCCACACAGGTTCTTCTGTATCTGCACCTGTGTGATGGTTCACACTCACTTGGCTTCTCGTTGTCAACCTCTTGGCTTTGACACAATGTGTTCCTTCCTTTGCTAGTCTTTGGTCTTGCACAATGTATTTTCACATATAGTTCACTTCGTGGTGGTTTTGTTCCTTCACCACCTTGCTTTCATGCTGTCTTGCAATCTTCCATACTTGCTTCCTGTTGTGTGTCATACGACTCGTGCTTACTTTTCAAATAGGCAGTATATGAATTTCACACCACTTGCCATTGGGTAATAGTTTTGCCAAAAGCTTTCATTCAGTTCAGTATTCATATCTGTGATCTGACAATCTGCCATTTGAATGTTATATTGTCCTTATTTGTTTCTCAAACCGTTACTTTGGGTTTATTTCAACTTGTGGATGCTTTTTCATTCATTCAATAATTCATTTCGGTTTCCCCAAAGCCCCCAGGAGCGCCCCGGTTCAAGTGTTCTTGCCTCTTCAATCACTAGTCGCTGGCATCTTCGGCTGGCAGCTGTGCTTTCAGGTTCGGCTTTGCCGACACGTGTTCCTTCGACCACGAGCCCCGCTCGCACTTCAGTCTCTCTCGGTCTCCCACTGGCAGCTCTGCTTTCTCTCTGCGGATGCTGTTGGTCACTTTGCTTCTTTCTTCTGCGTCCACAGCTCTGGTTGCGCACCTCAGACCAATGAGGCTCCCACACCTGTGACCTTCTCGCCGCCTGCCTGGCCCTTGGCGCCACAGCTTCCTAGGGCTGTCTGCCGGTGTCCTGGCTCTCGTGCAAGACCCACCTTGGCTGCCTCCTCACATGCAGGATTCCCTGCTGGTCTACTTGCTGCTGGTCTTCACCCTTTTTTTTTAAATTCAATTTTATTGATTTTTTTAACATCATAGGTGAACAGCCGGGTGAATGCATAGCTGAGCATACGTAGTTACTTCACAAGATTACTGCAATCCACCTATATAATATTCTAACAATAACATACACGTTCACCTTTAATGGTCGAATAGAACCCCCTGACCCCGCCTCCGTCCCTTTGTCCTTTCTCGTAAAACTTCCAGGTTTCGGCGTTTGCTGTAGTGAGCTATAGTGGGCGGTGTGACGTTGAACGTTGTTGGTGTTATGAGTTACAGGCGGAGTTTGTGACAGGCATGGTTATTAGGCTGTATGGTATTCGGTGTTCAGTGTTCAGTTCCTGGTGGGGCACAGTGAGTGGTATTTTCATTGGCGCGGGGAGTCGCGCGCGACAGTATCTGTGATGTTATGTCCTGTAAAGTCACTCCAAGCTTCCTCGTTTCCTCGTATCGCGCGGCCTTGTCATGGAGGGCCAGTTATTTTTCCATTTTTTTTTTTTTTTTTTTTATTCATTTTTTTTATTTTATTTAAAATTTGTTTTTGGTAGCAAAACTTAATTTACACCTTTACAAATTTTACTCACAAACAATAATTGTCTTTTACAAAATACACATTTTAAAATCCTTATCACATACTAAGACACTTTAAATACATATTAGAGGCCCACATAACATACAAAACAAAACAAAACCACCACCCAGCATACATTAGACATGACAAAAATTATTTACAGTCATAAAAAAGCAAGTGAGAAAATAGCTGGGAGATAGAGAGTAACGCAAAATCAAACGATCAGCACAAGACATTCCAATTATAAGGCGAATGCTAATTGATTTTTAGTAGAGCGAGTCAAAAATGAACCACTAAGAATGCCATTGTTTAGTGGCAGCAGGTACACATCAATTAGCAGAACAAGCCTAACGGTTGCAAGTATGATGGTATTAGAGTTTCCCTGCATACAACGAAGCCAAACTAAATGGCATTCAAAAGGTGAATATGAGGATAAAAATGCACCCAAACAGCATCGCCTTTGTTGCTTAAAAAACTTACAGTGCATAAACAGATGTTCTAGGGATTCTATCTCAGCATGTTCTAAGCAAAATCTACAACAGTCTCACTGCCCCAAGTCCCTATAACCAGACCAGTTCCTAATACGGGAGCTGGTATGGGCAAGATCCAAACGGAAGCGCATGTAAGTCCTTCTTGCAGCATTGTCAGGAAAACACAATAGATAGGGGAGCCGAGGAGTAACTGCCTGCCTAAAGATAGCATAGGAACTGAATGAGGAATAGCCACCAATCAAATCTGAATTGCGTGCCCAGGCATTTTTAAAGAAACGAGATTTGACTTTACGCGGTGAGTCAATTAAATCCTGCTGGGACATATTCAAAGATATTAAGATGGCATATATACGTTCTTTGAATTCCACAATCGAGACGGGACACTCATAAGCGAGCATAGACTTAAAATCCTCATACAGGGAATTTGGAGGAGGAGAAATAATTTTACTAAAGGTAGTAACCATCCGCCAGAGATATTTGTCTGCTAAAGGATATAGACCTAGTTCATGTAAAATGATGGCATTTGGTAGATAACCTGGTAAACCTAGGATCTCTTTCCAAAGTTTGCCTTGTAGAAGATTTAATAGAGGCCCCAGCTTCATCAGACACACATCGACGGCATAAAGTAAGATGGGCTCTACTTTCATAGTGTAGTATTGTAAGAGGGGCATAAGTGAATATCTACAATGCCTTCAGAAGATAATTCTCATTTGGGTGGACAGTGGGTTGAGCTTGGAATTCAACACTATGCGCCATCCATCGACAGACATCATATTCAATAGGTGATAACCCAAGTAAACAATCTCTTCTTTTCTCATGATAGATTGTGTGCCAATCACAAAGTTAAACCTGGGTATTTTTTTTTTGCAGTAAACACAATAATATGGGATTTAACTGTATTTATAGTCATATTGTTCAACAAGCAATAATCATGAAAGATCTTAAGTTTATTTTGGAGGCCAAACGGAACCCTACCGAATAGGACGACATCATCCGCAAAGGCCAACCAATCTAGACGTAGCTTGCCCAAGACTACCGGAAATGAATTAGAACCACTCCAAATTTTGTCTATGTCGGCCAGGTAAAGATTAAATAATACCGCCGCCAGATTACATCCCTGTTTGACACCAATGCATGTGGGGATGTTGTCAGTTAAGAGCCCATCAGAGTTAATACAGACCCTATATGAGGTATTACAGTGCAAGGCAGCAATTATTGCTACAAGCGCAGACGGAATACCATATGACAACATTTTATGCCAGAGACGAGTTCGTAGTACATTATCGAAGGCGGCAGATACGTCCAACGATGCCATATAGATTGTGCCGTTTGACTTGGAGTGCGCATGCAGCAAAAGATGGGCAAGAATCGAAGCATTTAACTGCGTGCCAATTTCCCGCCTAAAAACCAACTTGTGCTTTTGAAAGGATATTTGAGGCACGTAGTTGTGCTTCCAAGTCACACAAAACCAACCGTGCACATTTTTTTGCTGCAGTATCTATTAAGGCAATTGGCCTGAAGTTTAGCGGGTTACTTAGGGCACCCTTTTTCTCCATTGTATATATGTTCATGGCAATTTGTAGCCAGTCCTTTTCGTCTGGTAGGCGTGGGGACTTCCATTTGATGACTAGGGCTGCTCTTACTGCCAGTAGCAGGGGGGATACCAGTCCTTTTACACGCACCAATTCGTTGTCTTCTTCTGCAAGGCCAAATAGGATCAGAAGAGGGGATGGTTCCCTTTCTATGCAATCCAATTGCTTTATCCATCCCAGGACCTCTTGCCAATAAATGCATACTTTGGGGCACTTCCACCACATGTGCCAGTAATCAGCGTCCATGCCGCATTGTCGCCAGCATTTCGGGCTGGAAGTTTGGAACATTTTAGACAGTCTTTGTGGATCATACTGCCACCGGTGGAGTAATTTTATGGCGTGCAATTTGTACTGGGTGGCAATTGACGTTTTGGCTGGCGTTTCGCAAATTCTGTCCCAGGGTTGTTGGTCGAATTCTCTGTTGAAATCTTTTTCCCATCGCTCTTAGAGGCAGAGACTCGGAGTTTGGTCTTTAGTGATTAAGGTCTTGTACATGCGGGCTATTAAACCTTTAGTTGAGTTGGTCGTGTCCAAGATAGTTTCAAAGGGCGTAAGCTCTCTTTGTGTGGTGTCCTTCCATTCTCTCCTCGATATGACCCCTTTCAGTCGCAGGTACAAGAAAATCGTAATCGGGTGGATTTGGAGGTCTTCTTCTAGTTCCGAGATCGAAATGAATTTCCCATTTCTACACAGTTGGCCAACTCTCTCTAGCCCAGCATCAAACCAGGCCTGGTACCTGGCATGTTCGGGGATTTCTTCTCGGATCCCGGGGGACCAGAGATGGCTTAGGGGGGAAGGCCACGTCGTGATTCCAGTCATCCCTTTCTTCCAGATGTTTCACATAGTGCCCAGTATTGGGTGATCGCGCAGGCGTTTCGTGAGCTTTGATCTGGGGAGCCATAGCCACTCTGCAAGGGTTACATGGCCCAGATTATCATTATCTAATTGGACCCATTGGAGGTCCTTTCTATCGCGCAGGTGTGGGATCAGGATTGCCTGGTAGTATCGCTCTATTTCCGGGAGGCCCACTCCCCCCAGTTCCTTTGGAAGTATCAGGATATCGTATGGTATCCGGGGTTCCTTTCCGTCCCACAAGAATTCCAGTATGACCTTCTTGACCTGCCTGAAAAAGTGATCTGGTATCGAGATAGGCAGGACCTGGAAGGGATATAGGAAACGCGGGAGGCTCACCATCTTGATTGCGTTTAGACGCCCCATCCAGGAGATTGTGAGCGACTTCCATTTTGCGAGATCAATTTTGAGAGCATTTAGGAGTTGTGGGAAGTTTGCTTCGTAGAGCTGTGCTAGATCTCTTGTTAGGTTGATCCCTAGGTATCTCAATATGGGGCCCCTGATGATCAGGCCAAGGCGTTCGAGTTCGATCTGCTGCTCTGGGGAGGGTTCGTGGAGTGGAAAGAGGATGGATTTGGCTTTATTTATTTCGAAACCAGAGAGTGTCCCATATTCCTCTATTAGGCGTATCGCCCTTGGGATTGATGACAGTGAGTTTAATACATGGAGCAGGATGTCGTCTGCATACAAAGCCAGTTTCTATTCTCTGCCATTGACTTGCATTCCTTTGACGGAGGTGTCTGCTCGGAGGGCTCGGGCGAGTGGTTCTAAGGAGAGTGTGAAAGGTATTGCCGAAAGGGGGCAGCCTTGTCTCGTTCCTCTACTAAGAGGAAACCAACGGGAGAACTGTGCGTTCACTACCACAGAGGCTTTTGGGGCTGTATAGACAGCTTTGATCCCTCATCGAAGAGTGTGGCCCAGTCCTATTCGCTTTAACGTGGCCTCCAGGAAATGCCATTCAACTCTATCAAACGCCTTCTCAGCATCAATAGAAAACAGTGCTGGCATGTTCGGCGATGTTCTGGCCTCATGTATTAGGTGGAGGGTCTTGCGGGTGGAGTCTGCAGCTTGCCTGCCCAGGATGAAGCCTACTTGGTCATTGTGGATTATTGCGGGCATGTGCGACTCTAGACGTGCAGTGAGAACCCTTGTGTAGATCTTGTCGTCGATGTTCAGGAGCGATATTGGGCGGCAGGAGGCACATTGTTTGGGGTCCTTTCCTTCTTTGGGGATCACTGTTATTAGCACTTCAGAGAAGGATTCGGGTGCCACACCGGAGTGGAGGATGTTGGTAAAGAGGTCAACCATGAACCGGAGCAGGGCATTCTGCTCCCGTTATCCATCATTCCCCTAAGCCTTTCCCGCTGGGAGTCTTTTGATTGCCTCCTCGATTTCTTCCCCCGTGATGGGAGCATAGATGGCTTGTGTAATTTCCAACGGGAGGGTCGCATGGCTACCTTGGTTAAATAGTCTGTGATCGCCTCTGAGTGCGGTACGGCCTGCGAGGTGTATAATCTCTCGTAGAAATTGGTGAAAGTTTCGGGAATATTGGGGGGACGATGGTCGTGGGGTGTGTCTGTATCGTGCACCGTAGTCACCCATCGCTCACAGCGTTGGCCGCGGAGTCTTGCAGCAAGTAAGGCACCAGCTTTGTCCCCATGCTCATAGTGCTTTTGCTTCAGACATTGGAGTTTGTGCACAATGCTACTTGTTTCTAGTTGTCGTAGTTCTTCCCTCTTGGCGTTGGCCTGTTTGATCTTGTGTGGACTGTAAGAGTCCGCCGATTGGGCCATGAGATCGAGTTGGGTATTTTCATTTCGAAGTCTATTTTCTATGAGTAGGCATTCTCTTTTCTTCGCTGCTCCATCCCTGATAAGAATTCCCCTCCATGTGGCTTTGCCCGCTTCCCAGACTATGTTAATTGGGGTTTCACCTATATTGTTCTGCTCGAAGTATTGGGTGATGTCCTGTTCAAGCTGCTCCCGAAAAATTGATGGTTATTTGGGCTCCCCCGAGGGTGAGGGTGCCACCTGACTTGGCTTTCGCGAGTATCCTTGTTCTATCTTGGTACCTATGAAATCTGGCCAGGACCGACCTCGGGCCCCCTGAAGGGCCACCAGCTCTATGTATTCTTTCTATTGCAGGCTTGTCAATATTCTCATCTGCGGTTAGGATTCTGATGATGTCATGTATGGTATGCTTAAGGTCCTCTTCTGTTTCTCCTTCCCGTTCTGGAATTCCGAAGAATCGCAGGTTGTTTCGCCTTTCCCTATTTTCTAAATCGTCTATCTTCAGATGGATGTCTTCCTCTCTTTTCTCTATATTGCGCATTTGGAGGTCCAGTTGGGCTTCTAGTGTATCGATCGAGGCTTGGTTGTTCTCAACGCCCTCTAGTCTCTCCTCGATGTTATCCACCCTCTGGGTCATCTTGTCAGTTTTGCCACCCAGATTGGCGCCCATATTTCTGATTATGCTCAGGAGGGCGGCTATGTCTCCCTTGGTGGCTGTCTCTCCCATCTCCGAGGGTTCCGCCAACATTGTGCAGTTAATTTCTGGATCAGGATGTGGCGGAGTGTAGGCGTATCTGGCTAGCTTACTTTTGGTGCTCATACGATGTATGGGTGCGAGGAGGCACACACCCCTAAAGCGGGGGCACTACCCTCAGCATTTGATGCAGTAGACCGGTCCTGGGGTGTGTTGTGGAGCAGTGTCCGGTGTGTCCTGGCGAGCAAGGGTGTTATGGTGGGAGGAGGCACATGCCCTGAGACCATGGGTCCTACCCTCCAACTGTGTCACCCTCTGTTCACGTTGGCTCCAGCCTTCAGCTCTGATGCGGTGTCCGAGGTGTTCCAGCGGTATTGGGGGTCGACTTGTAGGCCCTGTTAGGATTGCGTAGAAGGGGGCTCCGGGGTGGAAAGCCTAGGTCCTAGCAGAGGCTCAGGAAGAGCATACAGTGGAGGGCACCTGCCTCACGAGTGTGGGCCCAACCCTCTGTGTTGGCTTCGGTGTGGGGGCGAGTTCATGTCCTCCCTCGCGGATGGAGCAGCGCCGGTCACTTGTGGAGTCGGGGCCAGGCTCGCCTCCAGGGGAGATGGCACAATGTTCACGGGATGGGCCCGTGCGTCGCCGGGTGGGATGAGGGCACTCCCCCGTATGATCATCGGGCCTCGGTCCGTGTAGCGTCCGGGGCTGCCACTGTGTAGGCCACAGTGCGAAGAGGGCAGGCTCCTCCTCACACACCCAGGCCACACCGCGGGGGCCCGAGGACAGAGCGGAGGGGCAGCAGCCGTCGAGGGGAATCGCAGCGCGGCTCAATGGCTCCGCGAGAGGTCGGAGGGCGGAGCCGATAATCCCGGGCCTCTGCAGGTCACTGGGCTCGATGAAGGTGTTGCGCAGAAGGCCTGGAGGGGGAGCATGGGCCGGGAGACTCTTCTCGGGGCAGACCGCTCCGATTTCTTCCGGATTTTCGCCCGGTGTGTGGGGGTCCGGTTCCTACAGCCTGGACAGCCGTTGTTGCGTGGGTGGGGGGTCAAAAGTGGGGGCTCAAGCCACTTTTGTGGCCCGTGGGTCGGAGCTCACACGGAGGAGATCCACATCTGTGTGCCCCCTGGCGGCCGATCCAACTCCCTTTTTATACACCTGCAACCACTTGGCAGGTTGCAGGTGTGATTCCCAAATTGTAATTGCCTGGGGACAATTAGTGGAGTAGTTGAGACATGCCTGACTTTTACAATACTCTGCAGGCCTCTTCCTCGTCTTGGTACTATAGTGGGTTGAATGAGGGAAAATGAGGGACAATAGTTTGCAACAGCCCATAAAGGCTGGGAAGGGGGAGGTTGGTTCTCAATAGGGAAAGCGGGATACCATGTCTCGCCTGTGGATATCATCTCTCCAATACCCAAGGACCCTCCACCCAGGTGATCCTCCCTCGCTTCCCCACCCACAGGGTCAGCATTCAAAAGCGGTGGCGTTTCCCTGGCCACCTAAGAAGTTGTGAGGATACCCTCAGGTTTCTCCCAAAGTGCAGTGTACATCTCCACATGGTCAATCAGGATGGCAAACAGCACAGACCTTAGCAAGTAAAGCTGTTTCCTGAAGGGCAGAGGAAATGCTAAATTCTTAACTCCTCAGTTCCACACTTTCAGAATTCTATGTTTGCCTGCTATATAATGGGAGGAAGATACATACATGCTGTTACCTGAGATGAACACCCTTTCACAGACAGCAGACATTAGAGTTCACAAATGTAAGCTAAAGAACTCCCACCTACTGCATTTTAGCTACAGAGTTCAAAGGGGAGGGTACAGAAATCTAATGTACAGGAACTCACCGGAGAAGTGTACACGAGAATAAACTGTGTAACAGATTTTTTCAACACTGCCTGAGCTAAACAGTTAGAAAATTCAAGTAACAAATATCTTAACTCTGATACATAGGGGAAAAAGTGACCTGTTCACTCATAAGAACAGGACGTGGAAATATTCCAAATTGCTAGACGCCGTTTTTTGTCAGCAAGTAAATATACCCCCTGACACCTACAGCAGAGCCGCAGAATCATGCGATAACCACATACATGTCAGGAACTACCCAGCCTCCCGCCATAAACTATAAACAGTGACTCGGAACATGGGTCCTCTGACACCTACAACAAAGCCTCTGGAAAAGGGACCGTCCAACCGGGCTAACGCAACATACTCGTACTATCCAGAGTATCGCGCTCGGAAATTCACTACCGTGAACCACCAGGACCGGCACGGCCTGCTCATCGAGCTTCGAAAGTAACCAGGAACAGGGCCTCCTACAGGTAATCACAGACACTCATTCCTACAAATATGCTCACTCTCCACTTTACATCGACAAACAATAGAATGCAGCTATACCCCTCGATCAATTTCGGCCTAGATGCACACATACCTACAATACTCCTTGAACACCTACAGTCTGTTAGAACGCAGCTATACCCCACTAAAAAAATAAAATCGGCCTAGCTGCACACATCTCCCACACAGGCCCCACGTAAGCCAGAATGCAAACTCTGAGACCTCACACTGTGCTGCTCACATTACACTGATCTCTCACAACCACCGCACCTAGCATTAGAATTCAGCCAACCCTGCACAAACCACTTTGGCTGCACACATTCCAAGTGCACCCAAGCACTATATGCTACCCTTCTTTCTCTACTGACCTGGACTATGGTCCCCAAGGGCGTTCAACCCACAGTTCTTTGAGATCATACCAATGGTATATAAGGCACTATACAAATGCGCCGTAACATAACATAAAATATCATATAGGTCAGGCCAAGTGCCAGACACACACACAAGGCTAGCAGTTTCATTCAGCCGGCACACGCCACTTGGATGGCTGGGGACAGGTGATAGCAATACAGTGGAACAGAGCTCATAGAGAGAAAGCCATAAGTCTTGAAGCTATTTTTCTTTCAAACATGAATACAATGGCTCTTGCTGAGGCTTTGTTCAGACTGGCCATGGAGTACAGGGGAAAGATAAGTTTTCCATTCATTTAAATTAGAATTATTTTGCCATTGTTCTTACCCAATGTCTTCATCGCTGATATGATAGTTTTACTGTTAGGGTTGAAGGTTTGCTATGTTATATTCACTATTCTTGCCACATGCCTCATAAAAGTAATGCTTTCAGGAAATAATGGGTTACATTAAAATATATGATATTTTACTGAGTGTCACTTCATTTGTGCAAAAAGAGCTGTCACCTTCAAAAGGTGTCTGAACTCAATAAAATTCCCTGGCTGTTTGTGTTTTATTCATGCAAAAGGCACAATGCCTCAAGCTCTAAGAGGCAAAGTGCTAGTATTGTGCTTGATTTGTTTTAGGCATGGATAATGACCGATGACCAGGAGTCATTAATTACAGACTCGTAGCACGAGGTGCGGCTACATCACTTCTGGTGCCCCTATATAACAAGAAAGTTCAGCTCTCAAAGATGTCTTTTTTTAGATAATGTATTGAAATGGTACATTATTATACAGCACAATGTTTGAGAAAATGTAGGAAAAGGCCATGCAATTTCCAATTGGTTCTCTAGGTTAATGTATACAAAAATCCAGTAAATGCCATATCAGCTACATTACACGTGAGCATTTACAGCATTTTAAGGTGGCTATGACCATACCCTATTAATACCAGTAACAATTGTAAATGTAAATCACTTGCGTGAGGTTCCGGACACAATCGATCCATGCCAGTGATGAGAGTCAACGTAAAGCAGCTGCATAAGTCTGTAGCTACAATCTGTCTATGCCGATAATGATCACTGCAAATCTACTTCATGAAGCTGCAGCCGCAGCATATCTATGCCAATAAAATGGTCACTGTAAATCAGTTGCATGAGTCACAGCCACAGTCTATCTGTGATAGTAATAATGGTGATTGTTAATCAGTTTGATATGGATGAGATCAACTTTAAAGAAGTGCACGAGGCTGCAGGCACAATATGTCTATGCTAAGAATAATGATCATTGGAAATCATTTGCATGAAGCTGCATCCATAATATGTCTACACCAATCATACTGATTACTGTAAATCAGTTTCATGAGACTGAGGCCAAACACTGTCTATGCTAATACTATTGCTCACTGTAAATCACCTGCATGGGGCTGTGGCCACAATCTGTCTATGCAAATTATGATGGTCACTGTAAATCACTTGCGTGTGGTTGAGCCTAAGCCCACATTGCTGCATTGCTACTGTCCTGGGTCCTCCACCATACAGACCAAACATACACACATGCATGCCTTGCATTGACACTCACACTGACACCAAGACACCCACACACTCAGTCACAAACATGTGCACTCACTCACACATACTCCCTGACACTAACATACACAGAGCTATAGTCTCACCCAACTCTTGCGCACACACACAGACACAATGCATGCATTACACACTAACACCCATGCATGCACACATTAGTTACCATAGCTTTCTAATCCGAATCCTATCTTTGGGCAGAGGAGGGAGCTTTCACAGGGTATCTATGAATCCAGGACACCGGCTCACTCAAAAGAACTAGAACATGCGCTGCGCTCCAGCACTACTGAATAATGATGTGAATGCAGTTGCTTAGCAACCTAGCAGCTAGCTCATGCATGCCTCATCGGACACTCTGGCAAGCGTGTGAAAGGAAAATATAACAAATATTGGCACAGAGAGTGTGTTAGCCCTAAAGCAGGGAAGGGGGAGAACCAGGTACAGAAGAGTAGCTCCAGAGGATGACCGCATCTCCCACCTCTATCTGGTTTGGCCACCACCCAAACCAAGAGCTAACCAATTCCCACAGCCAGCATTTTTGATCCCTCCAGTCATCCCTCCGGCCTATTTTTCTAATCAATTATCTTTCTGCCTAAGGTCCTTAGACGATCCACTAAGGGTATTACGATATTGAGGGCAGCGGTACATTGGGTTCCACAAGATTGTATTTTCAGAGTGCAGGGCAGCAACCTGGTATCCCCTGAATACCCTGGTATCTCACCAATGTTGTGCAGTTCCAGTACAATATCTGGGGTTCCTAAAGGCAGTAGCAAAATTTGATGGTTTCAAGGATTCTTTCCCCAGGCAGTTAATTCAGCTCAGCTCAGCTGTGTGTATGTTAGTGTCAGAGTGTATGTGTGAGTCTGTGCGCTTGTTTGTGACTGAGTGTGTGGGTGCCTTGGTGTCAGTGTGAGTGCAAATGCAAGGCAGATAATTCAGCTCAGAACAGACTAAAGTTTGATGGCCCATGTGCCCAACCTTTCCACCTCCCAGCTGGTGTTGTACTTTCCAGTGGCCGAAACATATTGTGTCACGTGCATGCGTAAAATAAATGTTAAATAAATATATCACACATGTTGTACTCTTGTTGATGTTTTCTGTAGAGACTTTCATCTTGGTTAATTTAGGACTGGATTAAGGAAGAGGGATGAGGGGATAGTGCTTAATTTACATATTGGTAATCAATTCTCTTCCCCATCACAGTGATCACACTGCCCCTCACAGTCATGAGAGGGGCTTCAGAGGAATTTAGGCTTGGATCATACAGGTGAATTGTGAGTAAATCACCTTTTTTAGATTGTGCTGATTGGTAGCAGAGCTACCAATTTGGCAACTGTGGGCAAGTACAGGTGGATGGCTGAGACAATCGACTGGACCAGATTGTGCTTTCAAAAGATGTCCCTAAACATGTGTACTTCTCATGCAAAGTGGTGCATTTCACAATGGTACACAGGATTTAATCAGTGGTCAAAGTGGCCGGGAGTGGTTGGAGGCGGTGCTCTTCAATATTTTCTTTTTAGGTTTTACTGTTCCTATCGTGTACGTCATTGTCATGATCTCTGCTTCCAAAAGGTCAGGGTTTTCCCAACTCCCTTGGAAGCAGATCCATAACCCAGGTTCCGAGTGCCAACCAGTCCCAATTGGGACCTTTTGGACCCAGTCCTGGCGCCAGTGGCACCAGGCTCATAAATATGCCCAGTCCCAGCGCTGGAAGCGCCGGGCTCATAATGCTTGGGTGGACTTACCTGCAGCAGACCATGCTGCTTACTTGCCTGCCAGTTGAGCCTCTGATCCCCTTCTGTTTGGAACTACTTTTCCTGTTGGGTGGGGCTGGAGCCACTCCCTAGATTCAGAACACTGTAACTCTTCTGGAAAGCAGGAACTCTTTTCTTACCTAGGCGTGGCTGTGGAAGGAGACACCGAAGCACTACAGGAGGCTATTTAAACCACACCCGGTGGATGAATCTTGCTTTGCGTTATTCTGCAACCTCTGCAGCAGAACGCTCATCGTGTCTTCTGCATCCGGTCCTGGGCCTAAGGAAAAAGGCTTACCATCCTGAATCCAGTCTTCAGCAACACCTATAAAGACAAGAAAGAACAGGTTAGCATTCCGGCATCTGAAAGGCAAAGGCTTACCATCCTGAATCCAGTCTTCAGCAACACCTATAAAGACAAGAAAGAACAGGTTAGCATTCCGGCATCTGAAAGGCAAAGGCTTACCTACTCTTCGTGCGCTCCGGAGCTCTTCACACTGCATTCCGGCATCTGAAAGACAAAAGCTTACCAACTCTTTGCACGCTCCGGAGGCCTTCGGCGCTGCATCCCGCATCTGAAAGACAAAACAAGGTGCGTTTAAAGACATTGGGGAACTTTAATACTCACGTGCCATTACTCCTTTCCACATCTAATCCAGTGGGTATTCCGGCACCATGCAGCCGCTCCGAACTCGTACCTGCAAAATAAAAAGACAGTTAGAGCGCATCGTGAAGCAGGCAACAAGCGCTTACTTACGTGCTTCCAGGCGCTTCTATTCATCACACGGGCTCCATCTTCAACTCACTTCAGCCCGTCATCCGCCATCGCTGGAACCCTGCAAAACAAGAGACATCATTACTAAAGACTTTAAAGACATTTGAATGACTCGAAACTTACCGTTCGTGCAGTAAACGACGGACAGCAGTCCTCTGAAGTCAAGAGGCCTGCGCTACCTATCCAGTGAAGAAACTGGTTACAGCACCCTGCCCCGAGGCAGATGGAGAGCTCGGCATTCACTTACCTAAGACATCTTACTCTACACGTCAGGCATACAGTGCACAGAGGTCCAGCCCAAGAGCCAACCGGGTGCTACACATCACCTTTGGAGATACGGTAGTCGCCCAGTCAAGACCGGCGCCTCTGCGAGAATCAGGTGAGCGTTACAGAACGCAAAGCCCACCGCAAAACTCTCGCCCAGGCGCTATGGAAACCTCGGATACTGACCCCCTAGCCCGGTTACTTGGGGAACTAAGGGCAGAAGTGCATGCAGCTCGTCAGGAAACAAATGCTCTAAGAAGGGAACTAATTATTTCCAAGGAGAGAACAGACAATCTTGCTAGACAAGTGCTACAGTCACAAGCCGGACAGACCCCGTTACCCGCATCAGGGGCAAATCTTCCTTCAACATCCTCTATGAATCCAGTGCAGATCAACCTACCTGGGAATGTACCTCTGGCTCCGCCCGAACGATTTTCTGGTGACCTAAAGAGGTTTGCAGTATTTATCAATCAGTGCCGGTTGCACTTCTTATGCCAGCCAGCAGCCTTTCCAACTGATCAAGCAAAAGTAGCTTTTGTACTTTCTTACCTTAGTGGCAATGCGGCAGACTGGTCGATCCCTCTAGTTAATCAAGATGATCCGGTTCTCCATGATTTTCAAGCCTTTCAGCTTAGTATGGAAAAACTGTTTGCAAGACATTCACAGGGGCAGGCCTTGGACAATGAGCTTCTTTCGTTGCGACAGGGTAATCAAGACCTTTTGGCTTATATTGCATCTTTCAATAGACTAATAGTGGAAACTCAATGGCCTGAGGACAAAAGGATTACGCTGTTTTATAGAGGTCTACGTGGAGAGCTCAAAGACGTTTTAGCCCAAGTAGTGAATCCCCCACAAGACTGTTCGGATTATATAGACTTGGTCGTTCAAATAGATCACAGGCTGCAGAACAGGAAGGCCGATCGTTCCAAGTTTGATGCTCGAGTATTTTCCAAACCGCCAACTCCTTCCAAAGGAGTAGACTCCGGGAAACCCATGCAAATAGGGGGTCTGAAAGGTCCTCTAACACAAAGGGAGCGGGAAAGGAGGAAACAGTTGCAATTATGCCTATATTGCGGAAACTCAGGGCACTTTCTTCGAGACTGTCCGGTGAAACCTGCCAAGAAGGCAGTAGGAGCTGCAGTTACCAAAGTTACAAACTCTGAGCAGGGAAACGACCTCGCCCGACAAGAATAGAGGTCCTCTTGCCGAGCGTGAAAACCAGTTCCGTGACCTCGCATTTCGTGATACCTATGGTCCTCATTAGCCCTGATAACCCGGATCGATTACATGCAATTGAAGCTTACGTCGACAGCGGTGCCATCGGCAATTATGTGGATCATGAAATGGTTTTGAGGATGAATCTAACTCTTTGTCCCAAGGCTGTAAAGGACGTCATTACTACGGTGGATGGTACGGAGATAGCCTCCGGGCCAGTAACGCATACCACTCAAGAGGTGACGCTAGTAAGTCAAGATGGACACCATGAGAAGATCGTGTTCCATGTGATCAAGGCCCCTCAGTTCCAGATTATTCTAGGAATACCTTGGTTAGAGAAACACAATCGTCTGATCGATTGGCGAGCAAGAACGGTCCAGTTTCCAGAATGTGTCTCTACTTGTCACCCTCCACCTGGTGTTGCACTGGCCGCAATTTCTTCAGAGACTCCCCAGTTACCTCCCGAATACCTAGAATACCAAGATGTTTTCCGGAAGGATCAGGCTAACTCTCTACCTCCTCATAGGTCTTATGACTGCCAGATAGACCTGATACCTGGATCTACTCCTCCTTGTAGTAGAATTTATGCCCTCACCGAGCCTGAGAACCTTCACCTTCGACAATACCTGGATCAATACCTGGCAAATGGGTTTATTCGTCCTTCCAAGTCCCCTGCTTCTTCAGCTTTGTTCTTCGTTCCAAAAAAGGAAGGAGACCTTAGAACTTGTATCGATTATCGCTCCCTGAACCAGATCACCGTTAAGAATAGATATCCGTTACCTTTGATCCCTGAACTCCTGGACCAAGTCAGAAAAGCATGCATATATACAAAGCTGGATCTTAGAGGAGCTTACCACTTGGTACGAGTAAAAGAGGGCGATGAATGGAAGACGGCCTTCCGCACCAAGTATGGGCTATTTGAATATCAGGTCATGCCCTTCGGACTTTGCAATGCCCCGGCCGCCTTTCAATATTTTATGAACGATGTCCTCAGAGAGCTCATAGATGTATGTGTTGTTGTTTACATTGACGACATCCTCGTTTATTCTTCATCGGAATCTGAACATCGGAAACACGTGAAAATGGTCCTCGAAAGATTGCGTCAACACAAACTTTTCGCTAAGTTGGAAAAATGTGTTTTCAACGTGACTGAAGTTGAATTCTTGGGATTCATATTATCACCTGGCGGAGTGCGTATGGATTCGAAGAAGGTCGATGCAGTTCTCAAATGGCCATCACCATCCTCCGTAAAAGGTGTGCAAAGCATGTTAGGCTTCGCTAACTTTTACCGCAGGTTTATCCCCGAATTCTCTCGAATAGTCCAGCCCATCACTGCCTTGTTAAAGAAAAACAAACGTTTTGAATGGTCTACCGAGGCGGAACAATCTTTCCAGGATTTGAAGACTAAATTTATCTCTGCACCAATCTTAAAACACCCTCGCCCCGAACTCCCCTACATCGTGGAAACTGATGCTTCAAGCCTTGCCATGGGGGCAGTTCTATCACAAAAGGACCCGGTAACCAATCAGTTGCATCCCGTGGCATTTTGGTCCCGCAAATTCTCGCCTCCTGAAATCAATTAGACGATTACTGACAAGGAACTTCTGGCTATCAAGTCTGCCTTTAAGGCTTGGCGGCATTACCTGCTGGGGGCCCGACACACCGTTACTGTGATTACGGATCACCGAAACCTGCAATATTTGAAAACCGCAAAAGCCCAATCCTCTAGACAACTCCGTTGGGCATTATTCTTTGCCGAGTTTGACTTCATAATTACCTATCGACCTGGTACAAAGAACGGTAAAGCTGATGCCCTTTCTCGGATGGGAGTGGAAGAACACTTGATCAACCCCAAACCTGTACCAATCATTCCCGAACAAAGAATTCTGGGTGTAATCGCCACCGAATCCATAGAGGAAGTTAAGGATAAAGCCAGGCAACTTGTAACTCCAGCAGACATACAGAATTGGCATCTGCAGGGAAAGGACTTTGCAGTAAAGGACAACTTATTGTATTTCCAAGAACGATTATACCTACCCAGCACAGATTTACAGAAAAAAAGTAATCTCTTGTTATCACGACTCTTTAATGGAAGGTCATCCCGGTATGGCCAAGACCTCAGAAAAGATCAAGCGCTACTTCTGGTGGCCGTCTTGGAAGAAAGATATCAGAGACTTTATAATGTCCTGTGGAGTATGCGCCCAAAACAAGAGTCAAAAGGAAAGACCAGCAGGCCTCTTACGCCCTATTGACATCCCACCTCGCCCTTGGCATACGCTTTCTATGGACTTCATCACCGATCTACCTCCATGCTCCGGATACAATACGATTCTAGTAATCGTGGACTTATTCTCCAAGATGGCACATTTCATTCCGCTCAAAGGCTTGCCAACAGCAGCAACTCTGGCCCGAGAATTTCTCGAAAACATCGTCCGACTGCACGGTTTTCCTTCGGTTCTAATTTCGGATCGAGGTAGTCAATTTATTTCTCATTTTTGGCGAAGTTGCTGTCGGTCGGCTCAAATTGATGTGAGACTATCGACCAGTCACCACCCTCAGACCGACGGACAAACCGAGAGGACCAATCAAACTCTGGAACAGTATTTACGCTGCATGCTGCAACAAACTGAAAAAACTTGGAAAGATATCCTTTGGATAGCCGAATATGCCTACAATAACTCTGTCCATTCGGGAACTGGGAAAACCCCGTTTTTTCTTTTGTACGGCAGTCACCCTCGAACCTCGGAGTTGGATCCCCTCCAAGATCTTGAAACACCAGCAGTAGACTACCTGCATTCTACAATCACCCAAGCCTTTAAGGAAGCTGTTTCTCACCTTCAAAGGGCTAAAGAACAATACAAGAAAGGAGCAGATCAACATCGGAAGGAAGCCCCTCACTATCAAGTAGGGGATCAAGTCTGGTTATCCACCAAATATCTATCTCTAAAAGGGCCACGCACATTCAACCCAAGATACCTTGGTCCCTATTCCATCACTACCATAGTAAACCCAGTAGCGGTCAAGTTGGACTTGCCCCCGCACATGAAGATACATCCGGTCTTCCACGTCTCTCTATTAAAACCCGTGCAACCTCAAACCCGACTAACCAAATCTCCAAAACCTATCCTAGTTGATGGAGAACTCGAGTTTGAAGTTAAAAGCATTCTGGACTCCAAGATCTCCAAATCTAAACTATTCTACCTAATTGACTGGAAAGGCTACGGCCCCCAAGAGAGATCCTGGGAACCTGCTGAATATGTCCACGCTCCTCGCCTAATCAAAAGATTTCACTGAACATTTCCTGACAAGCCAAAACCCCCGGAGAAACCCGGTTTGGGAGGGGCCTTGAGGGGGGGTACTGTCATGATCTCTGCTTCCAAAAGGTCAGGGTTTTCCCAACTCCCTTGGAAGCAGATCCATAACCCAGGTTCCGAGTGCCAACCAGTCCCAATTGGGACCTTTTGGACCCAGTCCTGGCGCCAGTGGCACCAGGCTCATAAATATGCCCAGTCCCAGCGCTGGAAGCGCCGGGCTCATAATGCTTGGGTGGACTTACCTGCAGCAGACCATGCTGCTTACTTGCCTGCCAGTTGAGCCTCTGATCCCCTTCTGTTTGGAACTACTTTTCCTGTTGGGTGGGGCTGGAGCCACTCCCTAGATTCAGAACACTGGAACTCTTCTGGAAAGCAGGAACTCTTTTCTTACCTAGGCGTGGCTGTGGAAGGAGACACCGAAGCACTACAGGAGGCTATTTAAACCACACCCGGTGGATGAATCTTGCTTTGCGTTATTCTGCAACCTCTGCAGCAGAACGCTCATCGTGTCTTCTGCATCCGGTCCTGGGCCTAAGGAAAAAGGCTTACCATCCTGAATCCAGTCTTCAGCAACACCTATAAAGACAAGAAAGAACAGGTTAGCATTCCGGCATCTGAAAGGCAAAGGCTTACCATCCTGAATCCAGTCTTCAGCAACACCTATAAAGACAAGAAAGAACAGGTTAGCATTCCGGCATCTGAAAGGCAAAGGCTTACCTACTCTTCGTGCGCTCCGAAGCTCTTCACACTGCATTCCGGCATCTGAAAGACAAAAGCTTACCAACTCTTTGCACGCTCCGGAGGCCTTCGGCGCTGCATCCCGCATCTGAAAGACAAAACAAGGTGCGTTTAAAGACATTGGGGAACTTTAATACTCACGTGCCATTACTCCTTTCCACATCTAATCCAGTGGGTATTCCGGCACCCTGCAGCCGCTCCGAACTCGTACCTGCAAAATAAAAAGACAGTTAGAGCGCATCGTGAAGCAGGCAACAAGCGCTTACTTACGTGCTTCCAGGCGCTTCTATTCATCACACGGGCTCCAACTTCAACTCACTTCAGCCCGTCATCCGCCATCGCTGGAACCCTGCAAAACAAGAGACATCATTACTAAAGACTTTAAAGACATTTGAATGACTCGAAACTTACCGTTCGTGCAGTAAACGACGGACAGCAGTCCTCTGAAGTCAAGAGGCCTGCGCTACCTATCCAGTGAAGAAACTGGTTACAGCACCCTGCCCCGAGGCAGATGGAGAGCTCGGCATTCACTTACCTAAGACATCTTACTCTACACGTCAGGCATACAGTGCACAGAGGTCCAGCCCAAGAGCCAACCGGGTGCTACACATCACCTTTGGAGATACGGTAGTCGCCCAGTCAAGACCGGCGCCTCTGCGAGAATCAGGTGAGCGTTACAGTCATTTGGAGGTTGCAAGGGGTATATGCTGGTACCCCTGGTTCATCCTCTGCTATCCTTAGTCCTGTTTTTGCTAACCCTGGGACACCGGACAACGAGGCAGTGCCAAGAGCAGATATCTGTGTTGCACCTGAAATAGGCGGGTATAAATGCTACTAAATGTGCCACGGCTTTTTTCACCTGGAATCTAGATCTCTTTAGCTGGAGAAATAACAGGGATGCAGGAAAAGCCATGAAGCCACCATCACTAGCAGGTTGGCTGTCCATTAGTGAAGAATACCTGGAGGGTTGGGTTCAGAGGCCGGGCTGTCTGTGCAGCTCATAGCCAGTACTGTAGCAACAGGAAGGGTATGGGGATAGGTCTCGCTAGCTGGGAATGGGTAGCTAGCACAACTCATTAGTGTTTCTCGTTGTCTGCTTTATCCATACAGTGTGCCACTGGGCCTGTGGTGAGAGGGGTGTGCCCCAGTGGCTTCTGCCTCCAATCCTGCCTGGGCACTGTGTGAACTGACCTAGATCTGCCAGACCTGCATCACAGCCACAGTGTATATTGACGCAAAGTGAGATAATTAATTTACATGAAGTTGCCCTCTGCCTTTGAAGTAAACCCTCTGTTGCTTCCTCAAGTAAAATAAATATATATTTGGAATGATAGCTCAGGGACAACACACTTGCTTTGGGAACAAGAGGATGCAGTGCAACATGGGTTCAGTTCCTGTTCCAGTGCTTAGAAGCTGGAGGAGGCTGGCATTAAGCAAGATATAAAGGACCAAAGGAAATAATAAAATTGGCCTTTTCTAGGGGCGATGTCATGGAGAGGGCTGCTGCTGTTTACATTTTAAAATAAACAAAACCTGCAATTACTGTGACCTGCAACACATCCTTCCCCTCCCTCTCCCATCTAACAAAACAAAATGGTGGGTTACTTTCCAAATAAGCAAAACATAAAGGTGATGGCTGACATTTTTCAAATCATTCATAACCACTGCCACAGCTCTGGGCAACTCTCCAGACCACCGCTTTTCAGACTGCTAAGCCACTACAGAAGGGGACAGACCATTTGCAAATCATGCTTGGTCCCACCTCAAAAGGGGCATTTCAGCCCCAATTGCAATGTCACATCCGTTCTGCACGAATCCACAAGCATCCCCAGACATGTTCCAGCCTCATTGGGCATCATGTAGGCTAGGCCTCTAGGCCCAGCAGGCTTTTCTAGGGGTGCTGTCATGGAGTTGCTGCTTACATTTTAGAATAACAAACCCTCCCAAAAAAAAAATCCTCCAACAGGTCCCCTCTGCCCCCATCTAACAAAAATAAATGTTGGTTACTTACCAAATAAGGAATAAGGAAAACAGAAAGGTGATTGCTGGAAGGTTTCAAATCATTCATAACCAATGGCACAGCTCTGGGGAACCCTCCAGACCATCGTTTTTTAGCCTTCCAAGCTACTACACCCCAAAAAGGGGCTGTCCAGCCTGAACTGCTAGGTCACACCCCTCTGCACGAGACCACAAGCATCCCCAGACATGTTTCAGCCTCATTGGGCCTCATCATTAAGGAGTAGCTTTAGTCTGTATGCTCAGCAGGCTTTTCTAGGGGTGATGTAGTGGAGCTGCTCCTGCTGTTTACATTTTAAAATGATACACCCTGCAATTACTGTGACCTGCAACACATCCTTCCCCTCTATCTCCCATCTAACAAAATCTCTGGGTTACTTACCAAATATTCAAAACAGAAAGGTGATGGCTGGAAGGTTTCAAATCATTCATAACCAGGGGCACAGCTCTGGGCAACCCTCCAGACCATCGTTTTTCTGGTTGGACTTGTTTGGTCAGTTGTTTCCAGTCTTTGGCAAGATACTTTACAGGCCCTGGATGTCTACGCTTTGGGGTTTTGGCCTCTTCAAGATGCTCTGTTTACAGTTTAGCCGTGCCCTGCTGAAAGCAGCAGGCAGGGGGCACAGCGTCAGCGCTCTTTCCAAGTTCTAAGCTGCAAAAAGATGCACATAGACTCCCGAAATCTGCGAGTGCACTGTCACGGGGTGTATGTAGCAGGTGCTACTGAAAATGCCCATACCATGACTGCACACATGCTCAATATGTTGACTGTGTCATTTCCGCCTGTTAGAATGCTCCGTTCTCGAAGCATCACATTTTATGTTGTGAACGATCTAAATCCTGACTGGGGCAGGAGGGGACGGGGGAGGTATCGTGGGGAATCACCTCATATTGTAAGGACTACCATATTCTGCAGAAGTAAGTGAAACGATGATTAGTGATATGTGATCTAAGCATTCAGCTTCATTATAGCCTGTGGAATATTAACATTTTATAGTACACGCTGACATCTAGTGGTCAATTTAAAGGAATGGTTCGGTCAACATTTTTTATTGGCCCTACGGGTCGGCCATGTGTTTTTAAGCCTAAGTCGCTCGATTTTAGAAAAATATCCTATGGACCTTACCCGAGTTTTCGTCCATTAAACGCACGCGAAAACAGGCACCAGGGAGCTGCCATTTTGTGATATTCCTATCATTTCCCCCATCGCCCTGGCTGACCTGCTTTTGCGGCACTAAATCATATCCCCCACCCCTGAGCCTGTCATCAGCAGACGCGTACCGCCCATTTCACAACGCCAAAGCACGTCTCCTGTCAACATTCGCTGCGCTTCAGCTAATGACGTGTCGCCATGGAAATGGCAGGACGCCTCTTTCCTCAATAAGTATAAACAGACCGTTTCACAACACACAACAGCAGATTTTCGATTCCATTCCTCTCTCTGTGTTACTTTGAGTATTCTGTGACTCGTTTCTGTGCTCTGGTCAGCTACCTTTGTTGCTTATAGCCCGTGTGGACAGATACCAGTACCACCGCTATCAATTATTTTAGTTTGTGCAACACACAATGGATACAATAATGCCCTACATGTACGAGCCCGAGTATACCGAGGAGTGACTACTGGAAAGGGAAACACACGAAAACGATGGGGCTTCGGACAGCAGTTGGCAGGACGAATCAACGGATGAAGACACTGGACCTAGTCGCATGGACGGTGTTTCCACCTGGTGCACATGCAATCGGTGCGAGCTAATGCCGACCGAGGAGGAGAACTGCTGCTGCTGCTGCTGTGAAAACTCGGGATGCGTGGCCTACATTTCGGAAGGCGAGCCACGACCGCAATGCATCACCAAGCTGCCAGACTTCAGGGCAGCCTGCCTCACACGGTCCGTGTTGAGGATAATGATGGTGCTTATGCACGAACTTCGCGCAAGTGTTCGTCCTCGTAATGCGAGTAACGAGTAAGTATACTCTGCTTGTCATGTCAATACTATTTCATGGTCGTCTCCTATATCCAAAATTACATATACATGTCATTGTAACGCATGAAAGTCGTTCAATAGTGTCCGGTGTCTAGATAGCATTTGTCCGAGCAGAATGCCATTAGTCACAAGAATTGTCATTGACAACAAACGTTTATTAAAATTATCTTGGTCATTTAAAAACAGTTTGTTTCATTCCTTTTCACAGGTGGTACAGGCTGGTGGCCTATCGTTCCTTTACATGGTGGCTTCACGGGAGGCTTGGACACCGCGTTCGAAGAGTGATACCCGCCTGTGCCGTTCGTGCCATAAGTGAAACATTCTCGAGTGACAGCGGTCAGTACAGGGGATTTTCTCTCGCTGTGCTGCAACCTGAACTGTACAATATGTAAACTTTTGTATTTTTCTGTCATCAAAATAAGCTACAAAATAAAACACCACATATAATTTAACAACGGTTGTTTCGATTTTTTAAATCAATCCAGTGTGTCTCCATTCAAGGAGGGACGTCAGACACCTGTGCTCGGAATGGGTGAAGTTCAGGTCACTGTAAAGCGGGGTGGTCACTATCTAAGCTAACCAAATATAATATCAATAATGTATGCACTAAATAACACTTGTTCAAAGTCTTTCAGTCGGTTATGTCTCTATAAAAGTCACACATATATCAATACTATCAATGAACATTGGATTATACAGGCCTTAGGTCAAGGGTCTTGACCACTATAATACAGTGTTTGAAGTGTGGGTCTATGCTCACAAGAATCTCCAATATGTGACATTTGTTATTGATAGGCAACGATATACTGCAGTAGGGATCTAATGTTAGTTGGGGATCTGCTAGGTGGCCATCATGGCGTGGTCAGTGATCTGGCACATGAAGAGAATACCTTGCAGGGACACAGGGTCAGAATGGCAGTTACTTTCTACTGGCGAGGGTGCGTGGGCAAGGACACGTTTGTGGATATGATCGAGCCATGTGCATGGTTCAAGCCGGTTCACATGCAGGACCGTGATCTCAGAGAGTGATGTGTTACATTTATTAGCTGTTGCAAATACCTCTGGAGTTTTCCAGTCAGAGTGGGAACGAGGCTGTGGGCCATGTGCTCTGCGCGCTGTACTATCGCAGTGAGGCCTGGTCACCAAAATGGAGTGGAAAGGGGGTACAAAAATGGATGCCCCGTGTCCTTTAACATCACATAAGGGCAAGGGACGGGCGCAAACGGCCAAGGTGCCAAACAGCATGTACACTTCAAAAGGTATCCCAAACCCAGGGGCCATCGCTCACATGGCCTCCTCAGACCCCATGTCTCCAGGCAGGCCTCCCCTGAGGCAGGCCGCCCCCCTGCAATCCACATAAGTGTGTCTCCATTCAGCAGTCTTCCTGTGCCTTATCTGCACGCACCAGGCCCATCCATCCCACCCCCTCTATCAAAGGCGGTTCGCACCAAGGGTTGAGCACTGGCATGGGGGGCTGTGACGGGCGCAAACGGCCAAGGGCCAAACAGCATGTACACTTCAAAAGGTATCCCACGCCCAGGGGCCATTGCTCACATGGCCTCCTCAGACCCCATGTCTCCAGGCAGGCCTCCCCTGAGGCAGGCCGCCCCCCTGCAATAAACATAATACCACGACATACACACGTTATTCATTCACAAACACATCCCTGTTTCTAATAGTTTATAAACCACTTGATATGTCTCATGAGAACATCTTTGTGCTTTGCAAGTCAACTACTGAACCTTCTACCTGAGAAGCACGGAGATCTATGCGAATCTGCTCGTCGCCGTGCTATCTGTGACCGCTTCGAGCAAACTCGTCAGTGTGCTACCTGTGGCCATCTACCTGTTCTCCTGCAACATACTGCTCGGCCTGCTGAATCCAACTGTTTGTTGGTCAAGGTAAGGCCATGTATCCTAGTCATATTTCGGTCATTTTTACATTTCAATTTATTTGCTATTACAGTACCCAATAGAGCTATGGTCATTGGTCTCATTGCTATTGACTTGAGTTTCAATTGTTATGCTATCAATAGATCTATTTATTTTCATCTGTGTCAATTGTCATCGAATTGCATCCTTTGGGGGTCCAGTCTATAATGTAAGCATGGTTCCTTTTCGTGCAAGACAAAACAAACATTTCTGTAACTTATGCAAATACTAAGCCGCACATGATGAACTGGTATAGTTCCGGCGACCAAAACAAACCTTGCATTGAGCATGGTATGGTTCATTTACTTTTTTATGACATTTTTATTCCTCAAGGTTTTATAATAATCTTGATATTTACTTCTCAGAATTTTCAACAATGCCTACCTGTTCGATTAGCGGTTGCCCTTCGAAGACCCATGCTAAATCTGAAGGCACTACAATGCATCTATTCCCGAAAACTGTTGATCGAATAAGAGAATGGGTCAGACATTGCGGATATCCACTGGATGAGCTGGAAAGTAGAGTCCAACAAGTCTTTGAGGACAAGGGGGGTGATCGATACCGCATCTGCAACCGGCATTTTCCCTCGAACATGTACACCACATCTTGGGTAACAAAGAAGAACAAACGGCGATCGACACGAAAATTGCTCGCAAACGCTATTCCCACTCTATTCATCCACAATCCGCCACTGGTGAGTCAAGTGTCCGTTTTTAGCTTTAGGCCTTGCAGTAGTGTGTAGGTAGCCGAATGGATTCATTGATATTTTAGGTGTTGTTTCCAATTTGTAATACTTTCGACATTGATATGAGTGTATAGCTTTTTGAACAATCACATTTATCCATATATTATTTTTAGATTTCATAACCCACAAACGAAATCTATATATGGGCACAGGGAACTGTGCTATATTGCGCATTACTCAAGTATTCTGTCTCCTTACATGGCAATTTTAAATATTGGCATTTCATTATCAAACAATAATTAACCTTTACAACTTCTTGACTATCCCTTAAATCTGAAGCAAGAACATTCTACTTCCGTCACCTGCTCGCAGTTATCAACCACTTCTAGCACGTATCAGGTAATCATACTTGGCTATTCCGCTACAGACTTGTTTTATGCATGTCAAGTAATAGTTTGTATCTATCGTGTGATTATTTTACCAATTGTTTGGTTAGTGCTTTCCAATTGTTATACACCTTAGTTGTTGTCCCCTGGTGTTTGTTTTCAGTTATAATTAGTGTTATCCATACTAATGCAAGTACTGTCTTTCAGGGAGATGCTGAAGCGTCCACCACATTGACAACAGCCCTAGATGTTCTTCAGCAGCCCGAGTTAGGGATACTGACAGCTCAACTGACCGTGATCATCAGGACTGGAACACTTGTCGTTTGATTGTTCTACACCATGTTTCATTTGTGGTTATCCGTTGATATGTACCTGTGCGGTCGCCCCAAGCGTGTGTTGTGTTTTCAATATTGTAATCCTTACTAATGCAAATACTATGTTTCAGGCTGTTGTTGAATCGTCAACCCACGCACTTGATGTGGAGCCTGACATTCAAGTAATTCCGGTGGAAGCGGGACCATGCGGATACAAATCGGCGCAACAGCTTTCGGAAGTACGCACCACATTGACAATAGCCATAGATATTCTTCAGCAGCATGAGGTATGGATACTGACAGCTCCATCAAGCGTGATCATATAACGTGATTCCATTTGCTATACTTTCTTCCCTATTAACGCAAGTACTGTGTTTCAGGGAGACGATGGAGCTTCCACTACAATCACAAGATCACATTTAGATGATGCAGATGTAAATAAATCGGAGAAATAAGTCGATTAAATCTGATCATTTTTAAATATTCCTTGATTCTTTTAGATAATGCAACATTTGTGGTTATCCCTTTATATGTACCTGTGCCGTCGGCCCCAAGTGTGTGTTATGTTTACGATATTGAAAACCATACTAACGCAAGTACTGTGTTTCAGGGAGTTGTTGATGCCTCCTCTTCAATACAATCATTCGTGGCAGTCCATGTAGAGCCAGAGGTATGTATACTGACATCTCCATCGAACTAGGTCATCAGAGCTCGAATACTTGTCGTTTGATTGTTCCACACAATGTTTAAATCGTGTTTGGCTATTGAGATGTACATGTGTGTTCGTCCTCACGTCCTCACGTGCGTTTTACGCTAACAATATTTTGATACACAGTAATGAAAATACTATGTTTCAGGGAGTCGATGGAGCCTCATTCCGTGCTGTCTTTGCGGATACAGAAAATATAGTTGTTGCAGAGCAAGAGGAAGGGGAGACATGCGGATACGTATCAGAGCAACAGCGTGCAGATGTTGAAGGTCGAGTCAAAAAAGTTGTAAAGAAAAGAAACCAAAATAAGGTTAGTTACAAACAGTTCATAACTTTAGAAATTTCTTTGTGCTGGGGACTATTTTATGTTTTTTTCCAGTCAATTGTACTATACTTTATCTTGTGTTTAAACTGAACATCCCTTTTCCAATCTGTCCTCTAGTTACCCGTGGGTCTACGAACTATACATACACAGACAGTGAAGCGAATAAGAGATGTTGCTTGCCAGACCATTTACACTATGGAGGCTATGGAGGAACTATTAATTCAGACGCGGCGTGTTGAGACTCGGGATGCTCATGTCCAATGGCCAGAACATGAAATGAATGTGTCCGGAGAATCCAGCAAAGTTTTATTGGACCATTGCTACAGTACGACCGCACCGCCGCAACACCATGATACTGGAAGTATTGAAGATATCTCTGAAGTAGTCGCAGATCAATTCACACCATAAACACCCGCCAAAAAATTGCCACCAAAAAAGCTGTCGACATTGTTGTGTTCTCCCATCAATGTTGAGGTAGCAGATGTTGAAATGGCAGAGAATGAACCAGCAACAGCATTCACCGACGCATCAGAACTTGATAGCAGCGATATTTCTTTCAAATGTGGTGATATGTCCTCAACGTCACAGGCCGAATCAACTTTGACGCAGGATGACAGTCTAATGAAAGAGGGCAAATACATAGTATTCGACAGTTGTTTGATGGATATTATAAGTATGCTGAAATGTGGGCATTCCGTCAGAGGGAAAGTATGTGGGAAGCCATTGATTCATGTGACTCGTCAAAAACAAGGCAGTAACGTCACAATACATGCTGCCTGTAGATTACATCATACGTTCTCATGGTCTGCACAAACGATGCTGGGGAAACTGCCAGCAGGCAATCTACTGTGTGCAGCTGCATCACTTTTTAGTGGCTCCAGTTTTAGAAAGTTAAAGTCTTTCTTTCAGTTTGTGGGACTCCATTTCATTTAAAAAACGCAGTACTACAAATACCAACATGATTATCTGTTTCCGGCCATAAGTGATGCTTGGAAAATTGAACAATTGTCTCTAGCAAGTACATTCGAAGGCAAACGATTCAGGATAGCTGGCGATGGACAGTGCGACAGCCCTGGATTTTCTGGCAAGTACTGCACCTACCACTTTCAGGACAAGGATAGTAAGAAAACTGTGAGTTCGGTGGTCGTGCAGGTAACACAATGTACATCCTCAGTGGCCATGGAGAAACTAGGATTTATAAAATCAGTAGAATATCTACAATCGAGGGGAATGCACATCGACCTCATAGCCACGGACAGACACGTTTCAATTGCCAAGACAATGAGAGAGCAGTTCCCACATATTTAACATCAATTTGACGTATGGCATCTTGCTAAATCAACCAATAAGAAAATCTCGGCTGCAGGGGAAAAAAAAGGTTTGGAACGTATTTCAGAGTGGTCCCAGTCTATCAGCAACCATCTTTGGTGGAGCTCCAAAACTTGTGAAGGGTCAGTGGAAATACTACTTGAAAAATGGCGGTCACTGATGCACCACTGTACCAACGTGCACCGCTGGTCAGAAAACTTACATTTCCACCAATGTGAACATGGCCCAGTGGAGGCACGGAAGAAGAAGTGGTTGAATCCATCTTCACCGACACACAAAGCCATTGAGAAGATTGTTTTTTATCAAGAGATTTGAGGGGACTGACAGAATTCTGTCACACAGGAGGTTTGGAGGTGTTCCACAATATGTGCCTAAAGTACAGGCCAAAGCCCTTGCATTTCAGCATGCGGGGCATGAGACATAGGACTCTACTTGCCGTCTTGGCCCATAACGAGAATCTCGACCGTGAACAATCTAGGACTAAGGGTAATGTAAGGATGCCTCGCTAAACTAAGGCCTTTTCAAAAAGAAGTAAGCAATGGGTGATCAAACCAGTCTATGAGGAAATGGAGTTCGACTTTGTCAAAAGCCTTATTGTTGCTGTATTAGAGAAGCACAGATATGGAATTTTGAATGTGTCTGTGCAGAGCACTGATCCATTGCCACCCAACATTGCCACTGTGCCATGTCCACCCAAAGGAGAGCTGGTTGTGAAGTACAAATCCTGGTTTAAATAATTGTAATACGATTGTCTTTTTGTAAATAAATGTTATTGTACAGTGTGCATACAAAGTACGCTAACCCTAACCCCTACTTTCACCATCCTGGGTGCCAAACTACCTGGGTGTCATCTTTGGATTCTCTCTCTATTCACCTCATATTGCTGACCTTGTCTATATGTGTATGTATATATTTTTGTTGATGTAACTAATTTTCGCAATCTCTTATAAATGTTGGGCACTGTTAACCGAGGAGAGGCTTGCGTATTGCAAATAATAAAACAAACAAACAATAAATCTCACTTTCAAATCAACTGCTCGGGTACTTTATACTTTCACCTGACCTTCCCCAAAAAATTAAAAGTCTCAATAGTTATGGTTCTTTGGGGCTTCAAAGCTCGCAGACAACAAGGACAAAATTGGGGCCTTAGAACGCGCCAAACGAGCCGTTGCAGATGGGAGAGAAGCCAGTTCGCATTTGCACATTGAGGCGCACTACATAGATGGATTCGAAACTTCAAGTTCTCACAGATGGCTTTTCTACGGGATGTTGCAAAGAAAGAATGTATGCTAATTTCTCGTGAAGGTTAGCGGCTTTGATTTTCAGGTTGCGCCCTGAAGAGGCCCACAACTCGCACTGGCAGTATAAGGTTCTATTGTTTTTTGACCTTGAGAGACAGGGAACATGCAGAAAGAACTTCATTTGAAGGGGGGCTTGCGGGGTGCAATAACGTTTGAGACGATAAGGCAGAAAATTCTTAAACTAGACCGAGTTTCATGTTAGTTCAGTATACGAAAAATCGTTGTCAAGAGCACAGTGGGATTTACGGACTGCATTAGGCAGAGACACAATGGAAATTGCAAATATAATTTAAGTAACTCTTTAGACGCTTTTATACCGGAATGAAGAATTAATGAATGGATGCATGAATAAATGAATGAATGAAGAGCTTTGAAAAGGTTTGTGGGATCGTCCTTGTAGCGGGCACATGGGCATGCAGGTCCACATTCCACACACATGTAGACAAAAAGTCGTTTCCCATTGTGTACCAACCTCGATTTATTTAGTTAGTTTTCGCATTGATTTTAGAGCCGAACATACTCCATTGCACTATACTTGAAAGCAAATAGTTTCAGCTCGGTCGTAACAAATAAAATGAATAATATTAATAAAGATCGGCTGGCAAAACTAATTATAAATTTTATGTTTTCAAAATAGGTATTTCCTCCCTTTTTGCCACTGTCACCAGTTTCAGACACCAGCAGACGGTTTCTTCAGCCGCCAGCTGCAGCTTAATGTAAACAACTGCACCATTCTGATGATCTTATGGGACAATCGCCAAGGGCCCATATGCCCTTACGCGGTACCAGCGGCTAGAAGCAACATATCAACCTTTACGCTGGCCTAGTGCCTACTTGATGGAACAGCCTTGCGGTTCAACGTGCGACAAAAGTGCCTCTTTGAACGAAAACCAACACCCTGTGTACCATAAAGGAACAGCTCGTGACTCACGATAGAATTTTAAGGATTTGCGGATAGAGATAAAAGAAAATAAATGACTTTCGGAGTTCATATGGCAATTGCAGAATATTCTATAAACATTTAATGTCAAATAAATGTACTTTACCAAATTTACTGTGTTGCTGTTTGATTTTAAAGTACAGTTTCATATTCCGAATTGTGGCGCGCTGTGTTGTGAGCTGATCTGTGTTGGTTTCCGGGTTCTGTGTGAAGTCGCGTAGAAGACGACTGGGCGCGTTTGCCTGCGCAGCACAGAAACGTCACGGAGAGAGGCGGGGAATATGAATGTTTTGATAATGTCAGGCTCTGGGGCGGGGGATATGATTTAGTGCCGCAAAAGCAGGTCAGCCAGGGCGATGGGGGAAATGATAGGATTATCACAAAATGGCAGCTCCCTGGTGCCTGTTTTCGCGTACGTTTAATGGACGAAAACTCGGGTAAGGTCCATAGGAAATTTTTCTAAAATCGAGCGACTTAGGCTTAAAAACACATGGCCGACCCGTAGGGGCAATAAAAATTTTTGACCGAACCATTCCTTTAAGTACATGCCTGGTCACACAAAGCTAGACTATGGTATAGTCTGAGGGCGTCATTACAAGTTTTGTGGGCCAGTTTAAAAGTGACGGTAATTCTGTTATCGCCACTTTTACCGCAAAAGAGGAATTGCTGCCAGGAAAACCTGTGGTAATTCCTCCAGTGCTAATTCCGCCGTCAGAATTACCGCCAAAAAGGCAACAGCAATTCCACCATATTACTGCCATGCCATGAGGAGGTCACTTATCTCCCGGGTCAGACCCTCACTCTGAGCAATGACGGATAAGCAGATAACCACACTCCACCGGCTGTATTGGGACACCATAGCTGAGCTGCTCAGCCTCATCCAGCTGGACCCCCAGAGTGGGATCAGCATCAGGACAGGCATCCCACCCCTGCTGGCGCTAGTTGCTGCCCAGCACCTCCTAGCTATGGGCACCTTTCAGCACGCCGTCAGAATTCTACACTTTGAAAGTGTTGGTGCGGGTGCTTGACGCACTAATGCTACACGCACCTAATCACATCACAATGGTCACTGTCCCATATCAGGTGTATGCTATCAAGGGTATTTCTATGCCACAGCCCACTTCCCCAACATGATTGGTGCACTGGACTGTACACATGCGGCATACTCATGTAAAACATGGCCAAACACCTTTCAGAACAAGATGCATGTGAGTGAAAGCATGAAAGCCTACATGGGGTAGAGCACTCTGCACTTCAGAGTGAACAACCCACTGCCAATATCATCCCCCTCCCTCAGGCACACCGTGAAATGAGTTGCCATGATAGTTGGGTACACCCCACAATCTGACTGTAAGCACCCACACCCACAAACAGAAAGGCATAAAAATGACAAGGCTGCCCAACAATGCCCAGCACAAGTGCATATCAAAAGTAGCAGCAGGCCAGTTATTTTATGTTATGTAATGTTATTGTGTATTTTTATAGTGCCTTATATATCATTGCTATGATCTCAAAGCGCTGTGGGTTCAATGCCCTTGGGGACCCTGATCCAGGTGAGTAGGGTAGCATATAGTGCTAGGATGTACTCGGTATATTTGCAGCCAGTGCGTTTGTGTGGAGGTGGCCACATTCTATTACTAGGTGCTGTCGGTGATTGTGAGAGATCAGTGAAATGTATGCATCAAGGTAGGGGGTCTCTGAGTCTGCATTCTGGCTTCCGTGGGGCCTGTGTAAGAGATTGTGCGTGCAGCTACACAGAATTCTTTCGTGGGGTATAACTGCGTCCTACCAGACTGTTGAGGTCTTCAAGGAGCAGTTTAGTTATGTGTGCAGCTAGGCCGAATTGATCGAGGGGGATAGCTGTGTTCTGTTGTTTGTTGGCGTAAAGTGGAGAATGAGCATATTGGTAGGAGTGAGTGTGTGTGCTTACTGATAGGAGGCCCCTGTTCCTGTCAGCTTTTTGGAAACAATGAGCTGGCCATGTCTGTCCTGGTGGTTCGCGTTGGCGGAACTGCGAGAGAGATTCTGTATGTTGGAGTATGTTGTGTTTGCCCAGTTGGTCTCTCTTCTGGAGGCTCTGTTTTAGGTGTCAGAGGGCCCATTTTCCCAGACCTTGGTTATAGTCCATGGCGTCGTGTGGCTGGGTAATTCCCAACTCGTCTGTGGTTATTGCGTCATTCTGAGGAGAGTCCAACCAAGCTTAGCTGCTATTTCACCTCGGGTGTGAGGTTCCATGCCTCACTCCTAGTAGGGCAGGGTTGCCTGACCTGAGCATATACTGCCCCGTGTCCCCGACAAGATATGACCGGACCAGAAGTGCAATGAGGATTTGCAGCAGTGACTCTGTGTGTTGATTCCCATATAGGCAGAGCTTGCCACAGGGTTAACAGGAACAGAGTGAAGCGTGCTAGGCTGACAGGGGGGGGGGGCTGTTACCGTGTCTCTGCATGCTAATTCCCAGAGTTTGACAGGAGCGGGCCCGATCGTATTTCGCTGTCTGACGGGTTAATTATGCTCCGAGAGCGTGGTGGTGCGCAGGAGTCTGCGAATGGGCCTGTGTGACAGTGGTTGTCATCTCCTGGAGTGATGGCGCCATGCTTCCCTATGGGAAGATGGTGATTCAGCTCAGTTATGGGTGCTGTTGAGCACTGGTTCCAGACATTTCCTGATATTAGAGTGAGGTGGAGGGTTTGGCACCCTATACGGTCCCTTTCATGGGTTAAGGAAAAAGCCAGGTTTTCAATGCTTTACCGAAAGCCATATAGTCCTGGTTGTGATGAATGTGGGGAGGCAGTGAGTACCACAGCATCGGTGCCAAGGTAGAGTAGGCAGACTCTCCAATCCTGGCTGAATTGGAGGCTGGAGTTGTTGTGGGAGTAGAGCTGCGTTACTGCACCCCATGAGCTCTGTTTTCCCTGGGTTCAGAAGGGGGTGATTTCTAGTCATCCATAGGTCTATATCTCAGAGACATGCTTCTAGGTCGGGTTGTGAATTGGAGCTCGTTTTGGGGATTCTCAAAATAATTTGGGTGTTGTCGGCATAGTTGTAGCAGGTGATGTGCGAGTGGATGATCCCTGGCAAAGGTGTCATGTAGAGGTTAAAAAGGAAAGGTGAAAGGCAATTGCCTTGGGGTACACCAGGGTTCACAGGGTGAGCGGTGGAGAGAAATGGGGGGAGGAAAGTGATTTGTTTCCTGTTGTTGAGGAACAAGGCAATCCAGTTGAGTGCCGAGTCTCGGATTCCTAGGGTGTGGAGTCGTCATGGAGGATTGAGTGGTTAATGGCGTCAAAAGCTGTTGAGAGATCAAGGAGACCAGTGCAGCGCGTCCTTCGGCATCTGCAGAGACTTTGAGATCATCCCAGATCGAGATCAGTGTGGTTTCTGCTCCGTGGCGCGGACAAAAGCCTGATTGAGCAGGGTCTACTCGGTTGGTGGATTCTGAGAAAAGGTTGAACTGAGTGTATGCTGAGCGGTCGATGAGTTTCGCCAAGAATTGACTATTGGAGATGGGCCTGTAATTGATTGGCTGGAGGGGGTCCAGCCACGCTTTTTTCATTTTAGAAGCGGTTTGACCTGTGCTACTTTGAAGGGTTCTGGGAAGATGCCAGCCGTGAGGGAGCCATTGAGTATGGACCTTGTCCGTTCTCCTGCACAGGTGGAGGTGAAGATGTCTTTGAGGAGAGAGGTGGGACAAGGGACAATGGGGGATCTGGAGGGTCTGCTGCTGGACAGTAGTTTGAGGAACTCCTCGCTAGAAATGGGATTAAAGAGTTGAAGGATTGCGCTATGGGGTCAGAGATGGCAGAATCTAAAGGAGCGGGTGTTGGGCAGGGGGTGGGGTTGTAGAGTTTGGCATTAAGGGTGGCCATCCTGTCCAGTGCTGTGTTGTGGAAGTGTTGGGAGAGGGAGTTCCAGAGCATTTGCGTGGGTGTGGTCGGGGCAACGGTGCAGGAGGGCTTCACGAATTCCGAGATGATCCTGTGGAATTCTTTGCTGCTGAGGCAGTTAAGGATTTTTTCATTGTAGTATGCTTTTTTGGCCTTTCTGATTTCAGATATGTAGTTATGGTGATGGTGTGCGAACACAGACTTGCTATGAGGGGTTTTGTATGCTCACCATTTTCCCTCAAAGCAGTGATTTTGTGTTTTGAATGTCCTTAGTTGGGGATGTGACCCATTTAGGGGAAGGTCCTTTGCAGGTGGCAGCGGTGCGGGAGGGGTGAGAGGGACGAGTGAGTCGTCAAGCCAGGAGTCAAAGGATTCAATAGCTAACGGTCTGGCTGAGGTTGGGAATGCCGGGAGTGTGCATAGAAGAGCTTCAGCCAGGTCTGGTAGTACCTTGACCTCTTTCCAGCCTTTGTGGTCATGAGGGGGGACAGGGTGGGCCTTAGGTAGAGTAGGTGGTGTGTGGACGCAGTATGGTATGGCTGAGAGGTCAGTCCAGATGATGGGTTTAGGGCTGGACACAGAAACAAGGTCATAGGAGCTGAAGATTGCATCAAGGGTGTGGCCTCCAGTGTGGGGGGGCCCTGTGGTATGCCGGGAAAGGTTGAGTGCCTCTAGACTGTCGACCAGAGGTTGGGTCATGGAGTTGTTAGGTACATCAAAGGAGATATTAAAGTCCCCCAGTAGTGTGATTGATGGGTGGTTGACCAGAGTGGTAGCTAGTGAGTCACAGAGAGTGTTGGCAAAATGTCTTTCATATCCAGATGGCCTGTAGATGAGTAGGACGCTGTTTGTGAGAGTGGGCAACAGTGAGAGTCTGACAAGAAGGGATTTGCAATTAGCTGTGCATGGCTGGATTTCGGTGAATGAGATGTAGATGTGGGGTTTTTGGAGGATAGCTGTTCTGCCACCTCTGGACAGTCTCTTGTGGGAGATGAGCGAGTAGTCGGGTGAGAAAGTCTTGTGCGTTACTGGTTTGAAATCATCTGCGAACCATGTTTCAGTGGTGAAGATCAGATCGGGATTATCAGATGATAGGAGGTCGAAGCTGCTGTCTCTATTTTTGGCCACTGAGGTGGCATTGAATAGGAGATGTGGTGGTTTCCCTTATGCTTGTGGCCAGATGGACTCGGCCAGACTGAGTGGCCGGTCGCAGGGGGTTCAGCATGCGCGGTAGGGTCGGAGCAGTCGGAGTGACAGAACCAGACTGAGGGGTGGAGGTGATTCAGGTCTAGGATGCTGTTAGAGTGAGTGATGAGTGAGTGAAGTTGGTCGGGAGTGGGAAGAGTGAGTGGGTGGTCGTCGGTTTGTGTGAGATCGAAAGAGGTGGATCAGGGGTAGGGAGGTGGGCGATGAGTGGTGCCGGTGTGGTGTATGGGTTCTGCCTAGCTGTTAATGGGGTGTGAGACCGGCAGGAGAGAGAGGTGTAGATGTGGACGGCGAGAGGTAGTATTCGAAGGGAGTGGTTAGCAGGGAGATCATGACAGCTGGCCTGGGGACAGAGGGGAGGGTGGGCCGATGCAGTCGAGGTTGAGGGCCAGTCTCTGTTCCCGAGTTTTGAGCATTTGGGTGCAAGAGGTGCATGCGAGAGGGTAGGGGGGTGTAAAGAAGGAAGGGGCGAATTAGTCCCCCCATACATTCTACACAAAATGAACCGCTTGCTCTTGCACTAGTGTGGGAAGCCTCCATCGCCCTTCTGCTGCCATGAGGTATAAGGCCATGGCAGAAGCATAGGTGGGGCTATTGCAAGACACACTTGGACTCCATTTTGTGTGCCCTCGACGCCATCTTTGGACTAGGCCGCAATCCGGCAGTACGATGTCTCCTCTCCCCTCAGCAGCTCCGCGCACAGTGAGCACTTACCGCCCCCACCTTTTCTGCGCGTACCAAGTCCCTTCCTCACGGATGCACTGAAGGTAACTGCTACAGATAAAACTATGTAAATGATGATGAATTGATATATATGATGATGTTATGTGTAAATAATTTGAAAGGAAGATTTTATTATCCAATACAAATAAAAAAAAAATAATTAAAAAAAAATATGTAACTTATCATCCTTCCTCTAAGATCACTGTCCTGTGTGTGAACCGGTCTGAACCATGACTTGTAGCTCATCCATCTCCACAAACCTGCTCCTGCACCCCTCACTCTTGCCGTTGGAAAATTACTGCTTGTGTAACCCTGCGCCCTCCTATGGTATTCTCTTGATGTAACAAAAGAGTGCCCCCATTGTGCTAACCACCCCAGAGTGCCCCCAATAAACCCAGACCCCTGTCACAGTATATCCTGTCCTAAACTAACATGTGTCACTCCTATCCCCTCCCCGCCCTGATGTGCCAGACCAGCCCAGTCCCCAGGTTATCGCAGAAGGCAAGGCCCCTGCACCCTTCTCCTTATGAATGACCCAATGTAAGACAATGCAATCATGTGTTTACAATTTATAGGCCTCTAAGATTTATTCAAAGGTATATTGATGTTCATTGTTTATTGCATGTCTAGAATAAATGTGTAGATTAGCTAGTGAGGTCCAGCCCCCTCTCCGACCTGGCCGAACCTTCACCTCGCACGGACCGGCCCAGCTGAATCACGTGGTGTCCAACCTCCCGCCAAGTCATCAGCCAATCCCGTGGAGCCGGCCCATAAAGAACTATATGTGCACTTCCTTTCTAACCAAGGAAACTGTAATTTGTAGCCTGTATAGAACTCATCACTGGTGACGCTGTAACCCTTTAAAACATATTTTATCTGTATTGTTTGCCAGAGCGCTCTCAAGGCAGCAGAGTTCTCTGGATGCTGAATATCATGTAAATCTTTGACAACCTCGCAATCAACTCTTGTGGTCTCATTCCCTACTGGAATGTGTCCTTTATTCTGAGTTTAATTGATATTGTGGGGAGTGAGTACTTTCAGGGGTCAGAGGGGAAAAGAGATGAAGCGATAGTTCTGGAAAGAGCAAGGCATACCATGCTGAGAGAAGGAAAAGGGGTTGAAGGGGGTGGTCTGGTGATGGAGGGTGAGGTGATGCAGAGGGGTGGGAGGGGCATGTGTTTGGGTGGCGGTGTGGGGGTGGCAGGTTCTGAGGGAGGGGGGCCTGACTGTGTGGAGTACAGGGTCAGGGGTGGTGTGAGTGGGATGGGGCCATCTAGGGGACGCTGGGTTATCGTGGGATGGAGGCTGGGGGTGAGGTGATAGGGAGTTGGAAGGGAGGGCGGGTATGCGTATCAGTGGAGGGACTGGGTTGGAGGTGCGACGTGGAGTTCTCCACGTATGAGTGTTTGATATGGTGTGATGTGCAGGGGTCTTTGGGGTTCTGGCTAAGGTGGTAAAGGATGAGGGTGGGAGGACTGATCTGTGAGATGGTGCAGGTGTTGCGGTAGTGGCCGTTAGGTCATGTTGTTGGGAGCGCCATAGCGCCCCTCTGGCTTCAGAGTTGGATGTTTTGCGTGTGCAGAGGAGGGGGGCAGGGTCATTCTCACCCATAGAGAGGAGGGAGAGTGGGTGGCCATGAGGGGGGATGTGCAGAAGTGTATGGGACCGAGGTAGGGGAGGGGCGATTCTTGGTGTGCCAGATGGCTCCTCTGGTCTGAGAGTTGGAGGGGGTGTGGTGGGAGTGGGGAGGGTGTAAAGGGTAGGAGTGTAGAAGGGTTCCAGTGCCGGGGTTGAAGACGGGGAGGTTTGTGGTGTCTAGTTGGGCTTTGTCAATGAAGGTGCTAGTATGGATGTGGTGGGCTGGGTGGGGTGCTTTTTGGCTTGTCAGTGGGTTTCTTTTGTTTGTGGGTTGGAATGCCTGTGGTGAGTGGCTGTGTGTAGGAGCGATGCTCTGGGTGAGTGTGGTGTGCATGGGTCAGGGTTGTGGGGTCTCTGCGTTCCTGTCAGATTGGAATTGCCAGTCATGGTTGTGTGAGGGAGCATTGTGGCAGGTGTGAAAGTTTGGGTCTGAGTAAAAAAGCTGCAGGTAGAGCGCGCCTAGGTCAGAGGTACCGGAGTCGAGAGAGAGGCCCCCAAGTGAAGGATACCACTGTCGTTTAGAGTGGATGGGGGGATTCCTGACCAGTCCGGGCGGCGCCCAGCCCTGATATCACTGTAGCGGGAAGTCAAACAGCCAGATGTGAGACACCTGGACAGTGGGAGAGCGCCTAGATCCGAGGGAGCAACAGCAGAGAGTCACTCGCTAGATGTGAGGCACTTAGAGAGTGGGAGAAATATCTAGACCTGACAGTATGGCAGGTCGTAGTAATTTTCTGGATGTGAGATACTTTTACCATGGAGTACATCACCCTTACTTTATATTGAATAGAGTAACAATTGTGGCAAGGTGGAGATAACGGTGGCAATGACATTCATCGTGCAGTCTGGATCAACAGTACTCCTTCAACATCTGCCATTGGAAGGCCCAGGCACCCCTAATGTCATGCAGAGAGAGCCTCCACGTATACCCGATGATGTTCCAGATGGAGAAAAAAAGCCATGCTGCAGTGTTGAATGAGGCCTGTCTACACAACAAACTCTTCCATCATTAAGCACTTCTCTTATCTATTGCAGGTGACTCTGGCTGTCCGCTGCTGCCATAGCTGATGACAACCATCAGAAACCCTGCAATATCACCAGAGGTGGCAGGCAGCGGGGCACACACACAGCCGAAGGTGCACGTAGGGCGCACATTTGAACTGCTCAAGGGAAGATTCTGGCACCCTCACCAGACCGGCGGGGCACTCACGGACAGCTCTGAGGAGATGGGGGAAGATGCTCATGGTCCGCACAACGCTGCGCAACACGTGCAGTCAGAGGAATGTCCCATTGCCTCCTGAGGAAGACTTTGGCCACCCCGGCTCTGACTCAAATGATGCAGGTGATCAGAGACCTCCTCGAGGTGCATGTGAGGATATAAGGGAAGCAAACAACATACATCGGGAGCTAATTCGGAACTTTTTTTTAAATGCACATTTCACTGTTGCATAACTTCACTAAAATAACTTCTTTGAGATAACATCAATAGTGAACTCATTTGCTGTAGTGCTGTATTTATATTGAATGTAAATAGCCGCATGCCCACCCACCTCACACATCGCTAACAATGATCACCTACCATATCCCCTAAACAGTGCCTGTGGCATATGGTTCCCCCCTACTTCCTTTGTAAGTGGCCATGCTTTTCTAGGACTTTGCCTTTGGAGTTGTTCCCCGGCGTGGTTAAGCTTTCGTTTGGGCTTGGATGGCTGCTAGGGAACCTGATTTCCAATGGTTTCAATTTTTCAAAATGGCCGTCCTTTATTTATGTTTCGTAATTCCTCCAAATTCACCTGGCTGCAACGGTAGTTCCGCTCAAATTGTCAGAATTACCACTCAGTAGTGGATTTTAGTGGTAATTCTACCTGGTATAATTACTGTTACCGCCAGGTGGGTTATTCCATGGCCATGGGCTCGTAACCTGGCGGTAATTCTGCCAACTACATTGGCGGTAGCGTACCACCATATTTCCCGCCAAGCTGTAATGATCCCTGAATCTTTCATGTGGCACCGCCACCAAATCGAGGAAGTGTTTTTTTTATCAGATATGACACGTCATGATGAACCATCCGGATCCGAAACTGTGTGCTTTTAAAATCTGCTCACGATATGCGACGACCATTTTAATGGCGTGCAGTGATCCTGACTATTCTCCCGGAGCCGGACATTTAGGCACAAGCCATTTGGCGCCTAAAGTTTTGGCGCGGCTGCTTTGCGGTGAGTCCCTTGTCGGGGCACTCAGTTGGTGCCGGTATGTTTCGGCACACCATTATTAATACACACTTCCCTTAAAAAGCTCTAAAATGGGCCAACGCTGCCATCTGAGGGAAACAGAATTCCTCACAACAGATTCTGTTTCTGATAAACAGTGTGCACTAAGAGCAGTTAGGTCCGAAAAAGAGTGCAGCTTGTGGGAGAGGATGGAAAACAGTGCTGGATTAAACCCTGTGAGGACCCATGGCAATCGAAATGTCAGAGTCCCTCCTCGCATATTATCTCCTAATACGTTTTTAATATTCTGCCTGTATCGCCCTTGCGCCACATATGGGGCCCGAGTTGGCTCTCCCGCCACTGTGGCTGCGCCAAAAAAGGGTTCTGTGGCCACAGTGGAGCAGCAAAACGGACCGCGCCAAAAGGCTGATGCTGAAAATGGGTGCACCACTATTTCCCCCAGCGGATCAGGGACGGCATCAGGGCCTTTCAACTTTTTTCAAATGAAAGGAGCCTCAGGGGGGCCCACAGCAACTGTTCCCATATTGCCAGTCAGCAGCCTCATAATACAGCAATAGATTACTTTCTGTTTTATTTTCATTCTGGGGCTTTACATGTGAAATTTGCGGCACTCACGTTATAAGGTTAATTTGCTGGAACCCTTCTGCCACCCGAAGGGCTCCAGCAAATGAACCTGGTAAGACAAGCGCTGCAAAGCACACATTTAAAGCAAAGCAGGCATTGATAGACGCTGATTATCACCAGACGGCCAGCCAGCTGGAAGCTATAACGCTAAATGCCCACTGTGGGAAGTAACGGTGAACTATCGCTTAGCCGCTGGACTCTGTGTCCTTGGACTTTATAATTGCGATAGTGTGTTTAATTTGGTGAGTGTCACCTGGCTCCTACCCTAAAGTCCAAGAAGGCATTTATTCAACAGCCGCGGGCAACAGCGCACTAGCGCACGCTCACCAGTGGGAATTACCAGTGAAGTACCGCTTAGCCCCTGGACTCTGTGTCTTTGGATTTTATAATTGCGGTAGAGGTCTTTGTCCCTGCTATTTAGCAATGTTTTGAATGATTGAGGATTGAGCGTCGGAAGCGGCCAGTTCTGTGCTCTGTTTCGCGAGCGTTGGGACGTGGTGCGGCTTGACGCGTATCGACACGACAGCGGGTCCTTTACTCTAACCGCAAAGGCTGCGGGAGAGAACCGCGTTGCCGAAGCTCGTTACCCCCCGTATACTGAGTGCCTACAACAGCGGCCCCGTACGTTGCCCAGGGACCGGAATCGCAGCGGGCACATGACTGTGGGCACTCGGCTGATATACGCCATGATACCGCGGCCCGGGATTACGGCGATCCTGCGCCTTGAGCAGCGGTTGCAGAGGGCTCCGCGGGCGGCTCACAGAGCTGAAGGAAGCCGAGGGCGGCCCGGAGCAGTGAAATCTGCCTACCAGCAGAAGCGCCCACGCGAGGGCTTGGCACTTGGTAAGACCCACTTTTTGAAAATCCGGCTACTTTTTTTCATTCCGTCTCTGGGCCTTTTGTTTTGGCCCCTGTTAGGTCCTACGCTGGAAGGACCAAATGTGCACTTTGCACTGGGTCTGGAGGTCTAGTCATACGCTGACCTCATTAGGAGACTGTAGGTCACCCTTGGAACCGGGCTTCATACTTTAGACACAATCAGCTCCCTGTGACCACTTGAATTCCATTTGGATAAGTCTATAGCCTATAGACTGTGATCGGGTGCTTGCAATTAAGCTTGTAGGCATATTTAGCCCAGGGAACTGTTATTACACTGTTTTAAACAGTGTCTCTATACACGTGACATTGAGCTGTCAGAGATTATTAATTCAAGAAGCATTTCAAGACCCAACATGCTATCAGTTAGGAAATGCTCTGCGACGAGATATAATCTACGTAATCAGAAGAGCGGAACCCCGACAATAAAAACAAACAGAAGTAAAGTACCCAAGGAAGCACCTGTGGAGAAAGGAGCAATCACTGATTTTTTCTCACTCCCCGACACCGCTAATATTACAACACCAATACTCCTGACGGATAAATCTACGGGGGGCTCTGGTATGAATACCTCTATGGAGGCACTGGGTGAAAGTGTAATAGATAACAATTCGTTATTGGACCTGTGTTTATCAATGCAGAGATCTATGACTCCTTACCCAGGAAGCAATTTGGCTACCCAGAATGATAGCTCCCAACACCTGCCTACTCACACACAGCGTGAAATATACAACAGTCTATCTGCTTCTCCAAATTTGGATGTACATCTGGAATCTTCAGAACCTGATTGCGGTAGGGATCAAGGAGAAAGTCAAATAACTTTGGGTGACTTGCAATTTTCAGTTGCATCTCTGCAATTTGCCCTAAACATTCTACTAAAGATGTGTGGAAGGATATTGGAAGTCACTCTTACCTTACCATCAGCAAATAACGGTAACAGTGACCCGCTTCACAAGGAAGAGAAGACCATCCCGCCAGACTGCCCGGAGATTGAAGACATCTACTCTAACACCACAAAGAATGTGGATGTATTCTACTCACGAAAACAGCGATGACTGGTGAAAAGAGCCCTTGCGAAGAAAAAGCGCAAAATGGCAACTTTAAGACCACCGGACACAGTGGAGCAGGAAGAAGAAATATCCACTCCTACCAAAGGCAGCACCCCTAAACAAGACAAGAAAAAACCCAAACGCAAGACACCTCGAGAGAATAAAGGCACTGCTAGCAGGGAGAACAAACTGACTAGTTGGCTTATTCTCGAGAAGAGCACTATCAATAATACAGTAGAGGAGATTGGCTCTAATAAGAGTATTATTGCACCTCAAACAGATGAGAGAGATCCAGATCATTCAATATGTCTTGATGAGTTCAAGGATAACCCCGCAGTTGATACTACAAATGCCGTACCAATCAATCCAGCTCGAACAGATATAGTATCTGTACCATTAGGGGAACTTCAAAATGACGACAAAGGCAATAGCATACCATATCAGGGTGGAAGGATATGTATTATCAAAAACCTGTACCAAAACAGCGATCATGATTGGCTCTCTAGATCGGCGCTGTTGACTAGACTGTATTCTATACCACAGCTTAGGGTGCTGAGATCAGAAGACTTTGAATACGTGGAGCCCTCGAAAGCGAAGAATTCTAATACCTCGGCACTACATTGTAATTTTTTAGCGACTGCCAACCTGATTCGCAGCTACAAAGCAAGCTTATTGGAAGTGGATATTGAAGTAGATGCTGACCCTAATACAATCGATCCACAATGGCCAATACATATACCAAGCACCAAAGCTGTTGAAACTATAGTACCGAAATTACCTAAAGGCAACACAGTACAACTAGCTGATGTGCAAAATGTTCTTAAATGGCTTGCCGAATCCCTACCGTTGCTTTCCTTAACCCAATGAGATCAAAGCTTAATCACATGGAATTGTCGGGGATTTAGCCACTTATTATCGGCAGTGGGCTCATCTTCTTTGCTAGTAGGGAAAACATGTATCTGTCTACAGGAGACGTGGATCACCACTCAGGCACTTCTCAATGGCTATTCAATTCATCAGGAATTAGCCAAAAAGGGTCCCAAGGGAAGACCGTATGGGGGCCTTATAACTGGAATCATACACCCACTAAAATCTTTGAGGATCCACTCGAACTTTGACGAATTTGTACCAGCTGTTGAGATTGAACTCACTGGTAAAGATAAAGTGGAGAAGATGTTAGTGATTAACCTCTACAATCCACCTGAATCTCCACATAGAGACCTCATCCGGGAAGCTTGCCACTCGCTGCTGATTGATTGGATGGTAGATTCTGACCACAATTTAGTAACAATTGTAGGTGACTTCAACTGTCATATTGTGGGCCCGATGAGTAAGACTAACAACCCATTGCTGAAGAATACAGGCACGATGTGGCATAAGGAGGCGAATGCGGAGGGACTGCTGTGGTTCAATTTTTTCAATGCTTGGGATTTTGAAATCTTGAATTGTAGAACTCCCAGTGACTATCCAGGTCAATCTACTTGGAGAAATACCAGAGCCCGCAGTACTCTAGATTACATCTTTGTAAGCCCATCAATGGCTAATTTGACTGTGGATATGAAGGTCAGTGACAACGATTGGAGCGACCATTCCTCCCTATTGTTAACATTTAATTTTGTTCTTCAACATATTTGCCCTCGATCGATTGGCGATTTGAGAACGATCCACACCTCTTCAAATATTCGCTGGTCAGATAAAAATATCACAAAAGCTGTAGAACCTTTGAATAAAATGCCAGATATTGACCATGCTGCTCTTCTCAGTATGTCCGGCAACGATATTGAAAAGTGGATAACTTCCTTCTCACACAATCATGCCGCTGTGAATATTAACATAATCGCTCCTGATGCCAAAATAACTAACACATTTGATGTTGAAATCAGAGACGCTAAAAGAATCTTAAGAGCAGAACTTAAGATACTACAGAAAAACTCTACCACCTGGGATAGCTACCTGATTTCCAGTAAGAAACGCAAGAATGCCTTTAGATCTTGGCTAAGACAAAAACGCTATGCGTCCAAATTAGCTAAATGGCAAAAGACTGTTCAAATACTATGCACAAGAAACTCCCGCTCTATATGGAGTTTATTGAGTCAGGCCAGAGGCGAAACGAATAGTAGTCTTAACAATCCTATTGACAAGGGCAACTGGGAGGAATTTCTGAGAAGTCGCAATAACCAGTTATCTGGCCTGTCTATGGTGACGACGGTCTGGAACAGCCCTGCCCCACCTTTCGAGGTGTTGATTGATTCACTGATAATCATGATCAAAAAACTCAAATCATCGAGAGCGCCTGGGCCTAATGGCCTAGCGAATGTTATATTAAAAAGCAACCCTGAATATTGGGCAGAGGTCCTGAAAATACTGTTTGAAAAAACTTTGAAAGACGGCCTTATACCGGACTCTTGGCGAACTGCAACCTTGGTCCCCATATATAAGAGGGGAAGTCGCACTGACCCCTTAAACTATCGATTATTATCTATGTTGCATTCCACTGGCAAATTATTTGCGACATATTTACTTCAAGAGCTCCATATATGGATGGACAGAGAAAAGATCTTGGATCAATTCCAATGTGGTTTCAGGAGTGGTTACTCGACGGTGCACAACCTTATCACAATGGATATACTCCGTAATAAGGCCAGATCTCCCGGCAGTCCTCCATTATACATATTATTCATTGATTTTAAGGCTGCCTTTGATCTAGTGCCGAGAGACTTGCTGTGGACCAAATTAGAAAATCTAGGATGCCCGAAGGGAATATTATATTACCTTAAACAGCTACATTGGGATACCACAGTCTCTCTGAAATTAGATGCAAAGGGTAATAGGACCAATAAGATCGATCAATCGCGAGGCGTCAAGCAAGGCTGTGTGACAGCACCAACACTATATAATCTCTTTGTTCATGATATTCCAAAAGCCTTATCTGAAGTCCATAACTGTCCACCTAAGATTGGCCCTGCTCACTGTGCAGTTCTAGCCTATGCGGATGACTTAGTCATTATGGACCATACTATCAAAAGTCTTCGAAAATTCTGCAGAGGCATTATGGAGCTATGCCAATAGGAATGGCCTTACTATCAACCTAGACAAAACCCAGATGATGGTCATCAGCAATAAGAAAATCGCCAGAGTGAGTCTACAAATACAAGGGTCCAGAAATCAATATACTCCCTTTTATAGATACTTGGGAATTGAAATAGAGCCAAAGGGTCAATATGCGATGTGTAAGCAAGTCTGAATTACGAGAGCGGCACAAATCAGTGCTCTAATATATCGTTTTTCCATTTCTCACTGCGGATACACAGTCTGGGCTGCACGACAACTGTATCTACAGGTTTTAACCCCTATGATTATTTATGGATTAGAGGCCCTGCAGCTCATGGATTTGGGGTGGCTCCAGATATTAGAAGGAACATTCTGGAAGAAATTACTTGGCCTCCCAAATTGTATACCAATGGCTATCTTAATACTTGAATTGGGCTTGATATCCTTAAAAGCACAAGTTCTCAGAAAAAGAGCTGAACTATAGTTAAAGATGTCACCAGTTACAGAAAATCTTCTCCAGAACACATTGCATAATGAAATAAATAAATCGTCTTCATTCCCTCTCATGAAAAAACAAATGGAGGAATATCTGGAAAAGATTGGTTGGTCAAATAGGCACAATGGCATTCGAACTTCTACTCTGTGTGCCTTATCTAAAAAATCAGAGTTACATGATTGGATTGAAAACTATGTACACTTGGAAGAGTTGAAACGCTATAAATGTGTCCAACATATGAGATACATTTTTAAGAAACCAGTTTCCTATCTCTCCATGTGCCCTTCTCCGCGATTAAGACGATTTATTTTATTATTGCGGATGGACCAACTCCCGGTATTGGCCATTAGCGGGACTATGAGTAATCTCACCAAGACAGAACGATCCTGCCGGTTATGCATGAATAATATGGCGATTGAATCAGGAAACGATGTTTTAACTAGATGTTCGGCCATGCAAAAAACGTATGCAACTTGCTATGGGGACTTTATACATCATTTGGACCACATTTGCCGTGAAGATTTTTGGCTTAGGGCGCTCATTGGCTCAGGAATGAAGCTCTATATTTCTGTATATAACGTATGGCTAACAATTGAAAAATTATTAGGAATAGCTATATAGAGATATTTTACTTATTTTTTATTATTGTGACTATAACTAGTCATATGGCTGTTTGTATTAGTTAAGGTTTATACGAGCTATTGACATGTAAGTCTTATAATATAGTTTGAATGCCTATTTTATATGTTACATTATTATTAGATATATATTAATGATATTATGTTTGTTTTATTCAAATAGAACTTTACTCTATAAAATGTTTTATTGATTTATATGTGAAAAGCTTATGTTAAGCTGTTAACACATTAATAAATAAATAAATAATTGCGGTATGCCGCCGCTTCAGCGTTCACTTATTGCTTACAAGAAGGACTTTAGAGAGTAATATATTGTATAGTATCCATCACTGTATTCATCACTTTATGTTTTATTTTCTTGTTTTTACTTAGATATTGTGTTTAATTTGGTGAGTGTCACCTGGCTCTGCCCCAGAAGGCATTTTATTCAACGGGCGCGTGCACCAGTGGGAAGTAGATATGATATGATATTTTATTTATATTGCGCTTATATTGCGCTCGTACACAAGTGTTTCAGAGCGCGACCAGGCAAAGGGAGGTGTACAGGGGAGAACAAAAACAACCATCTTACTAGCCCCAGTGACATTGAGAACGCGCAAGTGCATGGGAAAGGGAAGGTGGAAAGTGCATGGAAGGGGAGAGAGGTGGAAAGTGCGGAACAAAGGAGAGAACAGAATAAATAGATAAGTAAAATAGAAAAATAAATGAATAATGGTGGTAGTGCAGCCAGCAAGTGGAAGTGCTAAGTTAAGCAAATAGGGTATATCTGATAAGTGCAGAAGAGAAGTGGGTGGGGGACTGTATGGGTACAGATACAGACCCCAGTGCAAGGGGTGGCCCGGAGGCAGTGTGGGAGGGTCGCAGGGTGAGCAGGTACCTGGGCCTGAAGGACAGAGGGTGGCCAGGTGCATGGTGTCAACAGAGAAAAACAGATTAGCAGGAGGGAAGAGGGGCAAAGGCAGAGGCGAAAAGGAAGGTCTTGAGGTGCTTCCGGAACCGGAGATGGTTCTCCTAGATTTTTAAGGTGGCAGGGAGGCTGTTTCAACGGGAGGCCCCAGCCGAAGACAGAGATCTACCCCCAGCTTGTTTCTTTGAAAAACGACTGACCTTGAGGGAGTTAGAAGTAGAGGAGCAAAGGGCTCGAGAGGGGAGGTATTTAAGGAGGGATAGTTGGTGGTATTTTGGACCATCCCCCAGAAAGCCTTGTGGACAATGCAGAGGGTTTAAAATGTAATCCTTGCATCCCCTGGAAGCCAATGAAGGCATTTCAGAGCTGGAGAGATATGATCCCAGGGCTTGAGGCCAAGGACAAGTCTCTCAGTTCTGTTCTGGATTAGTTGTAAAGGGCGGAGAGTGGAGGCAGGTAGATTTAGAAAAGGGCTGTTACAGTAATCCAACCTAGAGAGAACCAGAGCTTGGGAGACTGTGAGCTTCTGAGGGAAGGAGAGGAAAGGCAGAGTACCTCTGAGGAGGTGCAGTAAGAAGTTTTACTTTTTAAAGATGTCAGAGATGTGTGCGGAGAGAGAAAGTGTGGAGTCAAAGATGACCCCAAGGTTCTTGGCCTCGTAGGAGGAGGGCTAAGGGCGGCCGGCCAGAGAGTGAGGGGAAAGATGGTGAAGGTGTACCAATGAGCAGGATCTCAGTCTTGTTGGCATTTAGACAAAGATCATTGGCAGCACACCAATTTTGAATGGCGATTAGGCAATCAGAGATGAGGGAAGGAGAGGAGGTGGCTGAATGAAGCCTGGAAATGAGTTGGGTGTCGTCAGCGTAGCACTGGAAATTTGAGCAGAAAATGGAAATGCAGTAGGCGAGAGTTGCCAGGTATTGGTTGAAAGGAGAAGTACCGGTAAAGTACCGCTTAGCCGCTTAGCTGAGCAGCTAGCGGTATGTGTGTACTTCATACATCTGTCTGTTGCGGCCGTCAAGTACTTCAAGCAAGTTCTGAGTCGCGTACCCAAATGAAATAACTTGCGGGAGCCCCCTTTTTCTACTAATGATGTCTTAACCACTTTATTCTTTTAAAACGAACATTCCATCTGGCACTGCAGTAACTAAAATTATAATGCAACTTAGACGACGCCTCAAAGGCAAACACCCACTCCAACGGTCACCAGAAAAATGGTGGCTGTGAAAACACCGGTGCAACACAAAAAAATCGTTTCCACTGACGTCAGTCATTTAGGCGGTCTTGATCACTTGCAATCGGAAAAATCCGAACTTCCTTTTCTCCAAGCACCTCCTATCGGAGGTCGGAAAACGAACAAAATGATTCCAAGCCAGCCACCAGTGGATCTATTGACCAACACTCAATGCGTAAGCCCGATAGCATTCCCAAAATCAAATGAAAATAATAGTGATGCAGCAAATATCATAGATCTAGAAACGCAGGAGAAGCACTCTCAGGCCCAAATGTTAACCATGGGAGATGTACTCTTAGACGTGCAAAGTGTGGGAGAGGGTCTAAATCCGTCACAATGTAACATTCTAAGACCAGCATCGATCATTTTTAGTGCGACAACAACTGAAAATGAGACCAACATGGGACCTGGGGTAGTATGTATCCCACCAGGAAAAAAACAAAAACTTCAAATAACAAAACATAACAGGTTGTCCAAATAGTGACCACGATATGCTAATTCCAAGGTGGTCAGCGGCCCCAAGTCCACCTAGTGTGATGACGAATTATGGTAGAGAAGAATTTAAACTGAATGGGGGCCAAGACCGTTTTAAATGGTCTGAGTCCAAGATACAATGCTTGAATGAGCAAAGTATACAATATCAACAGGCTTCTACAGGCTAGATTAATTGTGCAGGTATACAGTATGAATCTGTTCTGCAATCTTTTAAGATACAATCCACCATTGCAAAGCAACAGATATATAAAAATAAACACACCTATGATGAAGACTTAAGAGGCAGAAAAGCCACAGTTCGACGTGATAAATAATTTACTACACATTTGCCTAAAATATACATTTACATTTACCAAAAAGAGTGTTAGTATTAAAGAGCATAAAAAACCAATAAGAAAATTGGCGGAGAGGCTGTAAAGACAAAAAGTTTCAGAGAGACGGGGTAGCTATGTTAAAAGCTATTGAGATTAGGAATACGGCACAAACATGGGTGCGACTTAATGTTCATCTACTACCCAAAATGTGCTACAAATTAATGGAGTATCCGAGAGTCAATGGATTACATATTATACAGACCTCTATGCTCTTAGTGTCTTGGATCAGAAGACTTATTGCCCATGAGGAATGATTTCCAGTTTAAACTAACTCAAGAAGCTATTGAATACTACATCGACAAATCTAGCCCGTCGCGAGCTCCGGGACCGTATGGGCTGAGCAACATGATGTTTAAATAACATCTGCAAGCGTGGTCCTTGAATTTGTCTAGTATTTTCTCATATATAATGCAGACCGAGGCCATACCTGTATCCTGGCAACACTCAATAATTATCCCGATTTTCAAAAAGGGTCAGACAAACACTAAACAACTATAGACCGATAGCCTTGCTGGATGCGCCTGAAAAGATATTTGCGCGGTTCATTTTAAGACACCATAATAAATGGCTAGATAACACCCAGAACCGCAATCCTTTCCAAACAGGCTTCGTCCAGGTGATGGGTACAGCGATCAACTTAATTACCTTAACGGCTCTAAAATCACAATGCCCACAACAAAACAAATCTCTATATTTGGCTTTTGTTGACTTTAGAGCCGCATTTGACTCTGTCCCACAAGGTTTATTATTGTCCAAGTTACAAAAAGCTCAGCGCCCTCCCGCCCTTATAACATTAATTAACCAATTGCACTCGAATACATCAATTCAGGTGCGACTAACCCTGGAGACCCCGATTGTTATATACAGAGGCCTAAAACAGGGGTGCATTCTTTCTTCTTCTCCTTTTAATTTCTTTATTCTAGATTCTCAAGAGAAATTTTAAAACATCTTTGCAGACTCCCCTAAGATAGGTACCCTTCCAATTGCATGGCTCCTCTACGCGGATGATTTATTCCTGTTTTCTAAAACATCAAAAGGGTTACAGAGATTACTAGATGCTTTAGCCTTGTACACAGAGCAAAATGGTTTAAGTATTAATCGTGACAAAACGGCGATCTTGCACTGTGGAAATACCCAGTTGAGGAAAAAAGTCTATGGGCCTCATTACACGGAAGGCGGTAAGGGTTAACGGTCACCGGTAATGCTACCGGTGACCGTTAACCCATACCGCCTTACTACGAGTTCCCTTTGCGGGACCCGACTTTAAGGGCTGATCTTGCAGGCCGTTAAAGTAGGGCGCCGCAAAGGGACCTTGGTGCTAATTACGGTACCGCAATTTGCGGTACCGTAATTAGCGCCTTCCCCAGTCCCATTATGCCCTATGGGGGCAAAAATGGGAATGGGGAAGGGCTTTGGTAAATGGGGAATTATCGCCCCCGCTCACCTTGGAGTAGGGTGGTAATTCCGCCATCCACCAAGGCGGACACGGTAAAATACCGGCGGCAAGCATGGCGCTAATAGCACCATGGTTACCGCCTACCGTGTAATGAGGCCCTATAGGTGGTCCTTACAAGAACAACATCTCTATACCTCGACACTATACATATTTGGGCTTAAATATGAATGATTATAGAAATGATGAACCATACTTTATCACCCTTGAGAGCAGACTCAGAACAACAATTTCACAAGCTAAAATTATATTAGCTAAATATGGAACATTTTCATGTCTACCAGCCAAGACCTTTTATGATCAGAAAACAGTTCCTGTCCTGTTGTATGGATCGGAGTCAAAAAGCATCCTTGATGAAACATTCTGGACCAAATTAGAGGGCAAATCCTGGTGACAAGTACTAACATTACATTACATTACATCATTTATATAGCGCGCTGTGGACGCTAAGGCATAAAGGCGCTGACAGTTGGGACAGAAAACACAAAACAGTATATATGGTTTTATTTTTTTACATGGTGCTCATTAAAACTGCCTTCTTGTGTGCCGGTATCTATGATACACTTTGAAATTGGACTGACATCATTATATGCCAAGTATGCTTGGAAGCTATGTGCGTTGTTCAGAAAATGCATCCTAAGTTCTAATCCAAAAACACTGTTGTTCACACTGGCGTCTTACAACAGCAACGCCAACTATACATTTGTCAAACAGTGGAGGGCCACAACCTTAAACATTCTAGAGGAAGCTGATATAAGTCTAGATGTATTGATGCATAATCCAATGCGGGCCAAAAACAAAATGATATGAAAATGATTGGATCAAAACCCAACAGACTAGCCAGAAGTATAAGGACTTCAGAAATAATCCCTTTGGCAATACAAAACTCACTGAAACAGCTAGCTACCTGGTAAAAAGTCTATTACCGGCTCACAGGCAAGCCTTCCTTCGATTTAGATTTAATCTATGGCCAACAAGGGACATTAAGGCGAGGAGGAAGAGCATGGATAAAATTGACAATGTATGTCGATTCTGTAAAAGTGGGATGCAACGAGAAACGTTAAGACACCTAGTCATTGAATGCCCAGAGCTTAGCAGCAAACACAATTGTTACTTAGCAAAATATTTTACTAATTTTAGAATCATGGACCCAGACAAATTGTGGGTACGAGCTTTTTGTACACTGTACATATCGGTGAGACTTGCAACGATAAGATTCCTGGAAGACTTACAATTAAGCGAATCGTTGGAATAATAGTAATGACACAGAAAACCTTAAAAGTTCTAACCGGATGTTCTGTGTAGAAAGACACTTGTAATTTTTAACTAGTCGGAGGAATTTAAAAGCTGTATGAATACTGATTATGATTAGTGTTTTGTCTGAGAAATCTGTTGTTGATATAGAACTGTTGATAACTGCTTGCTTTTTAAGACGACTGTATATACACAAGTAAGTTATATAACTGTACATTTATTTATTTATTTTATTGTGTTCCGCAGTACAAATGTACTTTTAACACATTACACAGTAAATATACATAAAACCAATGACACATAATAAACCATGCAAATACCATACCAAATTCTCATTTCATGCTATTCACAATCTTAACAAAGTATTGCAGTGTTCTTTAAAAATTCTAAAACCTGGATAGACATACTCAGTTCGTTACAATTTAGGATCCTCCTCCACAGCTCTTCGTCAGATGAGTACCTTCTCCCAGAAAAAGTTTGCATTCTCAAAATTTCCAAGTTGGGACACCCAACACATAAATACTTTAAAGTCTCGATCTCAGTTTTACAATGATGGCACAGTCTCTGGTCTCGTGGAATGTTAAGATGTCGCCCCAGTACTTCATTGGTTGGGGCCAGCTTCAACCTGATTCTTAATAGTTGAGACCAGAAGCTCTTCGAAGGGTGTTTTTTCAAATAAGGAGCAAGTACATTGAAGCTTTTAGAAGTCCACACAAAGTGGTCCCCAAAACATTTAGCATCCATGATCATTAATCTCACATTTGACCAGATGTGCCTGCACCATCTTAACCTAGCCACTTTTGGTGTGAGCCCCAATACTTCAAGTGAAATATCTGCTCGTTGGAGCATAGATTCACAGCTTAGGACCCACTCATTAAGAGCTCTACAACCGCCCTGTATCCTTAAGAGGTTAAGTTCATCCAAAACCGAGGCCGTTGGGGGGGTTCAAAATGTTTATGAAGAGCTGGCGCTTCACCCAGTCCACCATAGTGTGGACAGGGAGTTGTCCAAGCTCAAACAAGATCCCTGCAAGTGGGACTGACTGTGGCAATTGCAAAATACCTCTCCATAAAGCACCCTCTAGTTTTGGCCAGTCTATAAACTGGCTCTTGGTTTGTGCCCCGTAAATTAGTTTTGGGACCAACTGCTGTTTGTATAATTTCAATGCTGAATGAATACCTACCAAATTTTCCATCGAAAACTCAGAGTTTCACAAGTGCCCCAAGAAAGCTGGCCTTCAGATCTTCTTGCGGCTTTGGCCCTGTGACTTTGTCGTAAACTGACAGACCCGAGTAGACAAACTTGTTCACTACTTCGAGCTTGCCCTTTTCCAAAAACCAGGTAGAGTTTTACAACTTTCTTCCCCCCCCTTTTAGAACCAGGACCTTTGATTGTGTTGTGTTTAACGAAAGATCCAGTCTCCCCAAGAAACCCTCAACCGCTGAAAGAGATCTCTGGAGGCCGATAGCTGTCAAGTCGCATAAAACAATATCATCCGCATATAATAAGTACTGGATTACCAGGGAACCTAGTCTGGGGGGGAAAGTATTGAATGTATTTAGATGGCCTCCCAGCCCTAAGAGGTAGAAACAGAACAGGAACAGGGCCAATACACACCCCTGCCTAAGGCCCCTGTTTGTCTGTACCCAGGGAGTGTAACTGCCAAAAGCATTGAGCCTGACCCTAATCTTTGTGTCTGTATGCAAGGCCTCCAAGATAACCAGTAAGTCAGCCGGGCAACCTCGCTCGTGTAACTTTTTCCATAAAAGAGACCTATTCACTAAGTCAAATGCTTTACTAATATCTAAAAAAAGCAATAAAGAGAGGCCGAGATTGAATTTTGGCTTGATGTGCCAGTAAATCTAAGACAAAACAATGAGTGGCAGTGCTCATACCCTGGCGAAAACCTGACTGAAAGACATCAAGAGACTTAGAATCCACTGCCCATTTTTGCAAAATTTTCAATAACATTTTGGCAAAAATCTTATTTGAAGCATCCAACAAGGATATTGGTCTGTAATATGAAGGAGAGGACCAACAAAGATATTGGTCTGTAATATGAAGGAGAGGACCTGTCTCCCCCTTTAAATATCACAATTATTGTAGCTTCAGACCAAGTCCTAGGAAACTTTTTGTTTGCGAGGATGCTGCAAAATAAGTCTGAGAGCACTAATGACCAGACTGCCAGGTTCTCTTTGTAGGTCAAATTTGAAACTCCATCTGGGCCCGGCGCGTTTGACCAATTGGATTTCTTTATCAAATAAGTGACATCGTCCAAGTCCCACACCATTACCCCACTCCAGTCTGCCTTGGACCAGACCACTGGGCAGTTCAACCCCTCTACCCTGTAGAGGTCTGAAAAGAAGTTAACCCACACTATATCGCTGACAGCCTGTGCCTGCAGATAAGCCTGAGCCCCTGGTGCCTTTATTAGGTTCCAAAATGTCCCACTCTTGTTACCTGACATACATGCCAACATTCTCTCAGCATCTTTAATTAAAAGGACAAATTTTATACCTTTCACCGAATTCATATAAGTTTGTCTCAATCTCTGCACCTCGACCTTATAGTCTTCCGGCGAGGACCTTTTAGGGTACATTACCTATGTAGTTGTTTTTGTGTTCCTGTATCTCCAGGTCAAACGAGTGGGTTCCTCTCAGTTTATTCTGCCCCTGATTTAGGCCTCTATCCGAGGTTACCTTACCCAGCAATTCCCCGAATATCTCTGGGAAACCTTCTGCCATGCATAAAAATGCCATCTTGGCTGCTGGGAGGTTTACTATTTTACTAAAAGCAGGAGAGATATCCATTTGTATGTTACCTTTCACAATTATTAAGTGCCATGCCTCAAGTTCCTGCCTGATTCTTCTACCTCTCTCCCGTGCTTCTTTACCCACTGTTTTCCTATTTTGCTCCAAGTACCACTCATCCTCTAGGCATTCAGCGTTAAAATCTCCCACAGTTATCACCGAAGCCCCATCTACTGGAAACTCCCCCAGCAGTGTAAATGACAAAGCTGTCAGGGCCTCCTCCAGCTAGTCCTTTATGGGACTGAAATAAACGTTTACCAGGAAGCATTTACCAATAGGACCTCCCTTCCAGACTCTTCCCATTGCAACAGGACCACCAAGATGTCCAGCCTGTCTGTATCAATTACCTTCATACTGCCACCCAAGGACCGTTTGACAGCTGGTAATAATCCCCTGTACGCCTCCCCTTCAAGCCCCTGCGTGCCTTAATGTATGCAACCTCAAAACCATCAATCATTGGTATGTCCTGCAAAAAAGATTCCTGTAAACAGATTATGCCAAATGATACAAATAGATCGTAATTATTCATAATGTTCTTATAGCCTCTGGAATTCCATGTAATCAGTGACCAGTTGGACCATCATGTAAAATGTGAATATCTACCCCCTCCCCGCTCCCTTTCATCTGGTCTTGAGAATAGCCTCTTGAGCTGTAGATCTCCTTATTGTAGGTGTAATTGGGTTGTTTCATCTTCCCCTTCCTATCATGGTAAATTCTATGGCACGACAAGGAGTCTCATATTATGCCAACAATCTTTACTACTGCCATAAATAGCAGCAAGAAAATGTTTTTGTTTAACAGTAACTTTTTCATTAACCAAGAGAAAAAACACAGAGTTCATAGGAACACAGTGAAATAACCCAGTCCAAGATGGAGGTTAGCCAACAGTCCATCATCCAATCAGGATGAACCCACACCCATAAATGTCCTTTACTCTAACAGCAACTCCTCTTTCTTTGCTGCTTTGCTTTTGTTGCACGCTCGTCCTTTCTTCATGTGAAGGGGGGTTTAGTGTTTCATTGTTTCTTGGTGCATTGATTGTTAAGAATACTTTAACTGTTAGCGTTCGCTAGTTCGAACGTTCATTATTCTGTTACTTGTAGCGGCCGCACGGCGTGAGACGTTCTACTCCGCCTCAGTCACGCCTCGAGTCGGCCCCTTTCTACAGTCTGCCCCCTGCCCTCCTCTCCTGGCATTATTATCTAGCCTCGCCTGCTCGGCGAGGGTTGTGCCTTTTTTCACGCTTCTCGCGTCTCCTCCCCAGTGTCCATTGTTCGTGCCTGCTCGGCGCGTGTGTATTTATTTAAATACGCGGCCCCTCAGCTCGCTTCCGAGTGTTCGGAAAGGGGTGGCGCCGTCACGCCTCGTGTGGTAGAGGCGGTTTAACGAGCGCAGCGTTCGCCTGCTCGGCGTGGCCTGTATTTATTCATCCTCAGGAGTTTACATACTCCCAGTCCCGCGTTGCACACGCAAAGTAGTGAGGGCATTTCCTTCCATCTGAGTTGTGCCTGTTTATACACAGGGCTTACCGGTGCCTGCTGGTTGTTGTATATATGTGCTTGCACACACTAACGTTGCACATAAATTAGGTGGAAATTTTGTCAAGCCTGTTTGGCTTTGTTCCTTTAGTCACAGTGCACTTAGGGGTGTGTGTGTTTTTTCCCTATCATTTTGTTTCAGTTGATAATGCAGTCTAATAAAGGGTCGGATGAGGTTCCTTATGTAGATGCCAGTACCCAGGTTAGGGTGGCTTCAAAGAAAATAGATAAGCCTAGCGGGGTTGGTGTCATGAGGGGGTTTGGGGAACCTTCAGTAGTACCACCCCCTTCAGTCTCAAAGGCGATAAAGGATTCCATGGATTTGGCTCTGGGGAATTTAAACTCTACCCTCGCCTCAGCCTTTGACAGGCTAATTAATAAAATCTCGAATTTTCATCCGGGTCCTATTCAGGGGCCTTCCATAGCTCCCAGGAAGTGCACTACAAAAACTAAGCATTTACAAGGGCAAATAAGCCCAGTTTTAAGTTCCCCCTCTTCCCCGGACTCCCCGGTTAGGACCCTAAAACGTAAGTTTGGTGAGGGGGTGTCCCAGTCTTCCGCCCCTAGTAGAGTGACTTCTACCCCATTATCATCCCCTGAGTCCCCGGAGGATTCAGATTCCCCTCCTAAGAGGAGAAAAAGAAAAGTTACAGCGACGGGAGTGTCACAGTCTGTTGGAGAACAGTTGTTAGATGACAGTGGGGTCCCGTTTTTTGACCCCTCCCTCATCCAGCACCCAATGTCAGCGGAGTGGCGTCCGTCAGAGGCAGTATCCTCTTTCCTTCACCATTGGGTTAGGAGGGCTCTTCCCAATGAGGATTGGAGTAAGCTTCGTTCAGAATGCCCCCGTCCCGTTATCCCGGATAAGGTGGCTGTAACCCCCAGCACTGACCAGTCCATGTTGGCCTTTCTGTCTCAAAGGGGTAAAGATCCTAAGAAGGGTGTGGATGGGGACTTAAGATCTGTCAGGATAAACTTTTGGACATATTAGGGCCCTTGAGCCAAATTTTCGAATTGGCAGAAGAGGCGGCTATGCATGAGTCTCAAATTGATGTTGAAGCGCTCAGAGGCTGGGTACAGCGCTCTATTTGCCTGCTCGGCAATGCTAACTCCTGTATTTCCAAGGAGAGAGGCAAGGCACTATTAAGGCGCATTATTCCCAAACTTCAGGATATGGCAGAGGGGGAGGCTGGTCTCAAAGTTCAAGGGAACCTTTTTGGAGATGAGTTTATAAAGGATTTTTCAGCTTACGTTCATACTTTCATGGCCTTAGACAAGGCCCAAACGAATATTAGAAAGGTTTTTTGCACCCCGAATTTTTGATAGGGCCGGACGAGGAAGAGCCCGCTCCTCGGGCCGTTCCTCCTTCAGGGGCTCTTCCAGACCTCAGCAATACACCTCTAGAGGGGCCCACATTCTTCCTCTGCTAGAGGAGTGCAGACGACCTTCTATCCACAGAGAGGAAATCAATGGAGAGGTCGGAGTGGCAGAGGTTCGAGTAGAGCGAGATCCGCTCCAGGTAATATCTCGTCTCGTAAGGATTTCTTCCCACAAAGGTTTGGGGGGCAGGTTGGTGCGATTTCTTCATCATTGGGAAAATCTCACAGCAGATCCTTGGGTTTTACAGACAGTTTTGGGGTTTCAGATAGAATTCTACTCCCCTCCCTGTCAGCTCTTTCCTCCTCCACCTCTTGTGTTCAATCAGGAGAAGCAGAAGTTGGTGGATGCGGAGATCCAAGATCTGGTTTTCAAAGTTGCGGTGGTCCCGGGCTTTTTCAGAGCTTCTCAGTTCCTCAGCACGATTTTTCTGGTCCCAAAGCCCAAGGATGGATTCCGGCCTGTGATAAGTCTCAGAGCCCTCAACTCCTTCGTGGTTTACCATCATTTCAGAATGGAGGGCATTCATCTGCTCAGGGATACACTGCTTCCCGGGGATTGGATGGTCAAGTTGGATCTCAAAGATGCATATCCGGTAGTCCCTGTGTTTCCCCCTCACCAGGAGTTCCTTTGGTTCCATTGGGGGGGGTCGCCTTTGGCAATTCGCCACTCTCCCGTTCCGCCTGTCTTCAGCCCTGTGGTTTTTCACCAAATGAATGAAACCAGTGATGGCTTTCCTCAGGTAGAAGGGGATCAGGAGTATAATTTATCTGGACGATATTCTTCTCTTAGCTCAGGATCTCCGGGTTCTACAGGGCCAATTGGATCTGACAATCTCCCTGTTGCAGGATCTAGGGTTTGTTCTAAATGCAAAAAAGTCCATATTTTGTCCTACGCAATGTATCCAATTTCTGGGCTTCGATATCGATTCCAAAAAGTGCATCCTTCTTCTCCCGGACTACAGGCTTTTGAAGATTCGGAAAGAAATTTGCCTCATCCTCAGGTTGGGAGTGGTTTCCCTTCGACAATTAGCAAGGGTAGTAGGGATGTTGTCAGCCTCTATTCAGGCTATTTTGCCAGTACCCCTGCATTACAGGGCTCTTCAACGTCTCAAGGGAAGGCACCTGCGCAGGAGCCTGTCTTATGCTCAAAAGGTGAAACTGTATCCGGAGGCCAGATTGGAACTAATTTGGTGGCTCAGACATATGAATGCCTGGAATGGCAGAGCGATTTTTGGACCTTCTCCGGATGTGGTTCTCGAGTTAGACGACAGCAGATCCGGTTGGGGGGGAAGAGTAGGTCAGATTTCCACAGAGGGAAAATGGTCCGAACAGGAGAGTCTACTTCATATAAACTGCCTATAATTGCTCGCGGGTTCCTTTGCGGTCAAGAGCCTGCTCAAGGATCAGGGAAATTGCTGTGTCCTCCTTCGAATGGACAATGTGTCAGCCGATCGTTACATCAACCATCTGGGGGGGACCTGCTCGAAGGCTCTAGTGGATTTGACAAGGGAGTTCTGGCATTATTGCCTAGACAGAAACATTCTGCTTCAAGCAGAGTACCTTCCGGGGATAAGCAATTCGGTGGCAGATTGGAATTCCCGTTACCTTAAGGACAGCAGCGACTGGATGCTGGACAGGAGTGTTTTTGCTTTGATTCAGTCTCTTTGGGGTCCCATTTACATGGACCTTTTTGCCTCCCGGCTCAATTGTCAAGTCCCCCGGTTTTACAGTTGGAGACCAGACCCTCAGGCTCTGGCCACTGATGCGTTTCTCCAAGATTGGCCAGGTCCACTTCCCTATGCTTTCCCTCCTTTCGCCATGATAGCCAGGGCTCTGGTACAAATACGCAGGCAGCGAGCTTCCCTGGTAATAGTGACCCCGTTCTGGCCTTCTCAGGTTTGGTTTCCCGCTCTCCTAGAGCTGGCAGTGGATTTTCCTTGTCTCTTGCCGTCTCATCCCCAGCTCCTAACGGACCCGTTGGGTCGCCCTCACAGCCTGGTCCTTAAGGGACATCTTTCCCTTATGGTTTGGAAGATTTCAGCCAGGGGCGTTGCTAGGGGGGGCTAAGGGGGCTATAGCCCCTGATCTTTTGGTTATAGCCCCGGATAGAATCTCAGGAGCTACAGCCAAAAGACTAGCTAGCCCCCAGTCCCAACAGTTCCGACATCAGCTTAGCCCCGGGTCTTTTCCAGACCTAGCAACTCCCTTGATTTCAGCACTTCCTGGTGCTTCAGAGGTCTTTCGCAGGACTCTATTGGTGTCATCAAGAATTCCGGGGCAGACTCCACTAAGGCAGGATATTCATTAGCATGGAGCCGCTGGGTTAGCTGGTGTTTGGTTAGAAACCTCAATCCCGTTTTTGCCCCTCCTGTAGACATAGTAAACTTTCTGGTGGAATTGTTTAAGGAAGGTAAAGCCTATCGGACAATTAATGGGTTTAGGTCGGCAATATCGGCTGGCCATGTTCTGGTTAAGGGAGAACCAGTGGGTAAACATTTCCTGGTCAGGAAGGCTCTCAAATCAATTAGGGTTAAGGTTCCCCCTAAACCTATGTATTCAGTTTTGTGGGATGTTAATAAGGTTCTGAACTTGTTTGTATCGTGGCCTCATAATCAGGAATTATCCCTACAACAGCTTTTTTCAAAGTTAACAATGCTCTTGTGCCTGGTCTCTATTAAGAGAGTCTCTGATATTAGAGCGCTGGATGTGGACAATAAGATCTTCTCGCCACAGGGAGTAACCTTTTTTATTACTGGGAGAACTAAATGTATGATTTCTTCTGTTGCATATCTGGCTTTTCCTGAAAATGATAAATTATGTGTGGTCCATTGTTTGAAATGTTTTGAAGCTAGAATTGTACAATTTCGTCCCCTAGGTACCTCTCAGCTGCTTATTTCATATTGTAAGCCTTAAAAGGCAGTGTCCTCAGCTACCCTGGCTAGGTGGGTTAGATGGGTGATGCAGGAGTCTGGTATTGACATCTCTTCCTTCGGAGCTCATTCAGTCAGGGGCGCCATGGCCTCTAAGGCCGCTCTCCTTGGGGGAGGGTTGGAGCACATCCTTAAAGCAGCTGACTGGTCCAGGGAATCTACTTTTAAGACGTTTTATCATAAAGGGATTGATCATGTGGTTTTCAATGTGATGCAAGGGCTTTAAACTTGCATAATATGAGCCTCCTTGTCGTGCCATAGAATACCTAATCCCCCGCACTATTGTGAGTGGGGGTTTAGATTCTATTAAAGACAAGGAGGCGAGTATTATCCCGCCCACCCACCCAGCTTTTTAACATTTGTATCCTTTTTTCCACTTCGGGTTGATCACCTTGGGAGATTTCATCGGCGGAGGATCTTCGAAGTCTACGCCTGGATGATGCCTGCATTGTTTCTTTGGTTGGACTTGGTCGTGTTATGTTTTACTGTTCAGGCGTCATTGCAGCTTCAGAAGAGGAGTTGCTGTTAGAGTAAAGGACATTTATGGGTGTGGGTACATCCTGATTGGATGATGGACTGTTGGCTAACCTCCATCTTGGACTGGGTTATTTCACTATGTTCCTATGAACTCTGTGTTTTTTCTCTTGGTTAATGAAAAAGTTACTGTTAAACAAAAAAATGTTCTTGCTGCTATTTATGTCAGTAGTAAAGATAGTTGGCATAATATGAGCCTCCTTGTCTTTAATAGAATCTAAACCCCCACTCACTATAGTGCGGGGTGGATTAGGTATTGACGCTAACCTTGACAAGATCGAGGGTCCTGTAACGGTTACCTCAAAACCCAACGTCAAGAAGCGCTCTCTCTCTCAGCCAAGATAGTTTCCTTTATTAAAGGAGGCCTCAAATGGAGCTTTGCCGTATCCACACAGTCGTCAAACACAAATTCGACAGTTCCAATGTCCACTGATGATAACAATCTCAAATTAGGGATTTCCTGCATTAAAGCCAGGATGTACTGTCTATTCAACGGGTACCTATTGGAATTCTTGAAAAGTCGGTTCAAGAAAATACATAATCACCCTCTTTTACCACTTTTTGTGTAGAGTTAACATTCTGTTGTTGCAACCATTTTTTAGGGGATCTTCCCTGTGTCACCTCCCTAATTCCAGACCCGCTGGGGCATATAACTGTACATTTTAGTATTGATGCTGATGAGTTAACAAGCAATAGTGTTATTTTAATGATGCAGACATTTGTTTCTTACCTGTCTAGGTGAAACACAAGCTTATATCCTGTTCCATTTTTCATTCTGATAATCGTGATGAATACATATGAATGGCTATTTTGTAAATTTTGTACATTTTAATTGAAAGGTTGATCTATCAGCCAAAAAAACAAAAACATGCCCACTGAAAAGCTACACATTCTTCTTCGCCAGCAAGGGGCTGATGCGGAGTAACTGGTGTTAAAAGACGAGTTGGTAATCAGTGGGGATTTAGTGTTTCAGCTCCCTGCTGGTTGGCCGTCTTGTGATAATTCGCGGCTTTTAACCTCCGGCTGTATTTGCCTTCATCATAATGTATGCACCCCCAACCGGTGGCCCAGACTGTTTTACGTTCTAAGGCAGAGGGGCCCCCAACCATCATTTTTAAATGGATTGCCACACTTCTACAGGCGGGCCTGCAGGGGATCTAGTGGAAAACTAATCCTCTTCTGCCCTCTACTGGGTGAAATAAATAACAATCATTCGAACACGGCAGTGTTCCAACTCCCTCAATACCAACCAATATAACTTTACAGTACATTCAACATATAACTGCAAACTATGAAGGAGTTGACATTAATGCAGAGATACGCCTACTAGTTTATTCTTTATTTAGTAAAAACCTATTGAAATGTAACAATTGCTGTTGTTATTCTTACAAAATGTGATTTGTGTACAAAGAGTACGCAGCAACAGGCTGATCCTTGGAGCAGGTGAAGGGATCCTGGCCGAAATTCAGAAGAGGGAACGTGTTCAAAAATATTAGGCCTCATTACGATTTCCACTGTGCGGTAAAAAAGTAGTAATTCCTTTCACACCACTTTTTGTTGGCGGTAACAGAATTACTGCAGTTTTACTGCACTTCTGAATTCCAAGTTTATAAGAAATGCAGAGTGTTCAACTCAGCTAAAATCTGGAGGTAAACCCTCCGTTTCTCCTGCAAAAGTCAGTGGCTTTGCCACTAGTGGTAATTCCACCAAAAACGCTATGAAGGTCTATGGACACCAAAAATGGGGACTAACAATGCCCTACTACCTACCACTTGCAATCCCGTGGTAAACACTGTGGCCGTAACGGTCACTGGTTTTAGCGGTAATTCAGCAGAATTGCCACCAAACTCGGAATGAGGCCATCGTTTGCCTTGTCTGCCTTCAAACATTTTTCTTCATACTTGCTCAGAACTTTCACCCACACTGACATCTCATGCATCTGTACTTGAATGGGGGTTGCCATTTTGTTTTGACTTGTCTGCATTCAAACATTCTTCATATTGGGTGTTGAATTTGTACTTTGCCTTGTCTGCATTGAAACATTCTTCATATTGGGTGTTGAATTTGTACTTTGCCTCGACTGCATTCAAGCAAACTTTGGGTATTTTCTGCATCAGCAACTTTGGACCATTCAAACAGTTGTTGGCGCGCTTGTCGGAATGTCCTGTGGTCCCTAGCTGCTTTGGGCAGACTCACTGGTTCCTTCCAGCGTCTCCGACCCTGCTCGCACTGCTGCTGCCTGTTTCTTCACCCGTTTTCTATTTTGGAGTGTGTGGATGTTCTGCCACCATCCTGCGTGGCTCTGCGGTCACACACCATCTTTCCTTTTCGGCTTGAACCGGAGAACTCTGTTTCTTCGAGCGGCCCAACGCCCAGGAGCTCCTGTGTGGCTCCCAGCGGCTCCATGGCCCTTCTTGCTTGCATGCAGCGCTTCTCTTCCTGTCCCGGCAGTCTTCTCCATTTTGCCAGACCTGTCTGTGTGCCTCACGTTCATGAGCTTCAGAATAGGGTTCAAAATCTTCACCTGCACTGCCGGATCTACTAGTGCTGTTGCCATCTTTAAATGTCCCGCGTACTGTAGACTTGCAAAAACAACTAGCCTGCATGTTGTACTTCGAACTTCTGTCACTTTGGACAGACTCCCTCCTCTTTCTCATCTCAGTACCTGAGTGGGTATGGGAGTTGGAGTCCATGGACGTTTTAGTTCTTTTAACTCTAGGTGTTTTTTCTCAGAGATCTCACATAACGACACATCAGAAACAAAAGGTGTTATGTGTGAGTTGTGGGTGTTTGGAACAAAGGTGAAGCCTGACCAGAGTAGTCTAAAGAAAAGGTTTTTGCCTTCCTCTATAAGTGAGAACTGTTAGCTGACAATGGACCATTAAGGTCTTGGGTGTCAGACGGTCTTCCTCATGGGAAGGGGGGGAATTCTGTGTATCATCCAATGAAGTCATGACATCCCCCCGGTTGTTGTCGCCTTCTATCTCATCCTTCCTCATAAAACCACCCCCAGGGTCAGGATCAGCAAGCGGCTGCCGTCCCATGGCCACGTGGGAGGAGGATCCCACCGGGGAATCCGTGATAACTCCATTAGAGTCATCAGAATTGGAACAGGGCTACTCTGGACCTTTTATAGGTAGTAGCCAGACGTGCATATGTGTGTGCTTATATTTGTAATAGCTGTTTTATGTTCATTTGTAACTGGAGATGTTTTAAATGAACGAGGGACACAGGTGGAAAACAACATCTGTAAGCACCAATGCCACAATTGGAAGAAAAAGCAGGATTACAGCGGAAGGTTGGAGCATAACATACATGAGTATTTCTTCTTGGTATGTATTATGCTTAGTGTCTGTACTGTTTGTCCTTCTTGTGCATTTCTTTGCCAATGGGCTGCAGGTGCGTTACACATATTAAATAAATAAATATTAAATATATAAATAAAAGTACATACATTATTAAAACATCAAAGAAACAGAGTGGGGCTTTGGAGTCTGCTCAAAAATTCAACGTCTTGGATATTGAAAAATGACCCTGAAGAAGAACCCTTGGGAGAAAATAATCAAGAAGAAACATGTAGAAAGTGTGAGAGGGTGAGCACTGGCAATCATTGCACACCCAGGACATGCATGATCACCATCCTTAGAATAATCATGTGATCACAATCAGGTCAAATACAAACACCACGTGCACCGTAAAACATGTCAGCAATAATGTGGCTGCGAACATCCAGTTAAATGCGGGAGCTATCCATGGGTTATAGACCGCAACCATTTGTCTCCCTGTGAGGTTCCCTCCATAACCCAGGTGACCCTCAACCCAGGGATGGTCGTGAGAGAGCGATAACCCCTACTATCTAAAAACCTGCCTAGCTAACTGATGTCCTGAAGGCATACCCAGACGTGGGGCCTGTGCCTGCTGGGCCTAGACACCCAAGCTACTCATCACTGATGAGGCCCAACGAGGCCGAAACATGTTTGGGGATGCTTGTGGTCTTGCGCAGAAGCAGTTCGGGCTGGACAGCTCCTTTTGGGGTGGGACCAAGCCTGCTTTGCACATGGTCTTTCCCCTTCTGTAATGACTTGGCAGGTGAAGAACGATGGTTTGTAGGGTTACCCAGGTCCATGCCAGAGGTTAAGATTAATTCTAAACCTTCCAGCCATCACCTCTTTTGTTTTGATGTCCTAAATGCAGAACACCTTATCTACCCAAGTCTCCTTCAGGGAACAATTGAGGCGAGCCCTGCACAAAAGTCCCCAAGGTGATCATGGTTAGACACTCAGGACCACATCCATCCAGTATACATGCCACCCTCCTTTTAGAGCTCTCACATCTAGTTAGCAAGGTTAGCTGCCCTGGACAAACACATACTACCTTTCAGGTGCGTAACCCTGGGCCTGGCAGCCCAGTAAAGGGAAAAGGACCCTTTGCAGGAACCTGTGACCCAAAAGTGTTGTAATATGAGACCCACTGGCAGGGTGTGCACTCAGTGAGAGCCGCAGCAGTGGGAGTAGCTCTGTGCACTCATTCCTTCCGAGTAGCTCTGTGCATCGCAGGTCTGCCTGGTCCTTGCACTCTGTTTGCATCTGCACTGTATTGTACACATTAGTGCCATGTGCACACTCCCACTCCTATCCCCCAGATGTTAGAGCGAGCCCTCACTCTCTTCCAGTTGTCCGGCAGGTAGGGGGTTGAGGAGGCATAGTTTACCATGTAGAAAAGGCTGGATTGGATTGAAACGTTATTTATAATCAATCAATCAATCCAATCCAGGACGCCCTGATTAGATGATTAGGAGTTCGTTGACACAGTGTTCCCCTGGAGGCTGCTTGTGTACTGCGAGGTGGGACTGACTTCCACTGGGAGAACCTGACTATGCAGAGGTCACTCAGAGGTCATCTGCAACTCTGGAAGAGTGGCAGAGGTGATGCAAACAAGCAGAGGCCTGGTGAGGACTAGCTGTGAAGCAGCAGGGGCAACACTTGACCAAACAACTGCAGCGGGTGCATGCCTCCTGCATACTTGCCAACATGACCCATTCCAATCTGTAGGCGCTTATCCATTCCAGGGATTTTTCTTTGCATTCAGGGATTTGTAGTTCCACTTTTCCCATTCTAAAAGTCCCACAATGCAAAGAAAAAAACAGGACTGGAAAAGCACCTACATATTGGAATGGGTCATGTTGGCATCTATGATGCTGCAGAAGAGCGGGCACCGAGACCATGCAGCATTAGAGCACTGCGAGGGGTGCAGTAGTGTCCGCACCTGTGACTGGTGCAGAAATGCCCGCACCTGTCAAGGAAACATATGCAGTGTTGCTAGAATAGATGGAAGGAGCTCAAAGGGTTACGGGAACAGTGACGTAGCAAGAGGAAAGGGCGGAGCCTCAGGCAGGAAGAGGCGTTAGTTATAATAAAGTGCAACTTAAGAGAAGGCGTGTGCTGTCAGACTTATCGTTACATCGTGATAATTAAAATGTAGCATGCAGTTGTAAAGGAATTTTACAATTTAGGAAGGTATTTTCTTTCACCAAGATGGGCAGTTATTGCGTAGAATTGTTCGACCGTATGCCAAAGAGTATTATTTCCTGGGCTGGCTCCTCCCCTTGCCCAGAAAAGCAGGGCCGGACTCTTACTGAACTATTCCTTACTAGACTGGCCTCTGACTTCCTGGGCACTGAGGTCATTCTTGAAGTTCACAACAGTGGTTGAAGTGTACGAAAATAAGTAGTGGAACTATGTTTCCTGCTGGCCCGCCCTCCCGCTCCTCGCATCCCCCGTCCCCCATGCAATACAAACCCCATATCTGGGTCCCGCCTTTCCTCCATTCCACCCCCACCACTGTGCAAAGGGTGAAAGAAACACAGAGGGCCTCATCATGCATTGGGCGGAAGCCCTTAAATGCGGCAGTAACGGTATTACTGCTGCATTACTTTATGGACTATTATAATGACTATATAGAAAACTATCGAAGCTATAATTCTAATGAACTTGATGAGCCACATGAATGTGATGAAAATGTCACTCCTGGTGAAGAGAGCTGTGTCCCGAAACGCGTCGAGCTCATTTTTAATTTATTGATTGCTCAAATGTACATAATAGATTAAAATTAATTTTGGATGTATAAAATAAACCGAATATATGTTTGAGGAAATTGAATTCAGAAATTGACATGGATAAATCTTATTTGATCTCTTAACCTAAGTGATATGGCTGAAATCTAAACACATTTTGACTGATAATTTGATCAGTTCATGAGTTGTGCAGGGGACGCGAGTGTCCATTAGTTTAGGACACTTATCTTTTCCTGTATGTATTAGTGACTTATTGTGTCAGAGTCGCATTTTATCCCCTGCACCTTTAAATCTATACAGAATATTCTTTACTTATCCTTGATTATATTCTAATAGAGGTGTACTATTTCTCGCTACTTATTTCTTTCTATACCTTCGGTGCAAACTGCATTTGACAGGTTAAAGCGGATCTTGACCAATGCCCCGGTTTTGCAAAATTTAGAATGCAGAAGAACTATACATCACAGAGGAGCATACCTCAGCAGTAGCCATCGGAGCGATCTTGTCCAAGCAGCGTCCTAGAACCCAGGTCCCTCATCCTGTAGCCTTTTTTCCCGAATATTGATCTGAGCGGAACAGAAACACACCATTCCCAAAACGGAGCTCTTGGCAATCAGAGATGACTTCAAGGAATGGCAGAAAGGACACCACCTATTGAGTACCAAATTGAGTGGTGGCATGGGTTTAGGTCTTCATGACCGAAAAAAATCACCTTTTCCTATTTGACCGACTTGGCTTTGGATTTTTTGTTCGAAATTGCAGGGGGAGACCCCCCTCACAACTGCTCCCGAACTTAACCTATTCCCTTACCCCACCACACATATATTTTTATTTTATTTTGACCGAATTTCAACAAAAAAACAACCCAGAAAATTCGGTCAAATAGGAAAGGTCAATTTAACTTTCGATCAAGTATGCTAATACCATGGCATATACTGACCACCGTAACCTCCAGGTTTATTCTTCCTTGAAGTTTACTAGTGCCCGACAGGCTCTGTGGCATATGGTCTTTACGCCGTTTGATTTCACAGTCACTTATTGGCCTGGTAGTCAACACGGTAAAGGCGGATGCATTGTCTTGACAAACTGAAGATGGTAGTGTTTTGAATAGGGGTTCTGGTGCCCATTCTCATCCTCTTCGCTCCTCCCCCAAAGGGTTCTGTCTTTTCATCACCATTTGGCAGCCCTGTTTCTTTGGCACTGGCGGTTGCCCTGGCGACGAGCCGCAGCCGTCTCACGCTGTGATTCAATCCACGCTGCACGGCGCGCTCACGTGATTATGTCAGCTGGTCAGCGAGTGGCGTCTTGCGCGAAATTACAAATAACTTGCTGACCCACTGTCGGGTGCTTCTGATTGATTCTGTTCTACAGTAGCACTACTTTACCTCTAATTCTTTGGTCTCTCTCCTGCCAAAATTCAGTCTGCATTGCCAACCCTTCTTTGCCTCCCGATTTTGTATTTGGTCTACCAGCACGTTACCGAACATTTATCTTCCCATTGGATTACCTCCTGCCTACTGATTTTGTCCTTGGATTGCTAGCACGTTGACGACCCGGCTTCCCATTGGATTGCATTACTTAATCTCAGAACCTCGCTAAGAGTCACCTTTGTGTGGTCAGCAGCGCTGTTCCTCTCTCCGGTGCAGAAGAACGCACTGATTACCAGCATTCATCCAGGTATTTCCTCCCCGTACCAAGTGTTTAGTCTCCTCTCTGCTTCACTACCTTGTGGCCGCTCAATATCACTCACCTGTGTGTGTCCTCATCTACTTGTGTTTTACGGATAACATTGGACTTCCTTGTTTACATGTGCACTCGGGAGGCCATGCAGCTACGCAGTGCACCCACCCGGATCTAGAGCGACCCTCGTTCCGACTGGGTTTTCTTCCTCTTCTCACCTTCCTGTTTATTATTTTGTATTGTTGTTGTGCCCTTTTCCCTCCTTCCCTTGCTATCCCGACATCTGGTAAGAAGGTTTTTTGTTGGTCTTCATTCAGTGTATGATAGGGACTCCATGCTCAGGAGACTGATTATTCCTATCTAAATCTCTAGGTACTAGGGAACAGCATACCCGGTCACTCATCCCGAGCCCTGATTCCTTTCTACCCAGCCCATCAAATCAGGTTAATAGTCATATCAAGGAGTTACATTCTGTTTTACTGTTGGTTACCAATAACCCTGTTCTTTTCTTTCCTAGCAGCTTGGGTACTTAGCAGTGTTGGTACCCGCTCTTTCGCTTGATAAATCCCTCTATCTGCCCCCTACTTGGCTACAGCAGAGAGGTGTAGTGAGAGGAAGAGTTTCCCTCGAGTGAGGAGGCCAGGGTTGTTAAGGAATAACCTAGGCTCTTCTATCAAGTTGAACGGGTCAGGAAGACGGTTGATCGTTCTTGGGCTCTATCTCCCTGATAGTCGGTGAGTGACAGGCAGGCTCTCATCTGGCGAGGAACCCATATTGAGTCTAGAGCACGTCATCTGTTCTTGTACACATATTCTCGAGAGTATACAGAATGGACCGAGACACACCCAGATGAGACGGAAGACATGAATGCCCCTTTGTTGATCAGTATACAACTCTCCTTCCATTTAACTACTGTCATCCACTCCAACCAATTCTTCTCTCCTGCCTTGACATCCTCTTCTGTGGTAATTATAGGGCCTTAGAGGGCATCCTGTATGTACAGGACCGCTTATGCATACCCGTGGAGAAAAGCAAACTTTGGGCACTTCAGTGGAGCCACGATTCTAAAATAGCGTTTCACCCGGGTCAAAAGAAAACCATAGAGTTATTAAAACGATGGTGTTCGTGACAGGCAATGAATCGAGATGTTACTGAACACATACTGCAGTGTGGGTTGTGCACACAAAGTAAGGTAGCTGATGGTAAACCACATGGCCTTTGGCAACTGATGCTGGTTGCACATTAACCTTAGTACATGGTGTCTATGGACTTTATGGTTGATTTACCCTCTTTGGAAGGGTATGGTACCATCTGAGTGGTTCTAGATGCACTTATGAACATGGCATGCTTTATTCCTTTACCCACACAAAAGTACCAGGGCTGTCATATTGAGTCTGATTCAATGGTAGCTAGCTAATAGCTCAACAGACCCTCCAACGTCCAATTAACTATCCCTAAATTAGTGAACTCCCCCGGGCGATGAGCTGCCTGGCTAGGGTCAGGGTCAGGGGACAGAGTAAGAGACTGACCCTCCTTGAGATGCTGCTAGAAGTGGTGCACAATAAATGTTCAGTGGTGGTGACCTTTGGCTAAAAAACCGGAATAGAACACAGAGAAGATCATGTCCAGATTGAGAGTGTAAATAGGAGAAAGGAAAACTTTATTGCTCCTGTTTATTGCTCAGAACGACATATACAACATTATATCCAGGGTGGCCAGGCAGTGAATGGACAACCCTTTATTTTAAAAATAGGTGACCGCAAAATAAAGGGTTGTCCATTCACTATCTGCCCACCCTGGATATAATGTTGTAAATATCTTTTCAGAACTTCGTTCTGAGCAATAAACAGGAGCAATAAAGTGTTCATTTCTCCTGTGGTGGGGGCGGTGTCCTTTCTTCCATTCCTTGGAGGCAGCTCTAATTGCCAAGCGCAGTTCATCTATTATCTAGCTACCACGGAATCAGACTCAGTACACCAGCCCTGGTATGTGTGTGTGTATGAACAGGATTTCACATACCCTTCCTGGCCCTTTAATGCTTTCATCCTTTTCAGGGGTTACCCATCTCGGCTGCCTTGGCCCGCCTCTTCTTTACCCACGTCTTTCATTTGTTCGGCCTTCCCTCCATTATGATTACTGATAGAGGGAGTCAAGTCAATCTCACTTTTGGCCTAATTCAACCTCTCTCCTCGGTATAGAGGCCAGGTTTTCGTCATCCTATCATCCCCAAACTGATCAACATTTGCACACTGCTCAGGAATCCATGAAGAGGTTTGCAGACACACATAGGAAACAAGCTCCTTAATACAAAGCGGGCTCTCGAGTGTGGCTGTCCGCAAAACATCTATGCATTCCTGGAAAACGGAAGCTACTACCCACCGCTGGTTGGCCCCTATAAGATAGTACAGATCATCAACCCGGTCACCGGGCAACTGGATCTATCACCCCGCTGGCACACACATCCAGTGTTCCACACCGGCCTGCTTGAATCAGTTCATCCTGACACTCGATTACCTACTAGACCAAAACCCTTATTGCTACAGGGAGAGGAAGAGTATGAGGTCCTGGCCATCCCAGATTCCTGAATGCAACAGGGTGTGAGTGGAAGGGATACGCTCCAGCCGAACGCACTAGAGAACCCATGCGCCTGATCTGCTTCTTACTCCTCGAAAGTTCATGTCCCGGAGATTGCAGGCTTTGAGAGGGATAATGTCAGGAACAGCCCTTCCATTCTCGAGCTGGGCGTCTGCAGTGGTGCTTGTCGTGAAGACTCACGCAACGGTGGGGTAAGTAAACTACATATTCCAAAAGGCCGTCATCCCATCTGGTAGCCGGCGATCTCCGGTGTAGGAGCCAAGAATACATTTCTGTGGTGTTTCTCATTCACCTTAATGCTTTGGGTGGCATTTCAGATTGGGATCTGTTTTTAGACCTTCAGCATTGTCTCCTGGACTTCACCTTCAGGTTGCCCTTGTTCATCGAGTTTTGCCCGGCTGTTGACGACTATGTGCTTGAATTGCCTGCTTTTTCCATCTTGTACTCTGATCACCTCACCGCTGCTGATTCCTGTCTGTCCTTGACCTGCCTACTCTGCTGGCCTGTGTTTTGTTACCTTGGGTTTCTGGAACGTTCTTATATCCGCTCCAACATACCCTGCTGACGCTGTGTTTTCCCGGCTGCACCAAGACTTTGTCTGGCTTGGAACTGCTCGTGACGGGACTGTGGTTTCCCTTCTACTAATTACTCTTGCACCATTGGGCCTGTTATCTCATTGGGATTATTAGACTTTGTGAGGTGGAAGTAGTGGCAGCCGCCCTGGATAATGGGAGAAAGGAGGGGGTTGCGGAAGGGGCCCGTCAAGTGCTGGCCATTAATGAAAAGAGACAGACTACAGATCCCAGAATGCCCCACGAAATACTGCATCAAGGGGGAGGCACACTGATGGGTAAAGAAAGGAAAAAGAGGAAAGGGAGATCCGGGTTTCCTTATGTTAGAACCGCCCGAACACAAGCAAAGTACAGGGTTAACCCACAGTGGACTGAGCAGGGAGAAGGTGGGGAATCAGAATCAGGTGAGTTAAAACCGTTGCTGAGAACACATGGGGCTGATTACGGGGGAGGGGCCGGACAGGGGTTAAATGCAACTCCAAGAGACTCAGGAGGGGTCTTAACTTGCAGGAGCAGCGCGTGGCGAGAGACGCCGCACCCGAGTGGCGTGAGACCGGCCAAGAATACGAGTGGGCTTACTAGTAGTAAGCGGAAAGCACACAGTTTGACGCCGTACCGGGTCCAAGGCTCAAGACATTCCAGTGGAGAGAACCGGCCGCCGAAGAAGAAGGATTCGGAGGGGTGAAGAGTGTACTATTGCCCTTTGTTATTTTCGTTTTCATGGCCGGCGGACAGGTCTGAAGGGGGAAAGCCTGTAATCGCCTGGCTGTTATTTTTGAACTAATTAAGCACAGCAGCGGAAGGTGCAAGTAAAGCAAGGCACAACTCCCGTGCCTACGAGGTGAAAGAAACCGTCATCAGTTGGCTGAAGTTATTGATCTGTGACCAGTATTTGTTGTGCAATAAACCGCTGTGAAAGGAAAACCTTGTTTGTCTCCGGTTGACTACTTAACAGACTTCTAGATCCTTTGCCCTCCAGGATGACCGGCTGTTACTCACGAGGGACTGCAACCTTTCCCCTTTTATTTAGTCGCGCTCGGGTAGGCCCCTGGTATTTTTATTTTCTTCAGTACTCTGGTCTATGGACATTGCGCTCTTCTAGGGACTTGCTGAACTCTGAACTACAGCACCTACAGGTAATGTGGAGAGATCAGGGGAGGGGGGATGGTGTGTGTTCCATCCTGCAGTGCAGTAATAGTCATGTTCTAATTTCTTCCTTTACAGTCACAACTGAACTGACCCCTGTCCCTTACTGCCTTTTTTATTCGATCCATCTACAACTGGGTGATAGTGTACCACGTGGCAGTTCATTTGAAAAGAAAGCCCTCCCTAAATAGCATCCAGTGACCAAACAAACCGGACAAGAATCGGACATTGAATTAGGCACCTCGGGTCATTCTTTCAATTCATTCACTTTGCCGCTCTCTGTGTTAACTCTTGGGAACGCCGCTATCCTAGTCCTCTGCAGTTTATTTGGTCGGAAATTGGTTCCCATGTGCTTGTCAGACGTAGTCTCCCTCCTGATTCTTCAAGGAGGGATTTGATTAATTGGCCTCGCTGCGTCTGACTAGAATCCTCACTACTGTCTGTGGCTCCCCTGTGGTGCTGCTTCCCTTGCAGAGGTTCACCTGGATGCATGAGCCTTGCAACATCTTACTCGGATCTCAAAGGGTGTCTCTGGCTCCCCTTCTTGCCTGGAGTGTCTGGTGCTTCGCCTTCCCAGACTTTGAAGGAGTAGTAGAAGGATACCCCTTTCGTCTCCATCAAAATGTTGACAGGTGGCCACGCCCCCTGTGTCTGGTCTTAGTGCCACCCCCTTTTGATATGCTTTGATATAAACTTAATATATAAGCATAACGCAGTGCAGTATAGTGCTCATCTGATTGGCACTGAGTGAATGTCCTGGCCGGCATTTCAATTCCCCATAGTTTGTCTTGCCTTGTCTTGTCTTGTCTCGCTTTGCTGATTGTGTACAGTGACTGTCGGGTCTCTCTGTGTGAGGGCCCTTTGTGCTGTGCGAAGGGCCTCTAAGGGCAGGTGCAGCAGTTGAGGTTGCTGGAGTGTTGTTTCCTCCTGCCGCTGTCCGCCTCCTATAGGGAGCACCGCTAGTAATCAGCATTAGTAACTTGCTTTGCTGAATACGTTTGGGAAGCCGCAAATTGGGGAGTGACACTCTGCTCTTTTTAATACACATTGACATTTTTGAGCAGCTTCATAAAAAGAGTGGAGGAGCATATTACAGCAAAACCCTTTTGCTATTTTATTGCACAGCCAGTACTGAGCGCTGTGAGCGGTAAATAAATAGTAAACATCTCACATCGATCCATAATAATCAAAGTGATGAAGCACACGGCCACTAGAAAATTTGGCCTACGAAGCCCAGAAGACAAAACTAAAAAGCATTTGCCTGACCTTGTAAGACTAGTTTCTTCCTCCGACTCACTGGAAACCACTACCAGCGAGAGCGAAAGCGAGTTTGAACACCCCTCTGCTTCTAGTGGCCTCTACCAGCGAGAGCGAAAGCGAAAGCGGGTTTGAACGCCCTTCTGCTTACAGTGGCCACTACTAGCGAGAGTGAAAGTGAGTTTGAACACCCCTCTGCTTCCAGTGGCCTCTACCAGCGAGAGTTGAACACCCCTCTGCTTCCAGTGGCCTCTACCAGCGAGAGCGAAAGCATGTTTGAACGCCCCTCTGCTTCCAGTGGCCACTACCAGCGAGAGCGAAAGCGAGTTTGAACGCCCCTCTGCCTCCAGTGTCCTCTACCAGCGAGAGCGAAAGCGAGTTTGAATGCCCCCCTGCTTCTAGTGTCCTCTACCAGCGACAGCGAAAGCTAAAGCGAGTTTTAACACCCCTCTGCTTCCAGCGGCCTCTACCAGTGAGAGCGAAAGCGAGTTTGAACGCCCCTCTGCTTCCAGTGGCCTCTACCAGCGAGAGCGAAAGCGAGTTTGAACGCCCCTCTGCCTCCAGTGGCCTCTACCAGCGAGAGCGAAAGCGAGTTTGAACGCCCCTCTGCTTCCAGTGGCCTCTACCAGCGAGAGCGAAAGCGAGTTTGAACGCCCCTCTGCCTCCAGTGGCCTCTACCAGCGAGAGCGAAAGCGAATTTGAATGCCCCCCTGCTTCTAGTGTCCTCTACCAGCGACAGCGAAAGCTAAAGCGAGTTTTAACACCCCTCTGCTTCCAGTGGCCACTACCAGCGAGAGCGAAAGCGAGTTTGAACGCCCCTCTGCCTCCAGTGGCCTCCACCAGTGAGAGCGAAAGCGAGTTTGAACGCCCCTCTGCTTCCAGTGGCCTCTACCAGCGAAAGCGAAAGCGAGTTTGAACGCCCCCCTGCTTCCTGCGGCCTCTACCAATGAGAGAGAAAGCGAAAGCGAGTTGGAACGCCCCCCTGCTTCCTGTGGCCTCTACCAATGAGAGAGAAAGCGAAAGCGAGTTTGAACGCCCCTCTGCTTCCAGTTGTCACTACCAGCGAGAGTGAAAGCGAAAGCGAGTTTGAACGCCTCCGCGTCCAGTGGACTGAACGTAAAGGGAAGATACACATATAATGTCTAGACTTAATGCGATTGTCTCCAGTGTGGAAGCCATGATGAGTCTGTGCTCCACTATTGCACAAGAGTAGAATTAATTCAAACACGTTATCGCCAAGGTAGCTGACATCATTTTGGAAAATTCCTCAATGCCGATGCAAGCGGGCACCTCTGAAATTATTGGGGGCGATGGTGAAAAGGCCTCCACTCAACAATATAATATTCCCGCCCCCCAAACGATTAATATTTCATCTGTTGATGATCCCATCAGCGGAGCAGCACTACACAAAGCCGACAACGTTGGTTTTCAATCATCTGGAAAGGACGACCAGGACCACGGGCAAGTCCTGCTATCTCCATCCTCAAATAATCTGCCCCCATATAAAAATGTATTGCCAGGTTCCATACCGCCTGTAAGGAATACTAAACCCAGAGCAAATAAAACAAGAAAATGGCGCAAAGGCCCAACCTTGCGGCTCAAGCGTAGATACCTCCCGCTGCTTGTGCTTGCAAAAGTGGAAACCTAGTTCTGAAGCCTAAGACCACAGTATCACACACTTTGAATGATGGCACAGACAGACAGGTCTAACCATAAGGCCCTGTAGACTGCTAGCTGCAGGTAGCAGGGGAGATCGTTCCTGCCATACCTGCGACTTGCGCAAATGGCGCGGAAAGCAGATTAACATCCGGGGCACAGTTCCGGAAGCGGCAGCTCCTTTTGGGCATTCACAAAGCAGAGACAATTTTACATGGACAGCGACTGGAGGCTACCTTCTAACACTTTACCTCTAAGGGTGGGCAAAGCAATGTCCCCTCCAGTGTTATCATTGAAGATGACATGCGCTCATTGTCTAAATGGGCTAAACTGGAGGAACTATACCCCACTGAATGTGGCCCTTTCCGAAATCATTATGGAAATCTTTTTTCCCAGATTGTCCAGATAACAATGATAAACTCTGCTGATATTACTCACATAGACCTCCCAAAATTCGATAGTCTCCCGAACTGGGCAATTATCGAGTTTGTCTCTTCTAATGGTGGCATTATTAAAATCTTGAGCTCTTGAACAGGAATGATTTGGTTTCAGGGTAATAATATGCAGGAAGCAGTGGCTAGCAAAGCCATCAGAAACATTGCAGCTAACTTTGGCAAAGTCAGTTCCCTATTTGGGAAATGACGGCCTCTGGAAGGGAATCTCTGTTAGCTTCTACAATTAGTGTGGACACCAATGCTCTAGGACAAGTTGAGCCATGATTCTGAGAAGCAGCGATGACTAACATAGTTTGACATAGAGATTCCAATCCGACATTGTCTTGGATTTCATGGAACACCAGAGGCCTTTATTCCTTTCTGGGCCAACCTTTAGGCCTACTTCCAGAACTTCCTCTGACATTTTTCCATTGCAGGAAACTTAGCTCACCGTTAACTTTAATATTGATGGTTATAACATACTTTAGGATCTTAAAGTCTATGTAAGATTTAGAGGAAAGAAAAAAAAAAGAAAAAAATTGCCTCTTATCTTTTTACTATAAAGGAGGGAATTTTACTTTTTATCTCTTCTTCTTAATTGGATAAAATGTTACTTGGGGATTGTGGGAGTTTTAAAACTGTTAAATGAAATTAAATGAAATATTTTATTTATATCTCACTCATACACAACGGTTTCAGAGTGCGACCAGGCAAAGGGAGGGAAGCAGGGGAGAACAAAAACAACCATCTTACTAGGCCCAGTGACATTAAGAGCATGCAAGTGCATGGGAAAGGGAAAAGGGGGAAAGTGCATGGAAGGGGGGAGAGGTGGAAAGTGCGGAACAGAGGAGAGAACACAACAAATAAACAAGTAAAATAAATAAATAAAGGTGGTGGTGCAGCCAGCAAGTGGCAAGTGCTAGGTTAAGCAGATAGGGTATATCTGATAAGTGCAGAAGAGAAATAGGAGGGGGTCTGTATGGGTACAGATACAGACCCCAGTGCAAGGGGTGGCCTGGAGGCAATGTAAAAACTGTACATACGGGCCGCACACGTCTAGAGGGCGAGCATGCATTGGCAATGTCCGAATATAGGCTCCCTCTACATCATAACAGCAGGCATTGTCGTCCAGCCACTGCGCCCACTGTGGATGGGACCCTTCCACCAAGCCATCGCTATTGTCCTCTGGGCCAGAACCAATAGCAGGCCTGCCAAGCGATGCTAAAGCCGGGACAGTGCCGTGGCAAGGCCCAGTAGCACCACCCCCTGGTCGTCCATCATCACCACCTCGTTAAATATTGCGGGTAGAGTCTGACGCACCTCCCCGCAGAATTGCATAATAGGGGGCCATCTCCAGGCAAGGTGTACAAAATCGGCCTCTGCCGTTGCACAATGGGAACACTCCTCAGACACATCCCCATGATACCAATGTAATTCCAACGGAGCATAATAGGTCTGGTGTATAAAGTTAAAATGTATTTGCCTATATCGTGCATTGAGCGACACCCACCAGTTTGGGCCTTAATATATTTACATGCCTGTTGTGCTTGAACTAAAATGGCGCCGGTGCGCAATGCATTCTGGGAGCGCTCGGAGCCATGATGGATATTTACTTCATGCCGCAGTGAAAAGCTGCACACATTTTGCTGAGTGTTAGATTCATGGTGCTGAGAAAAACATGCTTTCCAAACCTGGTATGCGGTCAAGGACATTTCTGCTGGGAAAGCTAACGTTGTTATGGTTTGGTACTGTTCTCCGCGGAGCGTGTTTTTAGAGAAGGGAGGCAATCTGCTACTTGAGGGTAGCTCTCGATTGACCCAGCTGGCAACCGACGGCTGCTCATCAACTGCGCAAGTGCAATTTCCAGAAGGTTCGAGAATTGACTCCCCTTTGTGGAGTGTGTATATATGCAGAAACCAGGAGGTGGTCAGGTGAGACTTCAGCCGGAGAAGGACGCTTACATCCGGCACTCCTGTGAGCTGTGGTGCTCTTGGCCTGGTTGTTCCCGGGGTCTTCCAGCAACTTCTGGGCGAGATGAGGAATCCTGTTACGCTCACGGTGATGTAGTTCCTTTTGAATTCTTTGCTTCTTTTGTGATTTATGTCTATATTACTTCTGTGAGTTATTTCTATGTTATTATTGGTTGCTTCTAAGCTTTGAATAAATAGCCGTATAAGAGCTGATTATCTTCGAAGAGTGCGTGGTTGTGAGTTATTGCGTCTGTCTGCGTTCAAAGTATTTGCTCTGTAATTGCATTGGTGATTTATGTTGTTCCGTGCACTCTGGGGAGAGCAATACAATGCCTCATCCACAATCTCTGTCCCCAGTGTTCTCTCCCACCTTTGCTTTGCTTATCTCCTACCTGTGGTATGGCCGCTCTCATTTTCTCATAGATCAATTCCCCCCCTCCCGGCGCCTCCACCACCTCGTGTAATAGGGGGAAGACAGGGGGGGTTACTGTGTGAAGGAAGGAAAAAAAGCACAGAACTTATTCCTGATCCTATAGTATAGGACAATATCCAGGGAGGTTTTTCCCCCCTTTCCGTTTACATTTATTGAGATTTAGAAAGGTTCTGTCTATGTACCAATCCCCTATTTTCGTTATCACCAGTTTATCCATTAGGATCTCATACACCTACTCCTCGGTGACCCCCAGGCCCTGAATATGCCGCACCGGGAGTGCTGGCGAGTACAGCTTTGCTGCCCCCACTTTGTCCTCCATCTTCAACCTAGCCATGCACGTGCTGGCCTCTGCCCCTGTACCTCCCCTCCTCCGCTCCGCCTTCCACAAAATCTCAGTCCTCACCAGGTATGGTGCTACTATCGCCTTCTCAACCAGGATTTGTGGCCTACTGAGGTTCACCTCGTACCAAAAAGACAGGAAGTGGGTCTGTGCCGCCCAATAATATTGTTTGAAATCTGAAAGCGCTAGGGCCCCCCCCTTAGAGGATTGTGTAAGCACCTCCCAGCGCACTCTTTGGACCCTCCCCGCCCACAAAAATCCCACCAGCCTCCCATGCAGATTATAGGGAGGTTTTGAAACAAAACAAAAAATATAAATGAATTTGGACAACACCACCATCTTGACCACCGCTACCCGCCCCATCAGAGCTCCTGTAGTGTATCCACCACCGTCCCATAGTCTTCCATGAAGAGCTCCTCTTGGTCTCTTGCTATCTACACTCCCAGGTATCTGGCGTGTACGAGCTCCCACCTAAGTCCATAGTCATCATCAAATGGCACCACCCTGGCTGTGAGAGGAAATATCACTGACTTATCGTAGTTGATGTTCAAACCGGACATCTCAGCAAATTGTATAATTTGTCTCATTACTGGATTGAGATTGTCCGCCGGGTCCCTCAGAAAGAGTGCAATGTCATCTGCGTACAATGAGATGATAACTTTATGAGTATACAGTTGGATGCCTCTCTGCAAGTGCCATTGCCTCAGTGCCGCGGCCAGTGGTTCAATAGCGTGTGCAAACAGTAATGGCGAGAGAGGGCAACCCTGTCGCGTCCCCCCCGCCAGTGGTATGGTTGCCGTCCATTCCCCAGAAATGGCTATTCCGGCCACGGGGGCAGCACACAGCAGACCGACATATTCCATAAACTGGCAGCCCAATCCCATTTCTCACAGTGTGGTAAACAAGAATCGCCATTCGACTGAGTCTAACGCCTTCTGGGCATCTAGTAAGACTGATATCGCTGGGATGTCCAGATCCACCCCCTCCAGCAAGCCGAAGAACCGCCTCAGCCCATATGTGGTGTTCCTCCCCAGGATGAACCCTGACTGATCTGCAAGCACAAGGTCCCTCATGAAGGGAAGGAGCCTATTCACCAGCAACTTAGCAAGAATTGTATTATCTAGGTTAATAAGGGCTATAGGTCGGTATGAAGCACAGTTATCTTCCGGCTTCCCCTCCATATGCAGTAACGTTATCATGAACTCAAGAAATGTCTGTGAAAGAGCGCCCTTCCACACCGCCTCCTGATATACCTGAAGCAGATGGGGGGCCACCATGTGACTATAGTCTTTATAAAATGTGCCTGTCAGGACATCCGGGCCCATAGATTTGGTCCGGAGCAGTTCTTTAATCACACCCTTAATTTCCTCCACGATCACCTCCCTGTCCAGGTATTCCCTCTGCTTAGGGGACAACCAATACAGTGCCACCTCCCCCAGATACCGCTGGATCTCCTTCTTGGAGTGCGCCCCCTTGGACGAGAATAGCGCACCATACTAATGCTTCCCCAATACCGGCTGTCTTGAAGACAAGCTCTGTGGTTGCCTATATAATCCACCTGCATGGGTCACCTCTCTGCCCCGAGGAGCCGTGCCAAGAAGGCACCCGTTTATTGCCCCTCCCCATATTGTCTAACCTGGGTAGACCTGTGTAGATAGCGGACCTCCCTTAATGCGTTCACCTGGAACGCATCTAGCTCCTCCTTGATTACCGCTATTGTGGTCCTCTGCCCCCGATTCCTGATACTGGCGCTCCTTCCCTTTAAATATAGTGTCATTGGCCTCAAGCTCACCCCTGATCAGTTTTGAAATTCCCGCCTCCTTCCCCACACAGATGCCATGGACATAACATTTAAAAGTCTCCCACAGTACCTGGGAGAATCCACTGTATCACTATTGATGCCAAAGAAGGCCTGTATGTCCGCTAGTAGTTCCTGGTGGAACACAGAGTCCCTGAGCGCCTCCAACTTAAATTGCCAATTTGCCCCTTTCACCCTCATCCCGGGGATGAGACACTCCAGCACCACTGGCGAGTGATCCGAAAATGTTCTCGGCGTCTCATATATAGAAGAGCTTCCCTTACCTTATCGGGACACCTGTCTCTTCGTATGTTCCAGGTAATTACTTTAAAGCTTTTCATGCTCCTCCCTCCTCCCCATTAGAAATCCTCAGGAAAGCCATTCGACAGCACCACTCTGATTTCCCATGATAGTTGCCCCATTCCAACTGGCCCCACAATCTCCAACCAGGCTCCCCGCCCTGACCTCACCTCTGATCCAGATATTAGATGACACTCCAGCAACCGTGAACAAACCCACAAACTCTTGCACACCCCGCCTCTCTCCTCCCCACTGAACAACCACCCCAACATGTTCACAATACCCACCCCAACCCTCCCTCTCCAGACCAACATTGTGGAGTACACACGGGGCCCTCGCGCCTCTATCCAGTCTTGATCCATTACCATCCGTTATCGCTCCTAGCTCTATGTCCTACCCCCCCCAGGTGGATTCTGGATCTGCACCCCTTGTCCAAGCCACCCAGCACAATGTCGCCACCAAGGTGCGGCCGTCCAGACCCTGATAACTACCCATCCATCTGTTGCCCGCCTAAAAGATATAAGGGCCAAGCCATTATCTCCAATGGAAAACATACGGAGGTCCACTCCACAAGCCAGTATCATTAGTCCCCATCCCGGCCCTCTCACATAACATTCTTTAAACAGGGTTGGGTGCCCTTAACATCTCTTCTCTGCTGTTCTCAAGTCTGGTTGCGCGGCGATCCTGTTCCTTCATGTTCGGAGCTGCAGGGCGACCCACCCCCTCTCGGCCCTCTCTTGGGAAGGCCATCTATAAAGCTTCTTGATTGGGAAGGCCACCTATAAACCTGCTTGCTTCCTCCGGATATGCAAAGAAATGTGTCTTCCCAGCGTATAGGATTCTAAGCTTAGCTGGAAAAATCATTGCATATCGAATATCCTAGTCCCGAAGCTGCCGCTTGACTCCCAAAAAGATTCTCCTTGCTGCCTATTTCGATGCTGAGAAATCAGGGAAAATCTGAACACGGTCTCTGCCATAAGAGAGTTCTCCTTTATCCCTGGCCATCCGGAGGATCGTGTCCCGGTCCCTGTAGTTAAGGAGTCTCACGATTAAAGGGCGCAGTGGAGCCCCGTTGGCAGGCCGCAGCGCTGGGATCCTATGGGCCCGTTCGACATTGAATATTGGTGAAAGGCCAAAAAGTGTCACACAAAGCTTTTCTACAAACTCCTCCACGCGGTCTGAGCCTTGTTGTTCCCTGACCCCCACCAGGTGTATGTTATTGCACCTCGCCCGGCCCTCCATGTCTTCATTTTTCACTGTAATTATCTTCACCACCGTTTCCAGGGCCGCTTAACAGACCGGGAACATTGCCGCTGCATCCTGTAGGTCAGAGATCCTGTTCTCCACCTCATCCAATTTGACACCGTGTTTATCAAGCTGCTGTTGAATAAGGTCTATCTTAGTGTCCAGAGCATCCAGTTTAGAGTCCAGTTTCTCTATCCCCTCGTTGAGATGCAGCAGGATATCTTTCATGTCCAGTTCCGGCTCTTCTGCCACCCCAGACCCCTCTTTAGAGCCCCCAGGATGGGTGGGAGCCTGCGCCTGTGCCTTTGATTTCTTCCCGGCGGACTGTCCCTCAAAGGCACTGCGTTTTATCACCTTTCACCATTTTGACATCCCACACCACCTATGGAGCCCTTCCAGCACTGCTTCTAGCTGGAATTTATGATGGCCCTGGTCCTGTGTCAACCCCACGTTCATACACGTCTTTGCACTCTATGGCCAGGGCACCTCTCAGTACCCCCTCTCATGCAGTGCTTCCTTCCGAACTAGGTACTCCTCACCTCTTGGCCTTGGGGCTAGACTTAACCACCAGCAGCCTCTGCTTGCTCTCTCTGCCCTGCATTGAAGCCAGCTGCCTGCTATCGGGTTTCTTTGCCCAGTCCCCAGGGTCCAGCCGCTCAAACAGTGCTCACTCCATCAGCAGGATACTGAGGTGATCCACCCCCTGTCCCAGTAGCTGTGCGTGGCTCCTCCACTCTGTTCGCTCTCTCGGCTGGACTGACCTCTGTTTTCCAAGCGGTCAATGACTTCCAGGCCGCCATCTGTTCCTCAGGACCCTTCTGGCGCACTTGACGTCTTACTTTGCCGCTGTCGGACTCCCCTACGGTGCAGTGCTGTTCTGGAGCAGGCTTCTCCGCAGCTTACTATTAACCAGGAGGTCCCCTGAAGTTGTTTGGGGTCCACCTCGCTAGGCACGTTAGGTCCAAACCACTTCTGTTCTTCTCTGACAGGTTATCCGTTCTGGTGTGAAGCCCACAGACTGTCTCTCCCGCTTATCGCGTAACCAGCAATGGCCCCTCACTCCTGTCTGCTGTGCGGGTATAGCCTGCTGCGGTGCCCAGCTCTTACTGCAGCCGCGGTTCATGCTTCTCAGTGCCACTACTTGGAGCCTCTCCGTCTGGCAGGATATTGCCCAATGCTCTGCCAGACTACTGTGCTGCCACAGGATTTTTTGGTGCTGCGGCTGGCTGTTGCGGGCTTGCTGCTCTGTAGTCCTCCCGGTCAGCACCCTCTCACTGCCTCCTCTTCTAGGCCGAGTCGCCTCTGCCGCCACTGTTGAAGGCCTTCACACCTTTCAGTGGTATTGCGGCTAGAGCCCGAAATCAGCACACATCGGACTGCTTTGCGGTCCTGGAAAGGCCAAGCGCCTACAGTTTCACACTTCAACTCACTCTGGAGCTGCAGGATTATAACATCATATCTGGATCGTGCTTGGAGCTCACTCAAGAGCCTTCATGCTGCTTCGACTCACGAGCGCGCCCTTAGCAAGTATTATTCTAATGTGGTATAGTCAACACCCCAGAGACAAGCTTTTGATTGCGGGAGATTTCAGTGTTCATTACCTCCATTTATATATGCCCGTAGGCCTAAAGGCAGAAACGCATCAATCTTGTGAAATGTATGGGGTTAGTAGCAAAGATCGTAGATGGAGATGCTTTTCCGATGGGAATGACTTCTTTTGCTTGCCCAGAGAAAACCCTGACCACTTTAACTCTAATTTCACCTGGACTAATGGTTGCTCAAATTCCTGTAGGATTATGTTATGGCAAATCAAAAAATGCTTAGAAGCTGCAATTTACTAAATATTATTCAAAATGATTTTAGTGATCATGCCATACTCTCCTGGGTCACAAGATTAGGATACCTTTGTTCTATTTCATATCAAGTAATAATGCTGGAAACTGTACATTGTGTTCCCCAAAAACAACCACGGGTATTAATCAGTTCAGCTAATAAAGATTGCCTTGAGCTTTGGCTGGCCTCCCATGATTGAAATATTGAGTTTATGGCTGACAACTTAGCTGGCTATGCACAAGCCCAGAGGCACAACACGAACAAGGCCAGCAAAGCTAATCTTTTTAAACTCGATCCCGTGATCATGGACAGAAAAATATTATATCGCAGCGATAGGGCGAGTATTCGAAAGCAAGACAATCTTTTGTTGTACGAGAAAAAAGCAAAATGTACTCTGTTAGCTACACACTACAAAAAATGGTTGAATCAACACAAATGCTCTTTAAGTAATTTGAATTGGCTGGCTATTTAGAACCTTGAAGTAGTGATAACAAAACATTCTGGTCTTAATTTAGAGAATTTCTGGCAGGTTCTACATCTATAGCACCGAAGAACCTAAAGCAGATAGATTTCCCCCGACACAAGTTTTTTGGTGAGGGTTTTGATGCAAAGGACAAAGTAATGATAATTAAAAAATATAGCTAATAAATAAATTGGTACGTTTTGTTCCAAAGTACTATTAGGACTTTGTAGACAAATAGAGACCAATGGGCGGATCCCTCATATGTGGACGATGTCTATACTTATACCTGTCCATAAAAAAAGATTTAGGGCCTCATTACACGGTAGGCGGTAACCATGGTGCTATTAGCGCCATGGCTACCCCCTTACCGCATTCCGGGTCCGTATTCCCGGAATAGGGACTTACCGGGTCATTCCGACCCTGGAGGACCCGGTAAGTCCCCCTTCCGGGAACCATTCCCCATTCCCATTTGAGCCCCCATAGGGCTCAATGGGAATGGGGAAGGAGCTAATAACTGTACCGCAATTTGCGGTACCGTTATTAGCTCTGAAGTCCCTTAGCGGGTCCCTCCCCTAACGCCTGGTGATACCAGGCGTTAGGGGAGGGACCCGCTAAGGGACCTCGTAGTAGGGCGGTAAGGGATTACCGGCAGCGGTGCCCTTACTGGTGCCGGTAATCCCTTACCGCCTACCGTGTAATGAGGCCCTTAGACACGATCCCCTTAATTACAGATTGCTGGCAATGCTAGATTTGAGCCAAAAGATACTTTCTACATTTTTGCTAGCAAGATTAAATAAATAGACTCAGGAGCAAGAACACTTTTCTGACAGGTTTCAGAAAAGCACATTGTACTCTAGATAATGTATGCACAATACAATATTTGTTGGCTGAAAAAAGGCACAGGCAGGCTCTAACCTTTACTGCTGCTTGTTGACTATAGTAAGGCCTTTGATCTTGTATCACGTTATTCTACACTGGTAAGGCAGTTGCAGTCTGCTTTAGGCAGGAGAGTGAGCGCAGCATGCATGTCGAAATAAATTCAGGTTTGAAGCAGTGTTGCGTTCTTGCTCCCCTGCTGTTCCACCTATATGTTTCAGATATGGACCGATCAATTATTGCAGTGTAAAATTTCCCACCCAGAACCAATAGCGAGGCAGTGTCTTGGCTGGGATACGCTGACGAGACAGCCCTCTTTGATCAGACTCCTCTGGGCCTTCAGCATTCTATAGACCCCCTTGCTACCTTTGCCCTAGAAAATCACATGATAAATAATACCATAAACACGAAAATCGTGTGTTTACGGGGGTCTTTGACAAAAAAAAGCCCACTTTCAAATGGAAACTGGGCAACGATCCCCTTGAAGTTGTAGATAGTTACACTTATTTGGGATTTCCTTTAAGACTCAATCCTATCACTCATTTATATAGGGATATTGTAATTACCAAGATATGGCAAAAATGGCTGGTTATTAAATGATATGTAGCCAGCAGGGGTGGAAATAATATAGAAGGCTTGTTAACCATTTACAGAACAAGTGTTATACCAGCAACCTTGTATGGACTTCAGGCTCTTCCATTAAGGCAGGTCAAGTGGCTTGATAAGCTTGTGGGAAAGGTGGTCCATTCCGTTATGAATTTGTCCAGCTCTATTCCTGTTGAGGCGTTACGGATGGAATTTGGCACTTATTCCCTTATAACTTCCTTGCTTGTTCAACACACTCTTCTATAGCTGAAATTGTTTTCTCCCATAAGAAATGCAAACGAACTTTTGAGAAAAATGCGAAATCGAGACGCAAATCAAAAAGATTATTCCTTAATTTTTTTATTGTAACAGCCGGCAAACACACTTTTGATGCGCCCCGGCATATCTCTCTCATTTGCATTTGGTACACAAAATATAGAACAGATACAAGGTTCCCAAACTTCCCTTTTAAATGATATGATATGTTATGATAAGTCATTTATAACTGTGAGAAACATGAAGGTGTCTCACTTACTAGTCCCTGGGGATCTGTCATACATGTGGCCAGGACACAGCCATCGCTAAGGGATCCAGTTCCTGGGGGTGGACCAGTGGGGGTGGGGAGCACCTGAATGAGGGGTCTTCGGGGAGTAGAAGTGGGGCACCGAAGGTTGAGACGCGGTACCCCCTTCCTTGTAACACCTTTTCCTCATCCTACCCTGTAGGATGTTTAAAACCTCTACCCCCGCCCTTTTCCGACACAAACACTTTCTTACACAGTAACAGACAATGGAAGAACACCAGAGCCGTTAACCTGGCATGTCCCAACACATGGGTCAGGCAGGAAGTCGAGGCAATTGACAATAACCACGCACACCTGATGCCCTTTACCTTCCACACAGGGATGAAAGGCGGAGCACGAGAGCACACTACAAGCAAGGCCGAACACACAAGGAAACACCTACACTGGACCAGCAGTTCAACAGAGGAGAAAGGCGGCGAGACCTGGAGGGACGACGAAGGGGGAACTGCTATTGCCCTTTTCAACTCAGACCTGCAAAACCTCCGAAAGGAAAATCATAAGACTGGGACTTACAGCTGTAGTGTGGAGGAGCAGATGCCAATGGTGCACGAGGGCCTCCCACATTGGTAGCACAGGCGGGGAGGCATACTGGCTACCGTAGTACCGTCCTTGACTCCAGAAGCAAGACAAGCCAATGGGTTCAACACAGCCGGTGAGTCGGAGGAAGCTGATAGCAAACCGAACTGGGTTCAGCCCAAGGTTGCAAGTGGCAACATTATATGAATGCAAGGAATTTGAGAAGAAATTATTTGTGTGTGTGTTTAAACTTTTGGGAAAACACAGACAAGGGCCAGCTGCAGAGTGGTCAGGTGCCGCAGGAGTGCTCATTCGAATGACTCTCGTTGGCCCCTTTATTTTGTGTTTAACTGCAAGTATCAGAAGGCCCTAGGAAAGGGCAGCGTGAGATGTCAGAGTGGTCCTACAAGGGTCACGTCAAATCCCTTGTACAATCGAAAGTCTCTGACCCATCGCCAAGAGAAAGCTCGGGAAGGGAATCCCGCTTTCTGATAAGATTATGAACTGTGGAATAAGGCAAGTGTGAACCCAACAGAGGGATGCCGAAAGAAAGCTAGAAGAAGGGAAACCAAGCTTTCTGATGGAAATGAGCAAATCATGAACTGTGTTAAAGATGGCTATGTGAACCCGACGGAGTGATGCCAAGGGGAGAGCAACTGAGAGTGAATCCCACATTGAGATAAAGCAAAGTGAACAGTGTATTTGGCAAACGTGAACCCGGCTAAAGGATGCCTGCGAGTTGGTGTGAAGAGTAATACATTGTGTCGACAAGAGTGAACCCGGCTGAGGGTTGTCCATAGTGAGAAGTTGTTTAAAAAGATATTGAGGCCCTTATTCCCAGAGCGTTTTCCAATGAGTTGTTGCCATTATAAAACGCTTCTGTGAATTATGCCCTAAGGCTCTTCAATATTGCAAGATGCATTTGAAAAGCCGTAGTGAACCCGACGGAGCGACGCCCAAGTTGCAAGAAAGATCCAAGCCCGACAGAGGGAGATCCAAAAAGGGAAGAAGCAATCGCCCAAGGTGCAAGATCACTGAAGGAACTTTTGTTAGTTGTTTTTAATCCAGCAGGCTTTTTAAGGCAACAGACTTTGTAGAGAACAGACTTACCTCTGGAGGTTTTGGTATAATTGAACTGGAATTGTGAGCCTCATGCTGAAGAGGCCCAGGAGTGTGCTGTGCTCAGGAGTTCCGGGTTGTCTTGTGCTTAAAACACGGGGAAGGGAGACCCAGCCATCCCATCCCGATTTATCATTTTGTGAACCCTTCTTTCTTTTCTGGTGAACATTATCCCACACTCTTTTCTCAACTTAGTGGTAAGGATTGGCAATAGTGTGTTTTAGTATATGACCTTTTTATTTGACAAGACGCTACTCGGACTGCCTTATTATTATTTGATGCTCGTAGCTTGCTCCTATCATAGCTTTAGGTTTAGATTAGGGTTTTTCTCACCCATGCATAGAGTTTAATAAACACACTTGAACTGTGATCACTTGTGTCTGTCTTTACTGTTGCCACCATGAGTTCCTTACATAACGCGTTTGTACACAATTGTATCTAGGCGCGACAAGACAAGGGAGGAAAGACAGAGGGAGGAAAAGACAAACGATCTTACTAGGCCTTGTGTCGTTCAGATCGTGCAAGTGTGAGAACGATACATGTAAGGGGAAAGGGAGAGGGGGGTGCAAGTGAGAGGGGAGAAGCAGGGTAACAATTCCCTGAGTAAGTGCAGACAGGGCAGCACGTCTCTGGGTAGTGCAAGGAGAACAAGGGACTTTAGGGTTACAGTTACAGCCACCAAGTGCGTGGTAGGCCCAGAGGCAGTGCAAGGATGACGGATCAAGAAAGAGCCTGGTACCTAGTGAGGCTCGGAGGTTAGCCAAGCAACCAGTTGGTACAGCAGAGTGGTAGGTCAGGTAGGTCAGAAGGGGAGGTAGAGAGAAAAAGCAGAGGAGAAGAGGAAAGTTTTTGGCTGCTTCCGGAAATTCAAGTGGTCTGGCACAAGTTTCAGAGGGGCAGCGAGGCCGTTCCAGAGGGAGGCACCTGCAGATGAGAGAGATGTACCCCCACTCTCTGCCTGGAAAAGCATCTAACCCTTAGAGAGCTGGAGGTTGCTGAGCAAAGGGCTCGAGAAGGAAGGTATTCTGGAACAGAGCGCTGAATGTAGTGCATGTCCTGGCCCCAGAAAGCCTTGTGGACAATGCAAAGGGTCTTGAACGTGATCCTTGCAGCCACTGGGAGGCAGTGGAGAGATTTCAGGACTGGAGTGTCAGGCATGGGAATTTGCGTACGGGTTTCCGTGCACCTTCAGCAGCTGGACAAAGTAAACAAAAGAAAGCGCTGGGACAGCGGCATTGGGTTGCCAGAAACGCGATCCGCGGCAGAGCCTGGAGGTTGCCATGGAAGCTTAGTGACACGTTGCTAAGGAGGGGTAACGTTCGTGCACAATCACAACGTTGATCAGGTGATCTTGGGTATTTAGTCCCTCCTCCTTAGTTGCTCAGCGCTTCTGATTGAGCATTTTTTGGCGTTCTGTTTCTTGTCTCATAGTTCTACGATCTTTCCTCGTGTTTTGACCCGGATTGGTACTTGTTTTGGCTTTGGATTACCCTACTGTTTTGGCGAATTTTCCTCATAGTTTTTCATGGTTCCTGGATCCCTGGCTTATGTGACCTGATTTCGTTTTTGCTTTCTCCTTGACTATTGTTCGGCGACCGCTAGGTATATTTGGACTCGGGCCGGTTTAAGGATTACTCTTTTGGATTCTGAAATTACGTCTCGTGTGCTCTGGTGTCTGGGACAGCCTCCGCTGCATCGTGGGACAGCCTCCGCTGCTCCGTGGGACAGCCTCTGCTGCTCCGTGGGACAGCCCCCACTGCTCCGAGGGACAGCCACCGCTGCTCCGTGGGACAGCCTCTGCTGCACCGCGGGACAGCCGCTACTGCAACGTGGGAATCCGAACCTTTGGTAGAACTGTTCCCCGCACCGTGAGGGTACTGTAGGTGATCACGGATCACGGATTGCTGAAGGTGGCTCCGGTCATCCGTTCCTTCTACGGATTACCTCATGAATATTCCCTGGTAAGGAAATTCTTGTGTTAAAGTTCACCTTAGTTCAGTATCCTTATTCTCTCAGGCACATAGCGTTACTTATAGTGAATATTGTTTGTTTGCAGAACTTTTCTGGGCCTTTTCTTAACCTGACCGTGCTAGTACTTACCTGCTATTCAGTTCACTCAGGTTAGTGTATTGAGTTTTAGATTAGAATCGTGATTTTCAATCATCAGTCTTTTGGTACTAATTGTGTTATTTCCTCCTCCAGCCACGTGGTCTCGGTGGGATATCCATTCTTTCAACTAATTGATTCCTTTGCGCTGTGTATTTCTTACATACAAAGGGGTACATTGGTGGGAAGAATTCTTCTTCTACACTATGGGTCAAATTTGTGAAGAGGAATTCTGACATGGAGAGATACGGTCCATGGGCTTGAGGCCAAGGATAAGTCTTGCAGTTCTGTTCTGGTTTAGTTGCAGAAGGTGGAGAGTAGAGGAAGGCAGCTTGAGAAAGAGGCTGTTGCAGTAGTCCAGCCTAGAGAGAACCAGTGCTCTGGAGACAGTGAGCTTCTGGTGGAAAGTGAGAAAAGGAAGAGTCCCTTTGAGGAGGTGCAGCTGGTAGTGGGACTTCTTGGCGACGTCCGAGATGTGAGGAAAGAAAGAGAGAGTGGAGTCAAAGGTGACACCAAGGATTTTTGCCTCGCAGGAAGGAGAAGGAAGAGGGCCCAAGACGGGCTGCCTGAGTGAGAGAGGGAAAGCAGGGCCAGGGGTCCCAATGAGAAGAATCTGCGCCTTACAGGCATTAAGGCAGAGATCGTTGGAGGCGCACCAATCGTGAATCGCAGATAGACAGTCGGAATGAGCAAGAGAGAAGAGGAGGCTGAGGGGAGCCTGAAGGAAATCTGAGTGTCATTCGCATAACACTGAAAGTTAGAGGAGAAGGTAGAGATCAGTTGGGCCACAGGGGCCAAGTAGAGGTTGAAAAGCCAGGGTGAGTGGATAGAGTCCCGGGGACCACCACAGGTAGAGAGAGAGGTGGCAGAGAGAAAGGGACCAAGTGTGATCTGGGAGGAGTGGTCCAAAAGGAAGGAGGTCTGCAACTCCAGGAGCTGATCTCTGATGCCCAGGTTCTCACAGAGTTGATTGATCAGGATGGCGTGGTTGACCGTGTCGAAAGCTGAGGAAAGATCATGGAGGATGAGGACAGAAGGAATGCTGTAATCAAGGTTAGAGAGCAGATCTTCACAGGTGTTCAGGAGAGCAGTTTCCATGCTTCTAGCAGCTCTGAAGCCAGACTAATGGTCCTGGGGACAACCAACAGATTCAGTGTGGGAAGTAAGCTGGGAGATGGCCAGCTTTTCCAAGAGTTTGCACAGGAAAGGGGTGATGGAGTTTGGGTGATAGTTTGCCAGGCAGGTAGGATCGGTAGACTGCTTCTTGAGGAGGGGGTGCACAAGGCAGTGCCTAAGGGAGGGGGGAGTTCCAGTGGCAAAAGAGTGATTACAGAAATCGGCCAATGCTGGAGCAAGTGTGTCAATATGGTCCTTAATGATTCTGGAGTAGCAGGGGAGCATCTTGGCTCCTTTATCTATCTCCTTGTATCTATCTGACTAAGCTTCATCAATTGGCTTTGAAAACATTTATTTTATGTTTGCGTTTCAATCTTTTGCCTACTTGGGAATATCATGGAGCTTGAATGAAGATTCCTTATGAGTTAACATTTTATACACTCTGCCATTTAGAGATAGAAACTGATCGTCATATCTTGACAAAATGCTCTAGTTTAAGATCTCCATATGATAGAGGATATGGGAAACTCATTGTGTCTATTGAACGCATTGAATCGCATCAATTTTGGAATGCACCTTGGAGAGCTGAATCAATTGTGATTACTGAGGATATTTTATTTGTATGGAGTTGCAAAAAAATCTTAAACCAATCATTTTATATTTTTAACTGTCACGCTGACTTTCACATCAAAAATTCACTTATTGAGTTAGTTGAATGAAATTATATCATGTATCTTAAATTGGTTTAATATAACTTTTATAGGAATATTTGCATGGCTGTGATTTTAATTGTCTGAGATATATTGATATTGTTTAATGAAATGTCTTTATGATTACATTTTATGGTTTTGTAAAAGTGTTTTTTAAACTGTGCTTGAGGTCTGTACAATAATCAAATGCATAATTAAGGGGAAAAATGTGATATCAATTGTATATCAAATGTATATTTGTATAAGAAGTGGGTATAATTGTATACCAATGGATCTAAAATGTATATTTTATATAACGTGGGTATACATTTTATATCACAATGCTGTAAAGCAGTGTTGTTTAGACGAGGGTTGAGGACGAAGTGAGCTCTGAAGATTTGAACTGTGAATCTAGGGTTTTGGAGAGTGACATCACAGAGGGGTTCCGCTCCGATGTGATAGGAAGCCGAAAATTACTTCAAACAATTTTGATATATTTTTAATATAAAAATGAATTAAAAAATGAATCTAAAAATATAAAAATTAATTCAGAAATAATATTTTTGACATACAATTATATAAACATCAATATAAAAATCATATTTTTTATATAGAAATGTATATAAAAACATGTGTTTTTATATACATTTTTTATTTAAAATGTGTATATAAAGTTCCCCCAAAAATGATATAACTTTTTTATATATCAGTTATGATATAAAAATGTATATGAACAGGCTTTGATACAGAGTGTAAATAAAGACTGGCCCGGTAGCCCTACGTGAATTTGCTTTATATGCAGCATGGGTGTGGTTGACATTCACTGACAGAACTGTCTATTGTTTGGGGTGGGTGTATGCCCTGTAATGAGCATTTTGTGCTTGCTGAACAGTATTGTTGGCATGCGTACTGGATACATGCTGTGGGGTTCACTGATGAGGGTGTGTAGGATTGCATTAATTTGACTTGTCTGTGATGCAGTCGGTGGGGGATGTGCACAGTCTTTTAGCAGGCACTTTTGAAGGTTGTCTGATGCATTCTGGTACATGTGGTACTTTTGTGTTGCCTCATTTGACTTATTATTGATAGGGATTGGGTGTGATCCATATGGCCATTTGGTACATGCGTTCCATGCCTTTGGAATAGGGGATGCAATGTATGTGTGTTAAATTGCATTTGCCACATGCTCTGCTGACAGTGCTTCTACCCCTCATGCCCACACCCACAGAGGTCACACATTGGTCATTTTACTCACCTGGTGATTGCCTATTTACCCCTGCCCCCACTAAACAGAGGTCATGCATTGGTCATTCTACTCACCCTACAGCCTGGTGCACTCTCTGATGTGCCGTGCCATGTACCCTGGCAATGTGGAGTTCTGCAAGACCATTGAGTCGTGGGTGGATCAGCATCACAGACCATCTGCACATTGAGGGAGTGGAATTGTTTGCAGTTTCTATACACTGCCTCAATGGCATGTCTGGCCACTAACTCCACATGGGTGCAATCTAATGCACCAATGCGATTGGGCATGCCTGCCAGGGTATGGAAGGCCACTTTGGTGGCATTAACCTGGGCAGGAGTTCGGGGTAGGGCGATGTGGTCCACCACATGGCGCAGCAGTGTATCCAGTACCTGGAACCAGACCCTTGAAAAACAGGATTGTGACAGCCCGTGCGGCTCACCCACTGTGTGCTGGTATGTGCTGGTTGCAAGGAAGTGCAGTACCGACACTACCTTCAGCAAGGGGGCGATTGCAGTTTGTATATTTATCAGGCTGCTGATGACGTCATGAATGAGGGTGTCTATTGATGTTATGCTCTCCCTGTCAAGCCGGTACAAGATGTGCATTTGGCTTGGGGTCAGGTTCGAGGGCAAGGCCCTGTTGCAGGGTATTGGTGGCTGCCTGCGGGGTGCTACCTGCTGGACATTGATTTTATGCATGGCCAACTGGTTTGTCATTCGCCTCCTGCGCCTTTGACACCTCCTATGCCTCTCTGCTGCTTCATCCTCAATCCCTCCTTGCAGGTTCCCCAGGCCAATTGCTGCTACAGCGACTGCCAGCATGGTTGTGTTGGAAGGTGGGTCGGGTGTGGGTGTGGTCATTTTGTACATAGCCCAGTGGTCAATGGTGTGCAGTTGCACTAATGTTGGAACCTGTGGCCTGTTTGCCAGCATGGTTATGTTGGGAGGGGTGTTTGGTGTGGTCCTTTTGTGCATTCACAGCAGTCAATGGTCTGCAGCTGTGCTGATTTTGGACATCTGGGGCCTGTTGCTGCTCACCTGGCACTGTTTAACACGTGGTCCGCGGTGCCGGTATTACAGGCACAGTTTTCACAGTGCCACCTGTAAGCGGTACTCTGAATGTGCCCTTACTACTGCTGTGTGCTGGTAATTCAGGCAAGTCCGGCGTCACTTTGCGGTGATGGTGTTTCCGCACTTGCGAATGTGCCGCTCCGGAAAATGGTACCAGTACGGTGCTACCGGCAGTGCTCTTTCCAGACCGGCATACTTGTAATGAGGCCCATTATGAATCATATCAGCCGATATCCTTAATAAATCAAGACAGCAAGATTCTCACGGTGATTCTAACAGAAAGGCAGAAGAGAGTAATTGGGATATTAATTAATCCGGATCAAACAGGATATGTCCCAGGAAGGGCGACGTTGGAGAATCTGAGACGGTTGCAAGGATGGTCGGAGGGGTGGGCGGTGGTGGCATTAGATGCTGTCAAGGCGTTCAACTCCTTTTGGTGGGAGTGGTTGTTCGCCTCTCTAGGAAGCTTTGGAATAGGAGCACGGTTCATAAGGTGGGTCAGGATTCTTTACTCCAGGCAGAAGGCTAGAATAAGGACCGGTAAATATGTAGAGGCAGTTCTCTATACGGAGCGGTACGAAAGAGGGTGCCCCTTACTTTCCGATATAGCACGGCACACTTTAAAATGGCCTTGCCATTACCTGCACCGTATAGGCACTTCCTTGTCTATGCCTTGCCGCACCCTGATTGGCTCCTACATCAGCCAATACTGATTGGCTAAGCCGGAGGCGATAGCCGGACACGCACCAGAAGGGCTGCAAAAGAGCCAGTCTGTGCCTGTCCAAGCCGTCTGTGCCAGCGGCCAGACACTCTGCCCTTTTACTCTGCAAAATCCACCACGAAGAACCTTCATCCACCTAACGGGACTTAAACTAGCTTCCGGTGCTCTGTAAGTACCTTCTTCGTTACCTGCCTCCACCACCCACCTGCCTTACTGTACCGTTATCGCACCCTGGTGCTTCAGCACCAGCATCGCCCACTCAACCGCGCTTATGAGTGTATCCCATGCCCACTGCTGTGTCTGCTTAATTGTGCTCCCAATTTTTATGATATGTTCGCTCAATTTCTGTGACCAGGCTTACTAGGTTTGGTATCCCCCATTATCATAGATCCTACCGCAACGATATATACTATACTGCATTATCGGTCACCAGCCTTTGTAGAACCTAGCTCCCTTGCGTGCTGACCTATCGTATCAGATCACACTGCTTCATCAATCAGATCTGGAATTTTAGCCCTGTCTCTGCCATTGCCATTGCCACTCCACTGTGTAATACTACAACGTGTTTTCTAGCCTGTGTGTGCGCTACTACGACTCGCAACCCGTGTGCATGATCACAACGTGCTTTTTAGTCACTACCGAACCTTGCTGCTCTAGCCTTGCAACATCCATTCCCTTGTGTGCATCATTACAACATGCTAGTTGGCCCCACTGATTTATTATAATGTACAATTCAACCTGTATGTAATATTAAAACATGCCCTTGTAGCTGCTTCCTAAGTGTGCTGCTCTAGCCTTGCCATTGCCACCCTTTTGTATGCAACACTACAATGTGTTACTTAGCCTGTGGGCACCATTATTACATGTTACTTAGCTGCTTGCTTACCAGACCTGCACTCTATCCTCATGGCCTCCTTACATAAGTCATGCTTACCATGGCCACTATCCTACCACTGTTCCAGTCCAGCACACTCACTCACATTCCCCCCAACTTCCACAATAATAACATCGATACTCATAGCAGCCCACTCAGCCCAGTAGAGTGGCTCAATCGCTTCGCTCTGCCACCCACTCTGTTGATACCCAGCCCATTGAACCTCAGAAATGAGAGACTAGGATCGCGCTTCCCAAACCACAAAACCATTATTAAGCCCCCTAGACAGACCCTCACAACCAAGACCACTCTCACTCACCCTATGCCCTTCCTGGCTGAGATTACAAAATCTGATAAAAACACCAACTCAAAGGAACCTCAAAGGAGCCCTCATCAACGCACACTCGTTGGTCGCGCATGCACTAGACATCTGTGACTTAATCTCCACCAACGGCCTCGACTTCCTCACTTTTACCGAAACCTGGCTGCATCAGGCAGCTGGCCCAGTCCTGCCCCTGGCTATCCCAGAGGGATTCACCATCATCAGGTCTGACAGAGACACAGGCAAAGGAGGAGGTGTAGCCTTTATATCCAAAGCACATCTTGGCTTCAGAGCTGCTTCTCATGTCTCCTTCCAGTCGGCTGAACTATTGTCAGTCAAAGTCCCTATCTTAGCTACCCAAACGCTCTTACTCCACCTAATATACGGTCCTCCTGCCCCCATTCCTTCCCTCGAGGAACATATCACTGATCTACTTACACATAATACTAAGCCAGTGTCACGGCTCGCTCCCTTCGTTCCCGTCCCCGCCACTTGGGGGCATGTTCTGGGGTTTATTCCTTACTGGACATTTCCTTCGAACCCTATGCTACAGTGCTCTGATGAATTGGGAGTGTTTAAACCTGATTTTCCAAGTTACTTCCCTTCCGGATCCATTCCAGGTTTTTGGCAGCCAGCATGCTACTTAAATCAAATGACTATGTTTCCCAGAATGCCTTGGCTCACTGCTTCACCTCCTACTTTCCAGAATGCCTGGCTCACTGCTTCATCTCCTCCCTGGCAGCCAGCATGTTACTCAAATCAAAGGACTACGCTTCCCAGAATGCCTTGGCTCACTGCTTCACCTCTTGCTTCCCAGAATGCCTGGCTCACTGCTTCACCTCTTGCTTCCCAGAATGCCTGGCTCACGGCATCATCTCCTCCCTTGCAGCACAAGGCTGGGAGGAGGATAGGCAACACCTGTGGCTCCAGGTGCAGCAGGCAACACGCCTGGGGGTGTGCTCGTTAAGCAGCTTTAAAAACCTCAGTTTGCTTCAGTCCGGCGCTGGTCATTGTAGCAGTGTTCCTGTTGTGACTAGTCCCTGTTTCCTGTACTTAGTTTCTGTGCCTTGTACCTAGTTCCAGTACCCTGTTCATAGATTTTGAGCCAAGTATCTATTTCCAGTTCCTTGTTCCTAGTTTCTGTGCCTTGTATCTAGTTCCAGTTCCTTGTTCCTAGTTCCATGCCTTGTACCTATTCCTGTTCCTAGCTTTCTGCCCAGTTACTAGTTCCTGTATCTTGTTCCTCTGTCCTGGATTGCGGATTTATGCGCTTATTTGATTTATGCTTTCTGAATTTCCCTTTCTGTCTTTCTCTGTCTGCAGACAGCCTTTCTCTGTACTTTACTAATTGATGCAGCCCAGTTTGCCGGTGTTTTCTGTCCCTTTATGCTGCCCTGGTTACTGAAAAGCATGATGTATTATTATTTACTTTCGTAGAATTAGTTACTGCCTTTTCTCCTTGGATTGGGTGGGAAAGGTTTCCTTTTGTGATATCATTTTCCCTGCTCCTGATCCAATTTATTGAGATTCCACTCCATGTTTTCCATTGCACTTCTACATTCATTTTCCATTGATTATTAGGTGTGGGTTTGTTGTTACAAGTTCTAGAGTGTTCCCCTTTTAGTTTTCCTCACGATTTTTCCATTGCACTTTTGCATTCATTTTCCATTGATTATTAGGTGTGGGTTTGTTGTTACAAGTTCCAGAGTGTTCCCCTTTTAGTTTTCCTCACGATTTATCCCTTGCATTTCTGCATTCATTTTCCATTGATTATTAGGTGTGGGTTTGTTGTTACAAGTTCCAGAGTGTTCCCCTTTTGTTTTCCTCACGATTTATTATCACAATTCAGACTTGCCTTTTACTAGGGTTTATGTATTTTGTTATCTTTAACCCTTTGCTTTTACAGCCTTCTGGGTCCCTGTTTGATCTACAGGGTTCGTGTAATCACTGACATTCAAGTGGTCTTTCCGGTCCTCGTGAGTACTGTTTATAATTGCCTTATTCAGTATTCTACAGATTGTCAGTTCACAGAATCTGTCCTTGCTTGCCCGCTACGTGGGTTTAGCTCTGTCAGTATCTGTAAGAGCATAGTGGGTAAAGAGTTTGCTGACTTTTCCTTTCAACCATAAGGAGGTCCTAAGTGTTTACCCTACATCCCTTTTCCTAGATTGGTAATACTGTTTTTACCTTATTGACATTCCTGGGTTTACATATATACACAAGACTTGGGTATTATATACACGTTGTTAGATTCAGAGTTGTTCACAGTGCAACTGTGTGCATTTTCCCTTTTGCCATAGTATGCCTTCTTCCTTTCTTAACAGAATGACCAGCCCTTATTCCCGTTTGTATACGGCCAGATTAAGAAAGAAAGGCAGCAAGGCTACTAAAAAATGTGTACATAAAGCTTTGACTACGTTTGCCTGTGATAATCAAATCACTGATCCTGATTTAAATGAACTCCTAGACACAAATGGGTATTTACGTGCAAAATATTTTTCCCACAGCCTGGCCCATCATACATTGCCTGATCCTAGTTCTGTCTTTAATTTTGATTCAGATATGTCCGCACAAGCCTTAGCAGCGGAAAATAAAACACTGTTAGATTTACTAAATACGAGTACATCTGTTGTTGAACCCCATGATTCCGGTTGTGCTTTACCTCAGATTGAACAGTTTCATGATTCAAACATAAAGAATGAAGGGGTTCATTACATAACTTCTGTTTTCAGCCCTCAGTCAACTGCTTACTCCTCTGCACAAGTACTTACTGTAGTCCCTAATGTCAAGAGGTCTGATGTCAGATTACTTAAGGGTAACACAGACCAAGTCGGTAAGCGAGAGTATAGATCGCAAGACCTGCAAGCAGTAAATGACGATGTACAATCAGTACACGTCCAGATGACTAGGGCAGGTTCCAGCCCCGATGCCACCATGCCTTCCCTTGTGACTACTGATAGGGATGTACAGTTAAGCCTGGGCATGTTAAGAGTTGAACTTGAGGAATTAAGACGAGAATACATCAGTTTACTAGAGGAGAATAAAACTTTACGATTGTTTCTGACTACACCTCACACTTTATCCGTTGATGAAGTGAATACTGTTCAATCTCTGAGTGAGGAGGTTTTAGTAGGTCCTGATACTTGTCAATATGAAAAACCTATTGGGAGTGAGAGTCCTCTTTCTTGCACAGCACTTATTCAGAGCACAGATTCTGACAATTGTTCTACCGTTTGTCAGGAATTGCTGTTAGTAGAAGATTTACAAGTCACTCCTTTGCCTAAGAATTCCTCTGTAGCAGTCAGTCATAATTCAGAGTTTGAACACATACATGCTTCTGTATTCCGAACACAATCCACAATGGATGCGTACACAGAATCAGTCATTACTGTAGGCTTAGGTTCAGCCCTTGATCCAGCTGCTGAGACTGAAGTAAACATTCAAGCTGATGTGGAAAACGATGCTACCTCTGTGTTCACTCCTCCTTCTGCCAAATATTGTCACAATGAACAATCAAAGACAGTACATATTTCTTATTTTGATGGACTCATTCCACAGTATACTAAAACAAGGACCAGGCAAGCGATTCCTGAACTGTTGATAGATAATCTGCCACCTTCAGAAGTTAAGACAAAGGAATGGACACTTGACGGAATCCTGATTAACAGAGACTTTGGAAATGACTCTATGTCATCCACTAAGGAAAGGTGCGGCATGGGTCCAGCTCAGTCTTTGGTTAATGGTGTCATGGAGTCAACCGTCCTAAAGGTGCTTTCCATTCCTGATTCACAAATATGTCTGTCGACTTCTGGGACTTCAGTCTGTCCTTCTACAACTATTGACTCTTCGACTACCCAGTCCACGGCTCTGCAGTCATCATTGTCAAACGTGTTTTCAATCAATGAACAATTGCTATATCTGCCAGTCACTCAAGAGTCTTCACCATGTACGTGGTCAGAGCCAAAGACCTTGACAAGTTTGTCTTCTGCTAACGAGACGGCTCCAGCTTGCATGCCCTCAGCCTCTGAATTTCCTCTGGCATGCCTGTTTTCAGATACATTGACTCATCCAGCAGTTTATCCTTCAACCATGAAGCCTCTGGTAGCACATCCTGAGTGCCTGTCTCCGGTCCCAGAGCCTACTGCTAGTTTGGCTTCAGTTCATGAAAGACCTGTATCCTGCTCAGCCTCCCTGCCAATATCGGAGGTGAACCTGTCTGCTCTGTTTGATCATGTTGCAGATTCATCTACTTCAGAGCTACCTCCTAAATCCCAGCCATTTATTACGGATGAACATCCAATCTGCCCATCCTATGCTTCAGGAGGATCACCAGAAGGCCTGCCTTTTACACAAGCTAATTCTCCCAACTGCTTGTCTGTAGAATTAGCACCTCCCGCATATGCTACATCTGAGTCTGAGACTTCTGCCAGCTCTCCCTTCAGAAACATCAAGCCGGCTCACGACTCGGGAGGGCCTTACATGCGAGGCCGCTGGACTTGCCTGGAGTATTACGAGAGAGAAACGGATGCCATCCACCACGGCCCAGTCACCGAACGAGTAGCCGACCAAGATAGCGGGCTGGACGGTCCGCGTTTGGAGTCCGGTTTTGATCAACCGCTTGACAACCCTTTTGTTGCCGGATCCCACATGAGCCTGAGGGAAGGGACGGGCACGGCCCTCCAGCTGCAGCGCCAGTTGGGTGCTAGTAGCCGAAGGAGGGGAAAGTCTGCTGCAGTTCAAGATGTGCCTGTTTTTGCTCCCGCTGCTAGTATGCCTGATGTTCCAAGTACTGTGTCTAACACTCCTATCAGTATGCCAAACGTTCCTGCGGTTGTATCCCACGTGCAACAAGGTGGCTACTTGACTGGCTACATGACTGTCAATGGGAGTGCCAGCCTTGTACAACCCATTGGATCTCCAGACCTCCAAGGCATGGAACTTATGCAGGCGAATCTTTGTCACTTTCAACCACAAACTTTTACCCAGATGGATGACAGAGTATCCGAACCTCTACCTCAGCCGCCAGCTTCCTCTTCCGAACATAAACATTTCCTGAAACCTGCTGTTTCCTCACCTCCTGTGTGTCCACTCTCGGCAGTGAGGCTAACAGAACTTCTACCGTTGTCTAAGGCATGTAGCACCAGCCTGCCTCTCTCCCCAAAGATGTATGCATATCCTCTTCCAGTGACTAAGCTTCCCGGACCTTCCGACTCTGCTTCGGGTCCTGCCAGTCCTTCATGCCTTTCTTCAACCCATGAGTCCTTTCCTTACCGAAAACCTGCCTATGACTCTTATAGACTGCAGCCTGATTCTATTCATTCCAGTCCTTCTGCTTCTGCCCGTGGATCATTGTTTTCGTCTGTGCCACCTCCGAAGACGAAGCGCTCCAGTCATGGAAGGAAGATGTTTTGTGCGAGTAACGGCCGCCTGGAGTCGGCCGTGGAAGGGGGTATAGTGTCACGGCTCGCTCCCTTCGTTCCCGTCCCCGCCACTTGGGGGCATGTTCTGGGGTTTATTCCTTACTGGACATTTCCTTCGAACCCTATGCTACAGTGCTCTGATGAATTGGGAGTGTTTAAACCTGATTTTCCAAGTTACTTCCCTTCCGGATCCATTCCAGGTTTTTGGCAGCCAGCATGCTACTTAAATCAAATGACTATGTTTCCCAGAATGCCTTGGCTCACTGCTTCACCTCCTACTTTCCAGAATGCCTGGCTCACTGCTTCATCTCCTCCCTGGCAGCCAGCATGTTACTCAAATCAAAGGACTACGCTTCCCAGAATGCCTTGGCTCACTGCTTCACCTCTTGCTTCCCAGAATGCCTGGCTCACTGCTTCACCTCTTGCTTCCCAGAATGCCTGGCTCACGGCATCATCTCCTCCCTTGCAGCACAAGGCTGGGAGGAGGATAGGCAACACCTGTGGCTCCAGGTGCAGCAGGCAACACGCCTGGGGGTGTGCTCGTTAAGCAGCTTTAAAAACCTCAGTTTGCTTCAGTCCGGCGCTGGTCATTGTAGCAGTGTTCCTGTTGTGACTAGTCCCTGTTTCCTGTACTTAGTTTCTGTGCCTTGTACCTAGTTCCAGTACCCTGTTCATAGATTTTGAGCCAAGTATCTATTTCCAGTTCCTTGTTCCTAGTTTCTGTGCCTTGTATCTAGTTCCAGTTCCTTGTTCCTAGTTCCATGCCTTGTACCTATTCCTGTTCCTAGCTTTCTGCCCAGTTACTAGTTCCTGTATCTTGTTCCTCTGTCCTGGATTGCGGATTTATGCGCTTATTTGATTTATGCTTTCTGAATTTCCCTTTCTGTCTTTCTCTGTCTGCAGACAGCCTTTCTCTGTACTTTACTAATTGATGCAGCCCAGTTTGCCGGTGTTTTCTGTCCCTTTATGCTGCCCTGGTTACTGAAAAGCATGATGTATTATTATTTACTTTCGTAGAATTAGTTACTGCCTTTTCTCCTTGGATTGGGTGGGAAAGGTTTCCTTTTGTGATATCATTTTCCCTGCTCCTGATCCAATTTATTGAGATTCCACTCCATGTTTTCCATTGCACTTCTACATTCATTTTCCATTGATTATTAGGTGTGGGTTTGTTGTTACAAGTTCTAGAGTGTTCCCCTTTTAGTTTTCCTCACGATTTTTCCATTGCACTTTTGCATTCATTTTCCATTGATTATTAGGTGTGGGTTTGTTGTTACAAGTTCCAGAGTGTTCCCCTTTTAGTTTTCCTCACGATTTATCCCTTGCATTTCTGCATTCATTTTCCATTGATTATTAGGTGTGGGTTTGTTGTTACAAGTTCCAGAGTGTTCCCCTTTTGTTTTCCTCACGATTTATTATCACAATTCAGACTTGCCTTTTACTAGGGTTTATGTATTTTGTTATCTTTAACCCTTTGCTTTTACAGCCTTCTGGGTCCCTGTTTGATCTACAGGGTTCGTGTAATCACTGACATTCAAGTGGTCTTTCCGGTCCTCGTGAGTACTGTTTATAATTGCCTTATTCAGTATTCTACAGATTGTCAGTTCACAGAATCTGTCCTTGCTTGCCCGCTACGTGGGTTTAGCTCTGTCAGTATCTGTAAGAGCATAGTGGGTAAAGAGTTTGCTGACTTTTCCTTTCAACCATAAGGAGGTCCTAAGTGTTTACCCTACATCCCTTTTCCTAGATTGGTAATACTGTTTTTACCTTATTGACATTCCTGGGTTTACATATATACACAAGACTTGGGTATTATATACACGTTGTTAGATTCAGAGTTGTTCACAGTGCAACTGTGTGCATTTTCCCTTTTGCCATAGTATGCCTTCTTCCTTTCTTAACAGCCAGGCTCCCAAATCATCTTGCTTGGTGATTTCAACTTAGGACTGAACAACCCCAATGACGCCAACGCCACTCTACTGGAAAACGCCATCTCCCAAATGTGCTTAAAACACTGTATCACGGAGCCCACGCATAACAAAGGCAGAACACTGGACTGGTTAGCAGATTTTAACTGCTTAACCACTATCCTCCAGAATGAACCTATTGCCTGGTCCGACCATCACTATATATCTCCTTTTCTATTCAACGGTCCGCGCCCGCTAACTCCAGCCCTACCATTGCCCCTCAAATGCTAGCCAGAAATAACCGTAATGTTACTCTACAAAACGTATGTCCGCTACTCCACATCATCCTCGACCATCCTAACTCCAAGGACCTAGACTTGGACAATCTGGTTGACCTTTACAATGTCACCTTAAATTCTGCTATAAACGATGTTGCCCCTATCAAACCACAAAAAGCTAAACCAATAGTTCACCTGAATAAATGGTTCACTGCTGAACTAAAAACCCTCTGCAACGCCAAGAGAGCGGCAGAAACTCTGTGGAGGAAATCACCTACCATGGTGGCTGCTTACAAACTCACCATCCTTAATACCAAAAAGGAGACTTACGATAACAGAATCTTAAATGCCAAATCCGGCACTAAGGTACTCTTCACCATCCTGAGGGAACTAGAGTCTCCAGCTCCACCAACTGAAGCTTGTGTCAAGGACGAAGCGTGGTGCGCCAATATACAGAAGGCCCTTTCCGACAAGATCTCGATGCTTCAAGCTAAAATAGAGAAGAAAAAAAAATAGTCTGCCCAACAGCTTCATCATAAACACCCCACTGGATCTGCACCCCCCACCTGCCCTCCATGCTTCTTCTCTCCAGTCACACCAAATGAAGTGGAAAACATTATCCGCAGCCTAAAACCGTCAAGGTGTCAGGGAGCTATCTGCCCTGCCCCAGTTATCCAGCCAACAAATGTCAAGCACCCCTGCACAAGAAACGCAGGACGGATAGCTCACCCTACAAATAACTAAGGTGAGAAAAGAACCCAGTGGGAAGGGAATCGGTCAGAGGGAGGTGGGAGATTCACCCATTAGAGACAGTTATCACAAATCCTCCCGTCTGTAATTGCAGATTCATTATTCAGCACTGGGCAACTACGCATCCAGGGTTCCAGATCTCAGAGCCTCCAGACGCCCTTGGGGATATCAGGTGAGCGTAACAGCGTCAATATATGATGAAAATGAAGCTGACTTAGTGCAGGTTAGATCGCAAAGGGAAGAGTAAAGGGGTGGTGACAGTTGGATACCTGCTCTCGTCAGAGAGGCTTTTGGAATTCCAGGAATTAGAGGGTGGTTATGGTGTAAAAAGGGTCAGTTATTGACATATCCTAGAATATTACATGAGACAACGAAAAGGTGTCTGGGTTTTCCGGGGCAGCTGGGAGAAGATGACATATTTGGGCTGCTGTATGAGGTGTCAACAGGTAGAAATGAGGTATGCAGGCTGTACCAGGGACTATTGGGGGCAGCACACAATGATAATACCAATGGAAGGATCAAATGGGAGCTGGAGGCGGGTAGAGAGTTCACAGAATCAGAATGGGCTCGGGCGTTGTTATATACGAAAAGAGTCTCGAGGAACGCAATGCCAAAGCTGATCCAGTTTTATGTACTCCATGAATCGTACTTGACGCAGCTCCTTTTGTTGCAGTTACCAGGCTCAGAGGACAGAGGGTATCAATGCACATGTTCTAGATGAGTCCACTGATTCAAGGGTTCTGTCGGGAAATGGAACAAAGATTTGGAACAGAGGGAAAACAACATATATGTAGACACCGGTAGCCTACTTACTTGGAGTGTTTGAGCACCCCAAGAAGGCCAAGTCAGAAAGCAGAATGATAGACCTGGCCTGGGTTTTGGCAAAAAGAAGGACCGCCTGGGTTTTGGCAATAAGAAGGACCGCCATGGCGTGGAAATCATGCGATGAACCGCACATTGATGGATGGTGGGAGGACTTGCGGCATGGGCTAATACAGAAGCCGCGGTGTGGTATGCGGCCATAGGGGTGGGGATGAGGGAAAGCTTGGATAATGAAATGGCCTTGGAACGCCTTGGTGCACACATTGTTTAGCTCACCTGATGATAAACCCCCCTGAATCCCTGATGAGGCGGGGCTAGATTGAGGAGTGGAGGGATTCTGGAGTGGAGGTGTGACTGAAGGGGTACCTTTGACTGTGTTCCCTCCGTACTCACGTTCTCCTCACCTGGGCTTTCCGAGTCGATGGTATCTTGCAGGCCTCGACGTGCCAGGTAGTCTCTCTCTTTCCTCTGGTGCGAGGGCTTGTCACGGAGAGAAGCCACTGTGGCCGCTGGGTGTGAACAGCGGCACAGCGACCCCCTCTCCGGAATCAAACCAGAAAAAGCAGGGAAAAACCCACTAGGGGAAAAAACCCTGATAGGAGGTGCCAAGACTGTTCTCAGAAGGCCAGCAGTCCACCGATGAAGAGGAGGAAGCGAAGGATCACCAAACGCTGAAAACGTCCACTGTAGCGGTCGACCTGGAGAGAGGCGAGGGAAACAGCAGCTGGGAGGTCCGGACTGAAGGTAGAAGTCTTCCGAGAGGCACTGCGGAGGAACACGGGAGCACGGGAGAGAAAACCCCGCGATGACCAGACTCAAGAGCTAGGTGAGAGGACGAGAGGGAGAGAGAGAGAGAGAGAGAGAGAGAGAGAGAGAGAGAGAGAGAGAGAGAGAGAGAGAGAGAGAGAGAGAGAGAGAGAGAGAGAGAGAGAGAGAGCACGGCAGACGCCGCCTAAAGGGGGTCGGCGGATGGCAAAGGGAAACAAAGTATGGAGGTTACTGGTGACTGGACACCTATGAGAAGTAACCGCGTGGGGGTAAATATTAACCCCTAGTAGAATCCAAAGCGAGGTGCAGAGGAAGAGCGAAGGACCCAGAAACGAAGTAAACAACGGAGAGGGGTTGCAACGCAATGACCTGCCGGGAGGCAGGGATTTTATACTCCCGGCAGCGTTGCGTCTCGCGTTAGGAGCTGCGGCCATAAACACAAAAAAGGGACTAAAGCAACCTTCCCCCATGACCTCTCAAACTCCAACGCGGAAGTAAACGCCAGTCACGGCGATGGCCGCGACTGCGAGTGACAGTATGCCCCCCCCTAGAGTGCAACCGCCCAGGCCTACCTGGGTGCAAGCGATGGAACTTTGCCAACAGTTGAGGGGCATGTACATGGGAAGCTGGCTCCCAGGAATCCTCCGACCTTGGGAAACCCTTCCATGACAGGAGGTATTCCAACCGACCATGAAGGAATCTGGAATCACGAATGGCGGAAACTTCGTATTCCTCCTGGTCGGTTGTAGTGACAGGTAGTTTCCGGCGGAGAGACCGGTGATTGGGATCTGAATAGTAAGGTTTAAGAAGAGAGGCGTGAAAAACAGGGTGTATGCGTCTGAGAGACGGAGAGAGTTGTAGGCGATAGGCAACTGGATTGACCTTGGAGAGGATGGGAAAAGGTCCCAAGAAACGAGGAGATAGTTTAGAAGGCCTTGTCCATCTGGGAAGGAATCTGGTGGACAACCACACTTTGTCCCCCGGTTTCCATGAAGGTGTATCCCTGCGGTGTTTATCGGCCTCGGTCTTATTCCGCCGTCTGCAATCCGCCAAACTCGTTAATGCACTGTCCCTGGCCTCCTTGAGATTACTTAACACCTCTTCTGCAGTGGGAGAGTTGGAGTAACTGGGTACCTCGGGCATTAGATAACGCGGGTGAACGCCATAGGTACAATAAAAAGGTGATAGGCCAGTGGCACTGTGCTTGGAGTTGTTGTACACGAATTCCGCCGTAGGGAGTAGAGAAACCCAATTATCTTGGCACTGGGAAATAAAACATCGCAAGTACTGCTCCAAAGTTGCGTTGAGTCGCTCCGTTTGGCCGTTTGTCTGGGGGTGAAACCCTGAGGATAGGGCCCTTTCCATCCCCAATCGAGTACATAAAGCCGTCCAGAATTTGGATATGTACTGGCTTCCTCGATCGGATATCATCTTGTCGGGGAGGCCATGATGCTTAAAGATATCTCGGGCAAAGGTTTCTGCCATTTTGGTGGCCGAAGGGAGTCCTGGAAGAGGAGAGAAATGGGCTAGCTTGCTTAGAGAGTCCACTGTCACCATGATACATGTGCATGACTCGGAGTCGGGAAGCTCCACTATGAAGTCCGTGGAGATGAGACCCCACGGGCGAGTCGGCATCTCTGCTTGGGTAAGAAGTCCTAGGGGCTTCCCGGAAGCATATTTGACACTGGCACAAGTAGGGCAGGTCTTTACGTAGTTAAACACGTCTCTCCTGATGTTGGGCCACTGGAACGATCTCGAGATGAGTTCCAACGTACCATTCCCGCTTCGGTGTCCACCTAGACGTGAGTCGTGACACCATTTAAGGATTTTCCGGCGCAGTGACCCCTCAGGAATATACCACTTCTTCTTGTAGAAGACCCAGCCGTCTTTGATTTGGAAAGGAGAATCAACGGAAAAAGAGAACTGGGGAGCCTCTTGCGCAACGGCAGCCTTGACCTCCTGAAGGAAAGAACTCACTGTGGCTAAGATCCGATTTCTGTGGAATAACGGCTCAGACTTGACCGCTACCGTTTCCAAGTGGGAATCTTTGCGAGACAAAGCGTCAGCCAGACGGTTGAGAGACCCAGGGATGTACGTGATCTGGAAGTCGTACTGCGAAAACAGGTAGGCCCATCTAGCTTGTCTGGAGTTAGAACATTCCATGTCCTGTAAAGCCTTGAGGTTTTTGTGGTCAGTGCGAATGAGAAACCGATGACGGGCACCCATGAGAAGGTGCCTCCATTCCTCACAAGCCAATTTCATCGCCAACAATTCTTTCTCCAAAACCGAGTAGTTGAGCTGGCTGGGAGAAAGAGTCTTAGAGAGATAGGCGACCGGATGCTCCACCTTGTTGAAAGACTGAAGCAACACTGCTCCTACAGCGATAGCGGAGGCGTCCGTCTCCAGAATAAATGGAAGAGTTTGGTTTGGATGCTGCAGAATCGGGGCAGAGCAGAAGAGGGTTTTTAGATGACAGAAACTTCTTTCTGCTTCAGTAGACCAGGAAAAAGGATAGGCCGTCTTCTTGAGTAGGCGGGTGATGGGAAACACCACCTCTGAAAAGTTCGGAATGAATCTTCGGTAGTAATTTGAAAGACCCAAGAACCTCTGAACCTCCCGGACAGAGGTCGGGGCCGGCCAGCCAAGAATCACTTGCATCTTGTCAGGATCCATGGCGATCCCTTCTTCTGATAGCACGTATCCCAGATAATGTACCGAAGGTACCGCGAAGCTGCACTTCTCCTCTTTGACCAGAAGATGGTTTTCCTTAAGACGCTCCAAAACTCGTCGTACTTGTGCTATGTGTTCTCTCATATTAGGGGAAAAAACCAAGATATCATCTAAATAGATGATGACCGAGATGGAAAGCATGTCGGAGAACATCCGGTCCATGAACCTCTGAAATACCGCAGGGGCGTTCACCAAGCCAAACGGCATTACCTTGTATTCATATAGGCCCAGAGGAGTACGAAACGCAGTTTTCCATTCGTCACCCTTGGCTATCCGCAACAAATGGTAAGCGTTTCGTAGGTCCAGTTTGGTAAAGATTCGAGCACCTTGCACTGCCTCAATAATATCCGTGATTAGGGGCATCGGATACCTGTCACGGACTGTCACTGTATTTAGACCCCTGTAGTCGATGCAAGGTCTAAGATCGGTGGAATCTCTTTTCTTTATAAAAAACAAAGGGGCTCCTGCTGGAGACTTGGAAGGTTGTATGAGACCATTCTCCATGTTGGTATCCAAGTATTTCTGAAGCACTTGTCTCTCGGTCTGAGTGAGGGCGAACATCCTTCCGAATGGCACCAAGGCATGGGGCTCCAGGTCGATAGTGCAGTCCTCTGGCCGATGGGGTGGAAGTCTGGCATGGAGGCACTCCTGAAAAACGTCTGAAAAATCTGAGCAGAAATAGGGTAAAGCATGGATACCTACATGATTATTGGGAAACACCTTGACTGGCTGAAGATCAGCCCGACCTTCCAGAGAACAACAGTTAGTAGCGCAATATGGGGAACTGAAGCTTATTTGGTTCTCGGTCCAATTAATCAGAGGATTGTGTCGTCGGAGCCAGGTAATGCCCAAGATGATGGGAAAATGAGCCGCTCTGATAATATCAAAACTCAGGACTTCCTTATGTTGGTTGATCGTCAAAGTGAGTTCCTCAGTGGTATGGGTGATAGGACCTGAGGACAAAGGCGAGCCGTCTACTCCTTCCACCTTCTGACCTTCTGCCCGGGGAATTCGACGGAGGCCCACCTTGTCAGCCCACACGGTGTCAACAAAGTTCCCTGCCGCGCCACAGTCCAACAGAGCCAGTGTCTCCTCCTGATGGTTTCCGAGGTTGAGTTGTACTGGAATGACCATTAGCCTGGAATCTTCCTTAGACTCGGAAGAGGTCACTGACAGAGAAACATAGGGACGATGGAGATTTCTTAAAGACCCTCGGTCGTTTGTCCCTACTAACGCCGAGGGTAGTCGTTTCCCGACCTCTTGTTTGACAGTTCTGTGCAGTCTCTGAGAAAATGCTGCTCTGATCCGCAGTAGGCACACAGTCCTTTCTCTCTTCTGCGACGTCTTTCAGCAGCGGACAAGGGCGCCCTGGTAGCACCGATCTGCATAGGTTCTTCCGTAATGATGTTAGTAGAGCGACCAGGGAGAACGGGTACAGAGGGGTCTGAGTTATGGCCAGGAGTCCTTTGCTTACGACGTTCAACTCGTCTCTCCTGAAGGCGATACTCGATGTGAAGAGCAGCAGAAAGTAAATCTGTGAAAGTAGGAGAACGAGGAGACCTGGCTAGCTCGTCTTTAATTTCTTCCTTCAGTCCTCTTCTGAAAATGGCATACTGGGCTGTCTCGGGCCATCCGGCCCCGGCTGCTAATGTCTTGAAAGAGGAGATGTATGATAACACGTCTAGCGAGCCTTGCCTGACATCCAACAGGTCTTCGCAGGCTGTAAAGGAGAGCTCTGGTCGTTCGAAGGTGTGCTTGAGAAGATTCTGAAACCCCGGATAGTCCTGCAGAATGGCGTTTCCGCTAGTCACCAGAGGGGTGGCCCAGGAAAGAGCGTTTCCCGTCATGTTGGTTATTAGGAAACCCACCCGGGCCTGATCTGTAGCAAAGGTACGGGGTCTGAACGTAAAGTGAACCAGGCATGCTTCGAGAAACTCCTTTACCTTCTTTGGGGAGCCATCAAATTTCCCCGAGGACAGTGCCATGGGTGGCAATTCCGAGGGAGTAGGTTCCCTAGCCGCAACCATCTGTTTAAGCAAAGCGTTCTCAGTCTTGACCCCTTGTAGCTCTTGGGACATCGCTTGGAATGCCTTCCAGAGCTCTTGGACTTGTTCGTCAGCTGACATCGTGATACTCTTTGGCGTTGCAATCTGTGACTGAAGGGGTACCTTTGACTGTGTTCCCTCCGTACTCACGTTCTCCTCACCTGGGCTTTCCGAGTCGATGGTATCTTGCAGGCCTCGACGTGCCAGGTAGTCTCTCTCTTTCCTCTGGTGCGAGGGCTTGTCACGGAGAGAAGCCACTGTGGCCGCTGGGTGTGAACAGCGGCACAGCGACCCCCTCTCCGGAATCAAACCAGAAAAAGCAGGGAAAAACCCACTAGGGGAAAAAACCCTGATAGGAGGTGCCAAGACTGTTCTCAGAAGGCCAGCAGTCCACCGATGAAGAGGAGGAAGCGAAGGATCACCAAACGCTGAAAACGTCCACTGTAGCGGTCGACCTGGAGAGAGGCGAGGGAAACAGCAGCTGGGAGGTCCGGACTGAAGGTAGAAGTCTTCCGAGAGGCACTGCGGAGGAACACGGGAGCACGGGAGAGAAAACCCCGCGATGACCAGACTCAAGAGCTAGGTGAGAGGACGAGAGGGAGAGAGAGAGAGAGAGAGAGAGAGAGAGAGAGAGAGAGAGAGAGAGAGAGAGAGAGAGAGAGAGAGAGTGAGAGAGAGAGAGAGAGAGAGAGAGCACGGCAGACGCCGCCTAAAGGGGGTCGGCGGATGGCAAAGGGAAACAAAGTATGGAGGTTACTGGTGACTGGACACCTATGAGAAGTAACCGCGTGGGGGTAAATATTAACCCCTAGTAGAATCCAAAGCGAGGTGCAGAGGAAGAGCGAAGGACCCAGAAACGAAGTAAACAACGGAGAGGGGTTGCAACGCAATGACCTGCCGGGAGGCAGGGATTTTATACTCCCGGCAGCGTTGCGTCTCGCGTTAGGAGCTGCGGCCATAAACACAAAAAAGGGACTAAAGCAACCTTCCCCCATGACCTCTCAAACTCCAACGCGGAAGTAAACGCCAGTCACGGCGATGGCCGCGACTGCGAGTGACAGGAGGCTAGAAGAAGGGGACAGAGGATGTTTTGGACTACGGGTGGGCGAGAGGAGGTCTCTGGTGGACTTCCAAGGACTACAAGCCTTGGGTTTATCTGTTTGTTTATGGGGACATTGGGGAGTTGGGAATTTGAGGGAGGGAGGGGAAGTTGCACAACGAGAGATGCGGCATGTGAAATGGAATGTGTATTATGCTGAAACATGTGCAAGAATCTTTAATACATTTAAAAATAATTAAAAGAAATATTCCCCAAGGAGTGCTTCAGCCATACAAAGAGGGAGACAATCTGGGGAGTCTTTTCTCAAATTTCGAGAGGTTGGCCAATCAGTTCCGATCGTGGGAGGAATTCAAATTGTGTTACTTACGTCCCCCTACTCAAAGGAGAATTGCAGACCTCCTACCAGTTATGAAATCCTCCATGGACAGCTCATTTAATGACATCAATTTATTTTCAAGTTTGTTTATTGGCATTTATCATAAAACAGTGACACATGGCAGGTCAATCGTGCCATACAATGCAAACTCTTTGGAATAATATGATAGTGGTCAGAGGTTCCGGCCTGGAACAAACCCACACTGATCTGAGTGTACGATATCCCCTATCTGTCTAGACAGTCTCTGAGCTAGGATTGTGGTTAGTAGTTTAACATCATGGTTGAGCATAGCTAGCAGGCGGTATAAATCGCAGTGCTCCGCCGGCTTGTTTGGCTTAAGAACTGGGATCACTAGGGTTTCCCTCATGCTGTCAGGTAAGATACCTCGCTCATATATTTCCTGGAAGACCTCATATAAGAGTGGTATCAGAGAGTAGCTATAAGTTTTGTAGAATTCCGAGGGCAACCCATCGCTCCCTGGAGCCTTGGCCGTAGCTTGTGCTTTAATCGCTTCAGCAATGTCTTCTGTTGTAATATCTGCCTCTAGTTCTTCGGCCTGTGCTGGGGAGAGCCTAGGTAGCCCTATCTCTTCTAAGGTATCCGCTATGTGGTCCCCAGATATTTCTTTTTCGTGGGAGTATATGTGTTCGTAATAATTCTTAAAGGTGTCATTTATTTCCTGTTGGGTCTGGTGTGTTTGCCCTGTTCGTCTTGGATCTGGGTAATGGTGTGTCTGGGATGTTCCTTCCTGCAGAGCCAAGCCAGGAGCCTACTAGGTCTATCTGCTTCTGTGTGCGCCCTGTTCGTTCTGGTGGCGAAATCAAACTTAGCGAGCCTGCTCCAAGCGTTCGAGCATTCCTCGCGGAGTGCACGAAGTCTGTCTTCGTGTCATTGTGGGTCTATGGGGTCCGTACTAAGCCTCTGAATCTCTGCCTCGCCCTGCTCTAATTCTTCTCGCAGCGATCTTCTGATGCCACCTGCTTTTGCCAGTACCTCTCCCCTGGTCACCACCTTTAGGGCCTCCCATACCGTGCTTACATAGTCTACGCTTCCCTTGTTTAGTTCTATGTAGTCGTCTATCGTATCCTGCAGTTCATCTCTGAATGCTTGGTCCTTCAGGGCCATTATTGGCATGCGCCACATAGGGATGGGGGGCATGGGGCCAGCACGATTCCAATTTACCATTAAGGGGGAGTGGTCCGAGATCGTCCTTCCTAAGTATTCTGCTCCCTCCATCTGAGATAGGTGTTCTCTGCCGACAAGAATGTAGTCTAGCCTCGTATGGAGGCCATGTGGGGATGAGAAGTAGGAGTAATTTCGTGTGTGGGGGTGAAGTTCCCTCCATATATCAGCCAAATCTAGTCTATCTATCAGCGTGTTTAGTGCTGTCGTGGCAGCCATAGAGGTGGTAGGCGGCGGTAGCGACCTATCTAGCATGGGATCTCGCACGCAATTGAAATCGCCACCCCAAATGAAAAGGCTGTCTCTATGTAGAGTGGTTATGTCGTACATCGAGGCCAAGTAGGCCGGGATGCTGTTGTTAGGTAGGTAAGTGTTCACTATGCATAACTCTTGCTGTTCGATGTGTCCCCATACAATCACATACCGGCCCTCTGGATCGCTAACAAATTTGGATAGTCGGAAAGGGAGCTGGGGGTGAATCCATGTGTAGACCCCTCTAGCATATTTCGAGTAAGCAGTACCGAATCCCTGTCCCCCCAATGTTCCTGAAGTTTGCCCATAGATGTCGTTGTGCAGTGCGTTTCTTGTAAGAGCGCTATCCCAACCTTTTAACTGTGTAAGTATGACTTAATTCTGTTCCTTCGGAGGTAGGTACCAAGACCCATCACGTTCCATGTCATTATTTTCACATTCCCTGCCATGTTACTTTAGGCTGGAAGTTGCTGATCACGGTGTCCTGTAGGGAGGTTACCCTCAAAGTGTCACCCCCTCCGACCCTCTCCCCCTCATCCAAGTTGATATATTCTGGAGACTTACCAACTGTTGTAACTTTCATCTGAACGGATGAATAACCAAAAACGTTTAACTGCAAACTGCCCCCAGCAGTTCCTTCTAACTTGCAGCGCTCAAGGGCTCCCGAGCCTTCTGGGCCTCTCCAGGCCTTTCGGTGCGGGTGGTGTGTAGGCATTTGACCTGCACTTTCCGTGAGGGGGCGTGTCAGCGGTGTATTTGCTCGTGGTTCTTCGTGGTCCTGCCCGCCGTGGCTATATTCTCAGTGCGGTCCCTTGCAATATCCAGTTAAGTGTCTCATCTCCAGGGTGGGACCTTTCGTGGGTGTTCATTTTGTTGTTCACTTCGCTCCTATCTATTTTCCTGAGGATCCTCTCCGTTCTCGGCCAAATTATTGTGCTCCATCCACATGGTTGCCGCCGCTGGGGTCTCTAAGAAGATTGCCTTCCCTTTATATAAAACTTTAAGGCGAGATGGGGAGAGCAACATGTATTTTATGTTCAGTGTTCGTAGCCTAGCTTTCACTGGTATGAAAGAATTTCTGGCTCGCTGTACCGTGGGGGTATAATCAGGGTGTATGACTATTCTGGAGTCCTGTCTTCTAATCGCTTCGCCTTCTCTGGAGTGACGCAGTATTGTTTCCCTATCGCGGAAATTGAGGATTTTTGCTATTATCGGGCGCGGGTGCGACCCCGACGGGGGGCGCTTTTGGAGAGATCTGTGGGCGCGCTCCACTGAGAACCCCTGGGAAAGTTTCCCCGCCCCTATTTCTTGTAGGAGCAATGTCTCTATAAAGTCTGTAGGGTCCGAGCCCTCCACGTCCTCCGGGACCCCCAGGATCCTAACATTATTGCGCCGAGCGCGCCCCTCCACATCCTCAGATCTCGCCTCTAGCCTCGCTACTTTCAGTTCCGATTCCGTTACCTTTGCCTTCAGGTCTGAGGTGTTAGCGACGTTGTCTCGCAGGGTAGCTTCATTCGTATTTACTCTCTCCGTTAGGTTGCGGGCATCTTGACGCATGAGTTGCATATCCGCCCTCATTTCCCCTATTTTTGTTTCGATAGAGGTGCGTAGTGCTGCAATAGCTTGAAGGACCAGTTGTCTTTAGGTTCTGTTTCCAGCTGTGGTGGCGCTGCATTGGGGTCGGGGTCCTGCTGCAACGGCTGCTTGGGCCTGACCGTCGTGTAGGAGTCCATTGTCGTTGATAGTTTTGCCTTTGCTTTAGATGGGGGCATCTCTGCCTTTAGGTCCAGTGTTAGGCAGGATACTTTATGCGCCTTAGGTTCCTTTATGGCCAGTTGGTCGCAGTCCCTGGGTCAGCCCTAGTAGCAAGCTCTTGTTTGCGTTGTGCCGTGGTTCAGTTCCACTTATAGGTTCATGTGTCGCCCCGGGTTGTGCCTGTGGGGTGTGATCTTCGTTGCGTGTGTCCAACCTCCCAATTGCAGCGAGGATAAGCTGTGCTGCAGGTGTCATGAGCCTCCCCCGGCCCGTGGTAATCAAAGGGTAATATGTGGCCTCACTGGGGTGGGGGAGGCGGGGGCTGTAGCTTGTCTCTCCCCGGGGTCTGTTTGTAAGTGTGTCCGTGGGCAGAGGGGGGGGCACGAGCCCGGGACTCACCCCTCTGCGCAGCAGGCCTCCGCGAACGCCACAGTCCGCGTTCTGTTCCCCAGCCCCGGGCGTCTCTCCCGCTCCTCCTCTGTTTCAGCACGACGGAGATCACGCTAATGTGTCTCCTGATCCGTGCAGGCAGCACCGTAGCTTTGCCGCCTCCCGCTCTGGCCAGGACCTCCCAAGGATGTCGATTGAGGAGGGGGGGAGCCCGCGTCCACGGCTCCCGCTCGCCCAGGTGTCCGCCTCTTCCTCCCGATTCGCCCCGTGGCTCTAGCTGCACACAGAGCCGAGGGCTGCCCCACCAAGTCTCCAGCGGTCCGGGGGCAGGTCGCCACCCCTCCGCAGACAGCACGAGGGAGGGACAAACGTGGGGAGGTCCACGCTGGTCTGCCGGGGTCTCAGAACCTCGTTGTCTGGGAGCTCCAGTCCCCCTCCCCCACTGGTGTCATGGGCACCGCCATCTTGCAGGGCCGAGGGACACCTCTTCTCCGGCCCCGTTTCTGGACTTGCCCAGCTCGGTTTTCCTTAGAAGCGGCTTCCAGGTATGGGGAAGAGGTTCCTCTTTCTGGAATCGTTGTTTTCAGGCGTATGTGGAGTTATTTATTCAGCGCGATTTCACCCGTAACAGGATCACGGGCAGGAGCTTCTCGAGCACACGTCCTCACGGCATGCCCGCTCCTCATTTAATGACATCAAAGAAGGGCTCTTGCAACGGGTAGGTCAAACTAGCAACCTCTGCTTCCAAAAATTAAGAAACTTGAAATGAAACCCTGGCGAATCGCCCATAGAACTAGGAGAGTGAGTTAAGAATACACTATCGCTTTGGTTGGGAAAGAAGACCTTGCCAGAAGTGTTGGAGGCTCTTAGTATCGAGCAATTTATTAATTCCCTACCTACTAGACTTCAAAGATAGTATTACAACTAAATAAAGCCCCCTTTGCCCTAGTCATTTAGACCGCTCAGAACGTCGCCGATGCCAACACACACTTTCATTTGTTACATCAGACGGAATAAAGGATGACCCAGAGACCTCCCTAGTGGGGAGAGAGGGAAAATAGAGAAGAGATTAGATATCAATCCCAAAGAAGAGATAAGAAGGGAAGATAGTAAACCAACAAAACCTTTAACTGCAATTTGTTTTTCCTGTAATGAACCAAGGCATTTAGCCTTGGTTCATTGTCCCCAGAATAAAAGAGATGAGCCTATGGAAATTGGGTGCATGCAAGGAGGGAGATGGGAAGACCCAGATTCATATGAACCGGTAGAGGACCAAAGTAATTTTTTTTTGTGGAACCTCATCCAAATCCACCTACAAACCTATCCTTGTCAATGGAATCCCAGTCCACGCCCTAACAGATTCTAGGAGTAAACAAACAGCCATGAGAGCAGATCTGATACCCTCTGAAAAATGATGTGGAGCTTCCTTAGTAAAGAACACCTGTGTCCATGGGGACCAAGAAATATATCCTAAGGTAGCCGTCCCCATACACGTCCAAGGGACCACCACCAACTTTCCATCAGCAATAATACTAGGTCTTCCAGAGGAAACAATTATAGGCACAGACTTCCCTAACTTTATAGAATTGTTGCAAGAAGTCCACCTAAGCAGATCCCCATTTTCCACATTCAAAACCTGACAGGCAGAGCCATTGAGACCTACCACATCTGTATGAGACTGGGCTTTAAATCTTGAAAAGGATCAAAATAATCACACCCCTAAACAACTAGCAACAGGTGTCCCTTGTGCGGGAGGCCGTATTTATAGGAGAAGGGTATGTGAGGGACCTGAGGACGTCCTCACTGTGGCCAGGGAAGGGCCATCGCTTTTGGATCCTGACCCTGGGGGTGGAGATGTGGGGGAGGATCGCCTGGGTAGAGGAGACTTGGGGAGTGGTAGGGGGATGCCCTTAGGTGAGACGCGGTATCCCCCATTTCCATTCTGTAAAGAACCCTTAACCCCAGATGCATTTATGGGATATTGTTACCCCTTTCCCTCTGGCCAGGATAACTGCGACGAATCAACTGCCGGGGCACCAGTGGTCCAGGGATGAATATCGGTTTCTAAAGCATCAATCAACCCCACACATCTAGCACACCAGAAGTGATCCAAACAGATTGGAATACAAGTAAATTATAAGACCTCCTTATCCAATTTTGGTAATGTAGACGGAACTGCAGGCTTATCTCTGCAACACAGTGAAAATACAATTATTACCCAATGATAAAAGGGACTTTCCAGTCAAGGTTGTATACAAATATCTACTTTATTATTACTACAACAGACAGTTCTAGCACACTAGGATTACAACCTACATTGTAAAGGAACACAGAGGGCAGACAGTTTCACAAAGGAAAGGGATGCACTCTGGATACTGACAGGAGGGTAGTTGGTAAAGTAATCAGTCTTATAGTTCAGGATTATTTGGTTCCGGCACCAAAGGGTCATAACTGTCTCTAGGGGTCTTCGGAGAAGGACCAGATGGGCAGAGCCACAATGTACCTGGTGCTGAATAAGTTATCGGTGCTCGACAGCGGTCAGGCATTTCCAGGGCACTTCACAGCCCGTGAAACAGAGTTAGTGGTGGGAGACAGCTGTGGGTACCAGGCGGCAGGCAGTTCGGCCAGCAAGGCTGGACGGACGTCTGCAGGCTGTCCGGTGCGGTGGCTTGGGGCCAAGAATCATTGTCTCTGTGCAAGTTGGCAGATCTGGAATGCTGGTCGAGGCGTCTTGGATGGCTCTGGCGACTGCGGCGTAACAACAGTCAGAGATGCAGCCAGATGCGGTTCGAGGACTCGACTGTCTCGAAATTGTCCTTAAAAAGATTGACGCTGTATGATGCTTGGGTGGCACTCCTCTTAACTTCTTCACAGGGCTTGTGTCCTTTCAAGGCAGATGGCCCAAAGCTCACCAGGGTGTTTGCAAGCAACGGCCTTGTCCTTTGTCCATAGACTCTCCGGCACTTCCCACCTAAGAAGCTTGCTGTCAGAACCTAGCAGGGCACGCTGTGTGCTGGCTGGGTACCGGTTCTGGAGCTGCTGGATGGGTCCTCTGAGTCCCGTATTTCCCTCTGATCCCTGGGAGATGTTTAGGGGAGGGATCTTGCTTCCCTCTTGGACTTCCTGGCCTTCCTTCACTGGCGGAAGATGTAAGGTAGACTGTGCCTTCAGCTTGGATCTAAATGAGTCCTTCTTCTTACTCCTTGCGAAGTCTTCAGATGATCTGATCAGTGAGGGGTTCAGCCCTCTTTTAAAGCCAAACAGGGCCCAGATATTGTTTTGTCCAAGCCTAACTTAAGGGAGCAATCCTGGGTCTCCACCAACAATCTTCAGTGATGCTTCAGGTCAGAACCAGGGTGCTTGGCAACAGACAGGGGAAGGATGACAACATATAATTCTAAGTCCCACCCATCTTCCTGTCTGCTGTACATCAAAGTGTCTTTCTAATTAACTGAGCCCTATGCAGCACTTGATCACAACATGGGCCCCCTTTGAAGTAGCGGGTTGCAGGCAGACTTTCAACTCCTACAATTCACATACTTCCCTGCTGTTCCTCCCTATGATACCAAGGAGGGGTATTAGTACCAAGTTGACACATTGCATTACAAAGAGGTGTCTGGTCTACATTGTCACTTCCTGCACCCAGGCCTTCCCTGATGCCTGCTAATTAACATTCTTCAGCATTCGCCGCCACCAGCAAAGTGTAACAATGGAGATGCAAATCCATGGGGCCTTGAAATTCTAATTAGGCGGCCCATGGCCAAAGGCTTTTGATGTACCCATGGCTGTCAGGTGTCAGCTACACATGACAGGGGAGGGCGGCGCTGGTAAACTGTGTCCTCCCAGAGTACATGACTATTTTTCTGCTGTGCAGTGAGCGTGGAAAATGTGCGTGGGAATGGCCCCATCAGTCATTCTTTTTAAAACAAACAAAAAAAGCTCTGTCAAGCGCACTTTTCCCATGCGGATGGTTGAATTTCTCACAATAACACCAGAAGATATTATCAGACATGAAACACCAGGTAGAGGGTGAAGATGAGTAGGTTCAAGGGTGAGATATGGTTTCCCCCCTTTGCTGGTGAGAACCAACTTTTCCCTCCCCCTTCTTTTATAGGCTGGTGTAAACCCTCTCCACTCACTTTTCCACATTCACACCATTATAGCACTGGGACGAGGTAGAGGCGACTAAGAGTAGTGAACACTAGTATGTCCCTTCACCACTCTAGTACTGAGACGAGGAAGAGGCGACTAAGAGTAGTGAACACTAACAGGTAATTTCACCACTCTAGTACTGAGACGAGGAAGAGGCGACTAAGAGTAGTGAACACTAACAGGTCATTTCATCACTCTGGTACTGAGACGAGGAAGAGGCGACTAAGAATAGTGAACACTAACAGGACATTTCACCACTCTAGTACTGAGACAAGGAGGAGGCCTGAGGATTGCTTTAAGGGACAGGCATAGCCCAATAACTATGGTTAGGCAAGTGAAACTAAGTGTTCACACCTACAACTTGTTAAATGCTTGTAGGTGTATAAAACGAGTCCCAAGCAGCAGAGAAGAGAACCAGTAGGGCCGGAGAGCGCGGTCATCCGAGGTCAAGCGGCCAGAATATGGGCATGTGAAAAAAACGCCAACAGCAGAGAAGCTAGGAAGACATTGAGACCATTGTGGGCCATGAGAGGGCCTGGAACTGTGCAAAGCGTGTTGCCTTGTGTTGCCAGTTGGGAGTGGGGAACACAAAGACGCTGCCGACTGCTGCAGGTAGAACTGATGGGGGTGGGTGCTGCTCGCTGGGGCTCCTCAGGAGTGAGAGAGGAGCGAGTGAGAGCCCACAAGCGAAACCATAGCACCTGGAGGAGCGGTCGTACACACGTGAGTGACAAGGAAGTTTCACTCAGGTCAGGGCGCTCCAGGGGCATGGTGTAGGTTTGCAGTGAATGCTGAACAAGCATGAATATATGATAAAGGGGTCCAGAGACCGAAAAGTGAATTATTGAATACCAAACGAATTTCCAAGCAAGTAATGAGTTTGAATACTGCTAAATGGTTCGGATGACCAAATATGAACTATTGAATACCGAACAAGTTGAAAAGCAATAAATATGGTTTGATTGCTTTATCAAAGAAAAGAACATGAGAATATTGCACAAATGAAATTGAAAATGCATTTGTGAATGAGAGGAATTTAAAGAAACAGCATTTGCAAGCAAAGTTAAAAGACCAAAAAGCAAAACACTATTGGACAGTGTGAAAGCAAGGTAGTAACCAATGAGAAATACCACAAAAGTAAGTGTGTTAGAGTCACATGTTGATAAAGGCAAGAAGTCAGTAAAGTATACGAGAAATATAGGTGAACTTATAGCACAGGTGCAGAAAGCAAACCTGTGTTGTCAAGGAAGTCCTATGAAAAAGAATGTACCATTTTAAAGTGCCACAGGTTATCGGTTGTGTGACCTGTGATGGGTGGTCTGACAACTGCGCCTAGACCGAGGAACCCTTCCTTGGAGTAAACCAAAAGAAGTTAAGAGGCTGAGGCTGGTCGGCCTAAGTTGTTCAAATTATGGAAAGAAAAGGCAAACTAAACACGTCGATGAGACTGTGAATTTGAAGACTAAGGAACTGTTTGAATTTGGTGAAGGGAACGCCAAGACCATTTTTGTGGAACTGTGTTGAACTTGGGGAAGGGAACCCAGAGAATCTTTTGATGGAACTGTCTTGAACTTGGGGAAGGGAGCCAAGAGTAAGCCAGGAGCTGGACGAAGGTCATAACTTTCATTTGAACACTGTTACTTTTGTTGCTGACATCCCTACACATTGTTTAGCTTTAGTTGTGAGGGCGGGTATAGGTTTTGGACACAGACAGACATTTAAGTTGAACTTACTGACTCTGACTATCTTTAATTTATTCAGGTACGGAAATCACACCTTAGTAGAGGGCAGGTTAGGCTTTATACAATACTGACATTTAAGTTAATACTTTTGATTTGAACTTTGAATCTGTTATCTGTGTCTTGCTTTATGATGCCTTCACAGGGCCCTTCTGTTTCAGGGCCTGAGTCAGTTTCAGTTGGGCTGGTTAAACTCACATTCCCTTTTCTCCCTTTTCGTCTCACTACCTCCAGAGAAGGGTGAGGCAAAGTAGAAGGGGAGAATCCTTTTCCTGGGCTAAAAGACCCTAAGGGGCTGGGTCGAATAAACAGTTGGGGTTTCCCGAAGTTTAAAAATAATTCTATTCCCATGTTTCAAGTGATAAGTGGTCGGGGGAAGAACGTCAAGAAGGATTGGTGATCCATACACCAGGTCTTTGCACTTAATTGGAATCTGCAGCTGTGTAGATAGTAACCTTTTGACTGTTGAATCATTCTCCTGAGCCTGAACTCTTACAATCATATACTTTCCTGATGATTGCCGGACTACAAGCAGCATAAGGGTTCCCCAGTGTGTACCAATTGTGAGTATCCCACCCTGACACCATTTGTGAAGGCATCACAAATTAGACACAGACATCAAGTTCAAGATTGGTTCTCAATAGTTTTATTATTTGAAAAGGCAGGATGGAGTAAGGCCTAACTTGCCCTATGCTAAGGTGGCAGCTCCCTACCTAAAGAAAACTAAGGATAGTCTGTGTCAGGAAACCCAAATCAAATGACTGTCTGTGTCCAAAACCTATACTTGCCCTCCCAACTAACGGTATACAATGTGTAGGGATGTCAGCATCAAAATGAATAGTGTTCAAAATAATGTTCAGAGCTTCTTCCAGCTGTTGGCTTGTAATCAGACAGCTTTTCAAAGAAAAACAATTCCTTGGGACACTTCCCAGCTCTTTTAGCATCAGTACTTTTCACTGGCTTCATTTTTTTATTCATCAATAGTTAGATGCTTCATACAACAGAATTGGGTTTCCAAGCGCCACAAGACTAAATGGGAAGGGAACAGTGGAGAGAGAAAACAATGGCAAACAGTAAACGTAGAATCAATGTCCTACTAGGCCTTGTGGCATTCGGATGTGCAAGTGCAGTGGAGAGACGTGCAGGAGATAGGGATGGGTGGGGGGAGCAAGGAATGGACAAATGCTGTTGGGGGTTCACATAAATAGTTATTTCGCTTGACTGCAAAATCACATAAGAGGTTGTTGCAAAACAGAAGCTTCTTTATGGATACTTTCATTGGCTTTTCCATAAAAGGGAGGGACTCGGTCTAGGTGCAGTTGTCGGTCCACCCATTAAAGGTCACGCACTCGATACCCCTTCTTGTCTGCTTTCCATTTTCCTAAAGTGGGGGCACTCCGTCTAGGCACAGTTGCTGGACCACATGGTCCACCCATTACAGGTCATGCTCTTCTAACACTTTACCGTGGCTTGGTTGGCCCCCATGCACTTTGTTACACTTTCTATATTCGTCTGTCTCTTGCCTATCCAGGTTTCCTCTCAAACTGCAGTTCCTTGAACTACTTTAGCTTCATCAATACTTGGTTTCTCAACTCATATCCTCTTCGGTTTTCTCTTGGCTTTGCCAACACTTGTTCTCAAACTCAGTACTTGGTTTCTCAACTCATACCCTTCCTGGTATTCTATTGGCTTTGCCAACACTTGTGTCTCAGACAATTCATTCTGCGGTATGTGCTGCATGTACCACAATTCTTTGACTAAACTCACAAGTGTTAAACACTTGCTTTTTCTTTGTGCAACATTCAAAAGCGCTTATACTGGGCCTCATTACGACCCTGGCGGTACCGTATGGACGATGCTGGTATGGCACCGGCACCGTCCATACCATACCGCCTTATTCCGAGTTTCCCTTGTGGGTCCCTGACAGCACGCAAGGTCTTACCTGGCAGGCTGTGCGGCACCCGCGAGGTAAACTCGTAATTGCACCGGCACCGCTATAAACTGCCGGTGCAACCATGCTCCCGACCCCTGTTGTGCCCTATGAGGCATGATGGGGATCGGGAGCCTGGCATTACCACCTCCCGCGAATGGGCAATTACCGGCCCATTCAACTCGTAATGGGCCGGTAAGTGCACATTTGCGGGAAGTGGTGCTGGTAGCGAGCATGGCAGTAGCCGTGCCTGCCCTACAGGCTACCGCCATGCTTGTAATGAGGCCCACTGTCTTTCAGTTTGTTTGGTATTCACAAGTACTTGGTGCAGCATTCATCTTTCAGTTCGTTTGGTATTCAACATTACTTGTTTTATCATTATTCAAAAGTGCTTATAACAACTTTCAGTGTGTTCGTTATTCAAAAGTGCTTGTTTCAGGTTTCTGGGGCGCCCCAGTATCAGTGTTTCCCTGTTTCCACTCACCGGTTACACACAGCAGCTCCCTTCAGTTTATGCCCACTGCTCGCTTTGCTTTCCGACTTCCACTGGATCCGCTCTTCCTTCGTGGCAGCCACAGCAAGCACTGCTCGCTCTCCTGGAGTGCTTCAGTGACTGGACTGCTTTGGCGCCCCACATTTCCCGCTGCGTGCACCCGACAAGGGCGGCAGGACTCCCAGACCCTTTCGTGGCCTGCTTCGTCTCAGCATCCCAGCTCCTTTCTCCTCTCCAGACCGTTCCTCCTTTCCAGGCCGTTCCTCCTCTCCAGGCGGTTCCCTCTTGTGCTGTCCAGCGAGGATTTTTATACCCATTGGGATTGTTAAATGACTGCAGTTGTGGGTCATTAAGTCCAATTGCCTGACTATTGCGAAACCCATTAGCTGGATGTGCCTGGCTGTTCCACTGGCACACCTCCATAGCCCTCTTCTTTGTATCAGTAACACTGTTGTGTTTGGGGCTGTCTGAATTAATAAAGGAAGTGTGTATAACTCTATATTGTCTCATCCCTTGGTAGCTGATTGATGTGTGCCTGCTTTAACAATAAAAGGCCGATATGTGTTTATCTCACCCAAATGAGGATGTGTCCTCCTAGTTGGTCTCTTCCTCGTCCCAGTGTTTAGGTGGTATTTCTGGGAGACATTTTGGAGTGAAGAAAAGGGAAAAGGCTGGCAGTAGCCTAACAATGCTTGAGGGATTGAGGGTTCATTCTGAAAAGTAAATGCAGGATACCATGTCTCACCTAAGGAGGTCATGTCCCCACTCCACAAGTTCCCTCCACCCAGGTGATCGTCCCTCGCATATCCACTCCCAAGGTCAGGATCCAAATGTGATGGTCTTTCGCTGGCCACCTGAGAGGAGGATACAGGGGGAAAAGAAGTGAGGACTCCCTCAGGTTCCTCAGAGTAGATAATTGTAGGCGGCTAATTATCTGCTTGATTGTTTTAGTAGATATAAAAACGTTATGCTGGTCGCAGAGTTGAATTTCCGTTGGAATACAGGTCAGTATTATAAATATACAAAAATGCTTCGCAGTTTATGTATTTAAATGTAGACACATTGTTATGTGTGAATTCATTAATTTGTAGAAAGCATGGGCCTGCTTTGGTTTGATGGTGAGCCCAGAAAATGGATTTGAAGTGCGTTGAGACAGGCTGTGCCATTACACTGTGATTCCTGAATAAGTTATTAGAAATCGAATATGGTAGAAGAGTGAAATGTGTGATTTAATTTTTGAAAGATATAAATGAGGAAGCATAAACAGTAATTCTATTTATCAATATACATTTTGGTTGTGTAATATGATGCTAATAATCAGAGGCGTTGCTAGAGGGGCTGAGGGACCTATAGCCCCTGATCTTTTGGTTGTAGCCCCAGATAGAAGCTCAGGGGCTACAACCAAGAGCCTAGCTAGCACCAAGCCCAGACCGTCCCTACATAAGAGTAGCCCCGGATTTTTTCCAGGCCTAGCAACAGCCCTGCTAATAGTACTACACCATGATGACATCTGAGACTGATGAATTTGAATGTTTCGATTAATTTGAAGTTGTTGAATAATGAATATTGACTAATGTCATGTGGTGTTCTTGTTCTACCAAGCATAAACAGTTGATATAATTATACCTAGAAGCAACGCTACAAGAGAGTGCGACCAAACCCTTCCTCGAAGGTGCTTGGCTTAGTTATAATTTAAGCATTCAAATGCTTGAGGCTGTGTACGTTCTCTTGTATCACTACTTCTTTTAAGAAATTTAGATTCCAGGAAAAGCAGCGCGCATTTAGTACCTATTTTGAAATAAGTCAGTTTTCGCCAACTCCCTTACTTTTCTGGTACATTTCTAATAAGCTCATAATTTGTTTTTACTGCATATTCTTTTTTAAACAATATAAAATCTCAGTAGTGCAATATCGTAACTTCCGGTTACACACCAGAACAGCTTTCTAAGGAATTGGACATATCCACGCCAGAGCCGGTGTGATCATTTCTGTTCAATGACTACTGTGCTGTTAGGGGACCTCCACCCCCTTCCTACACCCTTCGTCCGTGGGGGTGATATCCTTCTCAGCGTGACTGTCATCTAAAGAACCTACTCGCCCCTCCGCCATACTCGTCACATCCGCCCTCCCCCAGGCAGCCTAGTCCCCTGGTTTAGTCATCTCCTGTTCAGTCAACTTCCTATCTTCTAATCAACAGGCCCCATTCTTCCTGAAACAATCCCATGTGGTCGTTACCAATGGCCGTAGGTTTTTCCATTATAAACATGCCCCAGAGTTTACGCTCCCACTCCTCCTTCCCTGGGATATTCAGAGATTTCCATTTCTGGGATATCACTATCCTGCCTGCCCTCAGCATTGCCGCACATATCCTCTGGAGTCTGAAATCTTCACTGCCCTTGTGAGGAATTCCTAAAAACAGTTGCAGCAGATCCATAGCCAGTTCCTCCCCCCGTAAGGTCCTTAATCCAATTTAGGACCTCCCCCCAATACATCTGTATCCTCGGGCAATGCCACCATATCTGGAATCGCGAACTCCTTTGACCACACACCCTCGCGCACCAAGGGCAAGAACCCCATAACATCTTGGAGAGTTTGTATGGGTATCGATGCCAGCCATGTAGCATTTTAAATTTATGTTAAATGGATGAGGGAAAAAGATTGCCATGGAAGGTAGCTGTGAAGACTTTCGTCCAAATTTCCTCTGATATCTCCCCACCCACCAGGTTATCTCAGTGTGCTTTGAAGCTCTGTCTGTTAACTATCCTTGCGTTAATTAGGACTCTGTACATTTTTTAAAGTATCCCTCTCCCCTCTGTGGTGGATGCGATCATGTTCTCAAAAGGAGTCAAACCCCTGGATAAGTCCCCCCCACATTTCTTTTCAGTGACTATGCCCTTCAGTCTCAAATATTCAAAAATCGAGACAGCCTCTTGTCCCAAGACTCCATGTAGGGCCTCATACTTAATAAAGTAGCCCTGTTGGAATACCTGCCAAACTCTTTCCAGTCCCATGTTGCGTGAGGTCCAAAGGAGGGTCCCCACACTGATGTCAGCGGCGACAGCCATGTGGCCAGGACCTGGTTGAAATTGTTCAGTTTCCAAAGGGTCAAAAGAACCTCCAGTGTTGGATGGGCAATCAACCCTATGGGGATCAGCGTTGTCAGTGACCATAACCAGTCCCTGGCATTTTTAGGGTGTGTTTCTAAATCTTCTTAGAAAGTTCAATAATTCCCCATATCATCCCTCGTGTGTTCCACAAGGCTCGTCAGTTATGATATGATATGATAGTCTATTTATATAGCGCCTATACACAATGGGCCTCATCACGAGTTGGGCTGTATTCCCGGCTGTAATACTGCTGACTGTAATAGCCCTAGCACTGACCGGTCCGGTGGTATTACCACCGGATCACGGTTTGGGCCTCAACGGTAACTCCCCATTCCTGAGTGGGTCCATTGGATTAAATGGGGAATTTTTCGGTGCTAATACTGCAGGCTAATACAGCCGGCTGTAATACCGCAGAAAACAGGGATTTTCGACTCCAGAAAAAAGCTGGAGGTAAAACAGCCGATTTAGCACCCAACTCATGATAGAGCCAGCCCTTAAATGCGCGGTAATACCGTTACCACCGCAATTTAAGGGCTACAGCCCAACTCGTGATGAGGCCCAATGTGTTTCAAACCGCTTAAAGGCAAGGGAGGGAACAAGGGAAAATACAATGACATTCTTACAGGCCATGAACAGCAAGGATGTGAAACTAACTATCGTACTCGGCCTGACGACATTTCAGATAGTGCAAGAGCTAAGACATAGATAAGGAAGGGAGGGGGAGAGTAGGAAGGAAATGGAAACAGACAACAGCCTACCGTACTAGGGCTGACATTTCACATAGAGCCGGAGAAAAACAAAAGGTGAGGGAGAGGGGTGCAGAAAGGGAGGTGCGGAACAAAACAAGCGACTATCGTACTAGGCCTGACGACATTTCAGATAGTGCTAGAGGGGGGGAACAACTAAGGGGCTGGGGAAGGAAACAGGCGAGGTTGCTATCATACTAGGTCTAGGGACAATTCTGATAGAGTAAGTGCATAGATGAAAGTAAAGAGAGGAGGGGAGGAGATAGAAAAAGGGAGAAAGGGAGAGGAGAAGAGAGGGTAAGCAGTCCAAGAGTGGAGAAGCAAAAGGGGAGAGAGAATACAATAGCAGAAGTCAGTAGTAACACATAATGTTGCAAGCCAGGATACAAGATGAAGATGGGAACAGCATGATTCAGGGCCACCATGAGTACAAGATGCAAAGGAAGTTCAGCATGAGAGTTGAGAAAGGGTGACGCACAGTGAGTCAATGAAGTCCATAAAAGTCAAATCCAGCATTGGCCACAAGATGGTGATGGTGAAACCAGAATGTATCAGGACAGACTCCTGCAGAAGTAGGCCGGAGGGCGGGGAGGGGGGCACAGGGGAAGCAGGATAGAAGAATCAAGCAAAACAGGCAAGACCTGTGTGCGAGAAGGGTGGGGGCACAAGGGAACATCACGGGGGGACCAGTGGGGGTGGGGATGGCCTTTGAGGCCAGAGGGAGTAGGGCAGCCTTATAACATAAAGGGAAGTCGGGCAGGCCGAATCCCCCACAGTCATGTGGCAAAGTGAGAGTAGAGTGTTTTATTCTAGGTACCTTCTTTTGCCAAATGAATCCAGACAGGGATTATAATTGATAGGGCCAGGAGATGTTAAATCCCTAGGGAGCCTAATCCCTAGATATGTGATTGAGTGTGTCTCCACCCTCATCTCCAATGTCCTAGCAATCCCGTCAATGCAGGAGCCCACCATGCAGATCAGCATGATGCTTGATTTGCCAACATTAATCTTTAGTCCGGAAAAGTGACCAAACGGTCCAATTTGTGCTAGCAGTGCGGGGAGGGAACTGTGAACGCCGTAGATATGAGCTAATATGTCGTCTGCGAATAAAGATAGTTTAAATTCCATCTCCCTACAGCAGATATCCCATATACTGTGGTTGGCCTGTATTGCTATTGTCAATGGTTCTATAGCTATGGCATACAACAAGGGGGAGAGTGATCAGCCTTGCCTCGTCCCTCTGGACAAGACGATGGGGTCCGTCAACTCTCTATTAATTTGAATTCTCGCCCTCGGGGAACTATGGAGAACAAGTCATGTGCCTACGAGTAGTAGGCGAATGGAGGATCCCACGTGGGCATGAGAGTCAGTGAGTCAGTCAGCCCTAGTACCTTATCAATCTGGTTAAATCTTTCTGATTCACGCCTCTGCGCCTTTGTTACATGGACGTCCTTTATCTGCTTCCTATCCCTATGGGTGGCCGGCACCATATTGAAGTCTCAACCCACCAATAGGGGGCAAACAACAAAGCCTTTGAGTTTCTCTTTAATTGCTTCCCAGACTGTTATCTGGTCCTCGTTAGGATCATAGACCTATCCCAGCGTAATAGGTCTCCCTGTGCTCACACAGAAACATATTGCCCCCCAGGGTCTGTAAATACTTTCTCCACCAACATTTTGATTCTACTAGACAGCAGGAGTGCAATACCCCTTTTTTTGTCGTTCTAGAAGCAATAATACATTTATCCACAAATTTCGATGTCAGCTTGGGTAACCTTCCCCTCTCCCAATGGGTCTCTTGGAGGCAGAGCACATCGAGGTTAGACCAGCGAAACTCCTGGGACAACAAAGAGCGTTTAGTGGGGGAGTTCACTCCTCTGGCATTGAACAAGCCAATTATTAGGTTAACCTCAGGGGCAGCCATTTTTGATGATAAATTGTCCTCCCTCTTTGTCCCCCCCCCAGCTGACTAGTATTGACACCAAGATAAGGACACTGCACCCTGCGTGCGATGCCCACAAGACCCCAGTGCAATCGCTGAAGTTGGAATGTGATCACCAAACAGATAAAACCAATGAAAACAACAAGCCCATATCCCGCCCCCCACTCCCCACACTGACACCCCCCTCATAGGCGTCACCATAAGACATGTGTCAGACCACCAGACAATTTTGATACCCTGGGTCAAATTGCCCACATTAACTCCTCAACAGTTCGAGACCCCCTCCCCCCAACTCTCTCTCCCGGCATTGTTCATAAAACCAATGTGCACTCCAACCCTTCATGGTGTGCCGGGGGAGGGCGTGCCCCACAAGCATTGTACTTAAGCAACAATCAGAACCGTCAAACAAAACACATCCTGATACTTTCCTCATGTTTCCCCTGTGCCCCGTTTCCCCGCCCCACCCGCCACTCAATCACTTGCTACTCCCCCTTGAACTACTCCCCCGTGTACTCATTTGGAGTCGCTCCTCCCTCCCATCTCCCCGTCAGCCCAGTGCCCCCTCATCGACATCGGGCCACCTCTTGTGCCTCCCCTTCCGCCTCCCTCCCCCATAGATCAGAAAGGCACTGATGACATTCCAAAAGATAGGGTCCCATTGTGTCCATGCATGAAGAGAGACCCTTTCACAACACGGGCAGGCAGCACATCATCGGGCTTCAGGAGGGATCTCCCGGCTGGGTGTTCAGTTACATACATTTCCTCAAACCCGGCATGCAATGTTTTCTGGGGGTTATGGACCTCCAAGAGTCTCCTGTGGGCCTGCCGTATTATTCTTGCACCAGATTCTCTGGATATCCCACTAATTCACTGGTAACTTGTTGTATGTCAGCCTCAGTAACCAGCTGGTATTTACGGCCGTCAAATTCAAACGAGATGGTGATTGGGAATCCCCTTCTATACTGAACCCCCTTTCCATTGAGCCAATTCATGAGTGGACCATACATTCGTCGTCTAGCGAGGGTGAAGGAGGAAAGGTCCTGGAAAAATCATGATTCTGGCGGGTACCAGTTGGATAGGTCCTGACTGTCGTGCTTTCTCGAGGATTCTCATCTTCTCTGGATAATTGTGGAAACGGGACAAGACCGATCTCGGGGCTCTCGTAGTCCCTCCGGCTCTGTGAACCCTGTCAATATTCGGTTCATCAATGGTGTCATCACCAACTAACACTTTGACATTTCATGGATAGATTTCTTTAAGTCCCTTTCTGTTTCACCATCCATGTCCGGGAAACCAAAAAAACAAAGCTGTTCCTGATCTCACTATTTTAAAAATCATCCATCTTTAGTGTCAATTCAGTCTCCCTTCTTTCCAGCTCTGACAGCCGTATATACATCTGGGTTTCCATTACATCTAAGGAGGATTGATTAGTCTCCACTCCTTGTAGTCTCTCATCAATCCTGCCGATTCGCTTATCTAGTTTGTCCAGTCTACTGATAGCCGCCCTTATTTTGCTCATCTCTTCCAAAAGGGCAGCAATGCCCTTTTTTGTGAACACCTGTTCGTCGAGTCAGTCCGCCGTGTCTTTGTTAGCAGCAAGCGTGACTGGGGCAGGGGCACAGGAAAAGTGAAATTGCTGGAGCACGGCTTTCCAGTCCATCCATGGGAGGCAGGGGTCCCACCCCTGAGGTGAAGGTTACAACTTCGACCCCTGCCACACGTGTGCCCCTTTGTCCCTACCAGAGACAGTGGGCCTCATTACGACTGTGGCAGCCACGGTATGAACAGTGACGGTAAGGGACCGGCACCGCTCATACCGGGCCGCCACATTATGATTTCTGCTGCGGGTCCCGCTCTGTACGCCTGGCCAGACCAGACGTGCAGAGCGGCACCCGCTAGCAGAACAGGATGCTACCAACTGTCATGATTCCTGCCCCTCATGTCCCCAGCCCTCCAAGATGTAAGGCTGGAGCCAGGCCACAATCACCTACATGGCCCTCAAGGGCCTCTCCATCCCTCCAAAGACCCACTTGGAGTCAGACTTGGCGCTTGTGGCACCAGACTCACTCACTCCCGTAGGATAACATTGGGGATTGGGCTTGCAGTGCATTGATGGGGACAAGATGGATGCCCCCACATATTTCGGTTCCCAGAATTGCATGTGCAGTCTAGTCTTTTGGGTGTGGTTCAGTCCAGAGACACCTGGGATACCCAGAGACTATTTAAGCCACGCCCAGGCTGAGAAACATGGTTTGTGTTTTCTGCACCTGCAGCGTGACACTCACTGTGTTCGGATCGGTCTCCAGTAGGCCTGCATCTTTCTTCTGCGCTCAGCTCCTGCAAGAACAAGAACACCGTTAGGAACAGACTTACCTTGCGGCGCTTCTGCCCATCATTCATCGCTCCTTCTGTTCTGCGGGCATCTTCGGCGGTGTCATTCCCATCCCGGCACGCCGCTTTTTAAGGAATAGGGAAAAGAACAGAAAAAAGGCATTAGTAAGCATTCAGCAAATCTTCGCTTATTTTTTAAAGACTGTACGAGTTTCAAACGCTTACCTGAATCCCAGCCGCTCTGGGGGAACTCTGTCCCCGGAACTTCTCATCCATCTGCAAGAGGGAAAAGACACTCCAGGTTAGCATGGAAACATCTAGAGGCGCTGCATACCGCGCTTACTCACCGCATTTCTTCTTCATAACCGGCATCCACGCTGAAAACGTCACGGCACCTAAAAGACACAGAAAAAAAACTCAGTTCAATACAAATACGAAAGGGTCGCATTGTGCATCGCGCTCTCACTCACCTTCAGCGCTACTCATCTCAGCAGCACGTCGCCATCCCGGGACGCCGGCCATCATCTAAGGAAGGAAAGGAACGAAGTTAGAGAACTGTTCAAAAGACTCATTATACTTACCTGTCGGACTCTTGCCAGTGAAGTAACTAGGCAGCAACGAGCCTGCATCAATCAACGCACCCCTGCGCTGAAGGCAGGACGGAGAGGACACTTTCCAAGAAATCAAGGTGAGCTGTGGATCAAAGGGAAGGGTTGGACCCCGGGGAAGAAAGGGTTCAAGCACACAGAGACAATAGGGAGTTAAACTCTACCAATCCTGTGTTTCAGGCCCAGTTTCCAGTCGAGTAGACTCCAGGGAAGGGTTTGAGGTCGTAAGAGGTCAGAACAGGCTGAGTGATGTCCCCGTGGATACCAGGTGAGCTTTACACCAACGGACCCGTCATTAACGGGTCCGTTGTTAGCATCCTCCCTATTCCCATTGAGCCCTATGGGGCTCAAATGGGAATAGGGACGTATCGGGTCTGGGTCCCGCAAATGGGAATTACCGGGCCCGCAGAGATCGGAATGGCCCGGTAATTCCCATTTTGCGGGACCCGGACCCGAGTTTGGGTGTAGCATGCTGCTAAAAACGGCATGGCTACCCAGTGGCGTAACACAAAATGTGGGGGCCCCCCTGCGAGATGTCCCAGTGGGGGCCCCCCTAAACTCCGCCCCAACATGGGTATGCCCCGCCCACCAATTTAAACCACGCCCACCACCATATGCCCCCCCCATCCAAATTTGCTCCACTCGTATATTTATGATCCACTCATAGCCATTCGTCCCGCTCATACCTTGACGAGCATCTGCACTCAAGTACAACGTTCTCACTTTTATTTTTGTAAACATTGCTGACAATTAATGTACAATGCATTGTATCTGATACATAGCACATTCAGAATATAATGCAATACTTATATTATCCTACGACACATACAAACTAAGCAAATATACATAAAGAAGTGATAAAGATAGTGATGTAAATTATTATAAAATATATGCTTCTGCTTGTCAGTAACACAATATAGTCACTATCCCAAATCAATTATTGGACATTTGGAATTGCAATCGGGCCGTCATGGAAGCATTGGGAATTCACTTCAGTACCCCATATATATAGCAAGCATTGGTAAAGTCAATAAGCATTGTTTTGCAAATGTAAAGAAGAAACTTTTTTTGTTCTGTGGGACTTTATAAAAAAAGGCCCTCTTCCTACACAACCTGGCCAATTCGTTTTGCAAATATCCAATGTGTACGGCAGTGATAGGATATGTAAATGTGAGCCCCCAGTTTTATTTCTCACCATTTGGTGGTGCCAAAGGGACATCTACAAGCCAAAACTATTGAATTTTAATACATAGTTGGGAGGTGAGATATGAGGGACACATAGCTGGTAGGTGTTTGTTTATTTACCCAACCATTCACTGCACTTTGCCATCATAATGACTATGGCCATTCCTACCCACTGCCTGCTGCCCCCCCTCCAAACACATCCTCCTAGTGTCTGTGTGAGCTAGCTTTATCATGCAGTCACATTAAACTGTGTGTTCAAAGTGCCTGACAGGGTTATTTCAAACAGGTTATCTGAGAGTTAAAGGTTTAATTGGAACTGTACATGTGCTGCTGGTGTAATAATAATGTGTTTAACACTTCCTTCGTCTCTGCTCCCAGCTTCCTTTCATATCCCCCCTCCCTCGCCCGATTCCTCGCTGTGCTTTGAGACATAAGGGATTTGCACGCAACTGATAACATTTCAGTCTGTGCCGTCCCTTAGTGTCTCTTATGCTACAGCCAGGCTTCTTTCTCCCAAGCAAACCCTGCTCTCCCGTTAGGCTCTGTGAGTCTAGCCCGAGGCTCCATCTCTCACACCGAGACTGCCAGCGTAACCTACCTATTCCCTGCAGCGGGTGATAAGAAGAGAATACTGAATACCACTGAATAGATAAAGGGCTCCTATATGAGGGATGCGTGCACAAAACCTCTCCACCTTATCCAGGGCAGTTTCTAGCCAACTTGGTGCCCAAGGCGAAACATCAGAATGCGCTGCCCGACTGGCTCATGTCACTTCCAAACTACACCTCTGTCGTGCGACAAAACCCCTCCTCAATATGAATTATTAATTGCAATATAAATTAAGCTGGTTTCATTACATTACAATTCTTCTGTAAAGTACTTGAATTACAATGTGAAAACACAGCTGTTGCTGCCCAAGTAAATGATTTTTTCTGTCACCTGTTATTAGGGAAGGGCTTGCCCTTGCGTGAATGCAGTTTCAAACTGTCAGTACTGGCACACTACAGTGTGATAAGCTTACCGGGGTCTGAGGGCCCACTGACCATTGGCCCTGTGTTGCAAGTGTTCTATTCGTACCACCTCACTTGTATTTCGCAAGGGACAATACTAGACTAACCATATGAATTATTTTCTGATAGTAGGTTATCATTCCAAGATGGACAGTCTGGTAGACCCTTATTGTACTTTTTCAAAATACCTCTCTGAGAGTGGGAAAGTGGACAAATAGAAACAAAGAGGATTCATGTATGCTTTGCATTAAATCCGAGCATTTCAGGACTATAACAGTGATCAGAGATCTCTTTATTGGATAAACAAGTCTCTGATAAAAGGATTGTATGTGCGAATCTCTAAATTCATAACCGATGCATGGCTTGGTGCTCACATCGCGGTTCACAATACTCACCCTAACATTAAAATGTTTCTAACCACATTGTCATTTGGACAGCTTAAGTTTTTGGATGCGAGTATTAAATGGCTGCTACTTCAATCACTGAAATGGGGTACAAGGGCTCTTTTGCTTCTTGTTTCTGAAGAATTTTAGATGAGGAAGAGCTGGGTCTCAGTGTGAGCATGTCCAACCCCAACAAGGAAACATATTTAGGGAATTATAACTACAGACAGGACAGGATACCACACACGAGACCCAATAAACAATGCACAGAAAGGCTATACAGAAAGGATTGTACCCCTTACAAACTTTAGTCTGACCAGTAATAAGCCGATGAAGTGTTTTAAACAAAACCGGCTTCTAATGCGTGGTAAATGGTCCACTGTTCCTCACCCACTACCTCCTCACTATTACGCAGGCCTCAGGGATTATTTTGTCAAAAAAGAGCAGGCCCATGCTCTAACAGAGCTGGCATTAGCATCTCTTATTAGTGCTGGCCTGCAGCTAGTGAAAGCCATGGTGTGGCAGTCTAGAATGGGCGTTTGGCTTAGTGGATGTACAATTTGAGGCAACTTCTTTGGTTGCTTTTTGTGTTTAAGTGAGGGCACAGTATGGAATGTTCGTCAGAGCCACATACACAAAACATTCCAGTGTGCTATTGTATGGACATTGGATACATCAGAAAACAACAGGTATATGTGCTGTTACATAAGGGAGCACCACATAGATGCCATTAACCAACAGGATGGTGGCTTGGGCAGCGCACAAATCATCGCTGCACACATATCACTGCATTGATTTCCCATGGACTACTGTCTGCATGGTGAACTCTGTTTTCCTAATCAAGGTGCCAAGTGGTATTGAGGTGTCATCTGGTGTGCGCGCTAGGCAGTCGTTGGCTTGTTTAGAAAATGAAAAGACTTTTGCTGCCAAGCTGATGCATTTAGTCCACGTCCCAAAGCAGCTACTAGAATACTTAAGTAAGAAAATGACACATTAACCTTCCCAGGGATGCGACATGTGTAACTAAAAGTGATATACAAGAAAAGGTTTGGTGTGTCAAATAACGAGACATGAAAATAAAGAAAATAGTTCAACTTGTCTGTGTGGCCCGTCAATTCTCTTTTGCATAGGTTTAATCAGCTAACTGACACTTGTGGCCTGGTGAAGAAAAATGCCCCAAGTAACTTTCAGTTCTTAACACTGAAATGTAAAGCACATACTGTATAAAAACAATGGCTTGTTTAATGAATCATCGCTTATAACATTTCCCCACTCCCAGCCTGGTAGAAATAAATCAACTGGCTCCAATGACCTATGCAAAACAGGAACCTACAACTTTTGAGACAAGAAATTGAGACGTCTAAAAGGGAAAAGGCCTGGAAAATAGCCTAAGCAATCTCTGCCTCCAGACTCTGAAAAAACATCCCGGGCTGGCCTATGTCAGAGTAGAGCCTCGCCGCTCTCGCACATGGTGCCCCTTTACTTACATAGCACATTCAAGTGCCATCTAGCCATGTTTGTGGTCCATTTTGAGATTGGCTCGACAAAATTACTCACATATCACAAAATGACAGGCACCTGACCTGAGATTGCATATGTCATTTCATTGCCCCTGGACCCAGGTTGCGATTATATTGCCCCCGGTCCCAAGTTACTGGCGTCGGTGGTCGTGGCGGCTTGTACAGTAATGAGACTCCAGAACAGGTCTGAAGTCCAACAGCCTCAACATTTCCACACTGGGGAAAAAATACACAATAGCTTCCGCTTGCGATGGCAAAAGAACGCATTTTAAAAATGCATAAGAAGCCCTCATCTGGGTTACAATGTGTGCACGATAATAATCCATCAGGTGCGTACGTGAAGCATTTTTGCTTTTCCGCCAAGTCTGCACAAACCAACAAGACTGTCTGTTCAGAGAAATAAGCTTGGCTGAGAATCACAAACATATCAACCAAGCTTCAGGCAATTGTGTTTTTTTCTTTCAGGCCGTGAACTTTTGAAGTTTTTTTTTTATTGGGAAAAGCACAGTGGCTCCACCTCTGTGGCGTGGGCGACAGATTGGGGCATGGCACAACCTGGCATTCATGGGAACGTCTGGATTGCTTGCAGTACTTGCTGATTTTCCTAGGTCTGGACCTAGTAGCACCGGGAGGATAGCTCAATGGCAACGTGCTCGCCTTGGAAGCAAGACGACATGAAGTAACACAGGTTCGATCCCCGGGTCTGCGCTTAGAAACCTCTGGGTATTTAAGTGCGTTATAAATATGCAACTAAGACAACAACAAAAACAAATTCTGTAACAGCACCTCGATGCCCCCGGGCTGTGTGAGCGCTTTAAAAATGCAAATAAATAAATAAAAATGATCTAGAGATGGTACACTTGTACATAACAACGCATTTCTGGGTGCTATTTGGCCCCAACCCTCCCTTTGATGACGCAGTCCAAGGGCCCCCTACAGCAACAAACTCATTGAGTTCTCCCGTAAGCACGTTTGAAGAAAAAAAAGCATCCATTGTAATGTGTAGGGGAACTTTTTTGGGGGAAAGTTAACAAATCACACAGACCCACGCCCCGTGCCCTGCAGTTCTTTGCCTGGGGATTTCACCTCAGGGTCAATGCACAAGAAGACACACAAAGCAAATGTTCACTTTTTATCTTCCGTTAAAAAAAAAAAAAATACTATCACCTAAACCCTAACTGCGACTCAGGACTTCACAGAATCAAACAGAGAACTCTCACTTAACACAGAAGATAAACAATAAAAGACGTGTTCAACCTCCTGGCCCAGGAGGACGCCTGAGGCCCCAACGGCCGCACAGTCGGCGTGTGAAAACACAACCTGGTCAGAGAGCAGGGAGCACAGAGCAGCAGCGGAGCAGCCAGCCTAACGCATGCTGGCAGTGCCTGACATGATGCACACACCAGTACAATGTAGTGCTTGCCTGCCAGCCTGCAGCAGTTACATTCAAAATTACTTATCTTGAGAGTCCCGATCCTGTCCGACACAGGCTGGTGACCCGACTCACTCCTTGCTCCTTCTCCCTCAGTATAACAGTCAGCACGTGGTGTCAGGCTCGCCTCGCTCTCCTCTGTAAGACAGAGCTTGTGGCATGTGCGAAGGCAGGGCTTGCCATAGCTGTGCATGCGCTGTGGGCTCCAGCTCGCCTCGGCAATGTGCAACTGTTGCCAATACCTTCCTGACAAACTGAAGTCTTCACCCCTCACCGCAGCCAGCCCAGGCAGCGCCGTGGCCCACTGCAGTGAGAACTGTAGTGCAGCAGCAGAGCACAGTGATGTTGCTGGGAGAGGGGCCACGTGGCCCCCTCAGGGACGATGGCGTGGGGGCCCACCCACCGCAGGGGCTGCGGGGTGCCCCTGTTACGCCACTGTGGCTACCTCCAAACTCGTAATGAGGCCCAGTCACTCCAGAGTAAGATGTTGAGACGGTGGGGGGGACCCCAGAAACTCTCCCAGACTCCTACGAGATCACCTTTAGCATTGAAATCTAGATGAGGGATCTGGGGGTGGCCATTCACAGGAAAATCGCAGAGGATTTACCAACCGGACGGGTCAGAGGCAAGATTAATCACAGACTAGTTAAGTGCAGCCGTCACAATGTCCAGGCCCCACCTGGGGTCACTCCGGGCCACCCCTCTCTACCAGCAGCACTTCCTAGCTTTCCTCTCCTATAGGGCCCACAGATTGGATTCAGGGCCCCTTAGGAATGTTGGAAGTCAATGTACCCCACGGGGCCGGGACCCCCGTCCGAGGAGTAAGGTGAGCACACTTCAGGGAGAGCTAACTCACGGGCCAAGCCTTCTCATAAAATGTGGCTGGATCGCAGCTGCGGGGGTCCACTGCTCAGCCTCTCGGCCCACCTGGGAGCACCGATATCTTGGTGTGCCGGGGCCGATTTGCCCAATCTTTGGACCAGGTGGGCACCGGATCAGTGCCTCCCAGCTGTCACCCACAAGATGCCATCCGGGGGGGCGGGCGCAGGGTCTGAGGTCCAGTTCAGTCCTGGAGTTCGGAGAGCAGCGAGTGTCAGTCCCCCATTTGCTGCGCCCCTAGTGGCCTCCATACTGCCTATTTTGAAATAATCCAATGTTAATTGTCACTGGGAGCACAAGTTGAAGCACTGGTGGCTCAAATTGAATGCTCCATTATCTCGGTCTCTCAAGCTAAATGTGCACTGGAACGAATCATTTTATTCTGAAAACATTGAAGTAAATACCAGTGCCTGCAGCCTGGGAGTACACAAAGGGGCTCATGTTCGATTGAGCCATAACGTCAATGGCAGCCGTAAAAGTCTTGTGTAAGGCTTTTACGCCTTCTATTGACATCACAGCTCATTTTCATACATTTGAATTGCGTTTCTGCCGCCTCTCTCCCTCTCCGCTCTAGCCTTTGCGCTGGCATGGACTTTCAATTTCAAGCATGGCAAACAGTGCTCACAATGAAAAGTAAACGCTGCCTGGCTTGCCAGGAACCTGGCTACGCCTTAGTGGAAATGTACCAGTGCCCCGCTGTCAAATTATGCTCAGGAGCAACACGAGCTCCAATGAGGTTTGTTTGGAAATATTAAAAAGCCCCAAACATAAGCCCGCCCACTTGTTTCTTGCACTTCAGCTTCTTCCCCATTTCCTCACAGGGTGCCAGGACTCCTGATACACAGTATCTGTTTATACAAAAATGTATTTGCCACACACGTTTAACGCAGTATCGATACACTTTCTACAACAATCAGAGGCAATGGCGGCTCTAGTGAACTTGACTACATGAAATATTTTTCAATTCTGGAGTGCAATGATACAATTCTGAAAAGGATTAATTCACAAGTAATGCATGTTTCATGTGATTTCGCAATGTTAGTTTAATCCTCTTTCCACGTGCCTTTCCTTCTTCCTTTTCCTATATTTTTATTTCTCTCTCCTCCTTTTCTGTTGGGTTTCCATCTGTCACTTTCTTTCTCATTCCAACCCTTCCTTCCTTCCTTCCTTCCTTCCTTCCTTCCTTCCTTCCTTCCTTCCTTCCTTCCTTCCTTCCTTCCTTCCTTCCTTCCTTCCTTCCTTCCTTCCTTCCTTCCTTCCTTCCTTCCTTCCTTCCTTCCTTCCTTCCTTCCTTCCTTCCTTCCTTCCTTCCTTCCTTCCTTCCTTCCTTCCTTCCTTCCTTCCTTCCTTCCCCTCACGTGGTTGCTGTTTATGTTTAGAGAGTCACGGGAGCAGGGAGGGAAAGGTTTGATAACTGCAGAGATTCGGGAGCAAGGCGGTAGACTGGCTTTTTAATTTTACATAAATGATGGCAGGTTGAGGGAGTGTTTTTTAGGTCGTCGCTATACAGGAACAGTGAATAGAACTGGTTTATAATTACAATGAGAGCTTGAGAGAGGTGAGCGCATGGGAAGGAAGGGGGTGGGAGCGAAGTGTGTGTGAGGAAGAGCGAGGGAGAGGAGTTTGGAAAAAGAGGAAATTGAGATATCGGAAGTCGATGTATGTGGAGATAGAGTCTCACGAGACGTCGGGCGCACATCGCTCGCGAGACTTGATGGCTGAGGCACGCGCGTCGGCACGCAGGCAGCCATTCTGAGCGCAGGGCAATGCTGCGCACATCCAGACCCCAGCGCTCTTCCTGAAGAATAGAAGCAGACCTCCAGGTCTACATAGAGTGCACAGCTGAGGTCCTGGGACCACTGTACTTTATTGTATATAGTTTGGGGCAAGCTCGTGCAAATTGAGGCAACTGTGCTCCATCCAGTTGTACAGAGATTAATAAATAAATAATAAATAATTGGTGATGAGGACATGGCGAGAAGCCACCACGAGGATGTCGCAAGGTGCGGTGCCATTCTCAGCAATCACCAGAACCTCCTACCATTCCATGCCCACAATAGGAACCGTTCTTTGAGACGTATTTGGAGGCAGTGGGCGGTGCAGGAAGAGGGTCATGCTGCTTAATGCGCTGGGTGTGGAAGGCCAAAGAATCTTTGCAGGATTGAAGTCCGGAGAAGTGCAAGAAGATGATGATGTGTACAAAGAGGCCATGAGGAGGATAGCTAAGAGGTTTTCGAGCAAGGAGAACGTTGTGCTGCACAGGATCTAATTTTACAGCAGGAGCCCGTGGAACCAGTGGACGACTACACCATTAAGATGAGGGAACTGGCAGCGTTGTGTGCGTTCAGGGAGGTCGCTGAAGACAGGATTCACAACATGTTGATGGTACACACTAATAGTTGGAAGGTGAAGACAAGTTCATCTTGGAGAAAGAGTTGCCACTGGACAAGTCTATAAAGATAGTCAGGGCAGTAGTGGAGACCATGTGCTGCCTCAAGGAGTTGGTAGGAGGCATCCCGGTCCCGGATGTTCATGCTGTGCAGTTCAAGGGGAAGAGGGACAAGTGGCAGCCCGAGACCAGAGATGAGAAAGGTAGAAAACGGGAACTGCTCAAGTGTCACAGGTGCACCAGCACCCACCACCTTGCGAATGACAGAGAATGTCCAGCGAGGAACAAAGATTGTTTGAGTTGAAGGAGGTTTGGACATATAGCAATAGCTTTCAAGTGCAGAAGCAAGAAAATGACAGCATCGGTACAGAGTAACGCAGCGAGGGGTGAGGAGTCATCAGAAGAAGAAGGGTGTCCCACCGTCATCATGGTGGACAGAGGCCCGTCTCGAAGAGAGAAACCGCATTGCGTCATCAAGGTCGACTGACATGAAACGAGGATAAAGGCAGACTCTGGCTCAGATCTTACGATATTACTGATTGACATGTATAAAGAAATGGTGGAAAGAACAAGGTGGAAGTGCGGACAACGAAGCACAAGCCCAAAGTCTTTGGAGGAGCTATTGTGAATCTGCCAGGCCACATTCTGGGTACAGTCGAGTTCAAAGGAAGAGTGACAAAGACCAAAGTCTACTTTTCGGAGAAGGGTCCAGCCGTACTGGGTTGGGATGACCAAGCCAAGTTAGAGATCTGGCTAGACACCAGCTTGGAGGACAAAGTCCTCGTATGAGGAGCGCCAGTGTCCAGAGAAGAATTTCCCCATTTATTCTACGACAAGCTGGGGAAGATTTAGAACTATGTGTGCAAGATAGTACTAAAGCAGGATGCTGTGTCGGTGAAGCAAAAAGTGAGACCAGTGCCGGCGACGGCGAGGCAGGCGTTACAAGAACTGGAGCAAATGTTGAAGGACGGCACGATAGAGACTGTGGAGTTGTCCGAAAGGCTGAGTCCAGTAGTCCTGATAAAAAAACAGCACACAGAAGACCTACAAGTCTGCATCAATTTTCACAGCCTAGAAGTGGTCACAGACAGCTACCCGCTCCCTAGTATACATGAGCTGATTCTCATATTGAAGGAGACCAAGGTGTTCTCTAAACTCGATATGAGAGACATATATCACCAAATCAGCCTTCATAAGGAATCCAGACAATTGACAGCGTTTATAACCCCTTTCGGTACCTACCAGTTTTCCTGCATGCTGTTTGGTCTGTCATTGGCAGCATTAGCATTTCAGCGTATGATGGACTCCCTTCTATGCAACATTGGCAATGTGTCATACTTCCAGGACGATATTTTGATTTATGCAGAAGACGTGGAGACGCATGACATGGTGCTTCAAAAAGTGCTTACCAAACTACAAGAAGCAGGGGTGAGGTTGCATTTTGACAAGTGCGTAATGACAGCTAAAGAAGTGGAGTACTTAGGCTACAAGATCTCGAGAGAAGGAACCAGCCCGAAAAGGAAATTGTTGCAGGCCATAGTGAAGGCACCAGCACCGGCCAACAAAGAAGAACTAAGGTTCTTTTTGAGCCTGGCGGAATATTGCGCTAAATTTGTTCCCAACTTTTCAGAGGTGACTGCACCCATGAGGGAGTTACTGAAGAAAGGCGCTGAGTACGAATGGCGGCAAGAGCAGTAAAAGGCATTTGAGGATGTCAAAGAGCGCATCATCCACGCCCCCTATTTACAGCCCTTTAATCCAATGTGGAAACCATCATAACTACCGATGCCAACACCTATAGGTTGGGGGCGACGTTGACCTAGAGGAGGGGCGATGCTGAACGCATAGTGGCGTTTGCATCAAAGGCGATGTCCCAAGCGGAAAATAACTATTGCACGTTGGAGAAGGAGATTCTAGAATGTGCCTGGTGTAAGGAACACATGGTGGCAACAGTAAAGAGAGACACAAGTCATCACTGTTCAAGGATGTTTATTAAACTGTATAAGTACGGTGAAAAAACACCAAATCTAAACCTAAATCTAAGATGGGAGCAAGCTTCGACCAACAAACAACTATAAGGCAGTCCTAGTGGTGTCGCTGTCAAATAAAAGGGCCTATACCTAAAAACCCATTGCCAATCCTTATGCTAAATACAGAAAGAAGTGTGGGATAATGTTCATAAGAAAGAAGGAAGTGTTCATAAATAATAAGTCAGGATGCGGTAGGTGGAGTTTCCCTTCCCCACGTTTTCAACACAAGATCAGGTAGGATTTTGGAGCATAGTACAAGCTCAAGCTTTCCCAGCACGAGCTAACAGTTCCATTCTCAGCAATCAAGGCCTTCAGTGGTTAAGTCTCTTTTCTACAAACAGTCTCTTGTCCCCTGGGGCCTGGTGTATTCAAACAATAAACAAAAGTTTCCTTCCACTTGCATGCTGGGTGATGCCTTTCACCCTTGGATCCCCCTCTTCCCGGCGCAGATCCCTTCTCAATGTTAACTTCTGTCAGCCGGGCTTACTACGGTTTTCTCAAAACAATCTCTTCTGTGATATTCACAAATCTCAATGTCTTTTTGTACAGTTCACTGTGGACATCCCTCGGTCGGGTTCACTCTCGTCAACACAATGTATTTCGGGACTGTAGACTTCGCCCCCTCTGTAAAGGCATCCTTCTTTCGGGTTCACTCTTGCCAATCTTGTCAATCGTATCTTTGTCATTCAATTCTTAAGATGCAGGATTCCTTTCCCTTAGCTTTACAATCTTCTGTCGGTGAAAGTCTTTCGACTGTACAGAGGATTTTACAAGACCCGCATATGACCACTTTGACCCCCTTCTTGCCTTTCCCAAGGCCTTCTCGTTATGGTAGTTTCAACAATCGGGTAATCGCCCAGAGTTTCCTGAGTGAGCACCCACGTGGTGCCGGACTCCTCTGTTGCTGGTTTCCCCCCTCTTAGAAATAATAGTTCTTTTAACTTTTCACAGTTCAATTAGCCATTTTCTACTTTTCGTTCAACACAGTTCGGTTTCTTATCGACTCTCCCCTTGACTCACTGGCTGTGATCAACCGCTTGGCTTTCTTTCTCTTTGGAGTCAAGGTTGGTACCACCGAGACAAGCGTCTTTCCCTGGCTTGGTTATCAGCAGAGGAGGGTCTTGTGCACCGTTGACATCTGCTGCAACACACGCTGGCTATTGTTCGCGGTCTCACGCTTCTTTCTGTGGAAGCTTCACAGGTCTTGGTCGGAAAGGGCAAAGTCGCTTCTCTCCTTGTCACCCTCTTGGTATGTGTTATCTTTCTCCTCCTCTTGAACTGCTGTGCTGATTTAGCTCTCTCGACGAGCTGTCTGCCTTGCTCGTATTGTCCTCTCAAGCTCCACCTTTTTTCCCAGTAGGGAAGGGAAAGGTCTGTCAGGTGGGTATGGTTCTGGTCAAATGCCTGACTCCTACCTGACCCTGGTGTTGAGAAATTGTAAGGTAAATAGCTCGAGTGTTAGTCCATCGTCCTTGGTGGTATGCGAATGTGTTTGCGTAGGAAAAGGGGGGTTTAAAGTGTTTGTGTATCTTACGTGGAAGGTTGGGAAAAAGTTGTCATAAGAAGGAAGATACCACATCTCACCCGTCGGTGTCCCACTTCCACTCCCTGAAGACCTCCCATCTAGGTGATCCTCCCTCACTGGTCCACCCCCAGGAACTGGATCCAATAGCGATGGCTGTGTCCTGTCCACCTGGATGACCCCTAGGCACTACAGTGGGCGGTACCTTCAGGTTTCTCACACTGGGCAGTGGAGTACTTTAGGACATATTACAGGAAAGATTGGGGCTTTTTAGAACCGACTTGTATGTCCATGCGCTAAGGTGTTTATTGGAATCCAAATGCGTAACAGTTGAGTGTGGTGCAAAGAAGGGGACTCACAGCCCGACCCCTTGAGTGAAGCAGTAAAAGAAAAATGCTCCACACTTCAAAAAACTGCGCCACAAATAATATCAAGGCGAAAGAAAGTATAAGAATTCAGGATTTGTGCATGAAAGAAATCCGAGGCGGACGGCAGGATATTTGACAACTTAACGAAGGGGGATTTAACCTGTGATTTCTTTCATGCACCAATCCTGAAGTGAATGAACTTTGTTATGGAGGATAGTCAATACTAGCCCTGATTTGAGAAAGACACTTGTGTGTCAAAACACGTGTTATCACAGAGGGCAACGCAATAAATATTCTTATACTTTCTTTCGCCTTGAGATTATTTGTGGCGCAGTTTTTTGAAGTGTGGAGCATTTTTCTTTTACTACTTTAGGACATACATGTGAGGCACGAAATTTCAATTGTTGACTGACCACAAACCATTGATCCACATGCTTAGTCTAGGAGGGACAACAATGTCCACACCTCACCGGGCCCGATCGCCATCAAGCTGCAAGAGTACACATACGAGATTGTGCACATTACGGAGTGGAAGAATGCCCAAGCAGACTGTATGTCCAGATTGCCCGAAACAAGAGATTCAGCGACCAACTTCCCCAAGGAAGAGTGTCTAGAGGCATCCTTGTGGGACCTCAGAAGCAAGGAGTTCCTGGAAAGGAGTGAGGGGCACTGGAATGAAGAAACGGCAAATGATGCAGTGATGGCAAAACTCACCAAATGAGTCAGGAAAGAGTGGCACGATGAGAGAGAGATTACTGAAGGCCTATGGCCGTATTGGAGCGTGGCCAAGGACATTTTTGAGAGAAAGGGGCTGTTAATGAGGGGTGATCAAGTTATTCCACCAGTTGGTATGAGGAGGATCATCATGTGCAGGGCCCATGCGGGGCATTTGGGAAGCAATATGACGCGACGAGTGAGAGAGTCCTACTGGTGGCCAGGCATGGACCAGGACATCAGGATCATGGCGGAAAGGTGCCATAAGTGCTTAAACAGTGACAAGAGTCTGAAGGTTAGGAAAGCTCTGTTGCATCCAACAGATACTGGCCTGCATTTCGCATAAGCTAGGTCTGGACTTCATCGGTACCCTGGAGGTGATGCCACTGGAGCACAGGTATGGGATAGTTGTGGTCGCTTACCTATCGAAGTGTGTGGAGGCGGAGTTCATACCCGACATCACGATGGCCACGGTCGTGCGGGACCTCAAGGATATGTTTCACAGGGAGGGCCTGCCCAAAGAAATCGTCACAGACAATGGGGCCCAACTCATCTCCAGAGAGATGGAAAAGTTCTTGCAGGACATACATTTCGGGAAGGAGAAACCTGCACTATAGCATCCCCAGGCCAACGGGCTTGTGGAGCGGACCTATAGGTTAATTAAAGGTGCACTGTAACTGGCCACGGCGGCTGGCATGGACCTTCACAGGACAGTCAAGAAGGCTGTAGCCGCCCACAACATGACCCCCAATGGGACTACAAATGTTTACCCATTTTGCCTGTGGAGGGGGCAAAGAGCAGACTCCACACTTGTTCCGCCCTGGCTGTCAAGAGTAAGGGAGGATGACACCATAAATATGGAGGAGTTAGTGTGGAGGATGAGGAAAAGCAAGACGCAGATGAAGGACTGGAATGACAGAAGAGCTATCCAAAAGAATGATGTCCAGGATGGGGACTTGGTCAAAATAAAGTTGCCACACAAGGATCCCGTGACAGTCCAGGTACAGCAGACCCCACAGGGTTTTGCAAAGAGGGTCTAACCATGTGTGCAACCAAGATGTGAGAAGATTGAACTTGGAGCGACTGGCGCTGTTTGAGAGGAAAGGTAAGGAGTCCAATGAACAAGAAGGTCAAGAACGGGTGCACAAGGAGAGAGAGACACCGGTCAATAAATCATACATTGA